>NC_136156.1:1940593-3206187 GCF_965212315.1 Lampetra planeri
CACACTTTACCCAAACATAGGTGACCTGCCGATTGACTAACTGTGGTGAACCCATTTATACTGCTGGGTGGACAGAGGCAGGGGTGTGAGGTGGGGGGTAAGACGTTTGCTGCACCGTTGTTTCAACTGCCGTGCTGGAAAAACAAACCAGTCACCAGTGTGCTCATCACCATATCAGAACCATGCGTTCGCAATATATCATCTATTATTATTATAGAAGTCAAATCAATGTCAAAGCCGATTTCCTCTCAAATACATTTCAGGGCGGAATGTATTTCCAGGTTATAGGCCTGAGCCAGCAAAGGAAATGACACTTTATTTTGACAGGGCTAAGTAATTTCACCTTTGACTTCCCACAAAGTGGTACTCGTTTTACTGACCCAGCAGAGAAAGAAGGTATCAGTCTATCCCTGGCCAAGATTTGAACTCTCAACCACAGCAACGCGAGGCCAGACACTGGAGGAGCTACGTGCATTTATACATAATAAAACATATTGAGGGGTGTTACCTAGCACTGATGTTTTTCATCAAATAGTTAAACGTGCTTATCTTCAATGCTTTAATTTCAGCAAAGCATTTGCCCAAGCGTGTCTAGCTCTGGGGAGAAACCACTGTGTTGGGGCATATAACCAGCTAGAAATTTCCAGATTGTTAGATTTTTTGACATCGTAAGATACATTCTCCACATTGTTCAATGTTACCCGTTTGTGGCAGCACCATTGTAGTTTGCTGGTTTCACAGGAGTAACACAGACGCCCGCAGCATGCGAACACGCACATCTGTGTACGTGCCACTACCATGGCACAGAGACTACAAAAATGTTTTACTTTTTATCGTTGAAATGCACACTGTATACATGTTATATGCACTGTATGCAGCCAACTGTGCTAATCAGAGGTGATGATTCATGATTACATTTTTTAGCACATCCACCACCATCCAAAAGCAGATATGAATAATAAAGACCCAAAGAGTATGAATAATAATAGTCACATATATACTGATGAAATGTAATTAATTCCACATTCGAAAAAAGCACTTGTCTTACATGCATAAAACAGCTGTCACGAACGCACACAAATGTTGATAAACAGCAGCTAGTTTCTTGGGTCAGTTGAGCATGTTGCAGACACAACAAGTTGCAGTCCTATATTGCTAGGCAGCTGGAATTGTGGTCCAAAAAAATCTAGCGCATGATGTTTCTTCATTTTGCAATGATCTCGTGCTGCATGATGGTTTCATCTTAAGATTATCTCACACAAAGAACCCTGCTGGACTTTATGGAATTGAGCCAAGCCTATCGCCAATTTGTCAGAGCCGAAAATAAAACGCTGCAAAATGTAAAAGTGAAAAAGTTTGCATTATTATTAAGTAACTTTATTCTTCATTAATTGGCGCCAAAATTATATAAGGGCGGCTGTAAAATATAAGCGAACATGGCAAGCTCAACCACAATGCGACACCAACTTCTCATTAGTGTACAACTTCTGCGATGATTAATTCAAGTTTACCAAAACCAAAAGTTAATATCATGTCAAAACACGAGGTCCACAATATAGATCTCGACATTAATGCGTTCGCTTGCGCCGCGTGTGCGACGGATGCTATTAAAATCCAATGTAGGTTGTGAGGGGAAGTTTTGGAAGACGCAAGTGATTTTAAACAAAATGACCCAGCATGCACAGCTGCGAGCTGTGAAGGCCAACTCGTTTGCCATCACACAGATCCCATTAGCATCTGGGCAAAAGCAATTAAACAGCTGGAGCTTAATTTTGCATTTAAAGCTGCCATTGTAAGATCCTCATTATTCCACCAAATTGTCTAATACGTTTAAACGAATCACAATTTTAATTTTCCTTGGACTGTTTAAAATGCAATCATTTCTTCGGTCTGTCTGCCTAATGGCATTAATGGTTACATTTTGTGCTTTTGTATCTGACAAGCAGTCCCAAAATTTGAGAGGTATAGATGCCTTAGGAATTTTATTTTACAAACACAAAATGGTGGTTAGTAGCAGTAGCAAAGTGCCTAGTGGCAATCAACCGGGTTTCGCATAAGTTCAATTACTGGCCGTGACCAACTTTTTTGTGAAGTGATATCTAAACCTATTTTTAGCCCCCACGGTCTATCCGTTTACCAACCCCCTCACTGACCAGTGTGGTGAAGTATGGTCAAAATACCTCTATGACTAACACGTCTTGTGGGGAGGCCTTCATCCAACAGTGGATTGACAAAGGGCTGCAATTTTTGCTTTTACTATTGTTACATGAACACGAATATCCACGCTTGTTAAGGCATTTGCTTCATAAGAGAGAGAGATACTACATTTAGAGGCGAGGATGTGTTTTCTTTACTCGCTTTGTCTGATGCTTGAGGAATTCGTCAAAATGTAATTTGGCAAATAATCAGAGACCCACGGTTCTGCTTCCCCAATTCTTTTTTTTAGCAATTTTCATTCGAGAATGCAAACATGCAAAGCTGTTCCCTAATGAGGGTATGCAAAATTAACTAAAGGCAGTTAATGCGAAATCCGACAGCAAAAATAAAGGCCTTCAAGAAAGCGCAATTCTGACACAATTTCATTTTAATCGGTTGGCACATTCATTGGGCGTTTCCTCAAATTTTGACCGAGTGACACATTGGCCTCACACGGCCTCCGAACATAGCTCAGGGCCAAGCAGTGGCATCGGAGAGGCGAATGATGGTTTAGTTGCCTGTGACGTCAGTCAGTACGATGTGAGGACACGGGCATCGCCCCGTCATCTACTCGCAACGAGACTCGTTCATCGCATGCCGTGTCAGCAGCACGGCCCGGGTTCTGCGATGGAAGAAACAACCTGGCCCTGAGTCGCACACTGGTTTTCACGAGCTCTTAACGGCTACTCCCTAAGCAAAAATGAGGGGGGTGAAATGTTTCTTTCTCCGCCGTGATGTTCACGTACATTTTAAATAAGTCATAAAAGATGGTCCGGCGATATTTTCGCGTAATTAAACCGTAACATTCTTAAATTGTTTTAATGTTCGGTCTTTAACTGTGGAAGATTTTTTTTACAATACGGCATCACCTGGATCCACAACAAGAGAGATGGCCAGGCTACCAAGTTGTTAAAAGATTCGGTCAGCACTGCTGAGAACCCGAGTTCGAATCCAAGTTTTATTTGCCCAAGATTAAACCAGAGGCGGTTAACACTGTCGCAAAGTTGATCGCCTCAACCTGGTCAACAAGAGCTGTGAATATGTCCTGTGCAGAAAATCTTGGACACACGGTACAGCACTGCTCTGCGAGATTTTAAAATAGAGTCTTTGTCTCGTATTATTCTCAATGCACACCAGAGATACAATAGGGGGACATTTTTTCTTATGCGTTCAGGCGAGAGATTGTTCAATCATTCAATAAATGTCCTTTAAGAAAAGAGATAATGCACCGGCATGTAATAGTATCGTTTACAGTAAATAAAAAAAAATGTATAACTCTAACATGTTGCTAATGTTTTCCGTGTTAACACAATGGTTAGTTTCCCGAAATAAAAAAAAAATGTAATAGTAAAAATAGCACGCTTTATAAGATGGTCAATGGTTCCAGAATAAAAAATATGCCAAACGACCAAACAAACATGCAGAGCAAAGTGCTGGCTTTTTAGCTAATATGAAAACGTATCATTTTCAAAAGGTTACCCAACTGTGGCTCAAGTATTTCTTTTCAGCTCTTTGTGACATTTACATTTAAACTAGGCTTGTAGTTCTGGCTGATGTATTACTATATAATGGTCCGTAAATGTGACTTTGAAACCGTATTTGTCATATTGCACATTTATTGAAAACCTAATGTATCAAGAGTAAAAAAGCAAAAAAAATTTAACTGGAGAGGCACTGCAACAACAAAGCTGCAGCAGTGACAGTATTTCTGCAAAGGACAAGCACTATAAAAATCTGCGCTACGGTTCTAGGGAAATAAATGAATCTACGGCGGATGCACGTGGGAGTTCAGATGTGGCTGGGTCATCTGTAGAAATGTCCTGTTCGTTCCCCTTATTCCACTCGCACATCTAAATCGAGCCTTGTGCAAGGAGCCCTCTCGGTACTGATAAGCGCGGTTGGCGATGTACGGTGCGAAAGAAGGTCAACATACAACCATTAAGGTGGTTTTCCACCGGCCAATTGCCGTGCCGAGTCAAAACCAAACCGTGACAAGCTGGCCTCACACGACATCTAAATCTAGCTCGGGGCCAAGCAGCGTCAGCGCCGAGGCTAATGACGGTTTTATTGTGTGTCACGTCAGTCAGGACAATGTGAGGACACGGCATCACTGCGCCATCTACATGCGTCTCGACCCGTTCAATGTGCATTACACCGCGGTCTTTACCTTGTGAGAACACAGCGCCATCACGTCATCTATGGACTTCTCGAATCATTCAGTGCATGTGACGTCATGAGCACGGCTCGGGTTCCTGCAGTTGAAAAACAACCTGGCCCCCCGAGTCTCGTGACGGGCTGGCTCGGGGCACAGCCCCAGCGTGGCTCGGTTGTCCAGCAGAAAAGGGTTATTATTCTCCGCGCTCACAGACTGCCACTCTGAGCTCCTGGCAACTTGCTTCAGCCACAGCACTGAATAGATTGAACACATCTCCAATTTGAATGAACCCATTAGTTGCAAATAACGAGAACAGCAAAACATCATACCAATGTATTTGTTTACTTAATAATACTAATTTAAATAATTGACAGCCCTTAGGTAAGTCAATTCCATGCTGGTCAAAGGCCTACCCATACCATGCCTGTAATGTAAATCGCTTGACCATACCTCACCATGCTGGTAAGCGTGTGTAGATTTAGGGGGTGGCCCAAGACCAGTTGAACTATTCCATTCTTGAGTATGATGGTCATATGTTCAGGAGATGAATGCCAATTCCGAGCTCTGTTAGCAATGACGAGAGGACTTCAGGAGACAGTTAATGCAGTTTTAGTTTAGATATAATTCACAGCTTGTGGTAGCCGTGGCCAGGAGTCAACCTCAGGTAGCTGTTCAACCTCGGGGCACAATGCACAAACCTCCGGGATCAACGTTCACATTATTTACTTCAGCAAACACGGATGAAACTCACGATTTCTTATTCAACATCGTTCTGTTTGGGGAACATTTGGCCAAATCCCTCTTGGGTGTTATTGTACATGGGAGAAAACTATATTGGCTGGAGAAAGGCTGTGCATATGAGGGGACATCACTCATGTTCTGAACAGGTAGGGCAAGATGTTGCTGAATGGACTGCATCATACAGTTGTATCATGGTCAATTATCAAAATAATAATACCAATTTCTAACCGTTAAGCCATTAACTCTGAGACGAAGACCTCCCCGTGCCGTGTTATCATTGCTGTTGTTTGACCATGCTTCACTAGTTCAAGTTCATGTATTAGGTATAGCCCTGTGAGCCATGCGGCTCTTGAATCGGGTGCAACCGCAACAAACAAAAAACAAAAACATGAACAAAAAAACATCTTAAAGTGAATATGTGACTAAGTGCAAACAGAAATCCAAGAAAAGACAGCAAAACATTGCAGAAAAAAATCACCGTACACTACAATGGGCAGTGCAGGTTGGTGAAGGCAGGGAGGGCCCAGAACTAGTTTAGACATGACTCAAACTCAGGTTGCCAAGTTCATGGCACAGTTCACCAACCAGTGGTCCCCCCCCACCCCCCGATATTAAAATATGCGCGCATAGATCATGCGCCCACAATACTGTTCGCATGATATCCTCATGGCCAGTGGCTGTGAATCTTCAGTCTTTAATAGAACGTCAGCTAATGCAACTTAATGTGTCGCTATTATTTCATTATGACCAGCATTTTACTTGATTACAATTACGAGGGTGGCTATCAATCGAGCAATTGGAGTTATGAATATATATTCATCCTGATTCCTTCAGTCTGAATAAAGATGTCTGATTCTGATTTCACTCGGTACCAGATTCCAAGCGACTGAACTTGAGCGGCAAATTTCCCCCACACTTCTGCGCTCCGTACCAGCTCCTCGTGCTCAGAAATGCCACTCCCCATTATATTTGCACTTCACAGACGTTGCTGCGTGTTCTGCGATTGATGCAAAAGTAGACCATTGTGTTTTACACTTCACATAGCCCACAACAGGGCAATATTATTGTGGAGGAGTACTGCCCATTATATAAGGCTTTTGGTAATTTTAATATTTGACCTCTCCAAAAAAGCCAGTGATTTCTTGCTTCATTGAGCGTTGAGGTGGTGGGATCATCTCCTGATCAAAGCCCTGATCCAATGGTGGAAATTCCACGTTCCCATGGTGGGGTGCGAGTATCTCCATGGGACAACGACTCTGAACTGGTACTCATTTATACAAACCCCAGACAGATGACGGGCTGAATCAATGCCCTCCCCACCTCCAAACCAGTATTTGAACTCGCAACCTTCTGATTGAGAACCCCCCCCCCCCACTCTACCGCTGAGCCACCTGGCAGGTTATTCACAACCAAATTATTGGCAGTGTCATCAACTGTACATAGAGCCTTGTGCCCTTATCATTATATAGTTAGAGGAACTGAGAATAAATGTAATTCGCCGCTCTCAACTGAAATGTGGTGCTTTTGCACTCGTGTGAACTGCCTTAATGTCACAGACTTAGGTTACGGGAGGGCCAAGTGTGAAAAGAACACATGAATGCACTCCGTTATCCACTTATCGTCTTCCTATGGCTGGGTAATACGGCGGTACGAGGGGGTTAATGCCTATTCCCCGTGGGAATGCGGCATTGGGACCATCTCTTATATAAGACCTCAGTTTTGCATGTATTAAAAATGATCCTGAAAGAAGTAATGCATTAAAAATGAATAAATTTATTGCAAAAAATCATTCCAATCCAACGGAGAATGGATTCAAAGGACAGTAAGGATGGTTTGACAAATATGAAAAAAACGTAATGAGAAGAGGTGGGGCGAGTGACAAATGGCATTGGGAAATGCAGGCAGGAGGAGGTAAAATATATTGGATTGGGACAACCGCGGGTCCTCGAGCTAAAGGAGCGAATATTCCATTTACACGGCGTGCAGACCCCTCGACCCACTCCTAAATGAAATATCGTGGCTCGCAGAGACCAACAATCAGATGCGTTTCCCCGCACTAGATTATCAACAAAAACACGACGGGGGGGTTTTGTTGCTATTTAAAAAAAAAAGGAACACATCTGAGAGAATTCCCTTCCGTCATGAGACATTAATGCTTTCAAGCCCTGGAATAATTTAATTAACCATCACCTGGGAAAAAATAACTTTGGTCAACTGTGGGACATTACTCCAGAGTCACAGTGTTTTCACCTTCGGTTTCTTCAGGGTTGTTGCAGTCCACTCGGCAATCTGCGCAGGTCGTTATGCTGGTTCGGGTATTAAACACAAAAAGGGATTTAATTTTACCCGTGGATTTACGGAAAATGTCGACACCGTGGGTGCCATAGTGGCGAGATGTTAACTACCTCGCCTGGTATGCAGGAGGTTTGTGGGTTCGATCCCGACCCTGACGCTTGTATATTTGGAGATTGCGTGTATATCCCCGTGGTCGCGTGGATTTTTCTCCAGGTCCTCTGGGTTTTCCCTCCACATTTAGAAACATGCGTTTAGAGTATTTGATTGCAATACATTTCTACGTGATAAGCCACTTCGTTGAGCTATCATTTGTGGCCAGGTTGCTTCTGAAAAAGAGCTAAAAAGCTCAGTAGGCCTTACCTGGTAAAATAATAAAAAAAATGTTTTTAAGGGTACTTTTACATTGAAACTATTTGCAGTATTTATAGGAAAAATGTCCAGAAAACTGAATCCTAAATTAAATAAAAAAAATACATGTTGTGAATTCAGACAGTATTTGGTCTGTGGACTTCTGTCAACAGAAACTTCAAGCCGAGGCCGTGGGACATTTAAGCACTGTGTAAATTGTATTGACATTGCAAAGGCAAAAACGAATCCCCAACAAAGGCTGAGCCATGAAAACGCAAATAAATATATCCAATGCTTACAATGCCCACCAATTGTTTGGCACAGATTTTTGTAGCCTGCAATTCATCTTTTTTTCCCTTCAAGTATTTACCCCGAGTGTCCCCCCGTTCAATAAATTAAATGAAAATCAACTGCGTGAAATATATGGCAAAGAAAAAGATCCACCCCTATAGCCTTAACAAAATGTTTGGGTAAGTGCTGTTAGCAAGTATTACGTATGGTGGCTGGCACAGCACACGAAGGGCTGAGTGACTAATGCTACTCCTGGCCACCTTTTGTCTCTGCGGTGCTGATGTTTCACACACACTGCGCCACGTACTCATTGTAAGGTCAAACTGACATTCAGGGAGGCCCAGGACCGGTTCGGATATTCGTCACCGATGTTGAAAGTGAGCGGCAATCGAAGTGCGCTCACCACAACACCTCCCAATACAATGCATACAAACAAGTTACACGAACATACACATACCACACAACTATTTTGAGAATCTCAAAAGTATAGTGGGAATTGAATGACATCAACAGGAATATGTGTTGTACTCATACCACAGGGCCAGGGCTGCCTGTAGACTTATTGGTATTGACAGAAGACAGGGAGCACCAACAGATCACATTGTGGAACACAGTCTACAATCGTTAATTTTTTCTCATGCAACACTACAAATCTACAGACGTGTGACTTCAATTACAACATGATGAGCACAATAATACGCAGCGATCCGAGTTGCAAGCTGCCAGGCATAGCTTTCTCAAAAATTCCGTTACTGCACAAAACTGGGCAGGTTAACCTCGCTCTCTGATGTGTCGTTGCGTTGTTACCTCACGTTGTTATTTATTCACCAGCTGCTCAATTAAGCTCCTCAAGAAGCTCCCGGCATGCACAGAAAGACGTCGGACATTGCGCGAAACGTCTCACGATACAGCCCGACAGCACAAACCACAACAAACACGCCCAGTGATTAATCTGGCGCTTGCTTTTCTCCGCAGGTCACACGCAATGCACCAGCCTCGTTATTTATGTTGTATTATTATCGTCATTACATTTGTTCAGCCAGGAAAGCCTCAAGTCCCAAGGCTCTTTTTTCAGGAGGGCCCTACTAATTTTCGCAGTGGGGGGGGGGTGACGATCGCTGCTTTCCGAGATTAATTCACGAGCAAATGTTTTTTTACTTGGCAAAGTTGGGTCACGACATTGTCCACACATGACCCTGCTCTTTTTCAACTCGCGTCACGTGACCTTTAAACATCCTACCGTGAAAGAGACGGCGCGTCGTGTATCGTTATCGTGTTTAATGCAGCCGCAGCATTACCCAGGGGCAGCCGCGAGCTCGCGCCGCACACCTCGACTACGGGCGACAGCAAAGCGCCAGCGCTGGGGCCTCGCCACCGCCCCCAAGTGGGCCCGACGCTCGTGACGGGAGGGCCGTGCAGGCCGCTCGGTGCAACGGGTGGTGGTGGGGGGGGCGTAATGTGGTTCCCACCACCACCACCACCACCACGTGCGGCGAGGCCCATCAGGCAGCGGAGCTAAATCTCCACGCCGATTCTCCGAGACACCCGTCGTGCGGTTATTAAACTGAAAAATTGCTCCGCTCAAATGCCTTCCCCCCCCCCGCCACCATCCGGCACCACGGCCGTGGCTCTTCAGGCGAGAGCGGGCTTTGCGGGGTTGGTGGTGGTGGCGGAAGGTAAAAGAGGAAAAAGAAAAAAATGCAGCCCGCCGTATCCGCCACAGTTTATCACACAACCCCGCTTCGTTTCATCCTATTTATCTCAGCGCAAACCCCTCTAAATCATGTTAAGTGGATGTGACCCGTTCCGGAATGATAAGCCGTACGGCCAACTTTTTTGGCAAGTAAAAAAAATGCATTTTATTTTAGTTCCTTTTTTCTCTCTCTCTCTCTCAGGACTCTGAGAGAACAATACTCGTAGTTTCCTTCGGCTAGACACGAATTATACAGCCACTAAAGAGCAAAGTCATTTCTTTAACTAGAAATCAGAAGAACCTATATAGATGCTGCCGTGGTGTATCGGTTAGCATACCGGACTGTCAAGTCCAGAGATATCCGGTTCGATCTCTTGGCACGGCAGTTGATATAATGGGGCAAGTTCCTTAAATCCCGCCTGCCTCAGGCCACCCAGGAATATAAATTGGCACAACCACGGCAATTTCAGAGGAAGGTCGCATGTGGCAGAGAAAAGTGTGGGCACTCCCGACTCTACTCAGATGCCTCGCCAGCATGAAATAGTCGTTTCAAAATCTAAACAAATAAAAAAATGTATTTAACCAGGAAAGGCCCACTGAGCTATAGAGCTTTTTCAAAAGCGACCTGACCACAAATGATAGCTCAACGAAGTGGTTTATCACGTGGAAATTTCTATAAATAATAAATATGGAGGGAAAACCCGGAAGACCCAGAGAAAAATCCATGCAACCACAGGTATAACATTCAAACTGCAAATATACAGGTGTCGGGGTCAGGATCAAACTCATAACCTCCTGGTATACCAGGCGAGGTCGTTAGCATCTCTCCACCACGGCATAATAGAGCTCCCTCTAGGGGAGGCCTTCTGTCAGCAGTGGCGCGAACAAAGCAGTTGTAGGGCTGTATCTTTGCTTCTTACAATCGCCTCTACATTGGACCGTTATTTTCTGAGGATTGGACGTATGCATTACATTTTGTCAAAACTCTCCAGCGATAAAGAGCAACACAAACTCACTGACAAGTCCAAATGAACTGAGAGCACGGATTGTTCTCAGAGCACCTCGAACAAAAAGGCAACACACCTTCACCTATTTTTTCTTTCCCGCTAAACTGGAATGACAACAGGCTGCGGTGATGACTTCGCCGGACAGTTTGGACCCTCGATTCTACATACTCACACACTCCACCACCCTGTGTGGACCTCACAGTAACTCACTTGCGTTGACACTCAGCAGCCTCTACATCTTCTTGGTTCTTTCGGTAAAGTCACGTAGAATGGAAAGAATAAAATAATAAAATAAAACATAATAAAATCATTCTCACGACGTTATTATGTTTTATTTTATTATTTTTATTCTTTCCATTCTACGTGACTTTACCGAAAGAACCAAGAAAATGAATCCCTGCAGTCACGAAAGCTTTAAATCGAAGCCTCTACATCTTCAGCATTACCGTGGGCAGATGGCCTTCATATCTCTCGCGCAAATGGCTTCTCACGGCCGGGCACCTTCTCAGGCATTGCTTTTGGCATCAGCTGTGGGCCAGATATGCTACGCTTGAAAATAAGGATGGGTGACCCACCCAGGGAATGTAGTTTTTGGTTGGTGAGCAAGCAGCGTTCGACTGTACACCACATACCTACCTACCTACACCACACACACACACACGCACTGTGAACCAGATTCTGGATAAGAGCAGTGAATTCCCATTACCATTGTGCCCACACTTTGTAGACGATGAAAAAGCATTCGACTCAGTAGAAATTGATGCAGTCGTCCCGAGCTCTCACAAACCGAGGATATATAAGACGGAGAGTTTCGTCACCTTCCCACCTCGTTGTGAACCGTAGCGACGCTGACGCTGCTGCGGTCTGATTGGTTATCACGCACGCAGGACCTGCCGTCAAGTTGTCGCCGATTCGATTCAATCTCTGGGCGCGGCAATTGTAAACCATGGTACAAGTATCTTAATTCTCATCACCTCCCCCTCCCCCCGTGCCTCTGTCCGCTGAGCAGTACAAATGGGATACACCACATCTGTCTGGCAACAAAACTGACACCTTTTGTTTACAAGGAGTCATGTTTGCATAGACCACAATACCTGCAGTCATAATGCAAACAAAAAACATAACTCTGATAATGTATGCACTGTCCTTGAAGTTGATTGGTCCACACCCGAGACAGCTTTCCTTAGAGCCTAGTCTCACATGGGTTGGACCAGATGACGCCAAAAGGCGCACATATTTTTTACTGGCAAATGAGGTTCCAATGGTGGGATACACCACAGTTAGACAATTGGCAGGACGTGTGTGGTGGGATGTAGTGTGGCTACCCCCACCTCTTGAACGACATCACGCAAACATGGAAGACTAGGCCAATTACCCTCCCTTGAGCTCCCTCTAGTGGGAGACCCTTTCCCGCCCCAGCAGTGGCTTGAGCAAGCAATTTCAGGTTTCCACTTTAGCAACCTACTCACCCCTTGCTTCAGCTTTTGTTGTGCAGCAGCAGCAGCTGTTGAAAAAAAGTATTCCGCGTGGAGCTTTCAACAATGCAGCAGATAGATTACGGTGACCATAACGGTGAGTTACCAAACGCTCCGATGCAGTAAACCGCTACTGAAAGTACGGCACAAATGTAGCCATGGTCTGCACTCTGTGCGTTTGCTCGTACATGCTCCATCAGCCCCTCGACTTAGGAGTCATTTGCTTCCATTGAGGCTCCCAATTGGTCTTTTTAAAACCACTTACGGACGTGCGCTGGATAAAGACCGATCTTTGCCGATTATTCTTCTCTTCTTTTCATGTTTAGGCTTCTTTCATCACTGCCAATGTGCTGTGAGTGTCCCTTGAAGGGCGAAACCACCTTACCCCACCCCCCATCGCAATCTTAAGTTACCACAAGTTCAAGGCGCTGCGCAGACTTTGGAGACTTTGGCTCGGCACAGACTGACATTGCATTGTTCCGAGCACTTCACCCCAACCTCCCACGACCACCCCCCCCCATTAATGTTGATCAATTCTCCCGTGAACAAACCCTGGGGCTTCTGAAATCAAGAGAGTGCCCCTCCACCATTTTCAGCCGAGGAAACACACCGGCAGATTTCACCACTTCGTTTCGACCGCACAAGCCACCGCGCTCGCTCTCAACAGTTGAGGGCAACTGAATCGCGCATAATGGAAATGCCTGAGCGATGCTAAACCGATTAACGAGGCGAAAGAAAGAAAAACGCAACACAAGAGGAAGCCCCCTCCTGGTTATGGACGTTGATCACTTCTCACTCGTTCGCCAGCACCGGCGAGATTCTTCAAATCGATGGCGGTTAGATGTATCGCAGAAATCACGTGACGGGATGAGTGTCGTAAACGGGCGCTATGTAAAGTCGTGCCCGTGTAAAGCACCTTGAAATGCGCCCGAAATGTTTTTTGCAGCCAAGCTTGCCAACTCTGCTTAAACGCTCGATTCCCTCTGATGTTCTCTGGCCGCCCCCATTGTATTTATCAACGCGACACACGTTCGTTTGGTGCGCAGCAACCTCCCTTACAAGGCACCAAACGTACACGGGCACAAAGATAACACTCAAACTGATTGGAGCACACAGTGTGTAAGCAATACTGACATTTGGCTTGGCCAATTGTAAAAGGGGCTAAAGTCAGCCTATCTGCTCACCTGCAGCGACACAGCACCAGAGGTCTTCACAGCAACGGACACGTTCACGGCCCAAAGCAAACACACTCACACGCGCAAAGGATATCTTACCAATAACGAATACAGCTGATTTTTTTCGTTTTAAACCTTTAAATAAACGGGAGCGCGAGGGACTTGCCTTCAGGTGAGCCACGGCAGACGCTGGCTCCACGTCCGGCCTCTGCACCTCGCCGATGAGCTCCTCCGCTCCGTTGAGCCACTGGGCCGTGGACACGATGTCGCGGTGCAGCTGCTGCCAGCGCTCGGTGGCGTCGTCGAAGCGCCTGCGTAGAGAGACAGGAGGCACACGGGGAGGGCACAAATTAAAACAAACGCCGGCGTGCCCGCGTACCCGCGTGCCCATGGTGCATCTCCGCTGGGGGGGGGGGGGGGGGGGGGGGCGCACGTGTGTGTGTGTGCTGGCACAGGTGGTGCATCAGCCAGTCATCTCGGTCATCTCGGTCAGTCGACCGGTGGCACCTGCTGGGTCTGCCCCGTAACCTCCTGCCAGCGGGCAATCAACACTTCACGTGGCCTCAAGGTGCACATGGCCTGGCACAAGCGTCGTGGTGACGTCACCGCCACTTAGTGGCGAATGGCGGTTGTTGTTGTTGTTGTGTGCTGGCTACCCAGCGCCCTCACGTACCGTGCCGGCCTTCAAGGGGGCTACTCGCAAATGGAATTTGCCCCAACAGTCTATTGAAGGCTGCGCGGGGGATCTTTTTCTTCGTCTTTGTGTGCGGCCCTGAGCGTTTTTGCAAGGCCGGGGGGGAGTGGAAGTGATGGTGGCGGTCTTTGACGACGGCACATGAGAAGTTGGCGTTGACCAACAACGTCTAAAGTCGCGGGTGCCGATTCATGTCCCGGTGACGTGGCACAAACACCTCTGTGTTAGAGCCATCGGTACACTTTCTATGTTCACGCAGTTTTTGCCAGCGCTAGGCTATTACGGTACAGTGTCACAGACAAGTTTCTGTGCAGCTTTGCAGTTTGATAGAAAAAATTGTAAATGTTGACTATAGAGAACATTGGAACAATTTAAGTTGAAATGAGATTTAAAAAAAAATATCCTCAAATGAGCACTGTGTAGCACCATTGGCAAACCTGAGCCAGCGGTGGACATTCCACATTCCCACTGCTGTGAAGCAGATTCCAATAAGACTGGTGGACATCACACAAAGTGGACCCCCTGATGGACCATTATTTCACAAGCTTTTAAGTGCGAGTCAAATGCTCCTCGAACAGTAACACCAGATCAGATAAATGATGCTGATTCTGATTCTGTAACACCAGATCAGATAAATGATGCTGATTCTGATCATGATGATCCCCCTCCCCTCCCAGTAAACGTGACGATGACTGAAAGATCAAAGATGATAAGATCGGCAATGATTCAATAAATCATCCCAATTTAGGGTCACAATGCGATTTAATAATCCCTTTTTTTTTACAAATGCATTTAAAGGTAGCACCCCTAGTTGCTGCAGGGATGACGTAAACTGATAAAAAAAAACACGATTGATTCGTACACGTGCCATTCAACTTGTGCATCGTGGGATAAAAATAACCAGTATACATATTGACAAAGTGAAACATTGTCCCACCTGACAATTATTACCACAAGACGTTCATAAAATGCGGACACGCGCATGCATGTGCACGTGCGTGAACCCTGTTGACCCCGCCCGCCAGTGCGCACGTGCCCTCCCGAGCAGGCGCTTCACGCACCGCTTGCGCGTCACGTGCCGCTTGCACGCACGTGCGCGCAACGTACCGCTTGCGCGCGTCGTAGGCCTGGTTGACGCGCGAGCGCTCCGTGTCGAGGCGGGTCAGGCTCGCCCCGATGCGAGGCACGTCGGCCGCCGACGCAGCCCTCAGCATGGCCGGCTGCCTCTCCCGCACGCTCAGCATGGCGTCCTCCACGCCGTCCAGCTCTGTCCGGATCCTCTGCAGAAGGGAGAGCGAGCGAGCGGTGGGGGGGGGGGCAGAGGTGTCAGAGCGACGAGACGAGGGTCGGTGAATCACACACGTTGCTGTGAAACTCCCTTCCCGTCGGCGGTTCGGGCAAACGTGGACTACCAACTGTTCTGTCTGTGTGGGATAGGGTGTTGCCCCCTCGCACGCGTAGGATTTCTCCGGGTACTCCGGTTTCCCCCAGTGAATAAACACTCATTAATTGCCCGATAACATTTTAACATATAGAGGACCACAGATCCGCAGGGGGGAATTGTACGTTGGCTCACCGCCTGGCTGCCTCTCCCTGGCTGCGGGTGCTCATCACGGCTCCGAGCCACTCTCTCTTCAAGTGCGAGCCAATACTGAGAGGCGCATCACAAGTTTAAATGATTATTCATTGAGGCCCTCGCCGCGCAATGAGATTTCCTGGGTTTTAATCCGGGTTCCGGTGGCCCGCAGTTACACCGGGTTTTTCAAGTGGAACTCGTTTGCCAGTATCAACTTGGTCATGAGCACAGTCTCTCACTAACATTCAACGTCTTGGGTTAAACACAAATACAAAGGAGAAAACTTTGTAAGTACATATTTCATCATTATTAGCATCACTCATGATCAATTCATTGATGGATGAAGGCCTCCCCCAAGCCATCCCCTACTCTCATGATCCTGTGATGTAATAATCCACCCAGCACCTGTTTATGAGCTGATTTCACAGCTCCATCTCATTGGTGGACGTCCACTCGGATTCCTTCCATCCATTGCCTGCCACTCCATCATTTTTCTTGATCAACAGCCATCATCCCTTCGAGCCGTGATGTGTCTTGCCCAAGCCCAACGACCTTGCTGTTTGAATCTTGTCGTCAACCCGCATACACTCTACAATCCATCCATTACTCTTTTTATCCCTCTATACAATTCCTTGCATGCACGTCGCCATGATTTCTTTTTGCCACTTTTCAATTTTTGCTCCATGATGATCCATATGTCCGTACATCATAGCATGCGGGCACAATCGTTCCCCAAAAAATTTACTTCCTGCTATAGCTGAAAGTCAAATTCCTGTCTTAGCCAAAGCAGATCAGATTTCACATTGGTTCGTTCACCTGATGCATTTTGCTTTAGAACCTTTCAGAGAAACGACATTTTTACGGACGGAGAGCCGTCTATGCTCAGTTTGAAAAAAAAAAACCTCACCACATCATAGCGAACAAAGCAACACAGATAAACAGATATATTTATTGAGGACATCAACCGAGGAGATGGGAGAGATTAACCGAGCTGGTGTGCAGACGCGAGGTGGATTATTAAATCTCAGCATCGCGATAGACTACGGAGAATCGGGGAAGCCTACACCCAGCAGCGGATTAAGCCTGGCTGAATCGATGGCAATGGTAACACACTCGTCGTACGCACGCACACAAATATAAGCAAACTCAAACATATTTACTGCACACTCACACGCATACAGAAAAACACGACACATAGCTTAAACATGTATTACATATACAGAACATACCTCCCACACGTGCACGAAGCAATATATGCATTCACACATAGGTTTAGCGCAAACACACACATGCATAACAGCGATCGGAGTACAGTAATTGTTCTCCCTTGGAGGTGGAGAGAATTCTAATATTGCCTGTAATAGTGCTGGGAATATGGAGGTGGGGGGGGCAATAGAAAAGCACGTCTGCTATGCCCGGGCACCACCTTGTCAATACAATTTCACGTAGTTGCATAGGTATACCGCACGGGCACGATCTCGGGGCATGAGGACACTTAGCAAGCAGACGGAACGGGCGCGAGCCAAGTCAGCCAGACCCTGGGTGTCTCTGCGGTGAGAAAGAGCCGCATGTGGGCAACACAAATTCATTTCCACCATCCCTACGGCCACACTGTAAATCAGATGTTGGATCTCGGCTGTGCGTCCCGGAATAAATATCATTTGCAATATAAAAAAAAAATCCACAATTCACCACCGCTGAGACTGAGTGAGAAAAAAGAAATGGTGCGGCGGTGAGACAGGATTTAATTACGAGGCGAGGCAGATAAGGTTGAATTGCTGCCTTATCTCGATTTGAAATTCTTATGTTCTTACACTGCAACGCTGGGACTTTTCATTCAATTTTATTTTTTTTAACACAAATCTTTCTGAGGAATAGATGAACGTGGCGCAGACTTCCCCCGTCGTAGGCAGCTCTGCAGCATCGCGCCGTATTTATAAGCCGGGAAAAACTACTCAAGTCATGTGCTGCCCCCAATATATTTCTACCGGGGGACTTAGGTGCAAAGTTACCACTGCGCCTCCTGCCTGGGAACACCATGCAACTGGTGAAGATGTATTGCGAGAAAAGAACCGGTGCATTGACAAGAAGTGGCAATTCTACCCCTGACACATTCATTAAGGTTGGTTGGCACTGTGACAAGGTTCTTAGCTTGCAGAGTCCATGATCCACCAGTTCTAGCCGAGCGTCTGCCATCCTGACATTGTATGGCGAGAAAATATTATCAATAGGCACATACACCCCCCCCCTCGTTCCCTAAAGGGATGTGTTTCATCTGCAGCTTCTGCTCCCTTGTGGGGAGAGGAATAAAATGAAATGAGCCTGAACTGTCTACTTTTCTTATGAAAAAGGTGAGACGGGCCTTTCTTGCACACATCCCGTGCAAATAACAACAACTACAATAGTAATAAGTACGTTTGTTTGCCCAGGAAAGAGTCAATGAGTCTCGATATTTTATTGCTTGAAGAGAGTTCTGCCGATAAATGTTAAACCAATTCCTGTACTTAATTAACCGCAATTTATATGCGTAGATATATATACACGGCAAGCTAATGAACATGCAATCTACTATTAATTACTATTAAAAAAAAGGAAGTTTTATTTCAAGCTTTGTGCCAGTTAATTCACAACTGTAAAACACCTCATTCAAGACCTCCTCCTGGCTTTGACATTCCTCCTAGAAGACACCGGTGGTGTAACCATCAACCCCACGTCTGAACATCAACAGGCCATTGCATACATCTCAATCATTAATGGAAAATTTAAGTCAAGCGACAGCAGTTCGATTGTGGTCCAGCCACCCAATCAAACTATGGACGACACAGTAAACCACCATAGCCCTGCGTTCCTTCAACGGAGGACGCAGAGCAAATCTACAGCAGCTCTCTCCTGAAGCCCTCTCATCGTGGCCAGCAGACCTAAACATTGGCATTTAGCTCTTAGACATATTACCATCATACGCAAGAATAGAATGCGACTGTAAATGCAACACCCTTTAACATCAATGTAACGTGTTTGACGGAAGCCCAAAATAACCTCGTTTGTGCTTTTTTTTACATGAAATCCTCAGTAAGTTTACATCAGTAGGCCATGTACAATTAACATATTTCATTGCCCGCGACAATGTACTTCCTCTTTGTGACATTGAATAGAAAGGGGACCACAAGGAATGATTGAAGTTTGAAATGCACACTTGAAAGAATCGTGCGTTCCGTTTCCCAGCCATGCATTGAGGAAACATTTAACAGAGCTGTTACGGTGGACTCTATGTGATGTCAACACGATGCCATGTAACAAGACGTGGCAAGACGTGGCATGGCAGCGTGACATGACGTAACGTAACATGACACGGTATCCCCATGCTCGGAAGGCTAACACAGATGGACCCATGGCCTTTTGTGTGTCGCATGATCCTTTATCGGGTAAACCGCCGTGTGATGATATAAGCATCGCGAGGTAGGATTTAAAAAAAAAGAAATGAATGGAATGCAAAACAACAGCGTGTAATGCGGTTGTATTATGATCCCTTAATGAAACAGGACAGGCCAGGCTGCTTCACCATGGGAGAAAAAACCCGAGATAGGCTTCAAATTAATTAATAAAAGAATCACACATCCCCGTGAATTACCGTAACGCTACCATGATTAGCCAAATGAGTCAACCCAGATTTTCCACAGTGCCCAAGTCAGGCATTGCCCATAGATTATATGTGATTGGTGTAAAAAAACTATCCATCATTCAATTACGCTTATTGGCCGCATGTGACGTATGCCCTCCTGAAAGCCCAAACGGACTCAGTTGGCTAATTGTGGTAAAGTTCAATTCACTCCTTTGCAATTTAAGTGATATCTAACAAGGGGAATGGGAGAGGGAAGCAATAATCAATAGTGAGCTGCAGCTGAGACAGGCAAACGGCTTTTTACTAATTTACTGAACACAACACTCCGTATGAATGCATGTTGTTGGCTGGCTCGCCAGCCAACACACACAGAAGCCTACAAAATAGAAATGGATGCTTGCATTTTAAACACGGACATGCAATAAGTGTGGCACAAAACAGGCTTCATTAACTGCAGTGCTTGCAACCAGGGCCTACTAACATTGACCACAGGGTTCTGTGGCGTATTTGTGCAAGTATACAGCAAGCTGTTGCAGGGCACAGTGCAAGAGTTTTCCAGTTACAGCAGTTAGATACGGAGCTATAGCGACCATTCCTAACTTATGAATGACCATTGTGGATTTAAGAATCACAGTCAACTTAAAAGGTGGCCATTTTGATTCATCACCAAATTAACCTCATGGCGGTACCCCAGGGTACCATAGTACCCCGGCTCCCGCATAATGCCCGTGATACAGTCATGTTTAGTCTGTTGATGATCGGCGATGCGGCAATCGACTCGTCTCGACGAGCTGTACGCGATGCACCACTACGATGCGTACGAGCGTTCAGGGTTTCGGCACAATCGTCCTCGCTGCGTTTCAACATTGCGGAGTAGCGCCGATGTCGGATTGATTGGTACCCCAGTCGCGGCGTTAAGTACACCCCTGGAAAAAATAGTGTCCCAGAAATAAAATATTTAATTGCCTCAGCCACTTTGTATTATTTGGTACCCCGGGGTACCGCCATGAGGATCAACTGTCCTTGTCTATTTGTTTTTATTCCTTGGGATCCTCCCTCATGATGCCGTCTGGGAATGATGCCGTCTGGGAATGGTCCCGTAACAATGTTTTGTTTTAAACAATTTTGGGGGGGGGGGGGGGCTCAAACAAACACAACCTTTCAACAACAACGACACGTCTCTCTCTTTCTCTCAAATGTCGAAAACGCACACTGCTTCACTCCAGCCCTCTGTCGACATCACGCGCGCGTGCAAGTTTTCTTACACCGATAAAATAGGCCTTGCACGGAACCCACCACTTGAGTTGCCACCACTGAGGCACAAACAAGTGGGACACAGCACGGGAAGAACAATGTCTCACAATGCCGCAGGAGAAACTACGTGTAAATACGTTGTCTTGAGTGCGGTGTATTATTACACAACTCACACAAAAAAAACGGGATATTTTTTTAATGCCCTGGGAAGACGAAGAAATTTCCCAGGACACAGCTGCTACGGCAAAAGTATGATACTGGAAAAACCAGAACAGTTGGCAACCTACCTCAGTGCAGGTTTCTGTTTACAAATCATCTCATGCCCAGTGAAATACGAACTGGAGATTGGGAAAGTCGAGTATATATACATAATAACAGTGAATGTCTGATTGGGTCCTAGTTATGTTTAAACACCTGCAGTCCAACGTTCACATTTTATCTGTGGAACGGTGAGCGACGATGCTAGGAGTTGCAGCAAGTCCTATCAACCCCTGGCCAATTAGCACCCCACGTCTACTAATTAGGAGAAAATTGCAGTGCACATAACCCTATCTCGCGCACCAACTGGAGCACAGCGTTCGCGCGAGCGAAGATCCCGCGAGACCGGCGTCGAGGTATGTCACGAGGACGAGGGTTGAGATTTATCAGCTTGGAAGCCACAATTCTTCAATCGCAGTCACAATCAAGTCACCTGTGTTTCGTGTCCACGATGTCGTGTTGCGGGCAAATGTTGTCGTCGTTAAATTTACAGCTCATTTGTCAATCCACTGCTGGATTAAAACCCTCTCACACCGTGTGGGTCATGGGAATTATTTAACAGCATTTAACATAATTATTTAACATAATTATTTAACATAATTATTTAACAGTTGGGTATCACTTGGCCACTGATGTTTTAGCCATGGCTGGGAATCGAACTCTGCATATATGCATTTTGTACTTATTTCAGACTGTACGTAGCCAACCGTGCTAAATCGGAGATTCGGGGGAAAAACAATAAACACAAATACACAAAGAACACAAATAAATTCGTTTTCAATCTCGCACAGTGCTACCAATCACTACATCATTGCTCCAGAGCACAGTGTTAAAATCGACGCGTCGCTTTGATGATTCATGCAGAAAGATGAATCATTGTCGGCCTCAATAGCTGGGCAACAGAATCAAGGGGATCATTATTTATAATTCACCCTCGATGCCTGCGGTACAAATTCACCTCAAGCCACCAGAGTAAAATCATTCAACTGATAGCTCGCAATAGCAGAGAGATCACAGGGTGGGATCATTTGGGTGCAGGTGTCATGACAAAATGTGCTCACAATTGCCTCCCACAACTCTGTAAATGTCGGTTAACTCCAACACAGTTCCTCGAAGGTTTCCGTAAATCCCTCTCTGTTATGAACCACGGTCAACATTCCTTACTTTTTTCGTTTCGCTTATACAGCTCTCTGGTTCGCGTTGTTAAATATTTATCACGCTGGCATCTAAATCCGTATCTAAGCAAAAAAAATGGGGCATACATTTCTGCAGACACGTACTGATTGCCGCGGCTAGTTATATTACATTCCTGTGGTGCTGACCACACGATTTTGAAAAAGCGTGTTCCAGCTCTCAGAAACAATGAGTTAAGAATAAAACTAAAAATACGGTGGGGGGAAGGGGGCCGGTGGGGGTTTTCATTAATCCTTCGCCCAACTCTTGCGGTGTCGTAGAGATGGGTGATTTAGCGTGCGCGGGGCCCTTTACGCTGTGGCCGAAGCTAACCACCACACTCATTAACCCACGAGGTTCTGCTATAAGCAGCTTATGAAGTCTTATTAGCAGCCCAGGGGCATTATTTATAAAGGGGGTGCGAGGCTGTCTGATGTTGTTTCCTGCCCAGGTTCGGTAAATCCAAGGCAGTGCTTTTGAACGTATTATAAAACTAGCGGTGAAATGTTTTTATTTTTGTTTTTAAACAGCATAAACAAGACAGAGCGTGCACATTTAACAGTAATGTAGAATGCGCATAGTTGGAGGGTTATAGCTTCACACTGGAAAAGAGGAAATTTCATTACATTCTAAAAAAAAAATTCGGGGTTTTGTTTGTGTAATGAAAAAGAAACTAATAGCGTTATTTGGCGAGAAGAATACCGCATTGACAAAGCCAACAACATTTGGCGAATACGTCATTAAAACATGATGGATTTAGTTAATGCAATATTTATGCTACGCAATGTATTTTGGGCGATGCGCAATACTTACCAACGTTAACGTGTTTATGTCCGTTTATTGTAACATGAACAGAAATGAATAACAATAAAAAAGATACGACAATTATAATACCGTAATTGAATCCCCATTCGTATACTACACCCCATAATTGACAATCCATTCTAATGCAAAAATGCATTACATTTCAATGAATGCATGAATACTGAACTCGGAAAGCAAAGCTAAAGCGATCGTACATTTGACAAAAACTGGAATTCATGAACGCATCGTCACAAATGGGGCAACGTGCGATAGTCATCGGAATAACAATGGGACGGATGGCAACACAAGGTTGGGGCCAAGTGCCACTGTAAAACACAATGAAATGAATGTTCATTTGCAAAACCGTGTCAGGAATATTTCTTTTTCTGAGGTTTGCTTGAAAAGACCTTCACCCACAGGTGCAGAGGTGGGGGAGGCATGGAGTAGAGTGCAGGCCGGCGAGCGGGAAAGTCATTTAAATTAGTCAAGCAAAGAAGACGGTCACGCATTATTATACAGCGGCGGTGTCAAAGGGCACTCCACCGAGAGAGAAGCATCCCCGAGATCAATGGTGGCTGTTGTCGTGACGGCTGGCGGGCATGCGGCCACCCCTTCCTGCGACCCCGCAGAGACATAACGGAATTACGGCCACCCCCTTGACGAATCTGCTCACGACGCTGAGCACTTACCGCCCCGGCTTATCCTAAACGCCAAACGCCCTGGTCACTTGATCCTTAATGATCGGCAGTAAATTAATTCACGATGCCATGGGTAGATATTTTTTTTCTCTCCTACAACTACTGCGTCGCCATTTTTACCAACCCTCCCTCCTCCCCACTCCCTCTTCTTTCTTCGAGCAAATCTCATTAGGAACGAATGTCAAAGTTTAACACAATGACTCTGTTCATTACAATTACTAAATTACTAAAATTAAAAATAAATGCTTCCGGTTAAATTGGATATTAAAAAAATTCCTACCTTTTGTTCAACGGGCTCCGGGAAAGCAGATGATCAATAGTTAAGTCCGAAGTGTGCGTCACCGCGGAAGCAAAGCAGAGGCAGCTGCAAAGCTATAGGGAGCCAATCCTTAGAACGTCCGCATGATTAAACGAAACCCTGAGGAAACAAGCCTGCTAAGAAATTCAAATTTGATGGCTTTAGTCTCAGCCGAAAACTGAGAGGAGACGACCAACCGCTGATAAGAGGCAGTGAGAGACATCTGCCGGTGCCACGCACTGTGTGATGTAGCGCGCCGCGATTAATCCCGCTATTGGCTTGCCTCGTAAACATGCGCGTGACACTTTTAACGGGTTTTTTTTTGGCAAAGAGCAGAAACCTCACTTTATGAAATTCATAGTCACGATAAATTTCGATGCGCGGCTCTCAACTCCGTCCGTTTTGTTGCGTCGCGACGGTGAGGCGCAAGCGGCAATGCAATCGCTCACGGGCGTTTACAGAAGCACGTCGCGATTACTTTCAGGAAACGTTCACACGCGTGACGCTGAAGTTCGGATGAAAGTTGCAAAATCCCCAAAACGCTGTTATTAACGAAGACTAAAAAAAAACACGCAAGAGGAGGTGGAGCGTTGAAATCACTGTGTGTCTCGGCGCTAGGAAGATCAATGCGTACACGACAGGGCTGCGAGAAAGGGTGGCAGAATCTCGGGGAGTTTTTCATCCAGCAGTGGACTGACCATGGTTGATGATATGAAAAACCTAATCAGTCGCCAGTTAAGCCAGCCGTTTGCGTAGTTTTGTTTCCAACTGTCCAGCGAAAAAGATTTATTTCGCGACCGAAATCACATCCGTGAAAAAAAAATGCGCGTGCTGATGTCTCAATCTGCGTTGACTCTCGCCAAGTACCAATTTAGGCTTTGCATTTACCCCGTATTTTATGTTGTTCCCTAAAAAAAACGGCATGATTTCCCACAGCGACTTCATTCAGGTGGTAACCCATATGGCGGTCAAACAAGCCGGTGACAACACTGTAGTGTCAAGACAGACACACGTAGAACACTGCACACATACAGGCCTTATGGTTACACATTACACAGTGTTCCCAATTATGTCACTGGGTTGGCTGGCGCACGGTCCTTGTGCATACACAACCAAGTACATCATGCTCCAAATCTGCTACCGATCAAGCGAGCTCTACCGAACACCCAGTGATATGCCCTGCATGAGTATCCCGCTTCTAAAGGAACATGTTATGTTATCGTCTTTTCCCCCTAGACCCCCCCCCCCCGCCTAGAATTTGTTACGATGTTGCTATCGGCAACATCTCACGAGACGAAGAGACCCTTTTCGAATTCTCGCAGATCGCGAACTACCCCGTGTGTCAGATACAGAAGGTGACTTTTACACGGGGCTTCTCCTCAAACATTCTTCAATTGGCGCGTTTACTCACGTCATGCGAGTTCCGATACGCCGAGCTACGAGATTGTCACGTGACGGTCAAACTGACGTTTTTAGTTCTCAAAAACCAAAGTTTAATTAAACTTATTCGTTTGAACGGTCGCCAATGAGCCTAACATAACTGGGCTGAGGCCGCCAACAGGTAAAATGAGATATTGTGCAGCTGAAGCGGCAACACATGCTGAAGAAACGTTTTGAGAGGAGCCGATTGGTGAGTCGTCACCATCGTGGGTGGGAGGATTTTGCGTGATATCATGTGGGGGCACAGACTGGCAAAGGTGTGTGTGTGGCCCCTTGCCAGCCCGTGCCCGGGGAGGCCGGGTGGCTCAAGAGATCAGAGAGCTGAGCGAGTGCCGCACAGATCCTGGGGGGGGGGGGGGGGGTTCAGTTCCTGGTAGCCGCGAGTCGCGAGTTGATGGTCTGAGCCCAGTCACCGATGATCGCATAAAACACCCATCGCACCAATGTTCGATTCTGGACTTAATTTGCCTCAATCCAGCTCTGAGCATAACAATAAAAAATCGCTGGCCTGCCATGCGACGAACATTGCTCTCATACGCGGAGTGGCTGGGAAAGTGTTGTATGGACCAGAGGTCACCTGACGGGAGCTCAGAGGCAGCTCTATAATATCTGCTTCTGAGCCATTTGCTAACATGCAGGGTTGAACACTGCTCCCTGAGAAAAACATGTAAATACTCCATCTATTGATACGATACCAAAAGCCCAATCAGGAAACAATTGAGAAAAACTGACAAATAATAATAATAAATATTTTATTTAATAATGATAACCATTAAACATGGGACAATATTGCATCTATCTACTGTATAAAGGTATTTCATATTATTTGTACAAATGTAAATACTTTTGAACCATATCTCACATCTCACCCTAGCATAATATTTCACTTGAAATATTAACTTCCAGTTCTAACCTTATCTTGCTGAATTAAAATCCATCTTAAGTGTCAATGTTCATGTAATGTTTGTCCCATCTCACTACACGATGGTTATAAAGCCCTTACTTTCTAACCATCGAACAAAGACTATCACTGCATTGTGTGCTTTAAGATATGCTTCCGCGTCCGTCTGGAATGCTCTTTCTTCCAATATTAGGAAGCCACTGAAGCTACACACTTTTAAATCCAGATTGAAAACTAATTTGCTTAGAAACGCTTATTGAGTTTAGTTTGTTGTCCTTCCCCCAGCACCTCTGATTAGCATGGTTGGTTACGTACGCTGCAAAAGAAGTTCAACATACTATGGGAACCTCATTTGCCAGTAAAAATATGATAATTGGTTCTTTACCCTTCTATCTGGGTAAAGAACCAATTGCGGTCTATGCAAACATGACTCCTTGTAAAAAGGTGTCAGTTTTGTTGCCAGATAGAAGGGTAAAGAACCAATTATCATATTTTTACTGGCAAATGAGGTTCCCATAGTGTAGATGCTTGCCCCGAGCTCTCATACTCTGATGGTGCATTGTCCTTGAGTTGTGCGCCTTTTGGCGTCATCTGGTCCAACCCATATGAGACTAGGCTCTAAGGAAAGCTGTCTCGGGTGTGGACCAATCAACTTCGAAGACAGTGCACATTATCAGAGTTATGTTCTTTTGTTTGTATTATGACTGCAGGTATTGTGGTCTATGCAAACATGACTCCTTGTAAAAAGGTGTCAGTTTTGTTGCCAGATAGAAGGGTAAAGAACCAATTATCATATTTTTACTGGCAAATGAGGTTCCCATAGTGTAGATGCTTGCCCCGAGCTCTCATACTCTGATGGTGCATTGTCCTTGAGTTGTGCGCCTTTTGGCGTCATCTGGTCCAACCCATATGAGACTAGGCTCTAAGGAAAGCTGTCTCGGGTGTGGACCAATCAACTTCGAAGACAGTGCACATTATCAGAGTTATGTTCTTTTGTTTGTATTATGACTGCAGGTATTGCGGTCTATGCAAACATGACTCCTTGTAAAAAGGTGTCAGTTTTGTTGCCAGATAGAAGGGTAAAGAACCAATTATCAAGTTCAACATACATACATACGTACACCCACAGGTACAACCGTGTCACAAAAACAATCGCGGGCTTTGCGAAATCCATTTCGGGGCACGAGTGGAGCGACCTTTGGAAAAATCATGGCAGAACTCTTGCGATGGCGTTTTGATTGTGAGCGTCGCATCACCACGACGCGACGCGACACGACACAAATCCCAGCGGGGGACCACGGCCTCTCACCTTCAGCGTTGCCTCCTGCCGCGAGAAGTCCTCGAACTCGCCGCCCTGCAGCTCGGTCCCGTACAAGGCCTGCTCGGCCCTCGCTAACGACAGCAGCAGCTCGTTAATGTCCAGCAGGTACTCGGCAGTTCCCGACGGCTGCTGGTGCTGCTGCTGCTGCTGCCCTGGCAACCCCATCGTCGTCACGGTGACCGTTGTCTCGCTGAACACCGTTTGCTGCGTTGCGGGAGGAAAGGTGAGAGAGGGACGGGAGGGGAGTTGGGGGCTTGTTAATGCATCGATGCGGGATGAAGCCACGTTAAAACGTTGAAATGAATGGCATGTTACGAAGACGAATGCTTAAGACTTTTGATACGTTAATGCGTAAAATTCAAGCTCGGATATAATTAAAAGTTGGGCGCAGCCGTACAATTTATTTCTCAAGCCACTTCGGGCAGAAATGGCCTCCACTAAAGGGAGCACTCTAGAGATCCCCCCCCCCTCCCCACTGCCAGAGGGTATTTGGCATTCTCCTCCACACTGGTCAGAGATCTTGGAAGAGATCGGAGTACCAACAATGTACCCTACCAGACACGACATGCTGATCGAATAACCATGGTGAACGCATTTACACTACGGGGAGGACCAGGGGTGGGGGCATTTAAACAACTTGGACGTTTTTTCGACTGCGGGGTTGTGAGATTGGTGAAGGAACCGATGCCCTCTAATATGTCAAGTCCAGCGCGCCAATCATTGCACACTGGGAGCATCCCGGGGTAGAGTTAAATGGGTTATTAAGAGGACATTTAATCGGCCCCAATAGGGGGCACACTTAGCAGAAAGGAGAACAAAAAAAATCCTCACTTAATAACCAGGTGGGAGCACATAAAGATTAAACAAAAATATTTGCAATGAATAAATACGCGTGCAGTAATTGTGAAAATTATGTGAACAACAAGTTGAAGTAATGTTGTTCCAATGCTTACATGTTACAAAAAACATTACACTAATGAGCCTAAATATTTTAAAAAGTACAAAACCACTTCGACGTTTGTCTGCAAAAAAACCACACATCCTCTTGCCGATTTCGGCAATACCCGTGCCGATCGCTGAATGTGACTGTGAATTATTTAACCGCTGCCTTCGGGCAAGAACTTTAAAGTGCTGCATTTTATTTTTTTGCGAGCAACATTAGACACTCGATCCTGTCTGCTTGCGAGTGTAGGGGACCCCCCCCCCCCCCTAAAGTCTTGGGTACCATAAAAGACTCGCGGAGAAATATAACCACAATTTTCCCCAGACACAAAAAAAATACTTTTAAAAATGCAACTTGTAACATTCACAGTGTTCGCTCCTCACCCTCGTGGACAGAGAGAACGACTCGGAGGCGCGAGGAGAAACCACAGGCAAGCGATGAGCCGGCGCCAACGATCGCCCAAGCTCTGCAGTCCTCTATACATTGACATGTTCTCAGCTCACTGATATATTATTATCAGTTTATTTGTTTTCCCAGGACAGCCTCACTCAAGGCGTGTTCAAGGAGGGGCCTGCTAAGCGTTCACAGGCGGTGGAGATGATCGCTGCTCGTTTCCCGGGGCAGTGAAATGTGCGAGCAATTTTTCGATTTTGACAAAACCTAAGACCATGCCGCCAGCACACGTCACCCTATTCTTTCGTGAAAGAACGTCCCGGGTTCTTGAAGGTCGACTATGCACCAGGCGGTACCGTACCGGACATCCGTTAAAGAAAGAGCTTCGAAGCTCATCGGATTCCTCCTGCAGTCTTAATAAAGATTCTGATTCTGTCAATGTGCCCACAGTATTAACCCAGACGGCCTGGGGCTCAGACCGCACAACTCTTCCCGTGAAATCAAGAGTGCAGTACAACACCGTTATCCTGTACCACAACACCGAGCTCTCTTTGAAGATCTCCCGCCACTGACCACGGATATCCGCCACATTCTACGGAGTTCATTTAACAACCTGGCTCATAATATCCAGAATCAAGGGTGTCCTGGCTGAGTCGCCTTTCGCAGTAGCTGCATCAGCCGCATGGAACTTTCTCTTACGGCACATCAAAGCGCCATCCACTCCTCAAGCAGCAGCTCAAGGGCTCACCAATTTAGACTATCACCTGTCCAGGCCTCCAAATTCTTGAAAAATGTGTTAATTTCGTGAAAAATTGTGCGCGGTTTGTAAATTGTTTACCGTTATAATTAGCATGCGGCAAGTACACTACCACTGGGCCATGCCACCACCCCAAAGACTTCGCTTGACAAGCTGCACCAAACTTAATGGGGTAGCGGAGTGGCGTAGTGGTTCATTATTATTCTTTTTGGGTTCGACCACGTAAACCCGATCTAATCCAAAAAACTCTATTATGGATAATATTGGTCGTGAAAGCCTACGTGTTAAACTAAATAATTATTATTTAACTTAATGCACAAATGTTAATTCAAAGGTCGTAATTTGAATATAAAAGCAAGATGAATAACTTATAAAGCGAATTGATAAAGTTGCAATTACATTTTTTTTTATATATATAGAACTGCATGAATGATCATATGTTGTAAAAGTCACGTACTCACTCATTTAGATTAATTTCGGCACGTTCCATACTTAGCCCACTGGCACATTAAGAGGAATATTCTTCTTCTGCTCTGCCTGAATTAAACATTATAAGTATACCAATTAAAATTTATAATGTAACGCTATGCGAGAACACCCAACAAAAGTCACTCTGATTGTGTTCATTTTCATCACGCAAAAAAATCAGTTCACGTTCTTAAATGGCGAGAATAGAAAATTGCATTTCCATGCAACGTTCAGCATGGCATGTCCTCAGCTTAACGAACACAATCAATTGTTAATCATTGACCTGATAGCCATTCTTGACGTTTTGTATGCATGTATGTACATGTGTTTAATTTCTTTCGCACCGTACGTAGCCAGTCGTGTTTACCATGCACAACAATTATAACATTAATTCGTAACGTTTTGTCACTCGACCACTGGACGAAGGCCTCCCCTTATACTGTATCGGTTTATGGCGGTTGTCAACCTTGGTTCAACATGCTGGTCACTCTGGGTTGATGAATGGGGGGTTATGCCCAAGACTGGTCTATACATCACTCCCCTTTGATTTTAGCCATCGCCGGAAACCAAATTCAGGTTGCCGGGTTCATAGTGCAGTGCACTGACCACTGCCACATCGCTCAACCCTGAATATCGAAAAAAAGTGGTTTGTTTTAGCATTTGCCTCCGAAGTAGAAATGCACAAGCTATGGTGTGCTGCTATCTGGAATGGATTCTATGCCAGTTTTTTTTTAATTTGAGGAAAGGACGGGGAGTGAAAGAGTGCCACGGGTGAGTAGTTCTGTTTGTTGTTGGAATAAGGTGAAGCAGTACATTTGGAGACCTCACCTGAGATACAAGATAAATCAGTGCCATTTTACACTCGTGCTTAAACGTATAAACGGTAAAGGTGCAGCCCTGCAACGTCTTGCTCACACCAATGCTGGCAAACGAGTCTCCACAAGACAAAGCTTTCGAGTATATTTTTGGCCTATATATATATTTCAAATTCTTGAGAAAAACATACGTTGAATATTAATGTTATGGAGCTGTGAGTGGCAGAATTGTGCCAGAAAGTCGCCACGTATGTAAACAAAAATACAATTTACTTGACTTGACTACTTTTGCACGCTGTCTGGACCAGCTGACTGTGGTGAACCCATTTATACTGCTGGGTGGATGAAGGCAGTGGGGGGAGGCATTTAAAAAAAATTTGCACAATGGCAAACTATTGTTTGAATTTAATTAAGAATTTCATGACCTCTAATTAGCACGGTTGGCTACGTATGGTGCGAAAGAAGTTCAACATACATTCAATCACCAATTAAATGAATTACAGTTAATTTGTCCTGTTTTAAAAGGTATTTCCATTGTACAAGATGAGTACATGAAGAACAATGACCACGGGAATTATACTCCTCTTGATTAAAATGTTTACACTGCAGCCGAGTTCTCTCTCATCACCAGTTCTCTTTATTAAAAGTAAATACCGCTAGTGTGAACTATAAGCACACTCGTCGATCTCAAACACTAAATACACGCTTGCTTGTGCCCACTTAGCATTAGCATATTTTTAAGAACCAACAATCCTTAGGCAATATATCAAAGGTTCATTACTTTTTACGTCGACATTAATTTTATTTTTTTTAAAGCCACAGTTTAAATAACCGTAATGACACTTCACTGACGAACCATTTATTTTCGGGCGAGCATGCTGCAAAATTACAAAACGCTGAACGAAAAGAATAATTAACCAAGAGGGGCAAAATAACCGCGTCGGAGGTGCGAACGATGGCTGTGCGAGCGCACGGCCGCCCACCAATTTTAGAGTCGCTCGGTGCATTTGGCCGGAATGATCGCGCGGCCACCGATGCCCGGACGCGTTTAAAGAGCGGCGCACCTCCCACTCCGCGTGCCAGACCTCCGTGCCAATCAAGCTAATTGAATCGCCACCATTAAACCCTTTTAGGCAAATCAGGCGTCAAACGTTTGCGCAACTGACAGCAGCGGACGCTCTAATGATTTTACTATAAATAAAACAAGTTCCCGGTTTTTTTTTGCCTCCCAGGCTGTCCCCTTTAGATACTCTGGATCGACTCTGAATGTTAATTGAGGTCCTGGCAGTTTTGCTGCCGCTGCTGCCGCTGCTGCCGCTGCAAGTGTCACGCTGCATTTATTATGCACGTCGTGGTTACGTCTGCGGATCGTGCAACACGGTACATTTTAATTAAGGCTTCCTCAATGTTCACGCGCTTGCGAGCAACCTATCGCCGTCCGCAGCGCGTAAAAAGGCGCGAGCATTTACCTAGACCCATTTTATTTACAAGTTTACATTCTGGCAAACGCCAGCCCTGTCCTGCCGTTCCAGTCACTTTTAACATCAAAATTTGCTACACTGGTCACACTCTAAAATGTTATTCCACATAATGGATTAGTAGACTTCTAGGTGTAGTGGCTTACAATTTGTGAAAGTACGCCACGGTACGGGGTAATGAACTCAATGGGAACGTGTGAGCACACAGGGCAATCGATAATGCTGCGCAGAATACCTACTTGAAGTGTGGGCATTATTAATTTTCCTTTCGTTCTGGTAACGTGGCCACTACAGGTTGAGGTGTCCTAAAAATGCGACGCTGCGCTGTTGATGTTGTGCAATTATTCTTTTGGACACAGCACAGGCAGTATTAATCATCATAAACAGCCCTACAGCTCATCGCTTAATGTGCTAAGCCGCAGTTAAATTATTAAAATGAAGTTTTGCTTTCAGAGCGTTCAACTCTACCTCATAGCCAATCGTGTCAGCGTCAACTCTGCTTTAATGGGCTCAGGAACACTCTCAAACAGACAGCATCGTGCAAAATTAACGACAGCATAGAACCATCCATGTGGTTTGTGGCAGTCTGTGGGAGATCAGAACAGATGCATGCAGCACTGCTGTAATGTTCAGATGGTGGCTTTCAAGCTCACAATCTCTGCCTGTAAATTCCACAGTGACATCCCCCTGCTGCGCTTTGCAGTCATGCACAAGTGAAGCAAATAAGAGAAAAAAACGTCCAACAATGTAACAGCGAACTCTGTAAAGTCAACAAAAATAATATCATTCTCCTTCAATTTTGACAAAGCAAAGATGGAGAAAGGAGTTCGTGGAGGGAATAAATTGGATGAAATTATTTATAAGCAATGAAACTTAATAATATCATGGGATCTCCTTTGCCAGTACCAAAATATGATAATAGGTTTTTCCCCTTTTTCTGGCAACAAAACAGTTGCTAAGATGTTAAAACACCAAACTGAAACCTTTTTACAAGGAATCATGTCTGCATTAACCACAATGCCTGTGGTCAGAATGCAAACAAAAAACATCCTCTGATAAATATATGCATTGTCCTTGAAACTGATTGGTCTACACCAGAGACGACTTTCTTTTGAGCCTTGTGCCAAACGGTGTTAGACGCATACTCTTTGGTTCTTTCGGTAAAGTCACATAGATATAAAACAAAATAAATTTCATATCTACGTGACTTTACCGAAATAACCAAAGAGTATGAATCCCTGCAGTCACGAAAACTTAAAATCTAGGTGTTCGACGCCTTTTGGCGTCCTCTGGTCTAACACCGTTTGAGACGAGGCTCAAAAGAAAGCTGTCTCTGGTGTGGCCCAATCAGTTTCAAGGACAAAAAAACAGAAGAAAATCCCGAGAGCAGTTTGGAAGGACCGCCGGCGACGTTACCGTCTGGTGCTGCGCCCTGCGGAACTGCAGGAAGTGGCTCTCCAGGTCCCGCCAGCGCTTGGTGAGGCGCAGCATGTTGGGCTCCAGAGCTTTGGCGGCGCCGCCGCGTGCCAACTGCTGCGCCCGCCTCTGCAGCGTCTCGTAGCCCTCCCTGCGCTCCTCCAGCTGCTTCACCAGCTCCTGCGGCGGGCACGGGGGTTCACGGCGATCGATACGCGTCGCGCCGCCGCCGCTCCCGCTGCTGCTGCTGCCGCGCCGTTCCGGCGCGAAGCCTCGCCAGAGGTGAAGCCAGCACCCCGGCACGGCACGCCGTCACAGTCAGAATATTTATTTGGACTGGAGGAATCCGACGAGCTGTGAAGCTCTTTTTTTTCAGCAGGATTGGGCATCAGTCTGCCGCACACTACTTGCAGAATGTGTGCCCCGTACCATTTCAACATTGTCATCCTCTTAACTTGATATTTATTCATACGGGCGACTTCCACGCGGTACACCCTGATGCGCTCTGCGGCAGGGAAACCCATGCTGGACATCTGTGAAGAAGAGCTTCATAGTTCTTCGGATTCCTCGCGTTTTAATAAAGATTCTGATTCTGACCCTGCGAGGCACAAGGTGAACGCAGCAGTACTGGCCAGCGCAAGCAAGAGGCCATGTTGCTATGTGGCTGTTCTAACCAAATAATTTGTGAGCAGTCGATCTAAAATGGCAAATTTGGACCACGATTCCGGCACACATAGCCAACTCGTTCTTGAACGTCGTGGCATCTTAAACGTCCATTGGGAGGCAGACGGCACGTAAATCTCTTGCTATGCCACTGCATCAGGATGGTATGTAGATTAAATGTTTTGTTGTAGATATGTTATGCAATTTAATCCTCCACAAGGCAACAACTGCGAGGGTTGGAGTTGCATCGTCCCATTGCCTGCAGGATGACACTGAGCTACTGCGTATGATGGTAGAGATAATATTATTTTGGCTTGCTCAATAAACACAGCTTTATTTTAAACGTGCCTGTGCCTCTCTGGCAAAGTGTAAACACCATCAACTTTTACCCTCGAATAATCCATCTATGCTTGGGTGCACAACTGCACACATGTACCTGGTCTGCCCCCACGGATCCTTCTTTGTATCAGCCATTGAATAAATGCATCACTGACAGAAATTAACAAGACATGATTTGTATACACGCACTGGTAAAGTGGGCAATTTAAGCTGGAGGGAAAATATTTGGAATAAAAGACTCTGAAACAAGATTAAATAACACCTGCATCTATTAATATGAGATGAAGTGGAGCTGTGTGTGGCCATGCATGCACGCCTGCAGAATTCAGGCTTTGACACATTTCGCACGTGGAGATAAAAGAAGGACGGGATCGGCACCTGAACTTCCATCTCATTGGGCGTCCCCTCCATTCCAGTGAGTCTCTGCTCCGTGTCATCCAACCACTGCATCATCTCGTCCGTCTCCCGCCTGTACTGGTACCAACTTGGCCATATCTCCATCACCTTCTGTCGACGTACAGTCTTCACCTCCTGCGCAGAGAAGAAACACAGGAGAGGCAAAGCGGCGAGAGATCAGGTGGAATGTTCCATTTCATCGGCGGGGTGTGTTCTTACCGACCAGCAGAGCCGATAAACCCAATGTGACCGAGTGGTTCTCGATTATAAAGCGTGAGCTATGCTCCTGCCTGAAGTGCAGTTTTGTACTAATCAATCACTGGGGCCATTTTGCCCGTTGCTGAATATCAGCACAGTTCTGATTTCTCAGTCGTTAATTATTTATATTCGACCTTCTCGCATCGGCGCAGTCCAATTTATTTCATCAGCGCAGCGTGCGCTTGTGCCGCAGCGCACTGCCGAATGATACGCTCGTGATTGTGTTTAACATTTGAGAGCACGACGCGCAATTGGCAATGCAGTCCGCCACTTTAAGCAAGGTGTCTGCAGTAAAATTGTCTTAACCGTTACACCGACGAGGCCTGCAATTTACGCAAATGTAAATCATTATCATCGGTATCCATGAGCAAGCCACTGCTGGTTGAAGGCCTTTGCAATAAATCGCCAGCCCTAACCATCCTGCAACACAACAATCCAACTGACTGTTTTACTGTATTATCGCTTTTCATGAATAAATACATTCGACCTTTCTATTGAAGGTCCAACATTGAGAGAGCGCAAGGCAGCCACTAGGCGGGCACGTTGCAGTGACAGACGAGGGCATGGGGGGTTAACGATCGCGTCAGTCTGGCACGTGCTCTGCCAGTGGTGACAACGCGCCCTCTCAGTTTTGAACATTGTCTATATTTTCTTCATTATTATTTTTAGTTTAGTTTTTGTTAATTGTGAATCTGTCATAAAATAAACATATACATGAATACAAGTAACTAATCCGCACAAACAAAAGATAGCACAAGCTGCCAGTAAGCAAAGCACATGTTAGGCCGGTATTCTTCGTGCACCGCTCGGCTATGGCTCAGTTCTGGCTCAAGCTAAGCACGGCTTTTGAGGTGGCTCCATGCGTGGTCGTGTTTCCCGGCCATGTTCAGGACTCCCACGAGCCGAGCCCGAGGCAAACGAGGGCTGATCCACTCGATCGGCTTTCAAAGAAACTGAGCGCCTCAGCAAACGTCAAGAGAATACGGCCCTCAAGACTGGCGCGCCCAAGGGGCACGGCTTTCACCGGTCGCGTCGGCCTACCGCAGGCTCCGCGCTGGTGTCATTGACTTTGAGCCCTCTAGCCGTGTCCGGCTTCGGGAGAGCCTATCGTCTCTGAGGCTGTGTTTGAATGCAATCTGGTAAGCAGCTTTGTGGAGGCTCTAGGGTCCATTATCCAAGGCCACACTTCACCACCTAAGGCCCTTAAGAGAAAATCAGTGACTTATTCCTCTGCACTTCTGTCTCGCGTACATATGTATGCACACTTCACTTATCCAGGAGATGTATTTATTGATGAAGGAGATATGGAATACGATAAACCCTCGCTATTCACGAGTTCTGGATTCGTGAGTTTCGCTTATTCGCGAGTTACTAAATGTACACTAATTCCCCCAATCGCGACCCGCCGGACTCGAGCATTCGCGAGTGTACGTAGTTGCTGGACCACCAACACCGGGGAGGTGCGCACATAATCTTACTACGTTTGAAACTGTCTGCGAAGATTTCGCACGCCACCTCGGCCGCCCGCTTTGCGCGTCCGCACTTTCTTCTCTCATAGCATCTCCCGAGAAGTCATCCCCCTGAATTCCTCACCATCACCATCATCTCCATCACCGTCAAATCAGCATCAAAGGTAATTTACAAAAAACGCATAGTTCTTTATAATTCATTCATTGTAGTCATTGTTATTATTCGTACCAGGAACGTAGCTCCATTGTTTTCCCCATTGGAACAAGGTTTCTGCATACGGAAATTCTGCATTCGCGAGCATTTTCAAGTGCATAACCCGTCCCGAGTGGAGAGGGTCGACTGCACACCCGTTGTGGCACGAGGAACAACTTCCCCTTTTTACAAGGGCTTCCAGGAGGCAAGGGCGGCCTGCATCTTTGGCCTTACCTTTATTGTCGCGTACTTGTTCCTCAGCGCCTTGAGTTTGGCACCGATTCTCTCCCTCTCGCTTTCATCCTTCGTTTCTTTCAGTAGCTGCTCCCCCGTCTTCAAAGCCTCTTCCACCAAACCCTCAACAACATCCTCCTGCGATTGCGACAGGAAGGCGGCAACTCAATGGTGGGCACGGAGTGGGGTGTGAACAAGTGAACACGCTCATACATTGATAATTGTCCCCGGCAGCCTTGATACTAGCACTCATTAATATATACTTTATTTTCCTTTTTTCCAAATACTGAAACGTGAATGTGCTTTTCAAGACGACTTCAGTGCACGTAAATGTCAGGAAAAACTAAACTACAAGGTGTCAATGATGAAAAATAAAACGATGCTAACACTGCCATCGGAATATGTGCAGCCCCTTGGTTTTTTGTGTGCAAAATAGCACCCAATAATGGCAACATTATATGGAAGTCCTTCATAATGTATTCTGAGTAGGCTTATCGATATGCACAATGGCAAAAGGAGCTGACATGTAAGACGTTAAACCTGCGTGGTTACATGCAAAGATATCATTTTTCTGACAGCTACTCTTGGGTGATCGGATATAGTTGACGTCAAGTGTGCAGAATATTGACAACGATCTTCGGATTTGTATACGTTTACTATGCTTTTCTTCCCCAGGGGCAGCCAAAATTACCATTTGCCATTTTCATTCTGATTGAGAATGCTTTGGTGACAAATGCTAGCACACTTCAAGCAAGGCAAGGTTTGTACAAAAAAAAAATAGACGTGTTGGCCCAGATTGAGATTAGAAAAGAAACACTTAGGAAGTTTGACAAATATATATCGTCTGAGCATTATAAGAATCGAGGCCTTGAATGCGTGTGTGTGTATTTAATTACGGAGGAGGCTCGTGAAAGACGCTACTGAGCAGTTGGAGGCAGTCGCCCTCCAACAACAACTGAGAGCAGAGGAGCGACGCTCACAACAGCGAGCGGAGCACCGGGCAGCTAAAATGCAGCAAGATGGCACAGTAGGGAGAAAAGCTGGTGCATCTACGAGTCATTTCAGTCGGCCAACTCATGGCAACTGGGTCTCTCCCGTGACCTCCTGTCAGCGAGCCTTCGACACGTCACGTGGCTTCTAAGTGCACCTGGCCTGGCACAGGTGCCGCGGTGATGGCACCGTCACTTAGTGGCGAATGGGGGGGAGGGGGGGAGGAGCGGTGGTATAGTGATTAGCACACTGCGCTACGAACCCTGAGACCCGAGTTTGATTCCCACTCACGGCCAACACCAGTGACGATTATCTACACTCATCCTGGGCCTCCCTTAGATCGAATCAGCCTCAAATAAGTACCTGGTGTGGTGTGTAAACATCGCCACTGGGCAGACAAAGGCGGTCGGATGTGGTGCTGGCCACCCACCCCCTTATGTGCTGTGCCGGCCTTCATAGGTGCAAATAGCACTCGCCCCAACAGTGTGTTCAGGCTAAAAAAGAGATCTTTGCCTTGTTTTTAATTCGAGGTTTTAAATATATATATATAATTCCGTAACATCTTAGGCTGGATGCGTGCGGATTAAAATGTCCATGGGGGGGGGCGGGGGTGGAAAAAATCAGGCACTGTGGTAAAATTTAAATTCCAATGCTGCTGTGGCTTTTGAAGCACATTTAGCAACTTTTGTTTTACAATTTCACTCTAACGCAGCATGCAAACAACACTTATACAGCTCTGTGAGCACAATCAACGCCCCCCGTGCAAGCATCTCGAGGCGTTTTTTGACAGCTCAATGAAAAAAAATATCAAAATCGCCGTTGCAACAAGGTCACAGTTAAAATTGAAAATCAAATTGTGGGGTTGAGTAGATTGAAACAACAACAGTTTTCTTTACTGTAGATGAAATGACGTGGAATTATCACGTCACCGATATACACATTGTAATACAGCCCGAACTCACTGCAGAACAGGCGCATGGCCAGATGCAGTCACCTTCTTCAACGATAGAAAATTATAGGACAGCCGGCAATGTGACTGCCAATGATCACCAGAGCCAGGCCCTGGGTCACACGATCCAGCATTGCCGGATTCACAAATCACGGATCGGATGATCATGGGCAAATGTCACAGATGTCCACCAAGCCTCCACAGAGGCTATCGAATGGCTTAATAAACATGGCTATACATGCACAACGTTGCTAGTTTCATCTTGGAATACAGAGAGAAGATTATCATACGTACTGAAGTAAAGAGCAACAACAAGACAATGTTCTGGTTTTAGTTCGTCACATGAAGATCAACTGGCTTGATAGAAATAGAAAGTTGAATCTAAGTAGAAACAAGATTGGCTAAAGATCGGACGAAGAAACTATATAGGAACAAAAAAAATATTGGGAGTTTGGAAGGATTTTTTTAAAAAGTACTTTAGTTCTGCCAGCAATATATTTATTTCGAAGCATAGTCCATTGAATCCTTTAAAAAGTGAGTCGAGACTGGCTCATAGATTTTAAGGAATAACAAAGCGTCACCTGGTAATGCTACGGAGTAAACAGTGTTTACCCTGAAATACCTTGGCACGGCATTTACTCAGGGGAGAGCTGTATTTGGAAGTGATGCCAAATAAACGAGTCATGGTTCATGACATCACCCGTGCGTTGGCATGGTGTTTGTGGTCAAATGTTTTTTTTATTTTGATTATTTTGCCGAATCGGATAAGAACACCTCTTGTAAGTGTTACAACTGTTACACGATTCCCGTAAAGAAAAGAACAATTTCCACATGTGCGAAAGTCTCCTCACGTTACCATTGCAATGTCAGAGCGATCGCAAAGAATCTAATGCGTTTTTTTTATTTCCCCCCCATGAAAGTTTTGCCCTCTACCACTTATATCCACTGTCATATCAACAAAGTTTGTAAGGATAAGCTTTCTCCCTATGGAATTAAGTAATCAGAAGTGTGACATCCCCAAAGCGGAGATGTTATAACAATTATAGGTACTTACACAAACAGTTTATCAAGCCCTAAACTGCTCTCCTCTCCCCTATTAGATTAAAAAATCCTCCTGCCAACTGAGATTTTTGAATATCCTGGGGGAAAGGATGTATCTCTCTGGTGGGCTTTTGAATCGTTCCGTGCATTTGTTCGGCACGATGTTCTGACGCACGGTGGCTAAGAGCTATGTTGCGTTCCTGCAGAAGCTCCCAGCACGCAGAGCGAAATGCCGGAACATCAAGAACTTCTTCAACAACTCAGCGAAGCCCTTGGATTCGAAAGCACGTGGGGCAAAGCGGCAGACGTCGTTTCGCTGAACGACAGGTGGTAGTGTGCGGGAACACGTCGGAAAGCCGTAGAGCGCAAATTTGTCCTCAGGCACGTCTTCCAAATAGTTTATTTCCAGTGTTTTAGCGGTTATGGCAGGTAAGCGCACAAACCAAATTTAATGCTACATCTGGGCCATGAAACCATCCTGGCAAAGCGGGCAAAGTCTCAAAAAAACACCGTCAGGTAAAGTTTCACGCACAGTGTGCGCGCGTGCCGCATGGAAATGGAACACGTTAATGGGTAAACAAGACAAAGGTGTCCAATCAGCTAAGGAACGCACTTAACATGGCAACTGGGAGTCTCAAATCAGCCCGGCCCTGCCCCGTGCCTCTCGTCGCCCGCCCATAATGTGCAATTAGCAGAATCTCCTCCACGTGATTTGTAATCGGTTGGGGGGGGGGGGGTGGGTTTCACGTCCGACTAATTACCACACTTTCCCTTTTCTTTAAGTGAGCAAGTGTGAAATTCCCGGCGACGTAAGATTGGCAAGTGTGAAATTACGGAGCCGACCCCGGTGTTTACCGCGGTGCGCCACCACGTACTCCACTCTCCGGCCCCGCAGTGATTAGACGAGTGCCATTTGCCACCTCAATTATAGACTGTCAAAGCAATTTTACAATTTGAAGCAATTAACAGTCTGCCAACGTAAACTGCGAGAATTCCAATTCCCATTGCAACATGTGGTGTCCTTTCACGTAAAAAAATCATTAGCAGTGGGAATAATAAACACATTTTTTTTTTTTTAAAGTGAAGTTACTCATTTTAAGTGGCTTAATAAAATACAAATGCCATGTTGACTTTAGGAAATAAATGTGGATATTAAAGACGCTGGTTCCTCCCCTGCCTTGGGGATTTTAATAAAATCACAGACAGGGGAGTTATATAATTTATTGATTCTTTTTGCCATAACAATGGAAGCCATTTATTTCTACCATGATTATTATTATTTTACTTGTTTTTTTTATAGCATTTGTTTAGCATCATTGTGTCCATTACTCTGCGCTTCCATCCTTGCATTCTTCAATTTTGTAATCGTGATGACTTTGTTTCAACTTAAATGACCGCTATCAACCTTGGCAAGCTTCACAATGTTCGCTCAGAACAATTTTAAATGACAAAGAAACTAAATTAGTTCGCTTTTGCTCACTGTTGTAAATTCTATTTGATAAAAATTCAATCGCAGCTTTCCAAACACTGACAACTGAAGGTGTTGTCATAAACTATTTCAAAATATAAGAACGCGTTTTTTTAAATTCTATTTCTACAACAAATGTCTACGTGAGTGACACGTGTTGAAGCCTCTGATGTATTTATAATGACACAAATATAATTCTAAAACTCTACATGCCGTCAATATCTCCGGATGCAACAGAACAAAATAGAGATGTTTCTTTTTCCCACAATCTTCAGGAGCCCCCCCCCCCCTTGCCCCACCGAATTGAAATAGCGAAGGCCAGATTTGCTTGTGTTATGCCATGCGGGTCCCAAATGGCCTCATACAGGAGCGGAGGTACAGAGTAAAGGCTTTGATGGAGACATGAGGATATTAAAAAAAAAAGCTGAATAAATAGGCTTTTCTGCCAATATTAGGTCACTGACACAATGCCTTCTATCAGTATTGATCAAGAAATCCCATTTTGCAGAGACGCTTGTTAATTATATTTTTGTGCAGCCATTGGATATGGCTTCGTATTGCTCCATTTTATGTATTACTTTACTCTCCCCAATGTGTACCCCGTTAAATGTGTCAATGGTAAAAAGAAAGTAACATTTCTATCTATAGTCTCTCAAGCAGTTTGATCTATGGTTTCATGTCACCTTTAGATAATAAACTATTTGGCTATTCTAACTTATCGCATAAATTAAAATTTTTCAACCAAATCACACAAATTCTTTAGATATTACAAGCAAATATTAAATCATCAAAACATAAATAAGCGCATTATGTCAATATTTGTCGGATAAACGACTTGTTTCCTGTGAGCTATAGTGTGGTGGTAAACAGACTGCACTCTCAACCTGGCAACCCGACTTTGAGTGCCAGGCAACAGTTATTGTCAGTCATGAGCAACGTTTACAGCGGTCCTCCCTCCTCTACACACACACAATTCGTTTAACATTCAGAGTAGCAGTTAGTCAATCGGGAGGCTGCATTTGGTGACATAAAGAATGTATACTACCACCTATTCAAAGAAATCCAGCCAAATTTCGATTTAAAGCTTTCATGACTGCAGGGATTCATCTTCATGTTTTATTTTGATTATTTTATTATTTCCCTTCTACGTGACTTTACCGAAAGAACCAAGAAGATGAATCCCTGCAGTCACGAAAGCTTTACATCGAAATTTGGCTGGATCTCTTTGAATAGGTGGTAGTATACAGTCATTACGTCACTAAATGCAGCCTCCCGATTGACTAACTGCTACTCTTAAAATAATAAAAATAAAACATGTTTTATTTTTATTATTTTATTATTTCCCTTCTACGTGACTTTACGGAAAGAACCAAGAAGAGAGATCCAGCCAGTATGGAGAAGTAGGCCAAATACCCCCTGGAGTGGCTCTTCTAGAGCTCCTTATAGTGGTAGGTCCTTCTCCTCTTCGGAGGTGTAAGCAAGCACTTGTTTTAGCTTAATAGTTGTACTGGTAAAGAGAGGGTACACTGGTGTAATAAGTGCCAGCCAAAGCTCATTTAAGCACTGAGAAACTTGACCTTTTTGAACAGGTATTAACTAAACCTCACCCTTTATATCACACAGCTTTACAAGTCTCTCGCCTCTCACATCTGAACTGTAACATTTGCAGTTAGCTAAAACGTCAATATTGAATTCTTTATTCTCTCTCTCAGAAATATTAAACAATTATAATCAAGTGAAATTTTAGTTGGGCCTGTTGCGTAATATGATCGAGGCTGAACTAATGTAGGGCACGTAACTCCGCATCAACTCATAATCGATTTAAATGGATCCTTACACTTATGATACGTGCATTGATTGGGGCATGCGAGAAGAGATTATATTTTAAGATTCATGAAAATTGCACGCAGATTATACCACAAACAATAACATTCTGGCTAATGGTGCAAACACAACTGTGCGAACGATATAATATAAAAACAGGCAAAGTTCATATCAGCAAGAAAAAATATAATTGAATCTTGAATCAAGAGACACCGCTAAATTGTGACAATTCATAACATTTATGAGGGTTGGTGGGGGAAACGTGATAGCATTGGCCCTCCCCACCCTTCTACATTTTTATAGTCAAGTAAACATAATGTCAGTGCTATATTTTACACTGCTGGTGGGTTTTCTTCAGACTTGCCCCGTCGTAACGTAAGTTGCCAACAGCGGGAGCAGCATTTAACATTTGTCTAAAGTTGGATTGTGTCTGTGGCCCCCACCTCGGCTGTTTGTATTCCCCTGCCCCCCCACCCTGGTGGATAGCAGACAACCCGTGGGTCAAACACAAAGACACAGTCCCCCCGTATAGCCTGAACAGACTGGTGGGGCAAGTGCTGTGAGCGAGCACCTCTGAAGGCTGGCATGGCACACGAGGGGGTGGGTGGGTGGCCAACACTGCCTTTGTCTCCCCGGTGGTGATGTTTACACACCACCCCAGGTACTCATTTGAGGTGGAATCGACCTAGGGGAGGCTAAGGATCAGTTCAGATAATCATCACTGGTGTTGGCCATGAGCCGGAATCGAACTTGGGTCGCCGGGTTCAATGCGCAGCGCCCTAACCACTACGCCATCGCTCCCCTTACACATGGGTCACAACAACAACACCCACCATTCGCCACTAAGTGCCGGTGACATCACCACGACACCTGTGCCAGGCCAGGTGCAGTTTAAGGCCACGTAAAGTGTCGAAGGCTCGCTGACAGAAAGTCACGGAACAGCCCCAGCAGGTGCCGTGGTTTTGACTGACCGAGATGACTGGCAGATGCACCAATATGGGTCACACACGCGCGCGCACAATTACATTCATGTGTTATAGCGATTACAGAGGCCGAGGGACCTCCACGTGGCCAGCACGCACCTTTCCTTCCTCAAAATCTTCCTCGTACAAATCTTCTCCGCGCTGAATGTCCGCGTCGAGCTGCCTCAGGGCGTGCTCCAGGCCCTGTTCGCGAGAGGCCGCCGCAAAGACGACGCCGGCGGTAGTAGCGGCCTCCGGCGACGTGGGCCCGTCCGTGCCGTCGCCAAACGCCATGCGCTCCCCTCCCTGTCGCCGCCAATGCAAAACGGCCGGGGCCGACGTGGCCGCGGCCGAAAAACCCATGCGGGTCCAAAAAAACAAAAACAGGTCGATCGTTAGGGCTTCCAAAACTCAGCCGGGTCCCCCGACAGCAGCCTGATCGTCAGGGCCGCTTTAAAACAGTTGCCTAGTCACGCGTTGTAATTGTAGAAGACGACAGGCCTAACGCGTGTGCGCCGAACACATTCCGCCGCGTAATATTGTTCTGGAGAGGCAATGGGCCCGATGGGTTAAAGAATGTTTATTTATGCGTGGAGACACAGAAACAGTGTTCTGCTAATTTAATATGTGTGTGCGCTGGTGGAACGGCAGCAGCTGTTGAAATTATTTTCAAGTGGAGACTGTTCAATGCCTCTTCTTTTTTGCGGTTGTGATTGATCCCCTGCGTTAGACTGGCAACGCAGAGAATTTCATCAACACAAAAACGGGGTCACCACTAGGCACCGGCCACGTTGACAAAACAACGACCTGGGAATCGACGTGAATTTGAATACCGTGAGCGCAAAAAAAACCTCGGAATCGCCGACTTTACGTAAACGAGTGGCACGCACTCGTAATTGTTTTCTCCCGATTAAAAAAGAAAACACGCAACTAATAACGCGTGGCACATCGTACGCACGTGCGTGAGTATGTAAACAAAAATCGATGGCGTTTTAAAATGACTAAAAACGAATAGCTCCAAAAGAATGTATGTTTGTGCAGCCCGTGTGGGCATGGTGTGTACAATGTATTTAATGCCGCTGTCGCAACACACTCAGTGATCCTTGACGAAGGCTATGATTAAAACCTATTATGAAAATTACAGTCATTTAACACTTTAATTACCGGACACATCAACGTTTTTGCCGTTTTGTTCTCATGTCTATGGAAATTGCATGTCCTATAAATTGTCGCGCTGCAATTAATTTTATTTTTATTACTTTTATTATTACTACTACTACTTTCATTGTTATCGTTATTATTCCCCTCATTCCCGCTAATCCGTATAATTGCGCTCCCCGCATTTTAAAGGCCCTCCGCAAATACCCTAACAGCAAATGTGGGAGGTACGGTCGGGGTAGTTTTTTTTTATTCAAGATTGTGGCGAAATTCTACACGCTACAACGTGACGTGCATCCTTATGGGTTTATGCACGTAAAATTATCAACGGCGTGACTCACAGGTGACTGTTTCTTGAGTTAAAAAAAAAAGCCCACCAATGGGGCCCAAACACGAATGAACGATGGGGGGGGTGCAAAAAAAATGGGACGAGCACACACATCGTGTAGAATGGTTTAGACACTGCTATGGATGACAACAATATTAGCGGACCACTTTGAATAACATCGGCTCGAAATGATGGTTTAGCGTGGGCGTGCAGTTATCGTGCGGAGCGTGCGTGTTAGATTGCATTCAAACTAAACGTCTTAAAAATGTCCACCCGGTGAATGTAATATCTCGGACCGGCTGTATGCTGCCCGTGGATTATTAATTAATTTTATTGACTTTGTCCTGTGAATTTATTCGACTAGTCACGTGTATGCTTAGCAATTTCTACTGACTATTGGCAATTGTCTGGCCGACCCGTCTCCACACCAAGGCTCACGGTCATTCTCGCCATGTGGAGAAGGAAGCAATCATATATATGTTTTTTTTTTACGTTTAATCGGCGCTGCTTTGAATGCAGGGCGCCTGATTTGTACGTGACGGCACATTTCCACGTGCATATGGGCGATGTGGTGAGCCAAAATCACTCCTAAAGCCCGAATCCGATCTTGATAATTTGCAATGACAGCCGCTCCATTTGCTATGACTGGTGAAGTCTCAGGGGCTCAATGCAAATAGAACAAACTGAAAATGAATTCAAACTCTTGTGGGTTTTTAATGATATGCAATACATATATTAAAAAAGATGCAAAAGCCATGAGGCGAAATGGGATTTGTGATACAGGAATAAAAATATGCAAATAAAATAAGTGCAAATAAACCAAGTGACTAAACAAATAAAAACACACAGGTTTGAGTGTCTACAAGAACCAACAGAAATGTTTGAAGAAAACTCAGAACATCCCTTTACAATTTTCATTTCCATTTCCATTACGTGAAAATAATGACGCAATATTTAACAAAGGCGCAAACACTCTGGTAAACGAATGTCCTCAAAGGCCCTAAAAGAGCACACAGAACGCCTTGAATGGAGATAATCCCGCTAAATATCTCGTCTTTTTTTGTTTTCTGTTGGTGCTGGTGTTTAGTTAAAGTCCTTGCCTGTAGCGAGACGATATGGGAGGGGGATTTGGTGCTGTGGGGAGCGGGCGAGTTCTCTTCTGACCGAACAGACGACAAGCTAGCCAATCGGTAGCTGCCTTTGGCGTGGCTTGAGCCAATCGGCTTTCTGGCCTCCAAGAGTCGCCTCTACTTGCGATGCGTGCAGTTGAGGGGTCGGGGTAGGGGTCAAGGGTTAGAGTTCATCCAAGAGCAAACAAGCAAGCAAAATAGTTAGGGGCAGTTAAGGTAAGTGCTCTTTGTTTTGTACACGTGAGTTTGTGTGGCGAGTGGGTTCAGCAAAGAAGAATGCAGAAGATGAGCAATATAACGTGAGGGCAGTCAAAAAACCAGAATGGAAATGGAGAGGAATGCAGAATTATCAGAGGAGCCAACAGGTTTGGAAAAGCAAGATAGATCACAGTGGAAGTTATGTGCACGAGAGAAGACGACAGCAAGACAGAGAGGGAGAAGTGCGGGCATAAATTACGATCATGCAAATCACCGTTAAACTACGCTACATGCGGAAGGTTGCTGGGATGGAACAGCATGCATCCATCAAATCAAGGGGATTAAACACTGGCAGATACACATCCCGAAACATAATCAAAGCCACAGTCAACATGCGCGCAGTATTCATCAGCGTTAGCAGTTTCACATTTACTTTGCATCAGCCTTGGACTGGGCCAAAGCCATTGGCGGGAAATTGCCTTATGCTCTGCTTTATTTATAAAGCTGACATCGGATTGTCACTACTTACATTTTTTTTTTAACCGAGCCATGGCATAACAGTGTGTCTTCCTCATTTCTATATATATATAACCTTAAAGAATAACTCAGCATTAAAAAAAGAGGAAGAAACCGATAAAAGTAATTTGGGAGAAACGTTAAAACATGAGGGATTTTATTTTCATTCATTGGCATGCTCTTGGTATCCAGACAATAAGAATGTGGGAAATAAACAGATTTGTGGGCGACCCAGCGCCTGAAGGACCCCGTTTTAATGCCAATTCCCGGGTTTACCCAGGCCAGTGGGACAGACATCTCAATTGGGATCAATGCCCAGGCAGGGTCGCTGGCAGGTTAGCCTGCTCTCTGCCTCAAATGAGGTGCCCATTGGAAAACATGCAGCGGTATGAAATTTAAAGAACCCTATGGTAAAGGAAGACACCCTGCTGCTTATGTTCATTGCAGCCTGGTCTCACAGAAAATATTTCTGTCCCAGTTATTGGTCGCATAAATTATTCGTACGAAAGCCAGCAGAAAGAATCGGAGAAGTCTACCCCCACCATCACGGTTGGTATTCCAAGCTTCACAAGTTGAAAAATAAAATGGGCGATGTTTCTGCCAAAGGCTCTTCAGGAAAAGCGAAGAGCGCGCAACACAAATGTATTTCAAAATCCTTTGGACGAGGCCTACTTATCAACAGTCGGGGTCCACCTCGACATGCCCTGCAATGAGTGGTCGTCACACATGATAGGCGATAGTCCTTGTGTTCGCAAGGACAGTCTCGGATAACGGCATAAGTCGTTCGGTTGTTTTGTTGGCGGATAAAGCTTCTACAGTTACACAAAAGCAGGAGGTAGAAGTTTTACTTGCATATTGTTTTTTTTTTATAATTTCCCCCGAGTTCCCCCCCGAGTTCCCCCCCGCCCCCCCAGGAGAGGCAATGTTACCAAAGCGAATTTCCTGGAGGTGGCTCAGAGGTCAGAGCAATGAGCTGGCACCAATGAGATCATCGGTTCGAATTCGAGCAGGCACCCATAATTAAACCACGTGCTCAAGCGTAGCAGCAGACGGTCGAGAACAGAGACCGGTGACTGCGCGCACTATTTTGGTTTTGAACTCCATTTGGCACTCAATTCCAGCACTGAAATGAATAAGGTATCAGTTTGGCTATCGTGCGACAATCTCACTGCGGAGCAAGTGGGAAAGTGAAGACCCCCTTCTGTGTGAAGGATAAAAAAATGAAGGTCACTTAAAAGGATTTTAGGGAAAAATCTCCGTTAAAAATCTCGTCCACGGATCAGCCTCTAAAAGGCGTTCCACAGCTTTACCAATGTACTCTGTCTCATGCCTGGACACCCAATAGCAGAGTCGGGATAAAATTGGGGTAAATACATATGTGTGCAAAAAGTTCACAACCTTAAAACTGAGAGAAATGGCACAAAACGAACGTGATGCGCATGCAGAGGCAGCAGCTAAACCTGAACGTTGTTCACAAAGCACACATCAACACAGTCCAGCTGAGTGGTAAGAACACTTCACAATGCCTTAAAGTGTGTGCACGTGTGTACGTTGAACTTCCTTCGCACCGTACGTAGCCAACCGTTATAATCGTAGGTATGGGGGATGGACAACAATAAACTATACACAGAAAACAGTTCGAAAGAAGTGAGTTTTCCATCTCGACTTAAAAGTGCATAGCTCCAGTGGCTTCATAATGCACATAATATGTAACTATTCTCTATCAACTGCTACTGTAAATGAATACCACCACATTTCTGCAGTCTTAGGTTCCTGTGGAGCATAAATCCATCTGGCGCTTATTTTTGCTCTGGCTGTATTAGACAAATATCGGCTGAAATGTAAATAAACAAAACGCAAATCTATATTGTTCTGAATCATGTGACTCAAGCTGGGGATTTTGAATAAGTCTGAAGATGTAAGGCAAATAATTCCATGGCTGCAATACGGGGTCATTCCAATTGCGCTGTCAATGTGCCTCCCCTAAAAATATCTTCATTAAAAAAATGTGACTCCTGCGCTACGGGCTGGTTCATGAAGCTACTTTGGGGACGTAGACGATACATTTGTTGAATTATATTTCGAGCTGTGTGTGTACAAACGCGCATGAACGCCACGGAACGCGATCGAGGTGCATTGCAGACCTGTTGCTCCACTTTCTGCTGAATTACATCGCTGGCCGGAGGGGACGCAGGAACCGTCTCAGCTTCGCGTGCGGCGACCACTGGGACCGGGCTCACCGATATGGGCTGCGTCGGATACATTGAAGATTAAATAAACGATGCGTACAAAGATTCCACCGTATAGTCTTAACAGGCTGTTGGACCAAAGTGCTGTTAAGCGAGCACCCGCGAAGGCCGGCACAGCACACGAAGGGCATGGGTGGCAAGCACCACTGCCGATCGCCTTTGTCTCCCCAGTGGTGATGTTTACACAGCATATCACGTACTCATTTAAGGCTGAGTCGACCTAGGGGAGGCCCAGGACCGGTGCAGATAATCGTCACCGGTGTTGCCGTGAGCGGCAATCAAACTCGGGTCACCGGGTTCGTAGTGCAGCACGCTAACCACTGCACAACCGCTCCCCCCACAATGCATACAAATGCATGCACACACATACACACACAAAGAGCCACCCATCTTAGTCAGCATTCCGTAAGGCAAACAATATATAAGGTAGGAATACTGGGCGAGATAACCAAATTTAACTCCTGAAGACGCCACAGTCGTGTGTGGCAAAAGCTTGACAGAGGGAATTGTCAACACAGCCCAACCCAGAAAAATACACATGCATCCCTCATACAGCTCATACTGTTGTTAGCGAGCACCTATTAAGACTGACAAGGCACACGCAGGAGGTGATGTGGCCAGTTCCACACCCAGCCACCTTCGACTCCCAATTGATAATGTTTATACACTGCACCAGGTACTCATTTAAGGCCGAGTTAACCTAGGGAAGGCACAGGACTTGCACTGATATTACTTGTCACTGATATTAGCCATGGCTGGGAATCGAACTTGGGAAGCTGGGTTCATAAGCAGTGTGCTAAACACAACAATGCCATTCCTAACATACACACACACCCCTGAAAGGCAGTCATAAACATAAACCTTTCAAAATAAAATTTTATTTAAAAATTTTGAGTCAACTAACGTCATGGAGTATTTTTCAGCTTCATGTATGCGTAATAATTAATAAGAAAAAGTTAATTTCAATGAGCAATTTTGTACAGTTTGTATCTAAACACAAAAAAACGGCATTATACATAGATATATATATTTGTTTGATAAAAACAATAACATTACATTGCCAAATGAGCGACATGGCTGGGATGTCATTATTTTTAATTGCGCCGCTCGAAATAGAAATAAAAGGGAGAGAGAAAATAATCGGAAAACGATGAAACATAACGGGCCATCTCGCATGTCTGCGCAAATGTTTTCTGGTAAAAGGTTAAAGTACGAGGCTAGCGAGAGCAAGTGGCCGGCCCTGGTGTGCACGCCTTGGTGTGCACGCCCTTCGCTCCAGTGCACATCACTGACCCTGTCACTTCCACTTCGTCAGCCTTAAAAAAAAAGAATGGCACCACGTTGTAAAAATGGAAAAAATAATATAACCGGATTTTCAAAGGCGTCGCGAAAGATGTACTTTTTGAAAGCAACACTTTAATAATTTTAGTTTGTGAGATTTATCTATTCTGCCTACAATTGAATCACCCTGAATGCAAACCGCACTCATCGTATCTCGGAAGCAGAGTTGGGTGTGGTTGGTTAGTCGGGTGAGAGATGGGTTAGGAAACACCAGGCCTTCGAAGGCCGGGGGACTGCGAGGTGACGCGTGAGATGGCAATGATAGCAACGAGTTAATGAATCTATCCGTGTGGAGCTCTAAGTGTTACTCTCTTGTGTATGTGTGTGGGTGTCCTCATATTTTCTCCTACTCCTTACCTTCCTGGTCTTGATGCGCTGAGCGACGGAGTTGAACCTCTGATGGAGCTCGGTCACCTTGGGCTCCACGAGTCGGCGGCAGTAATCGCCGCGGTTTGCCATCAGCTCGCCCGCTTGGTCGTGCACCACCTCGACCTTATGGCTCGTACCAGGCAGCTCCGATTGCAGACGCTGCAAAGACCGAACGACAAAGGTTTCTCTCCTTTGGTCTTCTTCCAGACGGCTAGGGGCATGCGCTTGCTAGCGAGCACCTATCGCTCCGGGCTTCTTCTGTCCGCCCCTGAGCTGCTGCTGCTGACATGTGTGTTCAGGCGACGTTAACCGAGCGGCCCAGCGCAGGCCAGGTGCCAATGCCGATTTTCACCCGTGTTGTTGGTGTCACAACGTGGAGCGGTGGATCAAAGGTTTCTGTGCTGCACCCTTGACCTGGTTGATCCGAGTTTGAGTCCAGTCCACGGCTAAAACCAGTGCCAAGTAATATCTGAAACCGGTGCTGGGTTCCCCCATTCACCAGCACTGACCAACATGGTAGGTATAGCCTTCATCCAGCAATGCACTAAGGACTGTGAAGTATTATTACAATAATCATTATATAGCAAAGAATTAAGCCTGAGTGAATTCTATGTAGCACAGAGTAATATCCCCTATGCCAGGGTGTAGGTGTACAGATGATATCAACATAAAGATACAGAGCATATAAACAGCACATGTAAAACACAAAGACACATACATGTAAAACACACACATTATACAACTCCTCTACACATGTAAAAAACACACGCACAAATGTGCACAGCATATGGACACTACACACACTCACGCACACATTAAATGTGATTGGTTCAGAGACGCAAACTCAAGCTTGGGGTTTTGACCTTGAATCATGTTGCTTAATTTTTAGCAAAGTTATGAAGTTAACATGTGACCAATAATTATTTTCCATAACAGCTTAACACACTGTTTTGTGGCAGATGTATTTGCTTAAGCATCAGTGTTAACAGCATTTAATTTGGAAAATATCTAACCAGGCAGCATGAGCAGTTATGACAAACACACCACAGATGCAAAATCACGAAGCGAGCGCGACACGCGGATCCGCGGGTTTGCCCAGAACCCAACCCGGTCACCTTTGTCTCCCCCCAGTGCTGACTTTTATACGCCGTAGCAGGTACTCACTCGCTCGCTTTTAAGACCGAGTCGATTGTGAGAAGGCCCAGGACCCGCTCCGATATTAACAACGAACTGATATGAGCTTTGGCATGCACGCACGCACGCACGCAGGCAAGCACGCAGGCACGCACAAACTGCACGGTGATCAAGACCCTTGTCACAGAAATCCTTGAGTCGGAAGGAAAAACAAGCGCGACATTGTACATCGCCGCCAAGGTGAGCGCGCGCATTGGGGGAAAGGACAACAGTGAGTAATTTGAAGCGAGAAATTATTCTGAATCTCTACCCTGCTGTTTGCGACAATTGTGACGTCTGCAGGCGTTATGCACTGAACGTTTCATTTGAAACCCTTTCCAAGGACTTACAGGACACGTTGGGTGAATGCGTCTCACGATGCCTCTAAAAAGCACAGGCGCTTTCGACAATGGTGGGTTTTAACGAGGGTGCGACCTCATGAAGCTGGATTTAAGTAGAGCGGAAACCTTGTAAGTAAACTGGAAGGGTGTTCTCGATATAAATAAGCAAACGTAAACTTTGAAACAAAGCCTAAGACTCTGGCCGGAACACTGTTCATGCCCTAATGAAGCTGGACATAGTAGGAAACAGCATAAAGCCCTTTGCTAATGTTGTGCCGGGTATTTGTAGATATATTCTTAGGTTTTTTCATGTAAGTAAAAAAATAACCAGTATATATACAAGGACGGTTCTCTTGGAATTTCTCTTACTTGATACAGCAATCGTGCTGTGACGGTTCCACCTGAAGACGGAAGCTTGTGTTGCCTCCGAAACGTCGTGATTTAAATTTTACTTTTATTAATTAAAATTTTTTACCTACGTGACTTTACCGAAAAAACCTAAGAATATGAATCCTTGCAGGCACGAAAGCTTCAAATCTAGAATTTGTAGATGTGCTTATTAAGAGCAATACGTCTAATACATTTCAAGCTATTTGAAAGATTTTTTATATTTTACCAGGTAATGCCCACTGAGCTGTATCGCTCTTTTAAGAAGAGACCAGGCCACAAATGATAGCTCAACAAAGTGGCTTATCATGTGGAAATTCATAGCAGCCAAATACTCTAAACGCACTTTGTTTCTAAATGTGGAGGGAAAAACCGGAGGACCCGGAGAAAAATCCAAGCGACCACAGGGAGAGAGGCATGCAAACTACAAATAGGCGTTAGGGTCGGGATCGAACCCACGACCTCCTGTATATCAGGCGAGGTAGTTAACATCTTGCCACCGTAGCGCCCGTGCCCCTTTGCCCGACCATTGTCACAAATTAAACTATGCGCAGAAGCAAATCGAAAGCTATTTTCAGTACTTATCTGTTGTAAGCAGTTCGTTGAGCCCGCGCTTTCCGTACCTTAAACACATCGTCCCTCTGGTTGGCCGACAGCTTCTCCGCGTCGTCCATCATAACTTGTGAGTGGTATATCCACGTGGTTATGTCCGCGATGTTGTGGTCGAAGCTGTTCATCTGGGCCTGGTATTCCTGTTTGGAGGCAGGAGCCCGGGCAGAAGTAACAAAACGCGTGGGAGCAAATCACCGGGAGGTAGGTGACATAAGTGAGCAATTCCAAGTGTTTTGCAATTAAAACAAGGAATGACAATTAAGAAGCCGCGCTATCAGATAATTAATTAGTAAGCACAATGATTAATTGCAAACCCATTAACAAACAACTACGCAGACATTCATCACCATCATCTCCAGCCGCGTGATGGTACGCCCGTCGTGCATACAGACATGTTTATTTTGGTCATGCACAAGTAGACCGGGAACAAATTAACTTCGAGCTACGCGGACAAGGGTATTTAAAAGGTGCTCGGCACAAATTGCACGTGTCGCTTGCGTTGTGTTTTGTTCTTTTACGAAACAGTGGTTTAAAATGAACCGCAATCGCCTGCCAACCGAGACAACGGTGACACCCGCATACCGTAATCCGTCCTTGAAATGAAGAAACCTGCCAGTACCAAAATATGAGAATAGGTTTTCCCCTTTTTTCTGGCAACAAAACAGGTGTTAGGATATTCTTTGTTCTTTCGGTAAAGTCACGAAAGAACCAAGAATATGAATCCCTGCAGCCACGAAAGCTTTAAATCAAAATTTAGGTGTTAAGATGTTAAAACACCAAACTGAAACCTTTTACAAGGAACCATGTCTGCATTATCCACAATACTTGTGGTCAGAATGCAAACAAAAAACATACTCTGATAATTTATGCATTGTCTTTGAAACTGATTGGTCCACACCAGAGACAGCTTTCTTCCGAGCCTCGTCTCAAACGGTGTTAGACCAGAGGACGCATCCCGTCGACTCGCATGTTGCTGTCATAAAAAAAAAGTGGCACTTGGAAAGAAAGAGATGAAAAAAAGTTGTTACGCAGACTCATCGTGCCCGTCCTCCGACACCGCCCCCCCCCCCTCCCCCAACTCGCCTGTAGCAGGTTGAGCCACTCCTCGGCGCGTGCCGTCACCGCGATCCAGTTGCTGTTGAGGAGGCTGAGCTTGTCGTCGATGGCCGAGCTCTCGGGCCCCTTGAGCAGAGACTGCAGCGCTGCGCCCGTGTCCGCCGCGGCCGCCAGCGAGCCCTGCCGCTTAGCGATCTCCTTTTGCGTCGCCTGCGGAAAATAATGGGGAGAGGCAGCAGCAGCAAACAGCAAGCGTCAGGACCGGGAAATGCACGTTAAGGATGTTATAAAAGTTTGAGATGGGTGTAGCCCAAGGGTCATAAGTGAAGTGGGCGGGGCTAGTGATGAAATTTGCATGTCAATGTAAGATGGGAGAGAGCTGGGCAACCTCCACGACGACCAAGCTGCGGAGGTGAACATTGTATTGTGAGAGAATTGCATGTCAATGTAAGATCGTAGAGCCACCGCCACATCAAGGCAAACGAGCAACGGTGGATGTTTAAATTTCGATTTAAAGCTTTCGTGACTGCAGGGATTCATCTTCTTGGTTCTTTCGGTAAAGTCACGTAGAAGGGAAATAATAAAATAATAAAAATAAAACATAATAAAATAATTCTCACAACACTGTCTTTCCGACAGACCTGGTCTTCACCTGAGGACGGCTGCTTGCGTTGTGGCCGAAACGTCGTGAGAATTATTTTATTATGTTTAATTTTTATTATTTTATTATTTCCCTTCTACGTGACTTTACCGAAAGAACTAAGAAAACGGTGGATGTGTTAATGAGACATTTAACTTGTTAATGTAAATGCATTTAACCTGTTAATGTAACACCAAAGAGTCGAAAATAACTACTAAACATCACAGACAGTTATGACTTAACCTTAATTATTTAATTTAATTTATTATTTTATCTTTAGACGTGACTTAACCGAAAGAAACAAATAATGACTTAACCTGTTTAATAACGTCCTTCTAATGATTGCTCGGTTTGTACCCATCTTCTCAGTTTAAATTGTGTCTGTGTTTATATATCTGGATGGCTTCATGAATGAATCTTTGCTGATAGCCAGTGGGTTTGCAGAGTACCTTCGTCTTGGAAAAATCAATTTCGTGTGTTCCCACCGCATTAAAACAATGATCAGCCACGGCTGAGGTATTCGTCCTCCCGTGTTTCAGATCTACCTTATGTTCACAAACACGGTCCGAGACATGTCGCTTAGTTTCCCCAATGTAACTGCTGCCGCAGACACAGCTTAGTTTGTAGACGCCGGGGTATTGCATGTCAGGAATCTTGTCCTTCACAGATGGGATAAAATCACGAATTTGATGTACTGTGTTAAATCGAACCTGGATCTTGTGTTTGCTCATGATTTTGGAAATCTTTTTGGTGACCCCTGCTATGGATGGCAAGGTGATGATTTTGATTGGTTCCTCAGATGGTTCTTTCCCAATGGTTGGGGTGATAGCTTTATGGATTGTGTAGTCTGAATATCCATTCATCTTGAGGACTTGGTGTACGTGTTCCAGTTAACTGGCTAGGTGGTGATGGTTAGAAATACATCGAGCTCGATGGTGTAGAGTTTTGATGAGGGGATTTTTCTGGGATGGATGGTGGTGGGAGTCAGGTTTTCGGTAGGCATCCGTATAGGTGGCTTTCCTGTAGACAGTGTCCCATTGAGCCATCTGGTCTATTTTCGATTAAAACATCCAAGAATGGTAACTTGCCATCCTTTTCCACCTCCATGGTGAATTTGGTGGCTGGGTGTATGGAATTTATGTGGTTGAAGAAGTGGTCCGGAGCTGGTCGGCCATGTGGCCAGATGACGAACGTGTCATCTACATACCTCTTCCAAAAGGAAGGACGTAGTGTGGATGCCTGGATGGCATCTGTCTCAAATTTGTCCATGAAAATATTGGCTACAACTGGAGATAAGGGAGAACCCATTGGGGTATCTTCAACTTGTTTATAGACTGTTCCATTCCAGGTGAAGTAAGTGGGGGTGAGGCAGTTTCTAACCAGGGCCAGTACATCAGCATTCAATCCTTGATGGACCAAATCTTCAATGATTGCAATGGTGTCAGGAACAAGAACTTTGGTAAACAAAGATACTACATCTAAACCGACATGCAAATCACCTGGAGATATTGAGATGTCCTTAATTAATGCTACCAAGTGAGCTGAGTTACGTATATCTGAGGTGGTCTTACCGGTGAATAGTTGTAAGGTCTCAGACATAAATCAGGCCAGTTTGTAGGTGGGTGAGTCAATGGTGGAGACAATAGGACGAAGGGGTGTCCCTTCTTTATGGATTTTTGGTAAGCCATAAAATCTTGGGTGGTCTAGCAGCAGAGGGTTTTAGAGAGAGCCGCTTGGTTGGTTCAATTAAAGATGTGGAATCAGTGATGATGTTGTTGGTTTTTGTAACCAGGTGGTTGGTTGGATCTCTATTGATTTTGGTATAGCTACCATCATTCAGTAGGGCCTAGATGTTGTTGTTGTATGTGGTTTTGTCCATGATGACAGTGGCATTGCCCTTATCGGCTGAGAGGATGACAATGTCATCTCTCCTTTTTAGTTGAGAAAGCTAAAAGCGCTCATCCTTACTGATGTTGCTAATAGGTGTCTTAGCGTTTTTGAGGATTTTTAAGCTCACTTTAACAACCTCATCCCAAAAAAACACTTACATTTTTTGGACTGAAACGGTTAAAACAAAGTAGCAGGATCAATGTGCTGATGCAGCAGCAGCAGAACAATAAACTGAAGTTGAGTCTGCCATTGGAAGAAGTTGCTTAAAAGCCTCGTAAACAAGCCAGCTCATTTGGAGTACTGTCTCAATTAAACCTAAAAGCAAAATTGCTATGTGACCTGACTACCATTAACAACAGCCTCACCTCCAAACCCTGTCCCCCGCCTGTTATAATGCAATTATGCTCTCAGCGTGGTAGCTCATTAAATGAAGAACTTTCCATTGGGAACTCTGAAGCTAGCAGTGTATCGCCTTGTGTTAAGACAAACATCGATTTAACAGGCCTCTGTATCCGGACTATGGCCACAGATATTTGATGCCTTTAGAAATAATCGCTCATCGCATGCCAATCGAACAGAGATGTTGACACCTCAGAGCTACAATGTGACCAAACAGAATTACTCTTTTTTTTAAGCAGTCATAGCTAATCAGGCTGAAACCATCATCCGCCTGTAACACTTGAAAACTAAGTTTAATCATGGAAGTCTGAAGCCCGGATTCAAACCCAGGCTCTCAGCAGCGCCGGCTAGAGTGCCCAAACACCTGGAAACACTCGGTCAACTCGTCTTGCACATCATTTCGCGCTGAATGGCACACACTGGACATGATACACGGTGTCTGGAGATGCTCTGCCGCAGAAATGCCAATGCCCATCGGCAATTGTGATGCAGTTGGCCATTCGTATCCTGCTCATGGCTCGGAGATTGTACGTAAAAAGCATGAGAGAGAGAGGAAGTGCACCGTGGAACTGTGACAGATTGGTCATGAGTTCAGCCTCAAATAAAAACGAGACATGCAAAACTCATGATGCTTAAATGACTTGTGGTGGAGGTTCGAAAAAAAAAACCCAGAAAATATACGATTGGCCTCTGTTTACTCGATGGAAGATTCCACGGAGAAGTGCATAAAGAGATGGGTTTAATTTATGGCCCTTAATTTATTGCGGATACTCATTAGCATGTGTTTTTCTACTCTGTGAGGACATAACACTGACATTTTGCTAAGTATATATATATTATACGAATGTTCAAACTTTTCTGCCGGCAGGATGAATGGGTAAAGGTTGCAGAAAGACAGGCACTTAAGAAAAGCGAGAACAAATAAATGCATGCCGTACATAAAGATCATTACGCAAGCGAGCAAATACAATGAGATATGGACACGCAGAGGCATGCCGACTTTGGTATGAAGACGAGAAAGGGGGTGAGAAATGAGAAACGATGAAAAGATAGACGAATCTACACAGGCGGAGAAACGTGATGTTTTAGAGAGCGCAATTTAAAACGTGGACAATAAAACATTAGCATGAAAAGTGACAACACAGGGGCAATTTACACGAGGGAACAGACTAAAGTAGGAATGGAGCTTCCTAAATGCCGAGTCTAATCACGAGGCGGCAGTCGGTAACAAGCAAAGCATCGTCGCTTTAATAGTCAGGACAGCATGACATATTTGTTTTCATTTATGTAACCAAGATGCTTCATTATGCGGTGTTAATAAACAAGGAAAAGTATAATCAGTAATGATTATTGTATTCGTACATTTAATTAATAGCACTACATTGTCTATGCACCAAGAGGTCATATCAATTAATGTAATTAGTTTTTCTGGTAAAAATAAAACTCCACATCGTCTATTCGTGTGACCGTAAGGCAGAGAAGAACATAATTTACATTTATAGATAATTTTTTCCCATTAATGAACACTTGTAAAATAAATTACCTTGAAGTTATATTTGCTCTGGAATTGCGTACATTCTTACATGGTATAAAATATATTATTGTTAAATTATAAACCACTGCAAATGACTGTTCAGACAAAGTTCCAAAGGGTTCTTATTATTGAAGCCTTTTTCTCCATCCGCTGCTGGATGAAGGCCTCCCCACATCGTGTCATGGGGATTGTTTGACCATGCTTCACCATGCAGGTCAGTGCGGGTTGGTCAAGTGGGGTGGGAGCTGTAGCATGTCTGGTTCTCATCACTGCCTGGGGATCGAACTCAGGTCGCCAGGTTCATGTGGCTCAGTGCATGGACCAATGCACCACAGCTTTGCTCTAGTTATAAATAAAGGCAAACGACCAACATACAACAACATTTGATCGACAAAACACAGGTCTTTCTGGATCAATTCGTCCTCCCTGTGAGGTTTAATTAGGGTAAAACTGTAACTGGTTTATATTTCAGCGAGTCTCATCTGGAGGGTGTTGCTCATCAGTCAATGCTCCTGGGGTAATGTTGATGTTATGGGCAAGAGACGCCCACCAACGCCGTGCCAAATGCAGTAAATGAAAAGAATAAATTTTGTCCCAAAATATTGGCAATGTAATTTGCCCAGCAATAGTTATCCACTTTATCGTACACGTGCCTAGCGTGCGATGATATGCTACCGACCGTAATCGACAACGCTGGATTTCAACTTGAGTTAACTAATGTCGAAATGGAGTACGAATACACAACTGTAAACGTTAAAATACATTCACTGGCTAGGCAAAATAATTTGCGTTAAAAACACTATTTTAGAAAGTGAAATTCGGGGCGGGGGGGGGGAGAGAGTTCCACCCCCCCTCCACTGCCCGCATCAAACTGAATGTCACAGCACCTCAAGGCATCAAGAGGTCGACGCTCCAATCAAAATCATCATCTGTCATCTGCCTCTGTCTCTCCCCACTCTAATGACCCCTTCAGGCAGAGATACCCAGCACCGTGCAAGGTCAATGACCCAAGAGAAAGCAAGTCCTCTTCACGCCGAATTCACAGCGTCGGTCGTTTTGTTAACGAGCCACCAACGGCAAAGTCATTAGGGGCCTGCGTCAGCCTAACGCGACGTTTAGATGGAGGCAGCTTGGTGTCTCTAGATAGGAATTTGGCGAGGTGGGTTGCATTGTGAGTCGTAAATTGCCACCCAAGCTTAGTTTACAACCCAAGGTGCTGGTTCAACTCCCGTACGTGGTCATTCGAGTGTAGAGCGTTGGGCGTAGAAGTTGGCGACAATGCGCCCTGGACCCGGCAACCTGAGCTCGATCTGCGGCCGCGGCAATGCCCTCCCTTTAACAACCCGTAGCAACCAGGTTGCTGAAGTATGGTCAAGCACCTCCTATGACCGACAGACACAATTGTATTGAAAAGAGCCGAGAATTATTTTGTACATAACCGGTGGAAGGACCCCTGGTTAGGCGATGGACCCCTCCCCCAACATCCCACCTCTCCATCCTGGGTGCCGCCCTACCTCCCCCAAGAACATGACAACCCCCAGGGGAACCGTCCCCATCACCACCCACAGGCCTAACCGAGGTACTGTACAAGCCTGCCAGAGTACATTCAACAACAGCCGCCGTTCGCCACGAAGCGGTGGTGACGTCGCCACAGCCCTTGTGCCAGGCTAGGTTGCACGTTGGCACCATGTGAAGTGTTGAAGGATCGCTGACAGGAGGTCATGGGACAGACCCGGGTGCCGTGGGTTGACTGAGACGATTGGTAGATGCACCACTTGTGCTCCCTACTAAGCCAATTTCCTGCGTTTGAGCCAGCCGGAGCTCTGTTGGTTGTTGTGAGCATCGCTCCTCTGCCCTCAGCTATTGTTGGAGGGCGACTACCTCCAACTGCCCAGTATCATCCTTAATGGGACTTCTCCACAGAGGCCTATTTTGACACCGCTGGTACCAGCAATCAGCCCATCTCTTCTGTAGCCCATGCTGTGCCCATTTAACCCCCCATATCTAGCCAAACAGAAGCTGCCTGGGTGTGCAGTAGTTTGGGCATTGGGGCATCATAACCGAGCAAATACAGCCTCGCCTGCCTGAGGTAGCTCACTGATGGATGGTGTCCATATCTTTCAAGAGCAGCAAAATCTCCAATTACTTCTCAGAGTGAGTAGAAATTCCCAGATCATCATCACACATAACACAGTTGACCAATAGGAAGTAATCTATTGACCTCACCCGGGCATTGAACAGGTTCCCATTGTATGTGTACCGGATGGAAATTCCTCTAGTACAGCCAACGGAAAGCTTTTTGAACGTGGTAAAAGATGTTTCAGATTGTAAGAGCCAGAGGACATGCCCGTTGCACCGCAAGGTCAATAGGGAATGGCGCTTGACTCACGGCTATGCAACTTCACCCGGGCCTGCCCACCATTACGAAGGTCCTTAATGATTGTGAGTAGAGAGTCAGAGATCCTAAAAGCACGAAGAACATCCCAGAGCCCTGACCTGTTGATGATGGTATCAAAGACCTTGACCAGGTCAATAAAGCAGGGCTGTAGGTCCATTTGAAATTCCCTTCACCTCTGCCATAGCAGACAGACACAGAATATGGTGTTTGTGGAGTACCGCCCCGGCCTGAAACCACATTGGGGCTCCGCAAGCCTCCCCTCAGCGTGCTTGCTAAGGCAATGTTGAAAAATCCTTGCCAGGACCTTTACCGACGGTCCCTCTTCTAGAAGGCGGGGACCACCATCATCCTTCCAATCCTGTGGAACCTATGCTGTGATCCTGACAGTTGTAATAACGTTATAAAGGGCAGCATGCACATAATCGCTACCCTCCCCTAGCAGTCCGCTTGGGAGATCATCTCTGTCCGGCGCTTTTCCTGGCATCATACTGGATCGCTCTCTGTACTTCCTCAAAAGGTGGCACATCAGCCAGCCACTTAAAGGCTATTTGCTCAAATATTATCTGGGCTGAGGGATTTCTCCTCCCCAAGACCTCGGAGAAATGCTCAGCAAACCTGCAGGCGTTCTTGGGGGTTGGAGATCAGATCACCATTGTTTCCCGTAAAAATGGCAATAGATGTGGTGCGGTTACTATATTTTTTTCAGTAAAGAGTGATTTGTGATCGCAAGCTACTCAGGCATTTTCCATCACCTCATCAACCCACGACCACCACTCATCTTTACACACTGCCACACGCCTCTCCAGACCTCCGAACGAAGGCCGCGGTAAGCCTCCTCATTCTCCGACGTGGGATGTTGTACATACGCGCACACACAAACACACACACATGTTTGTGTGTTTGTGTATATCGTTACACCGTGGGCTCGTGGCTACCTTCCCGGCACAGACACCTTAGCAGATATAGCTATCAATCTGACTCATTACGGAGCACAGGTAAAGTGAATTTATTTCCAGCCATATTTCTTCTCGACAACTTCAATTAGTTCTCATTACCAGCCCTCCCCCACTGCCCTCAATTCACGTGCCGCTTTCAGGTAATTACAAACTTTCCCCGAAACACTTTGCTTCACTCAAATCAAATTAGTCCAGCCAAGGAAAAAGAGATTTCCCCCCCCACCCACTTCCTTTCTATCACAGACCGCAATTTAACATAATGCGTCCATGACGAAACCCCACAGAGAGGATTTGGGAGAGTGGGACATTTTTTCCCGTAACTTTATGAGGCCTGTAGCCGAAGGAGACAAACCTTATCAGGCAGAAGGGGCTACACAACCGCTGCAACCGCGCTGACATTCATGAACTATTTTTTGATTAATTACACCATTAAATTCAAAGTTCACATTACCCCGCTCGCTGTGGTTGCCTAATATAGCTCGCAGCATTGGTACATGCGTGCACAATAACACGAGATTTCGACGCAACTCAAATGAAACGTACATGCTAATTGCATTGTTGACCTAGTTTAGGTTTAATTAACATGTGTTGCGACTATACCCCAGGGACTTTTTCCTAAGGATTCAAACATGCCTGGCTGATATTGCCCTATAACAATGTAAAGGTGTTTTTTTTTTGTCAACAGATATCGCAACAACAATCTGTTACTTCGCAATTGCACCTCGCTAATGTGTAGGATAATTATTTTACATTAATTGTTTTTGCAGGTCAGCCAAGTATAACCGGGCGACGCCTCTGATTACATGCCGTTATTAATTTTGTTCGCGAATAACAGTGAGAAAACGGGAATCAACAAAAGTGGTTGAGTGGTTCCTTTTCCGCCAACGATGACGACAAGCGAGTGGACGTCGCCGAGCGTGACGACGACGATTTAAGACAACGTCACGATGGACCCAGGCGCGACCGACTGCGACGACGCGCGATTCACGACTCGCAACGAAGGCAATTTTAGTGGCGTTATTAAAGACTGCAGCGCACCGAGGAGCACCGAAGATTGTAATTTGCCTGCATGTGAAAAGTTTTACCGAGTTCACCGATTGGATGATCTTATAATATGGGGAGGGGGGAGGAATTGCACAGCCCTCGCACCAACATTTAATAACTCAATGGACTAAATGTTGGACCGCTTTAGTCGACCGGGTTAACTGTTTCCCATTCCGATGATGTACGTGTACGTCATCAGTTTTTTTCTTCCGATTTTCTTCCGAACAGTTTGGCACCAGCTATCATAGCGTGCGGTCGTATCACTACGGTTCTCTGCGGTGAGTACAATGTTTCTAAAAACAGCGGCACTACGCCTCTCTAAATAAAATTAGCACTGAACTGCGTTGCGCGTTCCGAGATTCAGCGGTGAACCGGACACCCACCCTGCAACTTGCAGAGGTCTCGGAACGGGAAAAGGTTAAGAGAGTGACTGAATGTAATCCAGAGGCTAAGACTTGACGAGAATTCCACATGTTGTCATCGACTAGACTAAGCCTCCGACTAAAATAATACATTCTGACTAAATTAACGTTGTTATGTGCACCGTACGTGAGAGTTATACAACCAAGCTGCTTTAATTTTTTTTTTCCCCAGCAGATTCCTTGCTTCGCAAATGAAGTGTTAAATATTTATAAAGGCGGAAGGCAATGTCTTTTCAGCAACGTCGGGTTTACATTTCCTTTCCAATGCATCACTCTGCATTGCCACTGCCAGCTGGTAATGTTCACCAGACGCCAGAGCGGCAGCTACATAATAAAATTACAATTTGGATTCATACGGGGTGTCTAATGCGACCACATCTCAAGATGCCCTGCAAAAAACAGCAGGCCGTATTTGTTTCATAAAGGGAAGCCACTCGATCATAGGAAAGGGGAGAAAAGGTAGGCCTTTAATCCTGGACTTGGAAATGGACAGGGAGTCAACAGCAGGGATCGTTGTGGGGGTACAGATGTACACTAAGGGGGTAGCAGAGGAGAATGAGAGACTGCCCACTGAGTGAAGGTTGTCTGCATGTATGTTGAACTTCGTTTGCACCGTACGTAGCCAACCGTGATAACCGGAGGTTGACCGAAGGCTTTGATGGAAAGCTTTCATTGCTGGAGCAGACTAGGGCGGGGATGAGAGGGGAGAGGTAGACAGGGAAGAATCCACGGAGAACGCTGCAGATGATGGGTGCGATATTGAAATGTGTCCAGGAAAGGATTGGCAGGCAGTGGAGGGATTGGATTATTGAGTGACATGGGGTCTCGCTTCCAGGCGCGAGTGATGATTTTAACGCGTCCGACTTCAGCACCGAAATAAAGTGTCCCAACGCTTGCGAATACTTTTCAGCGATCCTATAGTGGTGTTCATCTTTCTTTATCATTGCAAATAAGTGCCGATTTTACTGAACCCAGAAAGACTGTGGATGGAGCTGACCCTTGACCATGATTTGAACCCAAGCCCCACGGACTGCAAGATGAGCATTGAGCCACAGTGCTGCCCAGCCGGACAACACACTAAGCATAGGAAGCATAGAAAACCCTTTGGGTTACAGGAATAAAAGAGATAAAACAAACCAAAAAGAACACAAAAGGTGGGCACAGTAAAGGCAAGGCCCAAAAAAAAAAAGAAAAAACCCAATCCATTCTGGCTCACAAACCATCGAATGGGCGCGTTTGCGAGCCCCCCCCCCCGACCCCACGCCCCCTCACCTGACTCCAGGCGAGCTCCGTCTCCAGGCTCTCGGGCATTCCGTCCACGGCGGAGCGGCGCGTCAGCTCCGAGTCGGTGGCCGCCAGCCAATCGGTGAGGGCGGCGATCTCCTTCCGCAGCTTGCGCGCCAGCTTGAGCGCCTTCTCCAGATCGCTCTTGCTGTCAGTCACCTGGTACGCGCCGCCACGCCACCGAGAATCACACGACGAGGCGACAGGCACACGGGCCCGCGGCAAGCGTGGCGCCTGTGCGAGACATTTCGTCGGTCCACTGCTGGATGAGGGCCGTGCGTATCGAAATTGCGGGTCGAACCGCGGGGCGAAGGAGCGGCTCTCTCCGTGCGATCCGAGGTGGGTGACGTGCGCCCCGTGGCTTTGCTAGGTTTTGTGCGATTTCCCGAGCCGTGGGTCCGGTGGATTTAATCGCGATCCACACTCCCCGCGAGGCGAATTATTATCACCCGGCGCCCGACGTCACCACCAGCCACTTAATTCCACGGCAGTTTGGCAGATAAGCCCAAAGCTCGGTGTCAAAAAATGCACTTTTCAAAATGTGCGCACGTGCCTGCGTGCACTAACACGTGCGTGCGTGCGCGTGTCCACACACAGCCCCCCTTGTCCATCCACTGCTGGACGAGGGCTTCGCCGTACTTTGCGGGTTGTAGATGATTACTTCACCATACTGCACCATACTCGTCAGTGTGCATTGGTGGAGGCGGGCAGCACAGATGTTGGATCATGGTACAGTACAACAATGGATGTTTATGCACTGCCTCTGTCGGCTCACAACGTAGCACGGCAGCATGCTGGTGGGTCGTCCACCCGTTCACTCTCCATGCTCAAACCTGCTTAGCTTCCGAGATGTGACGAGACCGTCGTGCACTCTCGGTGATTTCAGCATCGGCAATGTGGCGTAAACTGCCTTAAATTACTGGTTCTGGTTGTTGTTTTATAACTCCCAAAGACTTTTGAAAAAAATAACAGCGTGAAAGTGTCACAATACTCAACTGAGTGTTGGATTGTGGTTATCTCTAAGTGTATTGGACAATTCCATATTCCTATAATAGATACCGATCTCTGTGTAGAAAAACCGGTCAAGACCTCCGACAAAGTGGGACTCAAAAATGTTCCATCTGCCCAAGGACATCACTTAAACACGTACGTTTGGTGTCTGTGGCCAACCACATGTTTACTGTTATTCTAAACGTGCAGGCACTGGTATTGTAAAACATTAAAAAGCGACATTGCAAGGCTGGAAAACTACGCTGCATGACAGAACCATCTGGAGATCTAGGGTCATTGGCGATTGATAGGGAGGCGGGCCGTATGTGACCACTGCATCGGCTAAACAAACACACGCTTAGGTTCAGCAATGTTGCGAGAGCCACTGCGATACTGCTTCATGCACAACTCGAGTGTTCATATCGAGGCACAGCCATTGTGTGCGGTTGCAACTGTCATTTTATATAAATGTTTTTTACAAATCTGACTTTTTCATACATCTCAATCGTGCTTTGCCACACTTACTTCTAAAGCCCAGCATTTGTTCTCCTCCACATATTTGAAACATTTTTTGCGCATCGCTTTTTTTCTAACTGACAATTATAAACAGGAAGCTCACATATCTGACCTGGTCAAGCACCGCACCTACACACACCTCCGTCGCCAGAGAGTTGGATACCCGACGTTGTGTGTCTGTCTGCCAGGCGGCGGCTCGCTCGGAAGAGCGAGCGAATATCAGTCGGAAGCTTGCAAGTTTAAATCCTGGTTGGGAGTTTAACTCAGCCCACCATCAAATCTCCAGGGTCCATGAAACAGAGGTCGCAAACGGGTTTTAATTCCTTACCCGTACCCGTACCCGGCCGCACCAGGGTCGCAAACGGCTACCCGTACCCGTACCTGGCCGGGTACGGGTAGCCGGGTATCGGGTAGGGTACGGGTATCGGGTACCCGGTTGCGACCTCTGCCATAAACTGGCATTGCCACCACTGGCTCTGGGATGTAAAAAGGAGATAAGCAGTGCCTTCGGAGCTCATGTGTATAGTATGTTGAACAAAGATAAAGATCCCCCAGAAATAAGAATAGGTTTTACCCTTTCTGGCAATAAAACAGGAGGTGTTAAGATGTTCAAACACCAAACAGAAGCCTTCTGCAAGGAATCATGTCTGCAATAACCACAAATACTTGTGGCGAACATGCAAACAAAAACATGCTCTGGTAATATATATGTGATGTTTGAACATCTTAACACCTGTTTTATTGCAAGAAAGGGTAAAAACTATTATTTTACTTTGATACTGGCAAGAAAGGTCCCCCATATAGTCTCCAGACTGTTGGGGTAAGTGCTGTTAGCGAGCACCAATGAAGGCCAGCATGGAACGTATGAATATATGTTTGTTTGTTGAACTTATTTCGCAACGTGCGTAGCCAACCGTGCTAATCAGGGGTCCGGAGGGAGGACAACAAACTAAACACAAAGAGCAGTTCTAAAAAAATTTGTTTTTCAATCTAGATTTAAAAGTGCATAGCCCCAGTGGCTTCATAATTTCGAAAAGAAGAGCGTTTCAGACGGCCGCAGAAGCACATCTGAAAGCGCCGTGCAATGCGGTAACCACCGCGTTTGTTGGAGGGTTTAGCCAAAAGCGGCGGCTGTTGCTGCGTGGGTATCTTTGACTTGTTTGGACGCGTATCTGCAACGAGTGCAACGTGTCTCGCGTGTTCGGTTCGCAACTCAGTGCGAGCACTCGTGATGATTGGCGGTGCTTTCGCAAGTGTGTTCCCATTCATGCGCCAAGTGCCCCATCTACTGTTTACTCAGAGCATGCATTTTCCCTGAGTACTTAATAAGAGGGAGAGAGCACGTTCAAACACACTGTTCCGTGTGAGATGCAGCACTAATTCTGAAAATTGTGGTCCCATCGGTAGCACCATCGATAGTCAGACCCCAGTAGCCAAAAAATCCTGTAATTAACTTCCTTGCTGCCAATATTCGTTCCGCTTCTCACCTTTGGGTGCTGATGAATTTCCAGACGTGCAATTAGTCAACCACAACATCATTATAATAATGCCGTTGTTTCTGAGAAACCCATACAGCAGCACATTTTGTGTGTGTGTGTGTTTGTATCCTTGGTGAATAGGTTTTTGTTGTTGTTTTGTCAGAAAGTGTGTTGAGATTCACTTTAATTAGGTCCAAAGGGACGAAATATTAAAAGAAAAACACTAAAAAAAATTGCGAAAAATAAAGACAACTCTTGTAAATCATTGTGACACGACCGACAGCTTCAAAGGCTTCGGCGGAACAATACGAGCATATCCAGCTTGTGTCAAAACCTGGGATAAACAAACCCGTACATTTTGAAATCCCCACTACAGTATAATTATACTTTCATGCACGGTGGACTCAGTAATGTGTAAACAAAACATTGTTCATGCTTAAATGTGACACATTGGCACCTACAGGTGTAGCACAGGGAGATGAACGAAATGAATGAGCACCTCCGTTACATCTTTGGTGCATGCGCTTGTACATATGCACAAACAGCTAAGCTTGTAACGTGGCACGGACATCAGTTCTAACAGCAAAGGCTTTCTCTAGAGCACAAGTTAGAGCGTAGTCAGCGAATTGGTGGTGCAGCAATGCTTCGCACATTGTGCTTTGAGCTCGGTGGCCTAAGTTTGATTCCTAGTCATGGCTAACATTTATGGTGGGTGATATCTGAACTGATCCCGGCCCCCCCAAACTAACCAGTGTGGTGAGGTATGGTCAATAGACCCCCATATGACCGACAAAGTGGGGGAAGGCCGTCATTCAGCAGTATATTTACATGCACTGGTTTGTTGCATATTGCTCGCGATGATATGAACACTTGTAGAGGTGCACACACAGCATTATGGGTACCCGAGCGTGCTCTCCATCGGTGTCAGAGGGAGAACTCACGGTGGCAGGCAAAGAACGGAATGCGTCCAAGAACACGCTCACAGAGGAGATGGAGCAATGAAATCGGCACACGTGGAGCTACTCGCCGTATTATTGCATCGCAGAATCGTGATATGGCAGAAGCATGGGGAGCCATTAGTCCAGCAGCAGATTGACCAAAGCTGACGACTTTGATGGTGGAGAGTTCTATATTGGGTATTTAGATGAGGTGGGCAATATACAGTTTGGTGTAATTCCAGCCGTGCATTTTTTTTTCTCTTCAATGGCTTCATAAATGACACCTCATCAAGGACGTTACGTAATTAGTTTTTTTTTTTTAACTCTGTCACGGACGCTCTGGACCATAGAATCAGAATATGTATTTATACTGGAGGAATCTGATGAGCTATGAAGCTCTTTTTCACAGATGTCCAGTAGGGGCAGGTCAGAACGTTACAACAATACAAAAACACTAAACGAGTGCAAAATATAGGAAAGGTAATCAATTCCCCAAAAAATACAAATAAAACTAAACAATTTTAATTTTACCAGGTAAAGCCCACCGAGCGATTAGCTTCTTCTTTTTCAGAAGTGACCTGCCCACAAACGGTAGCTCAACAAAGTGGCTCATTTATAGCGGCAAAATAATCTAAACAATCTAAAGAGTTGCGGGCGCAACCGTAACAACATCAGCAACGGCAACAACCACAACGGCCGTGAACCCGGGAGGACGGCGATTGTTACCTGGGCGCCCAGATCATTGTAGAGCAGCTTGAGGGAGGTGAGCCGCTCGTCTAGTTCCTGGGGGTCTTCCGTGTGCTGCTTCTGCACGATCTGCCGCCCGGTCTTGATCACCGCCTCCACCTCGGTCTTCACCTCGCTCAGCGTCTTGTACAATTGCTGCGCGGTGAAAGAAAGAGGAAGAGTTCCGTGAGAGCGTTTGTCCCCCCCCTCCTCACCACCCCGGCCCGTCAGCAATACGCGTCGCTGTGACGAGATGTTAACTACCTCGCCTGGTATACAGGAGGACGCGGGTGCAATCTTGACCCTGACGCATGCTCTATATTTGCAGTGCGGATGCCTCTCTTTCCGTGGTTGCGTGGATTTTTCTCCGGGTCCTCCGGTTTTTCCCTCCACGTTTAGAATCAACAACACGCGTTTAGAGTATTTGGCTGCGATAAATGTCCACGTGATGATAAGCCACTTCGTTGAGATATCATTTGTGGCCAAGTCGCTTCTGAAAAAGAGCTACATAGCTCAGTGGGCCTTACCTGGTAACATTTTAAATAGTTTAGTTTTAGTTTAGTTTTATACGCCAGACGGTTATTCACGCAAGTCGAACAGGTTCTGTGTTACAAACACTCGGTTTGTAAATGGACTTAAGGAGAAATGATTAAAGAGCACAGCGGCTTTATTGAGATGTTTGTACGGTGCGATATTAATCCCAGGCACACGAGGTCCGATTCCTTGCCTCAGACAACGCAAGTGACGAGTGAGATCTGAGAGTGCTCGTAGAACCTCCAACTTGGCCTAACCAGTTGAGTGAAGCATAGTCTAGCTCGGATTTTAAATATCAAATTATATGAATGATGAATGTTTCCTCATTCAGTACTACCTAAATGCATTAATTTTATAAACATATGATATTTTTTGCGAATGCATATATATGGAATACATTTATTTATGGGAAATATTAAGATTTTGTTCCATCATTCATAATGATTTTCAAAGCTCTTTAACTGAAACAAGGAGACCTTTTGCAAGGAAACAAAGAACAAACCCAGTGATAATTATTTAGTACGGATACCTGACACACACAGCCCCACAGCAACGTGTACCATACAACAGCAATTCGGATTAAAACATTTGTCAACTGTCAACATTCATTAAGTATTTTAATGAGTGCAGTTTATTTTGTTCCAGCTCAACATCGCTTGTACGATACGGACACTCGTTCCACACGCGAGCGCGTCCCATGCTCCCCGAGCACATTTGCGACAACTTAACTGCAACAATGCCAGCGTGGGGGCAGGTCAGCAAACACTTTACCCCATTAAAAGCGTACCCAAGTCATTAAAAGTTTTGGCGAAAACTGTTTTACTCCATTAACGTAGGTGGGGGGGGGGGACGATGTCACGCCCAGTACTCTTCGGCCCGAGTGGAGCGTGACACTAAATCCTCGCGAGAGAGATGCCGCGGCCGTTTACCGAGATGGCCGGTGATGACGTGCATACGTACGTACGTGCGTATGTTGAACTTCTTTCGCACCGTGTGTAGCCAACCGTGCTCATCGAAGGTGCCGTACAATGATGTCGGATTTCACGACGTGACGTTCGTCGTTGCGGTATCGGATTCCCACAGCTCTGTATTTCGTATCTTTTCTAGATTTGAATTCTAGATTTGAAGCTTTCGTGACTGCAAGGATTCATATTCTTAGGTTTTTTCGGTAAAGTCACGTAGGTAAAAAATAAAAATTTATAAAAGTAAAATAAAAATAAAATAAAAATCACGACGTTTCGGAGGCAACACAAGCGTCCGTCTTCAGGTGGAACAGTCACAGCACGATAGCTGTATCAAGTATCTTTATCGTACTGCCGGTGTGTTTCTTGCAGCGCTGCTATTGCAAGTGAATATTACGTTCAAAAAATTAAAACTGAAAATCACGCAAAGTGAACCTGCCAAAAAAGTCTTCTAGGCATTACGACCAAAAACACTTACAATGCACATGCTGCCTGTGACCCTAAATAAGCAAACACTTAAACTATCATCATCGTCATTATGACCTAATAATAACAATTAATATAATTATGAAAACGACCAAATAATCGTCACTCCGTCAATTATTCGGAAAACATTTGGTAAAACATTAATTGAATTGCTAAAGATCAAGTTTGTTAATTCGTTTGCCAGGAAATAAACAATTTTCGAAGAACAATCGATCATCGCAATATGACTGTATCTATGAAAATGGACAACAGGATCATTGTGGATCTTACAGTATACAATTCAATCGCGGTGTGACGATCACGGCACAGCACATGCAGTCCAGAGGTCACCGGTTCAATTCAATCTCCGGGCGAGGTAGTCGAAACAATGATGCAAGTTTATTAAATCCCCCCCTCCGTCTCTGTTCACCCAGCGGCACAAATATCTACAACACCACAGTTAGCGCATCAGCGGCAGGTCGCGTGCAGTGAGGCAAAGTGTGGGCACTCCCACCTCTTTCTAAATATCTCGCCAGCATGGAAGAGTATTAAACTATTTTCTTTTGCCAGGCCCACTGAGCTGTATAGCTCTTTTTCAGAAGTGACCTGGCCACAAATGATAGCTCAACAAAGTGGCTTATCACGCGGAAATGTATAGCAGCCAAATATTCTCAATGCACGTCGATTCTAAATGTCAGAGGGGAAAACCCGGAGGACCCAGTGAGAACATACAAACTTCAAATATAGAGCAGGCGTCAGGGTCAAGATCAAACCCACGACCTACTGCATGCCAGTCGAGCCAGTTAACATCTCCTAGCCACCGTGACCAAACACCCTGCGCGGAAGTGCTCTTCTCAGACTCTCTTATAGGGGAGGCCCTTCCGGCAACAGTGGCGTGAGCACGTATTGCGGGGCTGCACTCGTACCTGTACCTGCACAGTGTCACTCAAAATCCACTTCAGACACAAAGGTCTCAAACTGTTACAGCCTCACGTCGGTTCTCTGCCGTCGCCCCCTCGGTGTGGAATCCTCTATCCCTTTGCAACATCCGCAACATCAAATGCACTCTGACTTTCAAGAAATATCTGAGGCCTCTATCTGTTTGGGGTCAGGGCTTTCGAGCAGCCGTGAACTTGGTTTCCGCGCCTCTGAGTTGTTGACTTGTCTGCAAAATCTGGCGCGTTATAAATGTCATTATTCATTATTTATTATTATATATTTAGCGTGATACATCACACGATCGCCAATCGTAGTGCAGCACCACCGCTTACCATGCAGTGCTCCAGCTGGGCCTGGGTTCCCTCCGGCTCGGCACTCGACACTTTCACGAGCGGCACCTCCGAGTTCACGTCCGTCAAGATGCGCCGGCACTCCGTCACGCGCCGGTCAAAGTCCACCGGCTTTTGGAAGAGACGGAATTTTGTCTCCACGTGCCCCAGCTTTTTCTGTGATGCAAACGCAGCCAGTCACGCGAGTCAACAAATCGTTTAAAACAAAAAAGCTACCGTAAAGTTGTTGTTATTATTATTATTATTGAAAACGTATGCTTTCGCAGCCAATAATAAAACAAATTTGGGCTATGCCACGTAATGACCAAGCCAAATTTCTGTCGTAAGCCCGTTGAACCAGTTGACCAGACCAAACAAATTCAGTTGTCAGATGTATAAAAGGAAAATCTGTTTTGCATGCCGATATTATGTTGTTTTATCCTATGAAATGGTTGGAGCCATGGTTGTTTACGCACTGTGAAACGAATCTGTAAAACCATGGCCTGGGAGTTTCATTTCCATGCCATGGAGAACATTAGAGGCAAGCGAATGACATCAGGACCAGTCTGGATTCTTACACACCCCACACCCCTCACCCCCCAATTCTCCCCATCGCACCCCCCCCCAAAGCCTTTAACAACCTTTACTGACGAACCACAGGCGCTGCACTATGAACCTAACGACCTGAATTTCAATTCCCTGAAACCTCTCCTGGGTAACCCTTCACCAACCTTATTTGCACGATGAAGTATGGTCAGACAAATTCCGTCATTGTCATGGAGTGGCAAGGCATGTTCATCATCATTATTGTTATATGCGCCAAGTACAATTCCGTTTGAAAACAGCAATGTGTAATTTTTAACAGGCACAACACTTCGATTTAAAGCTTTCGTGACTGCAGGGATTCATATTCTTGGTTCTTTCGGTAAAGTCACGTAGAAAGGAAATAATAAAATAAGAATATGTAAACATAATATTTTTATTTCATTTTATCATTTCCCTTCTACGTGACTTTACCGAAAGAACCAAGAATAGGCGCAACACTGTTACCCGTGCCAAAAAACAGCTCGCACCACGAGGCACTTAGTTTACCAACTCTCGGGTTAATGGAGTCGATATTAATAAAAATTCGTGTCCATGTTTCTTCTTATTTCTCAGTGCCTTTCACGTGAGCGCAAGTGGTCGCGTGGTGGATGCGTGGTGGTGGCAATAAATAATTTAGCGAAGACCTCTTTCATTCCATACATTACATACATTAAGGCGCCACGGTGGCGAGATGTTAACTATCTTGCCTAGTAAACAGGAGGTTGTGGGTTCGATCCCGACCGGGACGCTTACATATTATGGAGTTTGTGTGTTCTTCCTGTGGTCGCGTGGATTTTACTATGGGTCCTCCCATTTTTCCCTCCACATTTATAAACATGCGCTTTGAGTAGTTGGCTGCTATACATTTCCACGTGATAAGCCACTCTCGCTAAGCTATGGTTTGCGGCCAGGTTGCTTCTTAATAAGAGCTGCATAGCTCAGTGTGCCTTATCTGGTAATAAAAGTAAAACAATTTGTAAATTTGCTTACAACTTGCCCTATGTAGAATACACATACGTGGCACTGACAGATGGCATCCTACACTTTCGTAAGCGACATTGGTTGTTCCATTTGTATCACCGTCACGTTAACTCATACATGACCTTGAAACCGGGTCACGGCAAAATACAGATTACGCACGCCACTGGATGGGTGGTTTGCTTGCTAATCTTGAGTACAAAATCATCATCGCACGCCTAAGCACACACACACACTGCCAATGCCGCTCTCATTATTCAAGTCAAAAGATGCTCAGAGCATTCCTGAGGGGCGCTGTGTCCATATCTTTAAGATATTTGGCTTCACAACACAGAGACGGTATGTGAATCTTTAATCTTCAAAGTGCACGTTATAATACATGCAGTCCCCAAAGCTGCTCATTACAACATTCAACAGCTTCCATGGGTTTCTCAAATTCTCACTCTTGCTGATTAAAGGCTTAAAGGAAACGCACTGCCTGCTTATCACACCCAGGTCGTGCTATGCTCTTTCATATTCACGAAGGAAAACGGAGTTTAATGGAACACCAACGAACTATAAACACGTACTTATGCATGTTAAGTCAACCTTGCAACATTCTCTAAAAGAGGTGGACTTCATTGCCTTTGAGTCAAGTCGTCTCAGCGTTGTTGCATCAACACAGCACTCCTCGGTGCCAACTGGTGATGCAGGGAGGCCGAGTAAAGGCGCAGCACTGCAATTTCTTGCTCGTGACACTGCTGGTGGAAGGGCCTCTACTAGAAGAAGCTCTGGAGGCCTTCGTAGAGGTTAGAGGCCTGTTCCATAAAACAACATGAGAACAATATTCCCCGAGCTCCTATTTTAATCAGTGTCGATTAAGACAGTTTTTTTCACTGACACCAATTGTATGCAACTGTGCACCGGGGTCTGTTCAGCTCTCACTCGGCACTGATATTAGCCATGGCCGGGAATTTAACTCGGGGCAGCTGCGTTCATAGCGCAGTGTGTTTTATCATTGCACCACCGGCTCAATTCCCAAATGTGATAAATGGGAAAGATTTATTACATTTTCGTTTTGAATAAAATATTTATATTTGCCTGCCAAGGAACGAAGGGTTAAAACAAATAAAACACGGAGATGTTTAAAATAATTCTTTTCATTCCCGTTTATGAATTATGCAAAACGCGTTCAACTTTTTGCAGTTTCTTCAAACAGCAATATGATTAAAAGTGTAATAATGGAAGAAAAAATACTTTCACAACTATTAAAGAATAAAACAAAAAAAGATATTTCTCGCTGTGATGCTACAATGAGTTTGAATGGGCTACCAATCTCACTGGCTGATGAGATACAATTACATTCAATGGTTTGTATGCCTCCGAGTGTAATATAGTGCTATTTTATTACAATGTTATGTAAAAGTGAAATTATTGTTATATTGTGTGACTCCTTGCACGGTGAAAGCAATCAAGAAACTGGTTAATGGGAAACAAAATGTAAAGTACATTGCGCTTCAAGAACGAAGCTATATGTGTCAACTTCGCACGTCAGGAAGTGCCGTCAACGTGTGAATATGTTACGGTGGTGCAACAGTGATTGCTTAAAATATGTTGATGAACCAGTTAACTCGAGACCAGACTGTTCCTTGCAGCAACTTTAAATAAATAGCAAAATTGGGGTGAGTTGTCACAGCACTGAGCCAACGCCACTGAAAACCTGGGTTCCAATCCGTTTTTCAGGCACCTGTGATTCGACCAAGTTGTCAAGCAATGGCACTATAGTCTCAAACTCATCACCAATGACCTCACAGTAATTCCAAACACTTTAAACATCTCTGTGTTAGCAGGGCACAAGGGAGATCATCGTTTGAATGGATTTTAGTAAATCTGTCAAAGCTGCTTCCACGGATCTCATAGTGTGTGGATAAGAGGTCATCATTTAAAGGGATCTCAGAAGTACTTCTGTGATATTCTTGGTTTTTTCGGTAAAGTCACGTAGGTAAAAAATTAAAATTAATAAAAGTAAAATAAAATAAAAATCACGACGTTTCGGAGGCAACACAAGCTTCCGTCTTCAGGTGGAACCGTCACAGCACGATAGCTGTATCAAGATTCTTGGAATCTCTCATTTACTTGATACAGCAAGCGTGCTGTGACGGTTCCACCTGAAGACGGAAGCTTGTGTTGCCTCCGAAACGTCGTGATTTTTATTTTACTTTTTATTTTATTTTACTTTTATTAATTTACATTTTTTACCTACGTGACTTTACCGAAAAAACCCAAGAATATGAATCCTTGCAGTCACGAAAGCTTCCAATCTAGAATTAGTTCTGTGATGTCTGCTTTTTGCAGGCCGTTCTAAAACACAGGCTGGCGACGGACTTGCTCTGCGAGAGTTCTGAATGTTCAGCTTCATCCCTTGACGTTTCGACACCTTGTGACACGGTGCCTGTACCACAGCTTGAATCAAATTTCAAACGCGGACCAAATAAAAACTCACCGCCCTATCCTCACCTGCGTAGATTCCAGCTGGCCCTTGAGGCGTGGAGAGCGACCCTCTGCTCCGAGCTGCTGAAGGCTCAGTTCGTACGTCTTGAGAGCCGTCTGAATTCTCTGCACGGTGCAAAAAAAACACAACGCAAGACCGCGACTGACCAACAACGTCCACCAGAGACAGCCGAGCTTTCAAGGTCTCCACGTAAAAGTGCATTAGCGGCGACTGTGCCGTGCCCGGCACAGATCCGCCATTCCTTCGCACGCGTATTAAATGTCAGGTACCGGGGCAATATATTCGGAGGCACGTGGGCTGCAACTGAGCAGGAGCCTCGGGGCAGCAGCAAGGCAGATAAGGGGGCTGCGGCATCCCATTGATTTCTTTCAGTGGCTGAGCTCCCACAATAATTGGAAACTTAACCCTGGCATGATCGGTCCTGGCTCAGCGCGCTGAAGCCCGCCGACTTAGGCTCCTGCGCATATAATTACGGCTCCACAGAGATAGATTCGGACACGCAGTGGCAAAACATTAGAATCCAGTCCTTGTTTGCCGTTCAATTAAGTTTAGCCACCCTTTTTCTGGGTGTGCGCACGTTCTGTTGGTGCTACAAATAAGGCCGGCACAGCAAGAGAGCCGTTGCTATGTCCTGGCTATCTCCTCCATCGAGCCACTTTCTTCAGCACTGAACAAAGCACATCCCAGGCATCTGACCCAGTTTTCTCTGTCACTCGGGAGTGGAGCCATGATAACTGTTTCAGCAATAGACCCACCGCGGAACCAGCTTGTAAGATACATCATCACAAACATTACGCAAAATTTGTATTCATCAATAAGAAGAGTACTAAAATATGCAAGTGCGATATTTCGGCTGTGCTGCCCTCTGCAGGAATATAATACAACGACGCTGTGCTTCTTATTAAGTTTGTTACTCTGATGTGATTACTGCTGTCAATTCAAACGTACAGAGAGAGTTGAGTATTCAGGAAAGCCCTACGTGGCATGTTCAGCCAACCCCTTGCGAGTGTTTGTGTTGTGTGTGGAAGGAACTCGAGTGTGTTAGAGAACCCACTATCCAAAGCACGTGCGCGCGTGCGTGCACGTGGACACGCGCGGGTATGCACGTGGACACCATTGTGCGTGCACACGCACGATTTGCCACATTTCCTTGCGTGCATCCTCATTCATTGCCACCCGGTTAACGTGATATTTATTTTATGCTTTATTCGGGGGACTTGACTTGACCCGCGGTTTATCCGGATGCGCGGCGTGACGAGCCGTGTAACATCGCGCCTTTACCGTACTCACGGTTAATGTACCCGCAGTATTAATCAGGCTGGCCGACGGTCTCGAAACGCACAAGTCCGCACAACAGCGGCAACAAAAATGCGCTGCCGCTTGGCACTGTCGCCGCAGCGGTGCGTGGCGCTCACCTGCGCCTCCTGCGGGACTTGCAGCGCATCCACCTTGTCGGCCAGGTGCTTGGCGAGCTGACGGTCGAGCTCGGAGAGGCCGTCCGCGACGGTGCGGAGCGCGCGGTCCGTCTCCTGCCGGTCGTGCTGCAGCTGGGACAGAGCGCCGCGGCGCTTGGCGGCCTGGACAAAGACGACAGGCAGAAGAGTTTCCCCCGCGTGGCCTCGACAGACTGTGTCGGGGGGGCAAGCGCTCTTGGCGAGCACCGACGAAGGCCGGCGCGGCACGCGAGGGGGTGGGTTTGGCCACTCCCCAGCGGCGACGTTCACGCAACGCACCGGGTGCTCACTTGCTGCCGGGTGGACCTAGGGGATGGCCCAGGACCGGTACAGAAAATCGTCACTGGCGTTGGGCGCGAGCGGGAATCGAACTCGGGTGGGGGGGGGGGGTTCATAGCGCGGCGCGCTAACCACGACGCCGCCGCTCCACCGCGCCGCTGCTGGGACTGAGCGACGCGCCGCTGGGCGGCTCTGCGGTGCGGTGCGACACGAAGCAGGGCTCGCGACGACGCGTCCATTCACCGATTGCCATCAATCGAGGGGGCTACGACTTTGGCTCGGGTGGTCGCGGACGACGTGGATTGGAATCAAGTTGACGAAATCCTGGAAGTGGTTGCAGAAACAAATGAGAAAAGCGCCTCCTTTGAGTTCCTTTTTTTAAATGCCGCGCTCAAAACACGAGCCTGTATTATATATAGGTTTGTATTTTCAGCACCGTGGCAGCTGTCAGACTGCCCCTATGCAAAACAGGCACTTGTATTTAGATGAGTTTTTAAGCGACGACATTCGAATTGATTCGAAATGCCCAAAAAATTGAATGCCTATAAATGACCATTACCACTGACATGCCACTGCTGTCATCGGACATTCACCACTCCCCCGACACACTCACAACTCATCAGTCATGAACTCACCTGACCCTCGCCTCTCACAAGTTATCAACTCACTTGACCTTCACCACTCACTCACTACTTTATACAACATTGTGAAAGGACCCTTGAGCATCAATGTTGCATTTTGCCTCTCCGATTTTGAATGGGCTCACATCAGTCGCTGAGCTATTGTAAACAATAGAGTTCATAAAAGCAGGGCCAGGGTCCAACAAGATGAATGATTGGGTCAAAGGTCATCTTTATTCAGAGTTTTGGCCATATTCTCAGCTTTCAAATGAGACAATATTCATTGGTGGAGGGTTCTCAGACTCTGTGTTCTGTCATTTTAACAGTTGTTGTTCCGATTTCTATTCACTTAATTGGTGTAGTTTATTCTTCATGTTTGTGATTATGGTCACTTTTACAATTAAAGTCGATTCTGATCTCTTGAATCAAACAAACTTAAACTGAGGAATTATGTGGAGAAAAGCTGTATATATACACATATGCAATCCTACAGATTATGAATAATAAGAATAGGTTTACCCCTTCTGGCAATAAAACAGATGTTCAAACACCAAATAGAAACCTTTTGCAAGGAATCAAGTCTGCATTAACCACGCAATATTGTGGTGAACATGCAAACAAAACTTCGTCTGATAATATAACCACTGTCTTCCAAACTGATTGGCCTCCACCAGACAGCCTTCTTTATTTATGTGCTTATTGTATAGCTCCTTACATTCACAACGCGCGTGTAAATTAAATAATGCAACGATGTGCAAATTATATGCCAACGTCCTATTTAGGTTAATTAAGTGAACCAAACTATATAACTGGGATATAACAAACAAGAAACAAACGAGACAGTAAAAAAAGGGACGTAAAATGATGATTTCCTGAATCAAATCTTCACGAAGAATTGTGACAACTGATACAAAATAATCATTAATTTAGGGAGGTAAACCATTGCATAGCTAACACGCAGGGAGGTTCTTGCTATCCCTCATTCTTTACCATCGACGTTTTTTCCCTGCTCATTCCTTAAGGAGCTTAGCAGTTTATACCGACAATATTACACAGCAAGGCGACGATCAATGTTACGTACTTAGATGTTAGTCATACTTGGAGCACATCGCCCATTAGGCAATACACTCAGCCATGGCTATTGAATCAGGCTACACGGACATAAAGACACCCCCCCACCCCCCCATAGAGACTTAACAGACTAGAGGAGAAAGTGCTGTTGGTGAGCACCTATGAAGGCCGACACGTCAAACAGTGGGTGGTTGGCCACCACCACGTTTACACAACGCACCAGGTACTTATTTGAGGCCGAGTCGACCTAGGGGAGGCCGAGGACCGGTTCAGACAATCGTCAATGGTGTTGGCCGTGAGCGGCAATCGAACCCGGGTCGGTACACACGCAGACACGCACACACAGGTGAACCCTCCGCCCCCGAGGCAAATATTAATTAGGCGCATGTAATAATATACAATGCAGCATCAGTAGGATTTATTGCACAAGGGGGCATTACACGCGCGGTAATATAAGCTCGACCATTCCGCTGTTTTAATTGATTGCCAAATCGAAGCGTTCAATTTAATGCTAGGAAAGCGTGCAGAGATGTGACCGTGAGGAATAGGCGTTACTTTTCAGGATGCTTGTAGAACGCCTTCCTGCCCTCTCGGACAGGATACATCATCGCTGTAGTCGTCATCGTCATCATCGCCTTCAACAATTTCCGAGCAACATGGTTGGTCTACAAAGTGGTAATTTATGACGACTGCCTTCATAGCGAGCTCAATGTGCAAATCCTTATATAGCTGACAAAGATCCCCTTTTGTATGGCCATTTAGATTGTAGGGGTGAGTGCGGTTAAGATAGGGAGGGAGCAGGAGAGGAACGGTGTAGCCGATACCACGCCCATCCACCTTTGTATCCCCAGGGTTGATGTTCACAGGCCACGCCAGGTACGCATTTTAGACCGAATATAGCAGAGGCCCACAACAGGTTCAGAAACCACTTGCCACTGATAACCACAACAATAATTTGCACTCATGGCCTTGAACGGGGATTAAACTCAGGTTGGCCAAATCATAGAATACTGCGCCACTGTTTCCCACACGTAATTAACACACTAACTCTAACCGCGCACACACACAATAGTATGCTGCAGAGAGAATCGCTCTGCATAGCCTGCGGGCTTATTAGGCACTACTGGCCGACAACTTGAACCACACTTGCATGAGCCGGTCTTTTACCTGCACATCGGAGCTGCATGTCAGCGGAATTCTTGTAAAACCAAACCCAGCGTCCATGTCAGCGTGACACACACACAAGTTCAAAAACCTTCGGCACACTCCGCTGACGCTCGAGGCATCGTTCCAGAAAGCCGACACAATAACAACAAACAAACGCTGCTGGATCGTCACGAGCTCCAGACGGAACGCTCGTCCGTGTAACGGTTCCCTGCCGCCCTCTGTGCCTGCACTGTACCGCGACATGTCTTTGCGCCTTGCGTAATCGGGACCGAAGGCTTTGGCTAAACTTATCTCTGCAAAGCTGCGGGGGAGGTGTAAAACCTGCTCGCCATCTCTCTACGTTGCCAACTCACGGGACGGCAACACTCTTCGCTCGGGATGGAAGTGGTGAGCAAGGATACGTGTCGTATCTGTAATCCAGCGGCAAATCCCTCCGGGAGGATTTTAGAAAAGCTCTGAAGAGAAACATTTTTAGAAATTAAGCATGAGGCCTCCGTACTACGTATGGTCTTGTAAACGTAACGTTACGCAAGGTTAACCGCGCAATGTTCGTCAAGTTGATATTATTTCTTCGCTAAATAATCATTTATATTCTTGGTTCTTTCGGCAAAGTCACGTAGAAGGGAAATAATAAAATAATAAAAATAAACCAATTCAATTCTCACGACGTTTCGATTGCAACACAAGTAATCACCATCAGGTGTGAAATCACAGCAAGAAAATTTGAAAAAAGTGGCGGTTTTTTCTTTACGTCAGCACCACGGACAGCAACTGGTGGTTGTTCAGACGGACGAGTCCATCTATGCTCGCAACGGAGGAGGGGGGAGAGAAAGAGAATGGAATGCGGTCTGAAAGTCACCGTAAACGTGAACACAATCAATTAAGACCTGAAATGGTTTATCAAATCCTTCCAATGATTGCTAAGCCAGAATCCATCTTCTCGGTTGAAATTGTCTGTGTTTGTATATGTGGATAGCCTCATGAACGAATCTCTCATGGTAGCCAGATGGCTTGCAGAGAACCTCTGTCTTGGAGAAGTCAATGTCATGTGAGCCCACTGAAATGTAACAGTGGTCTACCACGGCTGAGGTGGTGGTCCTACCGTGTTTTAGGTCTTCTTTGTGTTCACGTATGCGGTCCGAGACATGTCGTTTGGTCTCTCCAATGTAGCTGCTGCCACAGAGGCAACTTAAGATGGATTCTGGCTTAGCAATCACTGATGATGATTGCTTGTGTTGCAGTCGAAACGTCGTGAGAATGTTGTTTTATTTTTATTATTTTATTATTTCCCTTCTACGTGACTTTACCGAAAGAACCAAGAATATGAATCCCTGCAGTCACGAAAGCTTTAAATCGAAAATTAAATAATAATTGTTTGCTTTCGTGTATTTTTAATTCAAAGAGCTTACTGAAATTTGGAAATGTATATTATATATAAGTATCAAAAGAGAAATGGGCAAGTATTTAAAACACACTTTGGCAATTTGCACTGCTGTTGACATGTAGCCACTTTTAAGGGTTAACTGTCTATCCAGACTGTTGGGACTGTAATTCTCATCTAAACATAATTGTCCAGACAATTAAACCCAAACTACAAACCACAAAGCCTTGATATTCTCATGAATAAAAAGATAACAAACCTATTAGGCTGCAAACAAATGATTTTAGACCACCACCAAAGCGTGCTAATTTTTTTCTCCGACTGCCGATTGCACAAACTTTTGTTATTTTCCGACCAAGTGAAACCTTTCTCTCGAAGTTGGGGTTAACCCACTTGCCTTCCCTCCAGTGACCTGGCTCCGATTAAATGGGGATTATCAGCTTTGAAGCACAATAGGTCCAACAAGGAATTCAGAACGCAGACACGAAGCCAATTTTCCACCCCTGTTAATTTTCCTCGTGAAATCAGTAACGAAGAAAATGTACGGACCAAGGCTTTTGTTTCAACACGAGGCGACGGTGGCTGTGAGTTAGATGAAAAATCGTCACCGATGACAATGGCAACGGCTTGCCCCAACCAAAGGCCGAAGCCCGACCTGACTATCATGAGACAAAATAGACGAGTCTGAATGAAGACGAAGACTGCAATATTGTTATTGAAGACTGCAGTGAAATGAAGGAAAAAACAAAAATTATTAGTGACAATATATGCATGATTACTGAGTTCAGTGATTGGCTGACCTGATAATACCGGGCAGGAGAGGGGGGGATGGAGTACACCCGCCTCACAGCAACATTGAATAACCGAGTGGACTAAATTGTTGTACTGCTTTAGTCAACAAGAATAACAGAATGGATAATTGAAATCCACAAACCAATACTTGACTAAAATCCTACAGGATGACGTTGACTAGATGAAGGGCCGGTGACATCGCCTAGCAAGAGCGCATTCGCTGCTTGTTGCTGAGGTTCAGGGTTCGAATCCAGCGGTCGCTCTGATTAATACTTTGGGTGTATAACCCCTAAAAATACACGCGCCGTCTGCTTCACAGTGGGACATTAAAGATCCCGTGACGTCATTCTTAAGATGTAAACAACAACAAGGGCAGGCCATTGTCTGCGCCAGCATCACGTTTGTTTGTTTTTTCGAATGTGGAAAATTACTCGCAAATTACTCATTTGGGATTACAGAACGCAATCATCGCCTCCCCACGGCCTACTTAAAAAAATAACTTGGCAGGACCCTTCTAAAAAAGAATCATTATGAAAAGAAATAGTAATGTTCGTGTAAAAACAAATGACAGAAACGTCGCTGGCTAAATGAAACACTGCGCAGTTGCATGTCATGTAGCCTCAACTCCCCAAATCCCCCCGCCACCGTGATTTGGTGACCAAATCACGGTGGTGAGATGTTAACTACCTTGCCTGGGACACAGAAAGTGTGGGTTCGATCCCGACCCTGACGCCTGTATATTTGGAGTTTGCATGTCTCTCTCTCTCTCCGTGGAAGCGTAGATTTTTCTCAGGGTCGTCCGTTTTTTTCCTCCACATTTATAATCAACATCAAGCGTTCATAGTATTTGGCTGCTATAAATTTCCACGTAATAACCCACTTCATTAAGCTACCATTTGTGGCCAGGTTGCTTCTGAATAGAAAACACTTTTAAGCTCAGTGGGCCTTACCTGGTAAAAAAAACATTTTGTTTAGTTTTACCCAGAATATGCCAAATCTTGGAAGCTGATGAAACGCTGAGCCTGGATAATGAGATGGGCAGCAGCAAAAGAGATGGGAAGCAGATGGCAGACAGGCAAAAATTAATTGTTGTGCAGCACTTTTCAATGTTTCCTTGACTCACGCACCCCACCTTCACTAACCCACTCGAGTGACCAGAATGGTGAATACGATCGCTTGACCCCACACGACCTCCACAGCGCACAGAGGCCCTTGAACCAGCAGCGGAATTATCAGGGAAGGGCTGTGCGTGTACATGGAGCATCTCCCAAGAAAAACATAGCTACTCCGTGAGTCACAGTGGACGGAAATTTTACATGTGTGTCTGCACAATGCCTCAATGCAGCCAGTGCTTAATACAGGCAGCTTATCTCCATGACTACGCAACACATGGCTCTCAGCCTTTGTGTGCCTGGGGAACCCCGATGAGCGGCTGCACTTCTGAATTGTCGCCGCGGTCCCCCTTGTTGTTGCCACCTATCGTGGGCGGTCAGCGGTGCTTCACACCGCACGGCCGGCGGTGGGTCACACCGCGCGGTGGCGTATGGCATGAAGCGGTGCACCCCCAACCACAATCCGGTGTGTTGGCAAGTTGTGGCTACTGGAGAGTGGTGAGGAATCTGGTGGCGGCATGGCCCTGCGGTAGCGATTTTGCCGCTTTATCGCAGACCTCTCATGTGGACGCAGACAATCACAGGGACTGCTATTTTAGTGCACGCAAACAGAAAGAGGCACAAGAACAATATGCATGCAATGTGCAACAATGTGTATGTTGATTACCATGTGAGTAACCCAACCGTCAATGGACACCCATTGTAATTTGTAGGCATTCATTAATCCTCCCCCGCCCCTTCGCACGTGAAGGGCTCCCAGGTGATGTCATTACATCTACCCCTCTATTTATGGAACAAAACTGGAGGATTTCTCGCCACAAATCTATCTGTCCGCCTGATGATGCGAGTTGTAATGACTGGTGAAACATCGTACTCAGATTGTAAATGTTGTGAGTTTTGCTCTTCAACACACCGGCTAGTGCTGTACTAGAAACGAATTGGCAAGTTACGTGACAAACCTTACTAGTTGGCTGTGTCGTGTGGTGGCGGGTTTAACGACACATTTATATATTTACGCGATCTAGCCCAAGAAAACCTGTATTATGAGAGCTTTCCTCACAGTGGATGTTAAAGAGCTTGTTGACGCCATTCAAAGAAAGTAGGCCCACTTTATCTCGGCGCCAAGGTCAATATTTCGTGAGTTTTTGAAAAAAAAATTCCACTGCAATTTACTCGATTGGAATTACACACTAGTGGCAACATCGCCCCCTACTGTGAAACTGCGACACCATCGTGATGATAGCCTTGCTCTATACGCATTATGCGAATACCAAATGTACATATTTATCATGATTATTTCATGTGCATGAGACTCCCAACCAGCTGAGCTTTGAGACTCCCAGCACGAGGAGCGTCACCGATGGGTTATTTATTTTGCGTGCATATTTATCATCTGCCTCAAATGCAAATACTTTGACTCGGTACTCCCCCTTCGGTACCCCTTGCCCATTGCATAGCACTTCAGGTATTTCCCAAACATCCACATGCAAGACACTCGTGAAACAGCCTTGAAACTCAAGCGAGGCATTTCTGCACAAAGGGCATATCCCCGTTATCCTGGACAGCATCAGAATCTTTATTTTGACTGGATGAATCCGATGAGCTTATGAAGCTCTTTTTCACGGATGTCCAGTAGGGGCACGGACAGCAAGTTGCATCGATAGACATCCCCCGTTACATTGCTGGATCGTGGGAGACACCGCCGGGATTGGGACAGCCTTCATCCAGAAGTGGATTGAGAATGTCTGCTGATGAATATGATGATGATGATCAAATGTCTCCTCCTTCCCCGTACCTGCTGGGTGAGCTCCTCCCAGCGGAGATTGAAGGCCGCCAGCTTCTCTCCGATGATGTCGTCCAGGATGCCGCCATCGATGAGTGTCTGCGAGAGCTCACGCACGTGGGTCCTGTTGTCCGTCGGGTGGGCCAGCAGCACGTCCAGGGACTGCCGAGCGAAACACGGTCTCACGGTGAAGGTAGCAAAGCCCGGAAGCCATCACTTGAAAATGTGGCATGTTATTAAATGCTGCCGAGTGGAGTAAAATAACAACTCTTAAATGTGCCCCTGCCCAAAGGGGGGATATTCTACATTACCATGGCAGAGGCCAGTTTGACCACATAACTACCACGACTTATCAAAGTGGCACTTGTTTTATAGAGACTGGGTAAGTGACGAGTTGAGCAGAGCTGATGACAGGATTTGAACTCGCAAAACCTCCGAGATATGCGAGGGCTCTGCACCACCGAGCAGAACGGAGCAATAATGCATGCGTCTAAATAAAAACAACCGGGGCGCGTTTCATTTTCGTCCAAAATTGCGGAGTAAATATTAGAGCGTGCAAACGGGGAAAGCATTATTCAACGATACCAACAACAATACATAAACATGAGCTCGGTCAAATACTCGGAGGCATATCTCACACTCAGAGCGGCGGAGAGCGCATCCGGGTCTCCCTGGGAAAGGTCCGCACGCTTGATTGCGCCCTCCAAATCATCCAGCCACCTGTTCTCCACCTCCAGGTAGGAGAGAAGCTCGCTCCAGCACGCCCACACCTCCTGCGGCCGCACAACGATCGACGCCGCGAGTATCACGCTCTGTACGCCGACGGCGGCGCACGCCGAAGATGATCCTTACGCGTTGTTACCGAGCGCTCTGGATGTTTTATTGCCAATGTTTTCGATACCCCCCCCCCCCCCCCCCCGTTGCGGTGATGTCATTGCTTAGGTACGATTGTGCCGGGTCTTCTGAGCAATATTTCTCTCGCAATGTCTGTAGACTATCACTTGAAGAGGTTAAAGTGTGTGCCAAACTGCGCTCTCAACCGGAACCGAACGGAGCTCTTGCTGGATTTATTTTAAGTGCTGTCGAAGTATTTGGAAAATGGGACGATGAAAAGCCACGCAAAGCAAACGTCGGATTTATTTTTAATGCCCATCGTTATTCACTAATCGTGCAAAAGCACAAGAAAATTTTCATGTAACTTTATTGCTAAATTGGAAACTCCCATAACGAATCCGCGCAAACTGTTAATGTCCACATTGCCACACATTCCGAGCACTCGCACTACATTACGCAAATTCGTTTACACGTACTTTTGCAAATGGCCGCACGCACGCAGAGCTCGTGAATCCACCTCTATGCATGGGAGCGCATATTGCGTACATTCATTACATTATGCACATTGCATTAGGCGCATTTACATTACGTAAATCACATTAAGCACAATGTTGAATTGCATTGCATTAACCGGCTATGGGCAGGCCTATAATAACTGTTTAAGTGTTGCAATATGCAAAACCCTGTTATAGCTGGGGGGAAGTGCATCCATGGGTCACCTGCAGCATTGTGTGCTTGCCCTGAAGACGGCTGCAAAGGCGCTGGTAGTTTGCCAACACAGCCGACAGCTCGGCCATAATCTTGTCACGCCCGGGTCCTGAACTCTTGCCAACGAACGAAGTCACGGCATCCTTCAGTATCTTCACCTTCACCTCCTTGTGCGACAGCTCCTCATTGGCACGCTGGGAAAAATGCACGCAGGCACACGCGCGAAAATAAATACAGATAACCCTCTCCGCGCAGACGTACAGACTCTGTTAGAGCAAGTTCTGTTAGCATGCACCTCGGAAGGCCGGTACAATAGCACCCTGACTGTGTGGCCGGCACTATGACGGATGTTTACACAACACACCAGTTACTCATTTATGGCCGAGTCGACCTAGGGGAGGCCCAGGACCGGCTCAGATAATCGTCACTGGTGATTTTGGCCGTGAGCGGGTATCGAACTCTGGCCGTCGGGTTCGTAGCGCAGCGAGCTAACCGCTACACCACCGCTCCCCACACAAAAGACCCCCCCAAATAGCCTTAACAGACTGTTGGAGCAAGTGCTCACAAACGCGTTTGCATTGCAACGCACACTCGTGTCGACGTTTGGCTACGCACCTGTGCAAACGCACGTAGAGGCACAAGACATGCAAGGCAGTTGCAATGGTAATTAGGCAGAAGTTGTAAAATGTCCACTCATTTATTTCCTTCTCTCTCCCTCTGGCTTGGTACACCTCTGGTTCGAGGAGGTGACAATGATACGACGAAAACCGCAATAATGCTGTCTCCTGATGAAGCTAGTTGTAATTACTGGCGAAACGTCGTACTCAGATTGTAAATGTTGTGGCTTGGCTCTCCAACACACCGGTGTGCTGTACTAGCGACGAGTTGGCACGTTCTGTTTACGTGACAACCCTTACTAGTTGGCTGTGTCGGCTGGTGGCGGGTTTTTAATTACACATTTATATATTTACGCGATCTAACCCAAAAAACCTCTATTATGGATGATATTTGTCGCGAAAGCCTACAACGTGTTAAACTCACAATAATGCGGTCCGTTACAACGCCTGCATTCGACATCACCACGGGAAACCCTCACGGAGTCTCAGGACTCTTTCAGAAGGGTCCTGCAATGGAGGATATTGGGCCGATTCCATAAACGTGTCGGGGGGAAGGCTTGACATTTTTACCGCCACCATTTTCCCGGTGCATTATCACAATTCAGGGTCTTGATTTGATTGAAGGAATCAAATCCGTTTAAAGGAAATTGTTTGCGCTTGAAAAAAATGCGCCATGCTGTGGGCGACGATGCCCAACTGCTGCCTGTGCACCCAAGGGCCTCCACTGCCAGAGGCACATCTTTACTGTCATGAATCCAAGTGGCACTCTACCGGAACTAACAATGAACACACAACTTCTCCTGCACGCGTTATTTTCGCGAGCAGCCGCAGCCCCCTAGCTTATGTGCGCGAGCAGAGGGAGTCCCGGCGTCTTTTACCGAATGTTCAACAAAGCTGACTCTCTATTTCTGACGAGCCTGACTCTGAAGGTCGAAAACCGGTTTCAGAGATCTGCTTGCTTAAATAATTGCCGCTGTATAATATCAGTCTGGAAAGCTAATAGGCCGACGGGTGAATTTCACTTGCATGTGGAGACGTAAATTATAATTGTGCTTACATTTAATTTCATAGACCTTAATTATAATTATATTACGCTGCTTGATTACCCACGACTCATTTTCAGGAGGGTCCTTGCCCCGTTGTCGCAAGGGGGGGGGGGGAGGTTCCTCCCCCGCCCCCCCCCCCTCCCCCCCATACAATTTTCCCTTTTGAGCAAACCTTGAGCTCGGCGACCGCAGACTTGAGGTCATCGGGGGTCTTGCAGTCGAAGTCCCTCTCCAGGTACTCCTCCTCGGCCTGCGTGATCCACTCCTGCATCTCCGCCAGGTCCTTGCGCAGCTCCCGCGTGCGAGCCAGAGCCTCCGTCAGCACCTGCTTCTGAGCCCTCGCCTACACGGGTGTGGGGCGGGGCGGGGGGCACGTGGGTGAGAGACAGCCAAGGGCCCAGGGGGAACGACGGAAGATCCAGAATAGAGCGCGCGATGTGGATTGTTAACACTGCAAGATCGTGAGAGATGGCGGCGGCTTGGGAGGGCGAGCAGTGGACTGATCACCATGGGTTATGATGACGATGAAATGTGACCCATTTATTGATACTCCACCAGAATCACCCGCTGACGTAAAAGTAAGCGGGCCATTACAAATGTGGGGTACATATATATATGAATCGATCACCCTGCATATTTTAAACATCACTCGTATATCTCGGTAACCAATGAGTTCAATTTAGCGGGACCGATTTCCGAGCACTTTTACAGACATTCCCCACCCCCCTCTTGAAACCGTGACCCTTCACCTCCCCCGCCGCTCGGCGCTCCGACCGACCTGCTTGCAGACCGTGTCCCAGCGCGAGGAGATGGCCGAGAGCTCCGCCTGAATGGACGTGGCGAGCGCCGCCTCTGCCTGGCCCTTGAGGCTCTGGCCCAGGTCCTGGATGCTACGCAGGCTGGGCTGCAGCGTGTTGATGTCGCTCACGAGCGCCTGCGGGGACGCCAAGGTGGATTGGTCGAGCAGAGGCAGAGAGGCACCGGTGAGCTTCACTCTAAAATAATGTTCCGCCCCCACCGATTTCGTATAGAAGCCGCAACTCTCTCTCTCGGTTGACGAACGAACAAGGAGCAATAATTTACACGGTCCGAAAATTAGTAAAACATGTACACGGCGAATAGCTTAAAAGAGATGACACATTGCAGTCATTGTCCCCCCCCCCCCCACCACTTTCATAAAAAAGCCCACTTTCTTGTAGACCAGTACCGAGATGCCTTGTGCCCACACAGGGAAAGCTGCCACTCGGGGAACCCTTTGAATGTTTGAGATAATACATCATGTAAGGTGAGATGTTGAGGCATTTAATCTCCCTCTAAGTACCAATAATTGTATTATTATTACTCCTGCGTACAGTCTCCTTGCCAATCTACTCCTGGAAAAAAAGGCTTCCCTATTCCATGCTGGTTGCGTGGGTTAACTTGACCATGATGCTGCACCACACTGGTCGGTGTGGGACGGTGACGGTGGGGGGCTCAGACGTCAGTCGCCACTTTTGTCAGCCGTCGCTGGAAACTGAACGCAGGTCGTGTCGTCGGGTCCTTAGGGCAGTGTGCTTAGCACTGCACCACTCACCACCAGGAGGAAAAATCACCGATGTGTGCTCGGCTTCGGAGCACAGAGACGCGACAATTTCCGCGACCTTTTTTTGTTTCTTATTCGGTTGGGACTCCGTTTGAAGAACGACCGCGGTGTTGTTGAAACGACGCTACCGGTTTCGCACTTTTATATTTTCGCGCGGTTGAAATTTCCTTTTCACAGTCGCCGTTAGCCGCCGAGGGTCGTGGCGGGGGTTCCTGTTTTCATCCCACTTTTAAACGAGGGCTATATCGGCACGTAAAAATTCAGACTGGCCGATCGATTGAAATGGCTAGCGTCTACGTTCGCACGCTGTGCATGTCGTGTCTTGCCAAGCTCGCCCGGGTCCCCGCTCGACGTCGGAACGTCCTCACGCCACCCGCTCGGCTCGGAGCCCCTCAACGATCTGCTAACAAAGCAGCCCCACCCCCACCAATCACAGCATCACAAAAGCCCCATGGAAGTGAGAAATTCTTCACATTCGAGTAATTAATTAGTTCCTAACGGAGCCGGTTTATGAATGGATGTGTGTTGCGGAGGGGCGGGCGAGGGTGTAGCAAGGGGTAATTTACTTCCAATGTATCATCAAAACCCTCCCCACAAGTCAATCCAACTTCCCCCACTTCACCTCTCCCTCAACCTCTTTCTCTCGTTTGTCTCTCCGTCCTAATAGGTTTGTGGATTTTTTTTAAATTTAATTAGCTGAGCAGCTGCTATTCCTTTTGCAAGTTCATCGCTCATGCAAAGCACCGATGGCCAAATGCTGTCCGTTTTAATAGCAGTGATACATATTCTCTATTTCTCTGGGAACGCCTCATACAGTTTTGAGAATATTTAAGAGGGGTCCTTCTCAGGGATGTTTGGTCAATTCCTGATTAAGTATTTAATCCTTATTAAGTATTTAATCTCGGGAACACAACGGCATCGCTTGATGCGCATCATCTGGCCAGGTGTCTCAGCAGTAGGGTCGAGCAGCTGGCAATAATCAGAATGTTTTGTTATTTATTCTGGAAGAATCCTATAAGCTATAAAGCTCTTTTTCACAGACGTCCAGTCGGGGCAGGTGAGAACACTCGAAGGTTACGGAGTTCAAATCCTCGTTGGGGGTTGACTCAAACCCCATCACTCCTCTTGGGTCGACAAAACAAGTACCACTTTGTACAGAATTCAACACTGCTTGTCCTATGGAGGAGACTCGTGCATCCATCCACCGGATTTATCCATTTCCCTCACTGGCTCAGGGGGCCGTAGCCGGTGAAGAGCGCTGCCTCTCAATGCCCATTTGAGCAGCAAATCACTTTGAAAGCACATTGGCACGGGGCTCAGGAATATACGCACAAAGCGGGACATTGCTTCGCTACCCCACAGCAAGGGTTTTACAACGCGACGTGGGTTTCGCTTTTCTAACGCTGCCCTGGCTCAATTTCCACCGCTCGTGTTCCATTGTCCGGCGGGCGTGGGTGTTTGTGTTGTTGTTGCGCGGATGAATGGAACGCGTACGCCGCACTGCTCCAGCTGCTTCTCCAGGGTGTCGGTATCTCCGAGGGCCGGGCGCTCCTCCCGCAAAAACACGTCCACTTCATCCATCCACTTGCGAAGGGCCTGGCACTCCGCCTGAGCACAACACACAGGCGCACCCCCCACACCCCCCGGGGCCCTCCGTGAGTCAAGGAGCCACCTGTCCTCCCCGCCACTCCCGCCCCCCGCTGGCAAGACTTGACTGGTAGACGCAGCTAAGAGAAGCCGGTACGCTTCTTCACTTAGCCGTCGACAACGACAGGGAGGCACGAAGATCGTGTGAGAATAAAAATAATAGGAGTGTGCGATTACGTCTCTAGATCACGAGAGATGGTGGTGACTCGGGGAGGCAATCATCCATTCACATGCCAATTAAATGAATATATAGCGTGGCCCAAAAGCCATGAAAACATAGGGTCATTTAATTTATTTTAACACTGGCGTTAAAACATTTTAATAGTGTTTTTTTCATTTAAGTTAATATTTTATCTATTTTCATTATTCATATTTTTTCTTCCTGTGGGGTCACCTCAAATCCGTTGTAAACAAGCCTCGACCAAGAACCCAGAGTGTATTTGAGACAAAATATACAATTGCTGACTGTTAAAAAATTACACCTGCAGTCTTAAAAAAAAGTCCTGAATTCATTTCAAAAGAGAATTCATGCATGCAATAATGGTAATGGAAGTCAGTTTGAAGATGTGTTAAAATAAATTAATATAACTCTCTGTGATTTGCTGAAGTAAATGTAATAACCCTATGCATCCTGACTTATTAGCCACCGCTATATTTAAATCACAGCGATTGCATTTAGCCAAACAGACTGAAAAATCACACGTAAAAGTTTTGTTTTGCTTTCGTGAACAGTCGTTGGCAACCAGGCCGAGACAATCAACTCGCCACACTTGAGAACCCAGTTTCAAACTGGGAGACTGTTCCAGTTAAAACCCAGGATTCTCAGCAGTGAGGGCTTCGTGCTCTTACCGTGGAGCTACTCGGCCACCTCGCGGATACACATATATAGGAAAGCTAAACTATTATTTTTCACGAGGTAAGGCCCCCCCCCCGCACTGAGCTTCATGGTTCTCTTTCAGAAGCGACCTGGCCACGAATCAATGCTCAACGAAGCGGCTCATCACGTGGAAATTTCTAGCAGCCAAATACTCTAAATGCATGATGTTGATTCTAAATGTGGAGAGAACCGGAGAACGCAGAGAAAATTTTACGCGACCACAGGGAGAACGTGCAAACTCCAAATGTACAGATGTTCGAGTCGAGATTGAACCCACGACCTCCTGCATACCAGGCGAGGGAGATAACATCTGGCCACTGCGGTGCCCCCATATATAGATTTCCACACTTTCATAGGTTTGTCTGGTCATGCCGTACAGCTGTGTTGTCGGGTTGTATCCTAACAACAGGCTGTACAACCTGAAAAACACGTCAAAGAGCCACATATATAGCCGTCACAGAAATAGTCATCGCAGTTCTAGATAGTACTAAATCTTATTTTATATAGATTTATTAAATTGTACAAAAAGATGATAGCGGTTGAAATAAAGAGTCGGGTTATTAAAAGTGGCCGCGTAGTTATGGTGACCGTTAGGAGAAGAGGCGCGAGTGGTTCAGGAGGGTTTTGGGTAGGCCTGGTCACAGCCCGTCCGTGTGTCTCTCACCTTGAACTTCCCAAGTTTGGCAGAGAGGTCCTCCGCTCGCTGCATCCTCTCCGGGAGCTGCGTGGACAGCTTGTTCCACCGCTCCACGATCGGCTCCAGCTCGGCGCGGTGCTTGCGAGCGGCGTCCGGGCGAGACCGCCGGCTGAACTCCTCGGCCATGACCCTCGCTGAATCCAAGGAGCTCTGTCTCTCGCGCTGGGCGGCTGACAGCCCCTGCGAGCGAGCAAACGCCACCATTCAAGATTCCCTTCCAAAACGAAACTTTAAAAAAATTTAATCAGATAAGGGCCACACTGAGCTTCATAATTATTTTCGCCGAAGCGACCTGGCCGTCACAAATGGAAGCTCATCGAAGTGGCTTTTCGCGGAGAAATTAATATCGAGCAAATCATCTCAATGTGTGTTGATTCTAAATGTGGAGGGGAAAACTGGAGGCACCTCGTCCCAAGGCAGACCAAGAAGGCGATGGGCTAGGTGGTATGAGTGAATGGACAGATGAAAATGAACAATGCAGCACAGGCTGGCCAAAGGGCAGTTGGAAGTGGAGGGCGGCGACTTTGTAGAAGTTTGAGCGGACGCACCTTGAGCTCTTGCAGGCGTTTGTCCATGACTTCCAAGTCGCCGAGTGACGCGGGGATCTGCCCAAGGCGAGTGCCGGCCTCCTGCAGGAAGACCTTGAGCGCCGCGAGCGTCTCGGCGTACTGCGGTGGAGGGAGGCTGTCCAGGGCTGCGCCAACAACGCGCAGAGGCGCCAGAGCAAATGTGATCATCGTGAGCGTGGCGAATTAACATCCTGCGGGATTGCCAGCTCTACTTAATGTCATTCATCTAGTGACTGACGACTGCATTGCGGTACCCTCGATTGCAGAGCAATGTTGATTAAAGTTTCAATGAGGCCATGGCTGAAAGTGGAAAATTCTTCTTCTTGGTTCTTTCGGTAAAGTCACGTAGAAGGGAAATAATAAAATAATAAAAATTAAACATAATAAAATACAATTCTCACGACGTTTCGGCCACAACGCAAGCAGCCGTCCTCAGGTGAAGAACAGGTCTGTCGGCAAGACAGCGTCTGAATGTTAGGGTTAGGGATTTTATTATTTCCCTTCTACGTGACTTTACCGAACGAACCAAGAAGATGAATCCCTGCAGCCACGAAAGCTTTAAATGGAAAATTATTAATTAAATTACCTCTTTTTGGCACCACTCTTCATAAGCGCTAATGAGCAATGTGCCTATCCATACTCATCCCCACGAGCGGAATGTGATCCTTCCACAACTGGCTCAGGGCTGCGAAATGTTCGAGTAAAAAAAAAACTATTAATTTCCGAAAAAAACTGCGAGAAGCGTCCTGGGGGCTTCCCACCCACCCCGAAGAAACCTGCACTTCGACGCAGCTGCTAAACGCAACCGGGAAAATGTCCGTACGTTGCATGTACGTACGTGGCATGTACGTACGTGGCATGTACGTATGTTGTGTGTATTCTGAACGTCTTTCGCAGCGTACGTAGCCAACCTTGACAATCGGAGGTGCGGAGGAAGGACAAAAACTAAACATGGTTGAGCACAGGGTCCGCTCAATTATTTCGATGGAGCAATAGCCGAAGCTCGTCACTCAAGATTACTTGAAGCCACAGCATCTCGTGGCTAAAACGAAGTGTAGATTTAGATGTGTTGATATTCAAACACAGCCACACGCAAGAATGATGAAGGCTGCAAACAGGAGATGAGCATCTTCCCAACGGCCTTCTGAGTTTGACACCGCTGCAATCCTCTCCATTACTACGACACGCCAGCCACACACTCTGCCGATTCACCCGACTCGTCAAATGCCATCTCACCTATCTACGCGACCTCTTTTGCCAGGATATGACTGCTCAACCCGAACTATGACTACCTTGATACTTGCATTGCCTTTGTGCTCTTCGCCTTTAGGCGTTCTCTGGTCTAACAACGGTGGTGAGACTAGGCCAGGGGTCGGCAACCAAAATAACAAGAAGAGCCATTTCTTTCCAATTCGGTACAAAATTCAGTATTTCAAGAGCCGCAATGCATCTGAGTACATACTGTACATACGTACATATTGTCAAGAAGCAGCCCGGAGCCGTAGGTTGCCGACCCCTGGACTAGGCCATAAAGAAGGCTCTCTCGTGTAGGCCAATCGGTTTCAAAGACAATGCGAAAATTATCAGAACATGTATGCTTTGCACGTTTTGCCACAAGCATGTCTGGCCAGCGCAGACGTGATGCATTGCGATAAGTATCCGTTTGGTGTATGAACGTCTTAACGCCTGTTCTTATATTTTGCCCTCTCACCTGTCTGCAGCTGTCCCTTCTTAGCCTCCAGCTCAGACATGGCCTGCGCGTAGCGCTTGTTGAGCTGCACGAACTCCGCGTCCAGGAAAGCGAGGGCCCCGTCGCGGAGCTTCAGGGAGCTGGCCTGCACGCCGAGCCTCTCCACCTCGCCCTTCATGCCTCGCACTTTCTCCAGCTCCGACTGCCACAGCGAGACAACCGTGTGGGTGAGACAACACGCCAACGCCCGAAACACATCCTCGCCGCAGCCCACAGGAGTGTGGGTTCCCAACCGATCTGGACACGCGGCCAATTGTCAACCATCAAAATGTTTTTCGCAGGCCACCTTGGATGAAAACTATATATATTAATATATATTTTTTATAAAGTAAAATTGCTCGTTCATAACCAACGCAAATGACCAGGTCAACCAGCCAATAGGCAGCTGTAGTGATGAATCCTGAATACAACATCAATAATTTATTTGTTTTGGGGGAAGAAAAAAATTCAAGCTATATGAAGGAGTTTCATGGACCACTGCCCAAGGCGTTGTGGTCCACCAGTAGTCTGAAAAAGACACATTAGGAATCACTGCCTGTAGGGCCGATCCACACAGCTAAACGTCGTTGACAAGGAGAGGTCAGGGGAATATGCATCCAATCCATAAAAATAAATATTATCTTGCTGATCCTCTCAGCCACAAGTACATTTTCTTTAACGTATTGATTTCTCTCAAGAGATCACTGACACAGAATGCCTCTGACAGCTGTGTAGCACCAGGTAGGTGTTTGGCCACGGTGGCAATATGTTAACTACATCGCCTGGTATACAGGAAGTCGTGGGTTTGATCACGACCCTGACATCTTTATATTTGGAGTTTGCATGTACTCCCTGTGGTCGCGTGGATCTGTCCAGGTCCTCTGGGTTTTCCCTCCACATTTAGAATCAATCTTGATTTGAAGCTTTCGTGACTGCACGAATCCATACTCTTTGGTTCTTTCGGTAAAGTCACGTAGGTATAAAGTAAAATAAATCACGTTTCAGGTGGGAAAGCATGCTTCAACATTCATTAAGAGTATTTGGCTGCTATACATTTCCACGTGATTTGCCACTTCGTTGGGCTATCAATTGTGGCCAGATCGCTTCTGAAAAAGAGCTATGCAGCTCAGTAGGGGCCTTACCTGGTAAAATAAAAATAGTTTATAGTTTAAATGTGGCAAGCATTAAATCTACGTGTTTGTCAGCGAGCGGACGAAGGCGCTGCCACCCGTCCCCGCCCGTGGCGCCCCCGTCGTGCCACCTGCAGCTCGCCGATCCGGTGCCGAAGGTGTGCCGCGTCGCCGGTGTTTCCCGGGCCCTGCTGCAGCAGCGCCTCGGCCCCGGTGAGGCCCCGCTCGGCGGTGCGCGCGTCGCGCTCGAAATCCAGCACCAGGCCCTGGTAGACTAGCCAGGCCTTGCGGTCGCCTAGCAACCGCAGGAGCGCTTCCCAGCGGGTAGACAGCTCGTTGAGCACCCTCTGAACCTCCTCCGTGGGGACACCGTCTGGAGATGGGAGTTGAGCGTGAGCGTGTCCGATCGTTCGGAAACGTAAAAACTATTTTGGGGGTGGGGGGGGGGGGCGGCACGATCTGGAAATAGCGGATGCTGCTACAAACTCGGCATTGTAATCCAGAGGTCGCTGGTTCGATTCCATCTTCTGGAGCACCAGCAGCAGCGTAAATGGGTACACTCATTTACGCTGCTGGGTACACCGCCCACAGTGCGACTGTGGGGCATGCAACCCAAACGACGGACTACATAGTTAAACCATGACACAGACTCTCTCCTGGAGGCCTCCCGTGGCTAGCAGACCTTGACATTGGCATCGAGCTCTTGAACAAATTGTTATCGTTGGGCAAGAATAGGATGGCTGCACCCCCCTGCACGTTGATCCCGCAGCTCGCGTGTGGCGGTGTCGGGTGTGGGTACTCCCAACTCATCTCAGATTCCCGGCCAATATGGACCAGTAGGCCACAGTGTCCCCTGAGAAGGGCCCTCTCGAGAGCTCCCTCTCGGGGAAGTCATTCTGCCTGCGCACGGCATGAGCAATTCATTGTGGAGCTGCACCTTTTACTTTCGAAATAACAGCACCAGATATGGTTTAATGATTATAATCATATGGCCACCGTCATGTAGATTAAATTGGCTGGCGCTGGCGCAAAGATGTTGACTTAACCCTCACAAGTTAAACATCCTGGGTCAGCAAATGCCTAAACGCTATCATCCAAATGAGCTTATCATTTGCAAACGTGTTAAAATTACGGATTTTTTTTACACGTCCAATTTAATGCACGTTTCACGAGCATGATAATCTATTAATGTAAGCATGGTCACATGTCACAGCATTTATTGCTAAATGAAGGGTTAAAGCAATTCCACTGTGCGATTGAAATCTTGGGTGGTTTTTTTTTTTACGGAAAACATGGCTTGCCTCATTGTATTTGTAACATAGCTGCTATGTTAAGAATATCGGCTCATGTACAATACACTGGAAAATGAATTGTGCCACAAAAGGTAGTGTGTGTGTGTGTTTTGTTTCTATGGGGAGCGGAAGAGTAGTGGTTAGCGTGCTGCACTACAAGCCCGATGACCCAAGTTCGATCCCTGCTCACAGCCAACACCAGTGACGATTATCTGAACTGGTCCTGGGCCTCCCCTCGGCTGACTCAAATGAGTACCTGGGTGCGGTGTGTAATTATCGCCACTGGGGAGACGAAAGGAGGCTGGGCTTGGTGCTGGCCACCCGCCCCCTCGTGTGCCGTGCCGGTCTTCACGGGCACTGTTTGCTAACAGCGCTTGCCCCAACAGTCTGTGAAGGCTGTACGAGGGATTTGTTTTTTTGTTTCTCTCAGGATGAATCGAGAGACAGCAGGACAGTGGGGCGATGTTTTGATTATTCAGCTGTCACAGAGGCTTATTCACAAACCGTAGCACAGGAGCCAACCCACGGGGTGGAGGAATCCCGTAACGTACACAAGTCAACCGATTTCTCACGGATATGATAGAAATTTAAAATTTTTATCAGAACCCATCACACAAGACTGGAATCTTGTAGGTTTTTTTTTCATTTAATGGGTTCCAAACTTTAACAGAAAACCAAACTTTTCTCTTCAACACAGCAAGACTATATTTTCAGGATTGTCAGAGCCAAGTGGTTTTCGCCTGGCAGAAATGTCTACAAGTGCAAACAGGACGCTACGGTTTAACTGCCAAGATAATAAGAATAAGCGTTAATTTGGTCGTGTAAAATTTAAATTATTTAATATTTTTCCCGATCACACGCTGCAAAACATTAAAAGCGTTCTTTCGCAACAAAGGTTGCGACGATGCGAAGTTATCAACTAACGAGGACAATTCCGTGGGCGGCCTAACATCACCTCTGCTTGCCAACACGAGCTGTTAAAATAAACACGGCGAGCATCGTCACACGCGTGACATGGCAGGAGTCTGACCCAGGAGCTGGGGGAGCAGGCCAAGTCCCCAGGGTTTGCAGGGTGATGGCAGCAGTGGCCCAATTAGGGTGGGTGAACGCACCTTGTGACATCTGATCGGCCAGCGTCTGCGCAGTGTTCGGGATATCGTGGAGTTTCTTCTGTCTCTCCGCCTTCTCCCTCTCCACTCCCTGACACGGAGTGGCCAGACGTCAGCAAAGACAGCGTTCAAGGACAGGGACGGCACTTATCATAAAGCAGTAAAAATGGTTTGATTTTAAAAAGCCAAATTTCCTGACATAAACAGATTTCAATGCCTTTATTAAACAATAGTTATTGCTGCTAACAGAAATCACGACTACTTGAAAGTCTGTTTTAAAAGGCCGTTTGTTAATTTCAAGGTAATTTTTATTTTTTTTCAGCAAAACAAGGTAATTATGTTCAGGTAACGTTAAAGGCATTTGCAAAGTCTGCGATAAGAAAGACAAGTGCTCAAATAATTCTGCGTTCAGGATTATTTAGGAACAACACGATCTGTACGCAAATTGCATCTTTTTTATTTTGCTCCTTTTCTTGCGAATGTTCAACACTTGTTTTTGGAAGATACCAAACACACAATATCAGACGAACAGTGCAAAAATGTACATGTATGAAGTTGGAATCAAAGTGCCCTGGGCATAGACATTAATTTTGATAATTGCACCTCGGATGCAAAACTACAAGAACGCAAGCGTCTAATTACATTAACTTTCTCCTGGAGGTCCGAGATGTCGCCAGACTTCTTGAAGGTGGAGAACTCGGGGGAGTTGAGTGTGGTCTCCGCTCTGCTGATCCAGCTGTTGAGCTCTTGCACCTCGGTGTCAAATCTGCTTGCACGAGCGCACGGACACAAGGAGGCGATTGCTCATTAGGCGCTCGACGCAAGCCATCTTACTGAACGCCTGTTATGGAAGGCACGTGGAACGGCAGGGGAGGCAGGGCCATCATCAACACACACAGCTACTTTTGTATCTGCAGCCCCACCAGATGCTTATTTTCAGGCTAAGCTGACCTGTGGGAGGCCAACAGATGATACGCACACCGTATTCCACAGTAGACGGTGTTGCTAAAACGAATGCAGCGTGCTAACCACTGCACCGCTGCTCCCTAGTGCGCACACGCATGCACAAACACGCAAGCGAGCGCTTGCGATCGCGTATCAAGGGACGTGGAAAACAGACAAGGTGGCACCGCGGTTATTTGCACGGAGCGCAATTATAGGTCAAGAAAGAGTCCCACTTGGGTGAGTAATTAGACCAATTAGCGCAGCGAGTGTGCCCACGCAGCAAACGCGCATGAAAACACTCCAATTATTTTTTTTTCGGTGGGAAAACAAGAGGAGAAGCAGACAGATGCATGCGCACGCATTCGGTGATAATTGCATTACCATTTTTGTTGTGCCATTTATCTAATTCTCCAAAAAACAAACACAGGGAATATTCGCCAACACATTAGTTCTACACCTGCATATAATGAAGCACGGAAAGGTGCGTAATCCGACTTGCACCGACACGCAAGCAAAGGAACCAATGAGCGTTCGCAAAAGTCAGCGGGCGTCATTTGGGCAGCGCACATTTCCAGAAGGGAAGATGAACGAGACTAGCAATGGAATAGCCGCCAAAGGAGAGAAACGTGTCTGAGTGGTGATTACCGTGGTAGATGAAGGGATGATACTAAACTATGTTTTATTTTAAACGATGTATTTATTTTACCAGGTAAAGCCCACTGAGCTTTATTGCTCTTTTTCAGAAGCGACCTGGCCGCAAATAATAACTCAGCAAAGTGGCTTATCGTCGCGTGAAAATTTAAATACTCTAAACGCGCGTTGATTCTAAATGTGGAGAGAAAAACCGGAAGACCTGGAAAAATCCACGCGAGCACAGGAACAGCATGCAAACTCCAAATACAGGCGTTAGGGTCGTGATCGAACCCATGACCTCCTGCATACCAGGCGCAGGAAATTAACATCTCATAGCCACCGTAGCGACCAATCAAATATTTATTTAAGCACACGAGTAAAATGGATGGTAGCAATCCTGAAAAAATTATGATACATTTGGAGGCCTTCATGGAGCAGTGGATAGACCATGGTCGATTACAACAAAGCGACAGGTATTGCTTGCTGCGCACATGGCTTCCGACTACAAATGGTCTTGCTCGACGGCCTCCAGGCATCCCGTGTTTGCGCTAAGGCAGGCAGGCAGACGTAATCCCCGCTTAGTTCCCGAATTTAAATGAGATCAAGTGCGCCGAGGTCGATATGCGCTTAAGCGCCACGTTACACCGGTTCCCGGACGCTAAAATTTACCGACGCGTAACAGGAGTGGCGCAAACGCAACGTGGTATTGTGATGCTTCCACCACAGACTCTGTACTTGAACGCTCAGGGCAGTGCGACCGGTGATCACAATTGCGATGATGTGGCCAACATACAGGCACAACGCCAACATACAGGCACAGCCCGAATTTACTGTACGCGCGCACAACACCAGAGGGCAGAAACCGCTTCCAGTTGTGATTTTGATCGAGATCAAGATTTTTATATATATTTTTTTATTCACTTTTCCAGAATAATTCATATTTTTAGGCCAAATGGATTTGGATTATTTGATTGTTCGATATATATAATATATGCTTTGTCTGTGGAATTACACCGGAATTTTTCTTCTCATTTGAAACTGCAACCTTGAAAATGTATTTGAATGTCGAGTACAATTTGAAAGTCATATGATTACCATCATCATGGGACCTCCTTTGCCAGTACCAAAATATGAGAATAGGTTTTTCCCCTTTTTTCGGGCAACAAAACAGGTGTTAAGATGTTAAAACACCAAACGGAAACCTTTTACATTGAATCATGTCTGCATTAACCACAATACTTGTGGTCAGAATGCAAACAAAAAACGTACTCTGATAATATATGCATTGTATTTTAACATCTTAACACCTGTTTTGTTGCCAGAAAAAGGGGGAAAACCTATTCTCATATTATTACCAATCAACTGCATTCATAGAGCTGACTTAGTGGCTCAGGGTGCCGATGCAATTTAAGATGTGCTGAGCAAGCACCGGGTTCCAATTCATGTGGTCAACCGTGATTATAATGGATTCTCAAGCAATGACGGGCTTGATCATCTCAGCCAAATCGGAAATTACTGAAACAGTAACCATCGGTTTAAATAATATTTTTTTCCATTGCTTAATCCAGCAAATTCCATATCCGAGGAATAAACATTTGGTTTGACCATCGTGTGACAAACATTATTTGCAAGACGTAAAAAACGGCACGACATCTAACGAGGTCTCAAGAAGTGGCATCAAGTTCTGTAATGTCATCTTTTGGGCACGGTTCCCTGACGCCAAGGTAATGCTCTGCTCACTGTGAGACCTCCAATAGGAACTGTGTTCATTTCATGACATTATGCCAATTGCATTTCAATGGTACTATACTAAGAGCGGAACACCCCAGCTAATATAGCATCTATGATCGGGATGGGCCTGGAAATTGGAAAGCTTTTTAAACAGGGCCCTACAGGGTTTAAACAGGGTCCGACAGGGTTGCAACATTCTGACCCACTCCAACTGGACATCTGCGAAAAAAAGAAAAACTTCATAGCTCATCGCATTCCTCCAGTATAAATAAATATTCTGATTCGGATAAATAGGGCCCTAACGGCGCTTCAAAAGGGGGACGGGAGGGGGGACTGGGCCATCAGCCCTATTGCCGCAATGCCCTTCCCACCTTGGATCCGACGCTAATCTACGACGCCTTCAAGAGCGCCGTTTGCTGCTGGCAGCTTGGCGTTACGGCCTTCCAGAACGGACCGTACGTAGCGCATGACGACACAACGCACCGCCACACAGACACGAGGCAGACATCGCGGCGATACACGACTCCGCTGCTCCTGTCGACGGGGTTATCTGGCTCCACCACCTGAATGTGATGTTGCGGTTGTTGCTCTGCGTCTACTGCATGAGCCGTACGGAAGAAGAAGAAGCAGCTTGACATTTTGGGTCTTTGGGACGTGGTGGGAATAAAAAACACAACACAGCACCCAGCGCCCACCTCTTGTGCAGCTCGGGGTCGAGGAAGGGCTTCTTGGTGGGCGGGGCGAGCGCGTGCTCCTCCCGCCCGTGCTTCACTAGCACCTGCTCGCGACTGCTGCTGCTGCTGCTGATCACCGTCACCGTCTCCAGTACCGTCATCTGGGTGACCGACGACTGGGTCTGGCTCACCGTGTGCGACACCTGAGGGCGCGCGGGCATGGTCACGTGATCAGCGCAAGCGAGTGGGGGGGGTGAGAAGAAAGAAAACACTTGGGTGCTGCTTACTGTTCACAAAAAAAAACTATTGCAATATATTGGCAGACCTCCATTCTGCTCCTCCATGTATATAATAATAATAATCTCTATTTTATACAGCGCCTATCGTATTGAAGTATCTGCAAGCGCGGTACGTAAAATTAAAATTACACTCATGAGAACAGATAAAGTCTAAGTGAAAAAGACAGCTGGCAATAACAATATCTATGACTACACTCAAAATTCCATGAAAATGAAGAACTATGATAAAAAGCTAATAATATAATTTCAAAGTGATCCAACCGGACAACAGAATTGGTTTTCAAATCATAAGTTATGGGGAAAGCCTGTATATATATAGAAATGTGTGGCCCTCATACACCACCCCGGTCTTAATAGGCACTCGCTAGAAGTGCTTGCCCTTTCATTTATTTAGAACTGCTTCTCGTATCTTGTTTATTCTCTTTCCCCCGCACCTCCGATTGCCACGGTTGTGTACGTACGGCGCGAAGGAAGTTTAACACACATACAGTACGTACATACCGGGACTCCTCTACTTACGAACATTCGACTTACGAACTTTCAGAGATACGAACAAACCTGTCCATATGTCCAATTGCCTGTTCGGACCGAGAGTCGTAAGTGCAACTGCCGCGCAATCGATGGCGGTAGTTGTTCGGTGTCATTACCCAGCATTCCCAGCATTTCTGCCAGAGCCGCCGCCATTGTTTGTTGTTGTGTTGCCGCTGTGCGGTTCACTACGACCTTCTCTGCGCTTTTCACGAACGCTATCAACCTCCATCGTGTCTCAGACGCGTGGCATCTACATCTGCAGAACATGAAGAACCAGTGGAATCTACATCTACAGGAGATTATACAACTTGTAAAGCCATTCCCCGTGTTTAGTGTACATGCCGTACAACATGTTTGGAATCGACAGGAGTAGAGTTGGACTTACGAACAAATCGACTTACGTACAGACCTCTGGAACCTGACTCGTTCGTAAATAGATGAGTCCCTGTAGTTAGGAGTCTGCATGGCTATAAAGGGGGGAGGGATCTTTGTCCTTGTTGATTTTACCAGCTTGGAGTGTCCCTCCAGCTTCTGAACCAGGTTGTCCCAGCGCTGCGCAAACTCGTCCAGTTTCTTCTCAATGTCCCTGGCCGTTGTCTCGTTGCCCATGGCCGAGACCAGCGCCTGGCCTAGTATGCTCAGCTTGCTCAGCGCTGGCCGCTTCATGCTCATGTCCTCCTTCAAGATCTAGAACAGGACAGATGGAACACAAAGATATCGAGAGAACTATGAACATACTGCGTACACGGTAGCGCAATAGTCCGGACACGAGTGTTTAGTTTGTTGTCCTTCCCCCGCACCTCCGATTAGCACGGTTGGCTACGTACACTGGACAAGAAGTTCAACATCCACACGTATATAGACGCAGGGTTATCAGGACTTAGAAGAAGAGAGCGGAGAAATAAATTTATATCAAGTAAACTGGACATCTGTGAAAAAGAGCTACATAGCTCATCGGAGTACATTAAAGAAGCTAGCTGCAATGTAACATCGTGGCACCAATTATTAAAAGCGGGTTCTTCAATAACAACAACCTGACGGTTTTGGCATTGTCGCCAATTACTTCGCGTAAAAGATTGCCTCGTTACATTTGGGTTTTTCGCTTAACTCAAAAACATCCAAACCCGAGAATCAAAAGTTCTGGCTTTACTGCAACGCGAAGAACATTTATCGACGTTGTCCTTCATACTCAGAAGAAGCACATGCACGAGACCGTTTTACTCGACAGGTCAAGGCTACAACAGCGCCATTGCATTTCTGCAATTGGAAATATTGCTGCAATTTTTTTTACTCTTACGGCGAGTTTTCGGACATTCGCAACCATCTCAGCCTGGTCCTTGAAGTTCCCAGTCTGAACTTTGCTGAGGGCATCTTCCTTCTCAGTCAGCCAGGCATCGAACAGCACCTGGAGACAAGAATAAACAAGACGTGGGCACAGCACGTGAAGAGAGGAAACTGAACGTACGGAAAACACCGACAGAAAGACAGCTCAGGCACACAGACACATACACGCACTGCAAAACAGACGGAGGTCCCCTTTAGAGTCTTTGTAGACCAGTGGGGCAAGTGCCGCTCGCAAGCATCTATCAAGGCCGGCATGGCACACGAGGGAGTGGTGTGGCCAGCGGCACGCCCAGCCTGTCTTTGCCTCCCCAGACACACATGTGAATACATATGGACCAACACGTAACATACAACTCTGACGTGTTTTATGCAAAAAATGCGTGGCCGAAAATAACATTGAGCAATAACTGATGGAATTTTTCCACATTTTAAATAAATCAGCGAAGCATTGTTTTTAAGATTAAAAAATGTAAAAGTTAAGTGCTTCTTGGCAGGATATTTAGCAAAGATCTTCACTAAATTTCAAGTGGACAGTGTGCAAACAAGGCATAGACAGTGAAGAGACAAACTGGCCAGCTGATCACACGAGAAATGTCAGGAAAGAAAACGAAATGTGTATGTTACAGCACCCACAGCTGTCGCTCTGAGATAACTGTGACATTAAGTGTGTGTCGCAGTAACACAAACTAGTGGCCCGCGGACAATGTTTCCTTGATTAAATCAGCATTCAAGGTATTACAAGAGCCTGCAAAGCAAGCCTCTGAACCCTTTATAGTCTACTTAATAATAAAAGCAACGGAAAATAAATAAAAAAGTGGGAAAAACATAAACTTCCATTATATATTTGGTGACGCATCACCAGGCAGAGTTAAAGCCAACCAACTCAAACCAAAATGGTTGAGCAGGCTGTGTGATGTTAGAAGGAGGACACTCCATTTGTATAACGGTCACAATAGCCGTGCCTTTTATTTACAGTCTGAGGAGAGGAAGAAAAAGAGGAATGAAACAAAAAAACGAGTGGAAAATGTCAAGAGTAAGGAAAAGTCGACAATGCACGCCTCCGGATTACACAGAGTCCTTGCTCATTTCCACTGTTCGTCTTGTCAATTGCCCTTGTTAAAGTTTTCTCCCAGAAGATAACGGCACCTTAGGCGCGCTCGAGTCTATCCAAGGTTGCGCTAAAGTCACCGTGAGGCCCGGGCAGCAATGGGCGTGAGCTTCATTGTTAATGGCAAAGAAGACACACGACTGGAACAAAAACACGACAATGTTTTTTTGGCCGTTGGGATCGCCGAATTTGCCAGTGAAAGTGCTCGGGACCGTAAAACTAACAGCACCATCTCCTATAGGCGCAAACGACGCGCTGGTGAATCAGCAACAAATAGGTTAAGTAATGTGACGTTTGTGCACTGGAGAGAACAACATGAAAAGCAGTAATGTACCAGCAAGCCTCTTTGAACTATACCATCCTGCGCCATCACTGGTGTCAATGCATGGGTGAGAAAAATGTAAAAAAATATATTTAACATACAAACTTTTCACTTCTCACTTCCATTCAAGTTCTCGAAACACATTTCATGGACTATATATATTAGTTTAAGTTTTATTCCGTGACATGCGTGCAAGCTCACAGACAGCATGTGCAAGGGAGAGCAGTGAAATTGTTACGATCTTGGACTTTGACTAATTTCCCCACTCCCAAACACGTGAGAGAGGACGGTGTGAAAGGCTGTGGTGTCATTCAGAAATATAGCAAGGCCATACATCAGCAGAGTGGGAGGCGGCGGGGAAGGGGGGAGATTTTAAAATTGAATTGTAAATTTTGGAACAACCACTCTGCACTATATTCAGTGGAGGGATGTTGTGGTTGAGGAGCTCACGGATGACGCTTTTATGCCTAGCAATGTATATCATGCACATATAGGTCCGTGCGTAAAATTCCCGTCACGTCTGCAACGCTGCTTGAGAGACGCTCGAAAGCACCGATGCACCCCGCTAACTTGGCGGTGACGAGAATTAAATCTGACGCTTGAGCTATGCAGGGACTCAAAGTGATGCAACGGGTGCCGGCGGGTTACCTGGTTGAGTTGCCAGCAAACTCAAAACGTACATGGGTGGTTAGCCAAAGTTAAAATAAAGTTAAAATATCTTTGGCTAACTTTCTCAGCTCACTGTGGCATTTTCAGGCACAGCATTAACTCGGCGAGCGATGAGCCCAGATCACCTTTTGAGCGTTCTAACTTTGGTGAAGGTGAGCACTTTGGTCATGGTCCCTCTCTCTGTCTCCGCTGTTCGACTCGTTACCGTGTGTGCGTGACCTTGCTGATGTTTGGACATGTCTCCATAACTTTTGTACACTGGTCCACTCCGTAAAATTGTATATATTATCAGATCATCATAGTCTCTGCTTACCTGCGCTTATTTTAACTCCCCTTGTTGGAACATCAACTGGTATGTTTTCCCCATTACCTAGGACGACCTGTCCAAACTACTTCAGTTCCCGCCTTCAAATTGTGATGTACAGTCTCGCTTTGTCACCAATCTCTTCGGTTATTCTTGTGCTGTCCACAGGATAGGTACCAGCCTTGTCTTGCACCATCGTTCAAACTCTACGGTTTTCCTCCTCATCTGCTGCATCGCTCGCCCAAATTTCTCATGCGTACGTCACAATCGGTTCAACAAAAAAATAAACCCATTACCTCAAAGGCTAGCGTGAATTTCGCGGCCCTACCAACACCTTTGTCTTCCCGCAGGTTCTCTCGTCACGAACAACGCTGCAAAGCATCGCTCGCCCAACACGCGGCGAGGTTTCGAGAGTCCACAAGGAACATACAGAGGGGCAGGTGAGCAGGCTGACGACGGGGAGGGAGCAGCCGCACCCCTGCCCTCGCTGCTCCTTCGTACCTGTTCCTCGGTGAACTGCTGCCACCGCACGAGACTCTCCTGCAGGAGGCGCCAGCGATCTTCTGTCCAGCGGCACACGGCCGCCCAGCGCTCCCCCAGGGACTGCCCCGGGGACAGGAGAGCAACGCGCACGCACGCACACAAAGACAAAGAACCTCCGTAGAGCCTTAGCGGACTGTCGGGGCAAGTGCTGTTAGCGAGTAGCACCTATGAAGTCCGGCACGGCACACGAGGGGGTGGGTGGCCAGCAACGCGCCCGGCCGCCTCTGTCTCCCCAGTGCGATGTTTACACATCGCACTGGGTACTCATTTGAGGCTGAGTCGCCCTAGGGGAGGCCCAAGACCGGTTCAGATCATCGTCACCGGTGTTGGCTGTGAGCGGGAATCAATCTCGGGTGGCTACACTACCGCTCCTCACACATGCACACAAAAGCCAAAGATCCCCCATATAGCCTGAACAGACTGTTGGGGCAAGTGACGCTAGCGAGCACCAATGAAGGCTGGCATGGCACATGAGGGGGTGGGTGGCCAACACCACGCCCGGCCGCATTTGTCTCCCTAGTTATGATGTTTACACACCACACGAGGTACTCATTAGAGGCTGAGACCTAGGGGAGGGGTTCGTAGCGCAGTGCGCCAACCGCTCGCTCCACTACCGCTCCCCACACGCACCCACGCGCACACGCCAGAGACAAATTCATACGACGTGGTGAGCAGTCAACCGTTTGATCAATAATTCACTCAAGGAATTGATAAATACAAAATATGTCATTGAACCATCACACCAATATGAAAGTGATTTCCTGCATAAATGAGCGTTGAGGCAGTGCTCAACTTCTGTTTATATCCGTGAGCCAGTGGTGAAATTTCCACATTCCTATGCCGGGGGCGATTGTAACCACAGGACAAGCACTGGTGACTTCACCACAAAGTGGTACCCCCCTTTTTTATTGACCCCAGAGTGATGATTGGCCGAGTCAAACCCCAACTAGGATTTGAACTCGCAACCTTCCGATTGCAAGCCGCTCATCGTACCTCTAAAGCCACCTGGTCGGATAATATTTCAGCAGACACAAGAATCAAAATGACCCGAATTATTAATTAGCTATTATGAGGCCAGTCGATGAGCCTTTGGGGAGTCTGGGCTGCGAAAAGCCAGAAATCTGAGGCTTTGTGTCTAAATGGGGCAGAGTGGCGGACGAATTAGCCAGACATGGACAGGGCCAGCCAGACTGCGAACAACGGAGTCTGGGCTGCGAGCCACCACACAAGAGTCCAGGCGGAGAGCCACAGAGCGGCCCTTGGTGGTAGAGATACGGGGGAGCTGGTTGCGGAGAGGAGGGAGGCGGGCGCTGAATGTTCGGGCACCTGCAGTTGGGCCTCGAGGGCGGCTGTTGCGTTCTCTCCCGAGTTCTCATCCACGACCACCACCATGTGCGTCAGAGAGTTCACACGCACCTGCTCCTGCTCCAGGTCCGACTGCAAGGACTGCGGGCGCACGTTCGAATCGGTCAGTTCGCTTCGTCGTAAGCAACACCTACAAGCCGTTCAGTGCTGCCGCGATGTTATATATATAGACGAGTGGATTTGTTTTACTTCTGATTACCCGCAAGCTCGGAAGCTGCCACGGTAAATGTCACGACGTGGTTCCCAACAACACGCGGTACAACAGGAAAAAAACAGCCAGAGAGCTAATGCTCAGTTGCAAAGTTCCATCATGCACATATTGGTTCGGTGGTCAGCATTGTCTTGCACATTTAAATCACAAGACACACAACTGGAAAGCCACCGACTAACAAACTGACGCGCTTGACTTGCTATTGGCGCAAGTAATAATAGATTAAGCATCCAACCCTAATTGTGAGGTTTTCCACTTTAAGACGTGCAACCTTACGTGTAAAAAGAAACCGCAGCCAAATATTTGCACATTAAATCATTGCCTGCAGATACAAAAGTATCATGATTTGTGCAATTGCCCCAAAAATGTGAATATGCTTGTAATAAAATAAAACCTTTTTGACGAAAGAAAGCACTCGAAGCCAAAAGATGTGCTTCATCTTCGAGCGAGTCAGGCAACCATGGTATGAGACTCTTTTTGAATGCAAGTGAGCATCGCTTTCTCTTGAGCTCAAGAGTTGATAATTTATAGCTTTGAATTGGCAGGTGCAATAATGGCTCACGCCACTCCATAAAAGTGTAGCCTCTTTGCTGCTCTGATGTCATTATTGTTCTCAGTTGCTAGTTGCAGTGGGCCTATCCTCTCCAATAAAAATAGTTCTGCAGATACAAACACATTTGCCGAAATTAATGTGCTCAGAAAGGTCCTGTTAGCGAGCACCTATTAAGCCCATAATCATACATGAGGTAGTCGTGGTGGAAACCATGACACCGATGACAGATACTAATCTTTTACTGAGCTTACCTAAAGGAGTTGCATCACAATATCGCACTCCAATTGAGGCTGGTGATTTGCATGATCATAGATTAAACTTAAACAACCAGGCATTTGTAGTGCATATCACAATTCACCACGGTAATTTGATTTATTATTATTATTATGTATCACACTTGCTAAGCACAGGGCTCAATAAGCCAATCGTTCAGCAACAAACAACACTCCGGAAAGTGTAATTAATTAAGAGTTAAGGCGTTTCCTGACACGAACAACGGTTATAATAGTTCGGGGAAGAGAGACGATGAGAGGGAAATTCCGAATTCGAGAAGCGACGCACGCACAAAGAAAAAAAAACACACTCGCGTTCTTTTCTCTGACAGCCGTGTCGAATGCCAAAAGGTGGTTCTACTCTAGGGACCCGAGAATAGCAGCCAGGAGGCCGGGATGCCCTCGACACGGCCGAGCAGGTCGTGATCACAGCCAGAGGCTCTTTCGCTCCGCTGACAGCGAGATTAACCCTTTGCCGTTCCGAGGTGGCTGCAAGATGCAGGGTGGCTGGCGTCCCCGTTCACCGTCGAATCTCGGAACGCACAAGCGGCTCAGCGTCAATTTTATTTAGAGGGGCGTGGTAGCGCCGCTGGTTTTAAAGACGTTGCGCTCAACGTAGAGCGCCGTGGCGCCACGCTCTACGATAGTTGGCGCCAAACTGTGCCACGCGCCCTCCCGCGTACCGATGCAGTTATTTTAGTTTTTCTTTCGGAAGAAAAACCGATGACGTACACGCACATCTTCGGAACGGGAAAGGGTTAAAGTGTCACAGGAAGGAGGTTGGTGGCGGTGGCGCTCACTTTGTGCTCTTCGATCTGCGCCTTCACGGAGTCGAGCTCGGGCCCAATGGGGTGGGCGTCGAGCTTGCGGATCCTCTCCTCCGTGCGGCTCAGCCAGTCCGCCAGCTCCGTCAGCTGCCTCTGCTGCAGCGCCATTAACACCTCGTGCAGCCTGGCACGCGGCAAACGCGACACGCACGTGACAACACAAGTACGTATAATCAACGCGGTATGCAGATACGGTGTAATTAAAACAAGTGGGAATTGGAGATTTTCCACCCTTAAGAAATAATTTCCACTGCTACGGTTGCCTTGTGATGGAACATAAAAGACCCACCCACTTATATATTTGATTTTAAATTACAAGAGACATGCATCACGTACAATTTTTAGCCAGCACGGAGACAAATATGGCCCAGGAATGTGCAACTTGTGCTGGTAACTCAAGTCGATGCCGCATGTTTTGCACACCCGATGTGCAGCACACTGAGAATGGAGATAATTAATTTAGAATCTCTCCTCCTTTCACAGCAAATGATACATTTTGTAATGCGTATATGCAGGATTCATGTGACCTTTACAAAGCACAACCTTATGTGTAGATAAAGTAACGTTTGAAAGATTTCAATGCGTAGTAATTTAAGTTTTTAGATTTTGCAGTTTGCTTCGATGCAACCGAAAGGTGGATTTTAATGCAAATTCGTATGCGTGATTAATTCGCAATCTCAGGGGGCTATGGTGATTTTGATATATTCTGGCCAAGCCTGTGTGTGTGGATATATATCTTGACATTGTTAGCTTCATTGCTCGATTTCAGGCGTTGCAATTGCAGCCAAGGTCATTGACTTAGAGACATCAGCAGGTTCATAAATTTAGTCACAAGACATGCCAACCCTCTGTGACTTGCTGTAATTTCCACAGCAGCCACCAGTCATTAAGTTACAAAAAGTTGTGGCTGCACTTGTGTTGGTCTCAAACTCACGGTGTTAAAATAAAGGGTTATATACACAATATATATGGGGGGGGGGGGGGAAGGGCATACGAGCCCCTTTATAAAATGAAAAAAGAATTGGCTGGTACCTTTTAATATCGCAGTTTCATGTAGGTGTATAAATGAATAGTTTTAATGAGACGCAAAAAAAGAGTCGCATCAATTTAAAGCCGTGGCTATTTTCACGCCGGGTGTTTGACGCATGAGCATGCTCGCAATGTGAGCTGTTCCCCCACATCCCTCGCTAAATAAAGGAGTCGGGGTGAGCCTGCGCACCCTTTTAACATCTCGTTTTCAAAATTCTTAAACCGTGTGTTCAGACTAATGACTAAGTAAGAGGTCCCCTTTGCCATCGTGATAACGCGACCATGTTAATTATGGCTGGGTGGAGGTAATATAGTCCATGACCAAATCAACCGGAATGCGCCCAATCTCGTCAAGGTGCAGAAACTAAGCAAGCGTGAGTCGGTTTAACGTGTGGATGGGTGACCACACCGCCATGCACACACGGGTGGTATAGGCTGCCGTGGGGCTACATGATGGGCAGCAGAGGGCAGTTAGGCAAATTCAATTGCTGTACTGTAATATTCTCCCAATGTCTGTGCTTCCCACTTTCACCAGCGTTCTGAATTATGGCCAAATAATTCCCACCACTAATTCGGCATGGGGAGGCCCTCGTCCAGCAGTAGATTAACAACGGGGTTGTGGACATGAACGTGAGGTTATCACATTGTAAATTCATCCACGGACACAAGACACGTAGACACATTACTTGTAAAAAATAAAAAAAGAACCGCCGTGGAATTAAGCGCCTGGTGGTGACGTAGGGCGCTGCGTGAACATCCCCTTCTCGGGAGCGTGGATCGAGATGATTTCACTGAACCCGCAACTCAGGAAAATGCACACAACCTCCAAGCCATGGAGCACAAAGCCACTCCTTAACAGCAGAGTGCGAATTTTACATAGCCCACACGTTGGCAATGCCATTACTGTCACCGCACTGACATACGGCTACCCGTTATTTATGTCCCTGCGTCACGGCAGCGGGCACTGAGATTATTGCGGGAACTTTGCTGCAAAGGACTTGGACCACACGTGACTGATATAATTTAAACGGGGCTTGCAATCGATACATATACAGTATATACGGATTTAAGACTAAGTCAATATAAAGCAGAGGTCGCAAACGAGTTTTGATGCCTTACCCGTACCCGTACCCGGCCGCACCAGGGTCGCAAACGGGTACCCGTACCCGTACCCGGCCGGGTACGGGTAGCCGGGTATCGGGTAGGGTACGGGTATCGGATACCCGATTGCGACCTCTGATATAAAGTCACCAAATCTCGTCAGATCGCGCAAGCTGATCAGGGTTGAGCCTCGCTTGTTACTTGGATAGGTGACCCGCAGCAGCTGGGCTTGCCAGATGTTGTAGGCATTGGGGACGTGGGGTGGCCAGGGGATGGCACTGCTGAGCGTTGCCACCGCGTACGCGTCAGAATCCCTCGTGGTCATTTGGATTCCTCCCAAAAATACCAAGCACTTGTTGACAGAATTGGTTAAACCGTGCCAATGCAGAAGACTCCCCCCCCCCCACCCCCTTAAAAAACGCCTTGGGATTCCGTGAATCTTTCCTGGGTAAAATAGTTGGTTGGAGCAGTATATTTATTACTCTTAATATATTGAGTTTGTGGACAAAATTTCAGCTTTTGATACAAACGACAAAAGCAATATTCAGCCGAGCCTCCATAAGAGGAAGGGCAAAGGCATGAACACAACAATGGTAAATAAATGCTGACGTAAATAAATATTGGAACACCTCTAGCCTAAAGAGTGAACTTCAGCGTTGAAAACAATAAGTAGCAAAGGCATATTGTTGGCATAAGCCAGGGACCTTGGGCTAACCAGATGCTGCGCTGTGAACTAAAAAGCTTCTGCACTTCATCACGCCTGACATCCTGTCTTCATAAGATCTGCCCCATACACAATGGCCACAAAACAATGCTTCGGGATATGCCCACAAGTTACATGGTTACTTTTGAATTGAATTAGATCGCAACGTATTTAATTGCATGAACTGAAGACAAATATAGCGCTGCATGTGAAAAAAGCAGGCTATTATGGAATGCTTTACGGCCAATCATTCATCACCATCATCATCATCGTCGTACTGCACAGGTTTCCAAGGTTGTGCTGGATAGCACGCTGGCGTGTTTTCAAGAGGTACTGTCTATTCAATTCAGTGAAGAAGCTCCCAACGTCAGCATTGGAACGCAGGACACCATGCACGAACAACACGTGGAACAACTAAAAAACACGTGAGAGACCGATCGTCGTCATCATCATCGTCGTTATCGTCACCATCGTCACCATCATCGTCATCACCATGATCATCGTCATCGTCATCGTCGTCGTCATCACCATCGTCACCATCGTTATCATAATATGCAGTCATATGTGCACTGTGTTCTGAACCTGTAGAATTGAATTCCGATTCTTGGCCAGGGCTAACAAGGCCGCCATGGTGGCGTGATGTTAACGACCTCGTCTGGTATACAGGAGGTTTGATCCCGACCCTGACGCCTGTAATATTTTGAGTTTGCATGTCTCTCTCCCCGTGGTGCCGTGGATTTTTCTCCGGGTCCTCCCGTTTTTCCCTCCACATTCAAAATCAACATGCGTTTAGAGTATTTGGCTGCTATTGATTTCCACGTCATACGCCACTTCGTTGAGCTATCAGTTGTGATAGCCAGGTCGCTTTCGAAAAAAAAAAGCTACGTAGCTCAGTGGGCCTTGCCTGGCGAAATAAAAAATTGTTCATAGTTTAGTTTGATTGACAAGTGACATCTGAACCGGTCCTGACCTAACCGCACCATCGCCTTCACAAACCTGCACTGACCACCAGCATGGTGAAATATGGTGAAATATGGTGAAATATGGTGAAATGTGGTGAAATATGGTGAAAACAACCGTGACGGCTGGTGGGTGGGGAACCCATGGCCCAGCAGTAGATTGACAAGAAGCTGTGCAGTATTACTATTATTATTATTTTGCACATAATATATAGAGAGAGATTTTTCGCTCGCATAAAGGAAGCATGTTTGATTCACGTGCTTGCAGATGATAATGGTCCTGTTGAAGACACTCGGCACAAACATTTCCCGAGGAGGGGGAAGCAATCTCATTTTCTCGTGCATTTCGAACATAGAATTCCCTTGGCTGTTGTGTCGTCAGGTGTCGTTCCTTTGTCATGTGGCGCCTGCTCGCCTTGGAAATCTTCACACGTCGGCGAGGGGGGTCGAAAGCAAAACATTACGGGGCGATTTAATTGTCGATACTTAATCTAGCTGGATTACTTACAATGAATCGCATTGCGGATGGCACGGTGATGAACAAACCCTGTACCTGAAGACTGAGTAAACCTTTTATAGATTTCAAATCGTACAGACAACACGGAAACAAGACCATCGGGTACGGCCTGATGAGACCGTCATGGAGAAGTGATGCTTGTGAGGAGCGCCTGAAGCGATAGCAGCATCACAAGGAGGTCAGGCGGCCATCCCCGACGCCTGGCTACCTTTGTTTTCCAAATGCTGATCATGATACACCACGGTTGGTTCTTGTGTTTTGTTTTTTCCGGGTGCACGCAATGCCGAAACATCTATAATGTCACAGGTAAAGGTCGACTTAGCTTTGTGAGTGACCAAAAAAAACATACTCTCCCATTCGAGGCAAGATAAAGAGTTGGGCGAATACAAACATATTTTCGGGACGTTTTTAATCCACTGCTGGATGAAGGCATTTCAACACGGTGTTAGTTATGTGGGTTGTATGACCATACATCACCATGCTGGTCCATCTGGGTTGGTGAAAAGGGTGGCTGGAGGTGGGAGTGTTGAACCGGCTCAGGTATCACTCGCCACTGACCACTGCTGTGAGCCGTGCTAGGAATTGAACTCAGGTTGCCAGGTTCATTGTGGAGTGCGCTAACCACTGTGCTACTGTTCAACCCTATTTTTTTTTACTATGATTATTCTTGGGTTCTTTCGGTAAAGTCACATAGATAGAAAAAAAAAGTGAGCATACTGGCAGTCTATAATGTAGACTTAATCTGGTTCATTCAGTAATAAAAAATAAACACAAAAACCACGACGTTTCAATCGCAACACAAGCGTTCGTCATCAAGAAAAGAAGGGTTAGCCTCTAAAGGCAAACTTTTATAAAGGTTTAGAGATGGGCGTAGCCCAAGTGTGTCAGCAGCATGGGCGGGGCACCTAATGTTAATATGGGAGGAAGCAACGACAACGCAGTGGGTCTACACCAATCAAAGGGCTGCCAGACAATCATTGTACCGAGCTCCACACACCCACACTGCTGACGGTGAAGGTTGACAAGAAAACACAAATCAAGTCATGACCCAAAGTGATTGATGACATCTTTCCAATGACTGCTGAGTTTGTAACCATCCTCTCGATTGAAATTGTGTCTGTATATATGGATGGCTTCATGAACAAATCTTTGTTGATAGCCAGTAGGCTTGCAAAGTACCATCGTCTTAGAGAAATCTAATTCGTGTGAGCCAGCCGCATTAAAATAATGATCAGCCACGGCAGAAGTATTGGTCCTACCGTGTTTCAAATCTGCCTTGTGCTCACGGACACGGTCCGAGACATGTCGTTTAGTTTCCCCAATGTAACTGCTGGCCGCAGGTACAGCTTAGTTTTTAGACGCCGGGATATTGCATTTCAGGAATCTTGTCCTTCACAGATGGGAGCAGATCACAAATTTTATGCACTGTGTTAAATCAGACCTGGATTTTGTGTTTGTTCATGATTTGGGAAATCTTTTGGTTACCCATGCTATGTTTGGCAAGGTTATGGATTTGATTGGATCCTCAGATTTTTTTTTATTTCTATCTACGTGACTTTACCAAAAGAACCAAAGAATATGAATTCCTGCAGTCACGAAAGTTTTAAGTTCAAATTAATTATAGGTATTGCGAATAAAAATGAGAAATCATCAATGAAACAGGCCAAACATCCCCATGCAGGACCCTCCAGCAAAAGAGTCTAAGACTCAGTGAGACTTGCCTAGGTAAACAAAAAACAATAATTTGGTAGTAATTTAAATTATGTCGGTGTGAGCATCAGTTCCTGTTTCGATAATAATTGTGTTTCCTTCGCGATTGCATTAACACAAATACAGCGAAAATGTATACTCTGTACATAATGCAATAAACATGATTATTCTGAGCAATGTTTGCTGTTGGCTAGATTGACTTCCAACCTCATTAAGAGTAAATATATAGTGCTTTAGCCTAATCTCCCTCTCTCTGTCCAGCATTTTGTAATTATTCAACAAGCACCACAGGCAGCTGGCATCAATCCAAAACGACGGTTAGGGGAGCACAATTAGTTTTTCCTCAATTGCATAAGAAACCTTTCATTTTCTTAATTCGCCAATTGCAAAAAATATTCACCAAAGCTCTGCCACGTAATGCGATCTCTAGAAAATAACAAAGCGTCATACGAAGCAGGCCGCAGCCTCTGAGGGCGCTCGCGTGGACGCGCGCACACGGCAACGATCCCAGAAGCTAAGCGGGGATTAAGCCTGGGTGACTCTTGCATGGGCGACCACAACGGATAGCACGTATTAAAGGATGTGGGGCTATGTTCTGGGCATAAGGAAGAACACTGTGTGTTTAGTTTGTTGTCCTTCCCCCTCGCACCTCCGATAAGCACGGTCGGTGACGTACGGTGCGCGAAAGAAGTTCCCACAGCTATGCACCACGTCTTCACGAACCCGCGATGTCGAGCGTTGTGAACCGCGGTCGAAACATCATCACAAACCGCATTGCGTTGGGAGGCCCCCGTTCAGCAGCAGATCGACAAGGGGCTGTACGCACACGCGCACACGCGCACACACACACACACGCGCGAGGACTCACCGCGACTGGCGGTCCATGCTGGCGACGCGGAGGCTCTCCCAGCGTGAGTTCAACAGGTTCATCTGCTCGCGCACCTCGCTCTCCTCGTCCTCGCCCAGCTTGCCCTCGGCCAGCAGCTGGTTGCCCGCGTGCAGCACGTTACCCACGCTGCTCTGGTGCGACGTCAGCTCCAGCATGAAGCCCTGGGCACGCGCGGAGGGCGGGCGGGCAGGCGCCGAGGATTAATGCGTGGGGAGTGGAGGGCCCGCGTCCGTTCGGGTTACATTGATGCACCGCGCGTAGAGAAACCGCATCAACCGTAATTCTTTTAAACGCAATAACACCTCCGCTCGCACATTGTACACGCCACTGTTGGCAGAAGGGACGCCACCCGACGGGCCTCTAGAGAGCTGTTTCGATGGTTATTTTGGCCTACTCTTCCACGCTGGTGAGACTTTTTTGCAATGGGCTGGAGTGCACTCGCACTTTGCCCCACTGCGAGTGATCAGCCGATAGCCTAACTATGGTGTTGTACCCATTCATACCGATGGGTGGAGAGAGGCTGGGGGTATTTAAGAAACTCGTACCTCTGGATTGGAAGTCCAGTGTGCTAACCGTTGCAGCACGGCAGCATAACGTTGCAAAAATAAATATAAACGTGCAAGACAAGAACACTAATTCCAATCTCTTTGTCAATTCACTGCTGGATGAATGCCTCCCTGTGCCGTGTGGGTCACCAGGGTTGTCGGGATACACTTCGCCATACTGGTCAGCGAGGACTCGTGAAGGGCTGACCAAGAACCGGATAAGATAATCTCTTGCCACTAACGTTAGCCGTGACCGGGAATGGGACTTACGTCTCCGTCACAGCTCAACCCGCATATCACACACATGACCTATGTGCATGACTTACAAACATTACTCAAACCATCCTCTCCTGCCATGTATAAGCCTCTCTCCATGTTAAACCTCAACAAAAAGATCGGTCGGTCACAATGTCGAAATGTCCCTTTCCTCTCGGGGACACGAAGAGAAATCCCTGGTATCATTATGAATTCAAATAATCACATGCAGTAATCACACTGCATTACATAATACAATGTTAACTCATGAAACATGTAACATTGACGCATTCAACCACCCATACTTATAGAGTATTACCAAATGTACTTTAAATACACATTCATAACACAATACATGAAAGTCGATATATTACAGGACAAACATTTAATAGACAATGCGCACGTTGGTGATGTTTTTTTCAGGGCAGTATATAACGCGAGGCAAACGCGCACTCAGCACTTAACAGACATAACAAAATAAAATACTTCATGGTGCGCAATAAATATTTATATAAAACACATGAACAACTTCTAAACATAAAAAATGCATAGCGTGCAAAGTACCCAATTTATGCAGAAATACGTGTGAATAAAAAGAACACTTTTACTGAAGGGGTAATTTAAGCCTGCTACATATACCGAGAACACAGCTCAAGCGAAACTATAACCATTTGCATACAATGTTCATTCTAATTTGCAATCTTCCAAATTTAATCACATTGCTAATGTTTTGTTTAACAACTCTCACCAGGGGTGCCTTAATAATGTGGCTCCTCACCAATTTCTCACGATTAGAGAAATAAAACGAGGTGGGGGCGGGTGGGCGGGGGGGGGCATTGAATTGACACCACAAATCAGTGGCATTGGGGCAAGGAGGGAGTCATGAACCGCAGCCTTTGGTTTCAAAGCATCATCACCAGTCGGCGTCGTTAGGTGCCAAACGACGCCAACTAGGCCCATCGCGAAGGGGGCCTGTTTTCACGCCGTGGTGCCGGACTAACCGGACATTTGAAAAATACGAAGAGGTCACCTCCAGCGCTTTAACCTCGCACAACCACTGGAACCAAAAGGGATTTGTTGAGATGGCCTTTAGAACATGCCGCTGAGAAAAGTGTACCGCAGTCTTCCGCTTTGCCACTGCGCAAGAGAACGATCTGCAATGAGCCCCCACCACCATCACCACCACCACCACCGCCAAACCACCAACCACGCCGACACCCTTAGAGGACAACGCCATTACTCTAAATCGTTGGGTAATGGAGGCCAGCAGGGTGCTGAGCAAAAACGGATGAACACCGAAGAGCAGGAGCCATGGGACACCGTCTTGATGGAATGGAGGAATAGAATAGGTGTGATTGCCGACTAAGTTGGGGGGGCGAGGGAGGGTGGGGAGGCGGTGACACAGGGAGACGGTCGACATGTTATGCCGACACGGTCGGCGCATCCCGCGCAGTTCGCGCGGGCGGCCAAGGCGTGTCGGAGCGGGGACGAGCGTCGCCAAATCGTTCCCTCGTTTCAATCCCCAGTTGGCCGCAACAATTAAGGTCGCGTCGCGGTCGACGTTACTGCCGTGGGATGCGCGCCACTCCCCCGGGTGTTGGTCGCGCTCTTTGGGGGTTACAGGCCTACGCCGTGTTGGTTTGACGATTCGGGAAAAAAAGTAACCTGACGGAAAAGTCCGACGACGATTAAATTGCAGTATAAAAGGCAATGGGTAAAGGTGCAGGCGTGCAATTGCTTGCTCACGCCATTGCCGGCGGAAGGGCCTCCACTAGAGGCAGCTTTTACGAGCCTCGAATGGGTACCTGTGTAAACATCGCCACGACGGAGACAAAGGCGGCCGAGCGTGGTGCAGGCCACCCTCGTGTGCCGTGCCGGCCTTCATAGGTGCTACTCGCGAACAGCAATCGCCCAAACAGTCTGCTAAGGCTATGCGGGGGATCTATTTATTTGCCTTTTCTGCAGCAGGATGCACCCCAGTGACATTTAACATTGGGCGACAGAGGCCGTGGGCAATGCCCGCTAGCAGAGATTATTGCCGCGTTTAGTCTGCCGCTGCTGCCGCATCACACGTTAGTGGGGGGGCGGTCCAAGTCGAACTGCCAGTGGATAATCCGCTTTGCCATCTCAGGAACTCGGCATCAATCACAAGGCTCAATGGCGGTGTCAAAAACGGGGCCACTGTCTAAGTTGCTTCCAAATGCCGGTTAATGCGGCTTCACGCTTAGAGGCGGCACTCACGCACAAAGTGAATGGCGCGTCGGGAAGAAGAGCGCTCGTGAAAGGCCGCCACAAACTTCGCAACCGTTTTTGCGGTTGCCCTGTACGACTCTCTGACGCGCTTCCGGATCGCGCGCTCCTGAAGCGGCGCTGCCATGCATCACGCACATCGGAAGAGGCAAACTTCCCAAACACTGAAGCGCGTTAGTGCTTCTCGCGAGCGACCTACGGACGGCCGGCACGGCACACGAGGAGGTCGGTGGCCAGCATCACGCTCGGCTGCCTTTGTTTCCACCAGTGGCGATGTTCACACACTGCACTGGGTACTCATTTGAGGCTGAGTCGACCTAGGGAAGGCCAAGGACCGGTTAAGATAATCCTCACTGGGGTTGGCCGTGAGCACGGCTCGAATACAGGGTCGCTGGGTGCGTAGCGCTGCACGCTGACCGCTGCACTGCCGCTACCCCTACACGCATGCACAAAAACAAAGATCCCCCGTATAGTCTATAGACCGCTAGGGTAAGTGCTGTTAGCGAGCACCGATGCAGGCCGGCACGGAACGTATGAATGTATGTATGTGTGTTGAACATATTTTGCACCACATGTAGCCCGCAGTGGTAATCAGAGGTGTAGAGGAAGGAAAATAAACTAAACACAAAAAACAGTTCTATAGAAATGAGGTTTCAATCTAGATGATTTAAAATTGCATAGCTCCAGTGGCTTCCTAACATCGGAAGGAAGAGCGTTCCAGACGACCACAGAAGCGCATTTGAAAGCACGCAATGCGGTTAACCGTTTGTGTTCGATGGCCAGCCAAAAGCCGCTGCAAGGATGACTGGAATTCGCGTGATGGTTAACGCCCCTTGACGACATCGCCAAGGTACACGCCACACCAGGTGCTCATTTGAGACCGAGTCGCACGCGCAGATGTGCAGACGCACACACGCACGCACACACACACACACCTCGTGCGCGTGGAACTGCTCCTTGACCTCCTCGACGTCGGCCGAGATGTCGGGCTGGCCCTGCAGGGTGTCCTCGGCGGAGAGCAGCCAGGTGAGCACCTCCTCCAGGGCGCCCTGGTAGCTCTCGAGGTCCACCTCTCCCTCCAGCTCCGTGATGGTGCTGGGCGTCTCGGGCCGCGAGCTCGTGTTCTCCTCCTCCTCTGACGTCACCATCTGCACCTCGCGGCGGCGCGGCGAGCAAAACGGCGAGAGGGTTAAAGGTGCGGAAATAACGACGGCGGTAAGAGAGGGGGTGGAGCGGGCTGGTGGGGAGGGGGGGAATAAACTCGAAAACAAAACAGCGAAAAGTGAAAATGCATAGGTGCGATCGCGGCTGTGCCGTACAGCTCTCCGGCGTGTTTGCGAGATTGTGCTGGCGTGCTTAATCGAAATGATGTCCGACGTTTCGCTCCGCATGCTGGGTTGGAGCTTCTTCATAAACTGAATTCATGTTCTGTCAGGAACCGAATTCAATCATCTCCCCTTCATGGCCCATCGGTATCGTGCCAGGATACACAACCATATTTGCGGCAGCATCGATGTCTCAAGCGCATCGCGAGCAGGCCAGCTCAATAACATCTCCGCCGAATCCCAGCCTCACCCTGAGCATCGGCTCCTTGAAGCACGCCACGTATAGAGCCTCACTCGGGCCGCCATCAAAACCTTGACAATGTCAGGCAAGGCAACTGTCATTTGGCATCATTTACCCGCATGGCCCGGTAAAAAAAGAAAAAATGACCAAAGAAGTTTAAATGAAAATCGCAATTGAGAATGTGTGCCAAATTTTTAAATGACAAAACATGAATGATAAAGATCAAGAAGAAGCTAGTCCTGATGTTTTTTTTGTGTCAGGGTTTTACATTTGAATTGCATCAGCAGTCTTCGTATCTTTATTGTGGTTTCACTGAAGGGAGAGTACCATGGAGGTGACGAGAGCACATCTTTGGCCTGGACGAGCAACTTAATCCCCTACACAAAATCACACGGGCTGTAAACCTGGCTTCGAGTCGTGATTCGGAGTCTGCTGAACAGCGAGCAGCGTTCACAAGCAGGTGTAACAGTCTCTTTAAAAATCAGTGTTTGGCAGGACATCCTGAATTTTACAAGAGACCACTCGCCACTGCGGCAGTCGGCGTGTGCGACACTTAAATCATTGCAGCCCACATCAACGCGATGTAGAAAATTCCACAAGGATTCTATTAATACAAATTTACAAAGAACAATAGCAACTTTTTTTTAAATATGTGCTTGAGTAGGCAAAACATTACATTGTTGCAATGCTTAGTGTCGGTGTTGTCTTGTTAATTTTAAGTGCTACTCAGGGATGAATGGTTCACAATGGCCAAACAAAATAAGGTCACGGTGGTTTGATCATGGGTTCAAGTGAGCAGAAAGCCTTTAGAGCTTAAGCCTCTTATTCTTTTGGACTTCCACAGAGACCTCAACCGTTCTGATTCCCCTTTTCCCATTCTCTGTGCTATCCAAAGACCCCTGAGCACAGAGCCTGATCGTTAAACTCCCGGGCTGAAGCAAATTCGTTTCATTGAGGGAATTGGATTGTGCTAAGTCAAAGACCAAGCCTTGCCCACTGCACCCCAAGTGAATGAGCTATTCCTGACTCCGGAATACCAGAGCGTTACGCGAGCAGATCTAGTGTACGATACACGGCGCTTACGTGCCAATATGACATCCACCAGTTATCCTCCAAGCCAGACACTGACCAACACAGATCAAGTAAATCGTGACTCTAAGCCGACAATTTTATTTTGCATTTGAGGACAAGAGTTCCGATGAACGTGTATATTAAAAGGGAAGTTACATATACAAGTTAGTGGCATGGAAAACAAGCCCAAGTATATGTTTTGTTTTCCTGATCAATGCAGTTCCTGGTAAGCAGCAAGTGTTGAAAGAAAACATCTCATGGATAACATGAAGCCACGTCATTGGAACAACTTACGAGGGATGAGAGATCACATGAATTACGGAGTGGAGACAAAAAGGGAAAATAAGCAGAGGATGGACAGCGGAAGACACGGCAACGGAGAGATAATAAGTAATATTTAAAAATACTTTTTTTTAAACACGCTTTAACGAAATGTACCGTACTCGTAATGGCAGAACTGCACAAATCCACGAAGTGGCCGCAAAGCTTGCCATAACGTAAGGGGCCGTGGTGATTTACAGCCAACGTGAGTTGAGCGTGGACAATAGACCCAAGCTGAAACATAACATATAAAAAAGAATGTTTAAAAAATATGTTTTTTAAAATAGAATATAGTAGTCATCAGTATGACATAAGTGTACTAAGTTTGCAATCGATACCACATTGGGAAGTGGGTTAAAATTGAGTTACAAGATTGGAGGATACGACAACAACAACAGAGTGAGTTAAATAAAAGCGTGTAAAAAGCAAAGAGTTTCGAGGCCACTATTGGACACGAACAACTAAATAAAGGAAGATATAGAAGGAAAATTCGTGGAGGTCCTTTGCCCAAGAGTGTAAAGTTACAGGCTAACAACAAAAACAACAACTGAGTATGTATGCCTCCATATACCTGCGCTGAACTCACTGGTCTAACTTATTCACTTGCTCCTAAAGTTAGAAACGTAGCACACGCAAGAATCGCTCTGTTGACTGTCTGGGCCACAGAGCTTCCTCTTACCAAGCACCATATGATTGGAACTCGTCAAATTTAAATATCAAACTGAGTACCTCTTTTCTGTGCACTTAGTTTTACACCTTTTATAAAACGGCGCAGAACGCTTTGCGCGTAGGTGCGATGGTCAGAAAATGGCACCACAAATCTGGAGAATGGTAGTGCAGCGGTAAGCGCGTTGCGGTACGAACCCGGTGACCCGAGTTCGATTCCCGGTCACGGCCAACATCAGTAACGATTATCTGAATCGGTCCTGGGCCTCCCCAAGGTCGACTCAGCCTAAAATGAGTACCTGGTGCAGTGTGTAAACATAGGCAATGGGGAGAGCGTGGTGCTAGTCACCCACTCCCTCGTGTGCCGTGCCGGCCTTAGTAGGTGCTCGCTAACAGCACTTGCCCCAACAGTCTGTAAAGGCTATATGGGGGATCTTTGTCTTTGTATCTTGGTCTATAAAATTGCACCACAAATCTGACAAACCTGAAATTGATTCCAGGCCACGGATAATATCGGTGGCAAGCAATATCTCAACTGGTTCTGGGTCACCCACTTCAGCAACCCACGCTGACCAGCATGGTGAAGTATGGTCAAAAAACTCCCGTGAACCGACACTGCATGGGGAGGCCATTATCCAGCAGTGGATTGACACATATCTGTGATGTATTATTATTTGTACCATGTTTTAAGTTTGTTTAGTTTTTTTGTAATCTTGTATTCACGACATATACAATGATCATTTACTGTGGTGTGCAATATTAATTATATAAACTATGGATTCAACTAAACTATGTTGATTTTAACAGGTAAGGACCACGAAGCAATATCGCTGTTTTTCAAAATTGACAAATGATAACTCAACAAAGTGGCCTATCACGTGGAAATGTATCGCAGCCAAATACTCTCAAAGGCATGATTCTACATGTGGAGAGAAAAACCAGAGAACCTGGAGAAAAAAATGCGTGACCACTGGGAGAGAGACACGCAAACTCCAACTATACAGCAGGCGTGAGGATCAGGATTGAACCCATGACCTCCTGTATACCAGGCGAGGTAGTTAACATGTCACCATGGCACCCTAACCATTACACCACGGCTGCATCCATTGGCAAAATATAAGCTGGGAAAAGGTCACTGGAGTCTTCCTTGTTGTTGAGCTTGCAACGTTAGTCAGTAACTTATTTTTGGCAAGATTACCGATTCCATACTTCTAGCTGTACATTTTTCGCGAGTCTGGGTGACAGGGGATTTAAAACAACCGCTGTGATAATAGTAACCACATGAGTAACGTTGTGTATGCTCCTAAGTAGGTGTTGGGTTTTTTACCTCAACATTTCGCAACTTTTAATAATCTATAAATTGCCTTCATTTAATCTCATCTGTAAATCCAGATTAAAACGATAAATCAACCTTATGGCGGGACCCCATGGTTCCGAATAAACGGAAGTAAAAATCTAAATGTATTTATTTATTTATTTGTGGCAACTCCGTCCCACCGCGCACATGAACGCCGCGACCCGCATGGCGCGGATCATTCTGTTGTCGTGTCGTCCGACGAATGCGCAGAAGAGCTGAACAAGCGAATTCACTCCATGCTCGGGTATGGGCACGTTGATTCTAAATGTGGAGGACGCGGAGAAAAATCCACTCAACCACAGAGAGAACATACAAACTCCAAATATACATGCGTCGGGGTCGGGATCAAACCCACGACCTCCTGCAAACCAGGAGAGGTAGTTAACATCTCAACACCATGGAATCCTATATCTACGTTGGTACATGTACAGTATATATATTTCTGTACCAACCTTGTAACTTTTACGTGGAACTCATAAATCACTGCCATCAACCGCAACAGAACATTAACAGGCCGATGTGAACATCTACTTCCCGGATGACAAATTAAAGGCGAGCCACGGTGCAATTGTGGCCATATCGTGAACCGCAGCGGTCTGCACTTCTGCTTTCAACGGAGGAGTCGCCAAATGACACAAACTCTCTCCAGGAGCCCTCTTGTGTCTAGCTGACCTCAACATCGGCATTTATCTCCTGAACGTATCGCCTTCATACGCAGGAATAGAACTGAAATCTTCGTAGGACCCCCTTGGAAATTAGTTGTGCATCTGTAAGACTTATTCCGGCGATATTATTGTGAGCACTGTAGAATTAATCATCGGTAAACCAATTATATTTGGCCAAATAATAGTGTGGAATTCCACCTTTGTGGAAGCAATGGTAGAAGCTCTACATCCTTGTGCCAGGAAGTTAATCTCTCCGCACGACAACCTAAACTGGTGGTACTAATCTTGATTTGAAGCTTTCGCCACTGCAGGAATCCATACTCTTTGGTTCTTTCGGTAAAGTCACGTAGGTAGAAAAATAATAGATCACGACGTTTTGATCGCAACACAAGCAATCGTCATCAGGTGATGACGACTGCTTGTGTTGCGATCAAAACGTCGTGATCTATTATTTTTCTACCTACGTGAATTTACCTAAAGAACCAAAGAGTATGGTGGTACTAAATTTATCAAGCGTGGAGAAATGATGGGCTGAGTCATCTCGCGACTGGAATTTGAATCCACAAATTTTCAATGGCGACTCAAGCGCTCGTCACTGTGCCATGTCGCCCGACTCGCCTCCCTCTGCGGTCAATATAACAAAAATTAAAAATCGAATGAATGTGTGGGGTTTGCGTTCACCCTCGTTTCGCTCATTATTATCCAGCAGCCAGCAGCCAGTAGTGGAGAGATCACGGCAGGAATGCCCTCCACAGTGAAAATCACGCGGCAAAACACAGAGCAACACAATCCCGAGCTAATTTGCGAAACAATTATCACAGCAGGTAGCCACGTGAATATAAGCAGGTGTTATGTACTTGTGAAGAACACAAACTCAAAAGTTGTGCCAAGCAGCAGGGACAAATGCGTGCACACATTCGACAACACACTTGGAGTCAAAGACTTCATTATGACCGGAAGAAAAGTCAGTGAGATTGAGTGGGGGGGACCCGTCACGAGAAAGCGTGATGGACCGTGGTGGGTGAAAATAACAAATGAGTGGAAGTCAAAGGAGGGGGGATGTGCCCAGAGAAGCATCTATCCAGGAGATGGGGTGATTAGGTGGATTTTAATATCCATCATATATATGACAAGTGGCCAAGAGCTTTGAAAGGCCTCCATACACCACTGGATAAATCCAGGTTAATCGTGATAAATTATACTTGTGTAGCTTTCATTGATTGACACAGGATTATCAACCAACACTACGTTACAATCAGAAATCCATTTTGGATTGACGTAGCTACGTTTTTTGTGTGATTAACAACAATAAAATTGTGCACTGAGAAATAAAAAATAGAGTGCGCTCCATTCATGAGACCTACGTAAGCTGCAAGAGCGAGAGACAATCAGGAGCTGACAAGCTGAAATTGTGGACATAACTCTGCAAACGATGTCTCTGGTCAATCAATGACTACATGGGTAGACTTGTCTGTGTGTGTACGTGTGTGTACTCAGCCTCAAATGAGTACCTGGTGCGGTGTGTAAACATCGCCACTGGGGAGAGAAAGGCGGTCGGGCGTGGTGCTGGCCACCCACCCCCTCGTGTGTGCCATTCTGGCCTGCATAGGTGTTCACTAACAGCACTTGCCCCTACAGTCTGTTAAGACTATACGGGGGATATTTGTATGTGTGCGTACGTGTCTGTGTGTGTGTATGTGTGCGCCATGGTCGACGTACTGTGATATGATCCCGGCATCCCGAGATCGATGCCTGCCCACGGCCAACTTCAGTGGTGATTATCTTAGCCGGTTCTGGGCCTCTCCAGGGGTGACTCTCGGCCCTAAATGATTAACTAGAAGAGTATTTAAAAAATCAGCGTTGGAGATACAAAGGCAGCCCAAGGCGTAGTCTCTGGCCATTCGCCCCCATTGTGTGCCATGCCAGCCTTCTGCTCCAACCGTCTGTTGCAGGCTAGAGGGGGATGTTTGTCTTCGCTGCATGTGCAAGTACGTGTGCTTCAGCAAGTCCAGAACATTGCCTCTGTACGACTCGAGCAGGTGGAATCACCGCCTCCAACCGCTCTCTCATCGCGTTTGCCTTTCGTGAGCCTTGTGATAATACCCGACGCAAACTGTAACACTGAGCGCATATTAATATGCTGACCGGCGGGGAATGGAGAGAACATATTTTAAATTATTCAATCCAAATGTTAAGATTCTGTTCAGTTATATTAGCGGTGGGGGGGGGGGTTGGAGTTTAATAAGCAGCAGAGCCATCCCCTTAAGTGAGTTTTCTATCAAACATCAAAGCCACCCATGAACATCATACACACCGTTGGCCAAACACACGCTATGCCACATGTGCTTTTAGCCGCAGTTACTTCGAATAATATTCAGCAAAGCAGTAGCTTCTATGCCAAAACGACATCAACTCATAAATGCTCTCAAATAATTTTGTCCACTTTTCATCAGCAGCTCCCACGTAAAACAAATTATCGCTCATTTTGACTTTGGGTAATATTACGTAATGATATTATTCACCGACTGGCCTAATGTTTCCCGTTTTTTTTCAATTTGCATTTTAATGGAACTTGACAAAATAGTGTGACAATATGCACACAAGACTTCGGGAATAAAACCGTAATGATAGTCTCCAGATGATAAGACGCTCCAGAAAGGAAAATGTTGACTCAACTTGTGTCACGATGCACCTCAAACTTCCGCTTAACATTTCTCGGGGGGAAAAAAGTGCATCATATTGAATATGGCCACTTAAGATACCAAAAAAAAAATGTTGCAACGAAATACGAACACGAGGAATAATACTTTAAAAAAATTAATTTTACATTCAGCTTGGGCTGTAAGGCAAGCACAGATTCTGCTCGCTGCTTATGTATGCCCCCAAAAAGACACATGTTTCTGCGGGATGGTATGCAGCAATGAGAGGAATTGTCATCGGTGACCAATTCCCAAGGGTGGCATAACCACAACTCATTGCTACACACCCTGTAACAGTTTCGAGATTTACTTTCAACAGGCTCAATTAATCTCTGCTAATGCCCAATAAAAAATAGAAACTCTCAGACATTGACCAAAATAGTATATACCGCAAATATATTATGACACTCTTGGTTACATTTGGTTATATTTTTGCCATTTTCAATATACTTTCACGGATGGTAACGCTTCATTTCCTCTTTTATAAATGGGAGGGATGCGTGCAGGTCAAGATAATACATTGCAAGGGTAAATCAGTTGTAAAACGATTAGCACATTGCGCTAATAACCCATTGAACCCGCGTTTGCTTCCCGGCCATGATACTGGCGTGGCTAACTCCTGTAAATGATTCTTAATCATATATACACCCAGCTTAGTGCTGATGCATTTGTTACTGGGTTTACGTGGCTCCATGCTATCGCATGCCTTCATACATTATGCATATAGGCTGCTATTCATTTTCCCTTCAGTATATATATACACATTAACAATAATAGGGTCTCTGCATGCCATGTCAGTCACGGGGCTTGATAACCATACTTCACCAAGATGCTGAGAGTACAGGTTGGTAAGAACCGGGTCAGATGCCAGCCAACAATTATTTTAGCTGAGATCGGGAATCTAACTCAAATCCATGGGTGCAGAGCACAGTGTACAAACAGCTACACCATGGCAGTGAGTAACCAAGTCACAAATATTATTTGTTTGCATGTGTTATCTTGGATTACTTACAAAAAATGCATTCATGCTTTAAATTAAACGTATTTCAATAAACATGTTTTGAGCTGGCTTAACATCAGAATTAGTTTTTTAGACAAAGTATCCCATTTAAATATAATCCCATGAATTAAAGTAAAATGTGTGGGCATTGTATGAGTAACTGTTGTAGAATTTTATAGCTCACTGAATAAGAGCATATTGATAAACTAAGCTGGGTTTGTAAATGTCTATAACACTATGTAACACAATTTTTGTTCCTGGTGTAAAAGCCATAAGACAGAAAGTGAATGTATTATTTCTGTGTATACATTTGATGTACCGTACATCTGTCGTAAATTTGTTGATGGACTGGGCATACTCGACTTGGTATATTCCAACTGTTTAGAACCCCCCTGTGGTTAGACGCTCCGTTGGTTGAACCCATGACGTCACTTCCGGCCTGACAGTATAAATGGGAAGGCAGGGAGAATCGCCAGGCAGGAGCGAGTGGACACAGCCTCTGACCACCGCTGTAGGACAACGTTAAAACGTTATGCATAAAGTAGGTGGACAGGCGAAAACATAACTTTGGCAATAGCTCGTTTTGTGCAACTAAGCAATACATAAACAGCTTGATTTAAGACACGTCAAACACGCATCAGACTTAATGCTCCCAAATGTTCAGGCGTAGCTTATTTTTTGGTTCAAGGAAGCTGCGCCTACACCTGGGTAGTAAGTGTTATTGCATCTAGATTTGAAGCTTTCGTGACTGCAAGGATTCATACTCTTAGGTTTTTAACAAAAGAGAAGACAAGTGTTCTCTTTTAGCACCGCCCACCCCCCCCCAACACGTTCCATTCATTGGCTACCACATTCAGATAAGCCCCTCCCCCTTAACTTGTATTTAAGAGCTTGTCTCTTGGAATTTTGCCTCACTTGATACAGTAAATCTGGCTGTGACGGTCCCACCTGATGACGGAGACTTGTGTTGCCTCCGAAACGTGATTTATAATTTTATTTCTATTCATTTTTACCTACGTGACTTTACCGAAAACACCTAAGAGTATAGTGTTATTACAGGTAGGAACAACAGGTTCCACACTGCCCACCAGGGATTATTTGTCTGTCGTGCATATCTCCTATTGGTCTCCTATTGGGGCACGTGGTCGTGCAAGACCAGCCCCACCCCCTGTCGTGCAGGACGGAGGAACGCGTTTCGTAATCGCTTATGAAAAGTGATTTACAGTTTAATCGTAAATCTCAAAAACTGCTCGCTTCTAAATCTTTTGTAGTAATTGTTGTAGTACTTTAGTATAAATACATGTTAATTTTGATTCATATTGTTTTTTTCTGACTTTATGTGAACGAAAAGACACAAATTCGCCCGTTTTCTCATTGAAAATAGGTACATTTCAAAATATCACTGTCCTGGTCACAAAAGCAAAGTTTGTCAGGAATAATAGGCATTTTCTGTACTTTTGAGGCATAAGCAATTAGGAAATAACACTTACTACCCAGGAACTAAAAATAAAATTAGTTACACAGTGTAATTACAACCATCTGAACCAATAAAAAAGTGTAAATTGATTTGGCATCTTCATGGCATAAAAATGCTCTTAAATCCCCGTTCAAACAGCGCAGCACACATCCAGGCAGTAATTTTCTCTTTGTAAAATCGCCAAAGCAATTTTCACTTTATTGTCATTGCTGTGCCTGTTATGTCAGATAGATACACGTACTGATTGCCGAGAATAATTGTTACTTATAAACACTGCCGTTTGATGATATATCAAATATGACAAATATAACTTTTAGAAACATGCAATGTCTCTGACGAAGCGTCACCTCACCTACAATTTCCGTGTTTAGAATAACAAACACAAAAGCCTCCCTGAGATCTGAGCTCCTCCTGTTAGCAACCTGATGATGCTGCTGCACGTAATCTCCAGAGAAGCGTCGCACGCGGGTAAACATTGTGAGTTAGCTCCCCAACAACAACAGCACCTTGTGGTGCTGCTGAAGCAGTCATACATTCACAGCACGTTCGATTCAAGTGACACTTTTATTATTTGGCTTCATCAGCTGGAGGAGGGTTTACGACACACTCGTTAGGTCATGGCGTAAATGCTTTGACAAATGAAAAGGATACAAAAAATACTCGTAACTGATAGTCCACCAGGATTGCATGGGTTCACCTCGAGATGAGAACCACCTGGAAAAAAAGTCCTGCAGCGATGTCTTTCACGCTTCATTAAACTAAAACTGCATTGCATTTGCAACTCACAGTTGGGCACAAAGCACACCGAAGCGGGAAGACGGAGCGAATAATACAATAAAAATATTAAACAAAGGTTCAACCCCATGCCAATGTATCCTCGCTTCTTACCAACGCGTATCCAATTACGAATCAACATTTGCGCTGCATGTGGGCATGGCTGGCAGAGATTCACTCGAGCTGCAAGCCACAGATGTGGCCTGCGTTGCACAGCAACTGTTATGAATGTGGATTTTCACTTTTCCTGTGTTAGCAAAGATGTTTGGGAGGGGGGAGATTGTTTTGCAGTTGTTAAAATGTAAGTCAAAAACTCTAAAATAACTGAACAAAAACTTCCCCTCTATCTCGGAACATCTCACTTTGTCTTACGACTCTTTTTGTTCAAGAGGGCCCACCCCTCCCCACCCCTACATTGGGATGTTTGTTTACTGCAGTGGTGACAATCCATTGGGGTGGTGGAACGGAGCAGGAATTAGTTGTTTGGGGGCTGCCGTCACGTTCCTGACGAGCACCGCGTTCAGCGACAACGTGTAACAGCGAAGACAACTTTACCCAAAATAAAAAAAATGTAAAAGGTGGGATATGCGAGGTACGATGCATGCGGTGAGATGGCGGGTCAGATATGTGAGAAGAGGGTACGCCGCTGCGTACTCTGTAATTCAGCTCAGACGGGGCAGCTCAAGAAAGTAGTTCGTCGTCGACCGCTTAGAAACCATGTTATAACGGTGCACGTTCCGCGCTATAACGGCGTGAATTCCGCGCTATAACAGCGCGGGTTCCACGCTATAACGGAGCATGTTCCACGTTTTGCGAAAATCGCTCCCTCAAAGATGAACGACGTTATAGCAAACACGTTTTGAGTGAACACGTGGTAACCGAGGACTTACCAAACATATATTTAAAAGAAACAATGCTGTTTAATTGACGAGAAGGATTCCTTCTGTGAATAGCTTTGAGTGTTATCCCCTCGTAAGCACGGACTTTCTCCAGGCACTCCACTTCTGTCGATGCCAACACCCCATAAAGGCGTATTCACCATCGTTAAAACACAATTGGACTTAACGTCCCTAGATAAGTGATTGTCCCACAATCACCCAACCTCTTAGCAAAGAAAACAAATTGCAGGTTTCAGAGGCCAAATAATGTATTTACATTAACGGATGGAATACTTAATGTAGCAATCATTTTATTGCCACAGCCTGAGTTTAATGTTATATTGGGCCATAAATGCACATGAGTTTTTATTTTTCTCCTCCAACAAACACCAACATTAGCAGCAGCAGTGGTGCCAGTATGAATTACCCCTCTGCTCTTGTATATAAACTCAAACTTGATCTGCTGCTCAAATGAACATTCGAGGTGAAGGTCAACTCCTGTTTACGGCCTTGAGCCAGTGGTGGAAGTTCCACGTTCCTATGGCGGAAGAGGGTGGGGGCAAGACTGCTCACCGGCCGACCAGTGTTGATTTCCTAAACAGCTCTAACTAATTTTAACACGTAGGATTCCGCGACCTATTATATTTCGCGACCTATATTATCCATGAGGGTTTTTTTTTTTGGGTCAGATCCCATAAATTACGCAATCTGGTGGCGACCTGACCCAAAAAAATCCTGTTATGGATAGTGCCCATTATATTGGCTTCTTTCGTTCGTTCGACGGGAGCTCTCGCGATGGGACGTCCAGTTCGGCCACCCACTCAGCGGCCTCCTGAGCTGCCGACTGGGGAGACGAAGTGGCTCTCACGAACGGGGTCTCGGCGGGCAGCAGGTTGACGCGAAACGTCGTTCCCGTGTCATTTAAACGACTCGGGGGGGGGGGGGGGCGGTGGGCCGAGTCAACCACCAAACAGCCTTTCGATTGTGTGCCGCTCACTCTCCTGCCGATTAATCTGGCCGGATCTGCTCTGTATTCAGCCTATTTATCTTAGATCGCCCGCGTCCGGTAATTGAAATGTATTTCCGAATGCTGTAATCCCCACGGATGAATGCGCTCGCAAACTTCTATATGGCAAGATGCGAATACAAATAAAAAACTATCCCCAAACACCGAGCATTACACGGGAAACGTTACAATTATTTTTCTGGCAAAAAAAATCAGCATTCAAAGAGTGGACGATGATGCAGAGTGGAGGGAATAAAAGTATGCCTGTTAAACAACCTTTACACACAAATCTTCTCAACCCACGCTGCGTTACATTGCAAATTAAACACGGGCTTTTGGGTGAAGCAAAGAATGTGTCAATATGCAAACGTGTTTGGGGAAAAAAATAACCTTACACATCTGTCTACGCTAACTTTTTGATTACTCGTCACACATCAAACGTTCGTGTTGATAAACTACAGTGCCCAGTTCACTTTGTAGAAAGTTAAAGGCCTCTTGGCTCGTTCATAAATTACCAGTCACTATTGATGTGCCCTTCATGCACTTGGCCGCATGACAAAACCAACGTTGCTAAATATTTTATGAATACACTTATCCCTCCAGGTTAGCTGTAGAGCTGCTTGAACATGCCGGCTCAATATCTGCAGATTTATGACCGGAACCTTTGAGCCTTAGCCTCTTGCTACTTTGCTTCAGCCGTCCGTCCGCCCGTCCGAATGAGTGCGTGCCCGCTTAGCTGTGCATGCGTGAGACAGCTCGTCCCGTACATGAGCTCCGAGTGGTGGGACAACACCTCCAGGTCTGCCACGCAGCCACGAACCTTAACTTCCAGGTCAAGGATTTCACCAATCAGCTACGATACTAGGGCACTCTGTCCGAAGTTACTCTAGATGATTCTTTACGGCACTCAAAATGAAATGAAGCAAGGAGTAAAAAAAAAAATGCATCCTCGTGAAATCCGGAATTTCATGATTTTGTCCCCGGAAATATTTAATTATCAGTGATAACAACGCTTTCATCAATTTCACTCGTTTCCATCAGCTGTTTACCTCGTAGCAATATGACTTGACTGAAGTTGAGAATACATTATTAGCGAATCTTTACAAGATTTGATGTGACCACCGCGCACAAACAGAATAACAGATTGACGAACAGAGCAATAACCACTTAATATTTAACTATTTTTATTTTACCATATAAGGCCCAGTGAGTTATACAGCTCTTTTTCAGAAGCAGCCTGGCCAAAAAGCATAGCTCAACGAAGTGGCTTTTCACGTTGAACGCACGTTGATTCTAAATGTGGAGGACGCGGAGAAAAATCCACTCAACCACAGAGAGAACATACAAACTCCAAATATACAGCAGGCTTTAGGGGTCGGGATCGAAGCCACGACCTCCTGTATACCAGGCGAGGTAGTTAACATCTCGCCACGGTGGTGCACCTACTTAATGCATTAACGCTCTCAAACGTAGTTCAAAAGCGTTTCAAACAAATCAACCTCAAGACGAAGCAATTCGATTCAGTTTGGACAACTGAAACAAAGGAGTATCTTGTTGCTTGATTAAATACAAGACTGCATTCAAACGCTTGTTCGTTTGCAAGTGTGCAAGTATCCGATTGCAAGCGCGTCTGCTCATAGGCACGATGTATTTTGTTCCCCGCGCAGCCATTCGTTTCGAGCAAAGCAAAACAAATGGTCGACTGCCAAAGAGCCCACCGGAATGGACTCGGAGTGCAGCCCAAAGGCTCCGGGCCATCCATCATCGAGCCCACCAAGCCACGCCAGGTACGCATTTCGCCCCCCTTTTACATTTAATTTATAATTTCATTTATATACGCGCAAAATGTAATCAAAACCTCAGATTGCGTTCGATCGACACTGGCCGCAATTGCGTCCTGTTCCATGAAGACAAGTAGCGCCGGAGGGCACCTAGCTGGCGACGAGGTCGACGTGGACAAATGTCGGATCGTTTTTTTAACACATTTGACCCCCGCTTATCTGGAACGTTCACGTTCCATTTCCGGTGCAGTAAACGATGCAAAAAAACATGAACTGCGAGTTGTTGAACTTTGTAAAAAAATTATATTAAGGGTATTGTATAAAGTAAAGGCAATATCGGCATTTAGTTATAATTGGTGCTGTAAATAGAAAAGCAATGCTCTTGGGCAGTTCATATCAAAGAAACTGTTAATATTAAGTCCAGCAACATGTGTCACTCTTGCTCCATCCATCAAAGGAATATTATTGAGCTGTAGGTTGCCGTATTCAGCTCAAACTTGACTATGGTTACAAATATTGATTGTCCTTGTGGGTTTATTTCTTTCTTTCTTTTTTGGCACCAATCTTCAACATACAATACCCATAAACACATCAATCATCAAGGTTATGAACGAAGAAATCTACACACATTGTGAACGTCACCTGTATAACGTAAAATATGGCCAGTGGTGCAGCATATATAAAAACGAAACTATTTTTTATTTGACCAGGTAATGCCTACTCTGAGCTATGTAGCTTAGAAGCGACCTGGACACAAATGATCGCCCAACTAAGTGGCTCATCGTGTGGAAATGTATAGCAGCCAAATACTCTAAACGCGCGACGTTGATTCTAAATTTGGAGGGAAAGACCGGAGGACCCGGAGAAAAATCCACGCGACCACGGGGAGAACACGCAGACTACAAATATACATGCGTCGGGGTCGGAATCGAACCCACGACCTCATGTATACCAGCAGAGGTAGATAACATTAATCTGTGGCCAGGTTGCTTCTGAAAAAGAGCAATATAGCTCAATGGGCTTTACCTGGTAAAAAATAAAAGCTTAAGAGTTGAATTCTCAACATTGGGGAAACAAAAGCCGTGCGGTGATGGCCACCCGACATCTTATCACTTTGCGCTAACTTCAATAAGTGCTCGCAAAACACACTGCACTTATGAACCTGGCGACCCGAGTTCGATTCCCCAGCCAGGCGAGGAATGCCTGTATGTATGTTGAATTTCTTTCGCACCGTACGTTGCCAACCGTGCTAACCGGACGTGCGCAGGGGAAGGACAGTCCTGCCTCCTCCTCCTCCCTCGTACCTCAGCATCTCGCAATGACCAGCGTGAAGTCCGGTCACACGGACACGGCGTGGGGAGGCTTTCAACCGGCGATGGCTCAACCGAGGGCTGTGTAGCAATACACTGGGTTCTATGTGTGTGACCGTGTGTCAGATGGGTCTCAGATGCGTCTATTGACCAATGTCGAATAACAAGCTGTCAAAGTGCTATTGATAAAACAACGTGCAAATTGAGTTTGCCCACCGTGGTGTTGTTTCACCGCCGCTCACAAAGAGAGAATCACAAATAAAAAGGTGAGCACCTTCCAAACACTGCGGACATTTAAACCATCGCAGGGTCGAAGCCCAGCTGCCGGAGTTCAATAACCTGTCAAACCGCACCCCCTCACACCCAGCCAGCCGCTACACAAGTCAAACTGCGCATGTTCCATGACACCAGCAACCTTTATGGCTCAGAATGGATGAAAGGTAAAGGTGGAGCCCTGTGATTGCCAGCTAATGCCACTGCTGCTGCCGCTAGAGCAAGCTCTGGAGAGCCATCCTTCGATGATGTTTTAGCCTACTTTGCAAATTATTAATTACGGGATTTTTGGGTTAGATCGCGTTAGTATAAATGTGTCGTTAACCGGCCACAACCCGAAACAGTTAATTAGTAAACTTTGTCATGCAAACAAAACGTGTGAATTAGTGACTACTTCAGCATACTGGTATGTTGGAGAGTAAACCCACAGCAATTACAATTTCAGCACGACGTTTCGCTGGTGATTACAACCAGCTTCATCGGGGGATTTTGCCAGAATTGTGAAGAAGTCTTCCTGTTTCCGGTCTTTGCCATGCTGGTCAGAAATCTTTGAAGCTGTGGTTTCGTACCCACAATTTACCCCACCACACGTGACCAAGTTGATCAACTTAACAGTGGCGCGCCCATTTACACTGCCTGGCGGCCAGAACTTAGGGGGTAGATTTAAGAAACCTCCCCCCCCCCCCCATTGTTTCAAACTGCCGCGCCGGGAGATAGAGTCTGCGCGGCGACCTCTGGCTTGCAAGTCCCGTGCGTTGATGGCCGTGGCGCCGCGACGTAGTGAGGTGCGGGACGCTAAGGCGTGGACGCGTCACCGCAATCTGCCCGTTTTGCGACGCGGTGACAACGGTTTGCGCTCGAGGGTCGCGACTCGACTGCAGAGTCCATTGTTTTATTTTGTCGTCGCGGTTGAACGCAGCGCGTGTGCGTCGCATGCATCACTTTAAGACAGGCCAAAAGAAACAAATAAACCCATTTCCATGCGCGTATCGTGAGCATAAGCATGAATTCTAAGCGGGAGAGGCATGCTCTTTGGGTCTTTCGATGAAATCACGTAGATAGAACATTTTTTTATTTTTTATTTTTCTATCTACGTGACTTTAAGTCGGGAGAGACATACATTGCGTATCCGAGAGCTCTTCATTTCCTCAGTTGCATTAGGGCGCTCCCTACTATCAAATCGGCCAGAATGTCTCGTTTACATCTCAGGAGCTAGGCAACAGGGTTGAGAGTCTGTATTGTACTTGGATTGGTGGCCACCATGCGTAACAGGCTGTTATAGGCTGTGGACCTATGTGGTAGACAAAGGGGAGTTGGGAAAAATCCATTGTTATAACGTACTTTGCTCCAACATTTAGTTATCCTCATTCACCAACCCGCACTGCATAAAATGTCTCCCGGGAGGCTGTGGTGGCTGATGAGATGTGCAAAAAAGTAATAAGTGCATTCGTTTGGAGAGACCAATATGTGCTTATCTATTTTGTTAGCGTGAAGTGCGGCCACATGACCGGCACAGACCTTCGTGGTGTGGGGGCGACACTCATCCAGCAGCGGACCGACAAGACGGTTGCAAATGTAAAACACCATGGTACCAACAGCCCCTGCCGTTTCCCATTTCCACCTCGGAATATCATGCGGATGTCAGCAAAGGTCAGGCACGAGCCGATCTCCTCTGTTGTGCTCATTAAAAAAGCAAGCAAGTCTCCCAACTTTCCTGGCAAAGGTGAGACCGGCGCAACATCAAGCGATTCTTGTTTAACGCACGGCGAATGAAACGGATCAAGAAGCGTGTGAAGGTTGTCCATCCGCCTCCGGCTGCGGGCACTTCTGTTGAGCAGCAAGGGCGATTTGAATGCAGCTTCCCCCGATTCGTGCGGGGCACTTCATTCTGGTGTTGTTTTAAGTCGCGCGTTATCTGCGTGACATTACGGAATTGGCTGGCTGTCTTTTGAGATGGGGATAGGGCTGAGGTGTGGTCTTCATGGCCATCGGATTGAAAGGTTTTGAGACAATAAGGTGGCGCTCAGGATTACTCTAAAACCGAACAAGTGACGTTAATTTTCCCTTGACGTATACGATAATTGAAAACCAAATTGTTTAATTGCAGGTGATAAATGCAACAGATAAATACCAAAATAAGGTTAATCGGGTGCTCAATTGTTTTATTTTATATGGCTGTCAGAAATATACGACTCAGTTTTCATTACTTGTCATCTGATTCGTGCGGTAGACCGGCGGGCACAGCGGTTAGCACACTGCGCTATGAACCCAGCCACCTGAGTTCGATTCCAGGCCACAGCTAATGTCAGTGGCGAGCGATATTCGGAGGCAGTCCTGGGCCTCACCTCGCCACAACGCACGCGGACTAGCATGCCTGACATAGGGAGGGGGAGGCTTTCTTCCAGCAGTGGATTGACAGAGCGCTGAAATTATTTCTTATTATAAACCTGCTTCACTATCATAATTTATTATCAATCTACTGCTGGATGCAGGCCTCTCAAAGCCATCGCTGATGATCCTGCGATGCAACAATCCACCTTGAATCTACAACGGAGCTCGTTCCATCACCCCCATCTTCCTGTTGGGCGTCCTTTCGGAAGGTTTCCAAACAAAGCTTCGCTCACGAAGAGCTAATTCCTGTATGATAACACTGTCCATATTCCAGAGAGCATATTAAACATTACTTTTGCAACTGAAAGGGTACAGCGGACTTAATATCCATGTCTACGAACAGCGCACTTGATTTTAATATATTGAGTTTTGTTCTCACGGGAGAGAGAGAGAGACAGACAACCCCAGCAGGTAGCTGGTGTTAATCGTCAGATTTAAATAGCTCAGGGGGAGTCCCTAATTGCCATGCCAGGATAGTGAGTTGGCACTGGCTGCGATCGTAGAGTCAGCACGGTGGCGGGCAATCCGAAAGTTTGCTCCAAGTGCGGCGGCGAGGTTGGCGACCCACGGTGCCAGAAATCGACGATTTTAACGGAAAAAACGTTGCGTCGCATTGACATCACGTGCGCAGCGTCTAAAGGCGTGGAACGAGCAACAGGTGAAAGATGGCGGGTTCTTTCGTTTGTTTGTTTCCACTGAGGGCACTTGACATAGCCGGAACGAGCAGTATTCATTGATCTCGTGAGAAGTGATTCTGTAATACCGTGGTGAAGAGTCTGACCTTGCTGCGGTCTGGGACTGCTGTTATTATTTCGGTGGCCTTGCCCCAAGCCTGCATTTGGTATTGACAAATCGGCAGGAATGTATGTACTTGTGCAATTTGTACTTCCCCACCATATTTATATTTACGTGTTACATGTTTTGGCGACTTGCTTAACTCTTCTCTATCTTGCTCTCATATCGCTTTGTTGATATAACTTGTTGATATAACTTGTTGATATAACTTGTTGATATAACTTGTTGACAAAATTGTTGATATAACTTGTTGACATAACTTGTTGATATAACTTGTTGATATAACTTGTTGATATAACTTGTTGACATAACTTGTTGATATAACTTGTTGATATAACTTGTTGATATAACTTGTTGATATAACTTGTTGATACCCCACTCCTACTGGACATATGTGAAAAGGAGCTTCATAGCTCATCAGATTCCTCCAGTCCAAATAAAGATTCTGATTCGGACCTGTTGTGCTTTGTTTGCTTGATGCCACTAAGAGCTTTGCAAATAAACTTTCAGTTTTATTTGAAATAAACAAGGGCCTTTCACTTTTTTTTTAATCTGCCACTCACCGGTCGCCACATGCCGGCAACAGCGCAGCGATCAACACGGGCACTCATCTCCCTTTAACGTTCCGGGCAAGGCTCAGCCGCTCATTCATCATTTCAATTCCTGCAAACGGTGTTTAAATATTCAACGGGAGATTCCGTCTAAAATGTACCCGTTTTTATCGAAGGCGCAGCCCCACGTGATGGCTTCCTCACGCCACCGCTGGTGGAGAGGGGGGGTCCCCGCTAGAGGCAGCTCAATTTTAACTCCTCCGGCCTACTCCTCCTGCTCCTCCATGCTGGCCACGCATCTCAGAAGATGCGGGAGTTACCCACAGCTTATTCACTAACTGTGACATGGCCAATTTATGCAGATGAGTGAGCAAGCGGTGGGAGGGGGGGGGTTTAAGAAACTTGCACCGTCGTTTCAGCTGCCACGGCAAGAGATAGAATTGAAAGCAATGTGCGAGCTAAACTCAACTATTTTTATTTTACCAGGTAAGGTCCACTGAGCTATATAAGGCTCTTTTTCAGAAGCAACCTGGCCACAAATGATAGCCCAATGAAGTGGCTTATCGTGTGAGCATTTATAGGAGCCAAATACTCTAAATACGTGTTTCTAAATGTGGAGGGGAAAACCGGAGGACCCGGAGAAAAATCCACATGACCACTGGGAGAGAGACACGCAAACTCCAACTATACAGCAGGCGTGAGGATCAGGATTGAACCCATGACCTCCTGTATACCAGGCGAGGTAGTTAACATGTCACCATGGCACCCTAACCATTACACCACGGCTGCATCCATTGGCAAAATATAAGCTGGGAAAAGGTCACTGGAGTCTTCCTTGTTGTTGAGCTTGCAACGTTAGTCAGTAACTTATTTTTGGCAAGATTACCGATTCCATACTTCTAGCTGTACATTTTTCGCGAGTCTGGGTGACAGGGGATTTAAAACAACCGCTGTGATAATAGTAACCACATGAGTAACGTTGTGTATGCTCCTAAGTAGGTGTTGGGTTTTTTACCTCAACATTTCGCAACTTTTAATAATCTATAAATTGCCTTCATTTAATCTCATCTGTAAATCCAGATTAAAACGATAAATCAACCTTATGGCGGGACCCCATGGTTCCGAATAAACGGAAGTAAAAATCTAAATGTATTTATTTATTTATTTGTGGCAACTCCGTCCCACCGCGCACATGAACGCCGCGACCCGCATGGCGCGGATCATTCTGTTGTCGTGTCGTCCGACGAATGCGCAGAAGAGCTGAACAAGCGAATTCACTCCATGCTCGGGTATGGGCAGAATCATAAGTCTTGTCCAAATCTGCTCAAACTGCCTATACGACTTAAGTCCTTTATTTGTCATAACGGTTTGCATAATACAGTGAAACTGCTCTCTTATCTTCATTATTATTTGTGACCTACCAATGCCTGCAGCCAGGATCAATCGATGACAATCCTATTACCTGCAGATATTTAACAGATGAGATGCGTTGCACTGTTAATTTCTCCTGTTTGATAATACTTCTCTTGTCCGTATGCATCTGTGCAGATAGGTTTTTTTTTGCGGTTAAGCCGTAGTCCCTACATACCGCTCGTATCAATGCAGATAAGAGGAGCGGCGACCCACTACCCTGTAGAGTAACATTGGTATAAACGCTTGTTACAATATGAACAGCGCATTGAAAATACATACTATTTTATGTACTGTTTACAAAGTGTGTTCACAAATCCACACTGAGAAACACGATCATTGACAGTGGTGAAAATTATTTTTGGATAGTGTTTTTAAATAGAGGTACTGCAGGTAAGTAGTTTTCAGTTTCAAAGGCATAGTTTAACAAGACAACACTTGCCACCATCCTTCAAACCCATTGGTGAAAAAGAGCAAAGTTTTTGTTTACATTGTAATATGTTTATGCGAGAGCCGGGGGCTTATGGGACCTCGGGGTCCAACCATGAGGTTTAAATGGATATCTGAAAAAGAGCGTCATACCTCATCGGATTTCTCCAGGATAAATAACATGCGAAAATAATTTTTAAAAAAACACAATTATGTCCGGATTTAGAAATGACGTTCCATATTCCGTTAATTACGGAGCATATCCAGAAAGTGCGCTGAAGACATTCCACTCCCCGCGCGGGTTGCTGTAGTCGGTGAGCGACAGTCGCGACCGCCCGTCCGCCCGCGTGCTCCTGCCCTTGCCAAATCACTCACCCTTAATGGGGCACAACACCAGGTGTGCAGACCATGTGCACGGAGGATAAGTAGCGACAAAACCCAGCGGGACAGACGGATCTCGCAGCGGCAAATCATCCCCGATACCATCGACAGCGATTCTCCACTGCTGGCACCCCCCCACCGCCCCCCCCCAGGTGGCAACGTTGATCTGGGAAACCATCACTTTGCGTAAACCCTTTAATACGCCGCAATAAAATTGTTAGCACGGATGCATTATTAAAAGCCGTGGGGTGTAGACGGCTGCAGTCCAGTTTAGCCCTGTGGGAGAACGCATGCCGTCGCTTTCCGAGTACGTGATGCTACCCAACGTGGTACCTTGTGATAATTTACATTTCGGCTTTGCATGGGAATGCGTTGTTGCCGTGCGTACGGATGATGGTGATTGTGATGTGGGCGAAACATCGCAATTGTGATTTAGTAGTGTAAATTAACATGTACTCTCACTTCATGTACGTATGTTGAACTTCTTTCGCACCATGCATAGCCCACCGAGCTAATTGGAGGTGGGAACTTTGTTAACAGAACACGTCCAAGAGGACATCGACCGAGGAGATGGAGCAAAGAACTTAGTTCATGTGCAGGTACAAGGGTGTATTATTACATTGCAGCACCATGAGAGATGTCAACATCTATCATCCAGCAGTAGACTGACCATGTCTGATGATAATGATGCTTATAAGAAAACAGCTGTCAACCCCTTATCAGTGCCTACCTCATTACAGACCAATTCAGACCTTATTGGTCACCCCGTGTCCTTATAAATCTCAACGTTCATCCTAAAAAGTCCCATCACAAGGGATAAACACTAACAAATAGACAAAAACTATGTTACTCATTATTATTATTATTGCCCGTATTGAAAAGGCTGTCCACAGTATAGACCTGAAAACTCAATTTCCCGGTACAAAATTACGGCTAAACCCCATGGGTTGACAGCTGGGCTACTATCACAACGCAACCGCTTTGGTTATAGATGCTAAGAATCTACCAAAACGGCACCAGACCACGTGCGTCCTTCTTGAAAGCACCACGCTGCGCACGCTGAATTGCGCACAAGTTTCAATGCTGAAATTTAAAAATATTTCCAAATCCCCCACAACAAAGCCATGTTGTCACAGGGCAGCCCAGGGAGCGAGTACTTTTCATCATTGCTAAAAGTCACAATTACTCGCAATATAAAAGCCTGCCATCAAAAGCCACGGCAGACGCGCCCTCACATCAGAATAACTCGATAGTCAAATTCATTATCCTAATTACTTTTCCCGCTAAAAGATCAAAATTAAAATGTACAATCATGTTCTTTAATTAAAAGATTAAGACACCTTCAAGGCCACAGCAATCTCAAAGGACCGTAGGAGTACGTGCCGATAATGCGCATGCGATTTTTGGGCCGCAGCACACATTGTGCAGTTGAGCGGAGTGCACCACAACCTCGCTAATTAATTAGTATAAAGTTACATCACTGGGAACCCATTATAGTCTTAGACAACCTTGGTCAGGCCTGCTTGCAGACAGCAAACACTTCAGGCTGAGGCAAGAGGACCTTCATAGAGTGGAGATGAGAGGAGTTCAGTTTTGGACACGGCAACAATAACTTTGCATCGCCACTTGGACTACTTTTCCACGGCATTGCCCTCTTGCTGAAGTCGTTGCTGTGCTGGGAAATCATGAATAACAAATAATTGCACATGCACTAACAGTTTTTTTTTCTTCCAAAGTCTGGCGATGCATGCTGATAACTGAGATAGAGAACGTGAAATACACACCCGGGCTTCCCCCGTGCTCGAGAGATAATTAACAAAGACAGGCGAACGATGCGAGCATCTTGAGTGCCGCGTTTTTAGCGCGGAACAAATAAATAATCTACCAGAAGGCGAACGCCGCGGCGCAGCTTGGATTGAAGTGAAGAGGCAAATCAGCAGAACGAAGCGACGAGCCCAAAGTTTCCGGACGCCAGGGGAGAGCATCCAGACCCCAATCAATCATCAGCTTCGTGAGCCGAGTGAAGGACGCTGCCGAGCAGCTGAGGTGGTGTCGTGGCGGCGACGTTCGGCCTGAACCATTGCGGACCACTGGTTCCAGCTCACACCCGAGAGCTCCCAGATGGTAATAATAATAAGAATAAATGTGTTATACGCACCTTATCAGCTAAGCACTCCGTCCTTGGAAAGTCAGAGAGGGCTTATGCCACGTGCTTAATTATGCTTGAAGGCAATGCCACGATAATGTTTGCAATAGGCCGGCGCATCTGGTGCCTGCAAAGTGATGAACCTTTCGTGAGAGCTGACGATGGCCTGGGGAAGCATTCATCCAGCAGTGAATTCATCATGGACGGTAACAATATTTACTGTTCGGATAACATTGCCCGCTTTTCATTTTCTCGTTGTAGCTCTTCTAAAAAGCCAGTGAAATGTGAAAAAGAGCTTCATAGCTCACCGGATTCTTCCAGTATTGAATACATATTCTGATTCTGAGATGTGGCACCTTTCAAAACCTGGCTATGCAAACTCCCGTAGGCGTAAGTTCAGAATAAAAAAAAAAAAAAGATTTTTTTTGTCTTAAATAATTGAATGTATAAGTAGAGAATGTCAGAGTTTTTCCCCCTCTAGCAGTAAACATAGACTTCATATATTTACGCCAAATTTCATCTTTCTATGCCTTATACATGTATTTTAAATAATTTCCATCAGTCACTCGGGCACCCACTGAAGATTGGCCAGTTAAATAAAAAAATTGTGATAGCACTGTTAAATTGTTGCCGTGCGAAATTATATTGAAAAACCAAATCAATGCATCCTTAATAATAACACCAGCTACATTGGCATCCATCCAGCATAAACACAATTGTCAAAGTCGGGTAAACCTTATTTAGATTAGTAACGGGTAAAGATACAGCTCTGCAATTGCTCGCTCATGCCCCTATTCCGACCATGCCCATCCAGTGCTTGGCAGAGCGACATTGGCTTCCGGTTGCTGAACAAATACGTTATAAGGTCGCACTAATTACACACAAGGTGCTTGCCACAAATGAACCACAATGCTTTGCCGATGTCGTCAAGGAGCATAAACCAGCACGTGAACTCCGGTCATCCTCGCAGCGACTTTTGGCTGTCCATCGAACAAAGAGGGTCACCGCATCGCCCGCTTTCAGATGCGCTGCAGCGGCCACCTTGAATACTTTTCCTTCCGAAATTAGGAAGTCACTGGAGCTATGCACTTTCAGATCGAGATTGAAAACTCATTTATTTAGAACTTGCTTTTGTGTTTAGTTTGTTTTCCTTCCCCCGCACCTCCGATTCTCACGGTTGGCTACGTAAGCTACGAAAGAAGTTCAACATACATATGTAAGTACATGCTAGCGCTGCTGGAAGGGCCTCCATTGGATGGCATCTTAGCCAACTTTTCAACAAGGCCCAGATATGTTGGAAGAGGTGGGACTACCCACGGTCTGCCCCACTGCAGACGTCACATGCAACCTTCCCATCGACTAGCTGCGGTGTAACCACTGGTTCAATTGCCGCGCCTAGGAGATACAATCCAGCGATCTCTAGGTTGCATGTCCAGCATCCTAACCATTGCACCGCAGCAGCATGCAAAACCTTACATTTATGGAATTCACCAGCACGTTATGCGAGGTTTGCTTCAAAAATACATGCTTGCCGGCTTAAAGTTTCTTCGCAGAATAGATGTAAAAAGCACAAACTCGGGGATACAGTGTCAGAATACGTTAAGAAATTTGCATTCAATACTGAGCCTGCTTCTGCGTGTCCCATTACATCAAACCCCTCAGCGCCGATTGAAAATACCCAGGTCAATTTCCTTGGGAGCAAGATGCAACCATTAAGCATGGCGATACAACCAAGTCCATTGTAAGCAGCAGTGGTTTGTTATTACAAACCCTTGATGAATATCCCAAGCGACATTGGGTGGCAGTTTATGAAAAAGAGGATGCACACGAACTACGTGCAAAACGAAGCTTGATAAAATAAAAAAAAGTATAAATGAAAACCTTGGCATATTATTATCACCACACACTCAGTTGTACAAATCCTCTGCAACAAATGACAACTGTCATTAATTCCTTATACTAATAATTTTGTATTTATCCAGGAAGGCCACACTGAAGAGGCCTGCATTGAGTTTGTATCATTAAGATGGTTTTTGGCCCAATAATGAGTTGTTTATACACGTGGCAGGAGGCTGGAGAACACGGAGAATACCCACGCAGGTGAAAACAGCAACATACTCGCCCGAATGGAGAGTAATTTGCTGCTATAAATGTCCACGTGATAAGCCACTTCACTGAGATATCATTTGTGGCCAGGTCGCTTCTGAAAAAGAGCTACATAGCTCAGTGGGCCTTACCTGGTGAAAATTTTAAAAAATGTGTTCTATAGTTTTAAACAGATAGAGAATGAGTCCACTTGCTATGTTGGCATATGTTGGCGAGTCAGGGTGTGGCACCTCCTCCCCACTCACGGGTAAAAGAGAGAACATTTGTGTGGCGATCCACAAAGCCCTCGGGCTTGCCTTCACAGTGCTGGGTTACAGGGATGCATAGCCACCGCCCGCAGCAAGGGGTGGGGGGGGGGATGTTGTTCTGAATATTATATGGTAAATAATATATTAATGAGACATTTTGAGAGTAATGTACTGGACTGTAAGCTAAAAAAACGACTGCATGCAAAGTGAACGTCACATATTTTCCTTAACTTAAAAACACATGAATAAATAATTGTAAATTCAGACATAACAAAATGTGATACTCTGGTTACTAATCTTAGTGGAGGAACTTTTGTTTCCAAATGTGCCATAGATTGAAAGACTCGTTGGTGACCTTACACGTCCGATAGACAGCAATAAGCTGAAGATTATGAAAATTAATTGTGCCCTTATCCACGCTCTGTTATTTTTCCTCCGGCCCAAATGGATCCATGATTAAATGTTAACTCTATATGGATGCGGATAAAACATATTAACAGTAGAAATCCAGTAAAAAACAATCCATAGCAATGTCACAAACACTTTCTCCTTCGAATAAGTGGGGTTGTCAAGAGTAAAATTAAGTTTAGAAAATTCCAATTAAGGAAATTTCATCAGTAATGTACACGACCGTTGACGACATCAATTGCCTCAATTGGAGTGAAGGCACACGCATAAGCTCAAGGTGGACAGACCTGCTGTGGTTCATACAGTGCATTAACGACAAATCTACTGCACACGCGGAGCGGTGACACAGTGGTGAGCAAGCCGTGCTATAAAACACGGCGCACCCAAGTTCGATTCCGAGCCATGGCTAACATCCGTGGCAAGTGAGTCCAAAATCGCTTCTACCCTCACCCCCTGCATCAACCCACACTGATCAATGTAGTGAATTCGTGGTTTAAAATAAAAACCCATCCATCAACGACATGACAAGGGGAGGAATTCCATCCATTGGTAAAATTGAGAATTGCTGGATTGTTGAATTTATCGCATACGCGCAATGCACAGTAATGTGTGGTGGGAACACGTGAGACAGACGCGGAATTTCACGTGGCGTGGGCCCAAGCATTATTCCGGGCCTCATTTGGTATCTCTGCTGCCCATGCCGACGGATCATTGCTCTGGGCACTCATCGAAAGAATGCGCTGTGCCAGTGGAGCCCCAGGCCAGATGTAAGACAGCAATCGGCACGAGGGGTGTGCGCCAACGAAGAGCACTGCCCCAAACATCCATCCACAGCAACAAGAGAGAGATCATTATTCTATTGAGCCACGTGACTTCAGCTCAAGTGCAAAGGTGCCAATCAACATTTGCTCTGAGAAGAAGACGAAACTATTCAACGTGAACGGGCACAACTCGGGACGATGTATTATTAATCCGAAGAACCCTTTGAAATAAAGTTTTGGTGATAAAAGGTGCCCGCTTTATTTATTGAGTTTCAACTGCTGCCAATATAAACAGTGAGCACCAGCTTAAACAGTACAGGGTGAATTTAAGTGTGGCGTGATTCTGTACTCCTCCCTCTTGAGTTTATCCAAATAAAAATGCACACCAGGAAGTTCATTATCATCATCATTATCATCACCATCATCATCATCATCTTTATCGTCATCATCATCAGCAGCAGCATCAGCAGCACCGCCATTATCATCATCATGATCATCATTACTTTCATCATCATCATTATTATGATCATTATAATCATCATTATCGTCATCATTATCTTCATTATTATCATCAACATCATTATCATCAGCAGCATCTATGAGCAATGCACTAATGGGTGAAGGTCTGCCCAAGCCACGGCCACCCTTGCGCGATACCAAGATGTAACAATCCACTCAGCGCCTGCACGTGAAATTATTTCACTGCTCCATCTCCTCCGGTGGCCACCCTCTTGGATGCATTTTTTATTTCCAGGACTTTTAATTCAGTTTTATGTCCTCCCCCCCCCCTCCGCGCACCTCCGATCAGCGCATACAGACATTTTCAAGGAGTAAGGGGGCACAAGGCATTAATGTGGTGCTGCAAATGCCCGAGTGTTACATTCAAACGCAAAAGTGCTTAATAATCATTTAAAGCCACTATGTCAACGGCCACCCTAGAGAGTGGTGGGTGCACCGGTTGGTACACTGTGCGATGAACCCAGTGACCCGAGTACAATTCACAACATGAACGACGGCGAGTGAAGTCTGAACCGGTCCCTCGGCCTCTCCCCCCCTCCCTTTCACCAACTCGCTTCGCCGACTTAACGCGTTGAAGCGAGATCAAACAAGCCCGTTATCTCCAGCCCGGCTCGGAGAGGTCTATATTCAGCAGTCGACTGACATAGGGCTGTAAATTGTTTCGATTATTATGTAAACTGCCACGACATAAGCCACATTGCTTATCACTACACTTGCCCTGATGTTGACTGTAATCCGTTAAAATGAATGGCAAATGCCATATTATGGATTACACCGCTGGGGAGCTGAACTGCACGCCATCTAAGTTGGTGATGTGTCCAACATTCCGGTAATAACCTGACTTACAATTATAGGTCCTGTACGTTAATTTTGAATTTGTAAAAGCCAAGGCTATTTCAGAGTTGGCAAGAGCTGCACACAGGAGTGACAAATTGTGGCACTAAGCACGGCACATTAAGTGTGATTAAAACATCATGTGAATAAGATCATAAAAAATTACGAGCAGATTCACACATATCCTTCATCCATTATACATCAACAATGCCACTGTTATACTTGTGCCGAAGCATTATGAACACTTTTTTTTAAATTACCCCAACTGGATGACGTTATCACTTTAGTGCCTTGACCTCAATATGCTTTGACTGCCTTTTGGAAAATATTGTAATCAGGCCAACATTACCATTGAACATATGAAAACCAAGCTTTCCAATTAAATACAGCAAGCTTGACCTGTCCTTGTTCCTTTGATTTTCACCATCTTTGTCTAACAAGGGTGAAACATTTTATCTGCCAGAGTTCTTAAATATTCTAAAATGAATCCGCATCATGTGAAATTTCCAGGGTAAAACAACATTTTAAATGGATATTTTTTAACTAAACAATTATTTTTATCTTACCAAACTAAACTAAGCTATTTTTATTTTACCAGGTAAGATCCACTGAGCTATATAGCTATTTTCAGAAGCGACTTGGCCACAAATAATGGGGCAACGAAGTGGCTTAATAATCTGAAAGCATTTTTCTAAATGCGGAGGGAAAAACCGGAGGACCCGGATAAAAATCAACGTGTCCACATGGAAACATGGAAACCCCAAATATAAAGAATTCGGTCGAGATTGAACCCACGATGTCCTGTATACCGGGCGAGGTAGTTAACATCTCGCAACCATGGTGCCCCATTAAATAATTGACCTTTAGGAATTTGGGAATTGGGCATAGCATTACGTTTGGACACGTGGGATCTAGGTTGGTAAGACACTAACAACGAACACCATGAAATCTGCATGAGCTTCCAAAGGGAGGCATGTAAGGGTACACACAACCTACCACTACTCCCCTACCCATCCCCAGCGATTCAATGAACTGTCACAATACGAGGTTACAATTCAACTCAATGATCGACTATGTTTCTCTTCCCAATTTTACCACCTCAATTGAATCATTCCCTTCTCGTTCCTTCTGTCTTGATGATCCAACCATGTTCTCATTAGCCTGAATGTAACACCAGTGTATCCTTTACATATATATGTAATTATCGTCAATTGTAAGATAATCAATTCTCACACACAATTCGATGCATGTTATCGTGAGCGCATGAATCGACCAACAACGGCTGAATTAATGCACCGCTACGCGCCTGCTGCACACACAGGTCACAAGAGGCAGGACATATCAGGATCCCCAGCCGTGCAGAACTAAAGCCTGTAACTTTGTCACCTCCATAGCACTGCGTAATGTCAGATCCCACAGCACCCGTGGACTGTGTTGGTTACAAATGGGGCATTCATACTTGTCAGAGATCCCGTCCACGTGGACTCAAGTTTGGCCATGGCTCGTTGCGCTTTAACACGGCGATACATTTGTGGTCCCACGTCGCACGCGCTGAGCAAACATTTTTTCTCTCTCTGTGTTTTTTTTATTCGGCCGTGATGACGACCAGGTAAGGAATCCGACGCACCACGTAACGCGTCTGCCAAGCCGAAAATACAAAAAAAATGTGAGCAGGGCTGGGCCAGACAAAGGGAAACTGGCAGAAAGTAAGACAACCCTAGAAATACGAACGCCTAATTTCACCGTCCGAACTGTGCAGTCTGCTCACCGTGAATGTGCAGATCAAATGAAGACGTTGAAATGTACTTAGTTAAAACTTTTATTTCGCTATCATATATGGTAAATCCTGAAAACAACATCGAGCAAGTGGGCGGGGTCAGGCGCTCTGTCTCGCCCAGCAATTAGTTTCGACCTTAATATATTTGCTCGTTCAAAGCAAATGAGTTTCAAATACAGCAGAGTATGAAAATCGAACGATGTACAGTACTCGAAAATGTGCCTCATATTAAAGAATGCAAATGCTCGAAACTAGTCATAGATCAATCGCTGCTCATTATTAAGAGCCAGAGGCAAACACATTATTTTACAGTACGGAATCATAAGCTGAAATTACCCAAAAACATGGCGTAATTATATTTTGTTTTAATATTGTATGATTCTCAACCGACTTCTGTTTCTTACATTTTAAGCACATGTCATCACATTTTAGATGAAGCCCTCACATTGTGTCGGCCTCAGATTCAGTGGCAAAACATCCCAAGGGTGACACCTAATCAATTCTCGAACAATAAAAACAGAAGACCATTTGCCAATGTGCCTCAGTCACTTTATTTGTTGAAAGCTGGATCATAGCCGGATTAACACAACTATTCTTAAATAGAAGCGAATGGATTGAAATTTCCCCCGAAAAATCTGATAAAATATATACTGTATTTAAACTCATAACAGTTCATCAGAATCACAATCATCTGCATCAATATGACCGTGGGGACTTGAATACATAAAAATACTAAATTGTGGTAATTTCACGTGACCTTTAAAAAACTAATTTATGAAAGATAAGTCTCCAATGAGAACAACTAATGGAAATAAATTATTAGAGGTCATTACGAGTCTGTAAGACCGTCACGCTCCATGCAGAATATAATCATCTGAATTTTACAATATAGCCCCTGGTCTGTCGTGTTTTATGTAAACCTTGGGCAATTCTTGAAGGCAGACCGAGAGCAAGGTAAAGAGATAACGAGGGAACAGGTTTGCCATGCTTTTGGAAAACTGAATTTGACCATGAAGATCAACGTGTCAATGTGCCTAAGGAGGACGTCTTGCAACTTTTCCACATTGCCTTCTATGACATGCCGATCAAAAATGTGGACAGCGGCGATGGCAATTAAACGCAAACATTAAAAGCACACAAAAAGTATCGTAGAAAGAAGCGTGCCGGAAATCACACTGGGACGCAGCGGAAGACACGGATTAAGGAACCAATCAGGGACGTCACATTGTCTGTGAATCAAAGTAAGCGGGCATGGCCAAGACACACCTCCAGAAGGAATGACGGCCGATGGATGAGGCTGGTGACGAACTGGCAGCCAATGGAGAGAACACTCCAAGGGGAAGACCATCGCAGAGATGCGCGTGATGCATGTACGTACGTACAATATGTTTAACTTATTTTGCCACGTACGTACCCACCCAACCATTGCTAATCGGAGGTGATGGCATCAGCTCATTTGCTAAAGTCAGACTAACTGTGGCATCGTAAACCCGTGTCGGATGGCATGGCCATGCCCTAGGGCCTTCAACCACGCATCGGATAGACCAGGGCTGATCATGATTATGACACTGATAATATGATAATGATGTATGTGACCACTTTTATGCCATTTAATGTAACAAAATAAATTGGAAGGTCTGAAAGTGTTAGATGTGGTACAAAGTGTAAATAATATATTGGATGGATAGAAAGAATTATGAGGAATTTCTAGAGCATGTTTATGGAAATAAATGCTATTGAAACAATACAGAAAAAGGCAAATTTGTGATGTTTGCAGGGGGGGGGGGCACATTCTCTAAAGTAAAAGCATTCTGAAGAATGTTTCTGGAAGGAAGGATATTGGGAAAGAGACAAAGAGGCAGAAGAATACAAAATATTCTGCTTGAAGACTTGAAAGCAGAGAGGGGAAACGTGCAGTGAAGTGAAGAAGAAAGCTCGAGATCGGATAGCGGCTTGAGCTTAATGGGTAGATGACTAAAGGAAATGCATTCAACTGGAAGGTTCAGGAAGCTTGACGTGCATGCAACCAATTCACTGGAACGGTTAATGGAGCAATATCAATACCAAAATATGCAGCGAGATTTCATCTTGTCTTCTGTAACCCAGAGATAGTTTTGCAGTCAGTCCCGTGCACTTATCTCAGGGTCATCTGTGTGCGCAGCAAGTATGAAGTATTTTGTTTTGTTTGGCAGAAGGAAATGTGTTCATGATGGGGAATGAGTCACATTTGGGCCAATTATAAATATCATATTAAAAATCCCGAAAATAAAATAAATGAAAATACATTCTGAGCACCAAAATGGGGTCTGTACAGCAATAAAAACCAATTAGGCAGTAATGCGGAGAAAGAATTAAGGATAAGCAATTAGTCCTTTGCCACCGGAGGCCACGGGTAAGGCACAATTCATTTTCATTTGTGTTCTCATCTCCAAACCATTAAAACATATCTACAAACTGCACAAGCCGCAACAAGGAGATGCTCAGCAAACAATACACTCCACTGGTAAAGGTGCAGCGCTGCTATTGGCTACTTGTGCTACTGTTGGCTGAAGGGCCTCCACTAGAGAAAGATTGAGAGCACCCCTTGAGAGGGTATTTGGCCTGCTCTTCAACGCTGGCCAAGAATCTCAGAAGAGGTGGGGAGCACTACCGACACGTTACCCCACCACACAGGAAGGTGCCGACCGACTGACTGTGGTGTTTTTATTTATACAGCTGGACACAAGCGGGGGGAGTCATTATTCCGGCAGCCATTGTGGCGCGACTACCATGCTGGGAGATCGAAGCGGCTAACTCTGCATCGCAAGTCGAGTGTGCAGACCACCACACCACGATGGCAGCATCTACTATGGAAGGGGCGCCGCGGTGGCGAGATGATAACTGCCTCGCCTGGTGTGCAGGAGTTCGTGGGTTCAATCCAGAGCCAGGCCCCTGTAATTGTGGAGTTTGCATGTTCTCCCCGTGGTCGCGTGGATTTTTCTCCGGGTCCTTCGGTTTTTTCCCCCCACATTTCAAATCAACAATGTGCGTTTAGAGTGTTTGGCTGCTGTAAATTTCCACATGATAAGCGACTCCGTTGAGCTGTCATTTGTGGTCTGGTCGCTTCTGAAAAATCAGTTTCATAGCTCAGTGGGCCTTACCTGGTAAAATAACAACAGTTTAGTTTCATAAGAAAATCCAAATGGAACCATGCCGCCCAACCAATGCACATCCTGGCAAAAAATCCCGCATGTTGCAGTGTATCACCCCTTTCAGCATTCTCCTTTTTAATAGTTAGACATTGTACCACCGTGTTTTTCGAACTTTTACATCCACATACTACCAACGTTGTTTTCAAAATTTCCCATATGCGCAGTCTAATAAATAAACAATGAGCCTGCAACAGCACGTCGACTGAGATTTCCTCCTGCGATGCTGGTAAGTTAATACCAAATGATTACGCGGTATTAGCCTCCTGCAACCCATTACACAGTGCCTGCAAGCAAAGTACATGTTATTCCTGCCCTGATTTATAACAAAATAAACCATCAGAATGTTTCTTTTCTTCTGAAGAATCATAAAAATATACCGATAAATACATTAGAAAATCCTCATGTCCGTTTCTTACCACTTATGAGGCCCTGATACTCACAGGCCCAAGAACAACGAAGGTCAGAACTATGAAGGGAGTAGTCTTGGGTTTTTAAAATTTACAGGAACTGCTGACACCTACATTTTATGCTCTGCATCGCATCCTTGAGACGAACCAATGCTGAATGTTTTGGCAGCTTCCAGAAGTAATGTAAAAGCAAGCAGCTATACGTGTGTTGCATCTAGGATACAATTCCACGCCCAATTTAGAAACAGTAGCACAATAAAAGCTTATATGTGAGACCAAAAATCTGATTTGTTTGAGTTAACTTATTTTTGAGCTGGAATCCTTTGCGTGAAGAGTGCTTTATGAAAGAAAATCACGCTTAGAGCAATGCACGTTGTCAATATCGCATGCTCATGTAAAATGTATGCATTATGTAGCATAATAAAAAGGAAATTTGTGAATATGTGTGTCTGTTCAAATTGTTTATCATACTTCCCAAGATGCAACAAACTTTAAATTTGGCATGTGGGTAGCTTCCAGACTGTACACAATGTAAAAAGTAAAAAAATAGACTTTTGTATTTTGGGGGGGGGGGGGGGGCGCAATAATGGATATTATATATTGCACGGCAAGTGAGCGGTGACGTCACATCTGTGATGTCACCCGCATGCGGCAGCAGTGTGCCTGCGGACGTCACGCATCCCCCCCCACCCTCCGCGTAGGGCGTGTATTAATCCAAGACAAGAATCCAAGTCTCGGGCGAAGCCGGGTAGTAAAGCTTGTGTAGCAAAAAAAACAACTACGGGCCAATATATGTGTGGGTATTTTTCTAAAACATGCACATATATTTTGGGCGATTGGTCACAATTCTCCTGACCATCTTTTGCAATATTTCCTCGCGTAAAGGCCCTGAACAATAAATGGCAATGCTGTCTATTCTAAAGTAGAATTGTAATGTTTTGCGTGAGTGGCCATCGGCTGAACCATAACCACTATAAATCAATGCACCAGCCATATTACAGCAACATTCTGTTGAAGACTCGATGTAAAGAGGTTTGCTTTTTTCGAACGTGGATATTGACCTATGCATTAGTGTAATTTAATTAAGCCTAAGTTATCTTTATTTGGAGCAGTATCCCACCCGGTCATTGATTACGCTCTCAACCAAGCGCAACCACGGTCAGATTTAACTAATAATTTGAGATGAAATGTTAAATATCTATTCACCAATCTCAACATATGTTGGTATTTTTTTTTTACAATTATTTTTACACTTCCAACCACAAATATTACACATTTCAAGTGAAGTTGTATATTTTGGATCTGCCCTGACTTAAATAAACTGGTTTAATAATCTGAATATTGCTATGCAACTTTGGCTATAGACATTGCAATAAGCATTGTTTGTATTTTAATAGCGGAATACTTTTTAAATTTATGCAAAGAAATATAAAGTCTAAAAATGTCATACCTCCTGCCGAATAATCAGCAGGAAAGGTATGTAATAAACACTTTACCATCTCGAATTCCATTTTCTAAACGAGAAACTGGTCTGTTGTGCTGTTCACATATGAATTGAAACTGTTATACCCTCTAAATCTTCCCAAGCAATTTCACAGCTTGGAACTTACAGCTTGTGTAGTACGCTATATATATTACACAACTTTGTAATACAAATTTCATATCTTGCTTTGGTAATAAATGAAGTCATAACGGGTATGCATTTATGTCGTTCATTATGTACCTTCATTAAAATACTTAAATACTCCGTTGAAATATATTTTAAAAAATCTGCTCGTACTATGCAGTGGCAGATTTGAACTCTGCTATACAAGAGCAGCGTTCCACTGCCCTAAGGTCGGTTTGTTCTCGGCACAAAAGCATTGGGTTTATATTTTTATCCCGAAAATTTAAGTTCCCAAACTTTCAGAATTCGCGAACCCACTTGGGTAGCCAGGTAATTTTCTGGGACCCATGCCCAATGAGACCGTGAGTGAAAAACTGTGACAGGCGCTGAAGGCGAAGACACGCGGGAGGCACAAAGTAGAATCCCTTGCCAAGAAACTGGGTGATCTTACAGGTTAAGAGCGCAGTTTACAGGGTGATGGTGTTACAGAGTACAGCTCAGATTGTGAAGGTGTTACAGTGCAGCAATGTCTACCTGTCTTACCAGCTATACTGCACAATTGTCTCTTTCTCTGTTATATATATACAGGTTGGAGCACATGGTAGCGCTCTGGTCCAGACTTTTAAGCACGAGTGGGCGACTGCATCTTTGTAATTTATTTCAGATTCGTGTAAGCCTCGTAAGCGATCTTTTGTTTTTGTCTGTTTTTTTTCAGGCCAGAGCTAGCTACGGATGATCATAATTTAAACGACCGATTTGAACGTAACATGTTTATGTTTCACCACGTTTTGTTCTGCGATCCAGCCCAAGGCCTCCTGCGACACAGCAGTGGGGTTGTAACCCCATCATGTGGCGATGTCTGCTGGAGATGACCTCACAACCACGACCAGAACGAAACGCTGGCAACAACATTTGCGACGTGAAGTAGCGTATTAACGCTGCAAATCACGATTCTCTCGAGCAAGTTGTGCCCGCCTGTGAAATTGGTACATTATGCTGAAGTACAATAGTGCAGGTCTGTAAAAAGGAAACTAAAATCCATAATTTTAATGAGCGTGGCATTTCACCGACAACGTGCTAATATTATGTAACGCTATGAGCGTGCGTATATGGTCTCCCCCAACACAAACATACACAACACAGCAGCCCTAACTATCTCAGCCGTAATGGATAACGCTCAAATATTAAACACAAAGCTGCACATTTTCTTGGAGCAATTTAGCTTGATGGTGATGCACACAAATGCAGGAACTTTTTTTCTCTGCGCGACAATTTAAGCAATTGTGCGTTCAAACTTCATAATCCCGCAGTGCTTTAACATACATATATACCACACATTCCATTTAGAGGACAGCATTAGTCAGGGCAAAACGCTCCAAACAGAGGTGTGTAAGCTCAAGGTGCAGCCCTGCAATTCCCTACTCAAGCCACTGCTGATGGAACATGCTCCACTAGAGGGAGCTCTAGAAAGTCCACGATATTCGGTCGTTTTTCCTACTCTTCCACCCTCAGCCAATCATTCTTTTGAAGAGGTGGGAAGCAACCCAAATGGTACTATGCACTTTTACCCCAGGCACTTCTGGACATCTGTGAAAAAAAGAGTTGTATAGTTCATCGGATTCCTCCTTCAGCATAAATAGATATTCTGACTTTGACAAGCGACCTGCCAATCGACTAGCCATTTATACTGCCGGATGATGGGGAGAGGTGGGGAGGGATTTGCTAAACTTGCCATTTGTTTCAACTGCCTTGCTGAAAGCTCATACCGGTGACCACTGGATTGCAAAGTCTGGTGTGATAAACATTCCACCATGCTCAGCATATACCATAGGCCTTATTGTACTCACAATACCCCAGACATCGACGGGTATTGGAGTGGCTCCCGTAAGCTAAAATCAGCCTGGCGAGAAATACAAAAAATAATGCATGCCACATAATGGAAATGCCTCCACATACATGTGTCTTCAATATTAAAAACAGTTTGAGTGGCTCCTTTGCAATTCAAGAAAAAATGTTCATGTCTGAAAGCAGGCATGCGGTATAACTATCTCTGATAATGTAAACTTTTTTTTTTATTACTAACGAACCTATAATGCGGAGGGTTCGTTTTTCAAGTTCTGAATTGACAAAATTTTCCATGAAATGTTTTCTGGACGTTTGAGCAAGGCGCAAGCGAAGCGCAGGTTCTCAACAAAAACACGGAAATAAAAGAAAATGTTAAAAAGTCAAAAGCAATGTCCTGCTCAAATGACCGGTCAGATGGTGCTTATCACCCTGTTTGCAGCCCTGAGCCAGTTGTAGGACATTCCATGTTCTCATGGCGGGGGCAGGCAATCCATAGGCCAACCTCTGTCAAATTCCCCACAGAGTGGTACTTGTTTTTATCAACCGAGGAGGAATGATGGGCTGAGTCAACCCGCAACCATCTGATTGCGAGCCATTTGCTCTACCACTCGAGTCAGCTGGCCAGACACACGTGAACGTTTCCCCCACGTTACAATTATTGTCGAAAAAAATCTGACCATGTGACAAGCAAATATTCTCACGTGTTTTATATTTAAGCGTTAACATAATCTCCAAACGTAACGGCGATCGGTCAAAGGTGTATTGTGTTATTAAATAATATAATACATTTGGAAAAGGGTGGTTATAAGAGCATGGTCAGATGTTGGGGGTTACGCGGAAGATGAAGCGTGCGGAAAAACAAAAATGAGAATGAATAAGCTCGAACATCTCCAGAAGCGCGTAACAACCACGAAAAAAGAATCAGCCGGGAGATTCTGGCGAAGACCTGCCACTCTCTCAACCTCCGTGTGCCGTGGTGCGTCAACAGTGCCATGGTGGAGGTGGAGAGCGTCGAGACTTGTACAACCACCATTTTTACAAGACCAGGTGTCTGTGGACATCGGGGGAGCCAGCGGGCAGTGCAGTGGTTAGCGCAACTGTGCTTACGAGCCCAGCGGCACGAGTTCGATTCCCACTCACGATCAATAACCAGGGCCGCCCATAGGGGTCGGTGGGGGGCCCAGGGCAAATCACACCGTGTTGGTGTTGGCCCCACAACGTCTTCAAACTAAACCGGAAGTATTACTCCTGACACTATGACGTCGAAGCGGGTGCCCCCCCCCCCCCAAAGCACGGGGCCCAGGTCAGTCGCCCCGATTCGCCATACCCGAGGGAAGGCTCTGGCGCAATCACAGTGGCAAACTTTTGTACCGGTTCTGAGCCTCCCCTCGGTCGACTCAGCCTCAAATGAGTACCTCCTGACATTGTGTTTGGCCACCCACCCCCTCGCGTGCCATGCCGGCCCTTTCATACGGTGCTCGCTAACAGCATTTGCACCAACAGTCTATTCAAGGCTATACTGGGGATTCTTTATTTATGGTTTTTACCTCTCTGGGACTGCTATGTAATTAGAATTTCTCAATAGCAGATGACACCTATATGGACACCGCACATACTATAGCATCCATTAGCCGCCATGACCAATCCATTGTTGGATGAATGCCTCCCAAAGCCACCGCCATCCTCTCACCGTCCGTGATGCAGTAATATAAATGCTATTCACATGTAATATTTTGCGCGGATAGTTAAGCCATCGAGTGTGCATAGCAAATGCATGTGTGAAATAGCTTTTGGCCGATTCTTTTAAATATTGAATGCCTATGAGCGCCTATATATATGGAAAAAAATGAGGTGGCGGGGGAGGGGGGTTGCAATGGTGCTTGCCTCAGTATGCATGTGTAGAGTAATATGACTCGGAGACCATCAAACACAGGTTACCCATTTTGCCCTCTGCACAATTATAACGGAGAGCAGTGGAAAATGCGTTCAACCCCACAGCTGCAACCGAAGGACATTTCAAACGAGTTTATTTTTAGAGAAGGCACGCCTTGTGCATGACAAATTATCCTCCTTTGGTTTTTGTATTTTTTTGGGGGGGGGGTGGGTGGGGTTAAAAAATTAATTGGAGGTGACCGTTTGTCGTTTAAAATTTTAAACACTTTGGGAGCAAAAATTACATGAAGACCGAATCCAGCCTCCAACGTAATCGTCGTATGAGAATATGAGACAGTGGTGATTTGGTGGTGATGGTGGTGACGTGATGCTATGTGACATTAAATTGCGTTCTGCTATTTAAAGGCCAGTGTATTACAGCCATTAAAAAAGTTTGTAACTTGACTGTAGATTGCTCTGGAAAATGTTGAAAAGAAGTCACCCCAAAGTTATTTCATCCTCGACTCTTCCGCCTCGATCTTTTTTTTTTGAAATAATAAGATTAGAGATGAAATGCTCTGCCAAAGCCATCTTGTCAAAATTGATTTCCGTTTATGTGCATGCACAACACATCGTCCACTCTGGATGCACTCGGTGCACTTGTGGATTTGAGGATAATTGCAAATGAATCTATGGGACAAAAATGTGTACATTAGCGCTCGTTTTGAAGTTGCCAATTAGTGTTGTGGGAGCCGACCCAAAAAGCCAATCACTTTGTTAGGCGACAGGCACAATACCACGATGGGTGACCTGGGGAAACCAAGCGTGAGACACATAAGAAATGTGGGACATTCAAATACAACACTTTGTTTTGTTAAGCACATGCATTGGACCACTTCACGAATCACCATTCAATATTGGGGTCAGCTTAAACAAACTGGATCACGAAACGCAAATAAGGATTTTGGTCATCTCAGCGTGTACAAGGTCTGGACTCTATTCAGCAAGGCATCTCCTTCAAGCTATGAAAAGGCAGTTAGTCTTATGGTTTTTCGTAACATTAATGTTATATCACAAGACATTATTAATATACCACACTAAAAAAAGGACAATTGTCACAATAAAAAAATTAATTACTTGGATGTATGTTATGAACTGCATTGTAATATTAAGCCACGAGTAAATTGCTCGTGCAGAGTAATACGACTGCGCAGGTTGTCGCGGGTGAGCTGTGAAGCTTAAACGACGTCAGATGGTTTCCAGCAGGTTCGGGAACAAGTGCGTGCGCGCAAATCAGGGCACCGGTCCTTGTCAACCAGATTGTCAGCCGGGACAGGACCACGTTCAATTACTGACGCAACGCAACTGCGTCACTAGGCTCCGTTGTTCCGCGGTCGGCCTTTTGAGTACGCTGCAGGAAATGTTGAAACGATTTAAATTCACGAGAAAAAAAAAAAATCTGATAACCCGTTGTCTTCCGCGGACGACGTGTGGCTGTAAAGCTTACATATAGAGAGAGTAATACTTGTAATTTGTAATCATTTGACGCTATAATTACACTTGTTTACCCAAGGGAAGCCTCACGGAGTCAGAAGGTTGTCTCGAAAGGCGATTTTGCCGCACGTTCAAAATCTCAATTGACTAATTCGCTAGTAATATTTTATAATTGGGATGTGTGGCCAATACCATTCACATGGTTACATAGGGGGGGTTAGCTATGGGAGGTAATTGGAAAAACCTGGAGGAGACCCATGGAAAACTGGGGGAGAACGTACAAACTACACTAGGAAAGGCCCCCCACCAAGTCTGGAATCAATCAGACACCCTTCTCGTTGCGAGGCACGAGTGTTACCACTGAGCCACCCCTGCATCACCCGGCTGCTCATGTGGACCGTTCTTTTACCGTTGATAAGGCCCAATTGTTTCGCCATGAACGACAGTGGCTTCATTAGCCACGAGCGCAGGGGAAGGGTGCGCGTTAGCCGCCGAGTGGAGGTGTGCGAAGTCAACAAGAATTCCGTGTGCCTGTGCGCAAGCTGGGGTATCGGTCGTCTTGGATGCTACAACAGTGGTGTAATGGGTAGCGCTCTGCGCTTGCAAGCCAAAGTTTGCCGATTCGAATTGATCTCCCGGCGTGGCAGTCGAAATAATGGGCAAGGTTCAGAACACCTCTCCCCACCCACCTCTGCGGCCCCAACAGTTCAATGTGTATATCGATCAGCAGGTTCGTCAGCATGTATGTATGTATGTTGAACCTGTTTCGCACCATTAGTAGCCAACCGTGCGAATCGGAGGTGTTTTTGGTGGGGTTAATTGTAGGTACTCCCACCCTCTTCCAAGACGTCTGGCCAATGTTTAAGGGTAGGCCAAATATCACAGAGTGGAGGCTCCCTAGACACTCTGTCTGGTCGGAGGCCCTTCCAGCAGCAACGGCGTGGGCGAGCGATTGCAGGGCTGCACCTCTGCCTCTCGCCTATCGGTCTAAGCGGAGCGAGTGAGGGGACACACCTGCGACGGGAGGCCCCGCCTCTGTCTCTCGGGGGACAGCACGTAGGCCTGCTGCGCGTAGAGGAAGGTTTTGTAGCGAGGTTTTGGGGAAGCCGTGACATTGCTCTGGGAGAGGCTAACCGTGATCTGGAGAGGTGGGAGGAGAGGGAGATTGAAGCAGGAAACATGGGGGAAAGGAGAGCGGGGAAATGGGGGGTGGGTAGAGGGGGGGGGGAATATGGCAAGGGGGGTGGGGGGGTGGAGGGCGCAGGGGAACAGCATTAAGCAAAGCGCGGGAAAAAAAGGCACAAGGAAGAAATGCGTGGGGGAGGGTGAAATGAATGGGAATGTTGCAGGGAGAAAACAAGGGGACATTAAAGCAAAGCATAATAAATAAATAAAGCAAGTGTTCACCAGAAAATGAGCGCCTGAAAATTACACTGCTGGAGGTACATTAGGCAAGCATTTAGAATTAAAGCCGGAAAAACAAGTGAAAGTTGAAGCTAAATTAATTAGAAAGGGATGAGGAAGTGCTCAAGGCAAAGCGCACGATTGGGTGGCTAAAGCACTTCAAATTATTATTTTTAATAAATGCAGCTTTCAAGCTGCTCTCGTTAGCCCAAATCCGCTCCCGTCCGTGGGCTCACGAAGAGCGAGGATGAAATTACATTACGGAGGGAGGGGAGGGACCTCTACACATTCACCTTCAGCCACTGAAAGTCGGATGGCACACAATCGTGGGATTAACACAAAATCCATTCTTGTCGCAATCTCGGCGCATTACTGGGACAACGGTAGCAATCACATAAACAAGTAACTCCAAAGTACAATGAGGAAAGTTAAAATGGGAACGGAAGCAGTAAATTAGTCGCTCGAAGCCTTTTTGGAATAACAGTAGCCACAGTGGACGTCTTCCCAATTATTGTAAACTTAGTAGTCAAGCAAATCATCTGGACACTCTCCAAGACTTAGTTTCATATTGCCTGTCTTTTGTCTGAAAGCGTTTTTTGTTATATCTGTGTGAGTCACAATCTACTGATGGTCTGCGGCCCTAATGAGTACGCCAATGCCTCTGCGTGTGTGCTGGGCATGCACGCTCGCTTTGTGTGACATCGAAAGGAGGAGGGCACTGCTGATCAAACACCACGGGAGCCCACGCAACGCTGCCAACATACACACCGCACGCGTTTCAAGGTCCACGGGTGAATGTGCCGTGTGCGTACGTATTAATGGGTGGGAAACCTTCACGTGAACGCACACGTGCATGGCACGCGAACTAATTAGCTCGTGTGAGTCTTTGAGCATGCACATCCGCTAGGCCAATTATCTCAACCGGTTCTGGGCCTCCCCTAGGTCGACTCGGCCTCAAATGAGTGCCTGGCGCCATGTGTAATCATCGTCACTGGGGAGACGAAGGCGGTCGTGTGCCCTGCCGGCCTTCATGGACGCTCTCTAATAGCGCATGCGCCAAAATGCCTGTTAGCGCTACGAGGGGGATATTCGTCTTGTGCCAGAGCTGGCAAGAAGTTCCATTCCCAGCCAAGGCTAACACAAGTGACACGTGGCATCCAAACTTGTCTTGGGCCTCCGCAAGGTCGACTCGGTTGTTAATTATTTATTAGTATGGCAAGTAAATGTCAGCACTGGAGAGACAAAGGTGGCTGGGCAAGGTGTTTACTACACCACCCCCTCGTGCACCACGTTAGCCTCAAAAGGTGCTCACACAGATGACTTTCCTCAAGAGACTATATGGCTAGATGGGAGGTATCTGACTTGTGTCTGTGTGTGTGTGTCATATGTGTGTATATACAATCCCAGTGACCCAAGGTTGAATTGCTGACCATGCACATCAGTGGTAGGGAGTGTCTGAACATGGCCTGAGCTTTGTATGACAATAGAAAGACAGAGATGGCTGGACAGGTGACCGGCCACACAAGTGGTAGGGAGTGTCTGAACATGGCCTGAGCTTTGTATGACAATAGAAAGACAGAGATGGCTGGACAGGTGACCGGCCACACAAGTGGTAGGGAGTGTCTGAACATGGCCTGAGCTTTGTATGACAATAGAAAGACAGAGATGGCTGGACAGGTGACCGGCCACACAAGTGGTAGGGAGTGTCTGAACATGGCCTGAGCTTTGTATGACAATAGAAAGACAGAGATGGCTGGACAGGTGACCGGCCACACAAGTGGTAGGGAGTGTCTGAACATGGCCTGAGCTTTGTATGACAATAGAAAGACAGAGATGGCTGGACAGGTGACCGGCCACACAAGTGGTAGGGAGTGTCTGAACATGGCCTGAGCTTTGTATGACAATAGAAAGACAGAGATGGCTGGACAGGTGACCGGCCACACAAGTGGTAGGGAGTGTCTGAACATGGCCTGAGCTTTGTATGACAATAGAAAGACAGAGATGGCTGGACAGGTGACCGGCCACACAAGTGGTAGGGAGTGTCTGAACATGGCCTGAGCTTTGTATGACAATAGAAAGACAGAGATGGCTGGACAGGTGACCGGCCACACAAGTGGTAGGGAGTGTCTGAACATGGCCTGAGCTTTGTATGACAATAGAAAGACAGAGATGGCTGGACAGGTGACCGGCCACACAATTCTCTCATGCTTCCCATGTGATCCCAAAAGTCTCTAAGGCTATGAATGTGTGTCAGCGTTAATGTGTGAACGTGTGTGTGTGTGTACAAAATTCCCACTCTGCCAGTAATCTCAGTCAGTTGACCCATGACCTTCCAGCGATCATTCAACACGTCACAAAATTACACCTAACCTAGCAGAAGCTCTGCGGTGATGTCACCGTCAATTAGTGGCAAACAGCGGTTGTTGTTGTCTTGTGCGCGCGTGTGTGTGTGTGCATGCCGAGATCTTGGCCATGTCACGTGGCCTCAAAACGCACCTAATCTGGCACAGGCATCGCACCGGCATCAACGTCACATCGTAACAACATGATGGCTAGTTGTCATTGTTGTTGTTGTCGTCGTTACTGTTGTACATGACGCTGTTAATAGGGCGCTCACCAACGGCATGTCGCCCGACAGCGCCGCAAGCGTGAGTGTGCGTGCGTGCCCCCAGCTCTGCTCACCTGGTGGGTGTACCTCTGCTCTGCCTCCGCCCCGGCCGGCGCCACTGCCCGTGGGAGAGTCTCAACCTCTCGGATGGCCTCCATTGACACCTGCTTGGGGAGCACTTGGAAGAGCGACGTCACGTACATGAGAATTGACTTCTTGTCCGGGTGGGCCGTCTCGACGTCTGCGCACGGGAGGAGGGAAGCCACACAGCCAAACTTAATCACAATGTCCTGTGGCTGCTGCAATTTTTCTTTTTAAAAAATATTCTGCAGGACACCGGTTTATTGCATGAAATTATACGGTTAAATATCCATGAAAATGTATAAGCTTGAACCAGCTGGTCTGAGGCTGGCATTTTATAAATGTTTTTTTTAATCTAACTTAACTCGCGTAATGTGCTCACATTCTCTGTTCTTCGCCCGCAAGCCTCGGTGTTTAGACGATAACCGGTAAATGAACAAATGAAAAGCTTTCGGCTGTGAAATCTCAGCTTTCTTTTATTTTCAAGGAACAGTTCTTGATCTGAAATGTTTCCAAAGAACCATAAGTTTTATTTCCTATGTTTTTAAAAATGTTTTCATGATAAACATGAATTACCTAACACAAGGAATAAAAAAAGATTGGAAGCGCGAAAAAAAGATTGGAATCGCGAAAAAAAGATGTTACGATCGAATTGAATTTCCCCCCTCCCCCTCCACCCCCCGATGTCAAATTTATGTTTGTCAACTGCATGGATTGCTAGCGCATTAGATCTGTGAAAGCTGCATTTATAACAATCATGAACCAATTATTATTTTTTTGCAGCAGACTAACACGGAAAAAGTATAACGTCATGCATCACAAGATAGGCCAGTAATAAATGTGACTCTAAAGATTATTGATCCAGGAATCCCACATCAGAAGTCAGTGGCTTCACAAGATGTCTCTGATTTAATAACTGTACCTTTTTAATATAAAAAGAAATTTCCAATTCCTCCCGAATCAATCCATTGTACAAAATAAACAGTGTACACCATATGTGTGTGTGTACGTGCGCATGTGTGTGCGTGCGTGCGGGTCTCTTCGTGACAGAGACAGCACCGCTGGGAATATTTGAGGTGGGCCCAGCATTGGGTCTCCGCGTGCTCAGAACACTCTGATGCAAATCCACGCGTACAGTGCAATGGCCACAATTTTTCTGATTACCGTATTTTTCTTGTTACTGCGATGGGTCAAGCAACATTTTACAAACAAGACGAATATTGTGCATTACCAACATGAATTTGCAAGTGCTCGTAAAATAAGCCACTGTGAATAACAACTAAATTGGAAAATAAGGAAATGCCTTTGCAAGGTAGGTGATCTATTATGACAACGTGTATTTTAGGACCAATTCTGTTTTTGTTCCAACATTTTATTCTTCCAAAGATGACTCAACGAAGTAGGCGTTAATGATATAGGGAAGGGTTTCCCACAAGGAAACGTCATGCCATTTTCAAAAGGTTGTGTTGATGTGTGAATTATATTTGAGTATATAAGGTACCGCTAGCTTACTGTGTGTGTGTTTCACGTGGTATATGTCACGGGAACGGCGAGCTCACGAACTATGAAGAGGTAAAGGGTACAGGTGCAGCCCTGGCAATTCTCTCTCAGACCACTGCTGGCGGAACAGCCTCCACTAGAGGTAGCTCTAGAGAGTCACTCAATAGGGTATTTGGCCTACTCTTCCACGTTAGAAGAGTTGGGAGTATCCACACTTTGTACATACCACTGCAGATGCCAATATTTATGACAGGAACATGATAATAGTTACTTTAAATGCATTACCATACTTAAACGTGATCTTTTGTTATATTACAGCAAATATTGCAATTGTAAAAAACCAGACAGATCCAAAAAACTGTTCGTCTCCCTAGCGCACAGCGAACAGCGGGTGTTAGAGAAGCATGCATAGCCTTATGCAATAGATTGTTTTTCCAACTTCCATACATGTGTTCAAAACCGCAGATTAGCACTATTAGTGAGTCTGCAAACCGTAGTCAAATTAACCATTAATGGGGCACTGCTCTCCTTAAATATTCAAACAAGAGATAACAAGGCACCGGCAGACGCCTTATATATTTCTTTCCCCAATTATTATTATACTTTCTCCCCATGAGAAGGGTTCGAGAGAGAGGACATTAACAATAACACAGACCGCGAGCCTGTGCAATAGAAATTCACCGGTTACCATAGAAGCGGCAGCTCTTGCACTAATCATCGGTGTAGCTGTCTGTGCATGCTAAAGAGCCAACGTTTTTGGACCACGGGGAAATGGGTGTCATTGGGGTGCAGTGATGACTGCAGACTGCGAGCTGCAGGTGTGTCATCGAATGGCTGCGTATTACTAATCTGCCTAAGGAGGCGCAGAAGAGGCTTCCGTGCAAAGTCATTCGTTAACTCTTCTTCTTCGATGGGCCTTTGGGCCTGTGCTCAATGATTACGACGACGATGAACAAAAACATTTTAAAGATGCCCTTCTTACCTTCCGGATCCAGAAGGCGAGCGATATTCAGATGGTCCTGGGCAACATTGAAGGCGTTGTCGAGCCTCTCTGTGACCGTCATCTGGTTGGCAACGGTCTTCCAGTTAAAGAGGTCAGGCCTGTATTTCCGAAATGCACAAAAAAGACAAAAACATCATCGCGAAGTCCTTTCACAGTCTGCTGGGGTTCGGTACTACAAGTGGTGCCTATTAAGGGTGGCATGGTGCACAGTGGGATGGTGTGGCACACACACAACGCGCCCGGCCGCCTTTGTCTCTCCATAACTGCGGATGTGTACACGCTGCACCAGGTACTCATTTAAGGTTGAGTCAACCTAGGGAGGGACCAGGACTGGTTCAGACAACACCCACCACTGATGTTGGCCATGGCCAGGAATCTATTCAAAACTAAACTAAGTTTATGTTGAAACTAAACAATAGCTGCTAATCTCATTCATTTCACTGGGTTCGTAGCGCAATTATAAAACCACTGCACCGTAACCGTGGGATATAAATGCACGTGTGCATATGGCAACATTACACTATGTAACACGATTTTTGTTCCTGGGTAGTAAGTGTTTTTTTCTAATTGCTTATGCCTCAAAAGTATAGAAAATGGCAATTTTTTCCCACAAACTGCTTTTGTGGCCAGGACTTTATGTGAAGGAATGACACAAATGCACACCACGTTCTCTCATTGACAATAGGTACATTTCAAAATATCACTGTCCTGGTCACAAAAGCAAAGTTTGTGGGGAATAATAGACATTTTCTGTACTTTTGAGGTATAAGCAATTATAAAATAACAGTTACTACCCAGGAACAATTATTTTTTTGTTACACAGTGCTATCACACATTACATTAGGATCCTTCAAAAGACAAAGCGATAAATCAAAAACACATCTTTACGTTTCAAATCAGGAAAATAACAATGCTTCCTGATTGCATGCACTACTACCTATAACAAGTTTACGTACATACACAAACAAATACACCCATACATAGAAAAATAAAAAGAAATTTGGTTTAATGAAACAACGGCAACTGTCAGCAAGCGATACCAATTCTGAAACCAAGTCCATGTTATCCGCCCGAGCCGTGGCTTCCCCGGGCAAGGTTTTGCTCAGTGCGGAGGTGCGACACTTGGTCTCGGCCATTAACGCGAGCGCAATCTATCTCCTCGAACGCAACGCTCGCCAAGCATGCAAAGCATCCCCTTCTCGTGTTGCCAGCCAAGAAAACGAGCAACCTTTCCGTGGAGGAACGACTCACCGTCCCCCCCCCCCCCGCCCCCCGACATCCGCCACACGTGCCACACAGGACTTTGGCCACATGGTGTTATTCTTCTTCCGCGAGATAACAGTGCAAGCGTCCGCCAAAAGCAATATTTGGCGCGGAAAAAAAAGCTCGCTTGCTTGTCACGGCTTTCACGACACCACCCTCCCCCCCCTCTTCCCCATTCGCTGCTTCTCAATCTCCCAGTCCCTCGCTTGGTCGATGCTAAAAAATCACCGTGCCTTGTCCTGCTCGTGCAATGTCCGGATGCACTGATGACCTGGTTCTATAGGCTTCTGCAGACGGTTGGTGGTTGCGATCGGAAGAGAAATGAGGACACAGACTTAGAAAGGGCGGCTTCTAAATTAACGGCCGTCCGTCAAAGCGTTAATGTTCCGCTTCAGGTCTTCCAAAACAGAAATTGGAATGACAATATGATAAATTACACCTGTTTGATTTAATACCCGACTCTTGATTGGCCTGACACTTATGTTTTACTTACGTGTGATTTACGACAGCAGAAAATGTACAATAATAATTTGCAACCCTTTGTCAACCCAGAGGCCCACAATGAAGGTCTCCCTGCGCTTTGTCAAATCACGGAGGTTCTTTGAGCATACTTCACAGCGCTGGTTAACTAGCGTGTATTGTTGAAGTGGGGGGGGGGGGGGCTGCTTAAGATATCACGAACCACTGACGTTAGTCGTGGTTGGGTACGGAACACAAGTGGGTCGGATTCGTCGTCCAGAGAAGCCGGCTGCTACTATAAATGTCCACGTGGTGATGAGCCACTTGGTTGAGTTATGGTTTGTGACCAGGTCACTTCTGAAAAAAAGCGATATAGCTTAGTGGGCCTTAGCTGGTCAAATAAAAATAGTTTAGTTTGTGTTTGTCGTGCAGTGTACTAACAGTTATGCCTCCACTCCTCTCCGAAAAAGGCATACGAACAATTATTACTGCTCACAAATCTTCCTGGTTCTTTCGGTGAAGTCACGTAGAAGGGAAATAATAAAATAATAAAAATAAAACTGAATACAATTATTTTAATTTTATTATTTCCCTTCTACGTGACTTTACCGAAAGAACCAAGAAGATGAATCCCTGCAGTCACGAAAGCTTTAAATCGAAACTGCTCACATAGTTCATCTTTGTTTACTACTTATGGTTGCACTCATGTAACACTTGCAATAACTATTTATAATAATATTTGGAATGGCTGTGAATTGGCACCTTCTTTGCATGCAGCATAGCTGCGTTGCTATGTGCACACATTTCTGAAGCAAGCCAAAAATGAATCTCAATTTTAATGTTTTATTCTTGGGATAATGTATTATTCTGGGAAAAAGGAGAGAAAAAAAATCCGTATTAACAGAGGCAAATCTTTGCAACAGAATGCATTATGATTTATTCACACGTTCAACTGCAGTGTATTATCTGTTAACCTCGCACCTGCCTTGGGTGCTCTCAAGGTTCATTTGCAAAAATATAAATAAACGGGGGCCCAGGTTTTACAAATAAATACCAAATCCAGCGACCACCGCAGGCACTTTGTCAACATTGAAGAAATATCGATTTCATTACGCGTCTTCAACACCATTTCATCTGAGCATCCAACGCATATGCTGCCAAGGTAAAATATCTCTACCATAAGCCACCAAAATAGGGGCATGTTATTTTGTGTTGGAGATCGCAAACTGTCGTTTCGCGGAAAGTTTTATTTCTTACATAACATGGTAGTCATTTATCAACTGGGAAGCAGAGCACGTTGAACCCCTTAGTAAAAATCCATTACCTGGAGCAAATTGCAATCGTGTCCTCTCAGCAGTGCAAACAGAAAAAAATGCTCATTGTATAGCCTGGCATACTTTAAAATGGTCTCAATTCTGCCTATGAGCTGTCTCTCTCTTGCACACTCTCTCTCTCTTGCCCTTAATTCTTGCAAATGTTGACTCGGCACTTTAAATCATGAAATGCATTTCAAACTCACTGACATGCATTCACAGCATTTCCTTTATAGCATGCTCCTTGTGGTGCTATTGAGGTGACCCGCTGTTTCACAAATAACAGGTTGCCGAAGAGAGCCCGAACAACAAGATGGACAAACCTACTCCCTGAACCCAGGTGAACATTTTCCTCAAGATGCCCATCTCTCCATCTAATATTCTGCATTCATCACCGCCAACTGCATTTCTCTGGAGAATGTGTACATTTTAATGTCATTTTCACTGCCAGCACTAATCCCCCCCCCCCTCCCCCCATTTTCATGGTCTCCTAAAAGGATTTAATTTTAGTTTTTATTTTAACAATTTCTGAGCACAGGCCCAAATCGGAGGTATGCCACACCTCTGGATTAGCACGGTTGGCCCCGTACCGTGCGAAAGAAGTTCAACATACATACTAAGACCCCAAACATCAATGGCTAGCGCTAAAACGAACTTGAGAAGTCTTAATAGATCATAAATTGGCAGGTGCGTGGGGAACTTGTGGCGAGCAGGTGAAAATAGCGGGAAATTACGTAATACTTATCAGGATGAAGTCTCAAACCTGTAGGCTAAAACAAAGACTTGATAGCATGTGACGGCGTTTTTATTAAAGATGACAACTTTGGGACATTTCAGGGTCACCAAAAAGGCAGTTGACCAAAATCCCAGACTGGATGTAACAGTTTCCACTGCTCGCCATTGCACATTTCCCATTAACGCCTCTCTCTCGTGCAAGAGGATACCACCTACGGTTAGAACGTGTTCAAGCAGTCCATGAAACGAAAACAACTCCCATGGCCGCTGGTCCTATTTTCTACCAGCCCTATGTTGTGCTGCGCCATGGCCATCCCCCGACGACCGCCACCTCTAACCCCGAACGCGGGAACGGCACTCGAATCCAGGCCAAGTCTCCGCAGTTATCGGCTAAGGCTGAGGCATCGCAAAGCTGCTGAGTTTTGTATGCCTGCAGCGTCCAATTCAGGGGAACAAAGAAGAACAAGCCTCCTCCACTGCGTACACACAATGCATAAACCATGGAATTATTGCTCGCATTTTCCTAAAGCATTTTGCGGATTATCTTATATGCGGGCACATGTGCCAATCAGCTCAGGTCTAATTTTTGTTTTGAAAAGTTCCAAAAAGTAGCGATGACAATGAAAAGGACGCTGCAATTATAACTCGTAACTCTTGACAAGAGGCCACCATTCACTTTGACAGAATAATAAAAGTATCAATTAATCAACATCATGGTTAAAAAACTGTCTCAAATGAAATACAAGGAAATCAATAGATGCTGACAAAGCAAAACAAAAGTCGATATTTCAGCCAACAGTCTTTGAATTTGGCCGATGAGTTTGATGATAGCATTCGACAAGTTTCAAATCATTATTTCAGTATCCAGCAACGTTCTAATACCCCTTTGCATTCTTGCAAACAACTAAGTGATGTTGACGCAGGAGCTAACGAAAAAAAAAATCTGACAACAGACAACGCTTTGCGACGAGCTGGCGGCCCGCTCTTTCTCCCGTGTGCCGAGTTGAAGGAAAGGGGACCCCCAAAAATCTCCCACGACTCCACGTTCCCAGGGGCTGGCTTCAGCAAAATGGCAAGGGAGCATTGCCTGCTGAGGCTGTAGGATGTCTTCACGTGAAATGCAGCCAAATGGACTTGAAGGGCAAAGTAAGTCACCACAAGAACAAGTACAAGCCTTCGAGCGCCGACCGCGATATTGCGTACTTTTTTTGGTTTAGTTTTTTGTTACGACTGAATTGTAATATTTTCAAACTGGGCTCCAAGAGAACAAAACTGACCGGGCGAAAATGTGAAAGCGTGGAATAAATGAATGTTCTGCAGAGCTTGGAATGCGTTGGACAGAGCAGAACGCATGGGAAGACTTTGGCTGCATGTGCAGTTACAGCTGTGCTGGACAGCTCCGTGAATTAAAAAAACACCGCCTAGCAGGACACAAGCATGGGCAATTTCATGGACATTTGCAGTTCTCCACTCTGTACGTAGCACGCAGCGAAGCAAGATGTATCATTATTTTACCGAATGTTAATTTCGTCCAATTTTATTGTGGAAATGTGTTCATCACCAACAGTGAGGCAAAATAACACAGGCTGTGTGTTTCAGACATTTCCTCACAATCGGTTTGGTTCAGCATCTCATTTTTATCTTCATTTATTTAAGATCGGGGCACTGCGTAATGATTAGCGCAGTGGAATTGCAATCCAGATGAGGCCGATTCGATTTAATCTCCCGGCGAGCGGCAGTTGAAATCCGGGGAAAGTTGATCAAATCCCCACCAACCTCCATCCATCCAGCAGTATGGATGGGTACATGTGACAGTTACAGTCGAGCGAGCGTGAGCCCACATCGCGATGTGCTCTGGGAGGGACTTGCCACCCACTGGCACCCACCTGTAGCTGTGTATGAGGGCATTGAAGGCCAGCCCGTCCGACCAGCTGGTGGTGAAGTTGACGACGTTGACGGGGCGATAGTCCCGCGTTGACTGGCGCACCCAGCCCAGCAAGATCTTCTCGCTGTTCGTCTGCTGCAAGTCGGCCATCACATCCTTCATCACATCCTTTACCTGGCGGAGGGAGACAACGGGCGCAAAGGCACGCGCGCGCACGCACACGCGCAGGGAAAATGGTGTTATAGCACGAAGCCGGCATAACATCGGGCAACTGCGTCCAACGCAAGGCTGCCTCCGTACAACAACAGGGGAGAAACATAACCCCACGAGCTGGTACACTGTGATCACGAACGGAGCGTGTTCAGCCTTGGGCCCCTTTTACTGTCATCCCTGCGTGTGGCAGAATCCCAGCGGTCGCCAACGGGACATTTTTTTGTTCGCCAGTGAACCGTCCGCTACTGCTGCAGCTCAATATCCGTGGCTTGCCACGCCAGTAGCCGACTGCTGTGGTAATTAAGCGAGGGATTACGGGGAGTGGAAAATAATGGCGGCGCGCACTCAGGTGACCTTGCAGCCCGATCACGTGGGAAAATACGGTGACGTTGCAATCGGTGTGAAATATCTGGAAAGTGCAAAACTGGCGCAAAATTAAACACAGTTGTAGCCACTTTAGTCGAGTCAAAGTGGTTTCCTACTGCAATTAACATGAATGCAATGCTCATCTCATTTTTACAGCCCTGAGACAGTGGTGGTAATTCTACATTCCTAAGGCGGGGGTGAGTCTATCCATAGAACCGCTGTTAGCGGCTCGCAAAGTGGTACCTATTTTATCGGGCCTGGAGGAATGATGGACTTGAACTTGCAACCTTCCCATTGCAAGCCACTCTACTGCTGAGGCACACGTGGGTGTTATGGCAATTGTTGCAAACAGCTAAGTGATGTCGGCACAGCAAATAATAAAATGTGACGTTTATAATGACGTTTATAATGAGGTTGTGATTCAGGGGTTTAATGTGCTGCGGGTTTTTTTGTTATTGTAAATATGTAATCAGAAAAAAAATTAACAACAGCTGAAATGTTTATGGTTGTGGTGCAAAAAACACCCCCTACAAATTTTAAAGCAGAACACTCAAGAGTGAATTTACCGGGTAAACAAAACGTGCATATATGTTCTTATTGATAATATTCTCAGCGACGAGTTTGTTCGCGAGCGATGAAAGTTTCTTGGAGTGTTGCACACGACTGTCTGTGCCTGGAGCCCAACACCCATTTTCACAGCTTCGTGTCACAGGTCAATGGAAGTAGTTCTTTTTTTTACATTTCCCGAGAACGTGTAACAAAATGTGGCATCTCCGAGTGTGACACCATAAATACCTAACAAACACTCAACATTGCTTGACCCAGCAGTGTTGTGAGACTTTATAACATTATGGGTATGATATAAATGCAAGTTGTTGTTATAAAATGTTTGGGATTTCAAATTAAAATCTAAAATAATTACGGATGAAAAAATAAATCTCGCCAAGATGATTCTTCTCCAACCGGAGTATCTTTCATCTCTGGATATTTCGACAGCCTAAATCCGTTCTCGTCCCGGAGGTCCAAATGCCACCTTCCTAGGGTAAACCACTCAGGAGCTCCCAGACTCTCACGATTGGTCTCGTGATGGGTGCCAAACTGTCCGGAGATGAAGTTACTACAGTTGGAAAAGCATAATCTCGGCGAGATATTCCCCTTCCCATAACAGTGGAGCTATCAAGTTGCTGTTCTTGCTGTTGTTGCTGTAGAAAGTTTAAAAGCTGGGAGGTTGCATCACCCCATCATTCCTCAAAAATCAATTAAATGAGGGCCCCTTTTTTTGGAATTTATATCGCTGGGTCAGAATTGCCAATGGAGAGTGGCATTACCCAATGCTTGCCTGAGCAGGGATATACTTTTGTACTTGTTCCTGTTAATTTGTTTAACGGAGCAGCACCCTATTTCATCCGTCTCGTGGCTACACGACACCGACCGCTCCCATCCCAAGTGGCCTACAGGTCTGCGGGCCTCTCTGCAGTATAGTAGCCGAGAGAATATTGTGACAACTCAGCCGACATACCACGTTTAAGAGAGTGCTCAGTGTCAGGATTAATGGGGCGTTTTGACTGCAACCGTACATTTTTTGACAAACTCTCACAACGAGATAGACATGGTACCACTGCACGGACAGCAAATGTAATCGAGCTAAGGAGTAACTGTTTTAAATCCAGGTTGCAATATGGGTCAGTTAGAATATAACGCAGCCTAATCTTTAAGATTCATGTCGCGCAAAACAAAATAAATGCTTCCGACACAGCAGTCAATTATGCAGTACACAGTCACCACTTTTAAAAAATCTAATTGAAAATTCACTCCCGCAGGCAAAAAATAATAATGTATTGAATCTCAAATACATAACACACGGTTTTTTTTTGGTCTCGGACTGGATATTATGTGTAACATTTTCTCTTGAATAAAACTAATGCCTTGGCTCAATTTAAAATATTACTTCCGTGGCCATAATAACGAATGATGAGTCTAAGAGGTTTGCGGACATGGCAAAACCCAAACGTTCATTGTGAAAACGAGGGCCAAAAATGCACGGTGAGAAACATGAGCGTGCGACTGTCGAGTTGCGTCTAAGCACCGGAAATCCGCTCGCTTCAACCAATTTAAATGAGTGTGCGTGCCCCAAAATTAGTTTCCTCTCGTCGCAAATATTTTGGACACTGAACTCCTCAATCCAGAGTTGGACAGCGCAGTTAGTCCATCGGAAAGTCGCGTGTGGTTGGGTAAAGTGTGGCTGCTCCTGTCTCTTCCAAGGCATCTGGCCAGCGTAGAAGAGTAGGCCAAATACCCTCGAGAGGGGCTGCCTAGAGAGCTCCCTATCGAAGAAAGGCCCTTCCACCAGCGGTGACGTGAGCAATTGCAGGGCTGCTCCTTTACCTTGTACTTATGAGTTGGCCAGCTGAGCAAATACGCTCATGAAATATAAATGTTGTCTCCTGAAAATTAAGAGACAGCGATCGAGCCAGCTTCCACAAATGATGTCATCGGTTTGGCAAGGCAAGCGCCGCCAAAGCTCCACGTTCAGCTATTTTTGTTTGTGTTGTATATTGGTTCCATTAATAAGAGCAATAACATAATTAGAGTTCTTGGCTCTCGGAATTCACCACGGCGGTCCACACGAGGACACGCTTGCCGAGTGGAACTCGCCTCTCCCAGCGGAGTCTGTCTTCTTAAGTACTCGTTATATATTTTCTTGATTAAAATATAAACTACGCAACCAATGTGCCGATGTGGTGATGCTGATGACCAAAAAAAGCCAAACGAGGTGCTTCAATGTGTCACGGGAGTAGATTGTGAAAAGGTAAATAGTATTTGGAAGGCGAGCACGAGAGAATTAAAAAGAAAATCCTGAGATAATCAATCTGACTAATGGAGATGTTAATGCACGCTTTCAATCAGGTATTCAATTGAATCGAGCATTTTTGGGTCACATCTAACAATGCATAACCAAAATAAGGCCAGGTAAATTTCGGTTAAAGTCATTATGCAGCTATCGCATGAAACAGCACACATTTGGCTTAAAAATCCATGAAAGCTCTGAATCCCTGAAACCTTTTCCTGAAAATTCTGATAAAGAAAATGCATCGGCGAGCAAAGTGGTAGAGTACACAGGGCGCCGCGCTATGAACCCAGCAGCCTGAGTGGGATTCCTGGCCATGGCTGACATCAGTGACGAGTGATATATATTTTTCGAACCGCTCAGGGTCACCACTTCACCAACCCGAGCCGACGAGGCTTGGCGGAGCATGAGGAAGCTTTCATCTGTCAGTGGATTTGACACGTAGAGAAAAAAATGCTCTGGCAAAAAACCAGTCCATGGAAGAACATCATTATTCTTTGGGTCTTTCGGTAAAGTCACGTAGATAGGTTCAAAGAAAATAACAAAAAAACGACAACGTTTCGCGATTGAAACGTCGTAGTTTTTTTTGTGACTTTACTGAAAGACCCAAAGAATATGAATTTCTGCAGTCACGAAAGCTTTAAGTCAAGATAAAACACCATTAGTCAATATTGAGCACTATGTATTTTAAAAATTAAAGAGGCACTTCTATAAAAATGCTGAATTCTCTGAAATGTATCCGTAAATTTCCACAGCCCACTAGACTTCCCTCCAAGCGTGAGAAACATACTGTTCCATCGATTAAAATCAAGGGATACTCATATATGCGAGGTGTAGTCAAGGTTGGCAGAATTAATGTATTGCTTCCATAATAAGTGAGCTGTCAGTTTCCCTACAAAATCAGTCTCCAGCCAGACCAATACATCACGAGCAGCCATCACTTGGCAGCCCTGGAGGTCTTCAACTAAGATGTGTCTAAGTCACTTCATCGCCAGAATGCAGCGGTCCTCAATCCATGAGCCAAACGTCGTTCAGGGGGGCCGGCGAGGGAAGAGCGGGGGGGGGGGGCAGCTGTTGCATGATAACCGTGCAGGAGAAACCTTAAATGTGCAAGTGGAACGCCGGTGCCATGTTGCAGTGGCCTGCACGAACACCGCGTTGACGAGAGGCATGGACGGCAGAGATCGGTTGAGCGATTCACGCAGCCATGGTGGAGGAACGGGGGGGGGGGGGGAGTGTGTGAACCAATGGTTTTGTTTGAGGGGGCAGCCAAACCAAAAAGTTTGAGAGCCACAGCGTGTCAGGCTGCCAGGCTGCATCACGTGTTGACCCGGACGTGCCTCATTAAATTCGTCGCATCGGCTTGAATGTTCTCGGTGTCATCAAAGCGATTTTTTATCCCTCACAAATTGCGTTCGTGGCATACGTTTTGCCACAACACTTCGCTCGCGACAACTCGCAGGGCACCGACTCACTCCCGGTAGAAGGGACTCCACTAGCCAGAGCTCTAAATCGTCCCTTTAGAGGGTATGTGGTCGATTCTTCCACGCTTGGCAGGACCTTGTGGAAGAGGTGGGGGTGGGTACCCAAACTTTACCCAACCGTGCCAGACGTGGCGACCTGCCAAATGTGATGTACTGCCGGGTGGACGTAGCATTGAGGAAACTTGCCCCATCGTTGAAACTGCCGCGCCGGGAGATTGTAAAAGGCATGCAGTGTTCCTAACCATTACACCCATGGCAGCGCGTCTAAGTGTTTTCGCACTTCAGCAGTCATGTCATATTGCGACGTGTGCACAATATTTTTCGTGAAATAATATTCATAAGGTCATTTTCAACAAACAAAAAACCCATTCAGTTTCTATCAAGGCCTTCAACTGCAATACATCTTTACCTGCAAACTTTTTGACAGGGCCTCGTGTGTTTGTTACAGAAATGAGTTAACACTCAACTTGGCAGACCTAAATGTTGATCGACTTAAGTCGATTGCGTCGATGAAGGCTTGTTCTACGTTCCACGAGTCACTTTCATGAAATATTAAATCATATCGTTTATACTGGTTGCCTTTCCAGTTCTTCAAATAGACAGATGCTTTTTAATCACCACAAACGTATATTAACCGCAACAGTAATCCGCTCGCAATCTGTTGCAAAAAATGAGAACGTTCACAAAGCAGCTGATTTGCATTTTTTTGAGGAGAGAGAAAAGCAGCGGCAAAAAAAAAATGTTGCCCAGCGAAGGAAGCCAAACTTGAATACTTGACATAATTAGGTGTCGTCGCGGTTACTTTCCCGGCAATGGCGGCATCTTTAATTCATTCGCAGAAACAGCCCGAGGAGGTATGAACTAAAGCCCTGAGCACTTATGAGATGGCTACTGTTGGGGGGGGGGGGAAGAGAGAAGGATTGAGGCTGATGAACTGCATGATATGCATGAAGCGAGAGAAGCGACTTCCACTTAGTGTGTTGGGACCTGCCCTGCGCTCTGCCTATTTTCGGCAAAACCATCCCCTGAGATAAAACCCAACGCTGCTGCTAGAATGGGCTGAGGAGAAATATTCCAGAGCATTAGTCTCCTTCACATTAAATGCGGAGAAGGCGGCAAGGGCCTGGGCAACCCCCCCCCCCCCAACACCTAGCTGATTTGGCTCAAGTGACTTGCCGGGGTACGGGAGTGGTTTACAATACGAGTTATCTGTTAAATTGCTCTTAAAATGAGCAATCCAGTACAAAGAGGGTTTGGTAGTGGTGGTGGTGAAAAGAAAAAAAAGTGTTTAGTCTTTTGTGCTTCATCGCTGTACATTTCCCAGCGTGTCCCAATCTTCGTGCCGGCATCACAAGCGAAATTGCACCGCGCTGATATGATCCGCACGTGGAACCCGCTGGCTCATTCCCCGGGACTGTGGATGCCACCTCCTTTACGCACCGGTAATCGATATTTATTGAAAACAATGCCAGAACTTGCTCATTGCAGAAACTTGCTGTGTTAAGATGGCAAGAACGTGTCTGTCCAGTGCTCGGCGAGCTGCATTGGCTACCAGTTGCCAAACAAATGCATCGTAAGGTGGCACCTCAATACACATAATGTGCTTCCCACAAATTAACACCAATATCTTGCTCATCTCGTCAAGGGGCATAAACCATCACGTGAACTTGAGTCATCCCTGGCAGCTGGCGTTTGGCTAGACAAAAACAAAGATGGTCACCGCATCGCGCGCTTTTGCGGCCGTCTGGAACGCTCTTCCTTCCGATATTAGGAAACCACTGGCAGCTGTGCACTTTTAAATCTAGATTTCAACCTAATTTCTTTGGAGCTGCTTTTGGTGTTTAGTTTATTGTCCTTCCCTTCCCACCTCCGATTAGCACGGTTGGCTAGATACGTATGGTGCTAAAGAAGTTCAACACACGTACATACGAAGATAAAGGTGCAGCACCGAAATTGCTTGCGCTCATGCCCACTGACGGCGGAAGGCCTCCACCGGAGGGATGTCTGGATGATATTTGTTCTACGCGTCCACACTGGCCAGACGTTGCGTGTCACTCCCCACCACGACACCCCCATCACACGTGATTTGCTGATCAACTTCACTGCGGTGTACCCATTTATACTGCCGGGTGGACAGAGGCGGGGAGGAGGATTTAGAGAGAGGGGGGAAAAAAACGTGCACGATCGTTTCAAATGCCGTGCCAAACTATGGGATCGAACCGGGCGACCTCTGGATTGCAAGCCCAAGTGTGCAAGCCATTACACCACAGACTACTGTGGAGATATCCAGAACGTCTTAAACTATTCAGCTAATCACGACCAGATCCACATCATTTGTCACAAACTGAAATTGTCGTCCTGTAAAATCTGACACGGTCTTAGAGTGCTCAACCGTATTTTAATCAACAAATCAGCATGTCAGCCTGCAGAGAGTGTCCATCATGCACAATAATCAAGTAACAAAGGACGACGGAAAATAATGTTGGTGGACAAGCAGTGTGCGTGCGAGTCATCAACCACTTTTCACTCGTGCGTGTGAAAAGCTTCCGTCAAAACAGCGAGGCGTGACGATACTTCAGAGAACAAAGCAGGTAACGGTAACGGAAAGCATTTTCAAGTGCCCATCCATATTATTATTATTATCCAATTTTAAATTGATGACACATTTCTCCGAGGTTGGACTCGATGCCATACATTATTCATATTGTTCACTGTCAGCGAAACTCAACCGCGGGGTTTTGTGTACGTTTGTTTGGGTCATTGTGAGAGAGAAAAAAAACGTAGAAAAAACAAATCAGCATGACAAAAATGTGCAGGAAATAAATTGCTCATCCAAAAGTGATTCCGTGGGCACATGGCACGCCACATGCATTACAATCGCGTGCAAAAAATGTACAGCTGTTCGTGCCAGTGCCAAAACAAAGATGTACAGTGTGCTCACGAAGAAATGTGCAATGCTTCAAATTCACATAACAATAACATCACCTGCCCGAACACTAAAAATGACGAACACCCAGAGAGACAAATGGGTCAAAAGTATGACTGGCCTCAGAAACTGAGAGCTGAGATTTGAAAAAGACATTTGGCTATGACTATAGCGCACCACACAACCAACAAAGGCACGAGTGATAATTCTCCCAAATGCTTTCGGGTTGAAACGTGAGTGTCCAATGTATCGGACGCCATGGTGAAAAACACACTGAGTGCAGCCATTAAATACATCGGAGAGCTAGAGAGCAGGGAGCCCAAAAGCCGACACACAATTTTGACGTGGCGACAACCTCCCTGGCATTCTGTTTTGGGATTCACCGATCCGGGTTGCAGCATCCATCCAATGCTCTCATTTGGAGCTTGAACAAAAAAAAGTCACGAGCAGTGCGTCACACCGAATGAGTTTATACGGAGAGTATCCCGCAAGTCTAAGCTCCTTTCCCAAAGTAATTATACTCCTGCGAAGTCTCGAACGAGGAACCGATCGAAGATCCAACGCAGGAGATATGAGCTGGCTTCAGCCCGAATAGAAGACAAAGTGCCCGCGCTTGTAATTGGGTTCGAACACGCGGCAGGTCCGGCTATTTCTATTATAAATGTAAAACGTAAGAGTCGCCCGAAATTTCAGTGCGGTGACGCACAATCCCACTCATTACATTGCCGACTTACCACTGCCCATTGTACGCTTACACAGGAGGTACGAACGCTACGCATTCAGCAACGGGAAACAACCAAACCCAACGTGCAATTGAAATATTTTGGCGGTTGCTCTTCAAATGCCACACGAGAGAGTGTAAATTGAAATTCCAGTGTAATGGGTCAATGAAAAAAAAAGTCCATTAAGACTAAATTGACGGCTTCACGCTGGGCTGCGACAAGGGGCGACCCACGCCAAACACAGACATCAATTGCCACCGATGTTCAGAGACCAAAATTTCAAGCACAGGATGGTGGGATTGTAACAAGCTCACAATCAAGCACACCCGACACCCTCCATGAACATCAACGGCACATCTTATCCCAGCAGGTCAAGTGAATTCTATCACAAAAGCACCACATGCACATGATTACTTTTCGTTTCGACACCACGTGGAAGAAAATACTTAAGCGATGTGTAATTGTCACTGTGTTTGTTTCATTTATCACTGCATCCCTTCCCACTAGTAACCTCATTACTGAGTGGTAAAAACAAATAATGCGTATGTTTTTTATGATTACCCATTCATGCGAATTGAGTAAACTACCCCGAGCAGTTGATATATGTGTATATAAATTCAGCCCTGCACACAAAATATGAACACGTACCGTATACATATTTTGCCAATCTGGTGCCATCATTTTCACCGCATTAGCTTACATAATTAAAATGAAGAATGTGTGCATTCAAATTAGTGTTAACTGATAAAACGTGTCGTAAACTTTTCAAATTAAATTGCTGAAAACAAATAAATACATTATGAATTTGATTACATAAACCGTGGAAGTTATGAATATGTAATACATTTAAATCCAAAACCATGAAAACACAATGTAAAATCTGACATTGGGGGTAAAAATCCAATAAGTCCAAGAATTAACCCAACACTCATTCCTACTCCATCAATAATATCTTATCAATTACCTATTCCACACACAAATCGAAAGCATGAAGACACCTCCATGTAATTCCAGAGGCGGAATTGGAAGCTAATCACAAGGCTTCTCCCAATATTCTTGACTGATAGACAGCAAGCAACAGCGTTCGTCAAGGTTGACAATATATTTCCTAAGAGCTCCCGACGGCAAGCCAAAGGCCTGCAGGGCAAGGCCCCTTGGCTGCATTTAAAAAAAAAAGTCCATTCCCGCGGCCCTACAAAGACCTTTGCCGAAACAACACACCTTTATAATCACGGTCCACACACTATCATGTCTGTGATTAACACCGACATTGACAAATATGGCCTTTTTCTGTGACATTTCCCTCATTGAACGGTTCACGGCACAACCCATGCACCATAACCCCCCCCCCCCCCACACAGCTTTAACCCTTCATCCCTGGTACTCTGAAGCACGAGAGGAACACCTCAAATTAGCACGGTCAGCTACGTACGGCGCAAAAGAAGTTTAGCATACGTACATACGAGGGAAAGGTAAGTGGAGCAAAACGCGATGGGATTAATGAACCTGCTGTGTAAGTGTCCCAATAGCCAGCCTACAAATGACATGTTGTGGAATTTCTGAACACTTGAAACATTTTAAATGCAACATAATTTCCTTTTTTTTGTAAATGTTCTATACATATATTCATTCTACACTCTACATATGATCACCCGTTGTTTAAAGAAGGGTTAACAGCAATAGACAATGTTGCAAGGGATTCAATAACTTTGAATTTGCTGTCAATGAAATTGGCTACGATCTTGACCCCAAGACAGGTCACAAAGCCTTGAGGACCAAACATAAACAATGTCTGCATCATACAGAGCAGTGCAAAAAATAATGTTAGGTCATTAGCTCATTAGCCTCTGGACAAATGTGACATCGCCACTCACAATCAGCCTCCAATGCCCTGCGGACATTTTGAACTTCACACATCTGTACAAGAGGCATAACAAAAAAAAGACATCTATACAAGTCTAAAACATAAGGTACAAAAAATATACCACGGTTGGCCAGATCGCTCAGGGGTCAGCGCACTGAGCCAGCATTGCTGACATCCTGGGTTCGACTCTGTGACGAACCCAACATTCAGACGTGTAGCGAGAAGACGGCCCAATCACCAAATGACTGCAAATAAGCAATCTTATTAACTTCGGCTATGAACGACACACTTCACTCACCGAACACGACCTACCGATCGACAAACAGAAGATAAAAAAGATATGAAACACCAGGACAAACAGCACATAAAATATAACAAGTACCGCCATAGAGCTTTATCCATAAACACTGACTGCCTTGTGTTATTACGACATCAGCATCACGTATAATCACTTTGTGCTACCGGTCAATATTAGCGATGCTGAGAATGCAATAACAAATAATGTTTCAGAGCATTAACCTATTCCATGTCTTCTCCGAAGCAGCCTTCTCCTATTCGTTGTAGATGCCTCTGCATCAATTCGCAAGCAACGTCAGACAACAACTGGCAAGTTGGAGGAAGCTTCCTGAGCTTAGTGGCAGCTGAACAAATCATCCGAAATTGTTCCTGGGTGGTCAAACATGTTAATCGGTGCAAGCACTGGAGCAAATACTGGGCGCTGGGGAGATAAAACATTTCAGATAAATCATTCCCCGCACGCCAGGCTGCTCGTGCAGGCACTGTGGTCCCAAAAGCAGGCCCAATGAGCCCCTTAAAATGTCAAGTCCTGGGACACCTGTTATGTTAATCCTCTCGTCTTCGGGAAGCCTCCCATAGGTGCAATGAATTGTAAATGAACTTGAGGATTCTAATTGGAGTCAGTGTCTTATTCCACTTAATGTTAAAACATGCATAAGGAGCGGTTGTGACGAAATGGTAGTCAAATAGATTTTTGCTCGTAACCACCAAATTTACCCACCGCATCACCACATTCGTAACATAGACAATTTAAAAATAATTAAACTGTGAGACTCATAAGCAACATTAAATGATTACATTTAAAATTTATGAAAGTGTCACATTCCCTGCATATATTAGGTGCATTCCCATAATGTATGCAGGTGGCGTCACCGTGTTAGATTGTAAACATTTATTTAGCATTTCACAATATTTTATTAGAATTAATCTGTTTACTATACTGAGGCGGATTATGACATCACGTGATAGTGAAAGGTGGCTGAGGCCTGGGGAAAGTCTTCATCCAGCAGTGGACTGACCATGGCTGGTGATGATAATAAACAAACAGGGCTTTAATAAACAAAAGCACCAAATACAAATATTTATTTGTAAAATGTTATTTTTGTCGTTGTTGACCATATTCGTGTGCCATTGTTAATTGTGCTATTTACTCACAATGATACGATAAGAAAGAATTGAAAATGATCACCACCCAGGAAATGTGTGTATTAATCCTAGAATGGATGAACGCTTTGAGATAAAAATATGACAGCTACAATATTAACAACATCAAACTTCTATTTCCGTGTCCGATAAATCCTCAACAGTACAATCCCAAACGTACACGCAAATAAATGACAACATCAATGATGCTCTACTTAACCATCATCCAGCAGCAGCAGATGGCCATTGCTGATATGGAGATAATTCAAATCCAATCGGGCCCTTGCCTCTTTTGGCTATACACAAGGTAACTACTGAACCAAAGAATTGACCACACTCTCCCAAGCCGTTACCATCTCTCGTGTTACCAGCGCTCATGGTGTCATCTCTCACGCTACTACGGTGGAACAGTCCACCCAGCACCTGCAGGCGAGCTGATTTCACCGTTGCAACATCTCCGCAGCGGACATCCTCTTGGGGTGCAATCAATTTACACCACACGTATATATATACAAATATAAACTTTTATGTCGCTGAGCAAAGGTCCAAAGGTCCAGAAACCAAGCAAGCAAGCAGCTGGCAACAAACCACACTGCCGAAGGTGTACCGGATGAGAGATCATAACACGTCGCACGCACGAGGCAAAGCCGCACGAGCTTGAGACGAGAGACGATGGAAGGGAAGGGAATTCCAAAGTCGAGCGGTACGGAGAACGACACGGACTGATAAGTGCTTTGGCCTACAGCGTGGCAGTCGAACGCAGTACGGATAAAAATTCAACATGAAATACAGCATACACAGGTGTGCGTGTGTGCATAGGTGCGTGCGTGTGTGCGTAGGAGTGTGCGTGCGTAGGTGTGCGTGCGTAGGTGCGTGCATGTGTGCGTAGGAGTGTGCGTGAGTGCGTAGGAGTGTACGTGCGTAGGTGCGTGCGTAGGTGCGTGTGTAGGTTCCCCTCCGGTGAGGTGTTTGTGGGTGCCCGCGCATGCAGCCAAAATGGGTACCTGCCAGTGGATGATGATGCTCCAGATGAGGCCGAGCGTCAGCTTGTGGTTGCCGTCCACAATGTCGGCGCCTCCAATGTTCACGAGCTCCACCTAGAGAGTGCGACGGACAGGCGGAGGGGTCGAGCGACGTGGGTGCGCAGGGTTGCCGAGGTGGGGTGAATGCTCAGCGCTTGATTGTGATCCATAAACATGAAAATCGATGGCGACGGAGGCCCAAAGCAGACACCGCGGAGAGCAGCACGGCGTCAAATAAACCCCGGCTCCCCCACGTCCGTGTTCCTTCGCGACTCATCAACGTGCGCAAGGCGATGACGCCGGGAACATGCGGGCGGTGCCGGGGATGGTGCCGTGGCGGCAGCAGCTTTCCGGCTCGATGCGATCTCCCGGCACGGCAGCCGAAACGACGGTGCGAGTTTCTTCAATCTTCCGCGCCGGTGTCCACCCAGCGGTTTGCACGACGGGTCGTGTCCCACCTATTCCGATATGTCTGACCAGCAGCGTATATGAGGAGGCTAAATAGCCTTCAGACAGGCTTTCTAGACTAATTGCAGAGCTCCCCCTGTAAAGTTAACGTGAGAAGAAGAAGAAACTGCACTGCAATGAGCAGGACGGCAACGACGCGCCACGAATTCCGCTACGTCCGCACTTCCTCAACCGGCTCCGTGCGTTCTTGCGAACACGCCACACACGCACCGAAATTAAGACGCGACACGCAATGTACCGACGGCCGTACGGCACGGGGCGGAAACGTACAAACAAAAAAGGGGGAGGGGGCGACGGAGGGCGCGGAGAGGAGTGGGGGGGGGGCCTAAATGCGCGAGCTTTTACAAAAAAAGCGCAGGGACCCCACGTGGAATTCCCGTTTCGCGCGAAGTAAAGCATTACCTTCGGCGGAGCGGAGAGGGAAACGCCGCGGAGCTCGCGGCTCACGGGAGGCGCGCTGACAGCGCGGTGAATAACGAGGGGGTTCACACTCATCGAGAAGCCGTAAATTATTATGAGCGCAATGGGCCTCGAAACAGCGGCCATTCCATCACGTACGACACTTGCAAACAAGGGGGATGAGGGGGCAACGAGCGGGTTGGGGGTGGCGGGGGGTGGGTTTGCAAGGGAAGCGCGTGCATGGGTGGAGGCATGGGTCGGATCAACAGGCGGGGGGAGGAAGGGGAATGGACTAGCTAGTCAGGCCCTTGTAAGAAAAACAATTAATTTCTGCAGAAAATTCCAAGTGCTAATGAATGGGCCAGAACTAAACCGAGGCAGCTGTGTTTAAAAGTGGAACGTATAAATCCGGTGTGTCCGGCGCGCGTTACACTTCGAACAGTCGGTGCACGTGCTCATTGGGAAGGGAACGTCATTATTTCAATCACAGCGAGGGACCACCGAATAATGATTAAGTCAAGAAATGCACATTGATGCGCTTCTGAAAAGGTGCTTATTAGGAGGTTTAATTGATTGATCAATAATAGATTTAAGTTATAAGTCTGCTCGAATGCTCCCCTCTGTGTAACATTGCCCCAGAAGTTGTATTGACTTGAAATGAAATTCTATAATATGCCGAAATGACACGCGTGCGTGGGCATCGCGACATTTCTCAAAACGGAGGGCGCATGTATAATTGGCTTTGAAATTCAACAATTTCCCGTGAGGCCGGAGGCCCTGAAGTTTGCGCTCGTTTCACGAGTCGTGCCGGCGAGCGTTCGGATCGACCGTCGTCTTGTTTTGCTTGCTGTAGATGTCACACAGCACCGGCGGAGAAAGCCATGAATCAACGCTTGCGGGGAGCAACTGAAACCAGGCGTCAGCAGGACTGCCTTGACACTGAATTGGCTCTCTGGACTCCATCTGGAGCCATCAGCGACCGTGTGCCCGTTAGGTTTCTGAAAGCATTTCAGACAATCTGACGTCGATAACATTTCCAGATGACACCTGTGCCGACAAATAATGTCGCAAAAATTAATAATTAATTCATGAGAAAAAAATGAGCTTTAGAAGGCTGAAACAATAAAAAAAAATTACAACAGCCTGTTATTCCCCGCCCCCCCCCCCCATCTCTTTCCGTTTCACACGACTACGGCTCTTGCGCAATTTAGAGCGTATTCATTTTCCACGCCGTCCCTCCGTCTCCGCTCCCCGTGACGACTGAGAGATCAATGTCTGTAGACGCGGAGCAGAGCGTGAATCAATCACACTCGTATCGGGCTACTCCACCAGGCGAGGGTGGACAGCGCGTGGTGGGGGCGGCCTAAAGCAACAGGCCACAGACGGATGAATTCCGCGGAGGCCTATTTGTTTTAATTCATTATTTAATTGCCGCCCACCACTTTACTGCTGGCCCGAGCCTCCGCCTCACTTCCGCCATCCAGACCCCGTAAAAATTCGGGTTGCCACCTCTATGAGGTACAATAAACTGGGACGCGTCGTGGGACAGAAAAAAGGATATCGCGCAAAATTACAAGCGGGAAGAACCGGTGTAAATTCGTAGTCTTGAGCGGCATTTTACTACGCCACTGACAACGATACCAGGACTTTTAACGTTCCGGGGAAAACTAGCAAACTTCCCAGCACGGCAGCCACTTTGACGAGAGGACAATCCCATGACAGGTGGTCACCCGAGGTAAAACGTGAAAGCATTCACGTGCTTAGCGACCCTCCAAAAAACATAGCAGCAGTGCAAGGACAGGGCACTTAAAATCAGATCTGAACAAGACTCAGGAGGAGAGCAAACCCACTGGGAACGCATGCTGTATGCCAAAGAGGTGGCGCTGGTTGTAAAGAGCCAGTTGGGCCATGCCACACTAACGAGCTATGCCTACGGGATGCACAACAGGAGGGCGCAACTAACCTTTTTCTCACCAAGTGTGACAAAGCCCACCAGCAGGTGAGAGGGATTAAGCATTTAATTGAGAACTGCTGGGTTTGTATTTCTCCCTCTTCACCGGATTATGACATAGTGCCAGATCACTGAAGCTGGATTAAGGTAGTTTAGTTCTGTTTTTTTTTTTACCATCGGGCATGTAGACCGATGCTAAATGTTAATATTTGTTTGAGAACAAAAAGCAAACAACTGAAATAACTATGCTCTAAAAGAACGCCTATCATCACACTGGCTCCAAACAGGATTTTTATACTACTGTCAAAAGTCCGCTATACTGGTAATGAGTACGTCTAATTTAACTGCACTAAAAATTACACGTTCATATATATTGTGTCGTCATATTAAAGATCAACTGGGACCCACCATAGAACCGTGGAATTTCCACCTCTGTGTGCACTCAAAGGGAGATGACTACTACTACCCTGCACGCGATTGTATGGGAAAACCACTTAAATTTTTAGTTTTTCTGTAAAAAAAAAATGCTGGGTGTCCATTAATGCATCATCCATTATTAAAGATTTATAGACAGCAGTTTTCACTGCACAATTGAAATTCTAGAAACATATTCCTTATACACTGTACTTGGGATTGTTTTTTTCTTCCGTTACCAAATGGCTCGAGTGATCTTCAATAGCACATAACAGAAACATTCGAAGCAATCACAACCGGCTATGTTGGTGAACACCTGGGACCCACATCTCGGAGTAATGTCTGTTGCCAAGACCCAGGCAGACACATCGAGGTTTCGAGGGGATGGGGCTCATGATAAAATCTTCACACCACCCAGGGTGTGTATGGATGTGTGTGCGCACGTGTAGCATTATCAATCGACCTAAAACTGCGGTCCAATTAGAACATATTTAATAATGGACGATACCTAAATGAACAAGCAGGATATTCAAATTCCAACAGCATCTTACAAGAACACAGATGTGTGTAAGGGTGACTTAGTTGTTTGGGGGTCAACGTGCTGAGTTGCCACTGCTCAGAATCCAATGAGGCTAACTGGCCATGATTAAAACCAGGTTTACGAGTGTAACAGAGTTAATGGTCTCATTCTGAAAACCAATGACTGAAAAATACAATTATTGCAAATTTGGTTCCGCGTTTAATTCGACTCGATTCCAGTTCCGTAGAAACTTGATGCATTGATTGATTTCTTGCACAATTAGACTTGTCATAGAGCATATTGATGTTCTTTTTTTCTGGATGACTACGAATGGGATGCATGCTGTGAGATCGGTTGTTAAAAGCAGCTCCATATAAAAGGAACGTTTCATCAATGGCAGCTCCTCACACTCAGAACAATCGGGAATATTTTCCTGTTGTATGGATCGATTAGGGCAATTTATAATAATCCGCACCTTGTTTCCAGATGTGAGAAGACATTAATGGACTCAGCCCGGTAAACCAATGACTGCACAAAAAACCCAACATTACAAATTTTGTTCTGCATTTATTGTGCCTAAATTCCAGCACTGAGAATTTAAAAAGATATTGGGCTTGACTGCCATGCAATGAACACGACTCCCAGTGGCAGAGCAGCTGGGAAAGTGGTGCCCCACGACTGCGTCGAACAGAGGTCTCCGAAATAGTTCTGCGATGTCCACTTCCACAGGCCGCTCTCTAGAACAGAGCTTTGCTGCTGTGCAATGGAACCGACTGATGATTTATCTAATGACACGTTGCATACATCACAATCCATCGGCCATCTTCGGACTCACATATAAGCCATGGATGGAAGACAATCGTCCACAACTGCTAGGGAAACGCCACAGAAGACATCACAATTCTAACACATTGAGGTGGATGACACCTGAGTAATGGCGACGACAACGATGGCGATGATGATGATGATACTGGACTTACGTTGTTTTTCTGCAGCACCTGCAGAGCGCGGTTGACATTATTCAGGGCATGTACCCGCGATGTCCCACGTTCCTTGGACTGCAAAAGAAGAAAAACAAAACATAGATTAGGAAGGGGGGGGGGGACCCCCAGAACAAAGAGCAAGTTACGATCGCTTTTCATAAGAAAGGATTCATGACACTTGGCTGAACCCGTTAATTAATTTCCATCATACAGAACTCGTGGGGTCGGTAACAATTTTTTATTGCAGACTTTGGATAATTGCCATTGCATTGCTGACTTACACATATCAATTTGAATTTCATTGCATGCATAATAAATTCCCAAGGGCGGCACAGTAACCCACGAACACAATGATGGTCAGCTCCCGGTGAGTTACCTTGTTGCCAATGCTGCGCACCTTGAGCAAAAAAATTTATTCTATAAAGTAAATGTAACTTCCCAGGGAGGCAACATTATAAGCTCATTAATATGCTTTAGAAAATAAAGTGCTCTCAAGTTTTGCAGAGACTGCCTATGGTCAAGAGTATAACGCAGAATTTTGTTTTTAAAAGCACAGCAAGACACCATTGATAATGCCCAGAAGGTTTGCAGAGTGGCATGGCCAAGTTGAAAAGAGTTTCAGACTTTGCATCCTAGCGTGCTGAGACTTTACACTCGTAATCAAAACAGTAGACTCGAGTGATAAAACCATTCATCTCAGCACATGCCACTTGTTGATTATGATTAGAAGCAGTTAAAATAAAATGTAATTAAAAAAATGATGTTTAAAAAAAAAAATCTCAATTTTTTATTAGAAAATGTCATTTAAAAAAAAAATCTGCATTTTTTAAGAAGAAAAAAATCTTCCAAAACCAGATCTTCCACTCGCCGAATGAACAGGACACCAAAGGAACCCCCACATGAAATGGCTTTATAGATGTGCCATGAGCGGAGCCTCGTGTGATCACGCCCCGACATAAATAAATAGTTGCACTCAGTCATCCGTCACCACCTTGCAGTTGTCGAAAATTAAAATCGGAAAGATGTTAAAACTGCGCCCGCAGGGTAACGACGGTGCCTCGGCGCCTTTTGTGGTGCGATTGCGTTACACGCAGAGAGGCTGAGAGGCACATAACGCCGTCACGGCTCGCAAATCTCGTTCTGGAGCGCGCCGCAAACGCCTCGTACGGACAGGCGAGCGGGTGTACGTGCTCACATTAAAGGCGGCAAATGCGTGCACGCCAGTATACCCACACCGCGCACCTGCAGTCACGCATAACCAAACAGAGTTGAAGTACACCGACACCTGTTCGTACATTTAGAGGCGTACTAAACTGTCGTGGTGGATGTGGGGTGCTGCATCGGCGTAACGGTTGGCGCGACCACCACAGTAAGATGATCGCGCAGGTCCACGTGTACAGGTGAGGTAACGTGTCCTGTCACCTCCTATCAGCGAGAACCTTCGGCCTCAAGAGTGCACTTAGCCTGGCACAAGCGCTGTGCTGACGTCACCGCCGCTTTGTGGCAGCTGCTGCTGCCGTCGTCGTCACGTGTAGCAGCAGCCTCGTGGCAGGCGTGATGCTCTGCGAACCCGGCGACCTGAATTAACTCCCAGCTAATATACGTTTCACGAAGAGCACTTGCCCCAGCAGTCTGCTAAAGGCTACACAGGGGATGTTTGTCTTCATATTTATGTGGCTGAGACTGTGTTTAAGCTTGCCCTTGCGAGTATCTTAGAATGTCACTACAATATCTGCCGTTGTTCACTTCTGGGACGCTGCAGCAATAGGGCTCATGATAAGATCACCAATTGTAATGTAAAATTGATTGCTTTTCTTCTGCAAAAATTCTAAGGAGAGCTATTCAACGAGGAAATCACACGAACATGGGATGCAGAATCTTAACCGAGACTCCACCACGCAGCCTGAACTCTAATTATCGTCAATAGGGACAGCCCATGCTTGCTTTTTAAGAGTCAGGTGCAAAGAGAAGAGGCTAATTGAATGATTGATAGAACCAAGAGATGTCCCGTCAACAACGAGGCCAGCACAATGCATACAATAACGAAATCGCCTCCACCTATCCCACAAACCAAAAATATGCCAGTTGCCGTGCGAGTCCCTACGTGCAATACCATGTGATTACCGCATCTATGAACGCAATATGTGCATTCCAGGATTATTTCGCAGTCGTTTTACATTGATATATATTTTGTAAAACAATCGGAGACATCGGTCAGATGGATGTAAACTGAAAAACACAGTAAAATATTCGTACCTAGGACAGCTCCGGGAACCGTACCGGAATCCAAATGACGAACTTAAGAGGCTGACGAGAGAACAGGTTGGATGGATTGCTGTTGGAAAGCTTAACTTGACAACGTGGTGTGCATGAAAAAGAAAGTTGTCAATCGGTGCGCACTACCCACTGCGACATGCGGTTCGGAGACGTGTGGATCACGAAAGCAAAATCTACAACAGAAAATTAAGCATTCGCGCTCGGAATTACACTTAAGGAGGCAGAAAGAGGAACGCGCGGATTAGAGAACGCAAGCAGGTCAACGACAAAGGTCAAAGACAAAGGTCAACGAAAAGTAAAAGGGGCTTGGGCTCGACATGTTGCTGAAAGGGTTGACGGTGCACAGTGGAGATGAACGACGGAGCCGCCGCTGTTCGTTGAATCAAACGCGGCCGAGAGGCGGCCCGGCGCAGAGACGGGAGCGATGAAATCGACTCTCGTGGGCAGGCGCTTGGAGAAATTTGTTCCGTCGCAGAACCGTGAGAGATGACAACGGCCCTTAAGTCGGGACGCCTTAATGCAGCGGTGGATTGATCATGACCGATGACGATGAAGATGATGATTTGGTAAATGATTTCTTATCTTCACGATGTCATTCATCGGCATGTAATAACGATGGAAGAGTTTGATATCGGAGCGAAGGTTTTGGTTATGATGTTGGCTTGTTCTAACAGGTCAAAGTTGCCGAAGGTTTTTGCATTTTAATCTGTCAATTAGATTTTAATTGCAAATTAGTTACAATGCAAGCCATAGCGGATGTCAGCCTGCCAGTGATGGTCATTGGAATCATCCATGCAGAACAAATCCAACAGTAATCAAGAAACATGTAATTTAGTCAGGCACTAATTCATTTTTCACAATTTAAAGGCAAAAACACTTGTTTTAGTACTCTACGATAATGAGGAAATGGGATTCTGCAAGCAAAATCCACTCGAATGACGAATACGTTGAGTTTACAATGGTAATTATTTTTCCTAATTCATATTTAACACCCGTGTTGTTGAAATCTAGGCCTGCAAAAATGTTTTTGCAAGTTTTCTGCCTTTTTACATTAAAGTTTTTAGTTGTATTAATACTACAACGGTAGATAAAATATAAAGGTGAAGGTGCAGCCCTGCAATTGCTGCTCACGCCACAACTGGCGGAATGGCCTCCACCAGAGGGCGCTCTAGAGAGCCCTTCTAGAGGGTGTTTGGCCTACTCTTCCACACTGGATGAAGACGTTACCCACACTTTACCCCACCACACGTGACCTGCTGGCCAACTTTACTGTGATGTGACCATTTATACTGCTGGGTTTACAGACGCGGGGGGGGGGGGGGGGGTTAGGTGAAGATTTAAGAAACCTGCACCGTTGCTTAAACTGCCGCGCCGGGAGGTTGAATGGGCGACCTCTGGATTGCAAGTCCAGTGTGTGAATCACTGTGGCAGCATTGCAATGATATTGATATATTTTCTATACAATAATACTGTATGGCCTCTTATTGATCCTGCATGATGATGACCTCACCATGTCAGTCACGGGAGTTGTTTAGTGCATCTTCTGGTCATCTCAGTCAGTCAAATCCCTGGCACCTGGGTCTCTTCCGTGACCTCCTGCCGGCGAGCGTTCGATACTTCACGTGGCCTTAAAGTGCGCATAGCCTGGCGCCAAGCGCCGTGGTAACATCTCTGCCACTTAGTGGCGAATGGTAGTTGTTGTTGTTGTTGACAATACTTCCTCAACGCTGGTGAGTGCTAACTGGTGAAGGCAGCCCCAGGACTGGTTTAGATATCATTGGAGTACCCGGCGATTTTTCACCGGACGGCCGGGATTTCACCTTAGGTCGCCGGGGTTAACACCGCAACGTGGCTCCACCCCCTTCTCCCCCCACAGATGTTCTCAGAATACTTTCGTCCGTTTTAACGATCGCCATAAATCATCGAGGGTTTGGTCGGCTGCTCGCATTGCATGCGGATCGCAAAGTTCCAAACGGAGGGGTGATTATCACACGGGAATCGGTGCGTCGAAATAGTCCATTGGGTTTGTGCTTTGAGACTAAAGAGCGCTTTGTTATTCTCGAGGAGACGTTCTCTCGTACGTTCACAGTGTACCGAATGGCCACACAACGGGCGTCGGTGTTTCGTATCGAGCTGCAATCGTCTGCCTTTCAGCCTGGATGATGAGTAGAGTTCTCTTGCAAGCCTCAATGACGAGAGGTACCCCGGAGCAGCGGTGCGCCAGATAATAGAATCCACACAATTGGCAATTTAACCACGACGGCGCTACAAAACGGCAAGAGCTGCTGAGGAAAGAAAGCATTATTTCACCACGGACACTCACCAACTTCTGGCCCAAAATGATTTCCAGCAACTCGAGCAGCCTCCGGCCATCGCGCAGGGAGGTGAACAGGTCCTCTATGGGCGTCTTGCCAGCCTGCAAACAACAACAACAACAACAAAAAACACACGCACACAGACGCACAGGGAGAGGCTCAAAGCGCCGCACAAAAAAACCGGCAATTTTTCTAAGTGCGCGCCAGTGCCCGTTAGAGCTCCGCTTTCTGGTACCCACCCACAATCCCCCCCCCGCCCGGCTCACCCCGGCCAGAAACAAAGCATATCGAGCCCACAGCACACGAGACGGGATGCCGCCGAGTGGACCTGTGCCGCTGTGCTGAGTGAGAGTGAAAATGACGCAGCACAGACTCGAGCGGTGGCAAAATATCAAGTCAGGCGTGGTGTGTGTGTATTACAGAAGCACGTGGTGTGTGTATTACAGAAGCACGTGGTGTGTGCATTACAGAAGCACGTGGTGTGTGTATTACAGAAGCACGTGGTGTGTGTATTACAGAAGCACGTGGTGTGTGTATTACAGAAGCACGTGGTGTGTGTATTACAGAAGCACGTGGTGTGTGCATTACAGAAGCACGTGGTGTGTGTATTGCAGAAGCACGTGGTGTGTGTATTGCAGAAGCACGTGGTGTGTGTATTGCAGAAGCACGTGGTGTGTGTATTACAGAAGCACGTGGTGTGTGTATTACAGAAGCACGTGGTGTGCGTATTACAGAAGCACGTGGTGTGTGTATTACAGAAGCACGTGGTGTGTGCTCCGATGATAAAATAAGAGGAGAACGGGGATCCGGGCCACCGCGCACAATCGTCCGGTCGGGTTTTTTTTTTTGACCGAGGGGATGCCACGGGGTGAGGAAGAGTTAACATGAAGGGTCGCTATCCATTGCGGCCTCATCGACGTTGACTTTTGTAAGTGCGCAATCGCTTTATTCAAAGGGGCGAAACAATGAAGAATCTCCTGGGAGGCAAGCGCGCATGAACAAACAGCACGAAGATCCCCCGTAGAGACTTCATTAGACTGTTGGGGTGAGTGATATTTTCTCGGATGCAATACCATTTCTTGCCTGTCAAGTCCTAGATTATTCTTTACCATCATCGGTCGTCATTCCTTCAAGAAACGTGTCCTGCCCAAGGCCACTCACTTTTTTCAACAGTTCTCTAATCCACGTGTTCATCTTTCCATTCCTTTGAAAATCAATGTCTGGAGAAAATACTCCAAAAGATGTGATCAACATGCTCTGCATTTATCAACGTTCCATTTTTTTTTTTTACACAATAAATTTGCCAGACCAAAACATGCACATGCATTTACAATAATTTATTTTGCTTTACTAATATGATGGGTTTCGAAGGGATAATGTTCAATAGGATAACTTGGTCTGAAAGAAAATACATGAATGGGAGGTGGAGGAATGACTTCCGCAAGGCACGCGTGGACTTTTCCTGTGACAACTCCAATAAGCTGGTCAATTCATCAACCCCTTAGGAAAAAAAATGGGTCACGCAAATTACCAGGATGCTGCATTTAAAATTTATGAGCCGCTTCGGATTTTTTTTTACTGGAGTGATTAAGCAATCATGGGATTTATAAATATATACAACCACTGTGACAATTTGCATAATTTGTAGTCACACGGCACAGGCCAGGGATTAGCATTAGAAGTAAAGAGCTCACTTTTTTTATAAAGAATACACTTTAATGAGTAAAATTCCACCAACACGTTCCCAGATGTCTATTTTGTTTATGTTTCTAATGGTAGAAAGCTCATCTTTCCGTGTTTGCAGTTGAAAATCGCCGCCCTGAACGCAATCGAACCCGTTGGATGACAAGCACTTCAATGGCAGACCACCAAGTGTCATGATAGCCTCCTGCTATGAGGTGCAGTACAGCAAAAGATTTCATCCATCTGTGCAGTGTTTTGAGTGTTATTCCCCTCGTATGCATGCGTTGTCTCTAAGTACCTCTCATAAGACACTCATTCATGGGATTGGATAAACACCCCAAATGCTGGGTTTGCTTCAAAAATAGTCTTGAATTTCAGCGAGGCTTGCTTGCGTACATTAAAGAGCATTATTAATAACACTGTGTAACACCATGTTTTTTCCCTGGGTAGTAAGTGTTATTTCCTAATTGCTTAAGCCTCAAAAGTACAGAAAATTGCTATTATTCCCCAAAAACGTTGCTTTTGTGACCAGGACACAAAAGCAGATTTAATAATCCCTTCCATTAATAACACTGTGGAACAAATGTATTTATTTTTTGTTCCTTGGGTTGTAAGTGTTATTTCCTAATGGCTTATGCCTCAAAAGTACAGAAAATTGCTATTATTACCCACAAACTTTACTTTTGTGATCAGGACAGTGATATTTTGAAATGTACCTATTTTCAATGAGAAAACGTGTGCGTTTGTGTCATTCCTTCACGTAAAGTCCTGGTCACAAAAGCAAAGTTTGTGGGGAATAATAGCTACTTTCTATACTTTTTATGCATAAGCAATACAAAAATAACACTTACTACCCAGGGACAAAAATCGTGTTCCATAGTGGCATGTATAACATTTTTTATTACGATTAGACCCAGCAAGGTTAAACGTTAATACTTAATTCCGTTGACGTCCACTGGAATATTATGTCACATTAATTAATTTAATGCCATGGCAATAGTTTGTGCTAAATTGCTCATATCAGCACCAAACTCATCACCACCACCAAACATCATCATTATCATCAAGTTCACAAAAAACATTTCTGCATTCTTCAACACAATCAATCCTATCACAACACCTTACTGTCATTCATCACTGTCTCAAGAACCACTCAAGCACTGTTCAATATCGCTATCACAAGTAACTCTTCAACCACCACAGCCATCGGTGTCACCGCATCCTCAAACACACGACTGTCTTACTATAGCAATGGTTGCTAGTGGTAACCAGACAAGTGATAGGTAAAGACGTGCTTTTTGTAGGCGAGACACCTTGTTACAGCCAATAGAACACTCGAGAATATTTCAGCATCACTGCGATCACCGCATGGCTTTGTCCAAAAATACTCTACCGGTGGCTCAGGTTAACTCTTTGAACATAAAACGGCGCATCAGACGCAACACTCACTATGCCAAGTTGTGGATAAGGTGGCTCCAGAACTTGCGTTGTGCTCAAGGGCAATGGCATCTTTGACTCGAAAAATAAGTGAAGTGCATTCACGATTAGTTGAAGCCAAATGACTGCAACAAAGACGACGACGATGATGATGATGATTACGATGTCCTATGGATGAACGGTAACGTTTAGCAGTACGGCGTTAAGTGTTTACGTGTGGTCGAAATATTTGGGGAAAAGCAGTGGAGTGAATTTAAGAGATGCCTCCGTTCAATTTGTCCTGCAATGAAATTTACGTTCCTCATAAATTAAACCTTAGGGCAACGGTGTCGCCCGAAAAGATACCAAGATGCTACCCGCGGCTCACTGCCGCAATGAAACGTTGGCGCCATCTGTTCGTGAAGTTTTATTTAATTTTCATGATGCAGAATCGACCGGCGTCCGTTGAACGGTTAAATCGGGGACCGCGGCGCGTACACGTACACATATCGAAACGCTGCAAGCCATTGCAGAGGCACGTCACGTATGGCAGGTCAGTCGCTGCCTTGTCATGTAATAACGCCCAGGCGTGCTGCATAATGAGATGGATTATGTTTGGATCAGACATTTGCTTCAATATACCCGCAAAGCACCTATAAGCTTACAAAGCCCCGGTAATTAACATCTTGCACTAAGACACTGATTAACTGCATTTTAGGCGATCCTCCGCGCCGCTGTGCCTAATTGGATTCATCCATCGTATTTTCCTGCCTCTGCAGCGCTCACCGCCCACGGTTTTTGAATTGCCGCGACGCGTGAGGGCCACCCCGATGGAGGCGGTGGCCGAAGGCTTCGGCCGCCGCGGTTTCGCAGACGACTCGGTGATAGACCGCTTAGTGGGGGGGGGGCAGTCCCGCAAGGCCCAGATCAGCGTCGCTAAACGGTCCGGCGTCGTTGCTGAACGGGCCCCTGCGTGAGGTCTGCCGAGGAAGCGAAGCCACGATTTGACTCCGGGTTCTCGAGGCTCCGGACACCCCATCATTGGTTGGCTGAGGCTCGCGGTGAAATCTGTCAACAACGTGTGTGCCTTATCCAAGGGACCTTTTTTTTGCCAGTATCCAAAAATTTGAAAAATAAGAATGGGTTTTACCGTTTTCTGGACGGGTGTTAAGATGTTCAAACATCATTTGGATACCTTTTGCATGGCATCAAGTCTGCATTAAATCACACAAACTCGTGGCAAAATATGCAAACATACATGCTCTGATAATATATAACTGATTGGCCTACACCAGAAACAGCCTGCTTCATGGCCTTGTCTCACAAGTGTTAGAACACTTATAGCCCAGGTCGAGTAGTTGTTGCCCAAAATGCCACATCTCAGATACAAAAACCCAGCACATATCATGGGGGGAGGGAAAAAGAATACACTGGAAGGGAGCACCTCATGTTAGTGCGTTGTCTTGACGGTCGGTTAATACGCAACTGAAAAACGCCAGGACTTTTAAAGTCCCGGGGAGACTTGGAGATTTCCCAGGGCAGCTGCCTCAAAAGAGTGAAAAATGTTGGGGGAAACGGCACAGGTAGCACTTACACTCCACGCTCGCACAATCAACGAAACTCGCATTTAAAGTTCCACAACATCAAAGGTGGCTCTCACTGATGTATTACGTTCGTTTTAAAGCTTCTCCACTTGCCGGGGGATACTACCACGGGAAGAGCTGAGTGGGCACGAATCGACACGTGCATGCAAAAAGGGGCATGCACCAGGAAAATCAGTGAACCCATCTGAAGCCACGATTCGGCAGAACCGAAACAGCCGCTTTAGATAATGCGAATCTCATACGAAGAGAATGCCAAGCCAAAGGAAAAGTCAATTACAAGATAAACATTCCAGTAAACAAATACATGAAAAGCCATGCGTGTGTTTTTTAATCATCTTTAAATGCAAACTAATTTTGTTTGTAAATATAATCACTTTTTCGCAAGCTGGCCTCAACACATGGTCCCTTTTTTATGTTCTGAGCTATAATTTACACGTCCTAAACGTCAAAAAACGTTTTATTTTGCAATAATTTTAAAATAATTTTGTGCGTTAAATTTTACATCCAATTATGGGTGATTTACCAACACCTTTTACCCTGAATTTAATTACTTGAATTAATTTAAACCCATGCAGCACAAATAACACATTCTATAATGGAAGTGTACACATAAGATGCCCTGAATGCACTTCCATACAGGATATACGTGTACGCTAATACCTTTCATGGTTGTTACAGATTGGTGTTTTTTTCATATGAAGTGATTTTACAATACAACAATTGCAATTTTATCACGCCGATCAAATATTAATAGCCTCATAATCCTGGAAGACGGTCTTAATTTATCTAAAAAAAAGAATTCTTCCCTCTCTTCGTTAGTTAAAAGTTCTATTAAATGTGTTATTTATGTGCACTTAACTGTGGTGCATGAGGTTCGTATGTGCATATATACACTTCTATATATACTGTCTACTTATTATGCAGTGGTAGCACAGTCACTCACACACAGTACCATGAACCTGAGTACCTACGTTTAAATTCGAGCCACAGCGAACATAAGCGGCGAGATGTTAACTACCTCGCCAGGTATACAGGAGGTCGTGGGTTCGATGCAGACCCAGACGCCTGTACATTTGGAGCTTACATTTCAATTGAATTTGCTACTCTTGGCCAAAACGCACGGCTATACATTTCTGAAACTGTACAATGAGCAATGTTTTTGAACAGTGCATGCGACCAAGTTACTGGGAACACACCCGCCATCGTATGATCTCCGAAGTTAAGCAAGTTTGAGCCTGTATCGTGCTCAGGTGGGTGAACACGATGCATAACAGGTTGCTATAGGGCACGGGGCTAGTTGATGGGCAGCAGAGGGCGGTGCAGGAAAAGCTACTGTCTTTTTCCATGCCTACACAAAGCAGCACTAACCAGCGTCGTGAAGTATAATCCCGTAATCCTCACAACGGGCAAGGCGTGGTGGGGAGGCCCTCATCCAGCAGTGGATTGGCAAAAGGTTGGAAACGTACATTAAAAAGGTGCTGAGAATCATAAACAAAGTGAGTACGGATGCGTTCAACAAAATATAATTGAATGGGGTTTTCAACAAATATTACTTATTTAACGCTGCCTCGCGAACACTTTCCGAGTCACTGCACGGGCACGAAAGTGGACGGACATCGGGGGGCCCTGGCGACTCGCGACGCTCGCGACGCGGTCGTGGCGACGAGCCGACCGACCGACACAGTGCACGCGCCTCAAAGCCACCGCAGCGATCGTGGGGGGGGGGGGCCCGGCCTGATCACGCAAGACGAACAAAAAAAAAGTCGCGCGACCTACACTCCCGCTCCTCTGCCGCCCTAATTTGCCGATCTTCCATAACCATCGCCTCGATACGAGCAATTGCTCCAGGATTGAATGCCTCGGAGGGCCACCCCCAAACCTGACCTCCGGTCATCTCCTATCGATTGACGCCCCTTTGTTAAGTTAGACGAACCGCCGAGTGGCCACGGGGAGCCAGGAGCGCTCATCCAATGCAGTCAACCCCTACGAGCCCAGTGGATTCCGTGCAATCGGCTTGTCGGAATATTCCTCTTTAAACCCTCCTTCTCTCTCCATCTCTCTCTCTCTCGCACCTCTGATTAACACGGTTGGCTACGTACGGCGTGCGAAATAAGTTCAACATATGTAAACACGCATATGTTTTGAATATGTAATAACTGGCATAACTGTACCGTGAGTCTGTTCATCCATTCGGTGGTATCGGGAGTTGTTTGACGCGTAGTTGTTTCATGCCTCCAGCGTACAATATGGGCAGTGGTCTATTTACTATTTTTATTTTACCAGGTAAGGCAAACACTAAGATATATAGCTTTTTTTCAGAAGTGACCTGGCCACAAATGACAGCTCAACAAAGTGGCTTATCACGTGTGAATCTATAGCAGCCAAATACTCTAAACTCATGTTTCTAAATGTGGAGGAAAAACCGGAGGACCCGGAGAAAAATCCACACGACCACGGGGAGAACATGCAAACTCCAAATATACAGCAGGCATCAGGGTCGGGATCGAACCCACAACCTCCTCCATACCCGGCGAGGTAGATAACATCTCATACAGACCCATAGACCCACAAAGACCCATAGAGTCCCAAAGAGACCCTATAAAGACCCATACTGCAGGCATCGTCAGGGTCGGGATCGAACCCACAACCTCCAGAGGGAGATACCATCTCACCATCGTGACGCCATGGTCGCTTATGCGAAGAGCAAATCGTGCTTTCTCCGCATTGCATTTGCGACGGCGATAGCCGATAGACGCACCTGCCGTGCGGTGCTCAATCAGAATCTTTATCGAGACTGGAGGAATCCGACGAGCTATGAAGCTCTTTGATCCAAGAATGTCTAGTCACACAATGAAGTTCAGCACGATGTCTGCCACGCAGGTTGGAGGAGCCAGCTCGCCATTCCTTTGCGTCGGATCGTAAACCGTGCGCGATTAATTTGCGCAACATTCATCATTCATGGAAGGCTTCAACTGCAGTTTAATTGTAATCAATAATGCTTGGCATGCATAAGCACGTGGTATTGCACGATTAATGCTTTAAAAGGGTGTCTAAAAGTCAAACATTTGGTGACTTTTTTAATTTTGCTCAGACGTTCCATTGGCTGACCTCCCATGTGCACGTACGTGCTTTTCTCGTACCCTGTGAGCGTGCAAAGTTTGAAAGGAGTAGATTTCAGCGTGCGAGCACACGTGTCAATTAACTGATTTGGGGTGTTCATGTCTCGACGCTGGATGGTACGTGTGCAGCCATACCCCCGGTTTACGACGGGGGATGCGTTCCTGAAAGGCGCGACGACGAATATCGAAACGACGTCAACCAGAGCGATGGACAGGGTAGTAGAAGAGGGTGGAGATGAAGGCTGAGAGGTGACGGATAACGAGAAAGGATGGGCGATGCTGTCAGCGACGCGAGAGTGTGGGCTTGAGGTGACGCAAATCGGGTAGCGGTGTTAACGATAAAGCGACGACGTGCTTGCGGAGCGACGTAAAAGGGGGAGACCTAAGTCGGGCAATGGCAATCCACTGCTGGATGAGGGCCTCTCCACGCGTCACGTGACCAGGAGGGGTACTTGGCCATACTTCACCTCTCCGGTCAGTGCGGTTTGGAGAACATGCGGGGGGGGGGGGGGGAGTTGCAGAACGCCGCATATTGTCACGCTGCCCTCAACTGTCCACCACGAAGCCTATAACACCTGTCTGTTGGGCGTGGCGGTCACCCATCAAAGAGCCGGTGCTGTTACTGAAGGCCGGCACGGCACACGAGGGAGTGGGTGGCCAGAACCACGCCCGGCCACCTTTGTTTCCGTACAGTACGTACTCATCTGAGGGTGATGCGACTTTAGGGACCAGTTCAGATAATTGTCACCGGCGTTGGATGTGAGCAGGAATCGAACTCGGAGTCGCCGGGTTTGTAGTTCGTTCGTCCGGGTGTGTAGTGTAGCGCGTTAATCACTACAGCTCAAGGGCACATCGCAAAGCACATTCCTTAATCATGGTGTGCGAGCTGTCTAGCGCCAATTTGCAATGCATTTAATTCCGCGTGTTACAATAGAATACATTGAAAACTAGAGTAATTTTAAGTCATGAGTGCAAGAATACGCCATAATTCATGTTATTGATTACATTTAATTTCGTAGTACACTCATTCCTCTTGCAACTTGTTCCACAAAGACAGACGACTTTTTTCTCTCTCTCTCTCTCACAAAGTTGCATCCAATGTCTGTGATTACAAGACCGTGAGATCACGACGGGAGACAGAAAAGGGGGGGAAACACCCGAACTGTGAACAATACTTGGACACAATGGTGGTGATAGGGGGTGACGATCAACGGTCAAGACCAAGAAGGCAGTGGCAGCCCCTGGTGTTCACGAAACGAGCCCACAGCCACAAACTCTGTCTGTACACGGGTGCTAGGTCGATTATTACATCGCAGGATGGTGCGAGGTGGCGGCGGAGGCTTGGGGAAGCCTTCATGCGGCATCGGATTGATCCTGGCTGATGAAGACGATGACGATGAGGGTTAAAACGGCGTCTCTCTGTACGCGTGGAAGTTCACCACCGCGAGTAGCGTTGTTTCAGTTCGACAGCCAGGGCCAACTCGAGCCTGGCAACAAAATCTGCATTCCCCTCGACATCCCTCGGACCACCGCCTCGCAGTGACCCATCATCACCGTGAGGAATACCGTGGATTATAATTTTAACATTCCACGTGTACCTCAAGTAAACCCTGGCTCGAAAAACCCACGTAATGCCAAGGCGGGATCGGGTAGGTCGTGCAAGTCGGCAGCGATAAAAAAAAAACAACACAACCTCTATTCCTTTTTTCCCCCTACTGTCAAACAAATGTACATACAATGTAGTTTGATTGCATGCAGCGGGAATGAATAAATACATTAAAACACTGCCAGAGGCAAATGAGTTGTAACGGACGCGTTAATGGCACACGAAGCCAGACACAGCCGCTATAGCCCAGGTAGCGGTGCAGTGTGTGAGCATTAGTGTGAGATTTAATGATTGTCGACTGCTCGTGGCGAACACTGAAGATGTGCGCATCCATAACCGTCGGAGATTACGCATTAAAGACGCATTTCAACTTGGCAAGGCACGCAGCCTGGAAGCGATCAGTTGATTGCTAGATTCTGTCACCGCACCAAGCCTCATTACAATAAAACTAAGAGCATAAATGGGAAAAAAAAACTGTCCAAAGTGGATACGATCAAGTTGAAGATTATAAGATTCTATTTATTTTTGTATCTATTAAGGTTAAAAAAGCTTCATCCTTCCTGGCAAAAATACGGGCGTTAAGATGTTCAAACACCAAAATAGATAGCTCTTACAAGGAGTGAATTTTGCATTAACCGAGCATACTTGTAGTAAAACATGCAAAGGAATAAGATTTGATAGCGTACGTTTTTTTACCAGGCGATTTTATTTAATGCAGACGAGGATCACTGCTGTCCATCACAGTCAATCTTGGAAATAGTTTTTACTTAAATGGAATTCACATTCAGAACGGATGAAAAGTTTGATTAGCAAGATAAGCAATTCCTTTACGCACGCCTGTGACCGCATCCGCACGTGAAAAAACACGACAGCGTTAAACTGTTTGATTTCGGAAGGACATCGGACTGGGGAACGGAGATTTTTAACACAATGAAGCCGATGCCTCTAAATAGGCACACACACAAATAACAAAGATCGCGCCAACGTACGAAGAACGACCGTCCTGCCTCGCACGCAGCCAAACCCGAACGGCCGTTGTTTAGTCGTAAAGAGGTTAAAATACTTACTGTGATGAGCCGCCGATTAAAAAATCCACTCGGTCTGCATCGACAGATCCCAGGGCAACGGATTCCCGCAGAGCGTCGGGGCGAAGCGGCAATAACTCAGAGCGGCAACAAGGTAATAGTCAGCGCCGCCACCACGCACTCCCATCCCTTGCTTTGTGCCGAAACGCCGCTCCACATTTTACCCCTACGACGCCGGCGAGCGTGTCACATGGAGAGCGCCAGCGAGCTCACTGGCTGGCTGGCTGCGTGACCGGCCGACTGGCTGGCTGGCTGAGTGTGTGCTCGTCCGATGGGAGCGGGGCGTCTGCCGTTCACGAATACCATGCTTCATTATCATTAGGTAGACTGACAAAACAAGGGCAGCCAGACGGAAAGAAAAATAATGGTTGTGCGTGCATGCGTGCGTGTGTGTTGTGTGCACGACGGCTGGCATGTACACGCGTGTGCACGTGCGTTTTTTTTTCCTTCTCAAGTCAGCGACGCTCCGACGTTTATTTATTTTTGCTTCCTTCCCTCACGGCGACTTGGGAATGTTTGACTGGACACCTTGGCTTATGAATATATGCAAATGCATCTGTGCATCTGTGGGCATCTGTAACCTGTGTCCAGTGAGCACCGTGAGGTTGCATACTCTTGACTCGCGGACTTTGCACGCGTGCTGCCATGTATGTCGTCATGTATGACTACGCATTTTGATAATTTAGATGATTTTGCTGCTAGAGATTTCCACTTTGTTGAGCTATCATTTGCGGCCAGGTCGCTTCTGACAAATAAGTCAAACACGGTCAGTGGGCTTTACCTCGTAAGATAAAAATTGTTGTATTTTATTTATATAAATGTTTTTAAGTGATTTGTTTACCTTCCCTATACATGGCACTCATATCGTGTTTGTTGTAACGTTCTGACCTGCCCCTACTGGACATCTGTGGCAAAAAGCTTCATAGCAGCTCATTGGATTCCTCCTCCAGTAGAAATAAATAGTAGAATTCCGATCTGCATGTGCGGCACATATGGCTCCCGTTGAGGAGTGCGCGCCTTTAAGATGTGCCGATCGCAATGCCGCCTTTGCACTCACGCCCTGCAATTCGTGTGTGTACATGAGCATAAACTCGCCCAAAGCTTCGAATACACTCGCGCTAAAACACCCCCCGAATCGCGTAGATAAAGTGTGAGTGCCCAAATTATTCACGCACACGCACACACATTCGAGCTCACACCCCTGCTGTATGCCGAGTGTTTGTATTACCCAGTGTTGATTTTCCCATAAATCTCAAGGCTCTCAGTTAAAAAAAAAAATCCACGTAACGTTGACCAGGACCGTAATGGAATTTAAAAGCCGTCGTGAAGGGATCCACGAACCGGACGAGTACTTCTAACGCGAGGATCTTTCCGGGTGTAAATATTATTTTGCAACTGAATATTGAAATCCCTGAGGACATATTAATTTGTGTTTCGTTTTTTTTTTTAGGGAGAACTGTGGTTTGTGTAAATGTCAAAAGACCACTTGGGAGTGGCTCCAAATTACATATATTTAATAAGATGAAATCATATAATTTTATCGCCGAATTTCACGCATTGTGTAGTTATATCGGATCGGTATATTATGAAATCCTCATTTTATTTACGATTTGCGCATTTGAGTATGCGAAATTATTCTTGGGGGCGGTGAGTGGGGGGCTGGGGGAAAAAAAAAATCCAAGACCATGCCACAGCGCGGATGAAATACAGAACCGTCCTTCATTTTGCAGCGCTATAACGCCAACGGCACAGCCGACAAGACGTTAAAATGATTACTGGATATGAAGGGGACATTACGCAGCGGAAAACATAGGTACGGGGGAAATAAGGCATTGTAAACACGGCCGCTGCCGCCGTTTGTTACGCATGCACCTCTTCCCGTGCAGTCTTCGACACGGTAATGTTATCGCAACCGCTGACGGTACGTGGCAAAGGAGGAACGCCAATAATTCACGTCCGAAAAGACACGCAACAGGAATGACGGGTGAATATTTGTATCACAGACACGGCACCCTGCACCACATCCAATACCGCCGATACCACGACGAATGCAACGCGGATGATGCAGGTCACTTTTTTCCCCCCGCTCCTTTTCAAAAGGCCTTTTAATTAGCGCGCGTAACATTACGCTGAGCGGGCAAGTGCGGCAATAGCTAAACTCGTATACCTTCCAATCCTAAATTGAGTTTACATCAAAATATGGCCTTAATTGAATTGCGTGCATGTCTCTCGCTCTCTCGGTATTTGCGTAAAAAAGGAATACGATTAGGCTCACCCGACCTTATTTGAGCACACGTGGCGTTTCGTGTTGACAATCGGCTGGCCCCGAGTCACCGTGTTGTCACAAATGTCCATGCTCCCGTGCACGAGCTGGGCACGTGCCAACAGTAAATAAAACATTGAATGCCGTTGTCTCCCTGAAGGCCAAACAGCTGCGCGGATTTGAAAGACAGCAAGTGAAGGCTTTTCCAAGGCCACACTGGTGGGAGCAACTGCAAGTTACGCTGGCATGTTCAAAACAGGCTGCATGATATCTCTTGCTTATAACAAAATATATATAAACAACTGCCAGGCCCCATTGCACTAGATACAGAATCTAACAAGGCTGTTCTACGTGTTCACACATCTTTCCTTGCCATCACTCTGCAGGCGTTCTCCGTTAATCAAGTATTGCTTTACCGATCTATCTTAATCTGCTTCATAGTCCAAGTACTGCATGGGAATTGAAGCAACGGCATAAGTTTCTTCATTTCCCACCCCTTCAAACCCTCACTTATGTCCATCCGGCAGTATAACTGAGTATACCACAAATAGATGATATAGTAGATCGCATATGGTGGGGTGGATTGTGGGTACACCCCACCTCTTCCAAGGTGTCTGCCCAGCGTTGGAGATTAAAGAGTAGGCCAAATTACATTTTGGAGGTCCTATCTTTCTACGACTCTCTCGAGTGGAGGCCCTTTCATGCCGGCAGAAGTGTGAGCAGGCAATTGCAGGGCTGCACTTTTACCATGTTTAATTCAACGGAAGGTGTGGTATGAATAATGAATGATGATGACGATAATACTGAAAATATATACGGTCCAGTGTGGCGTCAACCCACATGGCATGTGTGCACAGTCACCAATTCCTCCTGGTGAGCAGCCCTGCTGCATGCCCGATGATCATTATTTTCGCAGCAATTAGCGGATTTTGTTTGCTGACGAAAGACTGGACAATGGCAATCGTTGATGCATCTCTGCACACCGCCACGTGTTAGGGGCACGGGAAGAGCCGGGAGGAAAACAACATCCAAGCGGAAAAGGAGCTGAAAATGACACTCGTGTCAAATGTCAATCTCTGTATGGTGTGTGGGTAGCGTCGTGGTGAGCTAGTTAGCGGAATGCACTCATGAACCTCATTCATTTCAAACGTAATTGTGTTAATTGAATGTGGCGAGCCGAGTTTGATTCCCACTTCCCCTGCCGCCCGTATTGACGAGCGTGGTGAAGTATGGTCGAATAACCTCCCCCTCCTCCATAACCAAAAGGCACGTGGAGGCCTTCATCCGGGAGTGGATTGACAAGGACTGTTAAATATGATTTAACTCAGCAGAAAATCCTCCACTTAGTCAATACCCAATGCATCAAAGGAAACATTAATCGCATACTTTACAGAGAACAAAAACACCCCAGTGGACACGAAACACGCGATCAACATAACCGCTGACATTTTTAATAAAATAAAAACCTTCGGGTTTTGTGGAATCTGTTAAGTGATCTGCGGCAATGATTCGCACAACAAGAGACCCTTTTTCAATCCACTGCTGGATGACAGCCTTCACGTACCAGGGAAGTTTACGAAACAACACTTCCCTCCCCTGCTCTGTGCAGATTGTTGGGGTGCATTGACATGAGAACATAGAAGTGCAGTCCAACAATGTTGTTTGTTGTACTCTCTTCTGCCCAGAACCTAGCGCTAAAGCCCGACGACTACAACCCGTTTTACACACAGCGGTCTCAATCGCGTAAGCACGGTCCACCAGCAAAAATCCTGACTAGCGTTCAAGATGTGATGATATTACGTGGATTCGGGGCGATTTGATCATAGGCAATGGCTGACAAACGGCCCCTTAAGAATCTCTGATTGAAGACATTCAAGCAAGTCTCACGTGAATTGATATAAGCAGAGGTACCCTTTAATAGCGGACGATCCACCCGGAGACGTTTGACATTTTATATGTTTGGCATTCAAAGCACCGCATCAACATTCACGAGCGCGAAGGTCATGTTCGCCAAAAAAACTTCCCGAGCAATTAGGTTGATATGAAGCACTTCATAAGCGGTTGCGGGGTGGAGGTATGTGGGGTGCGATCAACTGCGAACCGGGATACCCCGAGTTCGATTCCCGCTCACGGCCAACATCCAGTGACAATTATCTGAACTAGTCCTGGGCCTCCCCTAGGTTGACTCAGCCTCAAATGAGTACCCGGTGCGATGTATAAACATCGTCGCTAGGGAGCTAGGGATACAAAGGCAGCTGGGCAAGGCTTTGACCACAAACTCCCTCGTGTGCCGTGCAGGCCTTCATAGGTTCCCACTAACATCACTTGCCCAAACGGTCCGTTCAAGGCTATACAAAGGAAAGTTGTCTTTATCTTGGTATGTAAATGTCCGGTGTGGTGCTGGCCCCACCAACCCCTCCGTGCGCCATGCTGGTCTAAAACAGGTGCTTGCAAGCAGCACTTGCAATCATCAATCCGGTAAAGGCTACATGGGGGGAAGTTAATCATTAAGCGTCGCTCCAACATAAATATTATTCGGCAAATAACAATTGCGCCCACACAGTTGGGGCAGTTGCTTTCAGTGAGGACCTTACAATGGGTGGTGTGGGGCCAGTGCACGTACGTACACGGCCCTACTTGTGACAATCCGCTGCTGGATGCGGGACTGCTCACGCTTCGTGGACCATCGAGGTTATATTTTAACCACACTTCGCCGAGCCGACCAGCCCACGGTGTCAAATACGCCGCTGTGTGTTGCTTATAGTTACACATCCAAGCACGATGCAAGGTTCAAAGCCTGCTTTAGCTTCCAAGGTCTGATGGAATCGGGGGTGCACTTTGGGTGATTCGGACATGGGTGGTGCCACAACTGCACACATTTCACATTTGTGCTCATCGGCTCCTCAAACGATGCGCGGCCGACCTTGCGGAGAAAACCAAACCCCGAGTTGACATTCCGATCGCGACTCGCGTTGTGAAGAGTAAAGCCGAAACAATCGAAACTCCGCGTCGCAAACCAAATTTGACGACGACTTCCCACGACACAACAGACAGGCAGGTTGCCGCTGTGCCGCAAGAAGAAGAAGAACTGCCGGTGGGGGTTTAAATCCGATACAAAAGGTGCAATGGCCCATAATCGCTACTCACACGTTGTCCTCCCTGCAGCGATCCCGATGAAGCCACGTGCTCTGTGTTTGCAATTAACCGAGGACAGCGGGAAAGTGTGGAGGTGCACTTCGGTTTGGACGCCTTGACATTACAAGGCACGGGTCCACTACCACTTTGTCGAAGCCCGTTGGCAAACACACTAAATAATGGCCTATTATCCAAGCCATTTAATCTAAGTACACATGCCAGACAGGGCTACAATCTGTCTCCCTTACTGCTTCTACCATCATGCCCTGGCAGCTCGCTGCGGGCTAAAGAGTGGACGGAGAGCTATAAAGACCTTGGAAATTACCGTGCAATGGAGACAAGATTGTTTAAAAAATATAATATTGAACTGTCAATACTTTTTGTCACCTTTCACGCCGTAAAATTTGCTCAATAAAACCTAAAATTACATGGCATCTTAAGCTCCCGGCCGTTGTAAGCGGAGCGAAAAAAGCACGTTGCCTTCATTGACAGCTGAGCTCAATGATCTGAATGCACCAAGAAACGTTTGGCCTAAGGACCAATTCAAACACGATGGCATCACGCATTGGGGATGTTGAGTAACTCTTCAGTGGAGCCAGTTTGTTTAACCGTTCATGGAAACTTCAAGTTAAGCATGCCCTAGTTAATCCCACTCTAATATGATTAATTTCGTTCGGTCCCCAATAGCCTAACAGATATCTTATGCACAGCGATTGACAAAATAGTTGATAGCGTTTGAAGGCTAGAATCCCACCTCTGACCTGTACCAATCGGGCAATTTATTTGGCTGTTCCATCCGATTGAAAAGAGACTATAAATACGTGGCAACAAGTAGGCCAAGTAAAGACAAATAAAATACATTCAGCCCTTGGTCAATCCACTGCCTTGTCAGTTATGGGGGTTGTTTGACCATGTGCTTCTCAATGCTGGTCAGTGTGGGTTAGGGATTGGTTCTGGTCTCACTCGCTACTGAAATTAGCCGTGGTGGGGTTCAAAGTGCGGTGGTTCATTATCACCCGCAATGTTTCATGCATGTGCCATGTGCTCTAGATTATTGACATTACTATTATATTTTTTTGCTGTGAAATATAATGTATGAACTAGACGATGAACCAATGTGCCCAAAATTGAACGTGTTCAATCGGTAGATACTACTAGCTATTGCATAGTTCATAGTGAGCAAAAACAAGTGCACAAGTTGCTCAATTGGGATTGTACGGTAGCAATCGTCACCCCCTGCTGGCAGACTAATGCCCCGGGTCTCTCTTGAAATTAGCACCCCGTGGAACCGAAGCCGAAAGAGACTGAGAGTGGGTCTCTCATGGGGGAGGAGGGGGGGGGCTTCTACACAACAACCGGCCAATGTGCTTGTCAGGAGAAGCAAACCACGTGCATCAACTCCCGAGAAGCCCTGCAGCGCCGCGATGCTGCTGCTCCGTCAAGATTTGGCAATGCCAACAGCAGAGGACCGTGTAGGTTGGACAGGAGATATGACGACAAGAAATAAGACCTGGTCAAACACAATAAACGTTAAACTTGAACCAAAAAAAGCCAAGGAAACCTTTATAATCGGAATTAGATTGGAAACACAAGAGCATGTGGATTTTAAAAAAAACTGCGCGAGTTAACGACGCAATTAAAACTGTTGAGAAAAGACAGTTGGCTTGAGCAAGACGTGTCACTAGGAGGCACGGTGCTGTCTCGACTCGTGTGGGAGCGGAAGCCAAAGAATAGAACCCATCCGAGAGGACATCCACTAGAGGGATGGAGAGATTAAATCGGTTGTGGTGGTGACATCGCAGGAGCATGAGATGTACGTGTGTACGTTGAACTTCTTTCGCACCGTACGTAGCCAACCGTGCTAATCGGAGGTGCGGGGGAAGGACAATAAACTCAGCACAAAAAGCTGTTCTAAAGAAGTGAGTTTTCAATCTGGAGGTGCCAGCAGCTTGCGAGGCCTTCCTCCAGCAGTGGAACGATATCACCAAGGCTGGTGATGATGACAGACACTGCATTTACACAATGGAGATTTATGTACACGCTGTGGTTTAGCCTATAACCCACGCCACCCTCTAGCGTGAAATTTGGACACTGCAGGCAAATTCCCCTCGCTAAAGTTTGTCACGACACAGGCAGCAGATGGCCGATTCGCTCATGAAGATTACCTTGGGATATTTCATTCTATAAAGAAGCAGATGGGTAGGAGAGTCTTAACATCCCTTCTGAGGATGGCACACTTTTCGATATTGCAATTGGAACTCAATATTGTGGGGGGCTCCAACGTGAGTCTGAAAAACATGTCGCTGTTCTCCAAATTTCATCAGGACTTGGGAGTGATGCAAATACAAGCAAGTTTCTTAATAAAATTTTAAAAACCCAGCCAGAATTGTCATAGTCTGGAGATAAATGATGTATGCAAATAAAATTACAGGGTCTTTAAAACCAAACGGCTGGCTCGGAGGTCGGAGCACTGTGCCGACTCCGCTGAGATTCTGGGTTTGAAATGAGGCAGCTATCCATGATTAAACTGGGTTCTCGAGTACAGGGAGGTGATGGTGTCGGTCACCAAAGACTGCAAAACAACTTTTAATTTGGTTCTGCGATTAATATGGCTTGAATGCGACGAATATTGCTCTCTTGTGCAGACTGAATGTGAGAGTCCTGCCCTCAACTGTGTGGAACAGAGTGTGCAGGTATCTTACAGGTAGCTCTGAGACGAAGAGAGATCCGAATGGGTGCTTCGTCTCACGAACGTGATTTTGACAGCACAATCCGGATAGAATTTGGGGGGGGAGGAAATGATGGAACAAAAATTTATATTACGAGACGCATGACACGACGTGATAAAAAAAATTCCCGTGCATATTTTTTAATGTTCAAAAACATGTTGAGCACTCCACTGTAACGATGCTATCAAGTTTATACATGCGGCAGAGATATTTGCGCCCGGATTTCACAAGATACCCTCTCTGCTGTTGAACACAGCATCCAGTATGCAATGGGCGTGCGAAGCAAATTCCTAAATATCGCCTGGAAACCCAAATGTCACTTGACGCTGACGGCCACGCCGAGCAAAACCACCGAACATCAGAACTCGTGCCGGGGTGAAATTACGCAACTAAAACCTAGGAGACGCCGAGGCTGCGGCCTCTCTCTTGCACGACGATTTAAATCCCACCTTGAATCAATCGGCGCAATCCATTCGACTCGCGAGGTCTTTGTTGAAACTCCTCCCAGGTCACTCGCGGGCAGGAACGCCACACACGGTGCAAAGAGCTATTTTATTTACATGTCGTCTGACCTTGTGCCTTCCGTGTAAGGATTTTCGGAGAGAAATCTTTGCAACGATTAGCCAGGTAATTGGAGCTGCTATTCATCCTTCCCTGGGGCTTGCGCTCTCTCTCTGCTGGGCGGGGTAGATGTACGTAAATTTCCTTAAGGAATTATGCGACGTTAGATTCCTCCCACCCCCCCGCGGTTTACATCCCTACACCAAAAAACCTAAATAAAAAACCGAGAGAAATTATTTTGCGCACGATTAAAGAAGAAAACAGGATCGATACGCACTTAGGAAAAATGAACGACACAGTCAATGTTTCAGCTGCTGGGCCTTGATAAGCATGTTATCTTGCGCAGCACTTTATTCCTGCCTGATTCACTCTAACTTACCCTCAAGCTGAACTTTCATTTACAACCGGATTATACGCTCTGGGCTAAAAATATATATAGGTAGGCTTTACACAAGAGAGGCTGTGTAACAGTAATGAGAATGGATGATGTTTTAGTTATTTCCTAACCAAACACAACACTTTAACTGCAGTAAAGACTGATACAATATACAGTACACGTATGTGTGTTGAATTTCTTTCGCACCGTACGTAGCCAACCGTACTATATTGTATTTGACAGCAAACATAATATTACCACCGTCATATCGAATAAATGCGGCATTATATTTCTATTAATTTTTTTACAGGAAATTAAATGTAAATAATAATAATCGAAAAGATTATATTTAGATTCTATCTGCAATCTTCTTTCAATTCGATGCCAAATGAAGGCCTCCACATGCCACGTCAGTCACGTGGTTGGTGGCGGGGGGGGCTTGACCATACTTCACCATTAGGGTCTCTTTGGCTAATAGGGGTTGGTTGATGATTGGGGACACCCACGACCGATTCAGATATCATTCGCCACCAATGTTAGCCATGGCCTGAAACATACCTCTTACTCATGTCACCAGGTCAATGCGCTAACTACCCACTCCTATATACTATTCCCCCACCCACCCAATACAGCATTAGTATGGCCTTACAATATATTAACTTTAAAATACCGTATTCATGCGTTAACAGCAATGGAATAATAAAAAATGGCTAATTCTGAAAATGTTTTAAGAATTGTGCCAAATTGTTAAGGCTGATACCCACAGAGACAGAACAAATGAAGCTTACCATGAGGGCTAATGGAACGGACAATGCATTCTTCTCTGATGGCTGCAGCTCACCTCAGAATTATAAAGAAGGCACGCCTCAGGGCCACGAGTCACACCGAGCTCAACGCCATTGTCAGCCGTCCTTGGGAGCCCAGCTTTACACGAACGGAAATCACACTTGAGCGGTGGATATATATACAGTCCCGCGGACAAGATATACGTTTTCATTGAGACAATATCTCAGAGAAGCCAGAGGCAGCGCTCTGCAATTACTTGCTCACTCCACTGCTAGCGGAAGAGCCTCCAGTAGTGGGAGCTCTAGAGGTCCGCTCCAGAGGGTATGCGTGATATGCCGATCTTAGACTTACTGTGATTGTCCCCATTTTTTACCGCTGGTGGACAGACGCTGCTTCATCGGCTGAGTTAGAACATCGAGCCGGCGACCTCTGGATTGCAAGGCCAGGTCCGCTAACCACTGGGCCATGACGGAAGTTCCACATTTCTCATATGGAATATACAATTTTTTAAATACGGGAACAATGCTCACTGACGGTTGTCATTTTTCAGATGTAGCCTTTTATTGTCGCAATCAGTGCACCCGTACATGTTGAATCTAAGAGGGCAACAGAGTAGGTAGGATATCATCCAGTAGTGAATACATGTCCGCCGCCGCCGATGATGATGATGATGTTGTTCTAGAAATATATTGAGTCACTAAATACCATGTGACCTCCTTTGCCAGTACCAAAATATGAGAATAGGTTTTCCCCTTTTTTCTGGCAATAAAACAGGTGTTAAGATGTTAAAACACCAGACTGAAACCTTTTACAAGGAATCATGTCTGCATTAACCACAATACTTGTGGTCAGAGTGCAAACAAAAAAATATGGTCTGACGTATATGCATTGTCTTTGAAAGTGATTGGTCCACACCAGAGACAGATTTCTTTCCAATCAGTTGCAAAGGACCAATCAGTTTCAAAGACAATGCATATATTATCAGAGTATGTTTTTAGTTTTTTTTCTGACCACAAGGTTTCAGTTTGGTGGTTTAACATCTTAACACCTGTTTGTTGCCAAAAAAACGGGAGAAACCTATTCTCACTGAATATGTATTTCAATCAGAATAAAAATAACTACTTGTAATCAATTGCAAGTTGCTGATGAAAGGTTTATACTTGTAAAACTATTCTCAGCAGGAAAGACGTAGGTATGAGAGATGTAAAAAGTTGAAATATATATGCAAGTTAAGAAAAATCAAGCATATGCATGGACTGCGTCATGCTTTCCAACAAGCGTTCAGAAGTATTCAATTAGGAGTTTGGACGCTGTGGGAGGCAAAACAAGTTTGCAAATTTGCAAATAATCCTTTTTGCTCTGGTATGATGCGTATCCAAGTTCAAGAGCATTGATATCTTTCGATTTAAAGCTTTCGTGACTGCAGGGATTCATCTTCTTGGTTCTTTCGGTAAAGTCACGTAGAAGGTAAATAATACAATAATAAAAATTAAACATAAAAAAATAATTCTCACGACGTTTCGGCCACAACGCAAGCAGCCGTCCTCACCTGAGGACGGCTGCTATCACCAACTGGGCTGGTCTTGGCTCAAGTAAGTCACAAACAGAAACGTAATGTTACATTCAAGTGCCGTTTACGTTGAATAATCTTTACGCGAGTTATAGTACCCAACATTATGGATGAATGGACCGACAGAGCCAAAACCATAAACGCTTTTAACCTTAGCTTAGAGAGGGTTAAAGAGTCCAAATTGTAATCAGCTGCAGAGACAAAGATGGGTAATGAGTTGCCATGTAATGAGTCATTGATTAAATTCAAATCGATTCTTACACTCCAAATAGATGGAGTGAACCGAGAAATTAAAAATTATTTACAATTGAAGCAGATCATAGACAAATAATGGTCATTATTATCACCATCATCAGCCTTGACCAATCCGCTGCTGGATGAGGCCTCTCCTATCTGTCAACATCCATCACGGGGTCTTGCGATGCAACAGGTCATCTGGCACCGGCCCGTGTAAACCCCACTGCGTCATCTCCGTGACGGACATTCTCTTGGTTGTGTGCTCTACTTTAGCTGCCCACTCCATCACTAGTCTTGACCACTGTCCGTCACCAGCAATATTGCCTGCGCAAGCCCCAGTTCTTTCCTAGAAATCAAAATAAATGTCTTTAACCTGCAATATGTTCTCCAATCCACGTATTCCTCTCTGTCTCTTGGGGTGATCCCAAGTGTGCACCTTTCTGTGCTTATTTGCGCACTCGTTCAGCGAGTGTTACATTTTCTTAGTGGCCAAGATTCTGATCCATCTGTCATAGCAGGTGATTAGGGGCGCCACGGTGGTGAGATGTTAACTACCTCGCCTGGTATACAGGAGGTCGTGGGTTCGATCCCGACGCCTGTATATTTGCAATTTGCATGTTCTCCGCGTGGATGCATGGATTTTTATCCGGGTCCTCGGGGTTTCCCCCCCCCCCCCTACATTTAGAATCAACATCACGCGTGTCAGAGTATTTGGCTGCTATAAATTGCCACGTGATATGCCACTTCGTTGAGCTAGAAGTAGAGGCGGCTATTCATTGTGGCCAGGTCGCTTCTGAAAAAGAGCTCCATAGCTCAGTGGGCTTTACCTGCTAAAATAAAAAACGTTTATAGCTTAGTATACAATTATGCCGCATGCGTACTAATGGGGCAAAAGAGCAGCGTGACAATTCGACCGCGCAACTCACGAGGGGGGCTCTACTTAGAGGGGGTCGGGGACCATTGGTTTTGATTGGAGGGTTGTCATACCAAAAACGTTGAGAACCACTACACTTAAGACCACTAACAATCACCGCTGTGTATTTTTTTTGTTAATCAAATCGCTAAAAAGATAAAACTGCGACGATCATTTGAATCACTGACAAAGGGTGTTGGTGAATCGCTATACAGTACCCATAATTATTGCCCAACTGCAATATAAATTCCAGCGAATGCCCATTACATTTCCTCCACTGCCCATTTCGAAGCCGGGGAGATTTGCAAACTCAGTCACAGACCGATCTACCCTGCCGTCCTCTCTGCCTCCGTCAATTTTCTTCCAACGCCGAACCCTCGGCTCAGAGCAATCGCTAAAGAATCCGTCTCCCCTTTAAGCAGCTGCGACAACAAGATTAGATTCACGAGAGAAAGCGTTTGAGACAAATGGGCTCTAAGAGGTAGGCCGGGGGATATGATGACATTAACCGAAATGTCTGAGCATGTGAAAAAACACAGCGGTCGCCTCTTTTTAAATTTTATTGAAAAATAAAATTTAAAAAGCCTGTAATTTGGTTTATTTATGAGCTCGGAAATTAGGGAATAAAGAATAGCTCAGAGATTCGACCAGCCCCCTCGACTTTTGGTCCTCTTAAAAAAGGAAGCCCCTCCCCCATCCCCCCTCCTCCCCCCGCCGTCTTTCCCCAGTGCCCCCTTTTCCCTATTAGGTTCGTTATCTTTTCCCTCATGCTTCCCTCCCCATATATATATGTGTGTATACATATATATGTGTGTATATATTAAGCTTCCCGTGTTGCTCGCCCGTACGCCTGCCGCCTGGGTGGGGCAGAGAGCCGGAATCTCCCCTTCGCTGGTCCCCAGGTCCCTGTCACCAGGTCCCTGATCTCTGGGTCCCTGTCGCCAGGCCTCTGGTCCCCAGGTCCCTGTCACCAGATCCCTGGGTCCCTGTCGCCAGGTCTCTGGTCCCTGGGTACCTATCACCAGGTCTCTGAACCCTGGGTCCCTGTCGCCAGGTCTCTGGTCCCTGGGTCCCTGTCGCCAGGACTCTGTTCCCTGGGTACCTGTCGCCAGGTCCCTGGTCCCTGGGTACCTGTCGCCAGGTCCCTGGTCCCTGGGTACCTGTCGCCAGGTCTCTGATCTCTGGTCCCTGTCACCAGATCCCTGGGTCCCTGTCGCCAGGTCTCTGGTCCCTGGGTACCTATCACCAGGTCTCTGAACCCTGGGTCCCTGTCGCCAGGACTCTGTTCCCTGGGTACCTGTCGCCAGGTCCCTGGTCCCTGGGTACCTGTCGCCAGGTCTCTGATCTCTGGGTCCCTGTCACCAGGTCTCTGGTCCCTCCTTGTACTGTGATTAGTGCTTTGTACTGGGCTCGTGTTGATTCTAAAAGAAAAAATACATCAAAAGGAACCCAGGCACCATTCAACACAATTACGTGCTCCCCCCTCAAGCTAATTCAGGTTGTGTTTTTCCCTTACGTGATTCAACATTAAACCAATGAAAGGAAGGTAGGTCACGGTTATATCCTGCCCATTATGTTCAACAGGGAACGAAATAGCAGCAGATAAAGCATGGCACAGTTCTTGAAGAATTAATCTACCGTACACGACTATTTAAAATGTTCACAAGGGAGTGGGATGCTGCCATGGGGTGCAGTGAATAATAATGTTAATTTATAAAGCGCCCTTAAACAATCGTGGGGCTAGCACACTGGAGCGGCAATCAGGAGGTCGCCGGTTCGATCTCTCTGCACGGCGGGGGTCACATCGGTGGAGTGAAGTGTTGACGCTCTCCCATCTCTCTAAGGATGTCCAGCCAGCGTGCAAGAATATGCCAAAAATGCGCGCACCAAGAGAGGGCTCTCTGAAGCTGTCTCGAGAAGGAGGGCCTTCGGCCTACAGCGGTGTACGCAAGGAGTTGCAGGGCTGCACCTTTACCGTTCAGCCTTACTCAAAGATCACTTAACTTAAAGGGTGAATGTTAAACTGCAAGGATATTCTCGCGTGAACACGTCATGGAAGTAATACATATATAGATTTTCTCAAAATATCGATGTAAAAGATCTGAGGTGGGTAATGTGGATTTGTCTGAACAATATGGACTTGTGCATAACCCAAGTGGATATCATTTCATTGAAAACATTCCACCACCTTAGAAGTCTCCCTTCTACTCCACTGTTTAATGAAGTGGCCAGCCTTGAGAGCCACGAATAGTTAACCTCTGTTGTTTAAAGTGGAAACAGGTGGCACGTAAATGTACAAAAAAAATTTCTCAAACACACCAACCCAGAAAAACGACACTCAAGACGTGAATCAAAAAAGAGTGCCAAGTTGGCACCTCGACTTGTGCAACATGAATTGCTACTTGTTTGGTAAAAAATAGACTCTGCAAAACAAACATATCTTTGCCAAGACATCAATACATTTCCAGTCTGACCTTTGCACACAGATCTCTCTGCACAACCAAACAAAAACATGAAGAGCCACCTAAAAAGCACTTATGGAAAATTATACAAGCAATAACCCTTTTCCACTGCGGAGCCGAACCGTGCCTGGACAGTGCCAGGACTGTCCCGAGCCCGCCCGGCACAGCTCACGAGCACAACGCGTGCCGTACCGCCGGCGTCTCGCACGCGAACCATCATCGCGTGAACTCCGGTCATCCTCGCAGCAAGAGTAGCAGCAGCAGCAGCCGCGGCGGCTTTTGGCTGAGACATCGAAATAAGACGGTGGTCGTTGCATCGTGCGGCGGTTTCAGTCTCGCTGCATCTGCGGCCGTCTGGAACGCTCTTCCTTCGGATATTTTAAATCTAGATTGAAAACTCATTCATTTAAAACTGCTGTTTGTGCTTAGTTTGTTGTCCTTCCCCCGCACCTCCGATTCGTGTGGCAGGCTACGTACAGTGCGAAAGAAGTTCAACATACACACACGCAGAGAATGAATGCGGGATGTCGGCGTCCGACATTCACGGGAACTAAGTGTCGCAAAATAGGACGGAAATAATAATTAACCCCGCCGATGGCCTTGCTTGGCGCCAAGCCAGATTCACGTCTTGTGAGGTCAGAGGTCCACAGTTTGGTTCCAACTCGGCTCGGCATGCCACGGCAAAAATCCAGTGGGAAAAACAAAAACACACTGCTAGCGCCGAATCACACCAGGCTACAACCTGAGATCACGTCGGACGGCGGCACTGAAAATGTATTAAACCGAAGCGCGGTTCAGCTTATGCCAAACTATGGCCGTGCCGATCGAGACTCCGATTTGCCGACGCCGTTCACTGCCACCAAACGCAAACCTTCAAAAACACCGGTTCGTGGGGTCATCGGCCCGACGAAGCCCAACCGGCGCCGTCAATTACCCTCGTCCGGTCCTCTCAACGGCGCGGCCTCGCCTAACGCAGCAAAATGGCCCCTCGGCGGGACGCGCCGTAGAAGGTCAACCGCTTTTACATTGTTGTTTTTTTATAACCAGACCACTGTGACGCATTCTTGTGACGCGTGGCACGCGCCCCCGATGGGGTTTCCGTTTCGGCCCTGCCGGTCGCAGCGCATCTGCTGACCATAACGTACACTGAGCACCCACCATCTGCCACACTGTGGACACTTTTTTTTATACGATGCCTTTGAGTTGGCTTCATTCCTCTTGTTATGAGCGTCGAAACATATTTATGGTCGGAATTACACGCCGCACGGAATGTCCCAATCATTTAAAAAATGAATTGTGTTCAATTGGCTGATCATAATAGCAGCATTGCCATTCGCTTTTGATGGTACCAAGGCAATTGCTCTCCAAGTACTGCAATTCTACCTAATTAGTTCAACCAATTAATTAAATCTCGAGCGTGCTTTATAACGTGTGCTTCAAAGCTGCAAAGAGCCACCAATTTACATGTAATGCATTATATATTTCAGTCATTTTTTTACCATTAGAACAAATATGAAGAGCACAATTAAAATAAAAGACTTTAGCATCGTAAAGTGAAAACTTCTTGTGCACTGCCTTGATAAGACAGAGCAGCTTGAATGTGTTGGAGACTTGAGTGGTTATTCTGGATAGTGGCACCCATACCAGATGATCAATGGCAGGCAATATCTGAACCAATCTTACCCTTTCAACAATCTGCACTGGTCCTGCATGGTTAAGTATGGGATAACTAGACAAAATGTATGGTGTGAGGATGCCTTCATCCATTGTAGAATTAAGAAAGGCTGGGATTTGTTACTTTATTTAAAAAATACATCACATTTACAGGAACTGATATATTAACTCAGCATTGTCCTTTTGAGAATCTCAATGTCAAAACTTGTAACCGCTCCTTATGAGTGTGTATATAAAAAGACAAACTAAACTAAACTATTTTTTATTTTACCAGGTTGAGCTATAGTTATTTTGCAGAAGTCACCTGGCCACAAATGATAGCTCAACGAAGTGGCTTATCAAGTGGAAATTTGCAGCAGCCAAATACTCTAAACGCGTGTTTCTAAATGTGGAGAGGAAAACCGGAGGACCTAGAGAAAAATCACGCGACCACAGGGTGAACATGCAAACTGCATATATACAGCAGGCATCAGGGTCGGGATAGAACCCACGACCTCCTGTATACCAGGCGAGGTAGTTAACTTCTCGCCACCGTGACACGCAAACATTTAACACTTTGTAAATGGCAGCCTTGTAATTTACAATTGTTTTGATAGAAGGAACAAACTGTTATCAAACGCTGCAGCTGAAAATATATTTTTTTATGTGCACCTTGAACACTCAAGACTCTCCACTGCCCTCAAAGGCATTCTGAAAACGACGCAGGAGGCGGAGAGAATTTTAAAAGTCTATTATGGAAAGGGTTAATGAGCTCAAAATTGAGTTGGCAGAAGGTCGCAGTCTTCCCTGGTGACTCCTCATCTCTGCGACCCGAACAAACAAAAACGCACGTGCCGCATTCACAATTGATTTGGATGCCGTGTGCGTTAAACGTGCTCAAAATATTTAACCGCTGGCATCACATCAACGCTCGCTGTCTATTCTCGAGCAAATAGTAAGGGGTGAGACGGAACACCGGTTGAGGGATTCGTTTCCCCCACACAATTGAGGGGGCCACCAGCAACCCCTCTCCTCTTCTGGATCCTCCACCGATGTTAACCCGCCCCCGAGAACGATTGTTTTTAGAGCGCTTGATAATTTATTATAAGTTTCTTATGATTATCCCCACCCGCCGCCTCGTCTAAACGCAACTGTGCACGGCGGAGGAAAAAAGTGTTGGTTTGCGCGTGTTTTTTGTTGCTGCGAGTGACATTATTGAGTATCACTTATGTAATGCGTGGACGGGGGGGGGGGAAGAGGTGGGTGGGAGAGGGAGGACAGCGTGAACTTAAGCCGTCAGCAACTTTCTGCTCGCCCATGCTGAGTGCGCAGTGCGCTTTGCGAGCCCGCGGTGCAGCAGTTATCACGGCGGCGAGAAACGGGACCTGGGGGTTTGCTTCGCCAAGTCTCCCATGTGCCTTAAATTGAGTCCTGACAACCGTGACCTAATTGAAAATAAAAAAAACCCTAAACTTCCATACCCAGGCAATTTCCATGTTATTTTCCCCCCCACTGTTGCTGCACTTTCCGCCCAACTCTTTTGATTGCTTTAGTTGTGCGAATAAGTGAATCGTTGAATAAATAAGCAAATAAAAGACGCTTCCACTCCGTGCACACGGAAGCCAAGTTGTGAAAGTGCCATATTTTCGGAATGAGTATACGCTCCCAAACGTTGGGGTCATTTCGATAAGAAAGGTTTTCTAATCGGGGGGATATGTTTATTTAAACGCTGCTTTAAAATATGGAGAGATAAATTTCGATTTAAAGCTTTCGTGACTGCAGGGATTCATCTTCTTGGTTCTTTCGGTAAAGTCACGTAGAATGGAAATAATAAAATAATGAAAATAAAACATAATAAAATAATTCTCACGACGTTTCGGCCACAACGCAAGCAGCCGTCCTCAGGTGGAGAACAGGTCTGTCGAGAAGACAGACCTGTTCTCCACCTGAGGACGGCTGCTACCCCAACTCCTATCACTACCCCAACTCCTATCACTACCCCTATTACTACGCCTATCACTACCCCTATAACTACCGCTACCCATATCACTACCCCTATCACTACCCCAACTCCTATCACTACCCCTATCACTACCCCAACTCCTATCACTACCCCTATCACTACCCCAACTCCTATCACTACCCCTATCACTACCCCAACTCCTATCACTACCCCTATAACTACCCCAACTCCTATCACTACCCCTGTAACTACCCCAACTGCTATCGCTACCCCTATCACTACCCCAACTCCTACCGCTACCCCTATCACTACCCCCATCACTACCCCTATCACTACCCCCATCACTACCCCTAACACTACCCCAACTCCTATCACTACCCCTATCACTACCCCAACTCCTATCACTACCCCTATCACTACCCCAACTCCTATCACTACCCCTATCACTACCCCAACTCCTATCACTACCCCTGTTACTACCCCAACTCCTATCACTACCCCTATAACTACCCCAACTCCTATCACTACCCCTGTCACTACCCCAACTCCTATCACTACCCCTATCACTACTCCAACTCCTATCACTACCCCTGTTACTACCCCAACTCCTATTACTACTCCTATCACTACCCCAACTCCTACCGCTACCCCTATCACTACCCCCATCACTACCCCTAACACTACCCCAACTCCTATCACTACCCCTGTCACTACCCCAACTCCTATCACTACCCCTGTAATTACCCCAACTCCTATCACTACCCCTATCACTACCCCAACTCCTATCACTACCCCTGTCACTACCCCAACTCCTATCACTACCCCTATCACTCCCCGTAACCCTATCACCACCCCTATCGCTACCCCTCCTGCTACAACCAGGCCTGTCTCCAACCATTGTCATCTTATGTACAATTTTACAATTGTTGTAAAGCGCATTGGAATGAGGCGCTATATAACTCTATATATATTATGTGCGTGCATTAAATTCGGGTATCTAAATCGAGTTACGGTGTCCTTTGCTATGTTAATCGGGGCGTGTCGATGACACTTGTATGAACATCCGGAGAAGATGGTAATTAGCTGCAGGCAATTATATAACCTCATTTGTCACTGAACTTTTCACGGAACCGTAGCACTGTCGACGACGTCGCATTGTGGACGAATGTGTGTTTTTTATTAATGTATGTTATCAAAAGTAGCTCGTATAACAACTAATAAAACCGTAATGTAGCGTGCGTTAGCTGTGCCGATGCCTATAAGGGAACCCACATTACTTAAATCTGCTCGGTAACTATTTGTCGACCGGCCACATGTCTCTCAACTGAACTATTTGCATTGTGAGGCTGAATCGCACAGCAAGGACACTGCATGTCCTTGCAGGTTCTAAATACACCGGATGACGCTGCACGTTTTTGGAAATGACAGCTCCGTTTCATGAGCGTGTTATCCCTCGGAAGGCCTTCTGATTCTGTAATAATGTAATAAAAATCTGTAATGAAATTACATTAAAGTAATACCATTTGTTTAAAGAAATGAAGGCACTGTCTTGATAAAAAATATATATTTATTCATTTAAATTATTATACCATCAATGACGATTTTGAGAGAATTCTAGATCACTTGCATCTGCATTCCCCCCTCCCCTCCCTTTTAAACAAATGTTAGCGGTTGGAAACGACTTTTTCCTACCAACAAGGTAATTTTTCTGAAGTAAAACCCCACAAGGTACAAAATATGTATTAATTAATTTCAATGAGGGTTCCGACCAAAAATCTCAATGTTTTTGATCCTGAGGCAGATGAAAAAAATTAAGTGAATCGACATTAAACAAATTATCTTTTCTCCTTGCATATTCCCCCTAGCCCAACTTGCAACGCCGCAGATTCTGTTTGCCGAACCGCTTGAAGGAAGTCACGTGATATGGAAGGTTAAGGGGACAAATCTCCCATAAAGTGCGAGCTTCTGGGTTTTATAAAAAAAAAACACTCAGGCAACGACTGCCTTCAAACAAAAACGAGAAACACACGGGGAAAAGTGGTGTGGGTGAAAATGCAGATTTGCTCAAATATGGATTCCACATTCAACTATGCACAGTGAGCATTCTTAGTTTTTTGTTCAGACTCTATTCCCCACCCCCAATTTATACCATGATCACTTATTGAATGATTTCTTTCAGAGCCAGAGTCTGTGTATTATTTTTAAAAACATTCTTCGGCACAAACTTCAGTTTTTGATATCGTGAAGACTTTTGAAATGTTAGCAACACGGGTTGAGCGATTGCAACACTTGTGGGTAAATCGCATGATAAGCGTCGGGTGCAAATGCCGCCGCTATAAATCGTTGCGCAAGAACACAAATTTCCTGATAACATTTAACGATCGCTTAATATTGGTTGGATTTGATTTTGAGCACTGCTTTGTGACAGAAAGAGCGTGGGGAAAACGTTAACGTCAACTAAACCGCACGCTGGGAATTACACCGCGAGAGACATACAGGAGCGCGTGAGTCAGAGACATAATTCAAACCGTTCATAAAAGCCAATGGGTCCCCCCTTCACCCCACCGCTTCCGCAGCGCCCCTCACCTTCCTCTCCCCACATGAAAGTTCACACACACCGCTAGCGGTCCCCACTCGGTGGGGCAGCAGCGAGCCCCATCTCCTCTAAACTCAGGAACACGGCGTTCGGGACTTCTGTCCGTGGAGTTTCTGTGCCGGGCTCCGATTTAAATTTTTTTCATTAAGTTAAAGAAAAAAAGAAAAGCAATGGGCTGCGGTAGGACACATCGCAAGCAAGGGATGGCGGCTGATGGTCAAGAGAAATTATGCAGCAGAAGCCAAGGAATGGAACGCATCTAAGATGGAGATGGAGCGATGTAATCGGCTCCTGCACAGGTGCCGGGTCGATTAATACATCGCAGGATCCTGAGAGATGGCGAAGACTTTGGGAAGCCTTTGTCCAGCAGTGGATTGGTCATCACTGATGACGACGACGACGATAATGATGATGATAACAGAACTGTAGGGCGAGGAAATCGATATTCACTCTTTCTGTCACCACTTCACACTGCGTGCCAAACAGAGAAACGATTCTTAAAAAGTGTTGAAGGTCATCGTGGATTTCATAACCGTGGCAGCCTGCAGCGACACTTCACAGCTTGGAGCTCTCCTGCCGAGCGCATGTATGGCTAGCGAGGTGCAAATTAACGCAAACAGCACTGCCTACGGGTGACCTGTCCCTACATCGGAGTCCCACCAAATCGCATGCGCGGCAGTGCAGAAACGAACAATAAACCAATTAAATATGTGTTGCAGGTCCGTGAACTGCCTTTCACTGACAATGATTTTGTCAGTGGGGAAGGGGGGGGTGGTCATGACCATGCCATAAGTATCGGCGCCCCGATCTGGCTGTCTAAAATGGGCAGCGAGACCTTTCAAAACGTGTGAGAGATTTTTCTAAACCCACAACCGTTGCTTAGAATTCGCACAATGGAAGAGATTACAACGCGGCAACTAACATTTCATACGAGAGGAGACGTGTACTACCGCACCGATAACGAGCGGACAAGAAACAAGTGTGTGTGTGTGTGTGTTTTTTTAACCCTGACAATCCTGGTCTGAGTATCACAGCAAGAGCTGCGTTTTGTGTTTAGTTGGTTGTCCTTCCCCCGCACCTCCGATGAGCAAGTTTAGCTACGTACGGTGCGCCAAAGAAGTTCAACGTGCACGCGTACGTACAAGGAAGACGAAGTGCCTCGGAGGACATCCACCGTGGATAGGGGGCGCAATGACAGCCAATGAGTTACATTGGGAAGAGGTAAGAGGAGCACATGGGATTCGGATCAACACGCCGGTCGAAGATCTCATCCGAACCGTGAAGAAGGGCGAGTGTTGGGGCTCGGGGCAGGACACGTCGCTGGAAGAGACGATGACCGACGCTCGGGAATAATGACGGGAGTGGCAGACGAGGAATGGAACGCGTTCCGGAGGGCGTCCGCAGAGGAGACGGAGCGATGAAATGGGCTCGTGAGCAGGTGCTGGGTGGATTGTTACGTCTCACGTTAACGAGAGAGATGGCGATGGCTTGAGGAGGGAACTTCATCGAATAGAGGATGTCTTTCCGATGCCCTCTTGTCAGCTCAATTGGCCCATAGCTGAAGCAGGAATGCAAGTTAGCCGTACGATTCGTTACTTTGCACCGCAGCCTATTCATAGGTAGATGGGTGCGTACACCGCACAACTGGCATCACCTAACATTGGCGTTTTGGTACAGCGCTGCTGCACCAAAGGCGCATTAGCCAAGCCCGTAATAACATTGCAATTGGCGATACATTCACAATGCACTCAACAGTAATGAAGTCGACTATTCCCCATACTCATGTGAACATACAAATGCCAACTGTATTCTCAGTCACTTAAAAGTGAGGGTGTAGAGTAAGTACTCGGAGGCTCGTACAACAAACCACAACGGGTTCTGCCACAGCGGATGTGAACGGCACTGCTCGTGGCACAGAAGCCGGCCTTATAAGGTCCAAAAAGCCATCGCACCAACACAAAATCCCATTCATTTAAAATATCCATCTAATAAAAGGGCACAGTGGTGGGCAGGGTCGGCGCTAAATCCAGGCTGTCGCATGTTTCAGCTTGGCACGGGATAAGCGTCCAGCTAAAATGTTTGCAGCGCGACAGGGACGTTCGTAATAATAGCACAACGGCGTGTTTAACCTCACAGCGCACAAAGGTCGCGCAGGAGAGAACCGACAAAGTATAGTCCGATGCCACCGTGGGTCCAAAGCCATGCCAGCATAATGCCCCTTACATAAGAATCGGTGGCTTGAAAAAGTTTGGCATCGCGAAACTAGGCAGTTCTGTTTTTTTTAAGGCACCCTCTGCGGATCTTGAACAAGGATATATATGGAGATTGTTTTCTGTTAGTTTCATCAGCGGGAGACTTTTCCCCAAGTTGTCAATCCTGTCAAGCTGGCGAAAAACTTTGAAAGAATTTCAAATGAGTGCACTAAACACCGCCAGCTGTTCCTCCAAAACACTTCACTTAGCAGGATCCGCGAGGACCTTAATTAAAACATAAAACTTATTCGCTTGGATGCAGCCACGGATTTCTGATAATTGCACCTGCGCCACCATTGGGCCAAGAAAAAGCCCAATCTCTTAAAACGAAGCGTCAAGGCAAAGATTTGGGGAGCCGGCGTTTTGGTATCATCAGCGTTCCAGCCACCCAGACTGTCTGGGCAGTCGGGCACGGCACTGAGCTCCATGAAACAACCGTTTGATGTAAACGTTGACGGAGTTCACCGATTGGCTGACCTGATCATATCGGGGAGGGGGTAGCTGGGGATCATGCGAGGGAGCTGTAAACCCCTCACACCAACAACAACACGTCGACTAAACGGTAGACAGACTTAGTCGACAAGACGAGGAGAATGACCGAATTAAAGCCACAGACAAAGACTCAACGAATATTCCATAGGTTGTCATCGGCTGATTACGAGTACACATTTTCTTTCATGCTCATTGAAAATGAACACTCGTCACGATCGCATGTGCGTTTAGTAAGAGCGTGAATATTCCGTGCTCGAAGATATTTTGCGTTTCAAAGAAAAGAAACCACAAAGTATCGGCGACCCGTCGCTTAAGACTCGTCTGCTACACAAGCGCGCTTGCAAGTTTGCGAGGCTCGTAATAATATCTGGACAAAGTTGAACAAACCCCAGGAGAGTGCGAGAATAAGGCGACCTAGGACAAGGCGGCCCGCCGTGTTCCATCTCCTCCGGAGGGCTTCTCGGCGCACCGTGCCTCACCCGTCGCCTGCCCCCACTGACGTCCTCTTCCTCCCCCCCTCCCCCCATGTGTGCAGATACTACTGACTCGATTGTATGACACTACTGACTAATTGTATGCAGGGTTTGGAAGCATATGTCTCCAAAATAATTAGGGGGGGGGGGGTTTCGACAATTTTTGGAAAGCTGTTGGGTCAACTGTTTACCCCACATCTGAGGAGGAGGGGGGGGGGGTCTACTTTCTGCAACTTTGTGATTCAGGCCTTCTGAAAGGCTCTTGTAAGATAGTTGACGGACAAACGGACACACGGAGCGCCGGGCTTTTGTAACACACCGCCGCTGCTGCTGCTGCTGTTGTTGTGGTGCCAATTCACAACGCGTGTGTTGCTCGCAGAAATGCAGACCTACGTTGCCACCAGGAACGCCACCTGATGAACTGTGAACAACCCGAACTCAGCACAATTATTACAATATATATTGTAGAATGGCCTCTTCTGTTGCGTGTGTGTGTGTGCTTGCATCTCCATCTGCCGGGTCTGTGTAGTGTCGTGGTTAGCGCGCTAGGCTATGAACCCGGTCAGGGACGAATATCTGAACCGGTCCTGGGACTTCCCCTAGGTCGACTCAGCCCTAAACGAACAGCTGGTGTGATGTGTAAACATTGTCACTCGGGAGACAAAGGCTGCCGGGCGTGGCGTTGGCCACCCACTCCTCGTGTGCTATGCTGACCTTCAGGAGGTGCTCGCTAACAGCGCTTGCCCCAACAGTCTGCTTAAAGCTATATGGGGATCTTTGTCTTTGTGGGCATGTATGAAATGCAACTGCGATAGCACCAGTACAGTTCTTGAGCTTGATGGGAGGGGCAGGCATCTAAAGCATGCCAGTTGTTTTTTGTTAAGTTGCTTTTCCCCTAGCATACAAACACATTCCTGCGGAGGGAGCTGGTAGGAACGTTGGGTTGCTCGGTCAATGGCCAGGGTCAACGGCGGCGTGGTGTATTCCGCAAATATGTCCGACTGTGAGGGCGGGCACAAGCCGGCGTGAGTAGGTTAAACGTTGAGTTTTATAAGGGCACCACGGGGTGACCAGCCCCTCCCCACCCAGCCCCACCCCTCCCTCCCACCCCCCACCCAGCCCCTCCCCACCCTCCCATCCCCACCCAGCCCCTCCCTCCCCACCCAGCCCCTCCCTGCACGACGGACGGACACAATAATCCCCTGTGGGCTGGTGTAACCAGGAGGTTCCTACCAGTAACACTTGCAGATTCATAAAAAAAATAACAATGCAAGCTGCATTTGTTCGTACAGCCAAGATTGTTCGGATGAAGAAGGCATTCCCGGTAAATAAGTAAAAACCCCCGAAATCACGAGACCACGGGAGTGTTTTATAAACGAGTACAACACTGCCCTTTTATGAGACGCACCATAATAGCTCAGTTGCTTTTGTAAGTGGGGCATTATCCCGGGAGCGGAGAGCATTTTTTTACGAGTACCCGTAAGTCACCCGAAAGGTGGAAGGCGTCACGATCAGCGATAGTGCGCGAGCACTGATCGAAAGAAAAGTCGCACTCCGTTTTTTCAGGCACCATTCTGAGACAGCCCAACAGCTTTAAGACCCCCAAATAACCTTTAGGCTCAGCACATTTCGGCTGATGTAATAATAGCAAGCCGGCCACAAAGGGATATCTAGAAATGAGACGTGACCTAAATCGTTTTTACACAGCGGCTTAAATGCGCAGTGCTGTGTTTTAACAAGGGATATTGATTTATTGAATTGAATAAGAGGGTTGCATGCGGGCGCTGTGCCGTGTGCTCTGTGAAATGAGCAGAAATCAACCGCCATTAAAGTATTAAGAATGCTAACTTATAGCACTCTGTTAATACACTGCTGTATGAAATCCGCACTCTGTCAGGGCGGGTCGTGGGGGTTTGTTTGACCATACTTCACCACGCTGGTCAGTGCGGGTTGGTCAAGAGAGGAGGGGTGGGGGCGCTGGGTTTCCTAGGACCTGTTTAGATATCGCTCCTCGCCACTCCTGTCAGCTGCGAGGGGGAAGTGAATTCAGGTCACTGGATTCAAAGCGCAGTGCACCGACCACTGCATCGCTGCTTATTTATTAAACTGGGGTTGCAGCTGACATCAGTGCCACCCTGCAAATCTGCACTGAGCTGCATGGTGAAGTATGGTGAAACAACCCCCAAGACCAACGTGGAAAGCCTTCATCTTGTAGCAGATCGACATAAGGGTGTAAATGGGATGTATTTATTATTCTTAAAATATGAATATATTACTCTTCTCTTTTATATGTTACGAGCCTTGTGATCTCTGTTTTTATTTACTGGATTGAATAACGCTATTTCTAACGTAGATCTTACTCACTCAACTGAATGCCCATTGGTATATATGCGGTACTTCAATATTACTTCACGTTTGAGTTACGCCAGTCAAATGTATTTAAAACAACTCTTGAATTTAAAAGGCAACGGAGCTGCAACATTGAACCCAGGGTGTAATCGTAAATATCCACTGGCTTAGCTAATTTTCATAAATTACTTCAGAATGAATTTGTATATATCAAATGCCTATCTGCTTTGAAATTTGAACTGGCAGTTAAAAAATACCTGCCCACTTATGGACCAATTAAAACGTCTTGGGAGAAGCATATGGAGGGAGGGAAAAAAAGTGATTTTATGAATTCCGGCACATGTAATCTACTACCAATTACTGAATGCAAATGGGACCTCGTAAGGCCTGTGCGGGCTTTCATTTTCTAAAAAAAAAAATCAACAGCCTCTGCAATTCCTTAATGGGAATCCGTGAATGCAACTAAGGTATGCCAAGAAGCAAAACCCTATTAGGAAATAAATAACATCCACGCGCCGGGTCTAGCGGCTGCTCGTGAGTTCGAATAGCGCCGCCGGATCCTTGTCAGCGAGGGGCAATGACAGGGAGAGCCGACGACGCAGGGGGCCCGGAGTTGAAGGTGCAGAACATTCACGTCGGATTGGTCGTCAAGGGAAGACTAAGCGGAAACGAGGGGGTCGGCTGGGGGAAATGAAATGTGATTGGTGGAGAGTCGTGGAAAGTTCAAGAAAGGATGGGGAATAGAATGAATGGAGGGACAGGAGGGGGTTGGGGGGGGGGCTGACCGGAGTGGTCACCTGACGTGCGATGCGCCGTGCAGAAGACAAAGTTCAAGACTTACCCGGGGTGAGTCGTGAACTCAGCTCGGTCTGGGCCAATGAAAACACCTGAGCTAGCACACAACAGGTACCGCCCCCTTCTGCCGGGAAGCACCTCCTGTGGCCGTGTCACGCACACAATCTGCTCGTTCGGGACAGCGCCCCAGCACGGGTATCGCAACGGCGGCGTTTACCAGCAGCATTAAACGCCTGTTAAAAAGTCTCGAGATGTATTTTATATGTCGACAGAGGTGAGCCGTTGTTTGGCGATGCCACCGCTGGCGGAAACGCCTCCGCAACACGAGCCTCCCCCTCGAGGCTACTTGGCCTCCTCTCCCACCGCTGGCTAAACATCTTGTAAGAGTTGCGAGTACCCACACTCTACCCCGCGGCACGCAACCTGCCGGTCGATTGACTGCGGCGTTACCCGTGAACAATATTCCACCGGGTGGACATTGTTTCAACTGCCGCGCCAGGAGGCCGGATAGAACTGGTGACTTTTTGGATTCTAAGTCCAGTGCGTGCTGTCCATTACACCACGGCAAGCGGGTTGGAATGGTTTCGGAAGAATGTCCTTGGTAACGAAAAGCAACATTCCAGTGTGCCAAAATAAGAAGGCTGTTCATTGATGCGTTACTACATGCTATGATTTAAAACAAATTTTATGGTAATTCTTGTAAAAAATGGTTGGGGGGGGGGGACAATTAAAGTTGGGAAAAAAATTGTGGAGAGATGCACGCTTGAAATTAAATCGAGAGACGGAGAGAGAAATACGGATTGAGCGAACCTTCGGTAGGTTAACACCTTTCTGAAGTACCGTAAATATCAGTGGCCTTGGGCAGGACGCGTGGGCAGGGATGACGGCCGATCGTCAAGGACAACGATGGAGAGGCGGCTATGGGATGTAACGCGTCAGAGAAGGAACGCTAGAGACGGTGGCAGCTTGGTGAAGCTTTCATCCAGCAGTCGATTGATTGTGGCCAAAAACGATGAGAAAAGTCAAAGTCGCGTTCGGCGTCGCCTGTACATGACGAGTGACGAGCGGGCGGCTAGACGCGTGGGAACATTTGCGTTGCCCGCGAGCGTTGTGGAGTAGGTTGCGACAAACTTACGGGTGCGTGCGGCGATGGTCGAACATTTTGCGTGAGTGTGTCGGGTACGTGGTACACGTGTTCCATAACTACGTTACGTTCACATTGCGTGATGGGCGTCGGCGATTCGTGTGTTGTGTTTAGTTTGTTGTCCTTCCCCCCCCCACACCGCGCACCTCCGATTATCACGGTTGGCTACGTACGGTGCGAAAGGAGTTCAACATACGTACACGTTGCTTGATGTTGTCTATGTGGCTTTTCCAAAGTTACGACGCTGCATTAAGAAAGACATGTCACCACCGCTGTAAATGAATGTAAATGAATTATCTCGTATCGCAAAATTCTGGTTAATGTAGGAATAATGACTTGTAATAAAGCATGTATATAGGCCTTTGAATATCCTAAAATGTAATTTGGGTTCTGCGGTGTTTGATTAAACTTCGGTGCTTGCTTAGATTAAATAATTTGGCTTAATTAAGCAGCATGAAGCCTGATTTAATAGAAACGTGTGAAATTAGGCCACATGCCTTGCATAAAATGGAAACAGATGCCATGTAGGCACCAGTAGGCACTTGACAAGGCCCACCACAACGTCGTATAAAGTCACCCCAATATGAACAAAAACCGTCGTGCATCCCGTGCGCGGTGCAACAACACAATACAACAACCGGGGCTGATGCCGAATCAGCGGAATATTAAAGCATGACGAAATGCATGTTTCAAAATATCAAGGTGAGAACTCACTGCCTTGTAGTTAATGCTATGACCTCCGACATGCTGACGCTACAACAGAAATATTACCAAGACAACGATGCCATGTGACCATACAGATTGGGGACGAGTGCCGTTAGCGAGCACCTATTAAGACCGCCACGGCGCATGAGGAGGCAGCGTGCCCGACACACCATGCCCAGCCACCTTTGTTTCCCCAGTGCCGAAGTTTACACACCACAACATGTACTCATTTAAGGCCGAGTTAACCTAGGGGGCTAGCCCATGACAGGTTCACATATCACTCGCCGCTGATGTTTAAGCCGTGGCAGAGAATCAAACCCAGGATGTCTGGTGCACGAACCATTAACCTACCAACTCTCCCAACAATGCCACACAAACACACAGACACACGAAGTTGCAATCACAAAAACTTTCCCGGCTGTCGACTACGTAAAGTTATTGTAAACCTGGGTCACGATCGGAGCCAGACTGCAAATTAGATGTTCCACCTCGGTTCGGCACTGATACAAAAAAAAGACGTGTGTCCAGTTGACGAAGGAGTGGATTAATTTAATTATTAAACGACCAGCAAGCATGAACATATTTAAAAATGCTGACGCCCAGTCTCGAAGGTGCAGACAACATCGTGGCGGCGGCGGTGGTGGTAGGAGAATATTTACATACCTTATCGAACTGTGCATTCACCCACTTGGTAAACGTTTTCTTCTGCACGTCTTCCCTCTCATCTGTTATCAGAGAATGGCAGTAAAAAAAAAACATTGTTAGCACTGTGACAAAACAAAGCAGCTGTTACAAGCAACATGCTGTTGGCAGAAAGGAGAAAGAAACGATTAGCACAATCGTCGACCCTCGGTGTAGACATTATGATCAACTGCAAAAACTGATACAATCGCTCTCCGACGTTTTTCCGGGTTGTACCAAGTCCTGCGTGGCCATGATGCCCAACGTTTCACTCCATGTGCTGGTGGGAGCTTCTTCATGAAGTGAATTCCAGAAGCTCCCCGCGCGGGGAGTGAACAGCCGAACATCATGGCGAACAGCGTGTGCGGTACAATGTGAAAGCACATCGAAGAGGTTATCCCACACAACTGACAAACCTACAAAGTGTTTAGTTGAAATCACATATGTATGCATGTTGAACTTCCTTCGCACCGTACGTAGCCAACCGTACGAATCGAAGGCGCCATTGAGCGGTGAATGGTAATACAGTAAAACCTTGGATTGCGAGTAACTTGGTCTGCGAGTGTTTTGCAAGACGAGCAAAATTTTTAAATAAATAATAATTTGATAAACGAGCGAGGTCTTGCAATACGAGTAGTACGTGTATACGCTTTGTCTGCCGAGCGTCACGTGATCACAACTGATATACGAGTGCTTTGATATACAAGTGCTTTGGATTACAAACACGTTTCCGGAACGAATTATGCACGCAATCCAAGGTTTTACTGTAGATATTTTAAAGAAAATCGTATCAAAATTATTGCATCCATTCAAATGGAACGCACACACCAAATACGTTTCTGAGCTCAGAATAATATCAAAATTAAACCACGGGGACAAACGATTCTTATTACGAGACTGAGAAGTCTGAAGAAGAAGAGGAACTTTATGATTTTCTAAATTAGTCCTTGTTTCATTTTGATCTGAGAGATAGCCTGTGCTCAAGCGGGCACGCGCAATTTATTCAGCTTTTAAATCATTCCAAACTTGTTGGCGAATTTACTGCAATTTCAGCAAAACTTTTCAATTGGCTTTTGCTGAAATTAACTTTTTCAATAACGCACACTGCAAATTCAGTCATCTTCGCCCAACGCCCCCACAAAACACTCGGAACGTGCGATGGGTGGACATGGCGGTGGCGGCGGGGGTGGGAGACCACGCACAACAGAACCGGGCGGCAAATAAATAATCGCAAAACCAACGGTAATCTCCCAACACCAGCAAACATCCCGCTTGACGGTGGAATGTAGCAGGGTCAAAAATGGGCTCAGCTTGCCGGATGAAACCAGAGTACCGGTGCCTGCGATTTTTTCCCGAGGCAGGGTAAACGCACGTGACGGAGGAGGACGATGGCTCGTCCCGGGGACTGTGGCCTATAAATGACGCCGCTCCGGCAAATTTAATAGCTCGCGCAATAGCTAAACGGCAGGGCATTAAGCGGCGCTGGCCAAAATCCAGTAATCGCGTTGCCCACGTCGTGGATTCCTGTGAATGCCGTGCACGTTTTATTTTTAAAAAAATTACCGGGCGAGCCTTGCGGAAGATGATCCCCCGCAAGGCAAGTGCTGCGCTGGAATATTTTTTTTTCAGCACAGACCGCCACAGAACGGAGCTGCGTATTAATTTTTCATGCTGCCACAGCGGTGTGATGATCAGCAGCAGCGCGCACTGGACTTGCAAACCGGAGGGCGCGCGTCGCTTTGATTAAATCTGCCGGCCTCGGTAGTTGAAACAACGAGACAGGTTTCTTAACCCTCCCACCCCCCCCCCCACCTATCCCCCCCCCGGTGTGCGCACATTTCTGCGTTGAACTTCTGTCGCACATCGCCAACCGTGCTAATCGGAGGCGCGGTGAGTTTTGGGTGGTCGCATAAGCGCCGCGTCCGAGCGAGCAAATAACGTTGACAGGTTCCGCCACCACCGCTAACCACTCTCCCCTGCCGTCCCCGTGTTCATGACCATCACAAAGCCTCACTTAAAACTTGGCAGAGCCACCACGGAGGCATTGTCGCCCTGCCGCCCGCTGCTGTGTTAAACGTCGTGGTTACGTCGCTCCGGAGCGATGTTACAAAAATCGGCCGAGCGAGCATTGTGAAGTCACCGTGCACACAGACTCCCTTGACGTGCTCGCTCTCACGCACCCCCGAACGCCCGCCCTCCTCTCGATGAAACGACTACAACGTTGTTATTTTTTTTATCTTACCAGGCAGGCCTCACTGAGCTATACAGTACAGCTCTTTTTCCGTCGCGACCTGGCCACAAAATGACAGCTCACGACGAAGTGGCTCATCAAGTGGAAAGCTATCGCAGCCAAATACTCAGTGGCGTTGGGGGGGGGGGAAACGGAGGATCCGGAGAAAAATCCTCACGACCACGGGAGGGAGGGGAGAGAGAGAGACACGCAGACTCCAAATGTACAGCAGGGGTCAGCGTCTCCGTAAATCTCGCGGCAGTAGCGACTCTCACGAATGTGAATGCGGTTGCCCTCTGCCCCCTGTCCTGATGTTCGGTCCACACTTGAGCCCCTTTCCCATGAAAGGGGGGCAGGAGGGGGGCGAGCACGCCCCCCCCCCCCCCCCCCCCCCACTATCAGAATACGAATCTTTATTTCGACTGGAGCAATCCGATGAGCTATAAAGCACTTTTTCACAAAATGTCCAGTTGGGGCGGGTCAGAAAGTTTAAACAAACAAGACAAAAATACGACGGGATTGCAAAGTATAGGAAAGGCAAGCGAATCACTCAAGTAAAATAAAACTAAACTATTTTTTATTTGACCAGGTAAGGCCCGCGGAGCTCTTAGCGACCTGGCCGCAAGTCATAGGTCAACGAAGCGAAGTGGCTCAACGTGGAAATGTATTTCAGCCAAATGTTCACTCATTCGTTCGTTCGTTTCTCAGTCCACTTGTCCTGGTGAGGGTCGCGGCGGCAGTGGCGGTCCAAACCTCCCTCTCTCTGGCGATGGGCTCGAGCACTACACTACTCTCCACTATACACTACTAAACTATACACTACTATACACTACACTATACACTACTATACACTACTATACACCACTATACACTACTAAACTATACACTACTATACACTACACTATACACTACTATACACAGACTCGAGCTCTTCCTGGGGAATTCCCAGGCGTTCCCAGGCCAGCCGAGCGACATCGTCCCACCACTACACTATACACTACTACACTACACTATACACTACTATACACAGACTCGAGCTCTTCCTGGGGAGTTCCCAGGCGTTCCCAGGCCAGCTGAGCGACATCGTCCCACCACCAGCAGCAGCAGCAGCAGCGTGTCCTGGGCCAGCCCCGGGGTCTTTACCCAGCGGGCCGTGCTGCTGCTGCCCGGTAGAGTTCCAGGGGGAGTCTACCCTGGGGCGGGCTTCCTTTACTGGGTGCCCGAACCAACCTCAACCTGGCTCCTCTCGCAGTGAGACTCTGAGACAAATAGTCGAAATAATCTAAACGCATGTTTCACTCATGAGTGCTCAGCCTCCACCCCCCCCCCTTTCTAAATTATCACAATCAAGCCAGAAGACGTTGGACAAAAATGCATGGCACCTAAAGTGATGTGGGTGTCGCAGCCTTCGCATACCCATTCACGCTTCACGGTCTTGTAACTGCTGATGTGCTCACGCACCGCGGATCTCTCTCGCGCTAACGAGATCGTCGTCGTCGTCATCATCATCGCGTGTAACAAATCGAATGCGCTATTCCCTCGTTATTTGCGATGAGGGATACGTTCTGGAGACGCACGTGATCAATACATCTCGCGGATAATGATATTGGCCTACGAAAACATATCCTTTTAATGAATTACCTTAAACAAATACATAAACGAGCTATTAAATACGTGAAAAGTATCTCATCGCATTCTCTCTCATCACTGTCTTTCTCACTCGATGCAGTCGTGTCGAGTTCCAAATGCGATCTCAGCTATCCAAAGTTCGTGAATAACGAGGGGATACTGTGAACTCAAACTCATCGAGCTCCGCGTTTCATCACTCGCGTGAGCACCCCTCCCTCCCTTCTTGACCTCCTACCACCACACTCGACCCTCCACCACCGCCAACACGCAAACGCGCGCCCCCTACCAAACAACCCACCGAGATCGGTCCGAATTATAAGGGCCAGCCAGGCCTTAGCTTCGAACGAGGTTCACCCATCTTGCCCGAGAGGCAGCGAAAGGCGCATAAAACACGAAGCTGTGCACTTAAACCCTGACAGACGAGGCTCAGGAAACGCTGCGTCATTGACTGAAGTGAAGTGGGTGGGAGGACGCTGAAAGAGCAATGGTCCACAAAGTCTTGGATGAAGCGATTTTGAAATTTTTTTGGCCCAGACAGGAGCTTATTTATGCAGCGGTCGCCCACCCTTCCGTGCGGCTTTGGGTGATTATTGTGCTGCGCGGACGAAGGAAAAAAACGCTCTCCGATTTCTCTTTCCGAATTCGCAGTGTGTTGAACAATGCATGCGGCGTGGGAGATTCACAAGCCCCGATGTAAGGCTATGTTATAAACTGACACATGGGCACCATAAGACACCACCCCCGCCCCCACAGTCTAATGTTCGACCTGTCTCTGGTATATCCCACGAACAAAGTAATTGAGCAGAATTTGTGGAGCAAAACCTGAAAAAAAATGGAAATTATTCATGAGAATAATTCAATCGTAACCGACTGCATTTCTTCAATCCACTGCCGCAAGTATGTACGCTTGGCTTCTTTCGCACCGTACGTAGCCAGGGGGTTGTTTGACCATACTTCACCACACAAGTGAGCGCGTGTTGATGAAGGAAAGGGGATGGGGTGGTGGGGGGGCAGGACCAGCTGAGATGCCACCACGAGACTGCTGTTGGACGTGGCTGGGTGTCGAACTCGGGTCACGAGGTTCATACCGCGGTACTCTAACCACCGCACCACCGCTCCACATAAACCGGAAAATTGAACGTGGCTATGTTGAACCTCTCGGGGACAACGAAGTGTGAAGATGCCAAATATTTACCGGTGTTATGGATGGCGACCAATCAGCGGTAGCCACTAGGGACCCAAACAAACACAAATCGCTCTTCGATAAGCCAATATACTTCAACACAACCATAACTGCACCTCACAACGTGGTTGTTATATTATATCAAATTACTGCATTAATCTCAAATCACACCTTAACTGTTTAATGAAATTGCAACACGTATGTTCGTCACAATAAATCAAGCGAGCCATCTGTTTTGGTGATGCCAGCATACCAGCCTTATTATTCAGCTGTACAGATATAAAAACACAACCTGTGTGCACAGCACACATTATGTAGGTGCGATCAAAGTGCTCTTTTGGTGTGAAATATTAAACGAGTCAAAATAACCGACATTTAAGTGGAATTTAAAGTAGTGGTGTTCTGGCTTCATTTAAAATTCGTTAATATACTGATGGGATTTTTTTTGTGGATACTTGGTTCACTGCTGAAGTATAATATAGGAATAAATATATATTGGAATAAGGTATTGGTATATTTACATTTCGGGCAGAGTGCTGACAAAGCGGTTAGCACGCCGTATACTGAACCACGGGACCTGAATAAAATGTCGTGCCCTGGGCTAACATCATCGGAACCGGTGTTAGGGCCCCCTTTCTCCAGGCTGCATTGACCGGCGTGGTGAAGTCTTGTTAAACTAGCCCCATGACCGACACAGCATAGCAAGGCCTTCATTCAGTAATGGCTTTAAAAAAGGTTTTGTTGAAAGACAAATTATATTGCAAAGAGAAGTAGCAAAGATATCTGAAACGTACGTATGTATGTAGAACTTCTTTCGCACCGTACGTAGCCAACCGTGCTATTCGGAGGTGTGGAGGAAGGAAAAAAAACTTAACACAAAAAGCAGTTCTAAGAGAATACGTTTTTTTTTAATCGGGTCAGACATCACTCGCCAATGATGTTAGCTATGGCCTGGTAATTTCATTCAGTGAATTCAGGTCACCCAGTTCAGAGGTCGGGGTGCTAACCACTGTGCCACCACTCCACCAACCACTCCCCCCCTCCCACCCTCAATCAAGCTCCCCATGATGAGGAGTTGTTTAATATCCAGCGCAGACTCTTTAATCCCAGTGACCCGGGTTCAATTTCAGCCACTGTATCCATCGGAGAGTCTCCCACAGGTCAGCTCTGCCCGAAATGAGTTCTTTGTCCCGTGAGCATTGGCCTTCGCGTGTCAGGCCGAGAAACAAGGGACATCTCAACAGCACTTGCCACAGTGGGTGGGGGGTTATAAATAAGACGGTACAGATGCGTACCGTGTATATATATTATAACGCCCTCACGTTCATACGCAGTCGGGAACAGATCAAATTGTGCTGGCTTGCTATTACAGCCGATAGGCTACTCATCGTCATGCCCGGCAAATGTTGCGGTCATTGCGTTTGTCCGAGGCCACTGCACTACAAAGTTCAAAGTTCATTTATTTGGTAAAGCCCTGTGAGCCATTCGGCTCTTGAATCGGGTGCAACCGCAACAAACAAAAACAAAAACATGAACAAGAAAACATCTTAAAGTGACCGATTGCTATAGAATTGATCATGCAGCTTACCCAATGCTTGTGCCCAGAATTCTATAGATTTTGGGAAAAATATTGCAAACTAGCAACAACACTTACATAGGTTTTCCTGGTTGTGCTGTATAGCTATCTCGTGTGTTGTCTGGTTGTGCTGTATAGCTATCTCGTGTGTTGTCTGGTTGTGCTGTATAGCTATCTCGTGTGTTGTCTGGTTGTGCTGTATAGCTATCTCGTGTGTTGTCTGGTTGTGCTGTATAGCTATCTCGTGTGTTGTCTGGTTGTGCTGTATAGCTATCTCGTGTGTTGTCTGGTTGTGCTGTATAGCTATCTCGTGTGTTGTCTGGTTGTGCTGTATAGCTATCTCGTGTATTGTCTGGTTGTGCTGTATAGCTATCTCGTGTGTTGTCTGGTTGTGCTGTATAGCTATCTCGTGTGTTGCCTGGTTGTGCTGTATAGCTATCTCGTGTGTTGTCTGGTTGTGCTGTATAGCTATCTCGTGTGTTGTCTGGTTGTGCTGTATAGCTATCTCGTGTGTTGTCTGGTTGTGCTGTATAGCTATCTCGTGTGTTGTCTGGTTGTGCTGTATAGCTATCTCGTGTGTTGTCTGGTTGTGCTGTATAGCTATCTCGTGTGTTGTCTGGTTGTGCTGTATAGCTATCTCGTGTGTTGTCTGGTTGTGCTGTATAGCTATCTCGTGTGTTGTCTGGTTGTGCTGTATAGCTATCTCGTGTGTTGCCTGGTTGTGCTGTATAGCTATCTCGTGTGTTGTCTGGTTGTGCTGTATAGCTATCTCGTGTGTTGTCTGGTTGTGCTGTATAGCTATCTCGTGTGTTGTCTGGTTGTGCTGTATAGCTATGTCGTGTGTTGTCTGGTTGTGCTGTATATCTATCTCGTGTGTTGTCTGGTTGTGCTGTATAGCTATCTCGTGTGTTGCCTGGTTGTGCTGTATAGCTATCTCGTGTGTTGTCTGGTTGTGCTGTATAGCTATCTCGTGTGTTGTCTGGTTGTGCTGTATAGCTATCTCGTGTGTTGTCTGGTTGTGCTGTATAGCTATCTCGTGTGTTGTCTGGTTGTGCTGTATAGCTATCTCGTGTGTTGTCTGGTTGTGCTGTAAAGCTATCTCGTGTGTTTTCTGGTTGTGCTGTATAGCTATCTCGTGTGTTGTCTGGTTGTGCTGTATAGCTATCTCGTGTGTTTTCTGGTTGTGCTGTATAGCTATCTCGTGTGTTTTCTGGTTGTTTGTACCGGGTATTGCCTGGCATGAAGTCCCGCTTTTTGCTCGGGAACGGAAATTCAGTTCCTTCAGAATTTACCCAGGATGTGGAGCAAAACGTCGGACATCGTGCCGAACAACCACGTGGTACAACCAGAAAATAAACGTTTTACCCGATGACTTTCTGTGCTCCCCCCTTATCGGTACCGTCGCGGTTTGTATGCTCTGTATGGGGGGGGCTCTTGTTGAAATACAATAAACAAAGAGCGTCAAGAGGTGAACATTGGGGAGGTGAGGCAAGGTTAGGGCACGCGCGGTTTAGCCAGCCGTGCACTGCAATGCAACGAGGCATCCAACGCGAATGCAAATAACACATTTTTGAAGTTGTCCTCGTAGCTAAACGGAACGCTATTTGCCCTCGTGTGGGAGGTCTGGGAGCGTGCCCATACAGATGACACGCCTGCCTAACACCGCGTGGTGCAGACTCGCGGGGTGCTAGAACGCGAGAGAGGCAGAAGTCTGGCGCCCGCCTCCTCCTCCTACGCGGTCTGTGGTCCGTGTGTTCTCAGCTGCCCTTAGGCCACGTTTGAAGCGAAGGCCAGGAACGTGCCCGGTAAGCGCAGCAAGTCCCACCCCCCCCCCCCGATTGAGTCCTCTTTTAATTTTTTCTCGGAAGTTCAAATGAAGCACAAACACTCAATATGGTCGAAACGTGACACTGTGCCGAACGAGTGACTCAGGGGTCAGGCCTTGCCCACTGCGTGCTCGAGATGCCGAGTCACCGACGTCGGCCAAAAGATTCACTTCCAAACTTACCGTGTCAATAGCCACAAGGGATGTGAACATCTATTTCTCATAACAGCATAACAGTGGAGTCATGACTAATATTTAATGTTTTTTTTCATCATTTGTTCAGCAGCCTTATTATGGCTTTCCATTTTACGATGCTATAAAATGTGCCATTTTTTATGACTGAGCACTTGGCTAGCTAGGCTTGCACACACACACACAATATGCATATACACTCCCATGCTAGGATTTCCAATACAACTGAGATATGGTAGAAATGAGACAATGTGCGGTGGGTTGGTGGCACAGCTGTTAGCGCACTGCACTATGAACCCAGTAAACTCGCGCGTGTAATTACTGGCCATGGCCAACACCATTGGCGAGTCCAGTAATATCTGAACCGGTCTTACCCTGAACCCTTAACCCAACCCGCACTAACCAGTGTGGTGAAGTATGGTCAAACCCCCCCACCCCATGACCGACATGGGAGAGGTCTTCATCTCATCCAGCAATCACACTTCACTTTGCCCACCAATCAATTATTTTGAATGTAATACTTCAAAAATGGAACGGAGCCATTAAAACTTGCGTCCTTTACGTCTTTCTCCTGATAATTTGCATTCATCCGTTAGCAGGCAGATTGGTCACGGCGAGAGTCCGTTAATGGCCAAGCGAGCGAGACCAACTCCTGCCAAGTGGCCCACGGCCTTCATGCCCCCCCCCCCCCCACAATGTTTCCTACTTAATTTCTCGTCACTGCTGGCAGCGGGGATGATTTAAACAGCTTATGTTTTCAATTACTGAAGTCACCCAACCCTACAATCTAGTGAAACAAGATAAAAAAAACCTTCCAACGTGAACCGTTCCCCCTTTTTTTCTTCTTCTGATCTCCTCTAAGCCTTAATCTCGCTCAGGATCTAATTCTCTCGGTCGGATCGCGGAGGTCTTATACAAGGGCTCGGTTTGGGTGTTATTAGGTAGCGAGATAGAGATCAAATTAGCACCGGCGGTCATAACGGCAAGAGCTCACTCTCATTTGTCGCGTTATCAAACCCTCGAAAAGTTGACGCTCCGGAGTTAAATCTCACAAAACACGGCGCGACTCTAAACATCTCCGAACGCTTGAGTCACGTCGGTCCCAACACCTTACATTCATTCCACGCGCGCGCGTCCCGGAATGAAACACGGAGGGGGGCGATTTGGCGCTTGCAAATAAATAAATAAGCGGAAACGAAGATTTACGCCGCGACGGACGAAAGAGATCGCACCGCAAATGCAAAACAACAGATACAGGCTCGATAGTAAAAAGGGTATCTGTGGAAGAAAAACTGCTCTCGGTTTCCTTATCAACAGAGCCGGGCCCTACCCCCCCCCTCCACTGTAATAGCGCCACAAATCAATTGCAAGGAGAAGAAGCTGAAGACACGGAATAAGGGAAACGATAAACAATCTCGCAGACTCCTCATTGGCCCGCTGATGGATTGCGGGCTCAACGCAAGGCCAGGCTCTGACCTGGCCCAACCGTAATCCGATGCTAGCACGTGTTGTGTTCATTATTATTATTGTGAAAGTGCGCATTAATGGGCAATACAGTTTAAAAAAAACATCTGAAAAGAGGCTGTAAAAAGATTCACTTACCGCAAATGGAGTTGTTTTAGTTTTATGCTAAAAATAATCAATCATTATCAGCGTTTATATGAGTGTCATACATGCCAGCCGCATCTCACATTTGCTGCATAATCCTCCGACATACATATTAGACGTTTTAAGCCAACTAATGAGTGTTTATACGCGTGGGAGAAAACCTGAGCAGCCGTAGGAAACCCACACACATGTGCAAGAGGGCAACACGATATCCCACAAAGATGGACCGGACGAAGATGAGTCCACATTTTGCTGTACCGCCTTCTCCTAGCAAGCCAGGATATATATGCCACCTTGATGTCCACGGGAAGGGCGTTTCTCAACATTTGCTCGGTGAGCCACCAACCCTTGCGACTGCATCCACAGTGCTGGATTACAGGGCCACTTGCTTGGCCAACCAACCGCACCGGCAAAAAAAAATTACCGTGGAAATTTAGCGAGCGAATCAAAGCGGAAAATATTGCCGGTGCTGCGCTGCGGTAACACCGTCTTCAAGCATTGTGCAAGTTTGCGGGGAAACAATACGTCGTGTGTCAGTTGCGCCTCGAGAGAAAATATATTTGACAGACCAGCGTGATGCCATACACATGATGCACACGGAATGTGACCCCTTCCACTGACCTTTGAGGAATAACTCATATTTCTACACCGCCCGTTAATCGCAAAGAAGACCACAACAAAAGGAACACAGATGTGACGGATAAGACAGCTCGGGTCAGGCGGCTGACTGACCGGTGTAATACAGCACCATAAATTTTAAACAATCCCTAAAAACAAAAAATATGCCACGCGAGGCCCAAAGAAACCCCTCTGCATAGCGTTCCGTGACCCAAAGGGGGAAACTGATCATTGTTAAGATTAACTTAATGACCGGTGAGCAGCGGAATGCACGCAGAGAAAATGGTGTCACGCACTTGGCTTAGTTGACAGCGCTTTGAAGTCTAAGTGCGAGTTGAGTAATGCATGGATAACAAAACACATTCAATAACTTGTGTTTTCCCTTCGCTCTGCATTTCTTGGATTCCGTTCTGCGCGCGACTAATAAGGGAAGAAAGTGGTCTCGTCTCCCTTTGTTTTCTTCCCACAGAGACCTCTTTGAAGCTGTCCGTCCTATCTTGTCAACATCAAATAGCAGGTGCCGCTATTGCTTTGCTGTGAAGCATCACTTGCCACGATAAATATATCCCACCGACAACTCACATATCAATTGGAAGCTTGCCATCCCATCTCCTTTCCTTTCACTCAACGAAAGTGATAGAAAGCTACATTTTTTTTACACACACACACACATATATGCACAATTACTTTCCAGAAACGTGCTTTCACCCACCCCCCACCCCATAGAAAATGGGTGCACACCACTCAGCCGCGCACACGCAAAGAAGTGTCGCGTTCTCTGCGAACGTTTCGCTACGAAATCGATTGCTTTTCTCAAAAGTGTATTTGTGCCGAAAATATCCTTTCTCGCCGATGCATTGTCTCCAGATCACCCCCCCCCACCCGCCGCCGCCGACTCGTCTGGCAAGGTCAACGACGGCACAGCTGTACCCACGTGACGTGTGCACACCACGCCGACCGTCATCGCCGCACACGCTTACACACGCCGACACGGTCATCGCCATCGGCCACGGTTCGAATCCACCGCTGGTTTGAGACCTCCCCCACCAAGCTCTTGCGATCCTGCGATGCTAACGATCCACTGAGCACCTGCAACGGGAAGGGATTCAAATCGCTCCGGCCCACTCCGTAGACCCACTCGCGGACACGTCTCATTTTTCGGCCACCACCGCGTCACCACTCTTGACCATCATCCATCATGAAGATGACGCGTCCTGCCCAAGCCCGCTTGCTTTTCTCAACAGTTTGAACGATATCTTTCAATCACGTGTGTTCTCCAATCTTGCGGTGGTGTCATTCCGAGAGTGCAGCTTTTCAGATTTCGTTCAGCACTTCACATTTTCTGTTCCATTTCATGCTGTTAAAATTCCCGACCCATACGTCACAACGGGGAGTAATGTAGACCGATTAATATCTCTCGACTGATCAGGCTCACATACTGACTGGACATCTAAGAAACAAGTGCTTTGTAGCTCATCGGATTCCCCCAGTCTAAATAAAAAGTCTCAACAAAGATTCTTATATCGTTCTGCTTGCTGGTATTTTTTTTTGTCCTTAATTTGTACCAACGGCCTATCTTGGAACTGAAATTATTCCATGAGTCCTCAACACAAACCGTGCGCACATATATGTCCCCGTTAATTGTTACAAGCCCCAGGTTTACGGCATCTTTCATTTGAATTATTTGTTTAAACTTGCAAACACCCCTTGTTTTTCCGCACATCTCCCTTAGCGATGGCATTTTCTTTCTCCGCAAAAAAAAAATGATTGGCTTTTCTTACTTCACAGCAAACATTTTCAACCACTGTTCATAAAATTGTGACAAACGGTCCCCTGCTTTGTGGCTTTGCTTGGAGCCCTTTAATAGGGTCATAATTTTGGTTGTCGCGGGAAGAAACGCAGTCCAGTTTTACTGCTTTTTAATAATGTCCATGATAAATGCAATATTTAACACTAATACACTGTGCTGCAGAACACACCCCATTAACAGCATTGCTCCAGTGAACACCAGTGACGTCATATGATATGCAACAAAGATCCTCCGTATAGCCTTTACAGACTGTTTGGGGCAAGGGCCGTTAGCGAGCACCTTTGACGGCTGCCACAGCACACGAGGGTGGGAGTGGCCAGCAACTTGCCCGTCGACCTTTCTTCTCCTGAGTGGCGATGTTGACACATCACAGCAGGTACTCATTCGAGGCTGAGTCGAGCAAGGGGAGGCTCAGGACCAGTTCAGATAATCATCACTGGTGTTGGCCATGCAACTATGCACACGCATACACACACACACCGGCTTACATTCTATATTTTTTCAGGCTGTCAGTGCAATGTGGATAAATATAAGCTGGATGCTTCCCTTTATTGAGTGGAAATCGGGGTTGTGTTTGAGTTTGTCAAGGTGGAAGCTGTTGTTGACTGTTGGGGCTTGGTGTTGTTCATGAGCACCTATTAAGGCTGACATGGAACACAAAGAGGGCAGCGTGACCGGAACAATGTGGGATCGGTTGCCGACGGCGAAGGCCGGAGTGCTCGCATCAGGCGATTCCACCTTTGGGGTTGATCCATGCCAAATCCAGATGCCAACTGCCACTGCTGTTTTCCACGACCATAAATTTCTCACAGTGCAGCGAGCAAGCCAATCGACTCCTGGCCACGACAACAGGCGAAGGTACATGAAGACAAATACCTCTCGCATAGCCTCTCACAGTTCGTTGGCACAAGTGCTGTCAGCATGTGCTTATTAATAACAAGGCTGGCACGGCGCACGGCATGGCGGGGAGCGGCCAACACCACGACCGAGCCGCATTTGTCCCGCCAGTGCCGACGATGTTTATACACCGCACCAGGCACCCAAGTAAGGATGAGTCTACCGAGATCAGAGGTCGAGAACCGGTTCACATATCGCTCCACACCTCCGACTGGCACAGTTGACTACGTACGGCGCGGAAAAAGTTCACACGTACGCACGTCACACTTCCCACTGATGTAAGTCAGCCGTGGCTGAGAATCGAACTCAGGTTGACGGCGATTATTTTTCCTTTGCCGCGTTCGCGCAAACCACTGCGCCACCACTCCTCCCACACGCTCGCAGGCGCGCGCGCGCGTGCGAGCACAAATCTAATTCCCGTACGAACGCTGTTATGACTGATTGATGGAGCCTGTATCTGACGCAGGCAGCATGAAGGACACAGTGACTACCAGAGTCAACTGGCAACGTGGCATTGGGAGTGCACAGGGGATGAACTAATATGCACATTTTGGGGGGCGGGCGGAGGGGGGGTGATGCTAACTGGACGTCTCTGGTGGTGACGGCGGTGGGGCAGTCCATCGAGGTGTTTGTGATTGCCGTGAATAAATCTGGCCGAGTACAGAGGTGCCCCCCGCAAACGCGAGGGGGGCCACCATCCCAACTGACTTTGGAACGTGAGCAGAATCCTAAACAAAACTAAAACCTTTAGTGATTTATGCGGCTGCTGCAGCATTAACATTTTTTTGGATTAATGATCGAGGCCCTCTCATAAGTAACAGGCTATTAGGACTTTTTGGGAACCAATTAACACGTGTATTTACCTCTCATCGCTAAGCGCACTTGCACATTTTAATTAAAATCATTCACCGATTAATGCGCCTGCTCGTACATCAATAGAGCGTGCGTTTGCAACTTAAAAAGTGGGTCTCGCTCTCTGTACGCAGCAGTGAGCAACGCTACCCAGATATATTGGCGATGGCATTAGACATCGCCCGTCTCGTTCGGCGAATGAACGCGTGAGGCAAAAGGTGCAGCTCTGCAATATCTTGCTCACGCACCTGCCGTGGCAGAAATGCCTCCACCGTTAAAGCCGTTCTCAAGATTACTTTGGCCTGCCCATAAGAGGTTTTTGGGTTAAATCGCGTAAATAGAAATGTGTCGTTAAAGCCGCCACCACCAAATTAACACGTTGCAGGTTTACTCTCCAACACACCGCTTCCCTGATTCCGTCCGGGCTGGCTGGCAGGTGCCGTCGCTGGTGCGTTGGACGGACGCGCAGGATATCCGTAGCAAGGGCCTACCCCTAAAGACGCGAGCAAAGGCAACTAAAACATTTACTTCAGCCGGTGTAGCATGCCGACAGCAGCCTTGATTGTGTCGTCTCAGGAGCGTTTGTTAAAATACAGGGTGAAAACACAAAGACTCCCCTTTCATTGTTAACCTGCCGCAAATTGACACTCCAATTATAAAGCGTAATGTTCCAAGGGGTGTAATCGAGATACAAGGCAGCTCGAACAAAGGACGCCACGACCGAACCGAGAACGCAAGATGTGCTGCAGCTTAGCCTTGATGTGTCCTCAAAGCCGTCTACAAATGAGTCAATAGAATGAGCAGGTGAATCTACTAATTAAAAAAAAAGCATTCCACTTGAAAGCCATCGACACGAATATGCAGAGCAGAACTAGTGGAAGTACCTGTCACTGAATGACGATCCCCTGCCCCCCCCCCCCCCACATGACCCCCCCCCCCGCAAACTTGCACCCTTCCCAGTGCCCCCCCCCCAAACCTGCCCCCCCTCGCACACCCCTCCCCGCACACTATGAACCCCGTTTCGCGAGTTCCATTTCTGGCCACAGTGAACATCAGTGGCGAGCGATATCTTTAATGGCCAGCCGGAGGGTCCCATGCCATTCACAAACCCACACACTGACCAGTGCGGTGAAGTATGGACGAACAAACTCCATGATAGACGTAGCCTTGGTAAATCTTTGTTCAGTAGTGATTTGACAAGGTGCTGCAAAATAAAATTGCGTTGACACTTTAGCTACAATGATGTTGAACTTCTTTCGCACAGGACGTAGCCGAGGAAACTTTTACCGTTGTTTCAACTGCTGCGCCGGGCGATTGGATCGAACAGCGTACCTGTTCATACCGTCGAACGCAATTAATAACACCGGTCACACTTTTTCTGGCATAAGGTATTCCAACGGTTTCAATGTAATTTTGGGGTGCTGATTCCAAATCTGGCATCAGTTTTTGCCTATCACATCAGGTTTTTGAGATATCAAATATTGCATTTTCAATAAAAACTGCAGAAGAAAAAGATTAAATAAATGTGGATATCTACATAAAATTATATTATAAACACACTATCCTAAAAATACAGCACCATATTTTAACACTAAAGCAGTCACTGACTCGCAACAACTTGCAATCATAAGTGACAGAGTTAATTTCGGGCAAAATCAATGAAAATGGGGTATGCCGCTAGCATAATGTGATAGAGCAAATCTGAGATCAGATTTGGAATCAGCACCCTGAAATTAGTCTAAAACAGCTGCAAAAGTCCAGGCCAGAAAAAAATGTTTTTTTTGTTGACCAGTGTAATTAATGACGTTTTACTGATGCGCACTCGGACCATCGTGGTGCGCACGCAAAATGCGGCGCGGCAGACAGACGTAAACTAACGCTTTTAAGTAATCACGGTGCTCCGTGACAACAGAGGGGACGCGATGGCACGCTGCGTGTCGAGCGATACTCCTTGCAAAAGCAGCTGTTACGTCGCAATCTTCAAATAGGCGAACGCCGAGGATGTCGGGGGGTCCAACTAGCCGGGGTGCAAATGAGATTCCCGTCATCTCCCTCTCAGCGATGCACAGCGAGAACGATGAGACGGCAAAGATCCAATTGCGCCAATGGTTTCCCAGCACAATTAGTGTAATTCGCGAAGGTAAAACGCATTTGCTCTGCCCGCAATTTCGCTGCGATGGGCACTATTTATTTCAAACGAAACCAAGATGTGTCCACATTGTGCAAACATTATTAAACGGCGTGTAATGATCGTTATCACGAATGTTACAATGTTGTTGAATAAAATAAACACTTTAAGAGGGAATGTTACATTACAGAGGCAAGGTCAGTGTTAATTTGACAACTGGTTTACTTTATTTCTGTACGATAACGACTTGTGCTTGCAAGATTAACTCTGTTCCGTGTCTCCATATATTGCGGATATATATCTTAGTCCACCGGCCGAGTGGCTTTCAAGACGAATATTATTTAAACATTTGTTGAAGCTACCAAACGGTAGACTGGTTTCAACCTTCTAGCTCTCATCAGCAAAGTCAGGATTCTTAAACAAATACAGCAATGCTTGGTAACCAGATGTTCCAGGGAACGGCACTCCATCCAAATTACAGGGCCGTATTCAACACAAAACAACAACGTTGTCTATAAACTCATGCCATTGCTCAACAATGCAAAATTATATTTCCAACAAAAGAAGCTTGGGAAAACAGAACCAGGGCACAATGGGTTGCCATGTCGGGTGCAGGTGAATGGATCCAGAGAAGAACCCAGTTGTGACGAACCAAGGCAGGCAAGAGAAGCTGAAGAAAGGGCAAAATAACAAGTTGTTTAAGTCTAACGTGACATGCCTCGAGGATAAACAACAACAACAACAACAAGGATCGATGTACGCTCCCTGGGGCAACGATGAAGGCTTGCTTGCTTGCTTGCAGGGCTGCACACCAACAGAGCCGATGACAACGGCCGAGTGAGATGGTTGGGAGAGAGATAAAACCTCTAGGGGGGGGGGGGGAGTGGGAACTAACGGGACGGCCGCCTTCGCTTGGGTCACACCCGGCGGCCCCTCGCTTTGAGACGAGCGAAACCGCTCGCACGCAACCGGATGGGGATCAATCGCCCCGCGCGCTACTGGCGGGAGGGGGGGGGCAATCGGGACTTCGATGAGGATCCTCAGAAGCCCCGAACGCCTTTTTCGCAGAGATGCCGGCTGCTGAGCCCACTTTAATTGAGATGAATGGACTGTCGTACGCACCGGAGTGTAACCAAAAGAGGGAATCCAGGAGCGTGCGAGTAACCTTTCCGGCCACCAAGGCTATCGCCAACGTACGACGATATTTTTTGTAACGGCACAAAGCTAAAGATACCCCGGATAGCCTACACAGACTGTTGGGGCAAGCGATGTTAGCGAGCACCAATGAAGGCTGGCACGGCGCACGAGGGGGTGGGTGGGGATGTTTACTCAACGCGCCAGGTACCCATTCGAGGCTCAATAATCCATATTACTAAGCAAATTAAAAAAATATCAGAATCAGAATCTTTATTCATACCGGAGGAATATGATGAGCGATAACACTCTTTTTCAAAGATGTCCAGGAGTCAGAAATTACAACAAAACAAAGTATAGGAAAGGTAAGCAAATCACAATTTTTTTATTTAAATTAACTAATTTTTTTTTATCTTACCGAGTAAATCCCACTGAGCTATTAGCTTCTTTTTGAGAAGCGACCTGGACAAAAATTATAGCTCAACAAAGTGGCTTATCATGTTGAAATTTATAGCAGCCAAATAATCTAAATAACCTAAACGCACATTTCTAAATGGACCCGGAGAAAAAATCCACGCGACCATGGGGATAAAATGCAATCTGCAAATATATAATAGGCATCAGGGTCGGGATCGAACCCACGACCTCCTGCATACCAGGCGAGGGAGACAACATCATGCCACCATGGCACCCCCTTCAATAAATGATAATAAAATAAAGCATACAACTTCAAATTTCATAAATAATTAAAAGAAAGAGAATAAACAAAGATAAACGGTAATGGTGCGCAACCCTGAAATCGCTTGTCCATGTCACTTCTGGCAGAAGGGCCTCGACCAGAGGGTATTTGGCCTACTCTTCCGCACTGGCAAAAACGTCTCGGAAGAGGTGTGGGAATACCCACAGTTTACCCCCGCCAAATACGGCCTACCGATGGACCATTTGCAGTCCATGCATCTAGACTACAGGGAGGGCCACAGGCAAGGTGGTGAATTCAAAATAAACTTGCACCAGAGTTTCAACCGCCGCGCCGGTAGATCGAATGGAAGTGGCCACCTCTGGAGCGCAACTCCAGCCGGCGTGCAAACCGTCAACACCAGCTGGCGGCACCCCCTCATTTTTCGTCGGCTGACTGTAAAACATTCATGCCGGTCTTCACCAATCTCCCGAAAGTTTCCAACGTCGGACACAAAACGTGGCATTCAATTCGGGTTCGCGGTGGATGTGCATCTTCAAATTTGCGCTGATCAAAATTGGCAGGAGGGATCAATATTCGCTGTGAAGTGTGAAAAGCTCATCTGGGCACGATTGCTTTGCCGAGGTTTTTTTTATGTTATTGTTATTCAACCCATGCGGACTGGCCAAGAGTTCTAGCAGACAGATGCCCTGCGGGGCCGGTTACGGCTTTGGGCCACGTTGGTTCAAGGCCGGCAGCCAGCTGGGCCTGCTGCCTTTCGCCAATGCAACACACAAAAAAAGTGTCCCTATTGCAGCCGTGTTTGTAATTTCAAGACCTGAAAAGTCCCTTCAAAGATGAGCGATTGAAGGACGATGAAGAGAAGAATATCCAAAGGCTTTTTTTTACAAAACTAAATGCGCACAACTGAACGTGGAAAAAAATGTGCATGTTCCTAGTACTCTGACAAGTGTTGCCAAGAAAATAAATGTGTCATCTTCGAGCTAACAGGGATTTCTACCCTGCACAGTGGCACTTAAAGTGCCACGATGAAATTTGCATGAACAAGATCGCAACGCCACTCTGCGAGGTCATTAAGACCCACAGCGCAATCAGACCCCAAGACTTTAAATATAAACGACTCCTCATCACGTAGTTACGGCATCATTAAATAAACATATTGGCTTATTTTTTTCTGATTTTAGGGCTAATTGCCACCCACCAGTATCAGATGAGTCATCGACAAGAGCACACGGAACCTGCGGTGCTTACACACGACAGCTCCCACACCTGCAAATGTCACCTTCCAATACCCACAAACACGGCGAGCAACTTCTTCCGCGTACAAACAAGTACACACTCGGCCACATCGCTTGACGACGAGGTGGCGTACAAGCCGGGCTGTGTGTGCGCACACAAGTCCCGATGCCGCACGGCCCGCACGCACGCACCAACAAAAAGCAACGACGTGTCAATTCGCTCTGGCCTGCTCTAGAATCGGCGACAGCAAATCTCCGCGGTGAGGAGGGCCCGGTGACATAGCGGAGAGATGCGTCCGCTGTTTAAGTCTTCCTCATTCCGATGACGCACCGTCATCAGTTTTTCAGCAGAACGGAACGGAACCGGAAAAAAAATATATAATCAATTAACTTTATCGGTATCGAGGTTCCCAGAAGGCAATGCGGCGGAGGGGCGTGTGGCACAGTCTGGCACCAGCCAGCGTAGAATGCGGTCGTGTCGCTACGGTTCTCTGGGGTGAGTACAATGTCTTTAAAAACAGCGGCGCTACACATCCGCAAAAAAAATAAACGCCGAGCCGCTTGCACGTTTCGAGATCCAGCGGTGAACAGGACACCCACCCACCCTGCAACTTGTAGACGTCTCAGAACGGGAAAGGGTTCATTTCTACAAGAGGTAGCCGGCCAAAGAGGTGGCTCAGTGGCAGAGAGGAAGGCCCCTGATTGAAATGTTGCGAGTTCAAATCATGGCTGTGGGTTGGCTCAGCCCATCATCCGTCCCGGGTCAATACAATTACTACCACTTTGCGAGGAATTCAACAGGAGTACGTCCTATGGGTAGACTCACACCTGCCATAGGAATGTGGAATTCCACCACTGGGTTGTAAAGGGCTGTAAAAGCAGGACACGAACACCACCTCGCAATGCTCATTTGTGCGGGAAATCACTTTCATCTTGGCTTGTTTCATTCCCAACGCGTGGGTTTGCAGTGTGCGCACGAGGTCCCCACAGATTAATCGCACTCACTGTGAGGCGCTCTGCACGTGTGTCCATTCACAGCTGCTCGTTACCATCGGCAGCGTACGAGCACACGGGTCCACCGTGTGGCATTTGTGAATCTGACTGCCAAGAAAATTAATTGCTTTCGCGTTGCCCCAAATTTCACTGTGTCAGCCTGAATGTTTTTGCCCGGAATCGCCAAACTACCGTGGCTTTGTTTACCGTAAGCTCGGTTTAAAAACGACCCATCGTGTTCTATTTTAAACCGTTTGAATAAACAAAAAGGCATTGAAATGACGATTAAACGTGTTCACGCGTGGTATTAAAAATACAAGACACAATGTGCATCTCAAAAGCAAAAACAATGGAATGTCAGGGAAAAACGTAGCTGTTTTTGCTGATATATATTATTATTCAAAGCTCTCTTCCTCACACTTTTCTAGCAATGACATGGAGGTTTTTTTTTGCTGCTTAACCCTTGTGAGATGGGGATGTGAAGTAATTCGCCTCTTTCCTCTGCAATCTTCCTGGATTGAATCAGGAAACACTCCGTTTGGGCTCTTGTGCCTTCTGCAAATGGACGCAAAAGCCACATTTGCTAAGTAAAACAAATCACGACCTTTGGGCACAATGGGCTTTCCTCTCTTCAAATATTGAAGGTTACTTTGTAAAACCTCAACCAGGGGTTGCAGTTGAGCATTATAGGTCCCAAGACGAACGAACGTTGCTCTGTAAATAAAGGTAAACTGTGTAGGTGCAGCCCTGCAATTGCTTGCTCCCGCAACTGCTGCCAGAAATGGCTTCCACGAAAGTGTGCATTCCCATTGGGGTATTTCTTTCCTATTCTTCCACGCTGGCGAGACATCTTGGAAGAGGTGGGCGTGCCCACACCTTTACCCAACCACACGCCACCTGCCAATCAACCGCCGCGGGTGGGTAGGGAACTGAAGGAGTCCTCCAACCTTGTTGTTTCACCTGCCACACCGGGACATCGATACGAGCCAGCGACCTCTGGATTGCAAGTCGAGTGTGTGTTAAACACCACACCACGGCGTCGTACCTGTTGCTGTGCATTATCACGTAAGCACAAAACAAGTCAGTCTTTCAGCCTAACTGCCTACCAAGCCACCGAACTAATGTCATACCAAAAAGCATTTGTTTTAATGTTTTGAACCGGTTTCGCCCCTTCTGAGGCTCATCAGCAAAGGTATTTCTGCATCCATTCCCGTCAACGTCTATCTGTGCCTTTGCACGGCATTTTCAACGATTTAATTATATCCTTCCCACTCTCACGAACAATTTTCTCACAAAGGGAAAATAAGGTCATAAAACATGCACGCGATACATCACCGTGACCCGACGCCGCATCCACAGCTGCAGAAAGTGAATGTTACGCTTCGGATAATTACGATGCATAATCACATTTAAGTTCACGCTATAATTTTATCGCACTTGTGATTATCCATGAAGGCACCACGTAATTACGGTAGGATGCTTTCGGCTGGGAAAATTGTGCCCGACCAAATCATAACGACGCAGCTGAAAGCGATGGTTATTGAGGATGCTCGGAATTGCTTGGGAACGCTGCGTACGCACGCGCACACACACAAACGCACGTGGACACACACGGACTCACGCACGCGTACGTACGCTTAAAAGGACATTACTATCTGCCGCCATCTAATTGGATCCAAAATCTGCCAGGACGCCCATGTATAAAATCCCAAACATATACTTACACGCATTACACACACTGACAAGACAAAGATCCCCCCCCTCCTATATAGCCTTGACATACTTTTCGGGGCAAGTGCTGTTAGCGAGCGCCTATGAAGGCCTATGAAGGCCGGCACGGCACACGAAAGGGGTGGGCGGCCAGCACCACGCCCGGCTGCCAGTGGCGATGTTTACACACCGCACCAGGTACTCATTTGAGGCCGAATCGACCTAGGGGGGGCCCAGGACCGGTTAAGATAATCGTCGCCGGTGTTGGCCGTGAGCGGAAATCGAACTCGGGCCGCCGGGTTCGTAGCGCAGCGTAGCGCTAACCACTGCACCACCGCTCCCTGCGAACACCACAAACACACACGCACACAAGCACACACACACACACGTACGGGCATGTGCACCGACACACGGCCTATTTCTGTCACCAAATTAGTCTCCAAAAAAACTGTCTTCAGCCTTTTTTTTCTCCCAGCTGAAGCTGTCAGAGTGAATATTTCCGTAGTGCAGGTTGTTCACAGGGAAGGACAAACAAAACGTGGAGGAGAATACAACAAAAAAACCCGACTAACCTTTCCCGCATTGGCTTCTGCTTAATTATGGTTGTTACTGTTAGACTTGCATCCCATTGGGATTTTTGCACACAGCGTTGATATACGGTGCTTTTTTTCCGGAAGACTGCTGTTTTTTTCCTGGATGTTTCTGTTGCGCGTCGTCACTTTAAGATGTTCTTTGTTCATGTTTTTGTTTGTTGCGGTTGCACCCGAGTCAAGAGCCTCATGGCTCACAGGGCTATACCTAATGAATGAAACTGAATTTCAGTCATTCCAATTGGCCTCGGGAACCGGTTACATTTGCAGTCCGTGCGCTTGCCGAGCATAAACGTATCGCGAAATCCTGCGTGTCCATATTGTCAACAGCAGGGCCCCTTCCATCGCAGAGGAGGTTTTTCACGGTCGTGCTGTCCAGTCTGGCTCTGCGACGTGTAACCAGGCGTCACCGTGTTTCACTCAGCACGATGTCTGACGTTTCTCTCCACGTGCCGGGCAATTCTTCATGCAAGAGGCTCCCAGCATGTGGCACTGTTGTGGAGTATTATTTTGGTAAAATGTAAATATAAGCAGGACGCATATAAATACAATGTATCGTTTCATCCATCTAACATATGACTTTCCAGACCAATACGTTCAAAGCAGAATTTGTTTAATGCAAGCGAACTCTGGGTCTGTTTATAACTTATTGGGTCTCGTCAGCCAAGTCAGAATTGTTAAGCAGACGCTGCTGGATCGCCAGACGTTATTGGCAAGAGCACTCCCCGTAAAGTAAAATACGATTCAGCAGATCAGGCCACCGCATGAACAAACTCACACGATAAGATATTGCGCGTTGCCTCAATTTACCTCAATCAAGGCCACATCCTGCTTATCTATCTAATTAAGCTACTAATTGGTAATTGTTTGCTAATGGGAACGAGCTCCCGGTGACGGTTAACAAATAGGGGAGATAAACTAGCGCCTGTGCATTGGCTTGCGCCCACTTGCGAGATAAATCAGGCGGCGAGGAGTGCGCTAATTCGTAAGCACTCGCGTGGCCTAGGGCTCTCCCACGCTGCACGCCCGAACGCCTCGTCCGCGAACGTCAAAAAAAAAAACCCCTCCAAAAATAATCTCGTCGCGCTCGCAACAGCTTTCTCTGCTTTTGCCAGCCTCGCCACGTCAATGCCTCCAACGGTGAGAGAAGCGCATCCGTTAACCCTGAAAGAAATCCCACTCCCGCGTTGTATCACAACAGCTGCCACTTCTATATTGTGAAATTATGATTGTGTTTCGTCGTTAATCAACGGGCGCGTAACTCCCTCTGTCAATTATCGCCTCGTGCAACCCGCCGCACGGCCGGATTAACTTTACGGAATGCTGCCCGAGTGCCAACGCGCACGAATCCTACCAACTAGCACATGAATGCGGTCGGCATTCGGGGAATTGTAAATAAAACGGTTAATTACGGTGCCCAAAATCCTTTATAAAAGGAGATATGAATTTCCAGGGGCATTCTTCTCAGAAACAAGCTGTCGCCACCCCTCAAACGTTCCCCCGCGTCGTGCCGTCAGCACGGCTGCTTCGCCCGTTGCTGTCACGCCACGGAAAATGGGCTCGTTTGACTATTTTACCTTTGGTATTTTTGTAGAGAGACAGAGAGAGAGACACAGAGGGCTAGAGATAGATAAACGGGGGGGGGGGGGGGGGGGGGGAATTGTAGGATTGGATCACGCTTCTAGTCGAGTGTCGTGCCCAGAAGCTGAACCAGCCCTTCTGTCGCGCCGAGTTGGGGAGCCAAACAGCAGAGGAACGAAGTTATGACCTCTTGTATCCAAGAAGGCTTCTCACGCGTTTGATAGTTTAACAGCCTCTGCCTGGGTCACCGACAACGGCGGACGTTTTGGTCAGAAAAAAAATAAAACCATTCCGAATTCGCGGCTGCGTCTTGATTCGATTGTACTCAGCTCTGAGTGTACTCAACGGGCTGAGTGACAGATTGCCCCAACGACTGCAGGGCCCTCTTTTCCGGCCTCACGAGTTGCCGGCAATCGTCGGGGCCGTCGGCACGGCCGCATTCTGCGGAGCCGCGAGCGGCTCTCGGCGTATGGAGTGGGACGGTAAAACGTGGGAAACGTGGAGGACACTTTTCATTTCCCTCCCGTAGAACATTCAGACCACTTGAGTAAGCACTGAGAGTAGCACGTATATAAATCAAGTACAAAACTGAAAAATAATCAAGCATAGCATTGGGGGGGGGTTTTTTCTCGTTGAGAAAAAAGGATTTAATCCATCATTTGGCTAGAAATCTTTTGAAATCGATGTTATATTCAATTCCTGGTTGAAGGGTGGTTGACTCAGCCCATCATCCCCCTTTGGGGCAAATAAAGTGAAAACCACTGTGTGAAAGTCAACCAGTGGCTGTTCTACAGATAGACTTACCTCCACCGTCAGAATGTGAAATATCTATCGATTTAAAGCTTTCGTGACTGCAGGGATTCATTTTATTGGTTCTTTCGATAAAGTCACGTAGAAGAGAAACAATAAAATAATAAAAATAAAACATAATAAAATAATTCTCACGACGTTTCGGCCACAACGCAAGCAGCCGTCCTCAGGTGAAGAACAGGTCTGTCGGCAAGACGCTGTCTTCACCTGAGGACGGCTGCTTGCGTTCTGTCCGAAACGTCGTGAGAATTATTTTATTATGTTTTATTTTTATTATTTATTGTTTCCCTTCTACGTGACTTTACCGAAAGAACCAAGAAAATGTGAAATATCCTCCACTGACTCTGCGCTGCAGTGACTCAATTTAAAATTGACAACCTCAACTTCTCATTTGAGCAGCGAATCACGTTCGACTTATTTTGCTGCATCCGGTTTGCAGAAATCGCCACTTTACGTTACATCTGATATCGCGCAGCGGATTTACTTGCACGACAAAACGCATGTCCCTTGAATCGCGGGGCAAACGCATCGCTGCTACGCCAGTTTAGGGACCACAATGCCGAGTGTGAAAAGGTCGGATTATGCGAACATCGATGGCAAGCGACAGGTACGCCAACGTACTGCACTGGGCGCGGGCGGTCAATTGGTCGAGGCTGATATGTGACGGTTGGATATGCAACTTCGTTCTGCATTAATACTCGGACAATGCGATAACACGATTTGACGTTCAAACTGTTTTTCCTGAAAAAATGTGGAGATGCAATGCAATGATAACTTTGGTCGAGGCATTTATTGCTGAACACTCTGTATAATTATGCACCCTATGAACTCTTACTTAGCAATGCGATAAAATTAAATGAATAAGTTGGCATTCATGATGAGAAGCAGGAAGAATAGCTGTCCTTGAAGAAAAATTGCTCTGATTTAATAAACAAAAAGAATTGTTGTCACTCACCATTTTATTAAACGGTATCTTCCAGCATTGTCAGTGGTGATTAATGCAAAGCTTTTACAGCAACCTCCAGATTGTAACTGTAAGTCACTGAATGGAATGTGTCATATGCAAGTCATTCATTGTGTCCTAAATTGATTTAGTTTAATACAATGTAAGAGACGCATGCATTTTGTTATGCTGTGTGTGAGTAGCATACCTTTTTGCGTGCGAGTGATTAGCGAAAAGCAAGGCTTGGTGTGCAAAACAAGACAAAGATCCCCCGTGTAGCCTTAACAGACTGTTGGGGCAAGTGCTGTTAGCGAGCACCTATGAAGGCCGAAACAAAACATGAGGGGGTGGGTGGCCAACCCCACGCCTGGCTGCCTCTGTCTCTCTAGTGGCGATGTTTACACCGCACCAGGTACTAATTTGAGGCTGAGTCGACCTAGGGGGGGAGGGGCAGAACCGATGCATACAATCATCACTACGCCACCGCTCCCCAAGCAAACCAAGAAGACAGCGTTCTGCACACATCCACACCAACGGAGAGAGACAGGAACACCGATTTCCCTTGAAAGCTCACAAGATTCCTCCTAATTATTTTTTGCCAAGATGAGCAGCTAAGACACGACGTCCCATTAACGGTGTGCTTCTGGTGACAGCACGTGCGATCGCGTCATCACCAAAGCGACAGTAGTTTAAGAGACATTAACTTTAAATAACAATCGCACAGCATGGGTAAGAGAGCTCGTGCCAACTTAAGACATCCTTCTAGATTTGAAGCTTTCGTGACTGCAAGGATTCATATTCTTAGGTTTTTTCGGTAAAGTCACGTAGGTAAAAAATCAAATTCAAATTAATGAAAGTAAAATAAAAATAAAATAAAAATCACGACGTTTCAGAGGCAACACAAGACATGCTCCGTGCACGGCAGAGAGATATATTTATAATAATTCTTTAATTTTTTTCATTTTATATACAGTAGCGTCATTCATCCTACAACGCTGTACATCAATTAAATTTACGAGGACCAAATCACATATACGCGGTTGGCTACGCACGGCGCGAAAGAAGCCACAATGACAACCCCTACGACTACCAAAGGCAAAATAAAACATTTATAAACAAACAAAGCAATAGCACCAAAACAAAGAGCACGAAGAGATAAACACACGATAGCGTCGCTCCGTGACCCGGGTTGCACGGGATTGGTGTTGGGGTCGGGGGGGTTCCTATTCGGAGCGCTCGCGACGAGCCCGAATAAACCTGCGCCGCGTACGAACGCCGCCCGGCAATCGGATAAACGAGCGCGGGGGGTTTGGGTTGATGAAGTGGCAAGGGTGGCAACTGGGAACGCCGCGGGCACAATGCACTCAGCAGGAGCACTGGAGCCCTGGGAGGGACAGAGAGGACGCCAAGAGTAAAATGACTGGAAGCCGGAGAGGTAATTTAGCCGTCGCGACGGGTTCTCGAATTGTTGTTTCGGGCCGCGTCGTTCCGATGTTTCACTCCGCGCGCTGGGGGCTTTCTTCCACTTTCTCGCCCAATGGTGGCGCTCTGTAAATTCAGGACAAAAGTGATCCTACGATACCTGCTGTGCACTGCCAGTCACCAAACCAGGCTCGTTGCTGCTTAGCTTCCAAGATCTGATAAGATCGGGGAGAGTGATTTGCTCGTATTTATTGAATTTGTTGCAGATTGACCCACGCTTCTGTTAACAAAAACAACAAAGGACCTCTTGGCTCTCGATGGATCCGGCAGGGAGATTAATTTGTGCTCAAGGAGATCATTCCACTGACCTTCCTTCCCATCTTCCCTAAGATGCCTTCAAGGCCATCCATCGCGATGCACCACAACACCTCAACGTACCGTTCCCACCGCTGGGCTTTCACCACCGTGCCGGTGCTCTTCCGTACGCGGCCAACATTTAGGGTCGCCACCTGTCCTGGGTTTGCCAGGTTCATCATCCTTTTCAGGCAGACATCCCGCTGAAACCACGAGTCTTCCCTGGACATCATTTGTCACTCAAAACGATGCATTTACATTGAGCAGCGGTTCTCCCCTCCGCTGAGTGTTGCGAGGTATTATTATGATTCGCCGGTTTTTTTCCTACCACGGATAGCGGCAACCCCAGCTGCATTACGGTTTCGTCGGGCGCGTTATGTAATCCTGGGTTGGTGCGGCAATAAACAGCGGGGGGGGGGGAGATGAGACGCTGAATTTCAAACGTGCCTGAATATCGCGCCCGACGATGCGGACAACGACGGGCTTTGTTCTGAAGAAACTCCGGCCTCCGGGGACACAAGCCCACAGATTAGAACGTGCTCGCCTTTCTAGCCTCCTTTACCATCATCAATCGAAGGAGGAAAAAAATCTGAAGTGAACGGTAAATGTGCAGCCCTGCAATTACCTGCTCGCCCCTATATGTACAGTATGTTGTACGCATGTACGTTGAACTTCTTTCGCACCGCACGTAGCCAACCGTGATCATAGGAGATGTGGGGGAAGGACAACAAACTAAATACCAAAAGCAGTTAAAAAGAAATTAGTTTTCAATCTCGACAAATGAGTTTTCAACCTGCCGGTGGAAAGGCCTCCACTCGGCACGAGCCCCTCTGGAGGGGTATGTTGGCCTACTCTTCCACAACTGGTCACACGTCTTGGATGGAGGTGGAAGCGCCCGCACTTTACCCCACCACACACGACCTAGCGGTGGACTAACTGCGGCGGTACCCACTCACGCTCCTTGGCAGAGAGCGGTGGAAGGACTTCAAAAAAAAAAGTACGCGATTGCTTCAACTGCGGCGCCGGGAGATGGAATCGAACCGTCGGCCTCTGGTATGCGAGTCCACAGTGCGCTGCCAACCACTACGCCACCGCGGGCAGCGTGAAAAACGCACACACAGGGCGGCACTTTGCTGCGCCGCGTACCTGCTGCATCATCATGGGGCACTTGTGGGACGCGGCACCAGGCAACGGCGAGTGAAAAACGGGAGCCGGATTCCCACGCAAGTAGCGTGGGGCGGCGGCGCGAGGAGCCACTGGCCGCTGAAGGGTTAAAATGTGCCTTTGCGCATTAGCGCGGGACACTGCCCCACTCAAAGGATACGCTCAGCGGTGGCACCCGTACTCAAGGGCACCCCACGGCTCGGAAATGGGGCCCGAGAAAGGCGAGGAAGAATGAAGCATCGCTCACCACCCTCTTCCGACAGCAACCGCTATTAGCTCGGTGAATTCCGGCTACGACGCTTGCCACCTCTTCACCGGGGAGGGCCCCCCGGAGGGCCCCCCCTCACTAGCCGTCCACGCTCAAAACATCCGCTTTCATTTTGGTGAATGCCGACAGAAAAAAAATGCAGCTCCCAACATAAAAGGCTTTTTGTACACATCGTCTCAAAGGCACATTTAGCAGCTGCAAGTTGTTGTGAGTCCGGCTGAATAGTGCATGCAGTATACAGCGTGCATTAAACGCAAGCTAAATTCGGAACCCTGATTTCAATATGAATGCACCCTGTTACAGCACAGACTGGCGTTTTTTTTATACCATTAATACCACGGTAATTTGCCAAAGCGTACGACCAAATCAGCCGCAATGCGTCCGTGATCTCATTAAAGATCTCAGAAGCTCAGCAGGCTTTGAGCCTGGATGGGGATTGGATGGGTGACTACCATGCACGTCAGGTTTCTCAGCAGAGGACAAGTGCAAAAAAAATTAATTGTTGTACCGTACTTCTATGCTGCCAAAACCTCTCCGTCCGCACCGAATCGCATCGACACATCGCACGGCAGCAGCGGCTCATCTGTTACACCATTGGACAACGAAGGAGAGATTGCCCAGAGTGTGACCGAGGTCTTGTCCCCAAACCTGGGAGCAACACGGTAACACCACTGCCTCGTTCGATCATTCGCCAGCCACGAGGCTACTACCGAAGCCATCCACCGGCTCACTAGCCAAACGCAACGGAAACTTATAAACATTGACGCTCAATCCCCCCCCCCCGCACAACACAAAAGAAGAATTGTCCCACATCTGCGCTCCCCACCTTCACCAACCAGCATTGGGGAAGTACGGTCAAATGACCCAACCGACCACACGACCCACCCCACACGACAATGGGAGGCCCTCATCCAGCAGTGGATTGGCAAAAAGGGTCGTACGCGAAATAGGCGTACAACTTTCTAGGAAGAAGAAGAAGGCGCTTGCGAGTGTAAGCCTCTGTGACTCTCGTTTCCAGGCCCGCGTTCGCGTTTCAATTGTGGGTCGCATTTCTCTCGTTTTTAGAGAGTTTTTTTTAAACTCCCCGTTAAAACGGAAAAGTTCTGGCAGGGGACCGAAACGCGACGAGCTAGCACAGAGGAGCGGAGCGCGCGAGGCAGATAACAAGAGCTGGCGACAAGAATGAGGCCCGTAGCCGCCTCGCGCACCCCTCCACCGAAGCCCACATTGAAAGAAAGGCAGCTAGCCCTCTTTCCCACAATAAATTAGGCCATCAAAAAGCGTCGTGCCAACCTCCCCCACAAAGCAAACAATTGGTGTGAATAAAAAAAACAACTAGACAGGCATGAAGGGCAGGGGGGTACGGGGTGGTTCACTGAGTCGGCGTATGCAATTCTCTCTAATCACCTCCACTGGCCTAGTGTGTATTTCTTGGGCTTTAATTTGACGGAAATGCAATTGCTATGGTACTCCTTACAAAGAGTTACTTTCACGAGTACGGGATTTCAAACTTTTTAAAAATTATTATATTGTTTTCCTTTTCTTGTTAGCAGCGTTGTCTTGGCTGCAGAGTGAATTGCCACCACACAAGAGACACAACAACAAAAAGTGTAACCACAATGAAAAATTTAGCTGTGAGAGTTTGTATTTAAAACACTTTGTTATTTCGGTAAAGTCACGTAGGTAAACATTAAAATTAATAAAAGTAAAATAAAATAAAAATCACGACGTTTCGGAGGCAGCTTCTGTTGCCTCCGAAACGTCGTGATTTTAATTTCATTTTACTTTTATTAATTGAAATTTTTTACCTACGTGACTTTACCGAAAAAACCTAAGAATATGAATCCTTGCAGTCACGAAAGCTTCAAATCTAGAATCACTTTGTTATTTGACCAGGTAAGGCCCCCACTGAGCTATGCAGCTCTTTTTCAGAAGCGACCTGGCCACAAATGATAGCCCAACGAAGTGGCTTATCACGTGGACATTTATAGCGGCCAAACTATCTAAACGCACGTTGTTGATTCTAAATGTGGAGGAAAAAACCGGAGGACCCGGAGAAAAATCCACGTGATCATGTGGAGAACATGAGTATAACTTTGGAATTGAAACATTTTTAATTTCAGAATTGTAAGGACAACCTTGGATGGTATTTTTTCTTCCACATTTTAGGATCATTTACACTATCAATTAATTTTACACATCTTCATTGATACGATGAGGCTCAGCACATTCTCGGTTGTTTGGTTCATAGGCAAATATATAAACACACACGCACACACAAAGACCCCTCGTTTATAGCCTCAACAGACTGTTGGGGCAGGTGTTGTTAGCGAGCACCTATGAGGGGGTGGGTGGCCAGCACCACGCCCGACCGCCTTTGTCTCCCCAATAGCGATGTTTACACACCGCACCAGGTACTCATTTCAGGCTAAGTCGACCTAGGAGATGCCCAGGACTGGTTAAAATATTCGTCGCTGGTGTTAGCCGTGAGTGGGAATCGAACCCAGGTCTCCAGGTTCATAGCGCAGCGCGCTAACGACCGCACCACCGCTCCCCACACACGCATGTATACACACACACACTGAGCAATGTCCAGAACACATGACTGACTGGAGAACACAGCGTTCGAGTCTCATGTTAGGATTGCCCAGGGTTGGCTCGCTAAGCCCGGGGCATTTCTGCCAAACGCTAATGACTGTGTGTGCGAGGCTTACAAAAAAGCTCCGTTTGCCGTCGTTTGCTCTGTTTTTCCCCGTGTCACTATTGGAGTGAGGACTTAATTTGTAACCGGAAAGCATGTTGAGATTAAGAGAGGAGAGTGGACAGAGCAGACAGAGAGGGAGAGACACGCGCACACAAAATACACAACAACAATAAATACGAAAAATAAACACGATCGGGCGGCAGGTTTGAGATAGAGACCTGGGTGTGAGATAGAGACCAGGAGGTGAGACAGAGACCAGAGAGTGAGATAGACACCAGGGTGAGAGATAGAGACCAGGGTGAAAGATAGAGACCAGGGTGAGAGATAGAGACCAGGGAGTGAGATAGAGACCAGGGTGAGAGATAGAGACCAGGGTGTGAGATAGAGACCAGGGTGAGAGATAAAGACCAGGGTGAGAGATAGAGACCAGGGTGAGAGATAGAGACCAGGGTGTGAGATAGAGACCAGGGTGAGAGAGAGAGACCAGGGAGTGAGATAGAGACCAGGGAGTGAGATAGAGACCAGGGAGTGAGATAGAGACCAGGGAGTGAGAGAGACCAGGGAGTGAGATAGAGACCAGGGAGTGAGATAGAGACCAGGGAGTGAGATAGAGACCAGGGAGTGAGATAGAGACCAGGGAGTGAGATAGAGACCAGGGAGTGAGAGAGACACCAGGGAGTGAGAGAGACCAGGGAGTGAGATAGACACCAGGGTGTGAGATAGAGACCAGGGAGTGAGAGAGAGACCAGGAAGTGAGATAGAGACCAGGGAGTGAGAGAGAGACCAGGGTGAGAGATAGAGACCAGGGTGTGAGATAGACACCAGGGAGTGAGATAGACACCAGGGAGGGAGATAGACACCAGGGAGTGAGATAGACACCAGGAGGTGAGATAGAGACCAGCCCAGGCAAGTGACGGACAGCTGAGTAGCTCCACCCGGTCACCAAGGCAATGACCTTGAGCGCCGCAGACTTGGGAAATGCTTTCACTCAAAAACTTCCTCCTTAAATATCACTCCTCTTTTTTTTTCCCACAGCCGGCAAGCCTCCGGTCCCACCACATTTGCTCGCACTCCCTCTCTCTCTCACACACACGCGCCAAACAAGCTGCGAGGTCCATAAATATGCAATGTGTCCAGAGAGTCAACAACGAGGACGGTTGAAAAGAGAGAGAGAGAGCGAGAGAGAGAGTGAGGATGAGGGAGGGAAAGGTTCCGGCTACGTTGGGTGCGTGTTTGTGCGATTGTCGGTCGTTCTGTGTGGTTAATTCTGCGGACGCGTCCAACGCTGCAGGCGACACCGCTGTGGGTGACGGCAAGGAGGGATTCACAACGGATTTGCACATTTCCAAAAAGAGGCTTCATGAATAATCGAGCGGCAGGCGTTACGGAAGGCAAACAAGGAGCGTGCATTTTACATGCCTCGCGAAATTAGTTCATTGCCAATCTAACTACGGGGTAGATTAACGCGATCGGGCCTTTTAACTGCATACTTCTGGGACAGGTGTTCGGCTCAAAATTACTTGTGTTTGTTCGGAGAATAATTGCTTCCCTTCCCTTTGGGATGCATTCAGGAAATAATGATATTCTTTTAAATATTCCCACACGCCATTTCATTAAGCAATTCAGACGATGTGCCTGATGTTCGGACGTGTCGTCACGTGCATCCAGATTTGACGCGAGTTCAGTGTCTTGCAACCCATAGCCGTGACATTGTTTAATAGGGAGGGGGGGGGACATGATACAGTCAATGTTGAACAAAAGACCCAAAGAGTAATGTTGAACAAACTTCAAACAAAACAAATAGTACGCGCAAAAGAGAATGAGTGACGATACGATCTGAATTTGTCTAATTTGCATTCTTTTCTGGCTCCTGACCCCACGCGAACAAAAGGAAGGCTGTGTGATCCCGATCACAGGCTTAATGGTACTGGTTGGCTACGTACGGTGCGAAAGAAGTTCAACACACTGATTTTTTTTTACCAAAATTTTCTGACTTGACTTTTAGAATTTTGAAGGGCATCCCCCTCCCCCCCGCACCCTCCCTTGTGCCTGAAGCAAAGTCCCTGAAAACAGGCCTTTGTCATCAAATTCTAGACGGGAACTCTTTTACGCACTTTAAAAAGAGACTGCATTACTGCATCTGATACATTCATAACATTGAAACCTTCAGCGGAGGGGCTAGGTCAAATTTTTTTTTTTTTAATTAATGTAAATTGCATCCTTGTACATTGCACAAAAACCCTCGAGTGTTTTTCACGGGAACGATGGCTACTGGTGGTGAAGAAGTTCAGAAGTCAGAGAGAGAGAGATATCTTACATTCTCACGCAAGTATTCAAGGTCAGGTGAAGGCAAAGTGGCCTGGTGGCTCAAAGCTTAGAGTGCCGAGCCAGCACCACTAATATCCTGAGCTCGCGTCCACATAGCCACCACCAATGAAAAAACTGGATTCTCAAATTGTGCGAGTTTATGCCAAATATCAATAAATTCTACTTTTTGGCATTTTTTTTATTTACAAATATCGGTTTGCCTGGCATGCGACGAGAATGTATCGTGTGGCACGGTGTGTGGTGAAAATAAGCAAACTAACTCATGTGTGCGTGGATACACAAAGGTCACTTTGAAGGGATTATGAAAGTACTTCTGCGACATCCACTTCCGTGAGCTGCTCTCCAACACGATCGCTTGGCGCCGCTACTGCTAGAGTTTCCGAATGAACACTTTGCTCCTCATGACATGACCCCGGGATAGGATAAACAGCATACAATTAAGAAAACCAACTTAGATTTGTTTTAATATATATTTTAAACAATGACTGAGAAGTGGGACTTTCTCATGTGCTTCCGATTGAAATCAAGTGGCATGGCCACCAAAGGCTTGGCTACGGGGGACACGGATAAGACAATTCTAAGATCTTGAATGGGATAGACAGCACTGGGAGATAAAGGCTTTTCAATCTGTGGTCACTGACACAGATCTGCAGAGACGCCACTGCGAGGCACAACGTTTAACACCACAAGCAACAAAGATTGCAGGATAAACTTTATCTTCTCTCCAGCTTTTGTTGAGAACACGGAAAACCTTATCACAGTCAAGAGGTAAGGAGGTCAAAGTGAAGGTGCCTATGAGTGGAGATTTGTGGTCAAACGTAGTTCAACATTACAATGGGCCATTTTATACCCTTTCGTCCATTTAAATCCATGTAATTCAATTTAATGCAATGTTGTAATTGAAATTGGACTGACACTTAACCATTTGCAACCCATTGTAAATCCACTGCTGGTTGGATGGCACTCGTTCGCACGGGTGTCGATTGAGAGGCATGTTTGGCCATACTTCACCACGCTGGTCAGTGCAGGTTGCTGAGAAGGGTTGGCAGGGCCCAGAAAGGTTGACATGCCACTAGCTATTGATGTCTCCCGTGGCCGGGAATCGAACTTAGGTGGGCAAGGTTTGTGGCGCGACTTGTGAACCACTCCGAATTATTACACCCGCTCGAACAGACAAGGCACTCGTTTAGGATTCACTAAACAGCCATGCCTTAAAGATAGGATGTTAGGAATGTCACAATGTGGATATCCACCAGTCTGAGTGCTCCATTTACAAATGTTTTGTTGACAGGCACAGCTGGAACGACGGGAAGAGCCACCGTCGATGCCTTGAATGCAAATAACGGTGCAGCAAAAGTTCCTGCGCATTTCCCTCCACAATTCGAATGGACGCAACCTCGTGAACTTTAAGAAAATTTGAAAAAAATAAACATATTTGATCCTCAGGTGCGTGTTTTCGCCGCAATCGACGATGATAACGACGACGGAATTCCATTCACCGGGGGTCTCTCTTTCAAAAATTCCGTCAGCCTTGGCGCAACCAAGACGGACACTAGCTCTTTAATTGTTACGACTTCAACTGTGCCGTCACTGGCCACTTAGTGTCTTGTGCCTCTGGACGCCCTGTGCTCTGCAACCACCCAAGTACATATACAGAGTGCTTCAAAAAAATGTTAACACTTATATATGGGACTATGGTTTTTAATGGAAGAATAACAGATAATAATATACCGTAACATGATAACAAATGTATGTTAATAGCTTTAAAAAAGTCAAATCATTGTCAACACATTCCTGGAATCTTCTCAAGGTGGTTTTCAGAGCCCGGGGGCACATTTTTTGTGACGTTATTGCAAATTCACTTTTTTTTTTGAAGCACCCTGTACATTGAGAAAAAAAAAATCAACCCACGCCACCGCCATCCCTTCTGCGATGGGACAATCCACGTAAGCCGCCTTCGCACGTGCTGCGAATTTCATCGCTCCGCCCCCCCCACACCACCACGACCACCACGACCGCCCCGGTTGGGCGCATTCCACCGCCGTTCATTATTTTACAGAACCACTTCTTTTCCTTGCAAGGGTCGCGAGGGAAAGTCGGGCGGGGGAAGGGTACACGGAGCAGTGCAAAATGCCGGCCGGTCGGGCACCTCGGAATCTCTTGGCAGCCGTCGTTGTCGCTGCCCGACCGGTCACTGCTTGGGACCCCCCCCCCAACTTCCTTTCACGTTCCAGAGGAAATGCTCGCTCGGCCTCTCCCAGGGGCGTAGCCCCACACGTGCTCTTTTGTTTACCCCTTTCCGAAGGTAAAGGTGCAGCCCTGAGATTTGTTGCTCACGCCGCTGCTGGCGGAAGGCTCCCCCCTCCTCTATCGGAAGGAGCTCTCAAGGAGAGTTTTCCGTCCAGACGGGTCGTTTGGTCTACTCTTCCACGCTGTCTTGGAAGAGGTGGGAACGCCCACACAATCTGCCCCGCCGCGCGCGAACTGCCAATCGACTTAACTGTGGCGTGCCATTTATGCCGTTCGGTGGGCATATGCACATATGTGTGCGTTGAACTTCTTTCGCACCGTACGGAGTCAACCGTGCCAATCGGAAGCGCCAAGGGATCGAACCGGTTACCTCTGAATTACATGTCCATTGTACAAACTCGGATATTACACCACGGTAACATGCCTCTTTAACTCTTTGAATCGGCCCTTTTTTTCCATTTGACCGGGCGTGCCACCTTTCTTGTGCCGCCAAAGGCGCCCAAGTGTTCCATCGAGGGCAGCGGCCTCCGCAGATCGGACAGAATCGCCAACAATCACACAGAAATGAGCTCGAGTATGAAACAGAATACAGTAGTCCCTCAGTTAAGTGACATCGGTTCACGGTTTTTCGGTGAACGTTTCACCTCCCGTAGGACCCCATGGTTTCCCACGAACTTGAACATTTTGATTAACGGCACATTTACGTTGTGCATGCCAGGGAGCCAATTTTAGCCAATCCGAGCATTCGTAAGTGGGCTCAGCATGCCTCAGCCAATCAGTGACGCCCATTTATGAGCGTTTAGACCTTAACTGGCTTTGTTTATGTTCTGTTTTGGCAGTGGAAACAGCTCTCTCTGTCTTCGATGTACAGTTATTTTGGTTAACAGTAGTTTTCGTGGAACGGAATAAAGAGAGTTAACCGAGGACACTGCTGTAGTGTCGTTTCAGAAAAGTGTGTCACTAAAAAATCTCGTTTTCTTTATTTACCCCATAACGGTAGACATTGTAAGGTCAGGACAATACAACATTTGGAAAAAAAACACGTGATGTAATGGTAAAAGTTACAAACCTAAAACTCCTCGGAAGCAGCCAACGCAACTGTGTCTGTAATAAGAAACCTTTATTGGAACATGTATTTTTATTAAACTTTAATTCCCCACAGAAAAAAAAGCACATTTGTGTCGGTACTTAATATGTTTTAGTCAAAGCCACAGCAAGTGAAACAGATTTAACGTGGATGTGTGGGCCGAGGCAATTCCCAAGGAAACTTACAAATCTGTGAGAAAGTTTCACAGACCACAAAAATGTTCCAACTCAGAAGCCACAATAGCACAACAAGACTACTCGTGTTCACTGAATAAAGATGGATTTGTTTTAAGGATCACCAAAGGATTGGCCCTAAACACTCTTATCTGTGCCGTCCATTCCCCTAAATTGTCCTTTTGAACTAATCCACTCACCTCATGGGATACATTTCCACATCTTACATTTGAATATGAGCAAGCATTTATGCACAGGGCATTCGAAGTAAACACCACAATATGATGTTGAATAAATAAAACATATGCTTTTTTTCCAAAAGGGCAAACGCAACTATCCCCTTGGTATGCCTGAATGATTTAAGCAATCTTCTTGGGGAAATTGAATAATCAATACCACCTACAAAAAGAGTATTTACATATAAATTAAAAGGGCAAATGAATTATAGTCCAGCCAACCTCCTCTCAATAAAGGCGGCACAAAAAAAGGGGGCAAACGATTCTTTATTTCGTTTTTCATTGTTTGCCAAATGCGAGTGAAAAACAATATGCCCAAATATAGACAAGAGAGAGAGAGAGAGAAAAACAACTGCAGACTTGAAAGCAAACAAAGAATTAAGCCGGATCTATGAGCCGAGAAAGGTGGGCAGCAGGGGCTCCTGTGAAATTTGGAGAGCGCAGTTTTGATCAACAGTTGTGATCAACAGCCACAGGTGTGCTTTGCACATTGCTTTTTGTAATCTGAAACTATAGTTTGCCTCCCATTCCCCAAGGGAAAACACTCAAATGCACGGCTTATTTTAGCATCGGCTAGGATCATCTATTTGTGAGTGCCCGTTGACTCGTCAAGCAGCAAGCACATCTTTGCCGTTCAACCAAAGCTACATTTGTATCCCTATTTTTTCTACATAAGATGTTGCCGTTATGCGATTGTCAGCACACACGGACTTGCAATCCAGCGGTGGCCGGTTCAAGCTCCCAGCGTGGCAGCCTCAAGCAAAGAAGGCATATGTCATAAATCTGCCTCCACCTCTTACAATAAGAAGCACAAACGGCTACAGCACAGTTAGTGGATCAGTAGGCTGTGTGTAGTGGAGGAGTCATCCTCGCAGCGGCTTGTGGCTTGCCATCGAACAAAGGCGGTCGTCTGGAACGTTCTTCCTTCCGATATTCGGGAAGCCATTGGAGCTATGCACTTTTTAATCTAGCTTGAAACTAATTGCTTTAGAACAGTTTTTTGTGTTTAGTTTGTGGTCCTTCCCACGCACCTCCGACAAGCACGGTCGGCTACGTGCTGTGCGAAAGAAGTTCAACATACAAATATACAAAGTGTGGTTGGTCCTAAGAATGTGAGTACTGTACTACCGAAAGCGTGGGTACTCCCGGGAGGTCACGTGACCTCTGACGGGGCTCTCGTCAGCTCCCTCGAGTGGGAGACCACTTCTGCCAGCAGTGGCGTGAGCAAGCGATTGCAGGGCTGCGCCTTGTTCTAAACCGGTCTAGTTTCAATGACAAATGCGTGCATATTCACAACATGACGACTGCTGCGAAGGCAACTTGGTATGAATCGATCGTTACACCGCGCATACACGCGGGTCACTGAACAAAAGTAAAGCACGAATTGCTTTAAGCATTGAGGGGGGGGGGGGGCGGGGGGGAATGCTTTATTCTACCCGAGCTGCAAGTGAATGTGCTCGCGGTTAAGGATACGTGACCGCGTGTCGAAAGGTCAGATTTGCGAACACGCACCGAAAATAACAGGCACACACCAACAAGCGCACAGATACTGCGCATGCGGTGGATGTGACGGCGCGACAGACAGACACACGCGCCGGCCACGCTCACGATGGCGACGATATAACTGGGCTCTCACGAAGAGCCGTGCCTTCACGACTTCTTTTTCGCGAGACCCGATCACCTCCGGGGGGTCTCAGAGGCAGCTTCTCAACTGAGGAAAATAAATTAGAAAAATAGAAAAAGTTCATTTCCAAAAACCTCTGGAGGGAGCAGCAGCGCCACAAAACGAAATAACAAAAGTGCCAAGATGTTCAAGCCTGAGGGGGCTGGGGGGGGGGCATGAACGCGAGTGACCGATCGGTTTGCAAAGCACCTCCACCCAACCTCCCGCCGCCCATGCGACACACACACGTTAGACACCCAGATACAATTCACTTATGGACCGCTTCTTCTCCCAGCTCCCCCCCCACCCCATGTATGGAATTCGGGAGCGGGGATGTTGGACGCTATTTACATTCCGGTTTGTTAAGGAGGAATTCTGTGCCGAGCGGAACGACGTGCAACACCTCCCTCTCTCTCTCACCCCGGTGGTGCCGCCGTTATTTTTTACTTTTTTTTTAGCGACGCGATCTTCGTACCGGTTTAACGGCACGTAAAACAAACAAAAAACGTAGCTTCGATAATAATTACGATAATAGTAAAAAAAAAAATGTGCTGATAATTGTGGTACGGCTTATCGTGGGAAGGTGAGAGAGAGAAAAAATCGGGAGCGGTTATGATCGTGATTTTTTTTTACAAGCTCATTAGATATTTAAAAGCTCATTAGATATTTTTTTTTGGCACGGAATCTCACATTTATAAATAGAAGGTAAAAGGTAAAAAGTGAGAGAAAATTATAAAAAATGTTTTGGTGGGGGGGGGGGGGTGAAAATGTTTGTTTTCATCCTTCACTCTCTCAGCTCGCCCATGTGACCAGCGCAATGGATGCAAGAAACAACAGAACAACAACAAAAAAACTCTTTTATGTCCACGCTTTCATTCATTATTCATAGGTCGATCTGCCACCTCGGAGCCGCCACGGCGATCATGACGACGACGACGACGATGATGATGACACCGCTACCGCCGCCGCATTCACGCGGCGGGGGGGGGGGGGAGTGCAAAAAATCCGGGATGCGGCCGCCCCTCAACATCAAAGTGGAATGGGGTTCAGGACTAAAGCGACGTGAATTTCGCGGCCACACTTCTGCCGTAACGAGATACAACTGGCGCTGTTAATTCCTTGCAGAGACGGGGAGCGGAGGGTGGGGGTCGCTGACTGCGAGAGAAGAGATCGTTCTGGGAAAGACCTGAATTGTACGGTTCATGTTGGGGAATGTCGGGAATGTCCCTATGGGAACAGGAGGCCGTATAAAGTAGTTAGAGCCATAGCTGGGGGGGGGGGGTGGGGAGCTATTCTCGCGAAGGTTGAGAGAGGAGAGACGACAGAGATGGTGCTGGGCACGTGTTGAGAAAAGAAAAGAAAGATGCAATTAGAAGGGCTATGCAGATTTAAAGACCCACGGGTTCACATCGAGACACAGACTCACACACACGCCCAAAGACTCACAAATAGACCCATAGACTCACACGGGGAACCATACAGAGATTAGACGAGGGGCTATGGCGATGCCACTGCTGCAGGGCAGAAGAAGGAGTGGAGGGAGACCCAGGGTGAGATGGGAGGATGCGGTGGAACGAGATACGGGGACTGCGGCTGAATGGAAATGCACTGCTAAAAGAAAATCCGAGAGGCCGACCGCCCCCCAACACGTGCAGTGATGCCGCTTCTGGCGTAGAGGACAACAAATTTTTCGGCGACGAAAAGCCAAAAAAACGTGAAGCGTCAAGCGCGCGGCACGCGGCGCGACTGAGCCCGTCCGTCGTGGACTCCACGTGGGTCTACCCGTCAGTCAGGGGGGGCACACTTGGACAGTCGGGGGCTAGGCAGGCCCTCGACGGCCACGGGAATGCGCAGCGCCACTCCGGAGACACCACCGTGGCACCAAGGTCAATTAGAGCGGGGGGAGCGGAGGGCGGGACACACACACACCTGTTACGCGCTGGTTGCACATCGGTGACATCGCCGTCGGTGGCTTTGCACATCAAGGACACGCACGGTGCACACTCACACAATGATGGCGACGACGCCACGCGACGGTTTAGCGACACGTTGCAATACGATGTCACGCCACTTGTTACGGATCGGTAGCATTGGGGGGGGGGGGTGGGATGAAGGTTCAGCCCCCCACCTCTAACTTGTTACAGTCAAGTCACAATATGTCGGTACATTATCTAACGCCGGTGACAGGCGTCGGGCAGCTTTTCCTCGTACACACAGCGTGGTGAGAACTAGAGCCGGACGCACAACAGACACAATCGTTTTTCATTCTCTTTCACGTTCATGTATGTACTGCATGTTGAACTTCTTTCGCACCGTACATAGCCAACCGTGCTAATCGGAGCCGCGGGGGAAGGACAACAAACTAAACACAAAAATCAGTCCGAGAGAAATGAGTTTTCAATCGAGAATTAAAGGTGCATATGCTCTCGAGCAGGGGTCCCCAACCTCCGGGCCGCGGACTGGTACCGGTCCGTGGCCTGTCAGGAACCGAGCCGCACAGCAGGAGGTGAGCGGTGAGTACACGCGTGGCCCCCCCCCCATTATTTTATTTACCACTTCCGCCCGCGTCTCTTTCCCGCACCGCGCACTTGTCTCAGTCACAGTTTTGGTAAGCCCACAAGCTGCTAACCCCTCAAGCTAACCCCGAGTAGCCACAATGAGTAAAGAACAAACGTCGCTGGAGAGCTTCTTTGAAACCACATATTTATAAATGATGGTGATGATGATGTCGTGTGGAAACTATAGCAATGTTCGCAAGGCTACGGTGCTCAGTTTTGATATCCAGTCAAGAGCTTCGGGCGATGCGGAGGAGTGCAGGTTCAGAGATGTTTCTGGGCAACGAGTATCAGGGGACAGTCGCTCTCTACAAGTTCCCAGTGCTTGAAGTTGTTCGCACCACATTCAAACTACTGTGGCGTGTCCTTGAGTTTCCATTTGTTCATTAAGGCATTCTTACGACGCACAAATTGCGTGGGTTCGTGCCGCGCACTGTTATAGAATTGACACAAGTAGCACCGCCTGGAATTACGACTTTACATATTGTCGTCACTTATTTACCCAGGAAGGCCTCGCTGACTTTGAAGGCCCTTTTTGGAAGGAGACTCCTTAGCATTGAGATGTTCGGCCAATACCAATAACTTTTCAGGTTTTGTTTTAAGCGACGCGAGGAAACAACTGAAGAACGCCGAGCGAGTCCATGCAGAAGTAGCGGAGGTCGTGCCAACTCCTCATGGAAAGGTAGCCTAGTTCAGGAATCGAACCCAGGTGCTCCGTACTATGAGGCAGAAGTGCGATTCATTATCACTGGTGCCACCCTGCCGGCCGCATGCACAAACCCAGCATACGTTGCTGCGCTTGAGAAATGTTAACCATCGTTATAAATAGAACACAGCTCAAACGCAAGAAACTATCGCCTGGAAACGTTCTAATTCCGGGGTCGCACGATATGCCGCTTTTTTAGGATAATTTTAGACCACGGACCGAGACTCCGAAATCTAAATTCCCTGATGCGGGCAAAAAACAATAAACCGAAAGGGCATGTGTAAGCGTGGGAGACACTGAAAGAGAAAACAGGGGACATTCATATTACATTCGCCAAAAATTACTCGCAATTCATTGCATAAATGATACAGGCTGGTACATCTGCCATGGATTCAATTAGCAAAGTCGGTGTTTATTTGGAGGCACTGGCAAAGTGTGGGTAAATATTTACCTCTTTAGATAAACAGCACATGATTAACAAACACAAAAAGTTCCCGGGCTTTCAGGGATTTTTTTTGTATTAATGAGCACACCACTGTAAAATGAGACGTTGGAACTGACTTTCAGGTCACCCTGAACCAGCACTCACTAACCCACTCGGTTCGCTCTCTCACCAGACGGACAGTCGCCTCTGTATCGCCCTTCTCTAGCTACTACTGTGGTGAATGTTCACATTGAACCACGCCCCATCGATTCCTCCCACCCACTTTGAGCAGTCGGGTCAAGAACGTTTATCATCCTCAACGCGTTCAACCACCACACTGGCAAGTCACAACAACATGCTCACCCACTCACTCAGCCACCCACTGACCCACCCGCCCGCCCGCCTACTCACACGCTGAATTAGCCACTCACTTTTACACTCACGCCACTCGCCTATAAGGCCATTCACACACTCACTTCACTGCACTTGAAGATCGAAAAACTTATCTTTCTGATCCACTTTCGAATTCCCCTCCCAACGTCTCTATTCCCAAGTTATCAACAACATTACTCGGGTTCCAGAGAATCATCAATTTAAACTTTTAGTCGTGCTTCTTGTTGCCAGCCGCCTTGGAGTTTTGGACTTTGTGGTCGCAACGTATGAAGTCCGCTGGGCACTGGAAGAGTTAAGATGCGACTGGTGCAGGTTTAGCCGCAAATAATGAGTGTCGAGCGGCGTGTAAGCAGAGCAAATCTCTCATGGCACAGCACGTGGCAGCCTCCGGGTGGAATAATAAACGAAATGACGTAAAAACAAGGCGACGTACTACATTAGACGATTGTCACCGTGGTGCGATGGTTAAAGTAACCAAATTTACAATCACGTTCAGAGGACGACGGGCGGTGAAAACATCGGTGCGATTCGTAAATATCTCCCCCCCCCCACCCCCGACTGCTTGCGGTGGGGTGTTGTGTGGGTACTTCCACCTTTTCCACACGAAGAACAACTTGATCAGTATGGATGAGTAAGGTATAAATCCTGCAGAGGGTCTCTTTAAGAACTCCCTCGAGAAATGGACCTTCCGTCAGCAGTCGCATTCGCAACAATTTCAGGGTAGCACCTTTACCTTTACATGCACTACAGCGGGTAAAAACATAAAAAAAACACAATCAAGGTTTTTGGGTTCGATGGCGTAAATCTAAATGTGTCGTTAACCCACGACTACCCGACGCAGCCAATTAGTAAGGTTCGTCATGTGAACAAAACGTGCCAATAAGCTATTACTTCAGCACATCGGTGTGATGGCGAGTAAACCCACAACAATTGCAATCGAGCACGACGTTTCGCTGGTGATTACAACCGGCTTCATCAGGCGATTCGCCACAATTGGTGGCGGGTTGACGGCACACTCGCGCGATCGAACCCAAAAACCTTTGTCGTGAATAATATTGGCCGCGAAAGCCGACGTGTTGGATAATACATAGAGTTGTACGGACTCGGACTCTGGCAAAATTGGGTCCAACAGGCATCGTTCCTCCCTCCGTCGCGCGAGCCGCACGCGCTAGCAAGTGACACGGGGGGGGCCGCTCGGACAACGACGAGCTGCGGCGTCCACGTCGCGCTTGTTACTCACATTCGTCCTCGTCCTCGTCGAACCAAAACATTGCGCGGGGGGCGACGGAAACGCCGGCGTCCTCGGGGGTGGACAATTTGCGGCGTGGAGAACGTACGCAGCCGGGGGGGCGCAGCCTTGACGGACGACGACGATAATCCAGGGAGTTACTCCAACCCCTCGGCTCCAGTGGAAGTGACGCTTTGGAGTAGATGTCCCCCACTCCTGCGTGTATCCTTCGACTGCAGCACGCCTTCTGGATTACTTGCGGCCGGCTTGCCTCTGCTCGCTTTCAGCGGCTTTTGCTCGCCCCCACGCCTACCCACGACTTCAAATTGGCTTAGGAAAAAAAGAAATGTTTGCTGTTGTTGTTGTTAAAGCGAGCTCCCTGTACTCACTGCTTACGGCGGCACTAAACGGTTCCCCTTGCGAATGGCGACGGTTAACCCGCTGACTGTTTAAAAAAGCATCAGAGCGTAAGTGGAACGGGATTCATGCTGGGGTGGAAGGGATCAGGAGGAGAACAAATAAAAAAAAACTGCTTAAGAAAACTTAACCCAACGCAAGAGAGAAAGAGGCAGAGAGAAAAGTGACGGGGGGATAAAAACGAGCCAGCGGTTGCGTCCCTCGCAGCCGCCCCGACACAGCGGCAAACCTCGCGTGCCTCTCTCGACAACGGAACGTCGTCAACAGGGCTAGGAACGCAAAATGTTTGGCATTCCGCTCCGAAGCCTCCACTCCAAATCTTTCCCCCTCGTTTGCCCTATCCCTCCCTCCCTCCCACCCCACTCTGGCCCCCCCCAAGCACGCAACCACGGCCCTACCCACACCGACTACCCCCACCGCGACTCCACGCACCAAAACCGGCGGGCCGCTCATGCCCGGGCCAAAGCACACAAATCCGGCGCGCACGCGGTCACGCACGCGGACGCACCGCGCCGTCTCCCATGCTCGTGCATGCGCGAGGGCTCCCCTCGAAGTACACAGCCTACGCGCACGTGCGCACACGAGCGCGCACGTGCACACACGGACGCACACGCGCACGTACGCACACGGGCGCACGCACACACGAGCACACAGACGCACACGCGCGCACGCACACAGGCGCACAGTGTTTTTTCCACTCCCGCCCTCACCGCGTCTCCCCCTCTCGCGTAGCCACCGGCGGCGCAGCGGACGCCAACTGGCGGTCGCCTTCCTCCACGGGGACAATGCACCCAACGTATGGGACAATGCACCCAACGTATGGGACAATGCCCCCAACGTATGGGACAATGCTCCCAACGTATGGGACAATGCCCCCAACGTATGGGACAATGCCCCCAACGTATGGGACAATGCTCCCAACGTATGGGACAATGCCCCCAACGTATGGATCAATGCTCCCAACGTATGGGACAATGCCCCCAACGTATGGGACAATGCTCCCAACGTATGGGACAATGCTCCCAAGGTATGGGACAATGTCCCCAACGTATGGGATAATGCTCCCAACGTATGGGACAATGCCCCCAACGTATGGGGCAATGCTCCCAACGTATGGGACAATGCTCCCAACGTATGGGACAATGCTCCCAACGTATGGGACAATGTCCCCAACGTATGGGATAATGCTCCCAACGTATGGGACAATGCCCCCAACGTATGGGGCAATGCTCCCAACGTATGGGACAATGCCCCCAACGTATGGGGCAATGCCCCCAACGTATGGGACAATGCCCCCAACGTATGGGACAATGCACCCAACGGAAACTTCGAATGGCGAGCCCAGGATGCGGCAGCTAGAGAGGGGCTTGGAGAGAGACGTACCCTTAAAAAGTCACTGTCGGTGGCTTCTGCTGCGGCAAACAACCCAGAGTGTGGGTGGGTTGGCGAGTGTGCTGATAAGCTGGGGTGCAGGTGGGAATTGCTAGCGGTGGTTTTGCGTGCAGGCAATGAACCTTGAAGGTCGGCGTCGTCCGTCCAAATCAGCGATGGTAACAACAACAAAACGACTTGGCAAACGATGACACCGTTTAATATCGTCAACAAACTCCGCGAACGCCATGACAAACACGCACGCGCAGGTTCCTCCCACGTGATAATAGTTAGCTCGGTGTAAAACAGAAAAGCAATGCTTTCAAAGGGGTTCTATTTTGCTTTGTTTTAACACATCTGCAGACAAGACAGATGCTAGAGTTTTGCATGGGCTCGTTATTTGTTACACTCCGATTAGCACGGGCGGTTACGTACCGTGCGAAAGAAGTTCAACAAACATCCATACATTTTTCCCAAGAGAGGAGAATTTCTTGAAACCGAACGCCCCATCAGTCTTATTCTTTTTCCCACGACTGATGTTGATGTTGAACAACAAATATCATTTTAGATCGCGGTGGCTGAGCCGGATAACTGCGGCAGGAGTAGCAGAGGTTCATCATTGCGAGCCGCTGGTTCGATAGAATATCATTAATTATTGACAACAGCTTCAATGTGAAATAATCGCCAACATAACCACCTACAGTTATGGAATGGGCCGCGGATGATGATCCCGATGCTGTACGTACGTGTGTTGAACTTCTTTCGCACCCTACGTAGCCAATCGTGCTCAACGGAGGTGCGGGGGTTGGGGCGACGGCAAACTAAACACAAAAGGAAGTTCTGAAGAGATGAGTTTTCAATCTAGATTTAAAATTGATAATGATGGCAACTGGAAAGATCACGCACAACTTCAAGATTGGCCCAATAACCTGGACGCGTAATGTTTGTTACGCTTTACACTGGGATACTGTCTGAAACTCCGCGACTGCTTAGAAGCGGATAAACTCTCCGCGTGTCAACAACGTTCAAACATTTTCTCTGGTGGCGTCACCCTCCTCAGCACGCATGAACGTAACGAAATTTCTAACCCTTGGCGGTCGCCAAAAAAAGAATGCGAGCTAGACACCGAAGGAAGAAGGCGACGCTCGACACACCTGGTTTCCTTTTCCTTGTCGAACTTTTATCTCTCCGAAGCCCACGCAGTATCTGAAAACGTATTTATCTTCAGCTCGGCTCGCGCCACGCTGTGCCTTTCAAAGGGGACCGTGACAAAGGATGAGATATGATGCGGATACCTTCGGAGCCCCAAGAGATTCTGAGAGGAGACACACCGGAGACAGACGAGCATTCCACCCACAGGGCGGGCAAAGTGGCACCAGCCCCGCTACATCTCGATAGCCCACACAGTCGGGACAATCTGCGCGCTGACACTGGGCCAAACGACTGACCAGAACAGACACGGCAGACTGCTTTATAAAAAATAATAATCATCTTTGATCCCACTCGATGGCTGCGCCGGGTACTGATAACGCTACACAGCAAACTCCAGTCAACTTAATCTCCAACGCACCAGATTGCCATTCTTCGGCAATTGACATTACCATTGGCCGAATGCCATTAAGCCGGAGTTACGTGCGCATATTTGTATCGTGTAAACTTAATACATTATTTATACGCTCAGCAGGCAAAGCCGCGGAGTTAAAAATGTACAAAAAAAATACAAAAATTATTCTGAAATACAGCATGCAAGTTTTTTTTTCTCCCCAACACACGTTAAAAGGCATGCCCTTAATATATTTCTATTTCATCCATTACTTTCCACCGCTAGAGTAACAAATATTATTTTTAATGGAGCGTGGAGGAAAATGTGCGTCTTGCAAGATAGTCCCATTGCACTTTGTAGGCCTTCAAAAAAGAGGGAATGAAAGAGCTACGTTTCAGGGTCTCTCTGCGGTAAACACGACAAAGCCTTCCCTTGGCTGATTTGAGCAATTAATTACACGAGCGGCTGAGGTAAACCATTACAGAGGAAGCAATAATGTGTCGTCAAACCCGCCACCACCCGACACAGCCAACTAGTAAGGCCTGTCACGTAAACAGAACGTGCAAATACGTCACTAGTACAGCACACCGGTGTGTTGGAGATCAAACCCACAACGTTTACAATATGAGTACGACGTTTCGCCAGTAATTACAGCCAGCATCATCAGGCGGACAACCAGATTTGTGGAGAATCCTCCTGTTTTGTTCTTTAAATAGAGGGGTAGATGTGATGACGTCACTTGTGAGCCCTTCACGTGCGAAGGGGGGGGGGGGATTAATGAACTCGTAACAAATTAAAATGGGTATCCATTGCCGGTTGGGTTGAGTTAGAAGCCCTTACGAAGGCTCGTCAAGAATTCCAAAAATGTCAAGACAATTCTGGCCTTTCAGCCGCGTTTCAGCTGCGTTCTTGATGCGACAGAGACAGGAGATCAAACAAACAGACTTGTCCAATCCATCCTCGGCTCACACTTAAACAACTCTCCTTAAACTGCACAAGGGCGTGCTTGTGTTTGACGCTAAGAAGGTAGGATGGGGAGGTGGGGGGGGTTTGAAGAGCCAGTCTGCGCTGCAAAACCTTCAAATAATCCTCGCATGTACACGGGATCCGAGAAACTATGGGAACCCTAAACAAAAAAATGTTTTTGCTTTGACAGTGGGCGACGGGAGATGCTTGCTTTCGGTTGCACTCCCTCCGAGTGCGGATGATGATTATCGCTTGCGTGCGCGCGTGGGGCTGGCAACGCCGCGGCTGAGCGGTGCCGCGCCACCAGCCCTGTGGCCCGAGTTGGAGTCCCGCTCAAGGTCAACGTCGCGGCGGTGTTTCCGTACCGGTCCCGGAACCTTCCCGAGGTTGACTCTCGACCTCAAACGAGGGCATGGTGCTGGCCACGCCACCTTCACGTGCGCCGTGCCGGACTTCAGAGTTGGTCGCGAGCAGCGCTTTGTCCCTGGCGCCGACATCGGGTCTGGTGCACGGGGGATCTTTGTCCTTGCCGCGTGCCGATGAACAGGCGGCTCGCAAACAGAACTCTGGGATGCAGCGGTGGAAGCGCAGCAGTTGGCAACCTGCGATCTGAACCCAGCGACCTTCAAATCTGGTTCCCGGCCACCGCTGCAAACATCCGTGGCGAGCCAAATCTGAAACGTTCATCCCGATTCCACACTGCTTTCGCGAAACCTCGTATCGACCAGCGTGGTGAAGTATGGTCAAACAGCCCCAAATGATTTCCAACAGCAGCCTACCCTCACCCTGTACATTTGCATCGTTTTGCCTTTAGAGTGTTACGTGCGTGTTTATTACGCAACCACTTCTCACAATGCTCGTAACAGGCCCTGGCGCTGCCCTGCAGGATGCGAGGCCTTCCCCCCCCCCACACCCTGAGAGCGACTGCTTGAAGACGATTCACAATCGCCCGTTAACACGGGGCACGTGACCGACCGCCGTTGAAGTAAAAGTGGCAGACGAAGCGTTGGAAACGCAGCGTGGATGCGCGCGACCAACAATTTGGCAAGCCACGTGAGACGCTAAAGCGTGACCCCTGGTCACCCTCGCGCTGCTGGGTCGGGCGTGCGGTGTCCGCGGACGTCGCGCCGACCACGGACGCTGCGCGGTTTGAGCTCTGCCACCGCTGCTGCTCGTTCAACCGTGAGATGATGCTGCAGAGCGACGTCACTGTATGCAGCGGAAGTTAACAGCCGTTTGCCAATCCACTGCTGGATGAATGCCTACCTACCCCCCCGCCAGAGGTCGCAACCGGGTACCCGATACCCGTACCCTACCCGATACCCGGCTACCCGTACCCGGCCGGGTACAGGTACAGGTACCCGTTTGCGACCCTGGTGCGACCGGGTACGGGTAGGCCGTGAGTCACTGGTGAGTAACTGTTTGTCACTCATTTCCCAACGTCTTCTCACAATTCAAGTTCCTAGAATCAACCCACCCGCGCCTGCAACATGGCTTCATCCCAGAGGTCGCAATCAGGTACCCAATACCCGTACCCTACCCGTACCCGGCCGGGTACGGGTAGGGGTACGGGTACGGCCGGGTACGGGTATCCGTTTGCGACCCTGGTGCGGGTACGGGTAAGGAATCAAAAACCCGTTTGCGAGCTCTGCCCCCCGCCCCCCCGCCGCTCACAAACCTTGATGGCCATGGGGGGGGGGACGTTTGACCATCCTACACCTCAGTGCTGGCTGATTAATACCGCACAACACCGACGTTAGCCCTGGCTGGGAATGGAACCCAGGTTTGCCGGGTTACATGGCGCGGTCCGGCAAACACTGCGCCGCTGCCTGCCCTCCCTGGATTGAGGCCGTGTTGTTTTAGTGACGCGTTTGTGTCTCCCTCTTGTAATTGTGGAGGAAAAATAAAAAATAAAGCACTTCGTTTTTTCTCCACTCGGCACATTCATTGCCCAGAGGCATTTGCATGCAGCGACAACCTTGAGAGATCTAAAACGGGGGCTCCGAGGTAATTATACGTATCTATTATTAATACATATTTACGTAGCCAATTCCGCGGCATGGGTCTATTGTTGCACCGCTTAATGCCGCATTAATGGGATGCTTAGCAAGATACCGTCATGAGAAATGTACCGACGCGCCGGCTTTATCTACGTTTTACTGCGGCCGGCGCGCTATTTACAATCGCGGTATGACGTCGAAATAAAGCGGTTTTTAACGTCGCGTCGTCGCGATGAACATTTACCCGCGGCCGCCGTTCATCCTCCTAAACACCGCGGAGGGCCGAGGGCACCGGCGGAGGGAGGCGTCGGGCCGTCACGGCGCCGGAACACGCCGCTCTTCGTCTCCACGCCCATGAGCGCACCGTGGCCCACTCGCCACCGCCACGAGCAACGTCCCCCCAGCACGCTCTCGGCTTCACTCGCAGCTTTAACGACCACCCGCGAATGTGACGGGCCGGAGGCGCATCCGCTGCAGCCGATTCATTAACGTCGCCGTCGTTGCTGTCGCGTTTGTGAAAACACGGGTCCCCAGCTGCGCGTTATGAATCGATCGCTCTGCACTGCTTGGAAACGCTGCATCGCGACGATCCGTCGAAAGGTCGCAGGAGTTTAAATTTCGCATCCCCAGAGCTCCCCGACGCGCTTTTTGGGTCGTTCCGGCAAACACCGCAAAAAAAAAAGAAGCCGAACAAGGAAACTTTTCCGCAAAAGTGTGCGTTATTTGATTTTACTCCAGTGGGTGTGCACGGTACTTTCTAGTTCACGCCACAACCGTGTATGTTTCCGTGGTTTCCCTGTGTGGCTCTCCGATGCGTCGTCCCCTGAATAATCTCCCAGAAAGTGGGGCGAGACGTCCGACATCATGCCAAAACAACACGTGGTTCAACCCAAAAAACACACTTTCTCATTCGCGTTTATTTGTCTGGCTATGTAAGCGAGAGAGCGCGAGCTCGCTCGCTCGCGATTTTCCGAGTCGTAGGGGAAGGAAACCCGGTGTGGTTTTAAATGAATCACAATGCACTTGAAAACGCAGGAAACCAAACCCACTGCGAGGGGTCTCCTTCTGCTCGCTTCGCCGGCACGAACCAGGCGAGAGACTCGTACGCATCGAATTGTAACGCGCGGGATTCAAGTGTGAAACCTCAGCGGGGGGGGGGGGGGGGGGGGTCGTGGCACGGCGGTTGAACGCGCCGAGCCGAGTTCGATTCCTGGCCACGGCTGACGTTAGTGGCGAGTGACATCCGAACCGTTTCCGGCCCCACCGCCCCAACCCCATCCCGGCCGTTCGTGCCACTCGTTACTGACCAGGGTGGCCCCGTGACCAAAAGGCGTGGGGGGAAGAGGCCATCATCCAGCGATGGACTGACAAGCGGCTGTAAAGTACGAATAATAATTATTGTTCTTCAAGTCTAGGGCTAGAAAGACATCATTCATTTTGCTGCGCCGAGAAAAAACGGTGGAGGAATGCACACCGCCGGTAAAGCTGGGCTCTGTCAAAGGGTGAAGAATGACCCTTTAAAGAAAATAACACCGCAGCGCAAATTTCAGCTATGCAGGAACACGTGCGAGTGAATGGCACCAGCTTTAATTTTTCATGCGCATTACTGCGTGCGAGCCGAGAGCTCTCGCAACGCAACATTTCAACCCTCGGTGTCAACGGTAAAATATTTACCGCGTTGCTACGCGCGCGAGGAGTGGGCAGTGCGACCCGCTCGAAACGAGAGGACAGATCGACAATGTGCGCTCCCCATCAAGTGGGGTCACATTGCAATATCGTCTTCAACAGCAACTCATTAGAGAGACACCAATGGGGCTTTGCCCAATGCTGGCCATTGTCATTACTCATGACCATGGTGGTCAAGAGAACTCTGTGGATGACAAAAAAAACATGTATCTAATGCACCTGCTACCCTTGGCAATACGCATCATTGGCAGTTCCTCTGAGAGCAGGTTGGGGGGACCGACACTGCAAATGAGGCTCGCGAATGTGAAATCTTTAGGCTGGATGAAAGCCCTTGTTTTTCCCTCCGCAGCCACTCGTGAGCAATCCGCGCACGCTCCGCGGGACACACGCGCGTCGCGTGCGAGCACGCAGCCAGCAATCAATCAGGGCCACGGCGCCGCGAGTGTGCGCACGTGCGGGCCATCGTCGGGCAGCAGCCACCAGCCTCCACCTCGCTCGCGCGCGCACGCATAATGGCAAAGGCAAAGGGGCCACCCGTGTAGCCTCCGCAGACCGTTGGCAATTGCTGTTTTTGCGAGCAGCCAAATAAGGCCGGGGATGGCACGCGAGGAGAGTTGTGTGGCCTGAACCATGTCCCACTGCCTTTGTCTCCCCGGTGCTGGAGTGTAACACCCCCAACTGGGGGGAAGCCCAGGGCCGGTTCAGACGGTCGCCGTTGACACACGCAACGACGACGACCACAATGACAACGGAGTGGCGGTGACTTCACCACACAGCGCTCGTGCCGGGCTAGGTACACTTGGGAAGGCCACGTGAAAGTGACACATGGACACAAGCACGCACATGGGGAGACCTTCGCCGAACACAACAAATCGTTGTTTGTGGAGGTGAAATAAAACAATAACAGCACATAGCGAATTGTAATGTGCCTAGGGGTACCAGATGAAGCTATGCCCATGCAACAATCAGTGGAATTTCCATCCTGAGCTGCCCTCCCAGCGATCGCTGCCAGGAAAAGGCCTTTCTCTTCCTGCCGAGGGCCAATAGCCCAGTGGGCTTTGCGAAAATGGCTCAGTGTCAAAGAATATGCGAATATCAATAATAATAATAATCACAACCAATAACGTAACGCAACACTTAGCAATCATCGTATTGGGGGTGAAGAAATACAAAAACCGTAACAATTTCAATTTACGCAGCATCTTAAATGCAATCACATCTCAAGGCGCTTTACAGAATTGGAAAAAAAATATTCGGAAGTTTGTGCAGGGGGACGTGGTGGGGATGGGAGGGGGATTGGGGGGGGGGCGGGTGGGGAGGAGTGGGGGGGGGTAATCAGTTTCGGGACTTAAACACGGGGAGAGAAAAGAGAGCGCAACAACACTGACGAGACTCGGCACAGACGACGAAGCCGCAAGGACAGCCGGGGCAGTGCCAACGAGACCCAGGGCATCGTCCACGGTGGAGCTGGGTCCGTTCACCAACTGAGTCCAAGTGGCAGCTGAGTCAGCACCGATGAGTTCCAGGGTCGAATCGGTGGCAAAAACAAGGCCCCGGGAAGAGCGACACACGGTGGAGTGGAATCGTGAGAAGTGAGGACATGGCGCAAAGGTCAGGCAAGGGTCAGGAGGCAGCATGGGGGACAGGGTCAAGGGACGGAGGGCGGAACAAAATCCCGATTGAGGTGGAGGAGAAAAACGAAGTGACAGGCAGGCAGAGGGAATGGCCAGGGAAAGTTTGGGCTGAAGGGGAATGTCCAGTCAATGACCATGGCACACGGGTTCACACTCGTCATCATTCATCAACAGCCATGATCTACCCACTGCTAGATGAAGGCCTCCCACCTGGCGGCATACTCTGCCGCCTTCAAAGCCCAACGTCTCTAATTTTGCCTTCGTTCTCCTTCCAGCGCCATTACTGGCATGCACCGTTTTCCGTGCACTGTTTTTTCCCCATTGTCACCTCGGGGTGGGGTGGGCGGCGGTCACGCTGCTCCCCACTTCCACATTGCCAACAAAAATCTCCCCGAGCCATTGTTCCCCCCCCCCCCCGCACAAAAATCCCACGGATATGTCGGCATTCCCACGGGCGGCCGGGCGCTGCGTGCTGCCGAGCCCGAAAGGACTCCGCCGGCGACGTCACCGCCGGGTGTGGCTCGGACCGAGCCAGAGCAAAGCGCGAGCGGTGATGTGCCGCGAACGACGACGTTCTCCGCGCGCTCGTGCCACGACGCGCCGACGAAACAAAAAAACGGTCATCCTCGCCGCGAGCGTGGGCCGGAAGGGCAGCGATTTGTATCGTGGGAGATAAGCGCTCGCGATCACCTAAACGAGTGCTCGCCGCCGTTATCGTCGTCGTCGTCGTGAGCAGCGGCGGCAGCAGCCGTGAGATAATGCACTGCCGGGCAAAAGCCGTCTCCAAGTCGTCCAACATCTTCCCCACGGTTCTGCGATGTAACAATCCAGCCGCGATGTAAGGAGACACGTGTTACCGGGTTTAACATCGGACTGGCCCCGCTCTCCATCCGTAGCCCTTCGGTCGTAACCGATGTACGTACGTGTGTATGTTGGACTTCTTTCGCACCGTATGTTGCTAACTGCTAATCGGAAGTGTGGGGGAAGGACAACAGATTCTACAGTAAAAGCAGTTTTCAAGAAATTAGTTTTCAATCTAGATGATTCAAAAGTCCAAAACTCCAGTGGCTTTCCTAATATCGAAAGGAAAAAGCGTTCCAGACGGCCACGGAAACGCATCTGAAAGCGCCGCGCGATGATGCGGCGACCACCGTCTTTGTTCGATGGCTCAGCCAAAATCCGCCGCTGCGACGATGACCGGAGTTCACGTGACAGTTTGCGAGTGCTTCCCGCTTTTCAAAAACATGGCTCGGCACGTCCCCTCGGCACGGTTCGACTGCGCAGTGGAAAATCGGAAATCTGCATTAGCTGCGAGGCCCCCCGGCCGCGGTGACCGTCACCACTCTCAGCGCCGAGTAAACGCAGCCTCGCGCGCTCACAACACCGACGCACACAAAAATGTACTTCTAACCTCGGAGCCCCCCCCAAAAAAGCCACAACCCCATCTCCCCTCCCCCCACCCTTCACAGGAAGTTTCTACACTGTACGAGAAGATTGCTTCAGAAGACAAAAAAATTTGTTTTGCTTTTCGGCTCCTTTCGCTAGCGGGCATTGATGTGTTTTTTTCACTTATAACATTTGTTGATACTTTGAAGCGGTGTATTTAGTGTGCTTTTTTTTATCAAAATATGTTAAGAAATTAAAGGCTGCGACGAATAAATGAAAAGATTTTCCCCACGTAATATAATTGAGATCTAAACGTAAAATGTGCACAATATATTGAGCGTTCATTCATTTCGCAAGCATTTGCAAAACATCAATGTTGCACATCAATAAAGAAATGTTTACTTTAAACCAATGCGGGTTGTGTTTTGCTCACGATTTTGTTTACGTCAGGACAACAAGAAGATAAACCCAACGCTCGTGTAAACACAATAAACGAAAGTCGTGTGAAGCGGCATTAAAAATAAACTAAAGAAACCTTCAGGCAAATCTGTAATTTTCTCCGCGAAAGCAATAATGTTTTTTTAACCAACAGACAACATTAGCCATGCATGCCTTGGCCCGATTGAAAGGCGACAAGCGGCAAGAGCTCATTTTCAAACGGGCACCTTTGAAATTAATATACGGCGGTGCTTGTCGCGGCACACGGAAACGGATCTGTATCGAGCGGGCGGGCACGCACGCGCGCGCGAGCGAGCGATGGGGGCGACGGCGCGGAGGAGGTTCCAAGGCAGCGACGCGTCGAGGGGCCGTGCCACCAACGACGCCGGTCACCGGCACCGCCGACGGAATCAGCGGTGGCGAGCTCTGCAAAAGGCGGGCGTCCGCGTCTTGTCGGGGTTCACCGAACGCGGCGACCTCCGCCTCCTCCCCCTCCCGCTAGATCTGCTCGGGGGAACAACAGGGTCGGATAAGATCGCGCGAGATGAAAAGCTCGCGCGCGGCCGCTGCGCTCTCATGGAGACAGATTGCGAGAGCAGTGGCGGTAAATCTGCTCCGCCCGACTCTGGCCATGGGGACGGCCCAGCTCGGCGCATCGGGGCCTTGTGTCCGTTCCTCCTTCGCGGACGTCGCAGCATCAGCTCTGGTTTCCGTTTCCGTGAACTTCGCGCACGGTTCACTACAGCCGCTCGCTCACCACCGCTGGTCGGTCGCCTCCTTAAAACTCGTTGATTCATCTTCTTGGTTCTTTCGGTAAAGTCACGTAGAAAGGAAATAATAAAATAATAAAAATAAAACATGGTAAAATAATTCTCACGACGTTTCGGCCACAACGCAAGCAGCCGTCATCAGGTGCAGACCAGGTCTGTCGGGGAGACAGCGTCTGGTATGAAACACCACCACGCTTGGAGACGCTGTCTCCCCGACAGACCTGGTCTTCACCTGAGGACGGCTGCTTGCGTTGTGGCCGAAACGTCGTGAGAATTATTTTATTATGTTTTATTTTTATTATTTTATTATTTCCCTTCTACATGACTTTACTGAAAGAACCAAGAAGATGAATCCCCGCAGTCACGAAAGATTTAAATCGAAACTCGTTGATTCATAAATCCTTGCCGACCAGCTCGGTCTACGACACTGACGTATTCAGTGCCACCCGACTCTGCACGTGACCACCACACTACAGGTCACCCCCCCCCCCCACTTCTCTTCCTGCTTCTTTCCTCGCACTGCTCCACTTTGAAATTCTCCTCCAATCGTCGTCTCTTATTCCTGCGTTCTCACAACCTTGCTCAAGCCATGAAACGTATCGACTTTTCATTGACTACGACGCTGTTTGGAGCTTGGTCCTTTGTGCTGCTTGGGAATTTTGGGTCTTATGAGCCCATTGTCAGCAAATCGTGATAAAAGGATGAAATAAACAAATCACAGACGGCAAGATCACTACCGTGCTGGGTACACGGCAACAGCCAACGGTAGCCCGGGGAGACACCTGAGCCAGTCGAATTTTCATTGGCAAAGATCAAAGAAACAAAATACCAGATCGTTAACGGTCTTGGCAAAGCAGCGGCAATTCATAAATATACATAAATATACATGGCCTAATTAAAAGAGGCATGTACAAAGGTGCGGTCTCGCGATCGCTTTCTCACTGCTGGCAGAAGACAGCTCTGGAGAGCCCCTCTAGAAAGGTACTCTTGGTCTACTTTTACCATGCTGCCCGGATGTGTTGGAAGGGATGGGAGTACTCGCACTTTACCCCATCCATGTATACTGTTCGGTGGACAGAGGCAGGCGATGCGGGGGGAATTAATGAACGTGGCCATCGTTTCAACTGCGAATCAAACCGTCTTCGTCTGGTTTGGAAGTCCAGCCTGCTCACCATTACCAAACGGTAGCATCCCTATTTGCGATTTTAATCGGCAAATTTTTTTTTTAAACCAGGAGGGCCACTTTTGTGCCCTAAAAAACGATCGCAGCGCGCTAGCGGCAAACCAACGGCGCGCCCCGCCCCCCTCCCCGGGGCCGCATCCCAACCGACCCTGTGAAAATGCGTCTTAGAAATGCTTGAGGCCATCCACAGTCAGAGAGACCGTACATTGAAAAGGTCCAAGGCAAACGCATCCGGCCAAGACCACCGGAGTTCAAAGCGAGCGACGGGGGAGCCTGTCCTCGTAGGCACGAAGGACGCACACAGCAGGCACGATTTATTTATCGCCCATTGTGAAAATGCAAGGCAGAGCAATTAAAAAAAAAATAGAAAATGGGTTGATATTTGGCTCTTGTGCAAGGATGTAATGGAATAAGGGGAAAAGGCGACGGGTTTTCTTGGCATTTAAAAGAAGAATGTTTATGCAACAGGCAAGTCATTACAAACGTGTAATTTATAACATAGGCCTTGGCCTCCAGTGTATAGGTATTCCATCTGTTCTTTATCAGGGACTCAGGAATGTTCGGGGTGAATGGCTTATACGACGATGCACAGGTCCGCGGTAAAGAGAGAGGCGCAGCCCGGCAATTGCCTGCCGATTCCACTGCCGGTGGACGGCCTCCCACCAGTCCCCGTATCACTCGCCGCTGATGTTTGTCACAGCTGGGAATTGAACCTGGGTCGTCGGAGTCATGAGTGCGTTGCACTAACCACTGTGCCACCACTCCGCAATCAGTATGAACGTAACAAACCAATACAATAAGTAGATTTAAAAACACATTACGTAGCCAATGACCAAATAACCTGTCAAGTGCTCAATCCCATCGGACCTGGAAAGCTAAGCAAGGTTGAGCCGGGTTGTTGTTTGGTATGGGTGACCCATGTTTAAAAGGCGGGTGCAGTAGGTAATGTGGGCAGCAGAGGGCAGTGCAACTAAATCCATTGTTCTGCACTCCCACAAACTCCACCAACCCGCGCGGCCCAGCGTGGTAAAGTATGGTCACAGCGTGGGGGGAGGGCCTTCGTGCAACAGTCGATTGACAAACGGGGCTGTACAGAATCGTCAGCCGTGGTCAATCCACTGCTGGATGAAAGTGTCGCCAAGCCGCCGTCTCTCACGTTCTAACGCGCCCTGCACGGCACCCCGATTCCAACCGCTCCATCTCCTCGGTGGCTAACCGCTGCCCGGAACCCCGACCATTGGCGTGTACATTTTTAATTGCCTCTTGCGACAATAGCTGTGGCAATCCGGGAGCAGATGCTGCGGTTCAGCTTCGGCACACAAGCCCACCCGTGCGAATGTCGCACGTCTAAAATACCAGAAACGTCACCGAACTGACGACCCCTCGTGCCGATGTCACCCTCAAATGGCCCGTGTCCCTCCTCTCCCCCCACCCCACTTCCCACCCAGCTCCTAAATTCGCTCGGTCAAATTCATTCGTGTCAGTCCAGCTTGCCAGTTGTAAAAATGAACATTAGCTCAATAGGTTAAAATCTATTGATACCTGTGGTCGTCTTAACGCGTTTTGTATTGACGGCGCGTAATTTGTTTATCGGATTGTGCCGAAAAAGCAGCGGCCGTAGTGCTTCCCATACTTCTTGGCAAGACCACGCGCACGATCGATAAGGCTACACTCTGCAGCCATTTTAATTACGTAACGAGGGCCGGACAATACTTGTGACCTAAGTCACCTCTCCGCTTGTTCATCGCTGCTGCTGCTGCTTAAGCCTCGGCCACAGTTCAATGCGCCACAAGTACGCAATCAAAGAATGAACGGTTATTATATCAATAGCCGGCTCGCCCGTGCAATTATGGTATTGAAGTCAAAGCTCAATTACCATACGCAGAGATTCAAACTAAGTATCATCGTCAGCCGTGTCAAGTATCCTCCCAAGTTTAAACATTTGCACTCTCTCAGTATGCCTTGTTCACATAATTAATTTTTTTAACGCTTTGTCAAGGGGTAGACACACAAAAATTCCCCGTACAGTCTTCACAGACGTTTTGGAGCAAGTGCTGTTGGTGAGCACCTTGGAAGGCCAGCACAGCACAGTGCGGTGGGTCACCAGCACCACGCCGGTCCGCCTTTGTCTCCCCACTGCACCAGGTACTCATTTGTGGCTGAGTCGACCTAGTGGAGGCACAGGACGGATTCACATAACTGCCACTGGTGTTGGCTGTGGGCAGGAATCAAACTCGGTTTCGCCGGGTTTGTAGCACAGCGTGCTAACCACTACACCACATGACCATCCCGAGCTGGTTCCATAATCACCGAATCTCAAAAGTAATGCCTACAAATCAAATCGATTTTCTTTAGACGTTTCCCAAATATGGGTAGCAATAATAAAGAGGTTGCAAAGGGCAACTTAAAATTGTACTCTAATGCAAACTTTAAGTTAAATGCCCAGATCATCATAATATAACAACATTTTAAAACGTACCTTTCATAAAGACGTTTGCGACTCTGGCGGTAGGAGTCAATTAACCTCCTCGAATCTCCATTAAGTGCTTTTTGAGACCAGAGTCTAAACAGCTGCGCCCCCTAAACACACGGTCAAAGGTGCCTACGGGAAATATACGGGCTGTGCAGCGCTGCTTGTCTGTGCACAGGAACAAATGTTGAGTGCCTGGGCACAGAGGTCCCCCTGAGGACCGCTTGCTACGATGCCACCAGTGTCCATTTGCTTCGCTGCAAGTGAGTGGCGTGCTGGGCAGAAGCCAGCCGTGCAAAAGCCAAGTGGCCCCAAGCAGATCGTGAAATACATAAAAAGAAAGAGGTGGTGTGTCATCAACGATTAAGCTCGTATTCTATAAAAACTAGACTATGAAATTAATATATTTTTTTTTACCAGGAAAGGCCCACTGAGCTCTATAGGTCTTATTCAGAAGCGACCTGGCCACAAATGACCACTCAACGAAGTGGCTTGTCGTGTGGAAATTTACAGCAGCCAAAGAATCAAAAAGCTTGTTTCTAAATGTGGAGGGAAAAGCCGGAGGGCCCGGAGAAAAATCCATGCGACCACGGGGAAACCATTAAAAGTAGAAAAATGCAGACGTTAGGGTCGAGATAGAACCCACGGCCTGCTGTATACATGGCGAGGTAGTTAACAGCACAAACATAAACATAAACGAGCTTAAGAATTCCTCTCATCTCCATCTTGTCTTCCAGCTGTCTTCTCTAATCGTGCTCCCTCTCTGTAAATTGTCTACGTCTCTCTCATTTCACGACATCTCCGTCCCATCCATTTCTCTCTTCCCTCATCTCAATACATCGCTATCTTTAGTCTACACGCCTCAAGAAAATGTCTCGCATTGCACTGCATCTCCATCTCGTGTCTCCGTCTCTTCCGTCTTCTCACGATGAGAGTGTGCATTGAAAGTGTGGTGGGGATAGGATGGGGGTGCAAATTAGGGCCTCCAAACGGCTGGCACCAACCGCTGACTCACTGCCCAATCACCATGTCCAGATAAGGAACTGACTCCCTGAACACATTGTCGGCGAAAATCAACGATTCTGGCCTCCAAATGCCGAGCACATGGACGTCGCCTAACTCCACCGCACGCCATGTAGGACCGAGTCTTTGAGCTGCAGTGAACCAATGATCGTGCCGATTAGATGTACTAATAATGTCTGCTGTTCACAACAATTGCACCCAATAAAAAAAATGCGCGGCAATTGCCCTGCACCAACCTCGACTGTCTCACGCCTCTCGCGAGGGGGGGGGGGGGGCGAGGGTTTAATGGCCGAGGAGGCCACCAACTGATCACCGAGGCAGCAACAACAAAGTGGAACTTGTGTGGGTGCAAAAACGTTGCCGAAAAGCTTGAAAAAAGACAGCAAGATTCATCATGAAAATCATAGATGTGCGATGGCTCCTTGAATAAGAATGAAATGCATCCGTCTGAACGTCATGTCACGTTCCTGTAAAGCGATCAGTAAAATGAAGGTTGTCAATTGTTATTTCGAATGCATGCCATTTATCTTCCATCACTTTATATTCAGGCTACCTTCACAGGAATTATTAACATGTTCGGTGCGTTCCCACTATAAGCCAGGCCAATTCCATTTTTTCCTTGCCTTGCACTCTGCTCTCTTTAAGTTGCACCCCAGGAGGTGTCTGGATGGATGGCTCAGAGGTCAGAGCTTTGAGCTGGCACGTCTGACATCCTGGGTTTGAATTCAGCCTAGGCAGCCACCTGTGATGAAACCACATTCTCAAATTTAAAGAGCGATTGACAAAACAAATATGTTGTCCGTTTAACTTTGGTTCAGCACTTTTCTTTTCTACACGGAAGTATTTTATTGAAAAGAAAAAGACGGAGTTTGCGTGGGGGCAACACGGGGGGTGAAGCATAACGCAGTATTGAGGCCGAGTCGACCTAGGGGAGGCCCAGGACCAGTTCAGACAATCGTCACTGGTGGTTGACCATGAGCCGGTATCGAACCAGGGTCACTGGGGTTGACAGAACAAGCGCGCTAACCACTGCACTGCCGCTCCCCACACATGTACTGTACACACACACACGTTACTGAACGAGGACTTTGCAAGATTATTTCTGGGCAGAAAGTAAAAAAAGCTAACTAAAGTAAAGGCAACACATTCGGTAAAGAATGTAAAACAATATCTGAACTATTTAGGCTGTTAAGCACATTCCATTCCATGGCAGAGGTAATGGCTGCCAGGCTGCCTTGCTGGCCAAACGAAAATCAATTCCAACTGCCCAGTGGAACATGGCACGGGGAGTAAGTTATCAACCCATTAAACACACCCCACCAAACTTCAAAAGATCCATTATTAAACATTAAGCCAGATACTCAAGCTACCCAGCTCAGCATTTACAGTGGCCGTCTCTTTCTTGTAACTCTTCAGGCAAATGTGATCCCCCTTTCCGTCAAACCTCTGAAGAAGTCACAGCGAGGCATCGAACGATTTACGCTCGTGTTGTTTGGGTATCTCTGCCCTGCTTGTGCGCTCAAGAGTAACATGACGAGGCATTTAAGGTGGGCGGTATGTCATCAGTCAATGGTAGGCCTCATCGGCAAGCGCGTTGAGCCAGCCTATGAGACGAATCGCCGACCGAGAAGGCGAATTTAAGGAATCGACGACACGCTGCCATGATGATAACTGCCGCAAAGGTGGTGCGATGGTCAGTGGCACACCGGACCTCCACCCGGAGGTCACCGGTTATATTCGATCTCGGTGCAGCTGTTGAAAGAACGGTGCAGAGTTCCTCAATGTACCCTGCCCCACCACCGCGCGACCTCTGTCCGCCCAGCGGTATAAACGATCAGTGAGCCAATCGGAAGCTTTGTCACGTGTGGTGGGGCAAGTGTGGTTACTCCCACCCAGAGGTGGGACAAAGTCATTGTTATGCAAGTCCAAGTCGAGTCGCAAGTCATCAAATTCATGACTCGAGTCTGACTCGAGTCCAAGTCACATGACTCGAGTCCACATCTCATAGGTGGGACAAAGTCATTGTTATGCAAGTCCAAGTCGAGTCGCAAGTCATCAAATTCATGACTCGAGTCTGACTCGAGTCCAAGTCACATGACTCGAGTCCACATCTCATAGGTGGGACAAAGTCATTGTTATGCAAGTCCAAGTCGAGTCGCAAGTCATCAAATTCATGACTCGAGTCTGACTCGAGTCCAAGTCACATGACTCGAGTCCACATCTCATAGGTGGGACAAAGTCATTGTTATGCAAGTCCAAGTCGAGTCGCAAGTCATCAAATTCATGACTCGAGTCTGACTCGAGTCCAAGTCACATGACTCGAGTCCACATCTCATAGGTGGGACAAAGTCATTGTTATGCAAGTCCAAGTCGAGTCGCAAGTCATCAAATTCATGACTCGAGTCTGACTCGAGTCCAAGTCACATGACTCGAGTCCACATCTCATAGGTGGGACAAAGTCATTGTTATGCAAGTCCAAGTCGAGTCGCAAGTCATCAAATTCATGACTCGAGTCTGACTCGAGTCCAAGTCACATGACTCGAGTCCACATCTCATAGGTGGGACAAAGTCATTGTTATGCAAGTCCAAGTCGAGTCGCAAGTCATCAAATTCATGACTCGAGTCTGACTCGAGTCCAAGTCACATGACTCGAGTCCACATCTCATAGGTGGGACAAAGTCATTGTTATGCAAGTCCAAGTCGAGTCGCAAGTCATCAAATTCATGACTCGAGTCTGACTCGAGTCCAAGTCACATGACTCGAGTCCACACCTCTGCTCCCACCTGGCCAGTCTGTAAACAGTACCCTCTTAGCGTGGCCCTCAAGGGGTCTCTCTCTCCTGCTCTTCAGTGGAGGCCCTTCAGCCAGTGGTGGCATCGATAAGAAAATTAAAGGCTGCACCTTTATCTTAAAAAAAATATTTACCGAACAAGCCAATTTGAGAGTGGGCTTCTGGGAAAGTGCTGGGCAATCTGACGACACAAATTGCCTGGCACAGAGCACAGCGAAAAAATCACCAAAGTGAGATTGCAAATTTAACCGCGGAACACACATTGTCATTAGTGCTTTAATTAGTGAAGCCAGCAAATGAAAACCGCAAATGGGATTTTGTCACTGCGCAGAGTGTAACTTCGGAAATTAACAATCAAGGCTCAAGTACGAAACATAATTGTCAACGGGAAGAAAGGAAAAAGATAACAATTAATAATTAGCTCCTCCGAGTATACACCGTACAGGCACATATCCATGCCTGGATTACGCCGTATGTACATTGTGAGTGTTCTTGGCAACATTTCTGATAATGCTGATATATTCACAGCGAAGTAGTTGGTCGTAACCTTTACTCTTCAGGCTACGACCTTATAATTCTCCCCAAAAACGCGGCATATGTACTGTGAAATGTCACGGCAGGCGTTGAGCAATCGGGATAAATTATTCAGCATTGTGATGCGAAGATAGACAGGCAGCTTCCCAGCAGCGTGCCTCCCTTAACCCCCTCAACCACAGCAATGCCATCTCTCCCTACCTTCCTTCAAGCAAAAAACGACGGATCACACATTCTCTGGACTCCTTTTGCGAATATCGCGTGTTCGTTCGGAGAGAGACGCACAAAAGTCTGGATCCTGTCGGAACTCGATGTGTTACGTCGCAGAAGAACGCCACAAAATTACGGACGACCTCAACGCTTACCCCCCACCCCTCCCCAATTCGATTTCACATCATCCCGGGTTGTTAACGTACGCAAAAGCGTTAATGCCATTTGTCTAATCTGATACGGACGGAGAAGAAAATGAATGCCTAAGTTTATTATGAAATGTGACGTTCCTGAACTCCCCTTCTCTATTTCACAGCCCCCCCCCCCCATGCACCACGCCCCCCCCCCCAGCACACCACACTCCGCCGTGTCCCCTACTTGTGAAGCCACGCCTGTCAACGTCACCCGGCGGGGCACTATGAGCCATCGAACACAGAAGGTCACCGCATCGTGCGGCGCTTTCAGATGCACCTCTTTGACCGTATGGAACGCTCTTCCTTCCGATATTGGGAAACCACTGGAGCTATACACTTTTAAATCATCCAAATTGAAAATAATTTCTTGAGAACTGCTCTTTTAATTTAGTTTTGTTGTCCTCCCCCCCCCCCCCCCATATTTGATTAGCATGGTTGGCTACGTACAGCGCAAATTAAGTTCAACACACATACACACGTGAAAGCTTGAGAGTGTTCAGAGGGGAAGACATTCAGGTGTTAAGTTATTCTATTTGATTTGTTATGCAATTTTTTGGTTTGCAATGTCATTTTCCAAAATTTTATCCCGAAAAAGCATAATGTCAGAAGACCAAAATCCAAGTGCATCTCTCGCAGAGCAGTGTAACCCTTTGCGTTAAGAGTAACCGAAGCGGATATGACAGAGCTACCTCTGAGACCCCTTCAAGTGACCTCTGGTCCACACACTAGAGGGAAACACTTCCACACCCGCTCTGCATATGAGAGTGATGCTCATTGCATAGCAGTGAAATCAACAATTTAATTGTCAGGTGCAGGAATCATCTCCCAAAAACATTTATTTGATGTATTTTCCGTGCACTCATTGGTGACCGAGCTGGGACGATGTCCTTACTAAACTTTAGAAGCGCCTTGATTCTGACCCAGGAACTAAGCGGTGCCGGCTCAACGCCGTGACCTCTGAGCTACCCAGCCACCTCCGGTCTCAAATTATTTGTTTCTCAAGACTTATGGTTCTCGGTGTTGCCGGGCTGCGTGGCTTCGGAGTCGAGCGATACAGGCACTGTATGTTTTGTCAGCTCCCCTTACGGAAAACAACCGCACCGGGAGTAACCAGGCGGCTGATCTACACAGCAAAATAAAAGAAATGTGTGGAAACTTCTGTTTTTACATTTCTCAACGCTTATCACTGCTGGAATATGCCCTACAAGCTACATAACTCCCCTTTTTTATCCCGAGGGCGAGCTAGTCACGGTGAATAAATGGCAAAGCGTTCTTATTTTTGACACTTGCGGGGGGGGGGGGGCACCGTATTACTGTGTGCACGCTACGACCCCGGTGACCCGAGTTCGATTCCCGCTCACGGCCAACACCAGTGACGATTACCCAAACCGGTCCTGGGCCTCCTGAAGGTTGACTCGGCCACAAAATGAGTACCCGGTCCGATGTGTAAAAACTTCATCACGGGGGAGACAAAGGCGGCCGGGCGTGGTGCAGGCCAGCTTTCACCCTCGTGTGCCGTGCTGGCCTTTCGTAGGCGCTGCTCAAAAACAGGGCCTCTGTATTTGTCTCTGCACACGCAACACACAGCCATTCCACCTGGAAGGAAAATAAAAAAAACGAGCTGGCGTGCTTCATGAGGCGCCAGAAGTTGGAATGAGAGACTCGGTGGGAAAAGCCAATTTTGACGCAAACCAGCCCCGCGTGTGCGGTTTGATACGCCGAGCGCAAATTCAAACCGAAGTGCACGGCCAGTTTTTTGCGGCGGCCCGCACGTGCGAAGGCTGTGCAGTGGCCAGGCCGCAGGCGGCAGGACAGACGCGCGTGTGCGCGTGTGCGCACGTGTGCGTGTGCGCGCGCTCTGGCCATCTGGCTGCAATTACGCGTGCGATTTCGAAGCAAGCGCTGCTCGGAATGCACCAGTGTGCGTGTCCTTGCTCGCAAGAACCTGGGGTGAGAGTCGCGTCGCGACGCATCGACGAACGTCTATTAAAGTCGATTCTTTTGCTCGCGCGACGACGTGTTTATTAATCGCGTGCGTGCGTGGCAAGTTGTTTGTGTTTTAGCACATGTTGGTTCGTAATTGAATCGCGATTGCAGTGGTGCGTGAGGTTGATGGGGGGGGGGGCAACACTCTATCTCCGTATAGATGGAAACAGATGGCAATTGCTGTACGGCCTTCGCCTGGCGTGCCAGGGTATCGCACCTTGACGCCCACGGGGAAGGGAGTTTCGCAACGTTTGTGTGATCCATCAACCCTCGCTGCCTCCACAGTCAAAATATTGCAGGTCACGCGCGCCTGCAAGCGCACGACACATCGATAACGTTCGTGTAAAGTAACAGCAACAACAATTGAGAAGGCCAACATCTTGGGTGTTCGGATATTCAAACAAACCACAGGCTGTTACATCCCCTGCATTCTAGAAAGATAATTTCTCGAAGTACGCAGTCCTCCCACCCCAAGCTCAAGATTCCTGAAGCGTCCACAAGAATGCAAAAGCTGCATGGCGCAGTCACAATTCCTGCGCGATGCTCCGTGCTGGCAAACCCAAGGCTCGCTCCCACACGTTTTGGATTTGACACACACACCAGCCACCTGAAAGACTTACCGTGCGAGCATTCCACTAAGGGGGGAACGAACGAGGAGGAAACTTTCAACTTTTTTTTGGTCTGAAACCTTGAAACAAAAATGTTCTTTTTTAACACGTTGAGCCAGAGCACCATTATTTTTTTGAGATGGAGTGCCCTTACCGATAACATCTGGCAAAAGAGTGGCTTTTGTTTTTACCAGGCCTGACTCTGCTCATGAGACCCAGGTGGTTGAAACGGGTCCAGAGTTCGCTTGCTGGATCGTATTCGTCTGGAAAACAAATGGGGCCCGATGACTGAAACATATTCTCAGAATCACACTCTTATTTATCCTGGAGAAATCCGATGAGCTATGAAGCTCTTTTTCACAGATGTCCAGTGGGGGGGCGGGTCACAAAGTTACAACAAATGGTGCGTGCGGATACACGCAGAGCGAACGGTATTGGTTATACGTTCCGTGTAATTTTAAGTCTGTTAGCCAATTCTCGATTAATTATCTGGAGTAATGGGGGGTGGAGGATCGAAAGCAGCGGTACAGATGAAAACCGAGACGATGCTAAACATATCTAAACTGGGATATAAAGCATATTCATCTCTTTCCCACGCGCAATGGGTTTCGAGGGCAGAGCAAATGTTGTGCTTCCCCGCACCTCCGATTCGCACGGTTGGCTACGTGTGGTGCGGAAGAAGAGCAAGATACATGTGTGCACACCATGGATTTTTGCCCCTTGTCTATTGAACAACGACGCGTTGTACCGGGTCCGCGTTTTTGTTGCAACAAACACATGAAAAAAACACACAAAGAAGCGCTGTTTAACGTGTATCGTTCCTAAAGGTTAAGCAGCTTACTCGTCGACATTTTTCCCGCGGGCATCGCTCACAACAACAATATCGAGGACAACATTCGCAGAGTGCGATACATCCCCAACGCCGTGAATCCGCCCCGTGCGCATAATCGAGAGTTAAATGGCACTAATTTACTTCTTTGAGTCGTAAGCCACGCCAGCGGGAAGCTGGGGATATCCTTTATTTGCTTGCCGTGTCAAAAGCCAGCGTTGTTGTCTTCAACCCAAGTAAGTAATCCATAACCCGCGCAGACGGAAACGCTGGTACAGCTTTGGCTGCAATACGGAATTGTTTTTTTGTTTTAATCTTCTATCGCTACCTACCACGGCCGCTGCAGTTCACTTGTGAAGTCCTCCACCGCGTGTTGAGGGGTTGGGGGGGGGCGACCGTTTTGTCTCCTCCGCAATGCAGCTCAGAACGCTCCTCCTCTCTCGACGCTTACTTCCCCCCGCAGTGCCGCACTCCGCGCCATCCCCTCCCACGCCATCGTCTCTCTCGCTTTTCTTTTTGTCGAGTTCTCCGCTCGACTCGCCAAACTTCGTGAACTCTTCATCTGTCGGCAACCCTTCAATCCGGTGCTGCTTGTTACTGGCTGCCTGGCCGTTTTGGGTCTTTTGGGAGAGGCGCCGAGGTATTGTTCAATTAACCAAGGCTAATTGATCAATACCTCGGCGAGTGTTTCCGACAGGTAGTGGAATTCGCCGGAAGTGGTTGGCCAATGGCTGAACATTAACGCCAAGGAACAAAGAAGACGCTCCCCAGCAATTTGAATGTGGTGGGAACAACTCCAAGCACCGGGAATTTGTAGAGAACGCTGCCCAGAAACATTGCTGAACATTCACTCCTCCGCATCGCCCGAAGCTCATTACTGGATATCAAAACTTTGCACCGTAGCCTTGCGAACATTGCTATAGTTTCCGCACGACATCATCATCGCCATCATTGTAAGTATGCGTTGCAAATATGTATACTCTAGAGCATACGCACTTTTAAATCTAGATTGAAAATTTATTTCTTTAGAACTGCCTTTTGCGTTGAGCTTGTTATCCTTCCCCCCCCCCCACACCTCCCAATTCGCACGGATTGCTACGTATGGTGTGAAAGAAGTGCAACATACATACAGTGCATGTCTCGTCTGACATTGGTTTTAGCGGAGGGGAGTGAAAAAAAAGGCAAAATCCCCAAACGTCGCTCGTATCTTGTTCCGAGCCGAGTCAGCAGAACAGACCTCATCTGTGGGAAGCGATTTGGACGTGAACATTCACAGCGATTCTCGTAACGCAAATTTGCAGATGATGCGCTCGTCAAATCTGGCGATGCACATAAGTACGGTAATTGAACTAGTGGGTTGTAATTACCGTCGTCAATTTCGATAAAACTCCTTCTAAAAACACGTTTGGGAAATAAGTGCGGGGCAAATTCAAAGCCAGAGAAATGGCTTTCACATCGTGTGCGTGCGCACACACACACTCACAACCTCGATTGCAGTAAATTCACAGTGCCATTGTTCTGCGCCCTGAAAAGCATTGCATGAAAAGCGACAATCTCTATACGTGCAAAGCATTCAAATGATGTAAACATACACAAAGATCCCCCGTGTAGCCTTTAACACGCTATTGGGCTGCTTGTGAGAAACTTGGCGAGCACCACATCTGGCCACATTTGCCTCCCCCAATTGCTTATCAGAATCCGATGAACTATAAAGCTCTTTTCACAGATGTCTAGTATGTTTTACACACTGCACCAGGTACTCCTTTAAGGCTGAGCCAACCTAGGGGAATGCCCAGAAACCAGTTCAGATCATCGCTACGGACGTTGACCGTGGCTGGGAATCGAACCCAGGTTGCCAGGTTGGAAGAGCGGTGTGCTCACCACTGCGCCACCACTCCTCATTAAAAACCATTCTTCTAGCGTATGCCAAGGACGTGTAGACTATACGCCTGGGTGAAAGTTTTGTGAGCTACGCACGGGTAAGAATGCATGTGCGCGTTTAAAGGGCCATGCAGGGGCTATGCGAAAAACATGCGGTGTTACTTTGCCCGAAGAGTTCGCAACCTCATCATTTTCCAGGTAGCAGACACTTCATTAGCGGGGGAGTGGTGGCACAGCGGTTAGCGCACCGTGCTGAATTTCCTGGCCACGGTTAACATCGGCGGCGCGGAGCGACATCCGGGACCGGTCCTGGGCCTCCGCCCTCCCCTCTCCCCCGTCGTCAACACGCACCGAGCAGCGCGGGGTGAAGTATGGTCAAACAACCCCGACGGTCGAAATGAATGCGTGCGTGGGGTCGGGCCTTCATCCAGCAGCGGATTGACAAAGAAATGCGCATTGCTGTTATTACTGCTGCTACGTGTTAGATCCACTTCATGTGCTCTTGAGCGTCTACGCATTTAAAAAAGACGTGATCTTGACCTTGGGACCTTGACGACATGGCAATTCTAGCGGGCTCACCTAATGTACCCATGCTAAAATGCTATTTGAAATTCTGTGGCTTCTAAATGAGGAATTATCTCAGAGACAGTGTAAACACTGGAATCGTCCAGTGGCGTCTTGCTCAAACGAGACGGTGCTCGTCAGCCAGCGGTGGAAATTCCACATTTGTATGGCAACCACTGTTTACTTCACTCGCAACGTGATACTTATTTTACCGATATCGGAGGGATGATGGGCTGACCCCCGAACAAAGCTTTTAAACTCGCCGATGTTTCCGATTGCGAGGTGCTCGCTCTTCCGCCGAGATGAAGCCCCGATGGACGGGTAAACATGCGCAAGAAAGGCTACGCTGGCGCAACATACGGAACGCTGCCCGCCGCAGGACAGACTTGTGCTATCAGGAAAACAGTCTTAAATGAGCAGTACACCTCATGCATATCATTGTCACGGGCATTAACACCATACCCATTGAAACATCAAGCAACGAATTCACAAGTCACTCCGACGCTTCTTTTCAATACCACCTATGTGCCTCTGCTTAGCTCCGGCAAACTCCTCACACCTTCTCACACACACCCACCGTTACCAATCAAGAGCCACAGTGGCCCACTGGTGAGCCAGCTCTGATATTGATTCGAGGCGCTTGCCAATTGTGTGGACTGAGACCCCCTGCCCAGCCCGTCAGAGGAAGATCGCTTGCCAGGAAGATGCGTCAATGAAACCCCGAGCGAGGGCGATAAAAATAGGTTGCGTGTAACCCCTGCGCTTCTGGACTGTCGACGGGAAAATTAGGATTTTTTTTATTTAGCCGGTGCCTTGGTACCCGAGGCGCCGGACGAAGGATTGGCTACATAGTCTTAGATTTTTTTCGGTAAAGTCACGTAGGTAAAAAATTTAAATTAATAAAAGTAAAAGAAAAAAAATTGAATACATTTCTCTCACTTGATACAGCTATCGTGCTGTGACGGTTCCACCTGAAGACGGAAGCTTGTGTTGCCTCCGAAACGTCGTGATTTTTATTTTATTATTTTACTTTTATTAATTTGAATTTTTTACCTACGTGACTTTACCGAAAAAAACCTAAGAATATGAATCCTTGCAGTCACGAAAGCTTCAAATCTAGAAGGATTGGCTGTTTGGTGCAGCGCAAGTGTGATGACGCGAGATGGGTTGACGAGAAGGACGGCAGTACACGGAGTGTGACGACGCATGGAATAAACTACGAGGAATATGGCAATGAGTGGTCAATGACGAGTGAGTGTGATGAATGGGTAGGAAAGTCGGGAAAGGGCGTGACGGTGTTAATGATGTGGAAGGGAGGGGTAAGCCAAACTCCTCTCAATTCAGCTTCAAGGGAAGAACGAAAAACGGAGAGTGAAGCGGTTAGTCTGCTGGACTAAAATGTCTAGAAATATAAATTATGTCATTTCTCAAACGACATTGTCAAACTTCACCCCTGCCAAGGGTTCAGTTGTCTGTAATTGGTAGACTTGTGCCGTGCAGACAAGAAGAAGTCTGCGGTTATACTAATGCGCAGTGACAAGTCCAAAGGACTGAACTCGTAACGTTGTAAAAGTATGGAACTCTTCTTAGTTCTGGTGTACGCATCTGCAGGTCATTTGTCACTGTTTTTTAAAACGCCAAACTAAAGAGAGCCTTACGATTTCGCTCACCGAGGTCATCCAGTATTGATCGCTCAAATGATTTCCTCCAGTGAGCAAGCGATTGAGATCCACTTCAATTAGCACAATGAATCGGCCGGAGTTTAACAAAAGTTCGTATCAGGCGTGTCTAATAGATTGACCCGCGCATGAAATAAAACACCATCGATCACTCAATTTAACAGTATTGGCCACACACTTGGGACTGCGGACTGTGGAAAACATGGGCCGAGGAATCCCGCTCGTCAAGGCTTTAACAAGGCCAGGTCGAGGCTGTGACTTCCAAACACAGCTCGGTGTTTTAAAATAGCCTGGGTTCAATTTTGGAACCGTGTTCCACACCGTACGAGAATCGCCGTCAAAATTTTACGTCCAAAATTGATTTAATTTCAATTCTTAGCCTTGATTGCACATTTGCTATTTACTTCGTAAACTGTGAATTCTTACAAATGTGTAACTGTTTGTTTGCTGTTATTGCGATATAAGTCAAGAACTATCTGCAGTCTGTGCTTTCTGGTTGCCTGAGTGACAACTGGGGCCTATGGTCCTTCCGGTATCCTGGCTCAACTTGGTTACAAACTAAACGAAGCTCGACCACGACATTGATAAACATTTGCACAACGGACGGTCAAGAGTGCCGAGAATTGCTGGAAACGTTCGTCTTGAAGACTATATTCGGCATCACTCAACTTAGTGGAAGCTAAAGAACTGAGCTTGCGCGAAGCCACACGTTAAACACCGTTCCGCCACTCCTTCAACCGCTGTTTTCCCCGCTGTCAATCAAAGTCAGCCACGGTGGAAATGGAGCAATGCGTGTCCGGGAAAGAAAAGAAAAAACAGCTCCGTGGACTCCGTGAGCCAAGCAGGAGATCGTGTACCTTGTAAATCTGCTTTCAAGAGTCGGTATTGGTCGTGCGTTGATGATGGTCTCAGCCGAGTGACCAATGGACTGCAGAAAAAAAATCCATCACGGTAAATTTTCTCCCGGCACTTAGTTTGGCTTAAGTTCCTGCACTGAGAATGAGAAATATCGGTTTGACCGCACGCGACAGACATTACTCTCATACTGTGAGGACCAGAGTGTCACTGCAAGGGTTCTCGGAGGCAGCTCTGCTATGTCCGCTTCAGTGGGCCACTCTCTAACACGAAAGATTGCACTGCTTTGGGAGAGATCCTCATAAATCGCTTCGTCTTGTGACGTGATTCTGGGAGCACAATCAGGATTAGAGCACTTAAAAAGAAATGAATAAATCAAGTCAGCGTAGGTGATGGTAATCCACCAACATCCTTACTTGTACTGCACTGGAGGAATTAACCACAGCTAAACCGCAATTATCATTGTGCGGATTATCCCCGTCGCGGATTAACGGGGCTTGCGAAAAAAAGTAATAGAGCGAAATAGAAAAGATGGTGTTCATTCTCGCCTCTAACGTGCATGCTGGTTCTATTCTTAGCCGCTCCTCATCGATAGGAGGAAACACCGAATGTGTTTTATTCTTAAGGTGACAACCCACAGGTAGTTGATTGGCAGATTGCATGGGGAGGGGTAATGTTTGGAACCTCCGACCTCTTCCAAAATGTCCCTCCAGCACGGAAGAGTAGACCAACACCCTCCGGATAGGCTCTCTAGAGCGCGATTGAGTGGAGACCCTTATGGTCAGCAGTTGCTCGAGCAAGCGATTGCATGGCTGCACCTTTACCCTCATTTGCATTTTATTTTTTTTAACCGGGGCCATCCACTCTACCCACCTTCCCGCCCGCCTCCTGGCATTACCACAGAGATTCGAGCATTGCGCCCGTGTGCGTATTGTCAGCATTTACGCGGATGTCGACAACCGATGAATAAAATAACAACACCTTGCACTGAAGTCCGTCCGGTCGGATGAAAAACGGCTTCCCACAGGGGGACTGCGACAGATTATGAGGGGCCTTGCTTTTGGGGGAACGCCGCCGCGAATATTTGTTTGGCAACCGAGATGACACGGCACGTGCTCTCCCCCCCCCGCCGCTCACATCAAAACCCGCTTTCAACTTTTATTTATTTGGCGTGCTTGAAATATTTTAGCAGAGAGGAGTATAACCCCCACCGGCTGCGGGCAGAGTTTGACTTCGCAATCTTGAGGTTTCCGAGTTCAAAATATGGCCACGGGGATTTGGATTTAGTGCCTTCGTGGTTCACCACAAATGGGAAAATTAAAGCGTCGCCCCTGTCAATCAATCCAAGATTTGTAGTGTGCAATGTTCGGCACAAAGCTGAGACAGAATCGCGGATGGCACGGAGAAAATGTTCAACTAAGTTCAACTAAACCGAACAGAAAATAAATGTTTTCAGTCCGGTCTTACACACGCCGACTGCCACGGCTGAGCAGACATCCGTGAGGCAGATACTGCTCTAGACCACCGGGGCTTCAGTTAAACATTTCCCTTCTGCTGTCCTAAGCCGAGTGGATCTCACACACGCACACAGCAGGTCCAATGCAGGTGAGCGGAGGTTTTGGTAGCGGTACGTACGTATTGGTGGGTGGCATTGCTCAGGTAGTACTCAGACCCTGAACCTATAAACCAGTGCAGCTCCTTCAGAAGGTTCTGAGAGCTGGTGAGTGGCAGGCGCCGCCAAGCTAATGAACTCTGGCAAAGAAGGGGGATTTTGGAGACGCCGGAGAGACGTTTGTGGATGCGGTAGAGCGTAATCTGTTCACCGTCACACAGCCGAATCGCTGCCCGCTGCAAGCTTACGTGGGTCGGCGCGACCTGGCGACGGGCGAAGCATACTCCCGATGCCGTCGAACTAATTACCAAACTCAACCAGGTTTGCTTGTCAAAATGCCATTCGAAATAAAAAGTTTGGTAGTCAACAGCAATTTTCTCTCACGGGCAAACTGGTGTCTGCCATAGAAATGTGGAGTTTCCACAACTGGCTCATGGCGTTAAGTGGAGATGGGCCGAGCGTAATGCTTGTTTGAGAGAGAAGACGCCGTCCCTTTTTAAACGGAGTATAGCACTCGCTTTAACACGTAGGCTTTCACGACCAGTATTATTCATAATAAAGGTTTTTGGGTTAGATCGCATTATTTATAAATGTGTCGTAACCCTCCAGCACCCGACACGGGCAATCAGTAAAAAATGTGTCACGTTGACAAAAGACAAATAGTTCACTACTTTAGCCCACCGGTGTGCTGAAGAGTGCATCCACAACATTTACAATTTGAGTACGACGTTTCGCTGGAAATTACATCCGGCATCTTCGGGCGATCAAGCCATACACCTGCTTCCGAAAGGGAATGCACACAGATGCCTATCTGAATGCAGATTCACATCATCACCCAGCAGTACAGAAATCATCTCTCATCAAAACACTCATAGATCGGGCAAAGACAGTGTCAGATGGTGAAAATTTAGGGAAAGAGATTAAACATGTTAAAGAAGCACTAAGACTGAATGGCTACAATAATGCTCAAATTAAGAGCATTGAATGCCAAATCAAGATCGAACAACAATACGACTGAAAGTGATCAGATTATCAAAACAATTAAAATACCACACATCTCAGGAGTTACTGACATTAAAGTGAGATTTGGTACGGTACACAACATTCAAAAACTCGTGTCTTGTACTAAAGATGATTTACCGAAGTTCTCAACAGAAGGTGTATATCGGATTAATTGCTTATGCGGTAAGTGTTACATTGGACAAACGGCACGTAACATTAGCGTAAGACTAAAAGAACACCAAAGGAACATTAAATTCTCCCAAACACAGCTGTCAGCAGTGGCAGAGCATGCTTGCCAACAAGGACATTCAACTGATTTTGATAACGTTGAAGTGTTATGCAAATTATTAAGTAAAACACAACACATTGCAATTCCTTACAGGTGAGTCACATGCTAAGTGGCTGATTACTGATCTATTACATAATTGCATTCACCCCCCCCCCCTCTGCCTCTGATGTCGAATTCTGATGGAGTTCAACAACGATGACGTCATCCTGCACTATTTAAGACCGGAAGCAGGTGGATGGCTTCACTATTCTAGCAAATCGCCCGAAGATGCTGGATGTAATGTTCAGCGAAACGTCGGACTCGAAATTGTCAATGTTGTAGATCCACTCTTCAACACACCGGTGGGCTAAAGTAGTGAACTATTTGTCTTTTGTCAACGTGACACATGTTTTACTGATTGGCCGTGTCGGGTGGTGGAGGGTTGCGACACGTATAGCACTCGCGTTTTGGTTATGTATGGCTCACTCTTGGAATAAATATTGGATCATAATTCATAGGTAAATATGCACGCGCATGCAGTAATGCCAGGCATGCGAATGGTTGAATGAATTCTTTCGCCGAGAGATTTCTTAATTTAAACTGCACTTTGAAATTGCCATTCATAGTCGGTATTTGTGTTTCTATTTACGTCATTAGATGTGATGTTATGCTTTGTGCTTTTTGAAACGTATATAATAATGACTATTCGCTGCGATGTATGCTCACTCTATTTTTATAATTGCCGTGTATTTTCCTGTTTGACGTTTCGTTTGAAGAGAAAAAGAGAAGCACTGCTGGTCTCGACGGGCTCTGGCCTAGTGTGAAATAAATAACACAAATGATTGATGATCCAACGGGAACACTTAAAACGCTTTCTGGAAACGGACTCGTGTGGAGACTCGCCCTACTTACTTGATGTTTTATCAGAGTAGCCCCCGTAATTAACATGAACTCGATTATATTGTTTGTAAAGGTACACACTTTAATTGCAGTTGATTAATGTGGCCGCCACGCAGCAAGTTTGCAAGCCCCTGTAAGATTACGAAGCGAGCAAATGAGACGTTCCCCCTTTATCAGCCCGTTCTGAGAAAGCCGTGCCTTTAAATGCAATGCTGTACTTTGCTTGCGATAACTATCCCATTCATCGACCATCAATTACAGCTCTTCATCAAGTCCTATGCAGGATGAAGGCCTCTCTATCCCAAGGTGGTCACTGGCTTGTTTGACCACGCTTTGTCACGCTAGTGAAGGGGGGGAAGTGGCTAGTACTGCTTCAAATATCACCCGCTCCTGATTTTAGCCACGGACAGGAATCGAACTCTGATCTCTGGGTTCATGAAGCACTGTGTGAAACAATGCTCCACGGCTGCCCCACTAGATAGAACAACGTTGATAAAAAAAAAAAAATCTTTCCCAAGGCAGGACCATCCCGACGTGATGGCACAACGCGAGATCTTAAATTTCCACGTGGATTCAAGTTCAGACGAAAGCCAGTGGCCAGATGGCTCACAAGGCAGCACTCCGTTGAGACCCTCGGTTCGAATCCTCTTTTCAGCCGTCGCCTCGTAGCAAGGTTCTCAAGAAGAGCATTGGCTCGGTCAGCAATGGGCATCAGCTCAGTCGCCAAGAAGTGCATTCAAAACAACTTCATATTTAAAATTGGGGGGAAAAAACAAAAATATAATGATGGTAATAATAACAATCGCGGTGCTGACCACAGGCCCAAAGGCCCCAAAATGCAAAGCAGCCAGCCAGGTGATAAACAGCACCGCTGAAAGACGCAACAGATAATAGTGAACATGTTTATAGAATTGAGCAAGGGTGTTGTGCGAACTTGAAAAAGAGACGGGGGCAGGGGGGATTCCAAGGTGGAGGAGTGGAAGAAAAGATTCAAAACAGCAAAAGGAAAAGTGTTGTGACCGGGCAGTGTGGCGATTGCACCCAGCGTGAAGCAAACACATTCACTGTGGCAGAACGAGTCCTCCACATGAGAATGTCCTCGTAACTAATCTTAATATTCCAGATTTACACTCTCCAGCCAAGTGTACCGAGGCCATGCGGCCGTGCCCATACCTCTGCCACAACTGCGAATGCCATAACCAAGATCTGTTATGTCTGAGCCTGGATATACAGTTTCTTTACATACACGTCTGTGACGGGAATGATTTTACACAGTTTTTTTTATTTGCATGTAAGTACCGTTACGTATTTTTAAAATCCACTTTTCAGTGTTTTGTCATGGGTTTCGTGTGATTAATCTTAGTGTTTTTCTCTTGATAGTTTGCACAATTCCTCCCTGAAATGTCCTGTAACTGCCACCACTCCCGATTGTATTAGTCTGTGACCTATGAGTCCTCTACATAACTCTGAGTCTCTATGTAACTCTATAGGTCTCTACGACTCCACGTAACTGCAATGCCCTGCAACTACCGCCAATGCCTACGGTATTGGGCTGTGGTAGTATTTCTAAAAGAGCTGCTCAGCTCAAATAGGGCAACACCCGCTGACAATGATAGCTCTGAGACTGATGTTCACGGTTGGCTACGTACAGTGGGAAAGAAATTCAACGTACATGTGTGTCCGTGAACATGAAGTACGGTAGTCGCGAAAATATTGATAAGTCTGCTCATGGCCACACAGCCCAGCCACACATTTTTGTATCGCTCCTATCGTGTTTTTGTGCTGTTTGTTGTTGTCACGTTCTGACCCGCCCTGACTGGATATCTGTGAAAAAGAGCTTTATAGCTCAACAGATTCCCCTAGTATGAATAAACGTTCTGATTCTACGCTATCGAGACTAGCGGTAAAATAATAATTAATTGTATTACTTTGTGATGAATATACACAAAGTAAAAACATATTTAGATGAAGACCTTTCTGTTAAAACACTGAAGTTTATATCGCAAGGTAACGGGCCGCTGAGATAGCAACGGCTACTTTGCACGGGCGATCTGGGAATTTCAGATCGATTTAATTAATCAATATATAGACAAAGCATTCCCTGCCACGCACGTGGTTCTGGTATTCACACGTTTCCTTCACCAGACTAAGCTCTGCAAAGGCATCAGATCTCAACAGAACCCTCGCATGAGTCGCCTGGACAGAAATCAAACATCGCAGGTGCGCTGTCTTGAAGGATTGTGCATTTTTTGCAAATCCCTTCTTGCTCAAAAGCACTTCAGACCGTTCTTGTTAAATTATGAAAGGGCTTTCCATTTTTCCCCATAATGCTTTTCACGTGGAGATTATGTCATTTATTAGGCAGTCGGGTCCCCAGGGGCCAGGCTAAAGCACAATTTTCTCAACAATGATTCATGAAAAATGTATGTAGCCAATATGTGGTTTTGTACTGTCAAGTGTGTTTGAAGCGTGATTGTTTATTCATGTCTTGAACGTGACACTGACACATTGTCCCAATGCGGACTATGGAGCGACAATACAAAGGCAGTGGGTAAACAGTGCCACCAATCCACGGGAAATGCTTTACACTGCTGAAAAATGTACCAATAAATGTGCAATCACAGCAGTAGCGTGATGGGCAAAGGTGGCAGCCCTGCACATGTCCTGCTCACGCCACTGCTGGCGGAAGGGCCTCCCGCTGGAGGGACGTTCTAGAGAGACACTCCTTGAGAGTTCCTTGGCCTACACACGTCCACGCTGGCCAGATGTCTGGCCAGCGTGGACTGCCAATCGACTAACCATGGTGTGCCTGCCCATTGATACCGGTGGGTGCTGGATACAATTATAGGTGGGTGGGCCGGGGGGGCGAGATTTAAGAAACTTGCACTGTTGTTTCACCTGCCGGGAAATGTAGTGGAACCGGCGACCTCTGAATTGCAAATCCAATTGTGTTAACCGTCTTTTTCAGAAACGACCTCGCCACGAATGATATCCCAATTAAGTTGCTTATCACGTGAAAATGTATAGCAGCCAAATACTCTAAACGCATGTGACCATGGGGAGAACACGCATCAGGGTTAGGATCGACCCACAACCTCCTGGTTCACATCTCACCACGACGGTGCCCCATAAGTGAAAAGGAGCAGCGATTCTGTTAGAATCGCAAACGATTCCACAGACACTTCGAACACGACAACTTAAGCGAAGGTTGGATACTAAAAAGGACATATAGGCAAAGGCCACTACTTACGCGAGCAAAAAGCTCTTAAATTAAAAAAGGCATTATCTACCGGGAGGCTTAAAAGGGGGCAGGGCTCGAGGCGTGTGCTCAATTAACAATGCACGACATTCTGGAGAGAGAGAAAAGGAAATACTTTCTCAAAATGTGAATGTGAACGGCTGAATAGATGCATTGCTTCACGGATGACTGATTTTGGATTATCATTGTTATTATATAAGCTAAACAAAAACCCATGCGAATGCCAATTTGAATTCCTTGTGCAATGTTGCATTTGTTGAAACACAACCAAAGAAAAAGTAGTTTTAGTTAAGTCAGGTTTAAAAATGAGAGCGGTGATCAACTTATTTTCTCATCATCATAATCAAGCATGGCCAATCCACTACTGGATGTGGACCTTCCTAAGCCGTGACCGCACGACGCATTAATCCACCCAGCACCTGAACACGAACCGATTTTGACGCTCCATCTCCTCGCGAACCAGTTACATTCCCAACTTATTTTCTGCGACGACTTGAAACTAAAAATAAAAGGCAAAGTTAAATCCAGAACTCCCCCATCACCCTTCATTCATGCACCTGAGCAGGCACACAGCGCGCCGAGTGTAATTGAATATAACATACCAATGTGTCCTGTTAACTGACCCGCTGGCTGAGGCTGACCTGCACTGAAAGATAACATCAGCCATCAGTCACTATCACACATGCCAGAGCAATGCTCCATTATGGAATCCCACTGCACCCCCCCTAATGGCATGTACAGTAAGTCCTCCCTCCCCACTATCAGCTTTGACTTGGCCTCAGCCAAAAAAAAGACATTTCGAATAGCATCTTCATCATCGTAATCATCAGCCGTGATCAATCCACTGCTGGGTAGTCGCCTCCCAAAGCTGTCATCTCTCACGACCATTGCGAGGCAATAACCACCTGGCACGAGCCGATGTCGTCGCTCCATCTCTGTTGCTCCATCTCCACGGTGGACGTGCTCTCGGACACGTTCCAGTCCTTGGCAGCCACTCTGTCATTTTTATTCTTTGACCATCGGTTAATCGTCCCTTCTAGCGACGTGTCCGAGCAACTTAACTTTCATATTTATTCTGCAAGGCCAACGAGCTGTGTGGTTTTGGTGACAGCACCCTGTAATCTTTACAAACAATATTACTATTGGCATCTGCTTGGTGAGGGTCAACAATAGGCAGTTAAAAGAAAAAAGGGACCATGTTTTATGGGCGCCGCGGTGGCAAGATGTTCACTACCTCGCCTGGTATACAGGAGGTCGTGGGCTCGATCCCGGCCCTGACGCCTGCTGTATACTTGGAGTTTGCATGTTCTCCGCGTGGTCGTGTTGTTTTTTCTCCGGGTCCTCCGGTTTTTCCCTCCACATTTAGAAACAACGTGTGTTATTTATATTATTTTTGCTGCTATACATTTCCACGTGATAAGCCACTTCGTTGAGCTATCATTTGCGGCCAGGTCGCTTATGCAAAAGAGCTACATAGCTCAGTGGGTCTAACCTGGTCAAATAAAAAATAGCTCAAGTAGTTTAATGAACATGTTTATTCGTGACTTAAGTACAATATTGAGCATACGACGATCGATATTCCCACATACCGTTCGCGCTGCGCGCCCCGTCCAAACGAGCGATGATGTGCACGCCCCCAACGAGAACGTAACGTCACCAAATTGTAAGACTGCAAGTTCACGCACCCGTGGGCCTCCCCACCGTTTGGCCGTAAACGCCGCGCGGTTTCGCGCCGCACTTTTCGCAATTCCATCCAAGGCCACCCCACCACGGGGGAGGACCCCTCCGGAAAGTGCCGCCGGTCCGAGGACGGCGACGTGCCAATTTCCGGCGGCTGTGTCACTTGTGGGCGGTTTGTGCGCCACCGTCAATACCCCACCCACCACCACCACCATCATCATCTACCACCGCTCGCCCACCGTCAAAACCGTGACACCCGCGTCACTTTGGCTCTGTTTGGCGGCGAATGTGTCAGACCGCAGGGGCCCCCCCACGTGAGTCGCTCTCAGAGCTCCCGAAACCAGACCGCCACCCCCCCCCCCCCCGGCTCCTCCGGGCTTATCGGCGCGAACGTTCTGTTCGCGGTGATGTGCCAGACGACAATTCGCCAAGGTCGGACACGCGGGGGGGGGGGGGGCTTGAGGAGGCATCGGAGCAGGTGGAGGGAAAGCGATGATGGTGGTGGGGGGGGAGCTCCCAAAGCCGCATTTGGCAAATTTGTTGCCCTAATCAGATATGGTGATAAGACCTAATTTGTGATAGAAGAAGAGTTGTATGTTGGTACATTTTTACATTTGCACCACTCAGAATTGCCCGCACTGTCACATGGTTCTTTCCTATAAGGCAGGGCAACCGGGTTTACTTTTAAATGTAAATTACACAATTTAGACTTAGATTAAAAACAGATGGAATGCAATGATCGGTTTGAATTAGATGTAATATAATTCCTGAATGACAAGTTACGATCAAGACGATGTATATTATTTGCTGTCATGTCGCCAATTAGGAGTTATGACATCCCTTGCATATCAAGGAATGCAGACGGGCAACTCGCAATGCAATCGACAGGTTACATCAAAAAAAGGAAAAAAATTCTAGACGCCACAAAATCCACGCAAAGCTTCGCCAATGATTACAAAGTCACTTCCGCCAACGGACATGACTCCAGACTGCAACGTGTAACATCCCGCAGGTTCTATTTGCAGACATTCCAGTGTCGACCTCTTGTTTAGATAAAGACGGAACTTTGCACCCTGAGACATGACCGGCGTGACGCGTTGGCTCAATGATTACACAGGTCCTGTAAGGAAATCAAGAGCGTCTCGGTGAATAATCCTGCATGTGTGTGTCTGTGCGATGCGGTGGTTGGAGACCCGAGGATGATGCCCGCTCATTGCCAACACCAGTGACCATTATCCGACCTGGTCCTGGGACTCCCCTAGGTCGACTCAGCCTCAAACGAGTATTGCACCTGACGTGGTGTGTAAACGTCACCACAAGGGAAACAAAGGCGGCTAGGCGTGGTGCTGGCCACCCACAACCTCGTGTGCAGCGTCGGCCTTATAAAGCTGCTCGCAAAAAGCACTTGCCCCAAAACTCTGTGAATGTTATACAGGGGATCTTTGCCTTGACCATACTTCACCACACTGAGCAGTGTGGGTTGGTGAAGGAAAGAGGTGACAGGCCTGGTTCAGTTGTCGATGCCACTGATGTTAGCCGTGGCCAGGAGTCGAACCCGGCAAACTGGTTTCGAAGCGAAGTGCGCTAACCACTGCACCGCCACTCTTTCCATCTTCATACACGTGTTGGAGATGTGGGTTTGGGAGTGTTCACGAATCGCTCGTGCCTCAGTCATGCGTACCAATACCTGTCACGTTTATCCAAATGAACGTTGTACTCAGTTCCACTTCCCACAAACTAAAAATTCCAACGTGCATAATAACCGTGCACCGCACACATAAATATACGCGTAAACGCGTACGTTGGACTTTGCATAACACGGATACCCGCGCACACAATGCAAGCCTTTGCCCATTCCTTAATGTATCCGTGTGCACCCCCACACCGATCTCACCATTGTTCCCCTTGTTGACACATGGGCCCAAGCAGGTCAACATTCTGCGAGGCTAATGTACCGTAGCTGCCAACCTTATTGCCACTGGATTCTCGTTTTAATCCCCCCCCCCACTGCAGACGATTAAAGGTAATCTTACCCCCCACCACCAGCCAACCCGCCCCCTAATGGTTGGGGAGAAAAACCCATTACAATCAAATAACGGCTATTACCGACTTGGAGATTTCAATTGCCATTTTGATCATATAAGGAATCGACTCCCCCCCCCCCCCCCTCATTTATATATTTATATAATCACGGTTGTTGAGCACAGAGGGCCCCAGAGGACAAACACAGAACCCCACGCGGCCTGCAACAAACGGCGCCGCTGTAGTTGGAATAGATGAACGTCTCTTGAATTGAGCGAGGAGATAAGAGTTTGGGGGCGAGAGAGACGACGGGGGGGAAATTGTAAAGTGGAGCGGCACAGAGGAGAGTAAGCGGGGAGAAAGAGAGACGTGTGGAAACCTGCGGTGGCTGAACACGGTGCGGATGACCCAAGAGGAGATGGTCAGCCTGGTGAACGTGGCTTGAAGAAGCGACGATTGGAAGTTGACGGGAACACGTGATACGCCACTTGTAGCACATAGCCAACCGTGCTCATCGGAGGTGTGGGGGAAGGACAACAAACTAAACCTAAAATGTAGTTCTAAAGAAACTGAGATTTCAACTATCTCGCCTGGTATACAGGAGGTCGTGGGTTCGATCCCGACCCTGACGACGTCTGTATATTTAGAAGTTTGCGTGCTCTCCTCGTGGTCGCCTGGATTTTTCTCCAGGTCCGGTTTTTCTCACCACAATGAGAATAAATGTCTGTTCAGAGTTTTTGGCTGCTATAAATGTCCATGTGATGAGCCACTTCGTTGAGCTGTCATTTGTAGCCAGGTCGCTTCTGAAAAAGAGCAACGCAGCTCAGCGAGCCTGACTTGATAAAAAATAAAATAAAACAGATTTTACTGAATAGCAATGGAAGAGTGATGCGTCTGCTCATTGGCAACAAGTTCAGCCCTCGCCGTGTCTTTTGTATCGAGACTAGTTTGTGGTAAAAGTGTGCCACTAACGTTATTGCTTCGTCATTTACAGACGTGTTGTGTCACCTGCAAGCTTGCTGTCTGGGTGCTATCTTCATTAAGTGTGTTTACATTCACCAGCACACACCCCCTGCCGAACCACATTACTGAGTTTGCACCTACTCAATAGCATGGGACTCGAAGCAATTAACTGCTGAATTTATCTTGCGTTTTGTACTGAAGGAATGGGCAAGGCAGTGGTGTAGTGATGAATGCACTGCACTACAAATCTGGCGACCTGCGTTCTATTCCCATCCACGGCTATAGCCTTTAGTTGGCAAACCTAGGCCACACTTTGCAATAACCAACATTGACCAGCACGGTGAAGTATGGCCAAACGACTTGAACGACGCACAAGGAACGTGGAGGCCTTCATCCAGCACTGGACTAACACATCATGATTACGAGTGCAGCTTTTTTTAATGTTACTTGCAAGGCAATTGCCACCAGTGTTGGCGCGCGAGGGTTCCGTGGCCTTTGCAGTCACTGCAAACCATTTTTTACCAGATGGTCCGCGGCCAAACGACCAGATTCCTCGGAAAAAAACTCGCTCGCCCAAATGAAACTGCTCTTGCACAACAGAATATTTACATAACCCAGTGTGTCTCGCGAGTCGTACTGTGGCGCTTTTGTAATAATTGTTATATATTCCTGGTTATTGTGTCCAAGCTACCGTGGCATCATGTTCTGTTTTCATCGTTTATGTTAAATCGTCACGTGTTTTCTCGTGGAAATTCAGAGATTAGTTTGCGTTAATGCTCTTGCTGCATTTTGTTTCCACACATTTACAAGGTCATTTTACAAAGACCCCCAGTAAAGCTTTAACAGACTGTGGAACGAAGTGTTGTTAAGCGAGCACCTGTGAAGGCTGAGAGGGCACACGAGGGGGTGGGTGGCCATGTTTACACACCCCTCACCAGGAACTCATTTGAGGCCGAGTCGACCTTGGGGAGGCCCAGCACCGGTTCAGATAATCGTCACTGGTTATCGCCAAGAGCGGGAATCGAACTTGGGTTCGTAGTGCAGCGCACTAACCGCTACACTACTAAGGACAACAACAGTCTCATGGGGGTCGCACCTCTGCTTATAAAGGAAGCAAAAAAAAAAGCCGACAGAATAAAGATTACCATGGTTGGCTACGTACGGCGCGAAAGACGTTCAACATACAACACACACAGATCTCATACGGAACACAAAAGAGCATCTACACCGACGCTCAAGCAACCAAGTTGCATGAAAATGCTCGCCCAGGAGTGGACGCACCTTGAGAATCGCAGCAGCCTACAACACAAGCGTAGGCGCGTCCCGTCGCCTTGAAGAGAGCGATCCAAGCTCAGCCCTGCCTGGCTTCGGCACCGACGAGACTGGATGCACTCCGAGGGACACGGCTAACGGCATCCACGGGACGTGGTCTTCAGGGAATGAGGGGTGGGGGGTGGAGTTGTCAAACGCGAGTTAAAACGAGGTGTTTACACGATGTGAACAACAAATTACGATTTTTTTTTCAACCGCTAAAATTAGTTTGGGGCTCGCGGAAGAAGAATTTAAAAAAACCCCATCGTGTGAATGGTTTCAGGAGCACCTCGTAAATTTAATTCATCGCAACAACAGACCATTTCGCTATGGGAGGCAAATTATAATCTGCCGTAAGTTTTTGCATAATGCGCCTTTGATACTCATTTGTCATCGCTAATGAATGACGTCGATCATCCCGCACAGCGGCGGCACGGCGGACTTTACCTCGGCGTGCCCCCGACTGAAATGGCACGGTAAGTAATGGTGGTTTCATGGCTTTAAAAAAAGAATAATCACGTGGCTCTCCGCTGCGTTTTCCTCCGGCCAAGTGGCTCAGCGGTAGAGCGAGCGGTCGGTCCGCAATCCGATGGTTCCGAATTAAAATCCTGGTTAGGGGGTTGATTCGGCGCATCATCCCTCCGGGGTCACTAAAATTTTTAACCATTTTGTGGGGAAGTCAACAATAACTGTCCTGTGGCGAGACTCGGCCGCGCCATGGGAATGTAGAATTTCCATAACTTGTTCCGGGCTGCAAGCAGCAAATCTTTGTTGACGTTTTAGAGTCGTACCACTCATCGTTTGACGCGACGTCCCGACGTTTCACTGCGCACACCAGAAGCCTAATTGAGTAAAATGAACCGAACACCGCAAAACATCTTCTACGAACGAGCTCCGAGCGGCAGCACATGGAGCGCGAAATGTCAAAGCGTCACGCGTGGGAGCACGCAGCGCAACCCGAACCACCTACACAAAGATCCCCCGTGTCGCCTGTAACAGACTGCTGGGACGAGTGCTGTTAGCGAGCACCTATGAAGGCCGGCACGGCACACGAGGGGGTGGGTGGCCAACACCACGCCCGGTCGCCTTTGTCTTCCCAGTGGCGATGTTTACACATCGCACAGCGTACTCATTTGAGGCTGAGGGCCCAGGACCGGTTCAGATAATCGTCACCGGTGTTGGCCGTGAGCGGGAATCAAACCCGGGTGGCCAGGTTCATAGTGCAACGCGCTAACTGCCACACTACCGTTCCCCACACACGTACACACACACGTACACACACAGCCATGTACACACACACACGTACACACACAGCATGTGCCCCTGTTGAAGTCCAATTCCCCCCCCCCTCCCCCCGCCCAATTATTTCATTTTTCCATTGGGTATCGTCCAAAATTCCACAGCCTTTAATGTCAGTACAGTTTGGCCTTCCAGCTTACAAACGCCCACGTGGACACAGCAGACAAACGCACACTGTGGATGATGTGGGTTCTTTTCCCTCCATTTCATAGGGTTCTTTAATCCTCAAATACTATGGTACCCCCCCCCAGAGAGCCTTTAACAGCCTGCAAGTGTTGTTAGTGGGCGCCTAGAAAGACCGCCACGGTGCGCTCGTGGCCAGCACCACGCCCGCACCGCCTCTCGCCTCCTCAGCTGCGACGTTCTCACACCCGCGACCAGTTACTCATTTGAGGCCGAGTCGACCTCGGGGATGCCGAAGTCCGGTTCAGATAATCGTCACCGGCGTTGGTGGCCGGTGGGTGGGAATCGAACTCGGGTCGGCGGGTTCACTCCTTTCACTTTCGCCCTTCTACTCTCTAATCACGAGAAAGCCGCGTTACTCTTTTTTGTTTGTCGATGCCAGCAGCTCACGTCAAGCGTCAGAGAATAAGGGAGAGAGTTACTCTGCCGGCGAGTAATGAGTCTCGCCAAAGTGTGTGCCTAATGGATACGTGCGACAAGAAGGATCGCCGAGAAATTCACTTTGAACGGAGGAGTTCCGCCGGCCGTGCCGGTGTCGCGAGGAGGGTCAGGCGGCCAAGCGGCACCGCCACCGCTGCTGCTGCTGCACGTGCATCACTGTGGGGCCTTCTTGAGATCGGTCGAACTGCAAAAATCGCCCGCTGATTAAAACTGCTTTCGACGGATGCTTTTGAAGCCGTTGCGCTTTTCTGGTCGTACCGCGGCGTTGTTCGGCACGACGTCCGACGTTTTGCTCCACGTGCTGCTGGGAGCATTGTTAATTCAGCTCCTGAAGAAGCTCCCAGCATAAAGAGCGAGACGTCGGACGTCGTGCCGAACAACGCGTGGGAGAGCCCTCGGTGGATAAGGGGGGTGTAACGGTGAACACCGCCCACAAGGCGAGGATTTGTCACAAATCAGGATCACATTTCAATTCAGGGGTGCTGCTGTGACAAGATGTTAACTACCTCGCCTGGTATACATGAGGTCGTGGGTTCGATCTTGACCCTGACGCCTTTATATTTGGAGTTTGCATGCCTCTTTCCCTGTGGTCACGTGGAATTATTTATGGGTCCTCCGGTTTTTTCTTTCACATTTAGAAACAAGCGTTTATAGTAATTGGCTGCTATACATTTCCACATAAGCCACTTCGTTGGTCTATCACATGTGAGTAGGTCGCTTCTGGAAACATATATATATAGCTTAGTGGGCCTTACCTGGTAAAATAAAAAAGTTGAATTTCAGATTTAATTATTTTTAAAAATACAATGCGGCCAATGGTAGTGCCTCGGATGGCTTTCGTAGGGGCACGACGTGAACCCGTGAAACGCAACAAATACTCACGCAAAATAATTGTCCATTCTGACACAGGAACTTAAGGAGTAATATCCAATAATTGGTGCGGCGTTCCACCTCTGCTGGAGACACAAGCAAATTGAGCGGGCTCGAGCGTGCAAACACGCATAACCTCCCAAGGCCTCCCGAATGAAAACACGGCCGTTGGAATGTAGGAACGGGGAGCGTGTGCACCTGCGCTGGCTTCGACCCGCCTGAGAAAGCTCGCCGAGATCTACGGTAACGGGGAAAGGAACAGACCTACATACACTTTCGCACGCCGATAGAAGGAGCACTCGAGAGCCCCTGGAGCCAGATGTGTTGTAAGAAGCGAGCGTAGCCCACACTTTACCCCACCACAAGCCGTCCGTGGTACCCAAGTGACCTGGGACGACAGATGTGGGTGGGAGGGGGGGATTTAAGAAACTTGACTGCCATGACAACCCACCGGCAACCTCTGGGATTGTGTGCTGACCGTTTGCACCACAGCCGCATGCATTCACCCGTGGATATTTCGGCGTATACCTTCTTCTGTGCATTTCTTTCGACGCGCCGCACTTTTCACAGCGCGGTTCCCACAGTCAGTGATGTACTGGAACCCTGGTGGATTTTCCTGTAAGCCCACTACTTATCTGTAAGCCGAGCCAACGTGCACTTTGATGATATCAAACCGTAACTGCGCCGAGTGCGGGCAAGCTGACATACGAGCATGTCCGTTGCCCTGCATTAGCGATTCAATACGAACACAATGACATCAACAACAGGACGCTTGCCACCGCCGGTCTATGTACGTATTTACGTTTAACTAGCTTGTTTGCTCGTCCAAGGACGAGTAAATATTGCAGTAAATCTTAAATATGGAATAGAAAAATTACTCAAGATGAATAGAAAAATTGTTCAGCTCACGATTGTTAATGAGGGGGGGGGGGTTGCCCCATGTGGAGTGACGTCACCCGCTAATGGTTATTGGGGAGGGGTGCGGCATGTGGAGTGACGTCACCCGCTCATGATTATTAGTGAGGGGGGGGGTCCATGTGGAGGACGTCACATGTTCATGATTATTCATGAGGGGGGCTGCTCGACGGAGTGACGCCACGTGCGTTGCACACAGACATTCTTGGCTCATTATCTTAGTAAACTAGCCAGCCGTGCTAATCCGAGCTGCGGGGGAAGGACAACAAAACTCAACACAAAAAGCAGTTCAAAGAAATGTTTTTCAATCTAGATGATTCAAAAGTGCATAGCTCCCAGCGGCTTCCTGATATCAGAAGGAAGAGCGTTCCAGACGGCCGCAGAAAGCAGCGCATCTAAAAGCAGAAATGATCCCGACGCGTGGCGGCCGCCACACGCCTCTGCCGCGTCCAATCAGCCGCATCGATTAGATATACTGGCCCGCCACAATGCCTGCGGCGAAGATCGCAACCGCGTGGACGACTGCCGGTGTGGCAAACCGTGACGGTAAACACAGCACTACCGGGAGTCGGGCCTCTTTCGACGCGCACGCAACCGGAATGTGAACGCAGAAAGCGAGGTTACGTTCACCCACTTAAGGCGACTGAGAAAATAGTTGAAATTGCAAACGCTGAATGAGAGAGCTGTCGTCAAAAAAGGTTTCGGGAATGAGAAAATGAACTTCACACGCGAAGCCTGCATTAGGCGCATGCTGAAACCAACCGATCTTTATGGACTTGGCGTGACTAACGGCTTCTATAAAGGCCAACTATAGCGGCATTAAAATAGAAAATAACACGTTTGGAGTTGGTGGAGATTTTCAATATATTATTTTCTAAACTTTTAGACTGCCCCTCAACGATTGCTTTTTTCTACAACTGCAGAACGGTCGACTTGATTTTTTTTGCGGAATTTCTTCTGTGAAATCACGTTGCGGCAGCACTGCAACATGGGATGTTATTGCGGAAAAACTGTACTGATGAGAGCAGGAAAACCAAGGACAGCTGACAAAGCAAGAGGAGGCAGACTTTCAGAACCACACGCGGACAAATAAACTCGTTTTAATGACATCGAAAAAAGGGGCAGCCCGAAAACAAACAAAAAAACTCCAAGCAAAAATTCCAATCAATATCTTTGTACAGTCTGAAAATGTATCAAGCAATTATGACGCCTCTATAAAAGTCCACCAGTTTGTTGTTGTTGCAGAAATGTGTGTATGTGCTGTATACATTAACACACACACATACGTATGGATGCTGCCAAGGTGTAATGGTTAGCAAAATGAACTTGCAAATCTCGAGGTCGTTGAAACAACGGAGCGAGCTTCTCCAATCATCCCGACCGCCAGCCAAGCAGCAGCAGTCGAAGTGCGTGCGCTACCACCACCGCCACCACCCACCACATCGAGTCGATCGGCACGTCACACGAGGGTGGCGTCTAACCAGACAGAATCTTTAGCAAGTGGGACAAAATACCCCCCCACCCCCCCTTCGTGAGAGACGTCTTGAGCTCCCTCCTAGTGGAGCCGTTCCGCCAGCAGCGTGGCGAGCGGAGTCGATTTCGGGCTGCCCTTTTCCCCCCGCTTGCCGATACATCTTTTTATCTTTAAAAAAAAAGCACTCAATGGCACAGTTGGTGACGAAATAAAAGCTGGGGGAGGGGGGAGGTTAAAGTATAGATGCGTAACCCGGGGAAGGTGGTTGATTGGGCCTTCAAACATCATGGTCTTTTGTGTTGCTTAAGGCTCGTGGAGAGAAATTCGAGGACTCTCCGGTCCAGCCAGCGGACGGTTATATGAGACCGAGCCTGCAAGACGCGCACGTGCAGACGGAAAACACGGACGGAGGGTTCCATCTACGGTAGTCCGCCGCATACACCTTGGACAGAGAAGATAGCAGTTTGGATCAATAAAACACCACCTGACCCCACCGCAGAATCCACAAAACATATTCTAAAAGGTGCACGCACCCCTGAAAATGCATTGCACCCCGCTCACACGGGGCCAGACGTTTATTTGCGTTTGTGCCACTTGTGCAGTGACAGGTTCCTGGGGCGCTTTCCTCAACGTTATTGCGCCGCTTACAATTAAATATTAATCGCTTACGGTGGAGATAAATCGTCTCTTCCGGAGAAAGACCCTCTGTCAGTGCACCCGTCAACTTCGCTTGGGATCGCAATGAGACGTGGGTCCGCGAAACAATGTTTTTTATTAGGCGCACTTACCCCCACGTCGAAAAACCTCAAGCATCTCCGTAAATGGGTCGGGTGGGCGCGTGCGCACGCACCCACACTCACGGCGTTGGTATGTGCTCACAGCTTACAGGACACCTTTATCACTGTTTGAGTCTCCCCGATAGCTAATCGTGTGCCCTTGAGAGGAGGACCCTACAAAGGTATCTTTCTCGTGTCAGCGGAAGCTGAATTTAAAATGAATGCTGTCGTGGTGGACTGGTTCGTGCTGGACTTCTGCTTCTGAGGTCCCTTGTTCACCTCGATCCCCGAGCACAGCAACTGAAACAAAATGTTTGTTGTTCTTGGTTCTTTCGGTAAAGTCACGTAGAAGGGAAATAATAAAATAATATACACAGCAAGATTTCACACCTGATGATGATTGCTTGTGTTGCAGTCGAAACGTCGTGATAATTTTTTGTTTTATATTCATATTATTTTATTATTTCCATTCTACGTGACTTTACCGAAAGAACCAAGAATATGAATCCCTGCAGTCACGAAAGCTTTAAATCAAAAAATATTTTGTTGTTCCGGTGCCTTGTCTAAGCTTGGGGATTGATGTACTTATGCCAATATAACTTCTTCACTTTATCTATCTTACATTTGTTTTTTACGAATTGCTTTCCTTTCCTATACTTTGTAACTTTCTGACACGCCCCCACTAGATTATGTGAAAAAGAGATTCATGGCTCATCGGATTTCTTCAGGACAAATAGAGATTATGATTCTGAATTCCCCAATGCCCAGCCCTGTTAACCCCGTGATACAATGGGCCCAATGCCACCAAGTCAATCGGCAGGTCACGTGTGCGGTGGGGTAAAACGTGAGCACTCCCACCTCTCCCAAGACGTCGAGCCAGCGTGGGAGAGAAGGCCGCCGTAACCCTCTAGGCTCTTTGAGAGCTTCCTTTCAAGAGCTCCACACTCGTGGACGCATTTAGCAATAATAATAATAAACTCAGGTTTTATAAAGCGCCTTTCAAATTGGTCATCTCAAATTTCCGGCAGTGGTGGCGTGAGCAGGACATTACAGGGCTGCACCTTTAGCTGGTTTTTTTCCGCTTCACATTAAGTGAAATGCGCAATGCTGAGCGTGCTCGCTTCTCCCGCTCGGCTACGCGCATTAATGTTTTAAATGGGAGAATGATTTTCTTTCTTCGCGACTCGCTGACGGGCCCCGCGTGATCGATCGCGAACGCATGTTACCGAATTTGAAACGCGCGCGCGCGGCGACAACTTGAATCAACGCTTCGCAGCGTTGATTGGGAGCGCGCGGTAATTAAAACGGGGGCCCCAATCGCGACAGGGATTCCCTCGTCAGTGGCGCGATGGTCTCTCGGCTCTCGGTCCATCTCCGCTGCGGATGATGATGATGACGGCGTGCTCGATTAACGCTCGCTCCAGAGACACAATTACAAGCAACGCTTTTGGCGGCCGAATTATGAAATAAAAATGACATGCGTTAACAAGTCAGTAATGCGAGTGATAAAAATAAATACGAACGAGCCGTCCTACAATCCCATCCCCTTGAAATGTTGCAGGCAGAGATTCAGCCCCTTCCATTGCTCGCCCATGCCTCTGATAGCGGAAAGGACCTCCGATAGAGGGAGCTCTAGCGGATAGTTTGGCCTAAGGCATCTGGAACAGTTGGGAAGACCCAAACTTTACCCACATCAAACATAATGGTTCCCTTCAGCCTGGATGAACGGTGTGATAAAAGCTCAAGAAAGTTCAATCAAACGGCCAGTGTTGGGGCCACACAGGTCACCATAACTACAGCTAAAAGATGGATCACCTCCAAATGCATTAAGCAATAAAATTGGCTTATCATAGAATACTTGAATTCGTTGCTGAATTGGAAAACATAAATCACCGACTCGATATTATAAACACGGGCTGTAAAATCTATAGGTGCTGTAGTTATGCGCCGCAAATTAAATTATCTAAGAGCAAGTTGTGTATCGGACAATCTATGAAAGAAATTCAATGATGCGTTATTTTTTGTTAATGTGGGCGAACTTATTCCGGTCGTCACAAATTAGTCAATTTCAAAACAACGTTCGGAGTTAGAAAGATGCTCTTTATTCGCGATGGAATAATTCACCTTTCCGGCAATTGAGGTTATGATTCGATTAAAAAATATATATTATTTTGTAACAATTGCAAATAGTAGCGCCCCTAGTGGCTGGAAGGGGTAGCATGTATGTATGTATGTAGAACTTCTTTCGCACCAAACGTAGCCAACCCATGCTAATCGGAGGTGCAGGGGAGAGACAACAAGGGATGACCCCATGACATACAAGATATACGGTTCGAAAAATAATCTATTGTTACGCATGCATGTATGTATGTTTGTAGAACTTCTTTCGCACCGTACGTAGTCAACCGTGCTAATCGGAGGTGCGATTCATACATGAATCGACTCCACACCGTTGCCCCTCTATCATCAGACAAGCTGCTGACATCAATCTCCAGGGTCCAAAAGGCACCAAGTCTGTGGAAGGAGGCGCAGACACTGTGGGTGGAGATTGATGGTTATTGACAAGATGTTTGTTTGTGTGTGTGAACGTGTAATAATTGATGAGAACAGCACCTTCTCAGAATTAGACACGAGGACACTGCATGCTACGATGCTGTGGTTTTTTAGCCATTGCATTGTAATTCATAGCCAGTCTGCTCTTCATAGTCATAGAGATTGGTATTTCTAAAGTGCATGTATTGTACAAGATGATTTAGAAACATGAGTTTAGAGCATTTGGATGCTCTTATTTTCCACATGATAAGCCACTTCGTTGAGCTATCATCTGTGACCAGGTCGCTTCTAAGAAAGAAGTATATAGCTCAGTGGGCCTTACCTTAAAATAAAAAAATTACACTCAAGCTGCCAAACACTCAGTGTGTGGGCGGGGCTAGTGAACGGGTGGGCGTGGTTATGTATAAGTGGGTGGGGCAGAGAGAGGGGGAGGGGGGTGCCAGCTCATCATGTGACCAGGTTGAGCCTCCCAGCAATGTGTAATTAATAAGTGACTGCATTAATGGTGAATAGTAATCGCTGTCTTCATCACGCAGAGGTCAGCCTGGGACTTTTTCTGGCCTTTTGAAAACACGATTCTTAGACATGGGACTCGATGCGGGAACCCTAAACTTAAGAATCTCGATTAATTGATGAATCGATGTTCTTCATTCAACCCCTGCTATTGATGGAATTGCAATAAAGAAAAACCCACAGTATTTCGGGAGTACGATGCAAAGGGCCTGAACGAAAAAGCTGGAAAAGAACAATTCGCAAGGGACTTGCAATTGAAAGATGTGCAGAGGACATCCACCAGCAAGATGGGAAGACATTTCCAGAGGTGCGAATTGAATTTGATTGTGGAGGAAGGAATCTGACAAAAAGGAATCCGTTGGCAGGTACTTTTTTTTCGTGTCGTCCCGCGTATTGTTTTCAGCGTGATGTTAGGCACGGTGCCCGACGTTTCGTTCCACGCGCTGGGGAGCTTCTTCGGCAACTGAATAAGTCCACTTTGAATTCCTGAAGAAGGCTCCGAGCATGCGGAGCGAGAGGTCGTACCACCATGCCCAACGACGCGCGACGCGGCGCGATCCGACAAAGACGCGGGGGAGCCGTAGGGGGCAAAACCGCTCATCGTAAACACAGCAAGCGTTTCGCCAAGGGAAGGGATATACACGCCAAGGGCCAAGACAATGATCTCATAACTGGGCCTGACACCAACGATCCATAAACCCACACATTTAAAGAAGCATCTTCGCAGCTGTGCCACACGCGGAGTAGAATTACATCTCAGTAAACCACAAATGTACGACATTTTTTGGGGGGCCCGCTCCGCTCGCGTGGAAAACCTGACCCACGATATTACGGTTGTCCAGACAACCCACAACCTCTTTCAATTCACCACAGCTCTCTTTATTCCACAGTATAACCGTGCAGCAGAAACACACCAAGACTTTGAAATACATACTCGTGATCATAATGTTTTCGTGCCCGTCCACCAAAAGTCAAATGTCCTTTCAGCGGCGGGCACATTTCAGCGCTCGCCATTTGCCTCCCGCCAAAACACTACAATGAGGATGATGAAAATGACAATAGTACCGTCATTAAGAAAAAAATATAAAACCCATTACAGTAACTTTCCCCTACGGCTTTTCCATACCAATTAAAAATGAACTCCAGCATGTAAACTTGTACAAACAGAGAGAGAGAGAGAGACAGAGCTGGTACATCCACAAGAAACGGGGTATTCCCGTGTTTCCCCGCGATGGCGAGTACGGGATAACAAATTGTGCTGTGCCGGACAGCATGAACCAGAGAGGGGGCATTATTTACAGCGCGCTGTAGGGAAAGTTACAGGCTTCACAAATGCTATATTGCTTACAATTGTCGATCGCGAGTTCCGCAGACATGGAGAACTTGACAGAGCCAATCCGCAAAAAATTCAACCATTAATGGTGAGCACCGCGCACACGTTTAATTACTGCGGCCAAGCTGCGATGCTCGCAGACAGGAAATTAGCGCAGCCCCCTGCTGACAAGACATTTGTTTGGCCAGCGTGCAGCTGTACCTTTGCTGATGTGTTAGTTTAGTAAATGCCTATACTTTTTCGTCACTTTTTTTTCCCAAAGTAGAGGAAAGTCTTTGACGCGAGCGCACAGTTTAGCGATCGCGGTGTGATTTTCGGGTTGTCGGCGAGCGCGTTGTTTGGCACGATGTCCGACTTTTTCACTCCCCATCCTGAGGCCTTCAAGGTTCTCTCTTGGTTATTTAACCACAATCTGTAAAGTTGTATTAAAAAAAAAGGTAAACTAAACAGACGAGCACTCTTAGCGAGCGCCGATTTCCACGTGAATTCAGCGCATGGGGAAGACGCGTGGGCAGGACCACAACATGCCTGGACGCCTTTGTCTCCCTAAGTACTCATGTCGACCACTCGGGGCGAAACAATTCACCGCCCCAAAAACCCGCAAAGCGATCAACTGTCGCTATTCAGGACCGTGGTTAATTTCAACAATCGTTTAATTTTGTAACTAATGTTGTGAACGCACTGGCCTCTAGTGTCTGCATGAATTAGGCGAGCACATTATGTAAACATACAGCGTGCGAGTTAAACAACACAAGCTCTTACACCCCAGCTGATTAGACCTACGTATCATGAGCTGAAGAATCGTATGAACCGGTGCACGTTTACACCTCTACCAATCACTCATTTTAAGCTGAACAGACTTCGAGGAGGCCCAGACCATGGTCAGACACCAATACCCAGTGTGCTGTGCACATTCTAGGCCGCACCTGGGTTTTCCAAGGTCGAACCACGACACCACTGCTCCCCACGCAATAATAATCTAAACATAACTTTGCCAATGCATTTCTGGATGAAGACGTATGGATACCGTGTCGGACACTGGGTTGTTTGACCATACTTCACCACAATGGCCTGGCGAAGATTTGGTGAAGCGGGTGTCACCCGAGGACGGGCTCAGACCTCACCTTGTCACCGATGTTCGCCGTGGCCGGGGATCGAAACCCGGCTCGCTGGGTTCACAAAGCAGACGCTGCGGTGATGCGATGTTAACTCCCTCGCCTGGTATGCAGGAGGTCGTGGGTTCGATCCCGACCCTAACGCCTGTATATCTGGAGTATGCGTGTTCTCTCCCGTGGTCACGTGGATTTTTCTTCTGGTCCTCCAATTTTATCTCCACATTTAAAAAGACACGTTTAGAGTATCTGTCTGCCTTAAATTTCCACATGATGATAAGCCACTTCTTCGAGCTATCATCTGTGGCCAGGTCGCTTCTGAAATAGAGCTATATAGCTCAGTGGGCCTTACCGCACATCCGAGTTGCACGGTTGGCTACGGTACGGTGCGACAGAAGTTCAAGATACATCAATAAAATAAATAGTAGCAGTTAATCGCTGCCGCCACCACGGTCACCAGCCGTCGTCAGCGTATCGGCACCCTACTTAATTTGCAATCTCTACGCACTGCACTTCTCAGCGTGCAGCAGTTGAACAAAAAAAAAGGATGTGCTCCTAGACATTAAAATTGGAAACAATTTCATGAAACGGAGAGAAGAGGAGGACCCACTATTTCAGTGGCTCTCGCACTTACTGATTCATCGCTGCGCTAAAAAAAGTACGAACGATTACAGACGAGTGCACGTGTTGACCTTTAAAAGTCTCACAAACTTTGGCTCCAGGCGTTAATTCTACGTCGGAAATATATCGTTTTTAAATGTTTAAATTAAAATGTCATTTAATATGCTCTGCTGGATTAGCGTTATATCGTGGATGTTAGTCACTGCTCTTAAGGGTTTTGAACTAAGAATGGCCGCGCGTATTAAACCAGCCCTTTAATGCAACGCCTGTCCAAAGTGCGTGCCAGCGATTTCAATTAACAGCCTTCATAGGATCCCAAAATAGGTCAGTGCAATGTGTCTTTTTTTAATGGTACAAATTAGAATATAAGCCCCAAGCTTTCAAGGTAACAATTATTTATTACACAGAGTTGAAATTGGGCATTTTTCATATTTTACCAACTTCCCCAAATACTCTCCTGAATGCATCCATTGTTGCAGTGTCACTCCTCTTATCAGTGACCCCCATTACCCACAACTCCAATAGTCAAGGCAGCTGTAGGATGCGAAGAAACTTGTATTGTCTGTGGTCCTATTCTTCTTATACGTGGCGTAAATTGGCGTTTTTTTAAGTGCAGTGGAAACGAGTATCTGCGATGTACATCTCCCGAATCATCGTGGATATCAAAATCTGAATATACTGTAGGAATCCAATGAGCTATAAGAACGGTACAACAACAAATAGTACAAAAGCAGGATAGTCGTATAAAGTACAAGAAAGGTGACCAAATCATCCAACCACATACAAATACAACTAAACCATCCCCATCCGACCAGGCAAAGCCCACTGAGATATTCACTCAAGATGGGTGGCGACTGCAATTCTTTTTTTTAACCCAGAAAAGAAGTGAAAGTGTGGCGATGTAATTTCATCTCACTCGTTTTTACCAATGTATTATTTTTTGTTTTTCACTTTTTACGTCCAGTAAAACTTGAGTTGTAAAAAGTTTACGAGCAGAAAGTTGTTCTTGCAACATCCGCTGTACACGCAACGCTTTTATTACTTACTGCGTTCGTGAGAGCTGAGTTTTCTCCCTGGCCAACAGCAGTAGAGTGGTTTGTAATTTGAGAACATCACCCCGTATTATGTTTACAAAATACGAGTTCTCACAACAAATAATGTATCTACGGTAACTTTCTCTCGTTCAGAGTTTTTTTTATAGATACATATTTTGGGCTGTTTCTGTTAAAGGGTACTGAATGACAGTGATGATGATGATGCTTATCAAGGACAGGCCATTGTGTTTCGTTCTCATGAAGAAAATTATATTTGCAAGAATGTGCAACACTAAGCATTGGCCCAGCCGGTGGAGCCTGAATTAAGCGGGCTCATCAGTAAAACCACAGAGAGGTCATGACCCCACGCGAATGTTTATGCCACTGCTCATGAAAAATTCCACGATTTTTAACCAAGGGGTCATGACCCAAAGGGGGTGAAGCAGGGGTCATGCGTGGAAGTGAAATAAGTAATCGGAATCAATATGGTAACAAAATTATTTTCACATAATGTATACGTAATGCCTAAAATAAATTTGGACAATGAAAGATTTAATTTAAAAAAAAAATCATGCGATTTTTTGAGGAATGACGGATCATTAACGGGTTTTGCTGCACTATTCTGGAGCAGACTCGTCAAAAACAAGCTTCGCTCTTTGCATTAAGTGACGTTGCTGTCACGGCAAGCACAAAGTGGGTACAGATGAACTACACAGCTACTGAGACTCGCACAGATAAGCTAACAAACGGCTGTGGCAGCAACACGGGGAATGGAGCGCGTCTGTGGAGATCTCGCGACGAGATCAGTTTTGCGTGCAGGTGCTTGGTGGAATGTGAACATCGCAGGCTCGTGTGAAGGCGGCGGCGGTGGCTTGTGGCGGAGCTCTTCATCCAGCAGTGGATTGACCATGACTTGACGTTGATGATAGAAACCCAGTTAAACATTGTGCAATGCTGGCACCAAAAAGTTAAACTTAACAACAGCCTGGGTAACAACGGCGCAGTTTGGTAAAAGGTTCGGCCGCCTGGAAAATATAATTACCCCTTTGCTGTGGCACATCGACGAAGCGAATTGCAGCACAGTAACGTCAATTAAAAGCGGCAAAACCGATAGCCATCGGGGTCGGGGGCCAACCGCGTGACTCAAGAAATGTTGCGCGCTTTACAGTGTGCGGCGCGTTAGGGGGTGATCGCCGAGGGGTTTGCTTACTTTTCGATTTAAAGCTTTCGTGACTGCAGGGATTCATCTTCTTGGTTCTTTCGGTAAAGTCACGTAGAAGGGAAGTAATAAAATAATAAAAATAAAACATAATAAAATAATTCTCACGACGTTTCGGCCACAACGCAAGCAGCCGCCCTCAGGTGAAGACCAGGTCTGTCGGGGAGACAGCGTCTGAATGAAACACCACCACGCTTGGAGCGTATATTTAAGCTGGGTTGGAAGGGGGGGAAGGGCGCATTGACAAAATAATTTGCATATCAAGAGGAATTTTGCATATTTATGGGAAATGCAGATATGTGATTAGTACTACTTGTGAAATGCGTAGGAGGTGGGCAGGGGGTTTTCAAAGTCATATTATGCCCGTGCATTATGCAGGATTAGCAGCATCAAAGGGAGGGGATAGGGGTAGCATTAATAAAGGGAAGGAATGCCAAAAACGCCGCCTCACCCGGTGCGGGCCCGCCACCCCAACTGGCGGGAAACTCGACTGAGGGGTCGGTCGCAAGTGGCTAACGTGTCGCAGCTCCCTCGGTGTGGGAACCGGCTAAGTGGGGGTAGGGTGGGTGGCAACCGACCGCTCTATCATTTTAAGAACCATTCCCTTTTCATGTAGGCGAGGGGGTGCGCGCTAAGCAGTTGGTTACACAACCTCCAAGCGACGCGCCGATGGACGCCACCTCAACCGGTGCGGACTCATGGCGGGTTCCCATGACGGCTTTTTAATCGATAACTTATTTTTTCGTCGATCATTCGGGCCTTTTTAAAAGATGGTTGGCACGACATCCTCCCCTCTCGAAGGTGGGAAACCCCCTTCCAAGCCAAGCGCTTCAAAGCTCATCGGATTTCTCCAAGATAAATGAATATTGTGTTTCAGATTCTATCGCGACACTGCCGATGACGTCGCCCAGCCCCGTCCATCTCCCCCATTCCTGCGACGCACGTGGGAACAGGAGGCACCCTTTCTTTCCTTCCAACTATTGTCGTGCGACTCGATTCGTTGAGAAATCTAAGAGAGAATCGGCGTATTACTCGATTGTTAATCGGATACCCCCGTCTCTTCTCAGTGATAAACACACAGCCCCGCTGTCTCATACTTGGCATACGATTGAGAAATGCCTTCCAGATCCGCAGGCTGGCAGCCCCCAGCAACAGATGGCAAACAGCACGTACGCCTCTGGGACGGCGAAGGCACAGGGACCCACGGCTCCAGAGTGACAGTGGCAGGTCGACGGCAAACAAATTATCCGTCTGTGGATCTCATTGTTATCGTACTTTTATTCCATTGACTTCATCCCTTTGACCTTTCCCGCATTTTCCCCTTTTTTCCTCTCTCTCTCTCTCCTCACTTTGGCAGCCAAAATAATGGCGGGCTTGTTTCGTGCCAGTTTAAGCCAGCTGCGAGTTTGGTGTGTGACCTCGGCACCAGGTCAATCAAGTATCCTGGAGAAAATGTATGCGACCTTTCCTCCGAGTTTCTGGAAGGTCACACAGCGCCAGCCTGCGCTTATACCCAAGGACCGGGCGAGACCTTCGCCTTTTATTGCTTCAACAAAATAATGTTGGAGGGCGATTAAAACACGCAGCGAATGAGAAAAATGTTGTGAGTGCCGGTAAAGGCTAATTAAAGTGCACACGTTTTATACCACTGCAAAGCTATTTTAATGTTCTTTTAGATTAACAAAAAATGCTGTGCTCGACAAGTACGTGTGTAAAACTGACACGTGTATAAATACAATGGTTCATATTGAGCCTGAACACATCGGTGCAATAATCAATCTCAGTGTTTCCATGAGGCAGTCAGTCACCATGAGTGTCTGTCAATCCACTGCTGGATTATAAAGACATCTCCAAGCCACCGCCTTTCCCGGGAATCATCCTGCAGTGCTACAATCCACCTGACACCTGCACAGATTCCATTGCTCCATCTCCACGGTGGACGCCCTTTCCGACGCGTTCCGTCTTCACGTCACGTAATCCTTGACCAGCCGCCATCATCATATCATCATCATCCTTTCTAGCCATGGCATGTCCTGCCCTCGCCCACTTATATTTCCTTTACAGTTCACAAAGCTGTAATTATCCTGCGTGTCGCTCTTTCTGCCTCTTAATGTCATTCCATGCGGGGATCCCTCCACCATTCTCTGTGCACTTTTCAAATCTCCGTTCAATTTATTTTTTGCGACCGCTGCGGTACGCTCCAAGTCGTGCGTGCGACGGTAAAGTTCTCCTACAACAAAAGAAGAATGCACATTAATGCATTACCTGCCCTTTCAATGCCATCATTTAATAAGCAAATAAACGTTCTGTTTCCGCGCACGAGCAGGATTGGGGGGGGGGGGGCTACCTTGCCGCGCGATTCGTTTGGCGACGTTTCAAAGGCCTCGGAGCGATGCGTCTCTGAACCGCGGCATTTAACAGCATCATCTCGCGTCGTTAATCGGACGCACACCGCAGACAGGTGCTCAGCGCCACGCTCGAGCAATTACAAATACAATGAGGCTGCTTCCACTCAGACGGACACCGTTGTCCGAACGCAATGGCTAAATTTAATTAGGGGGGGGCGGGGTCACGTCACGCGAGCTCACGAGCGAAACTCTTGCATTGGCTTTCGCGTGGGGCAAGGCTTGCTCCAGACTCGCTGAACAAAAGAAGAGCCATAAGTCTCTCGCTAGGACCTAATAGCAATTAATGTTAACCTTTTAAAGATGTGGGGAATTAGTTCTGGAAGCTGTTCAATGCCCGGCCTTTGTTGTAGAGTGTTGGCCTCAACATTTCAGATTTTAACTTATGAATGCCCCTTTCGTATTTCTTGCGCTCGATTTCCTGTGGCTTATTATTTCTCCTCGCCGTGAAAGAATTTCCTTACAGGTGCCCATCCTTTGCGGTCTCCCACCAAGCGACTCACTCGCCCGCCCGCTCACCCAGACGCCCGCTGTGGTTCTCAGCGTGCTGGCAAACTCCACCGCATCGTTATGCATTCACATAAAATGCCGTGGATTATTAATAGACTCATTATGTGACCCAAATAGCAGGATGCGCCTATTTTGAACACATGCTAGGGATGTCTGAATTATGCTCCACATCAAAACGGTGTTTGGACATAATACGGTAACACGTTTGGTCCTACTGGCAGAGGTGTTGAATAAATTCAAGGGTTACCAGTTTGTGTGTATGCCTGATACATTTAAAGTTTAATTTATTAGGTATAGCCCTGTAAGCCATGCGGCTCTTGAGTCGGGTGCAACCGCAACAAACAAAAAATGAACGGAGAACATCTTAAAGAGACGACGCGCAACAGAAACATCCTGGATAAACCAGAAAATCTTCCAGGAAAAAAACACCACCGTATTACAACGCTGTGTGCAAAAATCGATACTTACGAAACAAGGTTATTGCACGATTCTGACTTTTTTTTTTACCAGAAAGTTCTTGCATTGGGATGTTTCAAAAGTTGTGTCGGGGATGTGCGTTTTGCCGTGCGTTGGGTGAAAACCAGAATACAGCACTGTACCCGGCTAAAACCCAACGCACACACATGTTGTGTAACTCCACACACGTGTAGGTCCACACACGTGTAGGTCCACACACGTGTAGGTCCACACACGTGTAAGTCCACACACGTGTAGGTCCACACACGTGTAAGGCACACACGTGTAGGTCCACACACGTGTAGGTCCACACACGTGTAGGTCCACACACGTGTAGGTCCACACACGTGTAGGTCCACACACGTGTAGGTCCACACACGTGTAGGTCCACACACGTGTAGGTCCACACACGTGTGTTCATGAACCCACTTGTTGCCCTGTCAGTACGACTCTAGCAGTGCCGTCATCTTAGGTTATCGCCAACAAGTACGACATCCGGTCTGGACACAGCATCTCCGCTGTACGTGTCACACCAAAAGAAATAAGCTCGCATGATTAAAGAACCACATGCTCTTTTGCTTCACGTAACATTTTGGAACATGAAGTGTAATGTTATTCGTTTTGAGAGAATGGCATGCAAACCGTTAATTTTCGAGTTTTGCCTGTTTTTTTGTTAGGGTCAGGCACGGTTAAATTTGGTTAAGCCTCCGTTCTCCACTTTTGTTTTATCAGCTGTGCTGCCCGCCCAACTGCGCGCATCCACGTCTGCCTCCATCACCTCCATCTCCAGTCCACCCTTAAACAAGAGCAGTTATTCATGATACAGGACTGCTTCACGACTACAGTATTCATTCTAATGACTTTCAACATACTGTGTATATATACACTTTTTGCAATTTGAGACCTTGTGAAACGTTGCCTCATTGCTCTTAAGTACTGTGGATACCACACGTGTTCTATTTATGTCAGCATCATCAGGGGCCATGGTCTACCCACTGCTGGATTACGGTCTCCCCACGCCATCACCGTCCCCTCACACGGTCCCTGCGATGCCACAATCCGTCGCGCTCCTGCACATAATTGAACTCCATCTCCGCGGAAGTGGGTTCCTATTTTCGCAGCCGCTGATGCCACCTGTTTTGTCGATCGGTCATCCTCCCTGCTGGCGGTGTCCTGCCCAAGTATATTTACTTTCCTTGAAACGTCAGTCCTGTGTCTCTAGATTGCATTTGTTCCCCGATGCATGCGGTTCTGCTTTCTGTCTCTCAGTGTAGATCCAAGCGTGCGTCTCTCTCTCTCTCTCGTGCTTCTCGTTGGCGCTTCTTCTATGTTGTGAGCGGGTGCGCTTCTCCTCATTTTGTCGGTGGGTTACGTGCACCAGTTTAAAAATATTCCCTCTGGCGGCATACCGGGTGGGATGCTGCTTTTCATCACCTTCTGTTTCCCCGCCTCTTTTTTTATCCTTTTAATCCCCAATTGGCCTTCAATAATTGCCCTCGGTACTGTGTTTCCAGTTGTGCCCATCGTACGCACATTTCACTACGTTTTCCAAAATATACTTTGCGGTACATTCACTGTCGCTTCGCTCATGTTTATCTTCGAGCCCAACTCTGCAGCTTCCTTTTTTTTGTCTGAAGTTCATCTGCAAATTGCCTTTATTGTCCTGAGAAGAGCACCCTCATGTATCACAACAGCGGAGAGGACTTGGGACCCCCCGGGGCAAACATCCGTGGCTAATATGTGCAGAACCCTGGCACGTGACGGCTTATATCCTTCATGAAGAGTGCCATGGGATCCTTTTACGTGAGCAGTACCTTGCCATCAAGCACACTTGTGATAGTGCACCTGGCCCACTTGTTTATCCGGTGTCCCAGGATGGCAGGCCTCAACGGGATTTCCTGCTCGTGCGTGTATGCTCAACTTCTTTTCGTACCGTATCTAGCCAACCGTGCTAACTGGAGGTGCAAGTATGCTCATCTCGTGTTTTACAGCCAGTGCTGGAAATTCGTCATTCCAATAAAAAAAAACGCCACTGTTGGATTCCCCAGAAAGCGATATTTGTTTGATCGATGGGTCGATTGGGCCGAGTCAACGGCAAACGAGGATGTGAAGTGGCCACCTTCCGATCGCGAGCCGCTAGCTCTGCCGCTGAGTCACGCAGTGACCGCGTGGACGGCAAGCTGGGACGAAGACATTTTGGCCTCGGAAGCGAAGTACATGACAGCAGGACTGTCACACCACCAAATCAACAAAGAATATAACTCAACGCTGGGGCACTTCCGCATCCTTCATTTTTTTGAGCGAGGCCGTTTAAAAGTGCTTGGGGACAGAGGTTGGCCGGGTGGCTCACAAGTCAAGAGTGCTGATCTGGCACCGATTAATTCCTGGGTTCTAATCCAGATTTCAGTCGCCTATGATTAAACGCGTTTGTTAAATGTAATGGGTTGATTGTCTGAGCCCTGTCACCAATCACTGCATGTAAATAAACCCATCAAAACAACCTTGGTTCTGCACTTAAAATATGGCTAAATTCCAGCTCTGAGACTTTAAATACTGCTTTGAACGCCATGCGATGAAAATCGCCCCGTATCCAGAGTGTCTGAAATAGTGCTACCCTTTGACGAGAGGTCACGTGAAGCGATATTAGAGGTACATCGGCGATATCCACTTCCGTGGACCGTTTCTGACACGCTGCGACAATCGAACGGATACATTGCCCTGTGGTACGACGCCAATAATGCAATCGAAATAAAATTAGGGAAAAATCACAACCGGAAACAAAATTATCGTGCACCGTGCTACGTTCATATTGGCAGGGGAGCCACACTTGACCATGGCGCAAAATATCCTTTACAGTCTGTGCCGCGTCCACGAAAATCCCTTTGCGACGCACCCAAACGACACGAGTGGAGTCGCCATAGCACCTGATCGACGGGTGCGTTTGCGCGGTAGGTCCCCGACATAAATTCTGGCATCGCCTGCAGGCTCTGCTCACACTCGGTAAGAAGCATCCGTCTGGAAATTTACGAGCGCGCAAAAAAAAATCCTGCATCATAAACGCCGGGGCGAGGATTGCACGAGGGCTGAAAACATTTTAAACGGCAAAGTATTCAGGAGAAGTTGACTCGTCTCCAACTCAGAAGCGTTAAGCAGAAGCAGAAAGGAGCACATCATTTAACCTCAGTGGTGGGGGGGAAACACAAAAAAATCCACTCAGTTGAATGATCTTAACGATGTCATTTCAGTTCAGTATCCGCGCGGCGAGTGTTCGTCCGTCAATATAATGGAGATGATTTTACTGCAGGGGCGAAGACATTCACACTCCACTTTGCTTCGATGCACAGAGGGTGGTGCTCCTGAATTTCTGTCTAATCGGTGGCCGTTGACCACTAGCACTCAAGCCAGGCCAAGGGCATTCTTTAGCAGCCATCGGTTTATTTGAATGGAGCCAAACAGCCGTTCATTGGCACGACCGCTACCAACGGTCTTCATCGCTTCCTAAAGTATGCAAAATAATTGTCGTAAAATGAGTGAGCATTATAAAACACCGGCGGTAATGGAGCTACATTGAGGACATACGTTAATTTGGGTGTACAACAGGCACGCAATGCACCCAGTAATAGTACCCACCAGTATAATTAAAAGGGCACAGGTTGTGTGTGGTGGGGTAAAACGTGGGTACTCCGACCTGTTCATCTAACGGAGGCGCTTCCACCAGCAGTTGCATCGACGAGCAATTACCAGCCTGCACATTTTCCGCCCGCTATGGCACGCGTGGGATCGTAAAAGGCAAAAGAGAACAACTCTGCATCATCAATTCATGGGACCTGTCACTTCATATCAGGCACAACTTGGCACTTAACATAAACGTGTATTCAGAGATTAAGTTTGAAGGCCAGTAAACCAGATGGAAAACGAACAACAGTGTAGGTCATGGTGTAGATTTCAGGTTTTGTGGAATTGGCTTTGATTCTTTTTTTTTTCCAGAGCACATTTTCTTTGAATGACCTTGGTACAACATCGCGCTCAACAAAAGAATTATCACGGGCGGTTTGCTTACAATCGCGGCTTTTGATGCAACGAGTCGAGGGAGAGTCGTGATGACGGTCTGAGACCGGGGCTAAAGTCGCCGCATCCGAGTGAAATAAATTATCAAGACGTCGTCTCTTCGAGTTAACCACTCAAGTAGTTATCAGAGGAGATCACGGGTTAATAAAGCGAATGACAGTGGAGGATGAATGGCAGAGTGCACACAGAGGCATCACCCGGCTCAGCAGGAAAGATCTTGGGTTTTTACCGTGATCAATTTTCTTTATTATTTACTGGCCTGTGTCCCTCATTCCCTCGTGAGCTTGGGCTATATAATGGTACTTTATGGCTCTACTATGTGTGCCCCCTACATTCTGCGTTGCAAAGTCAAGTCAATATGAAGCGAGACAAAAAAAAACGGGAGCGTACACATACAGTATAAGAGATATCAACATGCCACGTTTAAAAGCAATAATTATCATGAAATCGATACCTAATTTTGAATTAAGTGCTCTATTTATAACCAGGTAAGTGCCCACTGATGTAACGCATATATTCTATATTGGAAACTTTGATAGAAACAGCACTGTGCTAATAAAACTAAAAACTGGGATGATAAAGGCTTCAGGTTAACAGTGGATCAATGAACACCAAACTTGCACTGTATTAATCAACAAAATAAACTGCGTGGTAAATTAAGCAAAGTGTGCTCATACGTTCACACGTTTCACAAACCTGAAAGACTAATAACAGCTTATTTGTCAGTGAAAATTATTATCACTAGAACTGTTTAATATAAAATAAACAAAAGTAACCAATGCAGAAGCGTCAGAACTAAATTCTGTGTATTTCTGCTCTCAACAGCATGCTGCAGTGTTAAACTGATATTCAGAGTTCTAAATCAGAGGTGGAAATTCCACATTCATATGGCAGGTGTTGACTCTCTAGAGAACAACCGCCTTTGCTTTCCAATAGAGGTGCTTATTGTGTCAACCCCCTGGTGGTGTCAATGGCCGAGTTAACCCTACCCCAACCGAGAATTGAATTCACAACTTCCTCTTCGTCGCGAGCCAAGAGCTCTAACAATCATCGGAATGTCGATGATGATGATAAACAATATATAAAACAGGAGTTCAGATTCGTAAATTCAGCAAATATGGAACTGAAACGACGTACTTGTGATTTAAACAAAACGATGCCTGGGATTGCATTACCAGTGACCAGGGCCGCCCACAGGTTGGGGTGTGGGGCCCGGGGCAAATCACACCGTGTGGGCCCCCCCCCCCCCGCCGAAGTCGAAACATGGGGGCCCCCCAAAGCACGGGGCCCGGGGCGGTCTCCCCAATTCAGCATACCCTAGGGACATCACTTGCAGTGACGTCCACGTGTAGTGACATAGAATCGGTCATGTAGTAGCATAGCGCTGGCTGCTGGCAGGGAAGGGGATCTGCAGTTTACAGCAGCCCTGACTGACAGCAGGTCACGTGATAGACCAGAAGGGGGGCGTGGCCGGGGGCGGAGCCAGGCCACGCTGGCAGTAAAAGAGGGGCCCCGGGAGGGGAGCTCGGGGCTGTCGTGTGGAGTGTGATCCTCATCATTGCTGCTGAAGATCGCCACGTTCGTCGCTGTCGTCGTCACTTGACATTGCGCTGCTCGACAGACGGCTAGCGTTGTGTGTAGGCTAGCAACCAGTGTAGAGTAGCGTATAAGCGAGAGACTGAGGAGTGTGTAACAGTGTAGGGTGTATATTATTGGTTCTTTCGGTAAAGTCACGTAGAAGGGAAATAATAAAATAATACTAATATAAAACAATCATCAGGTGTGAAATCCACAGCAAGAAATTTGATTTTAGATGATTGCTTGTGTTGCAGTCGAAACGTCGTGAAAATTTGTATTGTTTTATATTTGCATTATTTTATTATTTCCCTTCTACGTGACTTTACCGAAAGAACCAAGAATATGAATCCCTGCAGTCACGAAAGCTTTAATTCAAAAGTGTAGGGTGTGTATTGTACAAAGTGTGCTCGGTGTTAATTAAAGAACTGCCTCCAAGTACTTGTGTCTCCAAGTCACTACACACGTACAAACAAAACCCAATACTTTCACCTATAACACTGCCCCGCAAGACAAGAAAAATATTAGTATTTGGTACGGTGAACACAAATACAGAGGTATAATACACTCTCCCATACATATCATACGCGATCGTGTGTTATTATTCATTCATGTACAGCCCTCTGCGAATCGAATGCCGGATGAATGCCACCCCCATGCCGTGCAAGTCAGGGAGATTGTCTGACTTTATTTCACCAAACTGGTCAGTGAGGGCTGGTGAATGTAGGGGCCAGCACTGGTTCAGATACCACTCGTCGCTGGCGGTATAGCCTGGAGTCAAACTCAGGTCACCGAGTTCACAGCGCAGTGTGCTCCCAACTGCTCCGCCGTTCCTCCAACTAGACAGAGTATAATAAATATGCTTTCAACTTGGGAGAGGGGGGCAGCAATCTTTGTGTTTTCGTTTGTTGTCCTTCCCCCGCACCTCCAATTAGCACGATTGGCTGTGTACGGCGCGGGATAAGTTCAAAACACATACATAGCCATTCTAATAATCAAATTCAAGAGAGCCTGTGAAAACAATATAACTTTTCATTGTATAAACAGTTTGAAATAATTTTGGCAGGTTGAGTTTTTTGAAGGCAGTAAATTAATTTACCAACTTCTGCATCAGGTTTCCGCGACTGTGCTGCATCGCTTGCCCTTCGATGAGTTCTCGCTTTCACGCAATAACCTCCCAAGCCCGCGGAGCGAAAACGTCGGACATCGCGCGATGTCTCACGGGGGCACAACCCAGAAAACGCAACTTGCTGCCAGACCCCATTCAAGCGGCGTTCGCGCCACACGTACTCGGAGGAGGGAGTGAGGAAAGGCTGGGAGGGGCCCACAGACAGCTGTCGTCCTGGCAGATCAGATTCCACACCCGAGCCATCCCTGGCCATCCCTCGGCCTTACCAAACTAGGCCCGGGGCTCTGTCCCAACCACAGCAACAGAGCACACCGCATGTTTGTGTGTGTGTGAGCTCTCCGCTAATGTTAGCAAATGCCAACATGCTTCTGTTCACTTTTTTTTAGATTTTTAATGGCTCATAGCTCGCAAAAAAAATAGACAAAAACATAAGTGCGGTCACCCTGCAAGCAGATTTTTCAAGAGTGCGCTGGTGGTGGGGTATTTTTTTAGAGCCAAGGCAAGAGGCAGACTTATTTAAATATTTCCTGGGTGTAACTTCCACATATTTGTAGACGTTGTAACCCACTGTGCGGCATTGTTATGAGCACCAACAACAGCACCTCAGTATTCTGTCTTCGGCCAATGAACCAAACATAAAGATTTTGTATTTTTATATGTATGCTACATGGACATATGCGGCACGATGTACAGCGTAGTCTCCGGATTGTAAGAAGCTATAGAAAGTAAGGTCAACTTTTAACGATGAAAAGTTAAGACAGTTATACTCACCTTGTCAAACGCACAGCCAAACTTTTGCTTTCAACTACTAGGGGGGGGGAAGTGCATCTTGTAATCCGGAGAATTTAATATTTGTGCTTTATTGTCCTTGTTAAAAAAACTATAGATTACCTTTAAAGCACAAAGGTCCTACGGTACACAATATTATCTTTGTTTTTGTGTGATATGGGTGAATAGATCACTCATGTTGGAATTTCTTTTTATCAACGGGGTAACGGTCATTTGTGTGCGTGTGTGTGTCTGGCAAAGAGGGCACCACGTGTTTGCCTGAGAAAAAAATATTTTGAGCCTGTGCTGGATTCCAGCCCCGCCGATTACGATCGCTTTACATCTACATGGTTCCGAGCACCGCCAAAACAAAGTGTGCCATCTTGGCACAGACCCATGTCGGTCTAATAATTGGTTTATTGCAGCATTGATCCTCATGAAGTACAGCGTGCAGGCTGGGAAATCAAAACTGTCGGCAGAGTCGCGTTGCCGAGCTGAGGAGGGATTCTGTCTTAATTCCCCTTGCGTGTAGATCAATAGAAACCCTTTGCCAAAAAGACTTTCATCGTACACCTCCCCGACCTCCCCCCAAATGCATCCGTTTCATCCGACAGTGCATAAGAGGCTTGCGGATACATTTCTGTGCTTACTCAATCATCACCATCATCAGTATTATCATTTCTCTAGAACTGGTTCTTGTGTTTAGTTTGTTGTCCTTCCCCGCACCTCCGATTAGCACGGTTTGGCTACGTACGGTGCGAAACAAGTTCAACATACTTTTGTACATCACCAGCTGTGGTCAGTCCACTGCTGGATGAAGGCCTCCCTCCCTCCCCCCCCCCCAAAACCGCCTGCAGCTCTCACGATCCCGTGAATTAACAGTCCACCACCACCTCCTCGCACCTGCACGACAAAACTGCTTTCATCCCTCCCAACTCCTCCGTGGTGGATGTCCTCTGGCATGCATTCCATCGCTCGGCTTAGAAAAATGATGAGGAACATTTGAAATTCATTCGCGCACGCTATTCGCGAATGAAAAAACACCGCGCAGGTATTTATTTACGAGCACAGTTTGAAGCACCGTTGGCAGTGATTGCCCATTAGCACAGGGCACCTGCTAAGTTACCGCACGAGAATGAACACGTCAGCGCTAATAATTTTCCACGCATTCCCTTTTTTTTCAACGGGTGATTTTTCAAGAACTCTTTGTTGGACTTTCACCAACACCCCGCTCGCGGGAACGGCACGGCGAGACGCGTGAAACACATCCACTGCACAGCACACGTGACATTACGGGGGCACACCGCGCCATTCAGCGTGCTGAACCCGTGTCAGCTGGTCTGGCGGCGAGTGCACCGCCTGTTAAATGCTGTGGAGCAGGGACGGATAAAACCGCAGCTTGCCAGCTGCACTCTGCTCCCAGGCAGTTCAAGTGCCGCTTAATAGAGACCAGCTGATTTTTTATTTAAAAAAAAACTTGATTTGAAACAGGGAAAAATCCGCGGAAGCGGGAAGCGGCCTGGGGCACTCTACCCTGGCAATGATGACCAGAGAAGAGTACTACCCCTGGAGCACTCTCACAGATTTCTAATTTCAAAACTCCACAGTCAACCAGCATGAGTGAACCAGCCGCATCGCCACCTCACGTGACCGCCCCATGTGACCCGCTTCAGAGATATATGGTATGAATATATCGGTATGCAGCTCATGGGGTCAGAAATTGTGGCCACACATAACATACTGTTGTCACCGTTGCATTTCGTTCGAGCCACACACTGGCCAAATGCACATCAGTGAAATTATGAATCAGCCCACACGCATCAGTGGTCATGAATTGTAACATCACTGGAGTTTGGCGTGCGGTGAAGTCATGTGTGATGTTAAATTAGAAGCGTGATATATTCACTACCCAGTTCATAACCATTCAATGCCAAATCTGATCTTGAAGATTATATTAGATATTATGTTACCATGCAAGCTCTCTGCCAGAGTGTGGCATTGGCGGAATGTTTATTTACAACTGTAGCGGTGTGTGTGTGTGGTATTTAAAGAGAGCAAGCAACTGCCAGTATGAATAACGGACAAGTAAAATTTAATCTTGGTTTGCAAATCCAGGACACGCATACAAACACTCTGCCAGTCCAGACCCTGGTGGTAACAAATTCCACTCCAAAAGAACACCACAGGCTGATTAATGAGCACAACATGACAATGTATACCCTTCGTGTCAAACGCTGCTAAAAAAAACACGTAGCATTTCTGATGTAAAGCGCAAAACGTAATTAAGCTCACACCACTTGATGTGTACGCCGCAGAGGTACGGGGAAATGTGCAGGTACAAACGGATAATTGAGTGTCGAGTAGAGAAAATTAATGCGTGTAATATAGACAGGCCGAGGAAACGGCCTCATAGCAGATCCGTAACGGATCCCTACTGGGAGACAGTGGGGGTGGCGGGCGGGAGGAGATATTCCAGGAGACACCCCCCGCGTTTCCCCCTAAACCCTCACACTCCCACCCTCAACCCCTTTGAGGCTTCAGTAGGAGTGCTGAATCTCTCATTCCGTTCTATATGTGGAGGTGCCAACCCCAGCCCATTCCGACAAGGCAGCCGACTCCCCGTAAATTACTGCCACCGCATGCGCACATGCGCAATTGTGCGGCAGAGACTTAGATAAAGACTGCCCCGCGTAGCCTAGGGCAGGCCGTTGGGGGGGTGCGCGGGGGGGGGGGTGCAAGAGCTGTCAGCGAGCACCTATTAAAAAGGCCAGCACGGCACGCGAGGACTGGTCTTGCCACGGCACAACGCCCGATTGCCTTCGTCTCTCCGGTGGAGATGTTTATATTTGTCAAATGTCTCAATGCAGGGCCCTTCGGATGAAAAAAACAAGTAGTGCGATTCAATGAGACTTTCCTGGATAAAAGAGCATCATTATGTCTGTATGTATGTTGAATTTCTTTCGCACCGTACGTAGCCAATCGCGCTAATTGAAGGTGTAGGGGAAGGACAACAAACTAAACACAAAAAGCAATTCAAGAAATTCGTTTTCAATGTCGATTGAAAAGTGCTTAGCGCCCAGTGGCTTACTAATATCGTAGGGAAGTGTGTTTCAGACGGTCGCAGAAGCGCATCTGAAAGTGCGGCGCGATGCGGTGACCGTCTTTGTTCGATGGCCAGCCAAACGCCGCTGCTGCTACGAGGATGACCAGAGTTCATGTGATGATGGTTTACGCTCCTTGACGAGATCAGCAAAGTATTGTGGTTCATTTGTATCATCATCTGTCAAGCCACAAGTATGGCCAACTCATCTGGTTGGTGCAAGGTACTAAAGTGCTGCACTTGCTACTCATTTCAAGGCAGAGTTCACCGTGGAGGAGATCCACGACGGATTCATTAATTACGGCACTGATGTTAGCCTCGGCCGGCACTCAGAAACACGGTCGATGCCCGGTCCGCGGCCGCAGTGCACCATGCCAGCGTACGCACGCACAACAACAACAACAACCGCCATTCGCCACTAAGTGGCCGTGACGTCACCACGACGCTTGTGCCAGGCCAAGTGCACCTTGAGGCCACGTGAAGTGTCGAACGCCCCGCTGGCAGGAGGTCACGGGGCAGACCCAGCAGGTGCCACGGGTCGACTGACCGAGATGACCGAGATGACCGGCTGATGCACCACCTGTGTCCCCTACTGTACCAACTTGCTGTGCTTTAGCCACCCGGCACACGCACACACGCACATACAACAAAGTTCCCCCGTATAGCCTGTAACAGACTGTAGGGGCAAGTGCTGTTCGTGAGCACCTATGAAGGCCGGAACGGTACACGAGGGGGTGGGTGGCCAGCACCACGCCCGACCGCCTTTGTCTCCCCAGTGGCGATGTTTACACATCGCACTGGGTACTCATTTGAGGCTGAGTCGACCTAGGGGAGGCCCAGGACCGGTTCAGATAATCGTCACTGGTGTTGGCCGTGTGCGGGAATCGAACTCGGGTCGCCGGGTTCATAGCGCAGCGCGCTAACCGCTACACTACCGCTCCCCACGCACACACACACATGCACACACACGCACACACACGCACACACGCACACACACACACGCACGAGCGCATAGTAGGGTTTGAGTGAAGCACACGGCTCGTGAAGTGTGCTCTGCTGCTCCGATAAGGCTCATCGTGCGAGACCCACGCCCATGCGGACTAATATAGCAGCATTAGTCATGCGGGCCCCTGCCGTTCAGTAGTGGGGCTCTCTGAGCTTTTACATAATTGCATTATTTACCCATTGCTGCAAGAGTATCCGAATCTACGTTTGGATTTGTGTCATCCGTGTGCCTCTATTCAATTTTTTTGTATTACTGTATTACCAACTGGTTCATAAACATTTTGGGAGACTTCATTCTGGTGAGAATTCCAGCCAGTTTTACACTTTGAGATCTGATTAATGTCTCTTTCCACCTGTTGCACCACGAAAAGAGGGTTTTTTTTCGTTCAAAAAATAGCGAGTGACGAGCCCATTATAAAATAGGGTCAACTTGTGCTGTTATTATATGTCCTACTTATATTTATCCATTTATTTGTGGATCCAGTAACCCTGCGATTATTGCGTATTACGCATTACTCCATTATTTACTGGTGCATTTCTTGACAATCATTTCTAAAGCACTTTCATTCGCTCGGACAATGCATTACCTTGTATACTTTGGAATTTGGCCGTGAAATTGACGAGACAAGGGCCAGTACTTTACAAAGGCTGTCCTACATTCACAAATAAATGAACCATCACACTCTATCTCTAGTGAGGGCATAGTGTATTTTTTTAAATAGCTCTACGATCTAGCAAGGCAATGGGTGACTGGAATTGAAATTCCAGGCGGTTAGCCGAGGACACAGAGGGAGGCACGTGCTGACTCTAATCCCATCCTGTCCAGTGGGCAGCAACAAAGAATTTCAGGCAGGAAAGACCGACATGGTATCAATGGACATTCGCACAGCAGTGTTCTCTATGCGCTATAGATTTACATCACAAGCAGCGTTTGTGAGACGCTCTGAAAGTAGCTCCCTCCACGACCCCTTAGCACCGCTACCACTCTTCAAACTCCAAAGGAGATATTTAAAACCCTTCTCTTGCGAAAGCCAGCGAGGGGCGCAAGGAGGGGGCGAGGTGCGGTTATCGCACCAGGTACGCATTTATAAAGCCGAGCCAACGTACGGGACGCCGAGGCCCAGGTCAAATGATCACCACCGATGGCAGGCTGTGTGTTGGGGAATTGTACTTTGAAGGGCATGTTCACAGTGCGGTGCACTCACCATCAAACAGCCGCTCCCTATAACAAAGACAAAGATTCCCCCACCCCCACCACCATATAGCTTCTAACAATTTAGGTTGGCAAGGCACACGATGGGGTGAGTGGCCAGCACCATGCCCGGTCGCCTTTGTCGCCCCAAGTGGCGATGTTTACACACCACACTGGGTACTCATTTGAGGCCGAGTCGACCTAGGGGAGGCCCAGGACCTATTCAGATAATTGTCACCGTTCACCGTGAGCGGGAATAATACCCGGGTCGCCGAGTTCGTATAGCAGCGCGCTAACTGCTGAACCACACACACACGCACACACACATGCGCGTACACACACAGACGGTATCATGCCTGGCTGCTCTGTTTGGCCACGGCCATGCCCTCATGGGCACAGAGGCCAACCTGCAGCGCTGCACGTTTCGCTTCTTTGAGGGTGGAATGTAATCACAGCCACTGGGTTAGAACACACAGAGCACTCAGCAGGGCCTCATACCTGCCCCTCCACTCTTAAGTCTACAGGCCGACTCCGTTGCTCAGCTTGACGGGTTTTTTTGGTTGCCTGGGCGTCAGGCTAAAAAGCATCACTTTTCCTTTGAAAACATAACTTTACAGAAAATGTACAATTCTATGTCTACTGATCGGCAGCTGGCGATGAGCTTTTTTGCCAGTGAACTGTGGGAATTGAAAAAGATTGTGGAATAAGCCTCAACTCTGCCGATGAGACCCACAATGTTGAAACCATTCCAGAGTTTGCACGATTAAACTAATTCTGCTGGATGATGTTAGCCTGAAAGCTGATGGGACTGAATCGTGTGATGAGACGAAGCGGAGTTGTGTTAAATGGTCGAAGTGGTGTCCATTCTCATAAAAATTGGTGGCCAAAGAAACGCACCAATATATTAACCTGTCGCCGTGTGTTTTGCTCCTGTAAACATTTTACAAACTCAACGTGGATAAGGAAGGATAAGGAGTGTGTCACATTCTACGCCTTGTGATGGTTACATCTGCCACTCCTGCTGCTCCTGATGCTGCCGATACTACTGCCGCTGTCGATGTCGAAGCCGCTGCTGCACGTGACGTTTTCCTTACCACAGCGTGAGCGGATGAGGTCACCGAACTCATCTCCGACGGTCTCCTCATCCATCTGGTCGGCAGTCGCCATGGCAACCTCTTGCAGCGGCGTTAACAACGGGCTCCGATGTCTCCCTGGCGAGAGACGACGCTTCTCGCTCCCCTCGGCCCTGTCCGTTCAGTCCGGCTCACGACGGAGGCACTTCCCCCCACCTCCCTCAAAATCCACGAATGCTCCCTGACAGGGGAGACAACACGCACGCAGAGGGCAATGTGGTGTGTGTGTGTGGACCGGGCGGAGCGTGCGAGCTTGTTTTATTATTTTCTTGGACATTACGGGCTGCCACCTTGGCTCGTCTCCACCGCCGCCATCAACATCATTCACGTGCCGAGTACCGGTCAGGGGAGGTGGAGCGGGGCAACTGCACCCAGCGGGGATAGCTGCTAGCTCGGCTCGCCTTCAATGGAGAGAAATTTAGATTCTCGAAAGTGTTCATGGAGGACCAATTCAGGAACATTTCGATACTGGAGAGGATTATTCGAGAAAACGAGAAAAGCCACGTGCGTCGCGATGCAGATTTTAGTGACCACTCGGTGATGCGTGCACATGGACGTTCCGTTTTGTAAATCCACTGCTGGATGAGGGCCTCCCCATATTTTTTAACAGTGCCTGTTAAGGTGCACTCTTCACAGCGTGGTGCTATGGAAGCCGTCCAGCTCATAATCATCATCTCCAAATGCCTCGCAAGCCATGAGGATCTTTGACCATACTTCACCACACTAGTCAGTGCGGGTTTGCGTTGAGGAAGTGCAGAACGATGGATTGTGCTGCACTGGCCCGTACCGCCCACGATGCCTACTGCAACGGTCTTACGGTCATGGTAGTCACCCATCCAAGCTCTATCCAGGCTCAACCCTGCTTAGCTTCCAAGATCTGACCAGACTGGGCACATTGCACACGATTTGGCTGTTGGCAAATCAGCATGTTATGTAATGTGTTTGTTACAGAATGTCAGAAATACTATTAATTTGTGGCTTCATATATTAATCAATTATTGATGTCATCGCGAACAACACACAATGTGATACATGAAATTATTACATCATTGGATCTTTTGAAAGCCATGTTTTTTTTGTAATTACAATTATTGATTACAGATTAAACATAAGCATGGCAATATAAGAATAGGTTTTCCCATTTTTTCTGGCAACAAAACAGGTTTCAGTTTGGTGTTTTAACATCTTTTGTTCCCAGAAAAAATGGGAAAATCTATTCTTATATGTTGACACTGGCAAAGGAGGTTCCATGAGATAAGCATGGCAAGTTCGTATCATCACGTGGCAATCTCGTGATTATTATTCAATTTCGGTGGACTGCTCCCATCTATCTGAGCGACTTTAGCATGCGCACACAGCTTTAAACAATATTCAGAACACTCAAGGCAACTTTGAAATAAACTTAACAGAGCTATCTTACAGAGCCTCTTGCTGAATAATACCACATGTATTAAAAAGTTAAGTTACAGCTTTGCAATAATCTGCTCACCCCACTGGAGGCAGAAGGGCCTCCACTAGAGGGAGCTCTAGAGAGCCCCTCCAGATGGTATTTGGCCTACTCTTCCACACTACATCCACGAGCGCTGAGAAATGCTCTCATTTGCATACCATTTAAAGACATTTCAGCCCCTAACTCAATCTGCTGTTGGATGAAGGCTTCCACATTCTGTCAGCGATGGGGACTGACCATGTATCACCATGTATCACCAACTGGTGAGCGTGTTCAGATGGAGTATCCAGGGAGCAGTTCAGATATCACTTGCGACTGATCTGATGTTAGCCGTGGTGAGAAACAGGACTCACAGGGATCATAGCTAACCACTGCCCCACCGCTCCTCTCCATAATTAAAAAACTGGAAAGTTCACGTCGAATATGGAAACAGCAGGTTATATCTGTTTATTTGTAGCACAGCTATTTCACAGAATGTCAATTCAACATTTTTTGTTACAACCGCCAATAAAGATGTCCTGTATCGTCAACATGCAATGGACGAATGTGCCCTGCTAAGCAAATAAGACTTTTTTTTCATTTCAAAACAATATATTTCAGCTGAGGGATGAGCTACAAAGAAATGGGTATGACAAATTAAGGAGCAGCCTCCGAGTTGCCTAGAGAATGGGCTCGCTGGATCCCTAAACCAAACACCCGATAACATTCCACCATAACGGCAAGCGTAACTCTTTTTCCCCCGCAGGCTATTTATGATAGTAATTTCAATACGCAGCAGCTGTACTTCTAAAGTACATTCTGAAACAAATGACTCAGCAATAGAACGTCGAGAAGAGACAACATATAAGCAATCATTACTTTTACTTCCTTTGCGGCTCTATGTGACAATTTGTGAAACGTGACAATTTCCAAAGGTGCCCAGAAAATTATTGATGCCAAGCAAGGCCGTAGCCATGGAGTCAGCATTGGGGGGGACCAAATCTTCCAGGGGGTCTAGGGGTCCCCCCCCCCCCCCCCCAGAAAAAAAATATCGAAATTTGAAAACTAATTTCTTGCCTAAAATATTTTAAAAAAAATCCACTAACATATGGGATGGACTTTTTTTTACAATAATTGTCTGATAGTGTATTGTATTACATTGCTGTTTTTTTTCTTTTTTACCATTTCTTGTTTCATTGTATGTAATGGCAGAGATTAGGGATTCATAAAGTACAACCATAACCAGAATAATATAAACAGAAATCTATGCATTGTTACATGAAGACAAGTCCAGATATTGTGGCCAAGGTTTAGCAAATTGTTGTTTTTATTTACATAGCATAGCAATTATTATTATTAAAAAATATTTTTATAGCAATATATTGGGGGGGGGGCATTTTGAGCATATTTGAATATTGGGGGGGATGTGTCCCCCCCAAAGTGTCCCCCCCCAATTTCTATTATAATTACGGCCTTGATGCCAAGTAACAGCAGTGGTCTTCTCGCCCTGAAATAGCACGTGTGTGCGTGCGCGTGCACGTGTGTGTGTGCGTGCGCGCGCGCATGCCCGTGTTTGTGTGTGTCTGGGCATATGTGACGAAAGTGGCTAAGGGTTTGTCCCATTTGATTAATGAATTTCGGTTTGTCTGACAGAGCAGTCTCTGTTGGAAAGTCTTTCACTGAAACTCACACACTTCCTGTTTACAAGTCTAGATTTCATTCGCCATACCTTAGCTTTGCTGGAAATGACAAAAAAAATTACCACTCTAACCTTAAATTAAGTATGCACACCGCAATATAGACAGAATTCATATTGCTAAGAAAAGTAAACTGGGCAGGACACATCATGACCAATGGTAAAGAATAATAATGGAGGGGCAGCCAAATAATTGTTTGCGTCTTGTATGTATGTTGAACTCCTTTCGCACCGTACGTAGCCAACCGTGCTAATCGGAGGATGTGTCTTGAGATAAAAAACGTCAATCGATGATGATGTGGAGCGATGAAGACGTCAGTTCTTCCATTGGCGCTAGGTGCTGGGTCATCACATCGCAGGATCGTGAGAGACAGCGATGGCTTGGAGAGGCTGGCTTTCACCCAGCAGTGGACTGAGCATTGCTGATGCTGATCAAATAAAATACGTACCTGGAAAGTTATGTCTCACTGTCAAATGGGGCTCCAAAATAAGCAAAACTTTACATTTTGCTAAAAAATGTGGAATTTGCAATGACAAGCAGTGAGTGTTTTTTTTTACAATGCATTGTGAGCAGGCAAGCGGCAATTGCAGCCTTCATGTATGCAGCAGACGCAGGAAGTGCCTTCCAACATCACTGCCGATGCACCGCTTGGAACAACTTAAAGAACACTTCAAGGCAGGCTGGTGAAAGTGAGATTTTGGAGAAAGAGTAACAACAAGCGAATACTATCTCGGTCCGGAAGAGTTGGGAAATGAGTATACAAACGGATGGGTTAAAGTCCGTGTCGGCAACTCTATCAGTAGTTTGAATCCAAACCCTGTTTGTTGTTTTAATATGCTCTAAGGTTTAATTCAACTTTCGAGACTTCACCTTGTGCCATTTACAGAACCCCTTCGCCTGCGATGTAAAGTTCACGTTAAAGAGCCGCTTGCAAGACGCAGCGGATCTCGAGAGCTCGTCTCGAGTGTGGCCAGAAATGCTTTGAGCAAGTCATTGCAGGGCTGCGCCTTTAACTCTTGCACCATCCGTTGGAAAGTTGTTGGCCATCGTATGGCAAATTCACAAACTTCGAAATTAACTTTCGAAACCGCCACTGTAACATTGTAAAGGCAATCCAGGCGACTCGTCCCCCGAAACCTGGTCCGCATGGCATTCAGCATTTGACATTCAAGCACACAATTGGACATTGTTCAAATATCACAACGCCCCCCCCCCCCATCATCGTCAGCCGTGCTCAATCCACTGCCGGATGAAGGCCTCCCCCACCCAAGCCGCCGCACCATCTCGAGAAACAGATCCTGGGATGTAATAATCCACCGAGCTGATTTTATCGCCCCATCTCCTGGGTTAATTTCTGGTTCCTTGGCTGACAGCTGTCAATATTCTTGACTATCGGAAAACAACAACCCCTCCCCAAGACCACTTACTTTTCTTACACAGTTTTAAATGTCTTTATTCTGCGTGTGCTCTCTAATCCTGGTGACTACACGCCTCTTGGTCGCACTGTAACGTGCAAACACAGCTCTGCTTTATTTAACCAGGTGAGACTTGTACTCGGAGTGCAAAAGGCAGCTCATCATTAGCCACGGTGAAATCCACTGCTGGATGCACACAACCCCGGTGACATCGTTCGCTTCATCTCCCTCTCGGTGGAGTGGGGGGGGGCGTCTTCTGAACGACCTAGGGTCTCTAACGTCCACGACGCAGCGGGATAAGGTGGCAGCAACCACTTCGACCCGGATGGACACACGTGAAAAAGAGGCTTTATAGCTCGCCCAATTCCTCCGGTCTAAATAAATATTCACATTTTTTTTTCTCTCCGCCTGATGGAGACCGCTTGTTTTGCGATCGAAACGTCGGGTTTTTTTTTGCTTTTATTATTTCCAATTTATTTTATTATTTTAAAGTATCATTTTTATTTCATTTTCTATCTCCGTGACTTTACCAGATTCTCAGATCGACATCGTCGCGCGCACAACGACGACAATTCCCATCATTGGCGGCGGTCGACAGCGACTCGCGCTCAACTTCCACGCCGCCACCACCACCACCACCCACCACCCAACAAAGTTGCTCCTCCGAAGATAATCGCCAAGCCGCCGTGGAAACTTCTTGAGCCACCGCAAGCGACGGCAAACGAGAGAAAGCAAAGTGCGCGAAAGTGAACGAAGGTGCAGATGGGTGGGCGAGACGATGGCACACGAGGATGGAGGGGTGACGAGAAGGAGAGGATGAAACGCCGGGATGGAGGGGGTGAGATGAAGACACACACACACTCTTCTTACTTGTCCGCTTGTTTTCTTCTTCGGCCGCGGAAGACGGACCTGTCGGAGTCACAAGTTTGCGAGTGGAGGTGCAAGTTTATGTAAAGTTGGTGGTGGTGGTGGTGGTCACAGCGGCAGCAGCAGCAGCAGCAACTTTGTTGGCGCCAGGAGCAGAGGGGGTTGATGATGATGGTGGTGGTGGTGATGATGATGAGAAGGAGGTGGGATTCTCGCGAACGTCATCACAAAGGAAGCTCACGCCCTCATCCCCCCAATGCCTGCTATTGGTTGTTGGTATGCGGTCCGGATCCAACCCATAATCATTGCGTGCGTTGCCAGCACCGCGGGTTAAAATCCTCCAGTTCGACGAGAACAATTGCGGCATTCATGGGTCAGTCGACTGCTGGATGGAGGCCTCTCCAAGGCGATCCTGCGATGCAGTTAAAATCCTGCACCCAGCACCTTGTGCGCGCACGAGTTCAGAGGCTTTGCATCGCTCCGTCTCCCCGGCGGATGTGACCCTCGCTCGGACGCGGTCATGCCCTCTCGTCTTCCCGCTCGGGTTATTATTCTTGACCATCAGCCATCATCATCATCATCCTGACAGTGACGTGGCCTGCCCAAGGTCAATTACTTTGTCGTAACAATCTTTACGTGTGTGTGTTGAACTTCTTTCGCACCGTACGTAACCAGCCGTGTCATTGCAATTTTAATTGAGTTAGGAATTGCAATGGCAATTTGAGTTGCCCTTCATGAATCCGCGTGTCTTTTCGAATCCACGTGTTCATCTCTCTGCCTCGGTGAAATTAAATGAGCAATTCGTTGCGAGACATCCGATTGAGGATCTTATGATTGTAAAGGAATGGTGTTATAACCAAACACATAAAATCACACATGCAGTAGTGTGTCTTTGCCTTGCACATTACGTACATACGTAGGCTGCCCAATAACGAGCTTAACGTCTGTGTTATAAAAAGTTATACGGTTATTTTTATTTGCGTTATTCTAGTACTGCTTCTGTCGGACCTCAAGGAAACTCCGTGTTTAGATGGTGGTCATTGGTCTCAATACGATCTTTGGGATGTTTAATAGTTTGTTTGTTGCATATTTATGTGTGGGATGGAACTGGAGTGCGTTGGGAAAACCCACGCATAGGATAGCTCTGTCAACGGCATGCCCGTCAACCCCTTACCAGTGCCTACCACATTACAGACCAGTTCAGACCTTAGGGGCCGTCCATAAATGACGTCACGCGATTTTGGACGATTTTTGACCTCCCCCCCCCCTCGTCATACGGCGTTACAAAAAGTCAGACCCCCCTTCAAATGTGACGTCACAAAGCTCTGCCCCCCCCCATGCTTCAAATCGCTTTAAACTATTGTCATTGTAGTGCGCATTTAATGATGTTGTAGGAGAAAACATTTTTTAAAAGTCTATTGAATTAAGTAGAACGTTTTGTCTATATTTATTTAAAGTTGCGCATTTTGATGTGACGTCACATTTCTCAAACCTCCCCCCTCGTCACACATCGTCACAAATGTCCGACCTCCCCCCCCCCTAGGTGCGTGACGTCATTTATGAACGGCCCCTTATTGGTCACCCCGTGGCCTTCTAAATCTCAACGTCCATCCTACAAAATCCCATCACAAGGGATACATACAAGCGAAATGACAAAAAATAGTATTTGTTTTACTCGTATTGAAACGGCAGTACGTCGTATGGACATGAACACTCAATTTCCCTGCACAAGGACACGGGGTAAACCGTCTGGGTTGACAGCTGTGCAACCAACTTGCTGAACCCTAGCTGCCCCATGACATCGGTCTGACCCACCCTTACTGGACATCTGTGAAAATAGCTTCATAAGCTCATCGGATTTCTCCGGGATAAATAAAGATTCCTATTCTGATCTCCACAAACGAGTGTTCTTAACTCGTCCCGTCTTTATACAAAGACAAAGATCCCCCATATAGCCTTTAGTAGCATGTAGGGGCAAGTGCTGTTAGCGAACGCCTCTGAAAGCCAGAACGGCACACGAGGGGGTGGGTGGCCAGCACCACGCCCGGCCGCCTTTGGGTCGTCCATAAATGACGTCACGCACCTAGGGGGAGGAGGGGTCAGACATTTGTGACGATGTGTGACGAGGGGGAGGGGTTGAGAAATGTGACGTTACATCAAAATGCGCAACTTTAAATAAATATAGACAACACGTTATACTTAATGAAATAGACGTTTTAATAAAAAAAATCTCCTACAACATCAGAGTGCAGCGCCACATTAAATACGCACTACAATGACAATAGTGTAAAGCGATTTGAAGCATGTTTTATATTTTCTTGGGGGGGGGGGGGCAGAGCTTTGTGACGTCATATTTGAGGGGGGGGGTCTGACTTTTTGTGACGCCGTGTGACGAAGGGGGGGGGGGAGTCAAAAATCGTCCAAAATCGCGTGACGTCATTTATGGACGGCCCCTTTGTCTCCCCAGTGGCGATGTTCACGCACTGCACCAGGTACTCATTTGAGGCTGAGTCAACCTAGGGGAGGCCCAGGACCGGTTCAGATAATAGTCACACAGGGTGATGGCCCTGAGTGGCAATCGAACTCCGATCGCCGAGTTCGCAGCGCAGCGTAGCGCTAACCGCGACGCCACCGCTCCCCGCGGTTCTACAAATGTATTCTCACCCCAAATCCCAGCTCACCCCCCCGCATGAACGAAACACGTTGGGGGGGTTCGTCTAATAATTAGCCTACGAATTGCGTTCATAAGATGAGCTTATTAAATCCAGCGTTCGTGTTCCACCAACCCCGCGCGCTGGGTCATCCCCATCGCCGATAGACCGCACGCCGAAAGCCTCCCCAGCAAACTCTCAACAAGATCAAGTTCGCGTGTCAAGCAAAAGAAGCCGAACAAACAAAAATCTTCGACGAAATGAGGATGGGGGTGGAGTGCGCGCGGGGTGGGGGGAGGCTATTGCGGCGTGACAAGAGACGTGGGATGATGACACCACTCACGATGTGAGAGGGGAGTTCCCCTCCAGGATGAGAGTTGGAGTCACATAGTCACTTTAAGATGCTTTTTTGTTCATACGTATCTCTCTCTCAAATTTAGCATTCTCAGGAAGAACGTAATCAACCAGGTAGGGTGTTGACTGTTATGTTATCCGACTCTCTGTTGTATTACATGACATTTCTAAGTATACTAGATTTGTGTTTCTATTTCATGTATACCTGATGACGATTGCTTGTGTAGCAATCGAAACGTCGTATGCTAGTATTTAATTTTTTATTTTATCTTTATACGTGACTTTACCGAAAGAACCAAAGAGTAATTTCTTGTTCATGTTTTTTGTTTGTTGCGGTTGCACCCGATTCAAGAGCCGAATGGCTCACAGGGCTACACCTCGATTTAAAGCTTTCGTGACTGTAGGGATTCATCTTCTTGGTTCTTTTGGTAAAGTCACGTAGAATGGAAATAATAAAATAATAAAAATAAAACATCATAATTCTCACGACGTTTCGGCCACAACGCAAGTAGCCGTTTGTCTCCTCGACAGACCTGTTATCCACCTGAGGACGGCTGCTTGCGTTGTGGCCGAAACGTCGTGAGAATTATTTTATTATGTTTTATTTTTATTATTTTATTACTTCCCTTCTACGTGACTTTACCGAAAGGACCAAGAAGAAGGGCTATACCTAATAAATGAACTTGAACTTGAGTGCGCGCGTGCATCTCGGCTAGCTATCGATCCTCCTTCACGTCCCGTCCAAAATGCGCGGAGCTTTACACATCCCACCCAGCACGCCCCATTTTTGCTTCGAGGTCATCAGCGTTCACGCCGAGGTCATCCCTGCCACGCGTTGAACTGGCAAGTCAGTAATGTTCGTCCTGTGGAGAGAAACACAAAAGTTTCCGTCGTGGGAATGTGGAGTTTCCCCTATTTGACTGACTCAGGACCACACTGGTCATTGCTAAAGCACTGCTTTCGTTTTAACTCCTCCTATTCGCTGTGATGTGGGGAACGAAAGTCGTTGATCCCATTGTCAGCATTGTGCTCTGAGAATGTTTTTACCCGGACAAGGGGCCGTCCATAAATGACGTCACGCACCTAGGGGGGGGGGGGGGGGTCAGACATTTGTGACGATGTGTAACGAGGGGGGAGGGGTTTGAGAAATGTGACGTCACATCAAAATGCGCAACTTTAAATAAATATAGACAACACGTTCTACTTAATGAAATATACTTTTTAATAAATGTTTTCTCCTACAACATCAGAGTACAGCGCCACATTAAATACGCACTACAATGACAATAGTTTAAAGCGATTTGAAGCATGTTTTATTTTCAAAATGAAAATATGGTTTTTGTGGGGGGGCAGAGCTTTGTTACGTCATATTTGAGGGGGGGGGGGTCTGACTGTGACGCCGTGTGACGAGGGGGGGGGGAGTCAAAAATCGTCCAAAATCGCGTGACGTCATTTATGGACGGCCCCCAATGTAAAATTAAGAATATCAGGGGTGCGGATATGAGGAGTTTTATTGGATACTACAGAGCTCCGGCGGTTAATAGGAGGCACAGGTGATAGTCGTGTCGAGTACTAGTGCAGTGCTGGAAAAAGTACAGTACTGTATTATTATATTCTTGGTTCTTTCGGTAAAGCCACGTAGAAGGGAAATAATAAAATAATAAAAATAAAACTATTAAATTCTCACGACGTTAGAACGCTGCCTTTCCGACAGCTCTGTTTCTTCACCTGAGGACGGCTGCTTGCGTTGTGGCTGAAACGTCGTGAGAATTATATTGTATAGTTTTATTTTCATTATTTTATTATTTCCCTTCTACGTGACTTTACCGAAAGAACCAAGAATATGAATCCCTGCAGTCACGAAAGCTTTAAATCGAAAAGTACTGTATTGTGTTTATACTACCCAGTGGTATGTATCCTGTATAGGTTTCATGCTGCATCGGGTTTCTAATTAAGATCATTAATTAGTCCGTTAAGATGGATCAATAAACATGCATTCGCCTTCCAGAAAAAAACGCGTCCTCTTTTCGATCAGGATATACAATGTACACATATACTGTATAATGAATTGCAAACCCATTATTTTATTATATACATCTATTTAGCATGCAGTGATGGATAAAGGTTGTCCTGTTTGTCAAACAACCTCCAATGACCTGACACTCAACAGTGGGTAAGACATTGACTGATGATGGTGATGAACGAGGCAGTGGTTGATGATGTGGTTAATGATGATGGATGTTGATGAGCAGACATTTTTGTTCTCTTCTGCAGGTGGATTAATTCCTCTTAATTGGAAACCCAGTTTGCAGGTTTAGGGCCTTCATTCAAGTTTGGAGAGGGGGGGGGACGAGAGAGAATTACGGCGTGTGTTAAGTGACCTTGCACTTATCACGGGGCAGACACGTCGCAATATTGTAGCGACACGTTACTGATGTTATTGCTCGGTTATTACTTCGCAACACGCGGATCTGCAGGGCATCTCCAGCAAAGGACGCTTACGCTCCCTGCTGGTGGAGACTTACAAGCGAAGCCTCGAAGAAGACACAAGTTGTACGCCTGCTTATTTTTTATATCTTATTTTCTCCACATAATAACAGTCGTTGTGTAATGTATAGTTTTGCTCGAGCAAGTTAGAACCAATTCATAAAATAACGGCCCTTTATTTGCATTTATACAATCGTGCAATTTACTACACATTGACTCAGTAAGCCTGACTGCTGATGACACGAAACGTCTCAAGTAAGTTTGTATTGAACCAATGCTGCTGATAAGATGAAGTTCCAGGAAGTCGTATGATCCATGGGATATGTGAACAACAAAAAGCTTTATATATTTTTTTATGCGGAGAGGCAAAAATATAGATGGGAATGTCTATTTGGCGACATTCTCCACGGCGACGCTGAATGATCATTATGCACCCTGTTTAAAATAACAACCGTCAGCTGCGAAGATTGATTGATTATTGTGCTCTCGTCAAACGCCCACTGTCGCTGCCCACCATCACCTCCCACTCATTTCAATATCCCATCTCGGGAGACAAGGGCGTAATAGCGTTTCAAGTTTTCGTCTGTGCTGCGTCATCATTTCTTAATGGGGGAACGGGTGGACAGGGGAGAAAGGCAATTTTTGTTTGCGAGGATTAATGCATTTTCAGGAATGGAAATTGCATTTGGCCAAAGTGACAGTGTCCCGTCGACCATATATTTTGCGCTTTCTAAAGGCTGTCTAAACATTATAATAACTCTCAGAAAATAATCCATAACGCCGCGCTAAATTACAAACAACTTAATCGGTGACGTTTTGGACAACGGACCTGCGTCACAGCAGATCTCTACCACAATTAAGAGAATATCTCTGCTATGAAGAAAGGCCATTACCAAAAAAGTCGCCAGTTAAATACTTTGCCTTTTAGGGCAATGTGTGATTGACAACTGTTTTTTTATCCTTGTGCATCACTGCCTACTTATATATCCGTTACGAGACCATACAGAGCGTTATCACTTTGAGCTACTTAAATTGACAATATAACGCATGACCTTTTTTGTTAATCTATATACACACAATGCATCTGTTTATAGTGTAAACAATGACTGAAGCACACAAAACCACCGCTACAATGAAACGTTTTAAACCAGCACAGCTGGTTGTATGTGAAGTCTTCTATTTATAAAGTACAGTACTATTAAGCATATTTATTAATAATGTATCTTGTTACACAAACTGGAAAAGCTACGTTTTCCTTTGAAATGTTGAATCGAATTATCTGCTATGCCCTCCGACAATTAGCTACATTTTATGGGCCACGTTTTTAGTCTTTTCCACGAAACTACCCCAATTTGGCATCATGAAAACGGGACGAAACATCCTTTCGGATCTCTCACAGTGCAGTACAATCACCTCGTGTTAGACAAAAGCCCACGGAAGTTGATATCACAGAGCTCCCTCTGATGAGATACCGTACATTAAATTGCCCCCTGGAACAAAACATAATTTCGGATCTCATACAGAGCAGTACAATCACCTCGTGTTAGACAACAGCCCACGGAAGGGGATATCACGGATATCCCAGTAGAGGGGATATCACAGATATGGGGCCGTCCATAAATGACGTCACGCACCGGGGGGGGGGGGTCAGACATTTGTGACGATGTGTGACGATGGGGGGGTGAGAAACGTGACGTCACATCAAATGTGCAACTTTAAATAAATATAGACAAAACGTTCCACTTAATTAAATACTTTTTAAAAAATGTTTATTAAATACGCACTACAATGACAATAGTTTAAAGCGATTTGAAGCATGTTTTATATTTTTTGGGGGGGGGGGCAGAGCTTTGTGACGTCATATTTGAGGGGGGGGTCTGACTTTTTGTGACGCCGTGTGACGAAGGGGGGGGGGGGGCAAAAATCGTCCAAAATCGCGTGACGTCATTTATGGACGGCCCCTATCCCCTCTGATGAGATACCGTATATGTTGATTTGCCCTCTGGGTCCACACAGAAGAGGTCAGCACTTCCTCACCCACTCTGCATATGAGAGTCATTGTCAGTTTGCGAGGCGGTTAAGCAGATACTCAATGACCGGAGCTGGATTTTTGTCAAAGTGTGGAAACGAATGTGCACTCTCAAATGTGATCGGTTCTACTGTGTAGTCATTGTAACCTGGCCGAGACAACGCACTACAACCCCCACATAAATAATCATCGATTCGCTTGAAGTAGTGATATAATCTATGTTCCCAGAATATAGAAAAATTAGTAGTCAGATTCGCACAACAACACTTTCCATACCTGTCGACCCCTTATCAGTGCCTCCCTCATTACAGACCAATTCAGACCTTATTGGTCACCCCGTGCCCTTATAAATCGCAAGGTTCATCCGACAAAATCCCATCACAAGGGAGAAACACAAATAGACAAACAAAATTGGCTGTGTAGTGAGTTCAACTGAGTCGCAGACGTACTCTTTGGAGGCAACACATTGATTCAACTCCAACACACGGGGTAACTGCCCCTTAACAGAATAACAACCTATGGTGGTGACCACCAGGCTAACTCCACTAATTACACCATAACTAGCTACAACGGACCGGACCACAGCTTGGGTCCAGGTCCATGTGTTGGAGACTCTGTAGGACGTAGAACGTAGACGAAGGTTTCTTCAAGATGAACAACAGCACCGGTCCCTCTGGGAGACCCGGCTTATATCCTCTGCGGCGTGGCTGGCTCCACCCTTGGTCACGCCGGTTTCTTCAAGATGAACAACAGCGCCGGTCCCTCTGGGAGACCCGGCTTATATCCTCTGCGGCGTGACTGGCTCCGCCCTTGGCCACGCCCACCTTCCAGAATCCTCGAGCAGGATCTCGACCCTGACCACGTGACCACCCCTATCCCTCACTTGGGGCCCCTGTGTAGAATTAGCCGGTCACGTGTCCTCTGGGGTCAACCAGAGTGCCACGGCCCTTAGTAACCCCATCTCCATGGCCGGCACTCGCACACCCCATCCTGTAGGGGCCGGCACTGCGCGCAGAGCGTGGTACCACTCAGCGCTGTCGATCAGCGCTCACCGAGTCCCTCTAGGGCCGGCATTACACAGCGACATCTCACTATGTCACTGCACCCGCATTGAAACGGCTGTACGCCATATGGACCTGAAAACTACATTTCCCTGTGCAAGAAGACAGGTAAACTGTATGGGTTTACAGGCATGACTTAAGGAAAATTAAGGTTGTTTCAATTACACTTGTCGCAACGTTTTATTTCGAATACTTGAGAAAATCAAGCAATGGTACACCACACAGTGTCAAGTGTTGGGATGTCGGTTTAATAATGTTCAAGATGTTTTTATTCACATTAAGGGGCCGTCCATAAATGACGTCACGCGGTTTTGGACGATTTTTAACCCCCCCCCCCCCCCCGTTACACGGTGTCACAAAAAGTCAGACCCCCCCTCAAATATGACGTCACAAAGCTCTGCCCCCCCCCCCCCCCAAAAGAAGAAAACATGCTTCAAATCGCTTTAAACTCTTGTAATTGTGGTGCGTATTTAATGTGGCGCTGCACTCTGATGTTGTAGGAGAAAACATTTATTAAAAGGTATATTTAATTAAGTAGAACGTGTTGTCTATATTTATTTAAGTTGCGCATTTTTATGTGACGTCACATTTCTCAACCCCCCCCCCTCGTCACACATCGTCACAAATGTCTGACCCCCCCCCCATAGGTGCGTGACGTCATTTATGGACGGCCCCTAATTTGCAATTCCTAGTACAGTAATGTGAAATGTCCAATAAATGATCAACCAGGCATTGTGGCACACACCACAGAGAACCACGGGAACCACGGAGATGGAGCGATTATTGTAGTAGAGATGGAGCGGTGTGTGTGGAGATGGAGCGATTGTTGTAGAGGGGGCGTCCATAAATGACGTCACGCACCTATGGGGGGGGGGGGGGTCAGACATTTGTGACGATGTGTGACGAGGGGGGGGGGGGGTTGAGAAATGTGACGTCAAATAAAAATGCGCAACTTTAAATAAATATAGACAACACGTTCTACTTAATTAAATATACTTTTTAATAAATGTTTTCTCCTACCACATCAGAGTGCAGCGCCACATTAAATACGCACTACAATGACAATAGTTTAAAGCGATTTGAAGCATGTTTTATTTTCAAAATGGAAAGTTTTTTTTTTGGGGGGGGGGGGGGGCAGAGCTTTGTGACGTCATAATTGAGGGGTAAAAATCGTAGAGATGGAGCGGTGTGTGGAGATGGAGCGATTTTTGTCGAGATGGAGCGGTGAGTGTGGAGATGGAGCGATGACCGCGGTTCGTGTGCAGGGAACCATCGATCGCTGCATCTCTTTCGCCGTCACATTGCAACAAAGAGCGTCTTGTGAAGGAGCATCATCATCACCATCCAGCTGTGGCTAGACCATGGCTGACCACATCGTGACACACGTGACAAAAAGTCGCGGTGCAAAAAGTAGATTGTTGTTACTCCTTGGTTCTTTCAGGCAAAACAGGTCCCTGCGGGGTGGGCTGGTAGGAACGAATAACCAAAGAATATAAACATCATGTATTATGACACTTGTTTAGCCAGGAAAGCCTCAGAGAGTGTTAAGGATTTTCTAGGGTCCTGCCAAGTGTTTGCAGTAGGGGGCGATGTTTACTACACCTAATCAGACAATACGAAGGGAGAGTTTGAGGCCTAGTTCTAGGCTTTAGGCCTAGCTGTAGGCTTTAGGCCGCTGTGAGTTAATTTTTTAATTAAAATGTTTTAATTATTAATGTAAAAGCTTTAAATGTAAATGTTTCTATTTAAAAACATCAGGGAATGTAACATTGTTAAACATTAACTCCCTTTCACACACGCGGGTGTACGATACGAAGGGAGAGTTTGAGGCCTAGTTCTAGGCTTTAGGCCTAGCTGTAGGCCTTATGCCGCTGTGAGTTAATTTTGAATTTAAATGTTTTAATTAAAAACTCTCAGGGAATGAGTTAATTTTTAATTTAAATGTCTTAATTAAAAACTATCTCAGGGAATTATAAGGGAATGTTACACTTGTTTAGCCGGGAAAGCGTCACTGAGTCTAAAGGTTTTTGTAGGGTCCTGCCAAGTGTTTGCAGTAGGGGGCGATGTTGCTACACCTAATCGGACATCGGACAGACGGACGATATAATCTATTGTAGGCTGGTCCACTTGGTTCCTACCAGTATTAACGTAAGTATAAAATAAATTAAATGACGACGTTTCGGGCGCAACACAAGCGTCCGTCATCAGGTGGGACACTTAAATTAATTCTAGATTTGAAGCTTTCGTGACTGCAAGGATTCATACTCTTTGGTTTATTCGGTAAAGTCACGTAGGTAAAAAAATCAAACTTCAGTTAAAATAACTTCAGCAATTGTTTCTTGCTGTGGTTGTCCCACCTGATGGCGGACGCTTGTGTTGCGCCCGAAACGTCGTCATTTAATTGTATTTATTTTCTACCTACGTGACTTTACCGAAAGAACCAAAGGGTATATATGGATCCCTGCAGTCACGAAAACTTCAAATCAAGATTAGATTGTTGTTATTCACTTCGTGGCTTATGCGAGCTGGGAAATGCGCTGCGTTTTTCCCTCCCGCCTCTCACCCCCCCATCACCATCACCACCACCACGACGACTTCGTGCCACTCTCTTTTCGCGGCCGCCCGCCGCAACATCCACACGGGGGCTCCCACCACCCACACATCACCACCAGCACACACCACCAGCCTCACACATCACCACCCACATTACCACCAGCACACATCACCACCACACACACACCACCAGCCACACACACATCACCACCAGCAACACACACATCACCACCAGCAACTCCTTCATGGCTGACGACCTGGGACAAGACTGGTGGCTGCAGGAGAGCGTCGCGGAGCAGCGGTCAGGTAAGGACAGCCGCCTCGCGAGCTTGACACGTGGTCACCCCCCACGCTGCCCCCACGTGTTCCCTCGCCCCCCCCCACGCTGCCCCCCCCCCCCACGCTGCCCCCCCCCACGCTGCCCCCCCCCCACGCTGCCCCCCCCCCCCACGCTGCCCCCCCCCCCCACGCTGCCCCCCCCCCCACGCTGCCCCCCCCCCCACGCTGCCCCCTCGCTCCTCGAGGTGCAGTTGAGGCAGCGTCCTCCTCCTCCTCCCCCCACGTGTATGGCGCGCCCCACACACCACCACGGCTCGTGGTCGTCTTCGTGCTCAATGTCCACCACCTCTGCCAGGGTGGAGCTGAGAGCGAGCGGCGTGAATCTAAAAGTCGTCGACGGCCACGCGATTGTTCCTTGGGAGGAGGAGGACGCACGTGGTACAGTGCGCTGTACTGTACACGCGCCGCACGTGTTCACGGCGAGGAGTGGGGGGTGGGGAGGTAAAATCGGTAATTTGAGTTTCCTCTTTCCGATGGCTTCTCGAGTTCTTTGTTTATTTTTGTGCTTCGGGGTCGAGTGCGGAACGTCCACGGTCCCTCTCACGCCATCATCATCATCGTCTCGTCTCCCTCTCTCCACGTCGGTTGTGAATGTTCGTGGTGAACTTGCAAGTCGTTGTTTTATCCACGCGTGGCCGCCGGGTGGCGATGCGAGACCTCTGATCGAGCGAACTGCTACAACAATCGATATCAATCGATGTCAAAGACAGAGATCCCCGCCTATGTTTGGTACATGACAAGACAAAGATCCCCCGTGTAGCCTTCACAGACTGATGGGGCAAGTGCTGTTAGCGAGCAGCACCACACGAGGGGGTGGGGGGCCAGCACCACGCCCGACCGCCTTTGTCTCCCCGGTGGTGATGTTTACACACCGCACCAGGTACTCATTTGAGGCCGAGTCGACCTAGGGAAGGCCCGGGACCGGTTCAGACAATCGTCAATGGTGTTGGCCGTCAACAACAAGGACATTCAATTGAATTTGATAACGTTGAAGTGTTATGCAGAACTAATTATTACCGGCCAAGATTAGTTAGAGAATCAATTTAAATTGAGAAGAATTCAAATCATTTCATTCGCTGTGATGGCTATAGACTCAGCGCAGCCTGGAAGCGTATTATTAAGTAAAACACAACAGATTGCAATTCCTTACAGGTGAGTCACATGCTAAGTGGATGATTACTGATCTATTACATAATTGCATTCACCTCTGCCTCTAATCTCGCATCCTGATGGGGTTCAACAACGAAGACGTCATCTTGCACTTTTTAAGACTGGGAGCAGGTGGATGGCTTCTCTATTCTAGCAAATCGCCTGAAGATGCTGGATGTAATGTTCAGCGAAACGTCGTACTCAAATTGTAAATGTTGTGGATCCACTCTTCAACACACCGGTGGGCTAAAGTAGTGAACTATTTGTCTTTTGTCAACGTGACACATTTTTTACTGATTGCCCGTGTCGGGTGGTGGAGGGTTGCAACACATAAATAACGCGATCTAACCCAAAAACCTTTATGATGAATAATACTGGTCGCGAAAGCCTACGTGTTAAACTGCTGGTAATGAGTTCATCAGCAATTTCATCATCATGAGGGGTGGTTGTGGGTACTGGTTCATTGGTAGTTCCTTACACGGACACCATGTTGCCATCCTCACCTTTCAAATGATTAACTCCTGAGATGACCGAAGAGACGGAGGCCCAGACAGATGTAGCGAGATGAGAGATATACGGACGAGAGATAGAGCTGTAACATGTGATGAGAAGAGACATTTTGAACAGAAATATTGTGAAATTAGATGAGAGAGCTGCATACAAGGTAGACAGCAGATATATTAATGAGTGTATAATATGAATTCGATGTCTATATTTATTAGGATCTGAATTCAGGCTGATATTTGGTGCTTCTCTATTTCTTTCCATCAATCCAGGTCCTCTTGAGCAGCTTGGGCCCTATGTTTTTGCTTAGCTTGCTTATGCCTGGCACCACGGATTGTTAGAATCAGCCTTTTAGTCCTCAGCGTCACCTATATTAGCATCTGCAGCAATGTCATCATCGGCTGTTTCATCAACAATATTCGCATCACCGTTGAATTTTCAGCAACCATATATCATCACAGTACATCCGCCTTTGCGTCATCATCAGCTATATGATCAGCAATTTTAAATGCTCTTTATCACTAGGTTTTTATTTTATCTACTAAATAATAATTGACCATTTCATCATTAAAACATCAGCAGCAGCCATTCAATTGTCATCTTTATAATTTCCAGTTCTAAATAATTAGCCATTCACCCTCACCATCAGCCATATTATCAGCCATTATCTATGATTTGTATGACTGCGTTTTTATTTCATCATCAGCCATGTCATCATCATGATCATAGATATTGTCCGTGCCCTTTTTAACTGGGTTTTCATTGCATAAGATATGCTGGATAAAGAGAGACTTTCTCTTGCCATTGCCACCCCTCAGTCATATAATGCTCCAATCCATCTCACTTCTGTACATGAACAGTGGCCAAGGTTGGAGTACACTCATCACATCTGGGGTGGAGTTTCACGCTGCCACTGGAGTGCGTCATAGAATCCAACATAATAGCAGTTTGGTTGAGTGATGATCCATTGCTCAGTTATTCATTCCAGTCACTCTCTTACAATCATTCCGTCCATCCTTGTCACAATTGCTGTCATGAATGTTACACCTTCATACCCAAGCCAATGTCAACGACTCATTCAAGTAGATTGACTTTTAAATCACATCCCCATTCTGTGTTCAAGCTCAATATTTGCAGGACACATCATTTGTCATCTTTCCTTTTCAGTTTTCAGTTTTATTTATTTGGTATAGCTCTGTGAGCCATTCGGCTCTTGAATCGGGTGCACTGCTCCACCTTGGAACTGCCTCCTTTGACGCGTTTTGCCAGGCTCCTGTTACCTTGCTCAACTCCAGTAATATATTCCTACGTGTAAAAGTTAAATGAGGTATTAGTTGCTGCCTTATTTGCATTATTTGACTTTGTGCTTGTGCTCAGTGGGTGCAGTTAAAAATAACAAGTAAATAACTACAATATAAGTGGAACAAAACTAACATACTTTCTGTATTTTTCGTGACCAGAACTCAATCTCATTGCTCCACTATCCAACAGTGGGTTTTCATGGCTGATAACGAGTGGGGTGATTTATCTTCAAACTGAACAGCAGTACACGGGAAAAAAAAACTTGTATTTACCAGTAAAGACATTCAAACAATAATAATAATTTATGATAATAGGGTTTTCACTTTGCTGGCAATTAAACAGGTGTTAAGATGTTAAAACACCAAACTGAAACTTTTGCAAGGAATCATGTCTGCATTAACCACAGATACTTGTGGTGAAAATACAAACAAAATCTATGTTCTGACAGTATATGCATTGTCTTTGAAACTGATTGGTCCACACCAGAGACAGCTTTCTTTTGAGCCTAGTCTCAAATGGTGTTAGATCAGAGGACGCCAAAAGGTGAACAGCACAAAGACAATGCCACTATCAGGACATTTATAGCTTTGGGTGAGCAGCTACAATATGGGACTAGTATTAGCAATATTTGCTACCACAGCAAAACTCCAATTAACCTGGGTAAACTAATGAATATGGTGAAAATGTTCTTGTCCATGCTGATATGATGGACAGATTACCTGCGAACAAATCATCTTGAATGCGTCCTTTATCATCAGGTATCGGAAGATAAGCAGGGGTTGAGCCTGGCTCGTGCTTAGATGGGTGACTGCCATGGGTGATGTTGTGGACGGCAGACGGTGATGCAGCATTATCCATGTTGTTGTACTTCTGTGCCCCCACATCTATGCTTACTTACCTTCACCCACGAGCTATGACCAGCATGACCTTGCAGCATGGCCGTATCACATCCATAACCCGCACAACATGGTGAGGAGGCTGTCATCCAGCAGCGGATTGACAAGGGGTTGGACATGTACGTAATGCAACACCAGCAGCATGCATCTAAAAGCGTCGACTGTCGCGTACAAAGATAACGCAGTACACTTAAAACAGAAAAATGGGGAAAAACTTTATTGCACCGTAAGTGATGAGCAATGTGTACATGTTGGTCTTGTAGGATTACAACGTTGAACCAAATGGATATTGCGCGGTAACGGTTTTAACATCGCTAAATTATTGTCTGCGTGAAAAGCAAATAGATTCGAGTGTTGTTGAGAGGGCAGGAAAAAAATAATCGTTCTGTTCCCCTTCTTGCCTTTCTAGCAGTAGGGATTCCCTTCCTCACTTGCATGGGCCGTAGTGGCTGTTCTGCCTCCCGTAAAAGCCTGTTCATCACCCCTGTGACACACCAGTAGGTGATCAGTGATAGACATATCAGTACAGACACAGTGCTCCCATCGCTAGACGATCCGCTAACCCCTGCCGCCGAGCAACTGCGTTACAGGTGTGCACGGCCGCACTTGGCTACACCCTCCGATGCTTGAATATTTACACCATAAATTAATCCAGGAGCCTCCCCCCACAGATGCAGAGACGGCGTAGTTCGCTGATGTGTTTTCTGGTTGTGCCGGTATATTTTTCGACACGATGTCCGACGATTCACTCCACGTGTTAGGAGCTTCTGAATTCAGTTCCGGACGTGGAGTGAAACGTTGGACGTCACATCGAACAGCTCCGCGGTACAACCCCAAAAACAAGTAAGAGAACTACACAGCACAACCGCGAAAAAAACCAACGCAGTACAGAGAGGACATCCTTTACATACAGAGGGATTGACAATTCGTGTTTTAAAAGCTTAAAAAAAATGTCAATGCATAGCACCATTAGAAGGTAAGGCAGCCAATGCATGTGTGTGCATATAGCAATCAGGTGCTGTATTTACGGTATATAACTTATCAATTCTACAAAAGGGGGGGGGGGCATCTGTAATTTCAGCAGTGCATTGTCCCTGAATATTTTGGCTGTGACAGCATTCTGGGAATTGGCACCGGGAGCTCTTCTCAGTACAAATCACATGGTGGCAGATACTCTACTCAATTTTAGAGCCTCTGAGCCAACGTGCCAAGAGACCAGTCAGTTTCTCAGGAAATAAGTGAATTTTACAGCGGGAAGGAATGAAAATGACTCCGTTTTCCTGTTGCTCTGACAATGCGGTCCACCGTGTACGGATGCGTTTGACGGGTTAAGAATTGATTTTAAAACGCGTACATTTCAGTGGTAGAAGTGTAACCGTCGTGGGGAAAGTTTTGGGAGTTTATTTATTTACAAGAACACTTGACAATCCCCATCGGCAGCAGAATACCTGCAATGTGTAAAGGAAGTTTTATTTTTGTTGATAAAATTCAAACAAGCAAAACACAGTGCTCAATGCAGGGCTTGCAAATAGTGATCTGATTATGTTTTTGTTGTTATTACAATTGTCTGGTCTTTTATTTTCGGAATACTGTGTAACGCAAATTCGGCACAGGACATAAAATACACGTTTTTGTTCAATGAACACAGCACAGCAAATTCAGTGTGTACATAAAGCTCCCTGCACTTTTACAAAAAAAATGAAACTTTTTGCTGCAGCCAAGATAAAACAAACCTAGTTGTTGCTTGGTACAATATTATAACACATTGTTCCAAAGGAGAGAAAAAAAATGATGAAGAATGAAAAACAACAGTACTTCCAATGTCACGCTGCATTAGGATCTGCAGGCTTTGGTGCGACGTTATTTGATTGAGTTAGCCAGGTCTGGCCGTAAGCCACACGAGAAGGAAATGTTGTAACATAATTACGGACCGCCGTCTCCTGGGCCACACATTCACGATTTTTTTTTATTTTACATGAAAAATAATAATGATAAAAAAAAGAAAACAGCAGGATTTGGTCACTCCATCCGCCCACCGCAGCCCCAGCAGCTGTTCTGACGGCCGTCTGGAGAGCGCTGCGTGCGAACGTTACTCCAGTGGTGTTTGATTTTCCTCTTGCCGTTTTCACCATAGGCACCCCCGCTGTCTTCAAACTATCGGCAGAGAAAATAGAGAGGAAATATTTGTAAACGCACACAAGCCGTTGTCATTTATAACGTTTTGAACCTCTCCTAATTGGGGAGGTGGGGTGGGAGGGTGCTCTTGTGTGCGTGGTGTCGATGGCCTTGTGCAGGGCTTAATTGCTCGCGGAATATTTTACAGGGGGAAGGGAAGGGACGTGGCGAGGGAGGGCAGATGAATATTTTCTTGAGCTCAGCCCGAGTTGGCTCCAACTGGAACCCTGGAATTGTGTTTTCGAAGAATTCCGTAACGATGGCGGTGATGTACAAGCACATGTAACAAAAAGTCGGGCACATTTGTACATTTGTCAACAACACTGCCCTGAAGGGGGAAAACTATAGTGTACGAGGAGAAAAAAAAACGTGAGCTCTTGTTAACAACCTGATGATTCTTCTTCTTGGTTCTTTCGGTAAAGTCACGTAGAAGGGAAGTAATAAAATAATAAAAATAAAACATAATAAAATAAAATATATTATATTATTTTATAAAATAAAACATAATAAAATAAAATATATTATTTTATTTTATAAAATATATTATTTTATTTTATTATGTTTTATTTTTGTTATTTTATTACTTCCCTTCAACGTGACTTTACCGAAAGAACCAAGAAGATGAATCCCTGCAGTCACGAAAGCTTTAAATCGAAATTTAACCTGATGATGTTGGATGTAACCTCCAGCGAAATGTCATGTATAAAATCGTAAAAAATGTTGCTTGTTTTCAGCATTCCGATTTTGCTAATAAACCAAATCGATATGTATATTTGCCCACGTGTCAACCTGATTTGTGTGGGGGGGTTATACTTAGAAATTGGCATTTTACCTACATGGTCTAACCAAAAATAAGCCAATTGTGAATCATAGTATAACACATTACGTTTCTGGTAAATGTCCTTCATAGCAGAGAGATAAAGGCCAGAAAGATTGAGTTGGCAACAACTATTAATCACTCAACATTGATGAATGGTTTATTTTGTTTTTTTGTTACTAAAACGAATTCAGCCTTCTCCCACGATGACGTTCACGTGCCTAATCCCTTTGGCTCTGAGGAGCCAAGCAGGTTTTGGCCTGCCCCGTATTTGGATGGCGGGATCACCAGAGAAAAGCTTTATTGGTCCAGAATGAGATGCTGAAGTAATAGGCACTCTCTTGGTAATGGGTACTCTCTTCGCTTTGCCAATGCTCAATGAGCCAGATGTTACAACGAGATCTCGTCTGCTGGGAGGACATAAACGTTCCCAAGGTATCGTTTGAATGAGGATGGGTCTTGCAGTGTCCTGGCTTAAATCCCACTCTCACTCAACAAAATATCTGGCCATCACGCGTGTAATTTGTTACACTGATGCGCAAAAGCAGGTTGATTGTAAGCTGCACAAACCTCATTTGTTTTGTACATAGCAGTAAGCATGTTAGAATCAAACTAACGTCTGTAGTCAATAAATGGTTGATTGCTGAATTCCAAAAGAGAGCTCGTAGTTTATTATAAATTCCACGTGAGTTTTGAACTGTCTTTTTTTAAAGCACAGTACTATATATGATATAGTACTATGACACACAAGCGCACATCATTACCATACTTTATTATTAAACATCGCCATGAAATAAAAGTTTCTTCTCCATCTACTCTCAGCAGGCAGCTTGTGTATGGTCGTGCCAAGGCGTGGTCTGTTTTTTTTCCCAAGCAGAGTAGTTTTATTTTTTGATTTAAAGCTTTCGTGACTGCAGGGATTCATCTTCTTGGTTCTTTCGGTAAAGTCACGTAGAAGGGAAATAATAAAATAATAAAAATAAAACAATAAAATACAATTCTCACGACGTTTCGGCCACAACGCAAGCAGCCGTCCTCAGGTGAAGACCAGGTCTGTCGGGGAGACAGCGTCGTGAGAATTATTTTATTATGATTTATTTTTATTATTTTATTTACTTCCCTTCTACGTGACTTTACCAAAAGAACCAAGAAGACAGAGTAGTTTTAGTTTTTTTTTTGTCGGGGGGGGGGGGGGTGCTTTGTTTTTACCGTTATCCCCGCCTTCAGCAAGCGGCGTCGACGGTGGCCCCCTCGCTAGTTTTTGCCGGCAGAGCCGGCGAGGCCGCCGTAGACGTTCGGCTTCTTGAGCTCGATGCGCACGGGCTGCCCGGCCTCCAGCCGCCCGCCCGCCGAGGACCCCGCCGGCACCGAGCCGGCCGCGATGCTCTTTCCCGCTCGGACGCTGCGCGGCACGGGGATGCGCGTGGAGACGCCGGGCCTATGCGCCTGAGAGTCCTGCGTGAGATGGGGGCGGAAGGGGCGGTTGGTGACGTTGCACTTAACACGTTTAAGGTACAAAGAGGAAAGAAAAAGTTGAAGGTGCAGCCCCACGACTGTTGCTGTCGCCACCCTGCGCCAACCAGCGCGGCGAGGTCGACTCGAATGAACCACGACCCGCGCGGCATGGGAATCTCATCATCCAGCAGGACGGGCTGTAAATGTAACGGTGCATCCCTGTGATTGCATCCTCACCACCGCTGGAATAAGACCTTCCACTAGACGGTGCTCTGGAGGGTATTTGGCCTATTCTTCCACACAGGCCAGATATCTCGCAATTGGCGAGACATCTGTGTCACTTTAGATGCCTTTCATCGTAAGAAAAGTAATCATACACAGCCCCTTGTCAATCCGCTGCTGGGTGAAGGCCTTCCCAGACCGCGTTGAATTATGTGGCACCCATTCTAGGTGGGTTATAAGTACGAATATAATGTATGATATTTCTGAAATTACATGACACGCCCCACATCGGTAATTTGCCACTTAATGGAGTATTTTATATGTAAATTAGTATTTATGAGTATGCGTATTACAATTATGTTGCACACATGCTGAATATTTAATGTGCTGACCTATATGTAAAAAAAAACATGAAACTTTAACCGTGCCTTTGGGACCACGTTATAAACTACTGCATCTTATTTACACATCCCGGAATTTCTATATTTTAATGAATCCTAGAAGAGTGAGCGGGAAGTGAATTGCGCTATAAACCGTGTGACCTGAGTTTGATTGCCAGCCACGGCTCATGTCAGTGGCAAGTAATGTCTGAGCCAACCCTGGCCATCAACCCACATTGACCCCGTGTGGTGAAGTATAACCTACATGGCATCCAGCAGTAGATTTACAAGGGTGCTATAAATACTTATATTATGAAAGCTGTACCAAATTTACTGGGCACATCTGATTGCGTGTGCTAAATAGACCGATGCCAGAAGTCACAGAAAAGTTTATCTGAGCTACAGAACATAATTTTTTTCCAATTCTGGTAATGCATGCAACATGTAGCGTGCGCTCATAAAACATTATGCACTCTGTTTTTTTTTACATAAAGATCTGCAACTAGTTAAAAATACCGTACTGGAGAATGTGAGATATCGATGTACCAGAATAGACTGCTGTGCTAGCTTTGTCTGGATATTCAGTAGAAATACCTCAGGCTCGGAGCCAAACTACAGCACTCTAACGAGACAACATTGATAAATAGTTGTGCGATGAAAAAACAACGAATAATACTGCCACAAAGAAGAAAAATTCTATCATACGTGACATTTTGGACAATGGCACTTCTTCACAGTGAAGAGATTTAGAGACGCCACAGAGATCGAGTTGAAGACAGTGTTGCACTCTATGGGGTTTTGATAGAAATTTAGTTTTCAGGATATTTGTTCAATTTGCATATGAACGTTGGAATATATTTTGTAACAACCCTTTCAAAGGTCAAAAATGTAGGAATGAACGCATTTGAATTCAGAGCAAAACTATGAAAACTTTGCTGACATTCCATTCCTGGGTACCCATAATGCAGTGCGGTATATTATTGTAGAAACACCTATTGTATACTTAGTGATACATTGCTAGGCTAAGCCATACCTTGCTGACTATTCGGCTAAGGTCACCGAGAGTAGGTTATTGCATGTTGTGGTCAATAGTATTTTTATACAGAATTTGGGGCACAGGAGTAAGAGAAGCAGACGTTTGTGGGAGGTATTTTTTGCGTGGACATTTCCAGAGCCTTAGAAATTTAAAGAAAACTACACGACTCAACTCTAACCAAGTCTTCATGAAGCACTGATGAATGGTGTTCTTTCACGACCGGGATTTGGGATCTGCCATCTATATTCCAAGAAAATGTGCATTTATGTAATATTCTGGTAATCTGAGCGCCCTCCCGTGACTTTCTTGCATGCTGTCCAGCCCAATGTGGTCTGGGCTATGCACAAATCCGCTGAAGTATTTCACGAAGTCACATTTTGAACACGGTGACGTATAAGAAAAAAAAATAAACTACACCCAGGTTACGTGGATTTTGTTAAATCTGCGAATCTGTATGAATCTGCAGTTGTACTCGTGTGTATGTTGAACTTCTTTCACACCATACGCAACCAACTGTGCTAATCAGAGGTGTGGGGGATGGTTAAGAATCGAAACATAAAAGCAGTTCTCAAGAAATGAGTTTTCAATCTAGATGTAAAAGTGCATAGCTCCAATGCCTTCCTCATATCAGAAGGGAGAGCGTTCCAGATGGCCGCAGAAGCGCATCTCAAAGCGCGCGATACGGTGACCATCTTTGTTCGACGGTTAGCCACAAGCCGCTACGAGTATGAGCGGAGTTCGCTTGACGGTCTACGCTCCTCGACACAACAAGAGTGTGGCCAGTGCTGTTTTACTGTTCGTCATCACTGTTTTTTCACACGGGGAATGTTTATTTTTCAAATCACTTAAATTCACTCATTGAGGAAGCGTTGCTGGTTTCAAAAATACAGGAAACGAAAACTGTGCTCGAATTTTTTTCCATCTCAAGTTTTGAGTTACATATGCAAAACTATCTTGCATATTTGTGGTCTTTGTCGCCGCGAGACTTATCTGATTATGATGTTGACGACTCCAACAGTTGAAAATGAGCTTTTCTTGGATTTATTCCCTACTTTAAATGTTTTACTTTCTCCGTGGGCTGCTCTCACAGCGGTGGAATGCAGCGTTAAACAGACACGTCGCTGGGTGGCCTGGAGGGAGTAACGCTTTTGCTCTTTGCGAACGCAGCTTCCAGCCTCTTGACAGCTGCCCCACACAGCATTGCAGCCGATGTCACGGACGAGTCCTGATCTCACAGCGGGGGTTGCCACCTGTCCTGGTTGTCCCAGAATCGTCCTCTTCCTGACATAGCTGTGTTGGGAAATCTGTAAATGTTCCCAGTGCATTTGGGAAATCTGTAAATGTTCCCAGTTTTTTTGTCGGTTGTGAGGTCGTACTCCCCCTCAAGACGACACATTTCCATGCAGTCCTCCCCTCTTTCGGTAAGTTGAGATATTCTCTCCCCCCCCCCACGATATGTCCTGGTTATTTTGTACCCCATGGGCAGCAATCCAATCGCACAGCACTCTCTGGTATGAACAATCTACGTTGCATACAGATGTTTTGCGGGGGAGCACGTATGACGAGTCTTCTGTCATTCCCAAGTGGGGAGAGGGGGGGGGGCACTACTTGTGTTTGTGTACACAGTGCCTCCCAAACGTGCACTTTACATGCATCCTTCTGTCAGCTGATAAACACGACCGAAGGATGGAGAAGGGGTTGTTTTTTTTACGTTTTCCAACCCGGGTTGAAAGCGTTCATGCATGGGCTCTCTCCATCCGTCTGTAACATGGGGACACGGTAGCTCTCGTGAAGATAATCCCGTTTAATTATAATTTTAGTTTTAATGTTGTGGTCCTATTAGGGACGTACCCTCTAGAAAACTGCCTTAAATTGACCACAGTGTTGCTCAAAAATTGCAGATTTAAACCAGTGCCAAAAGGACCATGCACATTAGTGCACAAATATGTTTACATATTTTTCCCTGACAGCTGCACATACTGCTAAAAATATACTTCTCAGAATGATAAACGCACACTGTTGGAAAGCGTTACAGAATCAATTCATAAGCTTGTTTTTTTGTTCTTAAAAAAAAACAACAGTTTTGTTACATTCAAAAACACAGCGGCGTAGAAGTTGTCTTGGTCCGCCGGACCGTCTCTCCGCGACTCGGAGCTGCACCCTGACCTGAAGTGTGGACGTAGGGAGTTGTTTTAATTTGTCCGCAGGAGAGGTGACCTCACTCACGGAGTGTGTGTCGGCTCGGCGGAAGGAGCCAAGAAGCCGTGCTAATGATGGGGCACAGAGCCAGAGGGGTTGATTACGGAACGGCTCATGTCGGGGCATCTCTTCTTAAGCCACTAATCGCAGGGAAAGGCCTCGCAGCACGGTGGAATTCGTTGTAAAAAAATAAAAATCACAACACAGCGAATATGGAATGTGATGTATAGTGCACGAATGACTGCATCTTGTTCGCTTGTAATTTATTTTCCGTCGGCTCCCTACACTTCCAGGGCATGATAAGACATGCCGCCAACGCCGGCTGCGAGTAATGCTCGCAGGCGCTTCGTGTCTTTGCGTGGCGAAGTCTGCTGCTGCCGCCGCTGCCGCCTCTGCTTCCCGTTGAGAGGATTATGCTTTTGGAATGCCGCGCCACTCGCTCGCAGATCAACGAGCTTAGGCGCCGAAGACTGCGGATTTCACCGGTTACTTCGGAATTGCCAATAATTGGCGTTCCACCTTCTCGTTCTTGTGAATATAATTCCCTTCCCCCCCCCCCTTCTGTACTGTACCACTCTGGAACGCACTTAAGCCACGAAAATTGGCATTCATTTTTGTTTGTAAAGCCAAGTAAAGAGCTCTCAATGCAAAACAAGATCGTTTGTTTTGGAAACATCCATTTTAATGCATTATTCGTCATTATTTTGTGTTTGTGCATCAATCCGTGTTTTGGATTAAGCGCGAGCTTGACTGGCTAATTCATCAGCAAGGCTTTTTCTTTTTTGCTGAACGGGCAGAGCCGAGCTCCGGGATTCTCAGTTTCTGAGGCCTCGCTGCAGAGGAGGAGGAGGACGCACACGGATGTGTGAAGCCTCCCGGCGCTCTCGGCAGAATGCAACGGCCGCACAGGGGCGACAAGACCGTGGCCGCAACATGGGGGAGGAGGGCCTTTAAACGTATGCCAATGTGACAGGGCCGCGATGATGTCACCGACTTGGCGAATCTGCCACACAGCACACACCCAGCCCAGTGCTGTGGTCCCACCTGAAATAACAAGTTTGGTCCACGCGCCCGTGCCAGAGCGGTGTTGCTTGGCCACGCAAAAGTTCACCGGCCACAGCAAGACAATTGGACTCGGCCCAATGCATAATGGGTTTCTTTCTCGCTGTATTGTTATTGGAAGCACTTGCACGCGCAATTTTTGTGTGTTTACGCACAGCCGGCTGGATAATTGGTGCTCGATAACAGCACTTGTCCGAGTATTTCGTAGCTTTTGGAGTACGCAATCGTGGCCGTGGATTGCTGCCGTGGTGTAACGGTCACCACACCTGACTTGCGATCCGTGGGTCAGCGGTTCGGCACAATCGTTCCGGGACCGCAGTTGAAACAGCGGGGCGAGTTTCTTAAATCCTACCCTTGCCTCTGTCCACCCAGGTGCTGTAAATGTCTACGTGATAAGCCACTTCGTTGAGCTAACGGTTGTGGCCAGGTTGCTTCAGAAAAATAACTAATAGCCCAGTGGGTCTTATCTGGTAAAATAAAAAGTTGAGTTTTCGTTTATTTACGTATAGTGATTTGTTTACATTTCCTATACTTTGCACTCATATCGTGTTTTTGTATTGTGTTAACTTTCTAACCCACCCCTACTGGACATCTGTGACAAAGAGCTTCATAGCTCATCGTATTTCTTCAGGATAAATAAAGAAAGAATCTGAATGAATAAATATTCCGAGTGTAACTTAGTGCACCTCCCTTGGTCGATCGTAAGGTCCATAGGTAGTGGGTCCTCCCACCCCTTCCAAGCCATCTGACCAGTGTGGAAGAACAGACGAATGTTCTCTTTAGAGCCCTCACACCAACAGGGGCATGAGCAAGCAATTTCAAGGGTGTACCTTGGCCTTTGTATTCTAACCATTTGATTGCCACGTATTTGCAGCAGTTTCAGACCAGAGGTTGCTTTTGGACGGACACTCCGCAAAGTGCATCTAAACCCCAGCAATTCGTAAACCAAAAAAAATCTGCAACAGCAAGTAAAGCTCACTCATTGCATTCATACAAAGTCAGTTGAACTGTTTTCGTTGCTTACTTGGTTATATTTTGGAAGCTTAACACAAGCATCACGTTTACTGCACAAAAGAAGAGCATAATCTATTCTCTGGACTTCCCATCTCTTTACTGTGAAGAAGGGTCATTTCAAAAATGCATCTTCTGGCTATAGTGCAGTTCCACTAATGAATGTGTAGAGTTTTGATTGTTTGCATCACTGCCCCTTGCAGTGTCAGAATGTTTGTGTTTTATTTACAACAAAAATACCTCTAGGCCACAACATCACCGTGTTTAAGTTCATGACTCCGCCGCATTTGATATTACATTTGTCCATGCCTGTGCTTGCGCGTGCTTACATGCAGCACAAAACATGGCTGGGTAGCTTTTCCACACAGAAAGCAAATCCCCCCCCCCATCAAGGAATGCGAGTTGGCGTTGCGTCCCCCCAGAACGTGTAGTCTCCGGGCAAAGATATCTTTAAAGACAATTACATTTTATGAAATTCCGCGTCGGCGCACATGCTGGAAGAGCAACAAAAAAAAACACTCGGACGGATTCTACGAGCGCTTACGGAGGAATTTTCAGCCTCTGGAGCATTCGGCATTCCATTCGTGGTGTGCAAAATAGGTTAGGCCATGTGATCAGCTGTGCATACATTGCATTTAATGGAGGCGCATTTCACCAATGTTTTGCGTGCAAGCTTAAGCCAAGCCTACATGCTAAAGTGGTTCAACGAATTTATTTGACTTATAATTGTTTTATTTCTGAATTCCCTATGGCTAGGCAAAAAAAAAGTGTCCCTTCTAAATGTTCTACGTCCGTTTGTAAGTTGGGCGTAACGATAACGATTGGCAGCCCTTGGTTAATCCACTGCTGGATGAAGGCCTCTGTGACATGCCGTGTTATGTCACGGACGTCTTTTGACCATACTTCACTGCTCCGGTCAATGTGGTTGGGTGAAGATGTGGCCAGGAATTGAATATCGTGGTTTGGCTATCGGCATGCAAACCGAGTTCATTTTTCGCAGCGCTCAAATTATTTCTGCACCGTTATACCACTGAGCTGGGGATAATTGTGATTAACGTGGATAAATGCATCACGTAAAAAAGCAATTGTATTTCATCCTCCTGAAGTAACTGTTTTCATATTGGGAGTGGCGCACTTGCCGTGCCTTACATTTATTTCATGAACAATGGATATTAGTTAAAGAAAATGCGTGTGAAGTAAAATAAAAAATCCACTTAATAAAATTGCACTTTGTTATATATAATTTTTACAATGATGGGAGGGAGGGAGGGGATAGCGTTTTTCGCGGTTGTGCTGCGTACCTCTCCGATGGGTTTTCGGGTCGTACCGTGCCGTAGTTCGGCAACGATGTCCGACGTTTTTGCCCTCCTGCTGCTGGGAGCTTCCTCCAGGAGTGAATTCCTCCCAAGTGCCTCCTGAAGAAGCTCCCAGCGCGCGGGAGCGAAACGTCGGACGACGTTGCCAAACGACGCGCGGCAACGACCAGCGAACGCACGGAAGACGTGCGTGGAGCAGGGCTTGGTTTGGGGAGCTCTGGGCTCTCCAAGGTACCACCGTCGCCACGGTAGAGGTATCAGTCGCCCCCTGCGCGACCGCAATCAACACGGATGTCCAGGGCCACGTGTGCCACGGAAAGCGCCCCACCATCACCAACTGCAAGATCTCATCCACTTCCCAGCCCCCCGCCCCCCCACGATACGCACCCCTCTGTCTCCCTGTTGGCAGTGGTGGTAGCACTTTGCGTAAGCGAGCTAAGCAAAGGCTTTAGAGTCCCAAGCAGGTCACGGGGCCCCCGGATTCATCGTAAAAGTAAATGTGCACAAAAACAACCTCGGATGCATATCGACAAAAAACGCTCGTAATGCTGATCCTATGAAAATAAAGTCATTTGTACTTAGTGGGGTTTTTATTTTATTTAATAATTTAAAAGTAAGATTGGACTTGGGCAGGAAACGTTGCTCGAAAGGGGTGGTGGACGATGGTCGGGAATAATAACGGAGTGGCAGCTGAGGAACGGAACGCGTCTGAAAAAATACATCCAGTGAGGAGAGTGAACGATGAAATCTACTTTGTGCGCAGAATTACATTACAGGCTTGTAAGAGGAGACGAGGACTTGGGTTGGCGTTCATCCAGCTGTGGATTGACTACGGCTGATGATGATGTGCTGTAATTAAGTTAAGCACTTTGCCCATCATGCAATGTTCATGTAGTTACGTGCTTGCCACACAAACGCTTAATCTCTGCCCCCAGCGGAGTGGCACTACCACCGTCTGTCAGCATGAGTTCTGTATTCATCCTCCTCCTCTCCACGTCGTCGCATTAATTCCGAAACGAACCCGCGTGGGGCCGACTCCACAAACGAACGCAGCCACCACGTCCCTCCGCTCCTACCGTGCCGCCCTACTGATGGTGGGGAGCCGGGATGGGGGCACCGCAGCTTTGCGCCCGCCGCTCTCTGTTATTATAAGGCATAGCTGTGTCCCCCGAGGCTTTGCGAGCCCGAAGTGATGTTGCTTCTATCACGCGGCGGTCGTGTTTACGCGATAGCAACGCCGGGGATATTCCACACGTTTATCAAAGATGACATTCTCGAATTCCTCGGAGTTCTTTGCTGCGGGGCCAGACCGCGGCTATATTTTAAAGTCCGGGCAGCGCACGAGAATATGCAATTAAATCACGCGGTTGAATAACAAAATCCTGCTAATGGTCTGCGAGTGGGTAGAGCGGTGGCGCAGTGGTTAGCGCACCGCACTATGAATTTGGCGACTTAGGTTTGACTCCCGTTAACAGCTGATATCGGCGTTGAGTGATAACTGAACCAGGTGTGCACCCCGTCCCATACCTATACCAATCCGCAGTAACAAACATAGCAGACTACGGTTACAAATGTCCACGACTGACACGCCGAGGAGAGGCCTTCATCCAGCATGGATCGACAACGGTCTGCACTTTTATTATAATTATTTACTCAAGGTACGGTTTTAAAATAGTACCGCCAAAAAAAACCAAGAAAATTACGTCAAAAAATAACAGGCAAAGCAAATGAGACAAGCGAGGCACAAGCGAGGCACAAGCCAATCCAATAAGTAAAGCTCTTCAGACAAATTAATCCGATATAATCACAGGCGGTGGGCTAAAACATCTGTTCATGCATAGAGCAGCTGGCGTCTATACGTTAATTATTCCAACATAAGTTCAAGCAGGCATACACACGCTGTTAGATTAAGGCCTCGCGTTGCATGGCTTTGGCTTTGTACATTTTATACGAATTTTTTGTTTTGCGTCAGTATTATAATATTGATAGGACAGTATCATGTTGCGGGGGTGTGTTTTAAGTTTTGCTTGAAATAAATATTCAGATGCCGTTCTTAAAAGAATGAAAAAATAAATATCATTAACAGTGCCTACGAATGTGATACAGAAAGGATAAATTGTTTGGGTTCCCTTCAGAACTGATGGGGCAGCAAGATCCGTTGAATCACAGACGAGGATCGCACTCTTTACGACGTAGGATCCTGAGAAAATTGGGAAAGTGTAAGTTGTTGACAAATCGCCAGTTCTGAACCGACGTGAGATCAATTTCAGTCGGGGAGACATTAAAAGTATTGAACAAACAAACCCTTCGAAAATCCAAATTACAGTATGTGTAAACTGAATTGAGTTGAGAGCATGACTATCATTTTTGAATAGAAAATTGCACCTTGGCAAAAGTGGTTACCAGCTCAATTCTCATTGTGATGTCGCGTGGGCTGCTTGCTGGATGAAGTCATGCCTATTTGCAGAGCTTTCGTACTATACATGAATATGTGTGCAATAAAAACAACCGGTTTTACTCCAATAAACTAAAATCAACCGTCTGTCTGGGGTCAGGGGTCGGCAACCCGCGTCACCAGGAGGGTCTCTGAAGAAGCCACATGCAGTGGCTCTTTAAGGACTGCTTCGTGATGTTATTTATTGAAGGCCACCGTCTTCGTGTTCACACCGAACTTGAAATATTGAGGTTTATTTTTGTTACCGAATTAGACAAAAAAAATTGGGTTTTCTTGTTATTTTGGTTACCGACCCCTGGTCTAGGTTCTCCTAGTGGAGGCCCTTCTGCCAGCGGTGACATGGGCCATCAATTGCAGAGCTACACCTTTGCCACCATTACCTCTTTCCCTCCTGCTATACTTTCAGCATGTGCATATTACACAATTGTAATACATTCCCTCGTGTGGAAAAACATTTGTTTGCAATCGCTGCTCCGAATATGCACCAGTTTACCTTTAAGAATAAATAATATAAAATAATTATCAGCCATTTGCCAGTCCACTGCTGGATAAAGGTCTCTCTCCATGTCATGGTGCTGTTTGACCATACTTCACCACTCTGGTGAGTGCAGGTTCGCGAGAGTGGGAGAGACGGGACTGGTCCAGATATCACTCGCCCCACTGATGTCAGCTGTGGTCGGGAATCAAACTCAGGTCGCCGAACGTGTCGTGGTGCAGTGCATATCATAAACTTGTGTCCCGTTCAATTCAAGTGACCCTATTTGATGTCTTTTTAACTTCTCTCGGCATTGCTTGCACGCAGTTTTATTTTAAAACTCCTTTGAGTCATATAATCAGGCTGCTTTTTGCCATACATTATTTATTTTCATGCCCAATTGGCTCGTCAGGCATGCGTAATATTTTTTTTTACTTCTAATGACATTTTTGGCTCGGCATTACAGGCCATTATGTCATCCGTTTTATAAGCTTGCACAAACCGAGAGAAGCACATGATCGAGCCCGTGTATGCACAGCGGCGTATTCGCATTGTAGCACGCATATCTATGTTGATAACTACGCTAACCCAGTTTTTAATCCTGCCTAGCGCTTTATTCCATAAACACAGGGCAGCTCTATTTCTCCGCTCTGAAATCTGTTCACGGTCCGCTATCCCAATGCAGAGACCTATCTCGTTTTCAAAGCAAGCGATAGTTCAGCACTCTGATTCACTCCATTCACTCACTCGCTTGCCGGCCAGTCGCCTCGTTATCACTCTTATATCGCTATCACCATGGTAACTCTTCCCCTGAACTTCACTCCCCGATGCCGCCACTCATTTCGAGGCCTCGGTCCATGAGACGGACTGTTCCATCTCACCCATGCCGTGTTCCCCCACCGTACCGCAGGTTGCAACAACAAACAAAGACAAAGATCCCCCATATAGCCTTAACAGATTGTAGGGGCAAGTGCTGTTAATGAGCACCTATGAAGGCCGGAACAGTACACGAGGGGGTGGGTGGCCAGCACTACGCCCGACCGCCTTTGTCTCCCTAGCGGCGATGTTTACACACCGCACCAGGTACTCATTTAAGGCTGAGTCGACCTAGGGGAGGCCCAGGACCGGTTCAGATAATCGTCACTTGTATTAGCCATGAGCGGGAATCGAACCCGGGTCGCCAGGTTCGTAGCGCAGTGCGCTAACCGCTACACCACCGCTCCCCACAACAACACTCACTCATTCACATCACTCGCACACTCGACCACTCGTTCACCTTACCGGCAGGTCAAAACGGCTCTCTGTGTCTTTCCTCGCACTGCTCCGCTTAGAAATTCCCTCCCATCCTCTCTTTTCCCTTCTCTTGTTACCATGCCCAATTGAATAAACGTATCAACTTGTATTTAGTACAACAATTGTTGTGGACTGCTTGGTGTTTTGGGCCTGTAACTGTGATTTAAGATGAAAATAGATGTGCCTTTAGGTTTAACTCGGTTTCCTGTAAAAAAAAATCATTAATCTATTTTAAGACTGATACATACAAGAGGATCCTCCACAACTCGGGCTGATGATGCTGGTTGTTGTTGTTGTTACCGGCGAAACGTCACGGTACTCGAATCACAAATGTTGTGGGTTTACTCTCCAACACACAACCGGTGTGCTGACCTAGTAACGAATTGTCAAGTTTTGTTTACTTGACAAACCTTACTAATTGGCTGTGTCGGGTGGTGGCGGGTTTAACGACACATTTATATTGACACGATCTCACCCAAAAAACAACTCTTGCGGATGATATTGGTCGTGAAATCCGACGTGTTAAACTAATCTATTTTATTGGACAAACATTTTTAATATCATCAATCACATATTACTTCCACATATGGCATAATCTTGTTGCCAGCCTGTTTATACAGCCATGGTTAATCTGCAGATTTAGCTTCACTTTCACAACGTGTTCCCAAATCTGAAATAAAAAAAAACTGAACTTTTCTTTTTACCCCATAAGATTATCGTGGTGAAATGTTTTGAGTGTGTCATTTTTTTTATTTTACCAAGGTCAAAGGTAGATTGCATTATATAGGCAATCATTCGTTCTATAGGCCCCCCTGGTTCCTTCAAGGCAGCATGAGTTCTTATTCGACTGAATGTGCCAACTATGACTTGAGTAAGTTCTGTAACTCACACCCTGCCTCGAAGATGCACACATAGCATTTATAATGACGTAGATGTATTTTTGCACGATGTATGGAACTGCTACATGATTACAACTGCGGGGAAAATTTAAGTGGGCTTGGGCAAGACACGTCGCTGGAAAAGATATTGGATAATGATGGTCAACAATAATGATGGGACTGGTGGCCAAGCAATGCACAGCGGCCGATAGTCCAACCACTGATGAGATAGGAATGATGAAATCAGCCCCTGTGCAGGTACCGGGTGACATCACATCTGCCGCGTCGTGAGAGAGAGATGGCGACGACTTTGGGAGGCCTTGAACCAGGCCGATGATTACGGTGATGGAACTGACACAAGCTGTTGCTACTTTGACAGGGACCGAACTACATCACCGCTCTTGCGGTGGCGTGTGCGGGTGACCCTGTGTGTGCAGGGCGCGCGTGTGTGCAAACGAGTTTATTATATCCACAATACTCAGTTTTGTGTTAGATTGCGTAAATATAATCGCGTCTTTAAACCTGCCATCAATCAATTCTAGCTGTCACCTGATGATGCTAGTTGTAATTACTGGCAAAACGTCGTGCTCGAATTGTAAATGTTGTAAATGTTGTGGGTTTACTCTCCAACACACTGGTGTGCTGTACTAGTAACGAATTTACAAGTTTTGTTTACAAGACAATCCTTACTAATTGGCTGTGTCGGATGGTAGCGGGTTTAACGACGTGGGCATATTTACGCGATCTAACCAAAAAAACCTCTACTTTGGATAATATTGGCCGCGGAAGCCTTCGTGTTAAACTGAGTATATTGTAATATACTAGAGTACGCCTAAACACTTTACTTGCAATGCCACGGTGCAAAAATGTGGAAACATTTTCTTTGTGCTGTGATGTCCCGCTGGTGTTGCCACAACACGAGCGTGCCCGGCAGTGAGCGAGTGTGCGTGTGAAGCGTGTGTACACTTGGAAATGGCAAATATACGGCAATAGCAAATATGCATGGCTCAACCGCTTGTATTATGGCACCTGTTTAATTTGGCCTTTTGGCTTTTTAGCTGGTACCTACTTAGCTGTGGCCTTCACCGTTTATTAATGATGCCTATTATTCAACTCGTATTTAATTATTTTGCTTTATTTCAAGGCCATTACAGTAGTTCAAGGTGCATTTAATTACGAACGCCACTTTATAGAGATATATTATGTACTTGAGGGTGCAGCCGGTGTTGTTGTTGTCATTAGCTGCTGTGACACTGCGCTATAAACCCAGATAAATGTGTTTGATCCCAGCCACGGTGAATACGAGCGACGAGCATTTTCTGACCCGGTCCATTTTTATCGCCGGTTGGACAGAAGCTGGGGGGGGGCGGCGTGGGATTGAAACAAGCCTGCCCATTGTCCCCACTGCACACGATACAGAAGGAGACATTAAAGAGCAAACATTTCCCCGCCACCGGCACAGAAACTCACCGAGGGCAGGGAGGTTCTCGAGAGCTGGCTGCCTCCGCTGGACGGCGTGATCGTGATGCTGCTGGTCACTTTGCTGCTGGCAGCGGACAGTGACCCTTTGGCCATGCCGTGACCTCCGGGCCTGCGCAGGATGGTTCCCGTGGCGATCATCTCCTTCTTTTCCGTCGCCACGAGCGTGATGGCCGCACCGGAGGGCCCGCCGGGGTGGCCGCCCTCGGCCGGCGAGCCGTGCTGCCGCCGGTACGGGGATCCCAGGTGGATGTGGATCTTGTTGTCCTCGGTGGTTATGATGGAGCTGCCCGAGCCGAGGGCTTTGAACGACGGCGTCCGCGTGGCCGTGGGCTTCTCCGGAGACACGCGGAAGATGGTGGGCTTCCCCGCCACGATTTCCACGGGCTCCGGCGAGAGAAGGTGGTCCGCGGTCGCCGACATGGCCACGATCTGGATGGGGGAGGACGGCCGCTCGGGCGAGGACGAGCCGGAGCTGTCCGGCGACCTGTTGCGCGCGATGGTCGCGATCACGACGGGCGACGCTCGCTCCGGCGCCGCCAGCACCGTTGCCTTGTCCACGCTGTGCCTTTGGCCGCCTCTCGATGAGATTATTGCAGAATTGGGCAGGATGGTGATCCTTGGTTTCTGCAAGCCGGACGTCGGGATGGTGGCGGTAGTGGTGTAGGAGATGTCCTCCGTGCTAGGACTCGTTATTTCCAGCATGGCCGTGTTGTGCTGGTGGTCGGGCCGGACGCGGATGTGGAGGGGCTGACCCTGTTTGTGGGACAGCACCATCTCCCCGTGCTGTGGCACGTGGCCATTCATCTGTGGCTTGTTCTCGCCGTTTTGCTGAATAAGTTCCCTCTTCTTTATCCACGGAATGAAGGACTTGCGCTGATTCATGTCGCTCGAAGTCGAGGTGAAACGCCCGTGCAGCGATGGGCAGTCGCCGAAGCTCTTCCTCTCCTGGCGGAGATTGCTCATGATGTGGTTTTCCTCCTGCATCGTTTTCTGAATGAACGAGGACACGTTATCCTCCTCGCCGTTCATCGTGTCCATCAAGCTGGCGTCCGTCTGCACGGCGGCTGTCGCCACCGGGACGTCGATAAGCTTCCTGCCGTTTAAGCTCGGTCGCAGCGCGCGCCCGTACCGCTTGAATCGGTCGAGTTCTTTGGTCAGGCTCTCGACCTCAGCAGCGAAATCATGGTTCCTGCTCTCCTCCTGCATGAGCCTCTTCTGCACGGCCGCAAAGTCATCCTGAAACTGCGCCAAGTGATCCTCCGCCGCCATGAGCTCGTGCAGCTTCTCCTTCAGCGCCTGCACCTCGCTGGCCAGGTGGCTGGACTTGGTCTCCTCCTGGCGTAGCCTCGCCCTGAATTCGTGCTCCTCGGCACTGCTCAGGTCACCTCTCTCGGCGGCCTTTCCCCGCGCGATCTGCGTCTTCGCCTCCTCCAGCTGCTGAAACAGGAGCTGCGCTTTGTCCTGCTCGCTCCGGTAGCGCCGTTTCAGCTCGTCGTACTCATCCTCCGTTTTCATGAGGTCATCCTCCACCACCTCGAGCTGCTTCAAGCGGGCCTTGAGCCTGTCAATCTCCTGCGTCAGCTCCATCACCTTGTTGCTGTCGTCGTCCGCGCACCTCGCTAACCTGGCATTGAAGAGCAAAGGCTTCATCCCCACGCGATCGTTCCCGTCGTCATCCATGTCCGCTAACCTGTCCTTCAGCTTGCTCATCCTGGACGTGAGCTCGCTCGCTCGAGACTCCTCCACCTTCAGCTTGCTTTTGAGCTCATCGCGTTCTTTGGATAAAAGTGAATTTTTCTCCTCCAGCTCCGCTTTCATCTTCAGAGACTTTTTACTCTCGTCGATGAGCTTCTCTGTGACCTCGTTCACTTTGCTCTGCTCGTCCTTCATCCGCCTGGTGACCTCCTGGAGCTTCTGCTCCTCCTGCTTCAGCCTCTCGGCCGTGGTCTTCCTTTCATCGGCCAGCACGATGGCGAACGACTTCAGCTTGGCCAGGTCGTCGCGCATGGCCTGCTCCGTCTTGCTCAGCCTGCCCTCCATGGCCTCCAGCTCCCTCATGCGGCACTTGAGGGCCTCCAGTTGCCCGCCGAGCTCCTTCGAGAGCTTCTGCTCCTTTTCCAGTTCGCACCGCAGCTGCTCGCACTCCACCCTGTTGCGGCCGAGGGCCTCCTCGCCCTTCTCCATCTCCACCACCCGCTGCCGCAGCTGCCCCACCTCGCCCTTCAGCTCCGCGCCGCGGCGCTCCTCCTCCTGCAGCCGCTCGCGCAGCTCCTTGGAGTGCGCCTCGGCGCGCTGGATCTCCTCGTCCTTGCCCTCCATCTCCAGGAGCCGCTTGCGCAGCGTCTCCAGCTCGGCCGCCATCCCGTCCTGGTTGCCCTGCGCTTGCCGCAGCTCGTTGATCTCGGCCTCGGCGCGCTTGAGCTCCTCCTCGGCCCTCTGCAGGCCCCGGTTGGCCTCCTCCAGCTCCTCCACGCGCTGCGCCAACCCCGCCATCCTCTGCCTCAGCTGCCGCCCGTGGGCCTCCTCGTTGGCAAGCTTGGCCGTCATCTCCTCGTGCTCCTGAAAACGGTGAGAGTTGTGGGGGGGTTGTCACGAGATTTTGACGTGCGACAAAGTCTTTTTTGCTGCCATCGCTGCTTCTGCTGTCGGTGACTGTGCTGAGCGACCGTTTGCAAGCGAGGATTATTTGCAGGTCAAAACAACTTTGGAATTATCCCCTATCATCTCTTTTCCAAAGCACTTACAACCAACCTTTCTCACGTCAAGAAACGCATTAACTCTATTATCTCTTGCACCATCATCATCATTATTGGTTGTGTTCATCGCATACCTGTCAACCCCTTATCAGTGCCTTCCTTATTACAGCCCAATTCAGACCTTATTGCCCTTATAAATCTCAACGTTCACCCTACAAAGTCACATCACAAGGGAGAAACACAAACAAATAGACAATTATTATGTTTTGCCCTTATCAAAACGTCTGTACGTCTGTACGCTGTATGGACCTGAAAACTCAATTTCCCTGTGCAAGAATATACGGGTTGACAGCGGTGTCATCGTGGGCCCCTTCGCATTTTTTGGTCCTTTGCTCAACGGCCGTGACATTATCAGCAGTCGCTGATATGAACAAAGCCCGTTGGTGGCAACCGGACCTGGTAGAAGCGCGTGGTCTGCTCCTCCAACTCGGCCTCCAGACGCTGCGCACGTCCGCTCTCCTCCTGCTGCGTGCGCGCCGCCTCGTGCACGCGGCTTCGCGCTTGCGCCAGCTCCAGGGACAAGTCCCGCACCTCTTGCTCCCTCTGGCGGAGCTCCTCGTTGGAGCTCTGCGCTCGCGCACCGCGGAATGAAACGGAAACAGCGGCGGCGCGTCAGCGAATGATGCGACAGGTCGGAAGACGCCAAGCCCTGCGAGCGCACGTGAAGTCCACGCGCGCGTGGGTATGCAGGGCCTCCTAGCCTTCCAAGAGCACACGATGACGTGAACTTACAGGTGCATATGAAGACCAGGCACTTCATGGTATGGAAGAACTATAAATACGTGATATGACTCCTTTTTTCTACATTCATCGGAATAACACTTGCATTTTTTGGCAATCGGCATGCTAAACATGTGGCACCAAGGCGACTATCTGGTACCCTGTGACCTCTTGGTTAAATCTAAAGTTCCTTCTAACTTTCAATGGACTTAATTGCTCATTGTTGAAACGGCCGAGTGTCAGGAAAGGTCCGATCATCCGTATACTCCCCTACCGATGCTTTCTACAACTGAGTTACAGTATGCTCAGCAGGCTTTGGGCCTGGTTAGCGCTTGGATGAAGGAGACTGCCTGGGAACACCAGTTGGTATAATCTTTGGTTCCAACGTGGCCAGGAGATGGCAGTATGATGGCAGTACATCAATGGATTATTTCATGTAGTGGTGTGGCTCTTTCAGTGTTACCTGGTTTCCTAAGCGGGGTTGAGCCCGGTAGTTTGGATGGGCGACCACCATTTGTAGGTTGGTATAGGATGCCGTGGGTCTACGTTGTGGCCAGCAGAAATCAATTGTTGTACTGTGCTGTTCTCCCACGTGTATGCTCCCCCCACCTTCATGAAATCGTACTGGCCAGCGTGGTGAAGTTCGCTCAAATCAACGCGCATGATGGGGGCCCTTATCCTGCAATATCCTGACAAGAGGGCTATACGTGTACGTGATTTTGAGAAAATTGAAGTGTAACGGTCCGGTGTGTTTTGGGTCCTACTGCGTGTTGATCGGCATGATATCCTGAAGAAGCTCTGAGCGCGTGGAGCGAGCAACTTGCTGCACAAACCACAAAAATCATCGGAGAGCTACGGCATGCCATCGTCTCAAGGTAAAATACACGCACGGCCCTTTTCGTCAAACCTGTTTTTGGCAGAGGGCCTCCCCCACAGTACACCGGTCACGGGGGTTTATTTTATTTGAGCGTGTGCGCATCGCACGAGGTGGTCAGTGCCGGCGTTGGCGAGCGTGGGGGAAGAGCATAGTCGCGGGAGCATAGTACGCCACCACGATGGGATTTTGCTGCCATGACCCGCGAAACCTACGTGGGCGCCGAACGACTGCCGGGCCGGGCGTTGGGCGAGCGCCGTGCTACCTGCTGCTCGTCGGCGAGGAGCAGGGCAAGGGCGCGCAGCTTGGACGCGTCTTCGCCGAGCCTCTTGGCGCTGGCCGTGTGCTCCGCCTCCTTGCGCTGCTGGTACGAGCGCTCCTGCTCCAGCACTCGCTTCAGCCTGCTCGTTCGGCACGCGGGACGGGAAGGGATCGTCGCAGCAGCAGCAGCAGCAGCAGAGAGAGCCACCGTTAATTCGACGGCGGCAACGAAACATTGCGGGTGCGTCGCCCCGGGGATTTACGACGGCCCGCATTCACGACGTTTATATGCATGACTCCCACTGTGGATCAATTTACGAAGCAGGAACTTGACTTACGACGGCATCTTCCGACACGACCCCGAACACGTTTGAGTGGAGTCAGTCTGGTTTCCGGTGTGACTTGGCGTGGAGCTTTTGTTCTCCCTTTTATCGGCCATATTAAACCCTGGTGAATGTGGCCGATAAAAGGAAAAATAAAACACATCAGCAGGTGATGTTTACTTCTGTTTCTACTGGCGATGGGAAAATAGGGTCCAATTTACGACGGAGTTTCTAGTAAAGGATTTTTTTTTCTTTCTCCAGGTAAGGCTCACTGAGCTACATACCATAGCTCTTTTTCAGAAGCAACCTGCCTGAAATGTGGAGGGAAAAACTGGAGGACCCGGATAAAAATCCACGCGTAATGTCTTAAAAGTGGGGGACCGCCTGTATTGGTTTAGATCGCGATCTGGAATTACGACAGTTCGTCAAATCGCGGGGCAGGGCCGTACCCGCTTGATCCGCACCTTCAATGAGCCACGGTTGGCTTACGTACGGTGAGAAAGAAGTTCGTCATGCGTACGTACGTACTGCTCAGTGGAAACAGTTGTGGGGGGGAGGAGTGCGTGGTTCTGCTGCGTGAGCATCCATCGGTGGCGTGTGGACCATGGGGTGGGGTGGGGGCAACTAGAGTGCACTTTTCACCATTTGCTTTATCAGAATCAGAATCTAAATTCATCGTGGAGAAATTCGATGAGCGATGGAGCTCTTTTTCAGAGGTATCCCGGAGGGGGGGTGGGCGGGCGGGCGGTCGGGTCAGCAAAGTTATAACAACAAATAATACAAACAACAACAACAACAACCGATAGGAGTGGAAAATAAAGGGGGGGGGGGGTTTCAGCAAGTCACGAAATAAAGTCAAGTGTAAAAAGTACAAATTGCAATGAGGCTACCGGGAGAAATGTACAACGTCTGTCTCTCGTTAAGCGCAATTCACTTTTATCTCCACGCTACTTTTGCTGCAGGCACTACAGCCTCGTCTCTTACTGCTTCAAGATGCGTGTTGGTTTTTTGCTGTAACCAGGTTTCTACGGTGTAACCAGGTCCCCCATCGAAAACGAGCATTTATTGCCCATTGGGTTTTACCTCCGACAAAATTCAACATAAAACCTGAAGCCTAAAATGGAGGGGTAGGACCATTACTGGTTCAGTTATCACTCGCCGATGAAGTTAACCGTGGCCAGGAATTGAACTCGGGTTGCCATGCTCGTAGTGCAGTCGCTAACGACAGGGTCAATAGTTCTTTGATTCAAAACGTATTTTAGAGTTTGCTGTTTTCTGTTGACAATGTAGCCTCGCAGCAGCCTGTAAAACCTCATGGTGGTCACCCATCCAAGAACACTGCAGCAGGCTCAAAATTTGCTTAGCTTTCCAGATTTGATGAGGTGTTGGGCACATTTCAGGTGACTTGGTCAGAGGTGAGTTCCAATTGAGATCAGTTTATTCTGACTCAGAACACGTAAATTGAATGCGTTCATATTTTCGTCTCCTGTTATGAATTAAATGATTTTTTTCTGGAAGGACATATACAACTTTTTCCATCCTATCATTGTCCCCAAGTTAGTTTATCTGAACAAAATGCCTTTTATTTTTAAATGTACAAAATAAATTTGAGTACCATACATAGAAGATGTGAATTTAAATAATAATATAAATTGGAAATGTTGTGAGTAGCCCACCATCGCATTCACCTTCTTGAACTTGATATATTTCAGACATTGTACTTTACGGGAATAATGCCCCGACAGATTTAACAAATGGCCACACAATCGCTGGCCCACCCAAGCTGACGCGGCGGTGAGCACAGCTGACCAATGGACTAGCCAGATCTACCAACAGCACAAATCCGTGGGGAGTTTTTTTGTTGAGTGGCCTTGCGATCATTCACCGTCGGGGGGTTTGTAGCAGGCAGGCCGTTGGCACGCAATCCGGCACGCAACCCGGCACGCAACCCGGCACGCAATCCAGCACGTTACGCATGCGCGCGGTCGGTTAACATTCGTCCAAGGAAGCAAAGGGAGGGGAAGAATAAGTAAAATAATAAAATAATCGTAAGGAAATTTGTTCTTGTGCGAGTGCCGCTGATGAGTGTGTGTGTGGGGAGGGCGTACTTATTGTGTCACGGAGGTTTATAGGGCAGTTGTGGTTGGGGGGGTGGGCGGGTGGAAATCTCCCATCTGGTTTTTAGTTTTGGCTAATTTGAAGCCTCACGGCAAAAATTAACAAAAGCGTAGCGCGTCCGTTCAGGCTTTTTGCACGGGTATCTTGCCTTTCCGTGACTAAGGTGTTGAGAACACTATTATTCTGTAATTGCCTAAGACGCAACCGGAATAATTCTGCAAACCTCCCTCCCAAGCGCCCGAGACAAAAGAAATACTGTTCTGTGCGAGTCGCAGAGAGCCGGGCACGCAACACATGTCATTCGCAAAACACAGCGCGGACATACACGCGGAGCGCACACCGTATCAAGGAAGCACGCTCGCCGCTGTCCTTGTGGAATTTGCAAAATTCATGACCGTATTGATCCTGGCGACCGATCGCAGACGGTGGTGTCACCGCATCGCGCGGCGCTTTCAGATGCGCTGCTTCTGCAGCCGTCCTGGAACGCTCTTCCCGCTATTACGAAACCGCTGGAGCTCTGAACTTTAAAATCTAGATTGAAAACTAATTTCTTTAGAACAGTTTTTTTGTGTTTAGTTTTCATTCCCGCGTGCCTCCGATTAGCATAGTTGGCTACGTACGGTGTGAAAGAAGTTCAACATACAGTACAAAAATGAAGTGACATCAACTTAATGGAATGCGGCGATGTGTGCACAATGTGTACGGTGCGCGTTTTTTTTCCTTTTCTCATTATCTGTATTGCTTCCCATCGCTGCATTTGGCCGCTGGTCAGACTCATAATCTCAATATTTTATATTTATCCTAGAGGGAATCCGATGAGCTACAAAGCTCTATTCCCCCCCCCCCCCGCACACATCCGGTCGTGGTTTTTTTTGTTCACTCCGCTCCGAGGTCCCCCCTTGAGTCGGAGCCTCGCAGAGTCGGCGTCGAGGTCGGTGCTTCCAGACCCGGCGAGTGCCGCTCGTCAGCTTTGAACAATCAAAGTCGTCGTTCCCTTCGCCCGGTGCATAATGACGCGATTGAGGGCTTTGAAGCTAATCAAAACCGTTTGGCTTCTAACTGCGCAGGAAAACTGCGACATTCCGGGTTACCGCGTCACGATTTGGCGACGGCACGTCGCTTGCCTTGGGGATGATTAAGTCCATTGTTTTAGCGCTCACCCCCATCTGTGCTCTAGTCCGCTCACCACCATGTACCAGCAGCAGCAGCAGCAGCGTAAATCCTTCTCCTTCCTACTCATTCCTTTATCTTTCTTAGTTTGTGTTGATGGAAAGGCAGGACCGTCAGTACGCTTTCTCACCACCGCCAATGTTGTCGATTAACGTTGCCGCTTAACACTTGACGAGTGTATTTGTTCCAAACTACGGCTCTGTTTACGCACCGAGTCGACGATGGCAGGCGCAAGGAGATCCCTGCACCGTCTGCTTTCAGTTTAATTTTGTAATTTGTTTTTCAAGGCGCGGGAGCAGCCGAGCGTCGCGGCTGCTCAAAGGGGAGTGCGAGTGCGGTACGCGAGAGGCGCAACGCAAGAACGTCTGGAGGGCAACGCTGTAAAATAACTCCCCCACCAACCCCACCTCCTCCTCCTCCTCCCCACTAACCCCGCCTAGTAACTTGAACGGATCCGAAACGTAAGTCTTGTCGGATTCTGAAATTCCTCAAGGAGTGGAGGAGACGGGGATGGAGGGGAAGAAGGGAGAGAGAGAGTGATTTTTTTTCCCTTTTGTGCCATGGGCTACAGGATCACGTGAAGAGAGTCCCACGTGGTGCTGCTGGCTTGCCTGGGAGACAAACCTACTAGAGACACCTACCAGGGACAGACCTGCCAGAGACAGCAGGCACTTGAAGTCGCATTGAGATGGGGTGGGGAGAGTGAGTTGGTGGGGGGGGGGTTGGAGGGGGGGGCAGGAGAGTAAGAGCAGAAAATGCCTGGCCCATGATCTCATTTGTGGCACCAGCCCAGCGAGCAGGGGGTAGAGCGCGGGGTGCAGGGTTGGTGGTGGGATGTGGGGGGTTGCGGCTAGTTGGAGTACGTTAGGAGTGGGGTGCGGGGGGGGGCTTGCTGAAGGGGGGGAGGGGGGTAGAGAGATGAAGGCCTGGCGAGGAGGTGGGAGAGGATTGTGGGAGGTGGACGTGAGCTCGTTCGCTCCGCGGTCCTGGAAGGGGAAAGGGTGCCTCGCTGTGGACGTGACGAATGTTGCCGATAATGAGAAATGAGTTTTAAGGTTTGTTGAAGAGGAACGAGTGGGAAATTGAATTAGAGGGAAGGGGAGGGAGGGGAAAAAAGTGTGCTCGAGAACCAAAAAAAATGCGGTGTAAATGTAATTTGAAACAAATGATGGTGGAGGGTTCTTATCGTTTTCAAAGGTGCCCCGTGCACTTGGGAGTCTTTTCGCCCTCTCTAACTTTGCCTCTTGAATACGAACGATAGCGGGCTAAGGGCATCCAACAGGGCAGGGGGGAACGTGTTGGCTGCTAGACGCACAGCGTTGCCCATTGAAGGGACCACACTGGGAAGTGACTCTCGCCTGAGATCGTCGCACGCTGGATGCGCGATTCTCATCGCACACTCGAGCTTGGCTGCCGTGTGTCAACCTTGCGTCATGGGATGGCATGGGAAGGGCACCCGCTCATGAGCTATGTCAGCAAATGCGGATACCTGCCAATATGGTAATATCTTCTTGGTCCTTTCGGTAAAGTCACTTAAAAGGGAAATAATAAAATAATACAAATAAAACATAATCAAATAAATTCTCACAACGTTTCGGCCACAACGGCTGCTTGTGTTGTGGCCGAAACGTCGTGAGAATTTAATTGTATTATGTTCTATTTTTTATTATTTTATTATTTCCCTTCTACGTGACTTTACAGAGAGAACCAAGAAGATGAATCCCTGCAGTCACGAAAGCTTTAAATCGAAATAGGGTAATATCATTATTCACCTCCCCCTGAGGAGACCTTCATGAATAACGTCACGATTCAGAGTTGTCATTCTACCCGACGGTACATTTGTTTACATCAGTGGTTCTTCACCTTGAATGCAGCCTCGCCACCCCCTTTGGTTCTCAGAAAGGGCATCTCGCACCGCCAGGGGGTGCGAGATGCCCCAGGTTAAGAATCCCACTGGTTTACATTATGGCGAATGGTCGTGCCTTCTAGTGCCCGCAAAGGTGACATTAACACGTGATATGGCAACCTATGCAATGATATATAATGTTACAGCTCTTTGTCAGTCCACTGCTGGATGAATGCTTCACCATGTGGGTCGTGGCGGGTTGTTTTTGACCACACCAATACTCTACTTCAGTGCGCTGGCCAATGCAGATTGGTTCAGATGTTACCACGGATGTTAGCCATGTCTGGGTATCGACATCAGGTCACTGGACTAACACAACCCACCCATACAACATCTACCATCGAAAAGCATCCGGTTGTTACACACGTGATACAATGCATGCATCGCAGTCATATTAGTTAATCTTGATTTGAAGCTTTCGTGACTGCAGGGATCCATACTCTTTGGTTCTTTCGGTAAAGTCACGTAGGTAGAAAAGAAAATAAATCACGACGTTTCGGGCGCAACACAAGCAGTCGTCATCAGCTTTCCCACCTGATGACGGAGGCTTGTGTTGCGCCCGAAACGTCGTGATTTATTTTATTTTACACCCACGTGACTTTACCGAAAGAACCAAAGAGTATTTATATTAGTTGTAACTGCTTTTTGCGTGTTTAGTTTGCTGTCCTTCCCCCGCACCTCCGAGTAGCACGGTTGGCTACGTCCGGTGCGCAAAGAATGTCAACGTACACGCACACAACCTAAGTTTGAATCTGGGTTTCAGCCACCCGTGATAAAACCGGCGATACCAAGTGTCGTGAGATGGACGGGCATCAGCCTGCTTACATTGACGTGGGTGTTTGCCCTCTGAACCCTGTATCATAACCAAGACTAGTGGGACGAAGAGTCTCCTTTATTAAATGAAACGTAACGACTCGAACCGTCATATCAACCCCGGCTTTGCGACACGGGCACCATCAAAATCAGGCGGGCACAAAAGCCGAAGAAAAACTGTGTTACGACAAAAAACACTCGCCAGAGCAACAACTGTAAAGACGCGAAGTGAATTAATGGAGGTTAGACGCGCGTGAAAAATGAGCCACGGGCCGAAGATAGCAGACGGAAGGTGGGGGCAGGGTGGGTGGGGAGGGGGGGGGCGGTGTGGGTGGGGAGGGGGGGGCTGGGTTGAGATAGAGGTCGCTTCGCACACGGGGGACAAAGCGGGGACGACGGATCATCAATAAAACCCAAACCCTGCACAGCCGGGCTGGGGCAGCTGGGCTGGGGCAGCCGGGCTGGGGCAGCCGGGCTGGGGCAGCCGGGCTGGGGCAGCCGGGCTGGGGCAGCCGGGCTGGGGCAGCCGGGCTGGGGCAGCCGGGCTGGGGCAGCCGGGCTGGGGCCCCTTTGGCTGGCAGCCACTGCACAGATCCTGCTCCTCCCCCCATGCCCCCCTCGCCCGCTCCCTGCTCTTGCCCATTTTATTCCGCACCAACCACATCCACTCGTCATCTACGGGCGGTCGGTCCAGAACCCTCTTCTCGGGGGGTGGAGGGGTAGGGGGTAGGAAACCGTTTTAGAGATGCAATAAAGCCAAACAAAAACTTGCAAACAAAAATGCCTCCCTCGGGAGTTGGGGATAATGCTCGCGTTGATGATGGTGAGACAGAATGTTTATGGGCTTACTCGTTTTTGGTTTGTGTCTCTCCTCCTAATTTCAGAACGTGAAGGTGCAGCCCTGCAGCTTCTCTCTCAGGCCACTGATGCCAAAAGGGCCTGCACTAGGGGGAGCTCATTAGAGGGAGCTCACGATAAGGAGCTCACCAGAGGGTGCCCACTAACGGGAGCTCACTAGAATCCCCTCCAGTGAAGGGTATTTGGCAAACTCTTCCCGTGCCGGCGAGACGTCTCGGAACGTGGTGGGAAGCGCACCCACGAGACTTTCCTGTACCCAACCCCGACCTGCCGAGCGACTAGCCGTGGCGTCACCCATGCATGCTGCCGGGTGAAAGAAGCGAGCGGGGGGCGGTGGGGCTGAAGGAGCTTGGCACCATTTATTTGATCGCCGCACCAGGAAGGTGAATTTCCCTGGCGACCTCTGGGTTGACAAGTTCCGTGTGCTAACCATGACAACCAGAAGCATCCTTTATGAATTTTCCACCCAGAAGAGTAGAGGAAATGGTCATGCTGATGACCCTAAAGCCGGACGTATATGGGATTGCAAGTTTGGGGTTCATGCTTTGCTCCCAATCTCTCCCCGCCCGCCCCAAGTCACCGTAATTACTTCTTAATAACCGGAGTAATTTCCAGGCAATTTCTGAATGCTTATGTTGTATATTCAATTACAAGTGATTGTGAATCTTTGGCAGAAGTGTATTTTAATCAATTACGTTACACTTGATTACAAATTTGCTTGACCACATGTTGTGGTGAATGCGCTAGGAACAGTTTTAAGGCTTTTTCCATTTTGAAAATGTAGAAACTTGCTCAGATGATTTACTTCAAAGAGGCTGGCGAATGTCATGCTATTGAGATGCCACAATTGCTTGAGAAAAAAAAAACCCCGTTGATACTCAACGGCGTATTGGCACAATGAGGGTAATACGCAAGTGTGTTATGAATCCCGAGGAGATATCAAACAGATTGCATATTTTTATTCGCACATTCTTTTGGAGACTACACAGTGTTCATGGTCTCAAGGATTCATGCGTGGAGACATAACGCAGGGTGAACCCAATCACATGGGGCGCCACGGTGGCTAGGAGATGTTAACTCCCTCGCCTGGTATGCAGGAGGTCGTTGGTTCGACCCTAACCCTGACGCCTGCTGTATAATTGGAGTTTGCATATTCTCCCCGTGGTCGCGTGGATTTTTTCTCCGGGTCCTCCGTTTTTTCCCTCGACATTTAGAATCAACATGTGTTCAGAGCATTTGGCCGCTATGAATTTCCACGTGATAAGACACCACGTGGAGCTATCATTTGTGAAAAAATAACTATATAGCTCGGTAGGCCTTACCTGGTAAATTATTAAATAGTAGTTTAAGATTACACGGTCTTATGTGGTCTTCTAACAACAACAACAACTGCATCCTTTGGGAGAGCTTTCTTACTCTTTGCCAGCCGACAATATAACCACCAACCTTGGGAATTCAGCTGGTGGGCATCACAAGCCTGTGCTGCTGATATACGCTTAAGAGTGACGTTGTTGTACTTGATGCGAAAATAATTCTTGACTTTGTGAGAATTCCTGCTGTGGGTAGCTGGTTGGGGAACACCGTTTTGGCGATTACATTACGAGGCGGGGTTTTGTAAATGCGCTTCACGTAGAAATACCTCCGCGTGTGTCCGTGTGTGTGGTCACATGGGAGCGGTGGTGTAGCGGTTAGCGCGCTGCGCTATGAACCTGGCGACCCAGGTTTGATTCCCGCTCATGGCTAACACCAGTGACGATTATCTGAACCGGACCTGGGCCTCCCCTAGGTCGACTCAGCCTTAAATGAGTACCTGGTGCGGTGTGTAAACATCGCCACTGGGGAGACAAAGGCGGTCGGGCGTGGTGCTGGCCACCCACCCCCTCGTTCGTGTACCGTTCCGGCCTTCATAGGTGCTCGCTAACAGCACTTGCCCCTACAGTCTGTTAAGGCTTTATGGGGGATCTTTGTCTTGTGTGGTCACAGTAGGGGCACAGGTGGTGCATCGGCCAGTCATCTCAGTCAGTCAACCCATAGCGCCTGGGTCTGTCCTATGACCTCCTGCCAGTGGGTGTTCGACACTACACGTGGCCAATGTGCACATAGCCTGGCACAAGCCATGGTGACGTCACCGCCACTGAGTGGCGAATGGCGGTTGTTGTTGTTGCGTGTGTGTGTGTGGTGTTTGTGTGTGTGTTTTGAACATGTCCACTACATTTAAAGGCAAAACTAACACAAACTTGACTTTGACCCCAAAAACTTTTTTACTCTCAAAATAGGTTAATATTAAAATAAAAGCTGCCATTGGTCGCATTCTTTCGATAATTGAACGTCTTCGTGAAAAAAAAACAAGCGTGCTTTCGCGTGCTGGACATAATGTTTCTGAGCTAATATTTACGCAAGAAAATAACAATTTAATAAACACCGAGGCGTTCCCCCCCCGCTCCTCCCTCCCTGTTCGATTTGTCTCTCTCGCTCTCTGGCCACATCACATCTTTGTGGTCTTGATGTGTCCCCATTAACATTCCGGGCAAATGAGTGGTACGTCTGAAGCCAGTGGCCGCCGGGAGGACACTGAGCCGAGACCGTGGCTCATTGCGCTGCGTCTGTCCTCTCCCCGGGGGCACGCGCGCAGAAATTACGGATTCCGGTCTCCATAGCTTTTGTCACATTTTTGTTACTCTCCCATTTTTTAGACTAAACAAGTAACCGGATATTGAGCCCCCATCCCACCCCCCCTGCCGAAGGGCTTTTGGACACATTCTGAAGTTTGTAAAATTATCGTCGCGTAAAAAAAAAGGAGCAAAAGACAGAGAAGAGAGAGAGAATAAAACGCCGACCAACAATGTTTTGCTTTGTGGACAATTTGTTTTTGTGACCCTGCTAGTATTACCCATTATTAAAAAAAAACACACGCAGGATGGGAAGGAGACAAAAAACGAGCGTGAAAATAACAAAGCCGCGTGCGCTGCAGGTGAACTGGAAACCCGCCCTCGTTCACGCACATTTATCTTTCAGCGTTCGCTTTTGATCGGCGCTCTCGCTGTGCCCCGCGCTCGCTTGCGAAGTCGAGGGGCGAGACCCGGATCGTGTGGCTCAGGGCTCGGGGTGGGGTGCGAGTTGTTGGGGGGGGGGGGTCGGCAGCGGGAGTGCCCCCCCCACCTCCCCACACTCCTCCCCCCCCTTTCCCCGTGTGTCGTTCGCGAGAGACGGTGGCGGCACTTGCTGAGTGACAGGCCCATTCAGACCGCCGGTGATGTCATGATTCGCTTTGATCGCCGCGGCGACTCGGTCGACACATGCGCCGCGCGCTTTTTAGTTGCCCGCTTATTAAATGCGCGTTAGCCGCTCAAAACGTGCGCGCGCTTGTAAACGCACTCGCATGTGGGCGAGCACGCGTGTGCTCTTTGTGTGTCCGTGGGGAGCGGTGGCGTAGCGGTTAGCGCCACGCCACGGACCTGGCGACCCGGGTTCGATTCGCGCTCGCGGCCAACGCCGGTGACAAATATCGGAACCGGTTCCTCCCCTGGGTCGACTCAGCCGAAAATGAGTACCTGGTGCGGTGTGTAAATATCGCCACTGGGGAGACAAAGGCGGCCGAGCGTGGTGCTGGCCACCCACCCACCCCCTCGTGTGCCGTGCCGGCCTTCATAGGTGCTCGCTAACAGCACTTGCCCCCAACAGTCTGTTACAGGCTACGCGGGGGATCTTTGTCTCGTGTGTCTGCGGGTCCCGTACGCGAGCTGATGTATTTGTGTAACATCAAGGAGGTTTCCAGCACTGCCCGTCTAACCTTGCAGCCTTTGCCGTTGTGCCTGTCGCACGGCTGTTGCTGTGTAATGGATTATCCTTCCCACCGACAGTCCGCCGACACACTCCGGCTCCATACACACGAACTCCGGCTCCGTACACACGATCTGCCACTCCATGCCCCCCTAGTTAAACAGTCCATGGGGTTCGCTTACTTGTGCTCTGAATTTGGTCGCCCGAGTTCGAATCGCGGCCACGGCTACCGTCCGCGGTGAGTGATATCCTGCTTCATCACCACCCCCCCCCCCCGCAACTTCCCGCGCACCTTCATGAACCCATACTGAACGGTGTGGTGAAGTATGGTCAAAGAATCCTCACAACCAACAGCATGCGTGGAGGCTTTCACCGCGCAGTGCGTTTGACAAATGGTTCTATAAGTAATCGACGCAATCAATAACAATTATCTTCAGGAGTAACATTCACTGACTGTTCTCAAATATGTCCACAAAGACCTCTCGCAGCAACCGCCGTTCGCCACGAAGTGCCGTCGACACCACCACGGCGCTTGTGCCAGGCTAGGTGCACGTACATATACAACGCGCGCAGCGATTCACGAGGTCCACATGACTCGTACGCACTCCGGCTTATGAAGTGTACGTAATTATTTTTCGTTGTTGCCCTTTTCTGCTCATTTCGCTCACTTCCCGGGACGCCAGTGTCCAAGAAGACAAATTGGCTTCTCTCAAATCCAAATCCGCGAGCTTGTTGGTTTAAAGTGTTTTGTCAAGCAATACGCGTTACGGGAGAGGCCACGCACCCTCAATCAGGCCGTGTCCTTTGGTTAGGCATGTAGGGACCTAGGAGTGCGGGCTGACTGACTTTTGCAAGGCTTTATCGCGTGTGTTGGGTGAGTCTCGGTGCAAGGCAATGTTCTACAACCGGCCATGTGGCTCAGAGGTTGGAGTGGCACAGCTCGTAATTGGGAAGGAGGCGAGTTTCAAACGCTGCTTGGGGGTTTACTTGGCACATCATCATCATCATCTTTCCTCCCGGGTAGGATAAAATAGGTGCCACTTTTGTAGGGAAGAGCAGCGGTGATTGTCGTGTGGATGTACCCACCCCCGCCACGGGAAGGTGGCGTTTCCAGCACTGGCACCAATGGCCTCGCCGCTCATTTGGCCTGGAATTCGCTTGGACTTTGTGTTTTCTCGAGAGTCGAAACAACACAATTTTGGTTCAGTGGACAAAATAGCAACGGTAACGCGAACGAAACCCCGGTCCGGTCCTGGAGCGTGACCTTTGTGGGGGGGGGGGGCCCGTACAAAAACTCCGGGTGCGGGTGCACACCACAGTCAATGTTAAACGCATTTTAAACAAATGTTAAACGCTAATCAGAATGAGTAACGATGCCCTCTCCTTTTGTTTGTCATGCATTCCGCGCTCGCTCGCTCGCTCGCAGGCTCTCCCCAACCCGTGTACACGAGTAAAGGCTGCGATGCACATCGCTTAATCAACTATGGGAATGCGGAAGAGGGGGGGGGGCTGAGATTTTGGCAGGAGAGGTGGCGAGGGCTTCGGCTGTAGGGGGGCTCAGCCCAAACCCTAACCGCGCAGCACAGGGCTCCCCTTGCACGTAAATACATAAACAATTCTGATCAGTCTGACCCCTGGTGGAGTTAGCCGAAGGAGAAAAAAAACCACCCATCCACGCACGAATGAGAGCACGAAGCTCTGCATTCGTGGCTGCTGACCCTCCGACGTTTTGAGCGGTGCCACGGCCCAGCGCTTCGCCGTTGCAATTTTTCCGCGCTCCGTAAATCATTGACGAGCAAATTGGGCTGAAAAATAATTGCGCTCTAACAAACATGTGGCCACCGGACCACGGCAATGCGGGGGGGGGGGGGTGGTGCTTGGAAAGGTCAGAAGGTCAGGTGCAAGTGGACCAATGGACCAGTGGCAAGGTCTTGGTGAGGACCTTAAAACATAAGACCTTTAGGAGGACCTCAAGGTGATATTTGGGGTGTTCATGTCCTTGTGCTGGCTTGTAGTGAAATGGTGCTGCGGCTTGCGCCACATCACGTGCAGGTCTTCACTCTCATCGACTGAGGCCTATGACTGGCACAGCGATAACATTGTGTTTGCAGGTTACACATCCACCTCGCTATTCAGCTGCCTGGAGTCGTGTGTCACTGTTCTAATGGCCGCGGTCGAATTACTCATCTGCTGCCTATTGCATAGGTTCCAAAGAATCGAGATAGAGTCGCTGAAAAGAACCGAGACAGATTTGCTGTTTTCCATCGACTAAAGTGCGTTGGCCAAATCCATCGGACGAAACAACAGCGCCCGATCTCATCATGTCTCGGAAGCTAAGCGCAAGTTGAGCCCGATTAGTACTTGTTCGGGTGACCACTTGCACTTTCCCGGTTGCTGTAGGCGCGTGGTTGCGAAGGGATGGCCAGGAGATTGCAGTGCCGAGTGTTAACCCCCCCACCCTACCACGCACGATGGGTTTTCTCCGGGATCTCCGGTTTCCTTCCACACATAGCTAAAACACTGTGCGTGTTGGCCAAACATCCCAGTGCGCCGGGATCGTGCTCAAAGAGTGTCTTGCGCCTCGAGTCAAAGGTTAATTGGCAATAAACGGCATGCGCCACCCTGCGATGTCTCTCTAGCCTCATCGCTGCTGACGACAAGGCCCCACGACTTCGAGACAAGGCCCGCTGGAGGATATTTGTATTACTCTTGCGTGCCGGGTGGACGCCTTGCAAGGGGTTGCACGCTTTACGTCGCCACAAAGAACTCGTTTCTTTAGAACGGCTTTTTGTCTGTGTTCAGTTTGTTTTTCTTACGTACGTTGAACTCCTTTTGCAACGTACGTTGCAAAAGGAGTTCAACGTACATACGCGCGGTACCCGCTGATCAGTCGACTTGCTGTGGTGGTGAACCCACTTGTGCTGCTGGGTGAACTGAAGCGACAAACTCTGCATGGCAAGTCCGACGTGCTCACCGTCAAGAGGACAGTGCACCGTGGCAGTGTTCCTAAATTGGCACAAATTATGACAAATCCACGAACTCTGCGCCACACTGCGAACGGGGGGGGGGGGGTGGGGGCGGGGGGCTACGTTGTCCGTCGAGTTCGTTTGCATTGCTTTAATCCTGGGCGCTCACAAAGGGGGCCGAGGTTGAGCCTCGCTGTGCCCGAGCGTCGCCGCGTTGAAAAAAACGCATTGATGGAGGTCAGGGAGAGAGGGCACGGGGGGCAGTGGGGGGGGGGGGGTTCGGCGAGGCGGTGGGGGTCACGGCTGCTGCTGCTGTGTGCGAGGAATTTGCCCCCCGCCCCCGCCGTTCCAACTTTGTGGTGGCGAAGTGGAGCGATTTTGTTGGAAGTGGATTTTGTCAACGATAACGTTCCCCGCAGGGCCTCGAGCGTTTGTGTGCCAGACGCAACGGGCACCGTCGTCATTGTCGTCGTTGTTGTTGTCCACTTTGCCATCCGCAATTCGGTAAAAGGTAAAAAGTGCACGCTGTGCAGTCGCTTTGCTTACGCCTCTGCCGGCGTGAAGGAGCTTCCACGAGAAAGAGTCCTACGGGTTATCCATCGGGGGTATTGGCCTACTCTTCCATCCTGGCCAGACACATTGGATGAGTTTAACACGTAGGATTTCGCGATTCATATCCGTACCAAAGTTTTTTTTTTGGGGTTAGATCGCGTTAAATGCAAATGTGTCGCGTTAAACCCCGACACAACAGCCAATTGGTAAAGTTTGCCACGTACAATATCTTGGGTGAGATAGCAATATACCAACGCTTGATCCCCATCGCACGAGACCCGACGTTTAACTAATCGCGATGCGCACAATTACACTTTGGGTGGACAGAGCAGCGAGGGATTTAAGGAGCTTGCACCGTTGTTTCGGCTGTCGCGCCGAGAGATGAAACCTGCAAACTCTGGATTGGTCTGCAAAGTTCAATGTGCTGACCATTGCACCACGGCATCCCCCCCGCTTCTAATCGTGCAGAGAGTAAATACACAAACGCTTACGGACGCTCTTGTGGTATCATTGTCCTGTTGCACGTTCAGCCCGATGTCTGTGTCAATACAGTGTGGTCATGGCATTGAGTTGGCTGTCAAGTGAGATACTCGAGGAACAAGTGCAGTGACTCCATCTTAAGAAGCAAATGACGAAAAGCGACAACATCCGCTAATTTATTGACCTGAACTCAACTTTAAGCTGAGCGACGAAACTGACATCACCAACATTGACAGCTGCCTGCCAGAGGACCGTTCGTCCGTCTCATCGTTCGCTCGCCTCTAGCGCCACAGCGAGCGTGCGACACACGCTTACAACATCGGGCGCTCGACGCGCTGCGTCTGCGAGCGAGCCGCGTGCGCTCTCGCTCGCTCTCCTCCGTCGTGACAGCTCACGTTGCCCGGGCCCCGCGTTAATGCGTGACCCTGGCAACGGACAGCAGCCAGGAGAGGAGGCGCACACCGGACCACGAAGAATAGACACGACGAACGAGCAAACGGATGAACGCGACGCGAAGGGCGCTCTTACTCACTTTTGCAAAGCGTCCTTGCGCAAATCCGGGAACCGTCCGGTGAATTTCATTCACCGGTCATTCACTACATTCCTCCTCCGAGTCGCTTGCGGCGCGTGGGACGACGAGCCTTGCCTAGTCGATGCGCCTCTCGGTGTGCATCGTCTCTTCGCGGAGGGAAAGGCTTTCCTCGTCGCTCGATCGACGCGAGCCCAACTCCGGCCGCTACGCTCGGTGCAGAGACACCCCCCCCCGGCTACCGCGATTAATTACATCGCTTGGCGCAAGCGAGATGGACGCAGAGAGATTGCAGGGCTGATCCGTGCGTCTCATCTCCGGCGTGGCTCTGCCCCTCCGTCCATGGTTTGTTTTGTCGGAGATAAACAAAATGTTTCCCCCCCCCACCCACCCCCCACGTTATCCTCCGCCGCCGCGAACGCTTCGATGAAAAAAAACAACTCTGAACATTGCCGAATTGGCCGTGCTCGGAGGCGAAGTTTTCCAAGCGGGCCGCTGCCGCCGGGTACTTCCCAGCAAAACAATGAGCAAATCAATTCTCAAACAAGCGCTCGGCTGTTAAGCCCTACCATTACATCACCCCCGGCGCCATATAAGGCAAATGCCCCTACCCCCTTCCTCCTCCTCCTCTTCAGCAGCTCAGTCCCATCCCACTGCGCTCCCCCCCCACCCACCCCTGCTGCTGCCACCCCCCCACCGCTCGCTTCACCTCCCTCTCCCCCACGCTTTGTGCCTGTCTGCCGTCTGGTGTGTGCACATGCGTGCACGAGCGTGTCTTCCTCCACGGGTGTGCATGTGTGTGTGCCTGTGTTCGTGAACGCAGTGCAGCGGTGAGCGTGGCTGCGCTACGAACCCGGCGAGCCGAGTTCGATTCCCGCTCACGGACAACACCCGGGGACGAGTATGTGAAGCGTTCCTGGGCGTCCCCTAGGTCGACTCAGCCTTAGATTAGTACCTGGTGTGGTGTGTTAACATTAGCACTGGGGAGAGAAAGGTGGCCCGGCGCGATGCTGGCCATCCACCACCTGGTGTGTCACGCCGGCCTTCATAGGCGCTCGCTAACGCACTTGCTTCAAGAGCCCCTTAAGGCGATCGGGTGATCTTTACCTTGTGTGTGCGTTCGTGTACATATGTATTCGCGGGCTCTTGTTGTGGGACATGTGTGCGCACACGCGGGTGCGAGTGTCTGCACGGGTGTGCGTGTGTGCGCATGTGAAGCAGGCTTGTGTCAAGGGTGCGTGTTTCTTTCTCCGTGCATGCTGCTCCGTGTGTGCGTGCGTGCGTGCACATGTTGGTTGGACTCGTTTGCGTTTTTGCAGCACTTAATGTGATCCAAACCCCCGATGAATTTCAGTAAACTTCTAAAAATGGCACGCACACCGCATCTGGGATGAAACGTATCGGCTGTACGCGTGCACTGTTGCCGCTCGTTTCTCTTTGGGTTTTGCTCGTTAATTTTAAATATTTTTTTTCGCGCGAAAAAAAAGAACCTCATTCCTCTCATGGGTTTCGCTTGAGCTCATTGGAGTGGCAGTCGCGAGTGGATTATTTCCAAAGTAAAGGAGTGCAAGCCGGAGTGAGAGCGAGTGAGAGAGCGGGCTCTAAGTTTAGATGGCCCATGGGGTAGAGGGAGGTCGCTGTCCAACAACATCTGGAAAAGCGGCCGTGCTTACTTAGCACGCCTTACTCTAATGATGATGATGATGAGCCCCAGAAGGACAAAACTGGTCCAGAGTTGGCATGCTTAAATACATCCTGCTAGTTAACATGAGTCTGCTATGCCAGTAGGCCAATTGACTTCAAGGTGAAAGCTGCAGCCCAGCAGCTGCTATGCTCAAGCCACTGCTGGCGGAAGGGCTTCCACTACAGGGTAATTGGTCTACTCTTGGAAGAGGTGGGAGTACGGGACCCACTGCCCCACCTCACGCGACCTGCCGATCGACTCACTGCCGTGCGCCCATCTGTACTGCTGGCTGGACGGAGGGGAAAGGCGATTTGAGAAATCTTCACGTTTCAAGAGCCGACGTCGAGAGATGGAATCGAACCGGCAGCATCCCTCGACTAAAAATACATGGAATATTTTGTTTCTACGGCGACACACGTAGGTTCATTTACTAACTCTCACAGTGCGATTTGCCAGCCGACAATTAACTCCGTGCGGTCTGAAAGGGACGGCAGGCGCTGCCGCCTCGGGTTTGATTTATGTCGGCGCGCAGGGGGAGACCGCAGCCGGCCGCGGGGAGACGAGGTCGTGTTTGCACGCCGCGCGTGTTTGACCTCGTCCCAGGAGGGCCCCGGGATGACATGATCTCCGGAAGTTTTCCGGAGGCAAAGAGCCGCGCTTTCGTGGGGCGTTCCGCAGCGGTTACCCGAGCGTTTGCTCCGACGACTCTCTTGACGATAGTCGCCCGATGATTCTGGCGCTTTCATTTAATAATAACAATGGGATTTGTAACTCGCGCAGCATTTCGTGCGTGGAGCCGTGCTCGATGTCGCTCTTAACCCTTATGGTCGGACCTTTGAGTGTCATTTGAAAGGCGGTGTGTGGATTGAACGCTGCTGCTGCTGCTGCGAATGTGCAACGGGGGGTGACGATGACCGTGCGGGGGCTGCCGCGGAGAAACTAGACCGGGCAATGGCCAGTGTCCTGCTCCTCGGTGTAGAGAGGGAGGAGGTTGTGTTTGTGTGTGTGTGTATTTTGTGTGTAAATGAGTGAGCAAATTAAAGTTTTATAGCAAGGGACAAGACGCTTGAGAGAGTGTCTGTTGCCAATTGGTGATGATGATAATATGCAATTCGGAAAAATCACATGTATATCATAAGTAATGTGAGTGTATATATATAAATTATATAGGCTTGATATAGACAATGTTATTGTAAGCCGTGCTATATGCTGAGTAAACAAATAGTTTAAAAATGTGTCTCTACATCACATGCTCTCTTCCACGTGAGTCGGGAAGGGGGCCGTTTCGAGGTTGAGGCGTGAATATTTTAGATTTTTGTGTTCTTTAGCATCTCGGACGACCCACCGTAATTCCTTCTGGTTTTTTTTCTTTCCCTGCGGGTCGTTCCCATCCGCATCCTCACATTGTGTTTGTATCGTGTTTGTGCAGCGTGTCTGAGCGCGCAGGGGTCTACGTGACGTTACCTGACCTGGTAATGAGCACGTGCTTTCTCAGGCGTTGCCTCTCGAACGTTAAAATTTAACGAGTCACACGCCACCGTCCGTCGTCACCAGCGCCGGCCAAGTTAATATAATTTTTTTCCCCCCCGCGTTTTCCTGTTAAGTACTCACTCGTGTTCGGCTGAGCAGCGCTTCTTGGTTCTCCGTTTCCAAAAAAAGCACTCCGCCCATTCCGTAGATTACACGCTTTGGAACGACGGAACAAAGTAGGTGTGTTAAAGCACAAGCTCCCTAGAGTTACAGGGTGCGAGATGTTAACTCCCTCGCCGGGTATGCAGGAGGTCGTGGGTTCGATCCTTACCCTGACGCCTGTATATGTTCTCCCCGTGGTGGTGTGGATTTTTCTCCGGGTCCTCCGGTGTTTCCCTCCACATTTACAAACATGTACTTTGGCTGCTATAAATGTCCACGTGATGAGCCACTTCGTTGAGATATCATTTGCTCAGTGGGTCTTACCTGGTAAAATAAATAAAAAATTCTGTTAATAGTTTTTAGTTGACAAGTTGACGTAGCTGAGGGTTCACGCCAGCCAGGTCTGTCGGTGTCGTCAACCCAGAAAATGTTTCTGCACCCTGGGCACACCGCATCCAGTATACCTCTGACGTTGGAATTGGCCACTGGTCTTTTATAGCATCCAGTCTACCAGCCAGCGACTCAGGAAGAATTCGGTGAGAAATTATTTTCGGGCAAAATAGCCGCAGTGACATTGCCGCCGACGGAAGAAAAGGAATATTTGTCAATGTCTCAAATGTGCCCCAAGGTGACACATGGAAGGTCGGGAAATGGATTTGACGATGAGATTAGTGCCCAAAAACTTGCTGACAAAAACTTACGTTGACCTCGTGTTTTCGGTGTTCCCTCTGTCATGCTGCTCAACGCCTCCGTCGAAATGATGTAAAAATAGAATCTCACACACGCACGAGCCTCTTGCCCTCTCGTCCCAACACGACAACGGGAGTCGTCAATCGACTCGAAATTTATTTTTCGACGGCGGCGACGGTTGGCGACGGTGGCCACGCGGGGGTCACCGAGCATCCCGCGGCGTCCGCGGACGCCAAGTCGCGGCCGGACACTGCCACGCGGCTCTCTCGCTCGCTCGCTCGAGAGAGAGAGAAAGTGTGCGATCATCCTGTTCCCATGACCTCACGTCTCCGAGCGAGGGTGCAGCGCCCCGATCTTCCCTTTTGTCTCCGCGCGTGTGAAACAAACAGAGGGGGGGGGGGGCGGCACTTGGTGGGGAGAGCGGGGCTCTGCCTTGAGCCCGGGCCGGGCCGAGCGAGGGGCGGTTTGGTTGGCACTGGACGGACGTGGGCGCGAGAGGACAACGCGCACGTGCGCGTACGCACTCACGACCACGCGCGTCGGCACGCTGGTAGAGAAAACATGGCTTGGTTCCCGTGATTGAAGTATGTGCGTATGTGTGTTGATCTTCTTACGCATCGTGCGTAGCCAACCGTGCTAATCGGACGTGCGCGGTAGTCTTATGCACACGTACACCGCTTTGTCAATCCACTGCTGCCGTGTCGGTCATTCGGGTTGATTGAACGTTTCTCACGTTGGTTGATGAAGGTGGGCAGGGTGCGGGGGAGGGATGACCCAGGAGCCATTGATGTTAGCCGCGGTTGGGAATCGAACTTGTCGCCGGCTTAAGACTGCAGCTTGCTAACCACTGCACCACCGATCCACCGGGTGTCTTATCGAGCGAGAGAGAGAAACTGACCCACACCGAGGGAATGTGGAATCTCCTGCTGACGATGCAGCTGAGAACTCCTCAAATGTTCTTTTGATACGCGCTGGAGTTTGACTCGGGTGTGAGTGGGTTTTATTACTGTGCACAGAACTTCATTTCATTAGCATATATTTCAGATCAGGAGATATGCCCCCCCCCCCGATCTTAACCTCCTCCAGATTGGCACAGTCTGCACCTGCGATGAGCACGTTTAGCTATGTACGGTGTAAAAGAAGTTCAACATACATACACACTACCGTACATCAACCATACTATAGTTCTGTACCACAGTGGTGTTCAGGCGTAAAACCCACAGTTCCTTATATTTGTCCCAAAAAACAAACGAGTTAACATAATGGAAGTGAAATTTCGATTTAAAGCTTTCGTGACTGCAGGGATTCATCTTCAGACTCTGTCTTCTCGACAGACCTGTTCTTCACCTGAGGACGGCTGCTTGCGTTGTGGCCGAAACGTCGTGAAAATTATTGTATTATGTTTTATTTTTATTATTTAATTATTTACATTCTACGTGACTTTACCGAAAGAACCAAGAAGATGATGGAAGTGCACAAATCTTGCTCATAGCTCCTCCTCGCAGCCGGTAAGTACCGCACGTGAGCCGAGCCACTCCTGTATCAGGTATCGGCAAATTGGCACGTGGGACATTAAATCAGGGGTGGGCATCTCTTAAAGCCAGGCAGCAAAAAGCGTGCAGACGGACTTGAGCAATGCTGAGCGAGGGCACGGATAAATCCCTCGGCCGAAGATGACGAGTAGCTAAAAGGGGGGGATTGTTTAGCGCGGTGATAAAAACGAGTCCAAGCATGCGGGGGATTATCCTGTCCCTCCTTCCCCCTCAATTACTGCCTATCCAGACGTCCCCGAGTGACCCGGGTGCAGGGGGGAAGGAAAAAAAAACCCACAAGCCTGGCAGTCAGCTCGGGGTGGATGGTGGGGAGAGGTGGTGGTGGTGGGGGGGATTGGTCGCATTCGATTATCCCAAATGAGGATTTGCAGAGAGGGGTTGTGGGAGGAGGGGAGAGGTGGGGGGGGGCGCAGGAAGCCACGTGTTTAATAAGCACGGCCCCGTGTGTACGCCGGGGTTCATAGCGTTTACGAATTGTGCGGCGGAATTTAAAGTCTTGTCAACGTATGGCCTATGTTTAATGAGGCATAATAAAGCGGCCCAGAAATAGGGCCCAGTGAGAAGCGGGGGGAGGCACTGAGGGTGGCTGCTCGAGCCGTCTGCGGTGCGCAGAGTACCACAGCGCGTTTGCAGGCAATTGCGGTTCAGTATTATCTTGGAATTTTGCTCTCGGCTCTGTTGCGAAAGAATAATGGGAGGCCGAATGAATGCACGTATGAAATATCGCCTAAATGTTTGTTCGTCGCCATGGTATTGCCCTTTGCCATCATCATGCAAGGATTAAGCCCAAGTGAATCGTTAGGCTTATCGTCATTTTCTCTCATTTATGGCATTGTGGCGCACGTGCTCGTCCGGAGATCTGTGAGTGTGCGTGCGTGCGCTGTGTGGGAGTTGCGTCTCTTCCCCCCCCCCGTCTCTCATCTCTCCCGCACGCCGCCCCCCCCCCCCAGGCTCCAGCTGCGCCTCGAGACAACCGCGGTCTGCGCTGCCAGACTGATGTCATTTTCGCAAAGGCGGCCATCCAGGACTAATCCCTGGCCAGCACCCTTTTTCGCTGCGGCCATTTACATCATCGAGCAAACGCCCCGCGGTGTTCCCCCTACAAATTGGTGAAGTTGAAACCGTCCAAAGTCCACCCCACCGTTTCTCTCGACTCTCACTCTTTGATTTTTAATTGCCACCGCCGCCGCCGTCGCCCTGTAAATAATTACACCACGCCTCCCACGTAGTGGATCCCGATGCGCCCTGTGGCGGAGAGGGGGGGGAGGGTCCACAGCAGCGGGAGCTGTCCCCGTGCAGGCGCGACGTGAACCCGCAACCCCGGCCAGCGAGCGGGCAATTCAATCCGCCGCTCGGGTATGTTTTTTTGCGCGAGAGCACGCCGAGCCTCAAATATCCGTGCCTGGCCGCAGAAGGGGCTCCGTGACGTCTGGGCACCGGCTCTTCCGACGCGCGCGCCGACGCGATCTCGGGTAGCGGCCGGCGACGGTGGCGGCGGCGTCAGGAAGCGCGGCGTATGCGTCGCTCGTCGGCGTCGGTTGAACGCGCTGCCCGCCGCACGGCCGCCCCCCACGATTTGCGCGACCGGTTCGGTGCGTCGCTGTCGGTCGCCGAGAACCGTGCGTGCGCGCGCGTCCGGAGATTTCTTCCTTCCCGGCCGTCGCTGTCGAGGCAGAACGCTGCTGCCCTTCCACGCGTGGATAAACCGAAGCGGCTGCGATTCAACGCCGCCAGCAGATGTCTAGAAAACCAGTGGCACTGCTGGTCCACTGCACCCTCCCCCCCCACCACCCCCCACCCCCTTTGAATGCATAAACTCCTATTGAGGTGACGGAAGAGAAGTAGACAAGAGATAAAGGCGTAGTGAAAACAGATAACTAAGTAGGTGACTATTCGATATGTAGTGAGATGAGAGGTGCGCACACGATAGCGATGAAAATAGATTGTATTGGCTTGTTTTGGCTAATTCAATTCTTATGTTGATTAGGATTTGAATTTGAGCCAATATTCGACGCATTCATTTTGCCATAAATCCCGGGGGGGCCTTGAGCTTTCGGGAGGCCCTGAGCACCGGCTTGGATTTTTTTTTTCTCTCTCGAGCACCGCCGCTGTTGGAAGGCCGGAATTTTCGGAGTGGCGATTTCGCTATTTTCCCTACCGACGGTGAATAACAGTTGACGTCATTGCTCGGATTCCTGCCGGGCTATGACATGTTACTCGCCCAGCGGTCGTCTGCCCTGTGACTCCAACCCCTACCCCCACCACCCCCCCGTAGATAACGTGCACGAGAACGTGTTATTATTATAAACCGCTCTGAAAGCCCAGCGGTCTGCGTTCTGACTGAAAGGAACAGAGGGCCCCCCCCCCTTTTTTTTAATTACCGAGTTGTCAATATTATTTAAGCTCAACACCTCACTTTAAACCGCCTCGTAAAACGCTTTGCGGAGCAAACCGTAAAAAACTTTTTAAAAAAATCTTTGTTCAAATGTTACGAGTCGAGGTGTCGAGCTTGAGCTTCGTCCAGGCGAGCAGCAGGCTTCCAATGAAAAGATGGTGAGTTCCAAGAATCCAAAACTAATTTTAATCGATAGAACATCTAAATGTAATCGTAATTTTCATCTTGGCCAGGGTCGATTCGTTCATTTCTCCCTCCCCCTACGGTCAACAGATGAAGTACGCGTAATAGTTCAACTCCTTGTGTGGTGATGTACCAGACGGGCACGTTGGCTGATGGTCAAGAATAATAACGGAGTGGGCAACCAAGGAATGGAACGTCTTCGAGACGGTGAGGGGGGGGGGGCGGCACGTTGATGTGGAGCGATGCATCAATGAAATCAGCTGGTGTGCGGGTGCCTGGTGGATTATTATTATTTCATTGCGTTACAGATGTTGTTGGCACAGTTTGAGGAGGCCTGCAAATCCAGCAGTGGATCGACAGTGCCCGACGATGGTGACCACCACCTAGTGTGTGCAATTTGGTGGCAAAGAAAACCTTAACACCTGTTTTATTGCCAGAAAGGGTAGAAAATCCATTCTTATTTTTTACGCGCACTTGCCCCAAGTCTGTCGAAGGCTATAACGGGGGGGGGGGATCTTTGCCTTTGTATATATATAAATTGTGGGGGATAGGTTTTGTGTCTTTTATAAGAATAGAAGAAGAAAAGCGGTTGCCATTTTTGCTCGTGACATAACCCGTGGCGTTGTTTGTTGTTGCTAATCGCCGTGCAATCTACACCCCACAGGATTCCCAGGGCCCTTTATTCCGCCTGTAAAGCGCCCCGAGTGCCCGCCCGCGTGAGGTCACACTTGCGGAATTTCTTGCCCACCCCCCTCGCCCCCCCCCCCCCCCCCGTGGCACAAAAAGGTTCACTGTGGAAGTGCAACGCCACAAAGACCTAAACCTGCTCCACCGTATACCCACGAAACACAAAGCGGGTTTTTTTTTGGGGTCCCTATTTTTCTTTTAAATTACCTTTGCAACATATATTGCATGTGAAAACACATTTCGTGTATTGTTTTACATGGGTATGGGCGGTTAATGAAGCTCGTATGCGTTACCCTCCTTTTTTTGTTTGTTGCTAAACTCACCCAAAGAACATTCGGGGAATTTATTTGCTTCGGACGAGCGAGGATCGAGTTTTGAGCGCCCCTTCGTTTGGCAACGTGGAGCCGTCGGATTGGCTGCGGTCAGGTGTGGCTGCGCGTTTGTTCACCGAATGATCGATTGTTTCACCCAGGATTCCCATTAAATCACCTGGACACGCCCAACGCAGTCGCTTGGGAAGAAAACCCGCGTCCCTCAAGTAGCGGAGGCAGTTCATCACGTGGTAGATGTAACAGCTCTGTGCGTGCCGTTTGCGTTTATTCGTAGGGAACTGTAAAGAGGTCAAGGCCAGCTATTCATTGGGTTTATTTTGAGGTCCCGTGTTTATGCGGTAAGCACAATATACTACATCGGGTTTATTTGTATATATAAAATGTCAATGTTGGCTAAAGAGTACCTGTAGTATAAAGTGGGACTTAACACGCAGACCTGCGTCAATTCACTGCTGGATGACCGTCTGACCAAGCCATCCGCCACCTCTCACTGTCCTACGATGTAATACACAGACAAGCATCCTCCGTAGAGCCTTAACAGACTGTTGGGGCAAGCACTGTTAGTGAGTACACACCGCACCAGCTACTCAATCGAGGCTGAGTCAACCTAGGGGAGGCGTCGGACCGGTTCAGATAATCGTCACCAGTGTTGGTCGACGTCAGCGGGGTAGTGCAGCACGCCAACTGCTGCACTACCGCTCTGCGATGTTAATAATCCCACCTAGCACCTGCACGCCGGCTGATTTCATCGCTCCATCTCCTCGGTGCAACTCCTCTCTGACTTCCATGTCGTTACGAAGTATTAATGATGCAACCCTATGTCATCCCACTGCCGGACGAAGGCCTTCTCACGCCGTGTTGGTTATGGGGGTTGTTTCACCATACTTCACCATACTGGTTAGTAAGGACCAGGTCTGTCGGGGAGACAGGGTCAGACGCTGTCTCCCCGACAGACCTGGTCTTCACCTGAGGACGGCTGTTTGCGTTGTGGCCGAAACGTCGTGAGAATTATTTTATTATTTACCTTCTACGTGACTTTACCGAAAGAACCAAGAAGATGAATCACTGCAGACACGAAAGCTTTAAATCGAAATGGTTAGTAAGGGTTGAAGAAGGGGTTGGGGGGAGTGGGCCCTGAACTGGACCAGGCATCATTCGCCACTGATGTAGAGTAATTTGGCTGCTATGAATTTCCACGTGCTAAGCCACTTCGGTGAGCTCATTTGGGGCCTTACCTGTTAAAATATTAAATAGTGGAGTTTAGTTTAGCCGTGGCTGGGAATAAAACTTGGTCAGCTCTACGCTCGCATCTGAGCTGGTCATGCGCATATCCCGAGGCATCATTTCTCTGAGCGCTGATTATTTTGTTTGCCCTCGGGGAAACCCCTTTGATCGAATTGGTACATCTTTCTACGGGGTATCTCGCTATTAGCAAAACAACTTTATCCTAAAGTTGAATTCGCGTAGGATCATATTTACGAAAGTTATCACGTCCACCCCCCCCCCATCCCCCCCCAACCGTTGACGATGCAACGGACGGACAGCACCAACGCATTGACGCATTCAACCTCATTTGAGAAGCGTTAAAAAAAAGAGAGAAGCACGATGCACACGTTGGAAAAATACACGCGTTGTGTTTGAACGACGAAGGAACATTATTTTCCATCGCAGAGAAAAAAAACACACAAAAAAACGCCGCGAGTTAACAAACCTGCCCGGCAAAGGCGGCTATTTACCGAGCACTCAACGATCGTCGCTCCGAGCGCTCTGCCGGTGCCAGCTTTACATCCGTCTCGCAGAGCAGGTGACGGGCGCCTTCCTCCCAATGAAGTAAACGCACGAGAATACGTTTTGCGGTTGGGGCACAGAATTCGGGAGAAGTGACAACTCCAGTTGAAGGTGATTATTTATTTTCTCTAACCGCTGTCCGAATTGTCGGGTAACTGCATTGCAGCAATCCCTCGATTCACGTCTCCGCCTGTTTTACGTCGTCCCGCGAACACGTCGCTTTATTAATGACTAGCTTTACTACCCGGCTTCGCCCGAGACTTGGATTCTTGTCTTGGATTAATACACGGCATACGCGGAGGGTGGGGGGGGGTGTGACGTCAGCAGGCACACTGCGTGACGCTGCCGCATGCGGGTGACATCACAGATGTGACATCACCGCTCACTTGCCGTGCAATATATTATATCCATTATTGCTCCCCCCCGCCCCCCAAAATGCAGAAGTCATTTTTTATACTTTTTGCATTGTGTACAGTCTGGAACCTACCCACATGCCAAATTTCAAGTTTGTTGAATGTCAGTAAGTATGCTAAACATTTCGAACAGACACACATTCACAAATTTCCCTTTTTTATATATATAGATACCAAGACTCGATTTGAGTCGCTTCGACCCCATACACTCGCGTCGCTGACCGCATCGTCCGTCCTTTCTTGCTATCCGTCGCCTCTCAGCCTTCGCCTCCGCCATCCAATACCAACCTATAAATCGCTTTGATTGACATTGTTTCGATATTCGTCGTCGCACCTTTCAGGAACGCATCCCCGCCATAAACCGTTGTATTACTGTGTATATATACACATATACACACACTGTGTAGGGCTATCGAGTAGTTATGTTTAATTTAATAAATGAGATTTTTCGTCTCACCAGTCTCCCACTTGGTTATAATACAGGCTTCAGAGGACAAACAAACGTGTTAATGTGCAATCATTTGTAACCAGGCTGAGCCCGCCCATCTCACTACACTTGTGGCTGAAACCCAGATTCAAACCCAGGTTGTATGTACATGTATGTTGTACGTATGTTCTATGTATGTTGAACTTCTTTGGCACCGTACGTAGCCAACCGTGCTAATCGCAGGTGCGGGGGAAGGACAACAAATTAAGCACAAAAAGCTGTTCCACAGAAATTAGTTTTAAAATCTGGATGATTTAAAAGTGCATAGCTCCCAGCGGCTTCCTAATATCGAAAGGAAGAGCGTTCCAGACGGCCGCGGAAGCACATCTGCAAGCGAAGGCCGAGCCGAAAGCCGTCGCTGCTGCCGCTGCTGCTGCTGCGACAACCGGAGTTCTCGCGATGATGCTTCATGCTCCTCCACGAGAGATCATAATTGCCGGCTCCAGGGCTTTGACCTCTGACCCCCCTCCTCCCTCCTCCCCCCGAGCCATCCAGCCACCTCTTGCCATTTCTCCTCCACTCAACACTCGAGCCGCCAGCCCCCCCCCCCCCAACAAAAAAATGGAGTCTGCATCGCGTTGCCCGCCAGACGCCGGCGGGGCCCACTAATTGCCCTCCGGCTTTCCGCGTCTTCCTGGCGGCTGCCGTGAGCCGTGACGTTACGTAATGGCCGGGTCGTGCCAGCGCCCGTGGGTCGAGTCTGCGTGCGTGGCGACGTGTCATTTCAAACTTCCAGAAGCGCGGGGCCCCCGCTCCGCGCCTTGTTTCCGACCCCCCCCTCTTCCTCCACCAACTCTCCCCCCCCCCACCCCCCCGAAAGTTGACCGCCGGGCTGCGTCTGATGTGTGCTCACTTTGCATTAAAGTGACGCGTTTGGGTGCAGTTAAAACAATTTCTCGCTCGCCGGACCCTGAGCGCTTGGGACAGAAAAAACTGTGTGGCTTTTTTTTTTACCGGGTGTTGCGTATTCCTTCCAAAACCACTTTTCTGTGATGAGTCATTTTTGCAAATCTGCCACCTTGAAATGAGTCAATAGTGAGTAATTCAATAAAGGGCTTTTTTTTTTACAAAAACTACAACTTTACGGTAAAAAAAGAAGAATCCAAACTTATAATTGCTTCTGAGGTGAAGGCTTGTCCTCTGTGCTTGCTGAGCTCACGCTCTTTTATAACTGTGATATCACTTCTGCAGCCGTTCGCCAAATATGACGTTTTCTTTTTTTCTTTCGCAGTCGCCTGGAGACGCGCAGCGCCGCGTTGGCTCGTTTGTCGCTCGGAGCGTTGTAGCCGTCCGAGCGCGAATCTCAACGCGACAGATCGTCAGCGGAAGGCCCTTGCTTGGGTTTTTGTGTCCGTACGTTAAACGCTAACTTAAGACAAATATCCCCCGCATAGCCTGTAACAGACTTTTGGGGCAAGTGCTCTTAGGTACCGGCACGGCCGCCTTTGTCTCCCCAGTGGCAATGTTTACACATTGCACCAGGTGCTCATTTGAGACTGAGTTGACCTAGGGGAGGCCCAGGACTGGTTGAGGTAATCTTCACTGGTGTTGGCCATGAGCGGGAAACCAACTCGGACTTGCCGTTTTTGTAGCGCAGCGCGCTAACTGCTACACCACCGCTCCCTTGGCTGGATTTCTACGTCCGTACGTTAAACGCTAGCGCAGACACACACACACACACCACTTGCATGTCTTCTGGTTCGCTCTCCGACGCTTATTTCTTCAGGAGCAAGTACAACCAGAAAACACATCGGAGAGATGTTCAGCACAACTGCGAAAGATTATGCAGGAATATGTCTTCTGCTTTGTCAGCTTTTTTTCCCTAAACTTCTGCATGTGCATGCCTATGCACATATTCATCCACAGTATCGCATTGCCTTGAAGTGGTTGCACACAATGATGAATCATCCTACTGAAAATAGAAATGGGGAGGGGATCGGTAACGCCGAGGCTTACGCGCACCGCGTTATAAACCCGGTGACCTGGGTTTGATTCCCAGCCACAGCTAGGATCAGTGGCAGGGGAGATTTTAATCGGTCCCCCTTTCCTTCCCGTCAGCTTTACAAACCCGCACTGACCAGCGTGGTGAAGTATGGTAAAAAAAACCCAGGTCTTACACAGCATTGGGGTGTGTGGAACCCATCACTGGATTGGCAAAACAGGGCTGAAGATGATTTTTGCGCAAAACGTAATTTTTATTCAGAACAGGAACATGGACATTGTTTTAGGATATACTTGAGGCCGTTCCCACATTTGCTACCCCCATTTTGCGGCCACATCCTCCGGCCTTCCACGAAAAACAAGTTGAGTTTTCCATTGTAAAATGCAAAACGCATCAAGCGTTGCCCAGTTCTCAGCAGTCCTTGTCAGTTATTGTCTTCTCTTGCGTGACGATCGAGCGAGAGACCGCTCATGCATTCATCGTAAATTCCTTTAGCATTGTGGAGACCCCCAAGATGCACGCTGTTGTCATGGTCAGACTCAGCGTGCCCGATCTCGAAATTGCCCGACAGTTATGTCACCGCTGCAATGTATAGGCTAAAATAAATAAATGGTGAAACGGCTAATTACCGCCGATACATATTTCTCCGCGGTTTTGAATTTTGAGGCAAGGGCGTCTGGCAAATAGCAGTGGCTGCAATTGCGTGCAAAATTTGGCTTTCGTAAGTCGGCGCAAGTGAAACTATGTGCCACGGGCTGCCACAGGCTGCCACGGTCTGTCTGACTGCCTTCTGTCTGAACGGCACAGGAAACCAGGTGGCCAGGATTAGCGCCAAGTCCAAACGGCGTGCTTGTGTGTGTGTGTGTGCGCATGAACACAGACACAAAGATCCGGTCGTATAGCCTACACTGGCGGTTGAGGCGTGTGCTGATAGCGGGCAGCTATGAAGGCCGGCACAGCACATGGATGACGTGGTCAGTGCCCGGCAGCCTTTGTCTCGCTTGTGCTGATGTTTACGCAACGCAGCATTTAGGCTGAGTCGACCTAGGAGAGGTTCAGGACCGGTTCCGATATTTCAAATATTCGCCGCTGACCTTGGCCGTGACCGGGAATCGAACTCACGTGACCAGATTCGTAGTGCGTTGCCCTGGCCACTACACTACACACACACACGCGCGCGGTGTGCACGCACGCTCACAAATGAACACTCGGATAGCACCTGACGTGCACACACTCCTCGCGTTAACTCGTGCTACGTGTTCTCGGTCGGCTAGCTACGTGCCTAATTAAATGCACGCGAGTCGCTCGACACACGTGTGCATGAGCTCACACGTGCCGGCACGGGCCCTTCAGATGCACGTGCGTTCTCACGCATACCCGTGTCAGACACTTCCCCCCCGCACCATCCAAATTTCCCAAACGAGTTCATCCTCGCGGCGTTCGGTTCGTGTAGCGCTGTCTTCTTCAGTTCAATCATTCATCGTCAAAGACGCAGGCTCTGGGCTAGGCAAGGAAGACGCGTTCCTCCCACATTACCGCATTTATTGCAAAGGAAAACCCTACCAAAGGCAAAAATGCCGTTTCTCCCCTTGACATCCATGTGGTTCGCGCGCTGGGTTACGGCTACCCGCGTTTGGATCCTGGCTCCGGCTAGGATGGTGACGGTGCGCGATCCCAGAAGGCTAGCTTGTCATCCGATGCATTGACTGGTCTCGAGAAGGTGGCGTGGTACATTGTTGAAGTCTTGGTTGATGGCGAGGTTGTCATTCGATTGTATTTGATAGATGCATTAACTGGTCTATGACCATTCTTGCTGTTGTTTTGCTGCCTTGCCCAAGCTTCTGAATAGCGGTATACATATGCAATTTGAACTTATATACTCTATTTAAAGTATAGATTTTTTGTGATTTGTGTTCCTTTCCTATACTTTGTTTTGTTTGCTGTTGTAACTTTCTGACCCGCCCCCTCCTGGACATCTTAAAAAAAAAATTGCTTCATAGCTCATCGGATTTCTCCAGGATAAAATGAACCTTATGGCGGTACCCCGGGGTACCATAGTACCCCGGCTCCCGCATAATGCCCGTGATGCAGTCAGTTTTAGTCTGTTGATGGTCGGCGATGCGGCAATCGACTCATCTCGACGAGCTTTACACGATGCACCACTACGGTGCGTACGAGCGTTCAGGATTTCAGCGCAATCGTCCTCGCTGCGTTTCGACATCGCGGAGTGGCGCTGATTTCGCATTGATTGGTACCCCAGTCGCGGAGTTAAATACACCCCTGGAAAAAATAGTGTCCCAGAAATAAAATATTTAATTGCCTCGACCATTTTGTATTATTTGATTCCCTGGGGTACCGCCATGAGAATCAAATAAAGATTCTGAATCTAAACATCAGCGGCGAGTGACATCACAACCGGCTTGCCCTCCCCGCGACGTCTTAGCCAACCCTTTGCCAACCCACACTGAACAGCGTGGCGAGGCACGGTACCAAACACCACGCAAGGTTGGGTGGATTGAGAACGCCTGGAACCGTGCTACTTTAATCCGTACCCCAATAGTTGTCAATCGAGGTGTCACGCATTATGAAAAGAAAAATGTGTATTTGGCTGACCAGGTGACTCAGCTGTAGAATGAGCACACCCTTTAAGCCATAAGGTGGGGGTGGGGGAGTTCGATAACATGAGTACCACTTTATAGAGAAGTGAACGAACGGTAATTGGCGTGTTGATAACCTCGACCCCGCCATATGAATGTGGAATGTCCACCACTGGCACCAAACTCAAAGCTCAATTGAGCAAGACGCCACTCTGGCTATTTGAGCTGCGTGGTTGAAAGCCGGGGGTTACGTGAAAGATGAAGTTCATGGCAAAAAAAAAACCCGGAAGTTCTTCAGTGATCTTCAACGGCACATAACAACAGACAGGATTCGAAATAAATCACACCCGGGATGCTGGCGAACGCCTGAGACTCGTTCTCAAACCTCGACACAATGCGTGTCACCGTGGCAGATGAGTGGAGGAATACAGGCATCAGTCTTGTACGAGAACTAAACTCGACTATTTTTTTGTTTGCCAGGCAAGGCCCACTGAGCTATGTGGCTCTTTTTCAGAAGCGACCTTGCCACGAACGATCGTTCAACAAAGTGTGGCTTATCACGTGGACATTTATATCAGCCAAATACTCTTAAACGCATGTTTCTAAATGTGGAGGGAAAAAGCGGAGGACTTGGAGAAAAATCCCCGTGACCACGGGGGCAACGTGCGAACTCCAAATATACAGGTGTTAGGGTCAGGATTGAACCCTCGACATCCTGTATACCAAGCGAGGTAGTTAACATTTCGCCACCGTGGCGCCCATTAACCTTCACACGACCAATCGTGTGTGCGTGTAGGTTTTTGTCAGCCTAGCTCAGCCTGCCGTCTAATTACAACTGCGTTATAAACGGATGATATCGTGATGAGATGTTTGACATTGTACATAAACACGCGATGTCCGTTGGGTTTACGAGTTAATGTCTTCAACGGCACAGAATGCACATGGATCGATTTCAAGTCATCAGATCCTTTCATGGCTTTCGTTCACATTCTGTCTTGTTTCAAAGTCATACTTTAACGGCGTTGTTCTTAAACGAGTTGTTGCCATAACACTGGGGTTACTTGTGCCGAAGAATGCCGCAGCAACGGAAGCCGCAATGAAAGTCAGAAACAATGACCCAAAGCAAACAGCGTCCGTTTTTTTCCTCTCCCCTCTCTCTCTCTCTCTCCCCCATTCAAAATAGCCAAGAATGCCGGCAGAAGCCAAACAGGCGCAGGATACGGAGATATCGAGGATCACTCGTTGAAAATTTGTCGGATGGCTTTTGCGAAATTTGTCCGGCGTAAGTTTTACGTCGGCCCCGCTGCTGATGGATGGGCGGTGAAATTCTTTGAGGGTCACGCTGCCTGGCCACGGCCGTGTCCACTCCCCTCGTCTTGTTTTGTGAGCCGTGACAGAATTACTGCCGTGAGATCACCTCTCTCGCTGCCTTCTTTTTTTACAGGCTCTTGAAACCAAAATAAAAACCCGGGACATTTTCCTCCTAAGCAGTTCTTTGTCGTTGTTTTGTTTTTAGAAGAGGGGGCACGCGAGGGCTGCGCTAACAGGAAGTTGTTTGTCCGCGCCTCTGCGAGGCCACGATGAGAGTCAATTTGTAAGACAAGAGCTGCACCATTGCAGCAGAATAGCGACCATTGTGGCGTACGTGCAGTGAAAAGGTTCTAATTTGCATCGACTGGCTGCGTTTATCCACATTGCAATTAATGTTGTGTTTATCATCAACATCATCAGCAGCAGCAGCAGCCGCAGCAGCTATTTTCTCTCCACCGCCGTATGAAGGCCACGTGGCGATGACGATGCTGCACGTGGCTGCCTGTAATCCAGCACTGTGGAGACAGCAGCGAGGGTTGGTGGATCACACAAATGCTGCGAAACTCACTGCCCATGAGCATAGAGGAGGTGCCATGTACCCTGACTCACACGGAGAAGGCAGTAAAGCACGTGGACTAATCACCATCTGTTTCCATCTGTATGGGGATTTGAGTGTTGCCGCTTCGCACGTGTGGATTTTTCTTTCCGGGTGCTCCGGATTCTTCACACGCATCTTTCGCACCGTGCGTAGCCAACCGTGCTAGTCCGGTGTAACAAAAAACACTCATCATACTTGGATACATTTTTTTATTGAAAAGTAAAAACCCAATGCAGGACCCTCCTGAAAAAGAGTCTATGACGCAGTGCAGCTTCCCCCGGATAAATATGTAAATGATTATTACTATGAAGGCCTCTCCACACCGTCGCCATTCTTCACGGTCCAGTGCTGCTACCTTTCGCTTCGCCACGTCACCCGATCGCACGGCTCCATCTCTGCACTCGTCGTCCCGCGGGACGCGTTTCTCCGCTTTGGCTGCCACTGCCGAAGGGTCTCATCAGTTGGCCGTCATTCCGTCGAGCGGTGCAGCCTGCTGCCCACAGAGTGGTTGTCCTATAAATAGGCTATCCCCTGTCATCAGAATGTGGAATTGCACAACCACTGGCAGAAGGAAGGTCTGTAAGCAGGAGTTGAGTGCCGCCCCGACACTTATTTGAGCGATAAATCCCTTTGCTTTATCATTCAAATAAATCACAACTCTGGCTGTCGCCTGATGATGTTGGTTGTAATTTCCGGCGAAACGTCACGGCACTAGAATGGTAAATGTTCTACGTTTACTCCCCAACGCACCGGTGTGCTGAACTAGTAACGAATTGTCACGTTCTGTTTACGTGACAATCCTTACTGATTGGCCGTGTCGGGTGGTGACGGGTTTAACGGCACATTTGTATATTTACGCGATCTAACCATAAAAACACCCCCCCCCCCCCCCCATTGCAAAATAACTTTGACTGTGACACGGACACTGGAAAGTGGGAGAAAAACGGAGTTTCACCGTTTTTGTGCAGGGCCTGAAAAGCACCGTACCCGCTTCTTTGAAACGTTGCATCACCCCGTCCCCCCTCCCGCATTAAGCGAGATTCGCTATCGTGTTGGGCGACGACCCCCGTGAAAGGAGGACTGGGAAACAGGTGGGTGAGGGTGGCGAAGCCGCGGTGCGCAAGGGGGCTGCTTGGTGACGGATATATGGGCCACGGATACTCCCCCGCCACCTCCGCCCCAACAAATGAATAGAACGTGCCAACGCGCGTCTTAATACAGCCCCGAGGGCGAACTTTCACAAACTGTGCGAGTTCCTTCGTAAAAGCCAGCTCGAAGAATAAGCTCGCCGCGTCGCGTGATCTGCCCAATTGCGCACCCCAGAAGTGCCGTCGCGAACCTGCCCCCCGCGTTTGCCCGCCGCAGCGGCTTTCAGAGGCGGCAAAGAACGTCTGCTGCTGTTGCGGTTAAGCGATAATCGATCGCGCAGGGATCGGCCTGCGAGGAATATTTCCGTGCGATTATTTTTTTGAAAGTTTATTGCCGTATCCCCGGGTGACGCTTTGTTTTGCCGCGTAACCTTGCCTGGCCCTGAGACAAAAACTCCCGTCTGGTTGGAGAGGCATTCCCTTTACGCAACCTGCAGTTTCGTTTTGTTTTATATTTACAAATGGCAGTGTTTAACTATCTTTCTAATCGTCATTAAGGGTAGATTACACACAACATTCTCCCCATCCACCCACCCTAATTCTGGTCTTCGGGCCTCTTCAAATGCCAAGCACACACACACACACGGGACATCTCCTAACTTCACGCCTTGTAGGACTGTTGATTCTTTGAGCTGCAATGAGCCAATGATGATGCCGATTAGATGTCTGTTGTTTACAATTGCACCCAGAACATGAATACATAACTCAAGGTGCAGCCCTGCAATTGCTTGCTCTTCACGATACCGGCGGAAAGACCCTTCGCTCGAAGAAGCTTTTGGAACGCTCCTCCAGATGGTCTTTTTGCCTACTCTTCTACTCTTTCCAGACGTCTTGGAAGAGTTGGGAGTATACCCACACTTAACCCTACCACATGTGAACCTGATTTGTGGATAGAACTGGACCTGCTCGTGATAAAAAAATTGTGAAAAAAAACTAGCTTGCAGTCGCACTGTTAGTAATGAAGTACAAACACAGCTGTGATGAAACGTACATTGCATCATAGCCACATTTGAAAACGTGCGATGGCTAAAAAATATTTACATACATTTTTTTACTTCCTCGCCTTCCTTTTTCTCTTTTCACGTTTCAACAATGTGCACCATTTTTGACAGATTAGCAACCTAAAGGGACAGCCGGCCTGCCGTTACACTTCACTCTGAGAAGGGCCCCTCTCTCTCTTTCTCCCTTTGGCAGAGGTTTTTTTTCTTGTTGGTGCAGGTCTCCTCGTGTTTCACCGGCCATTCGGATCCAATTAAAGCCCTGCTCGTGTGTCAGTCCTGTGCAAATTGGCACCATCCTGGTTTGAATAAATATATCCGTACGATTTAACACACGAAAAAAATTTGGGGCCAACATTTTTGTCGCTCCATCGAAACGGCGCCTTTCCGTCCCGGCATGAACGTGACATTTTTAGGGGATAGTCGGAGTGCGTCAGGCCTTTGTGCGAGTGGCAACGTGCGTGAAAACATTGTTCGGATTTTACTGGAGGTTGCTATAAGGTACTTGGTTGAGCATTCTCTTAAAAGGAAAACAAAATACGCTGTTGGAAAAAAACTGCTCACCCCCTCTCTCTTGGTCACGTGCGCTTGTGTAGTTCACCTCTCGTAGCTGTAACCATTAACGGGGGAGCATGCTGTCTCTATTTCTCATTGAGGCCTATGCCTTAGTGGCTGACACGCAGCCTGTGATGGCCTGCTGTTGTGAACGTATGGATGCCATTAACTGAATTGTAAGACTGCAGAAAATGTTTGCCAGGGTGGGAGGATGTGTGCTTTGTCCATGTTGTGCTACACTGAACTTTCATGCCAGTGGCCTGGGCTTGAATCCAGCATCTACTCAAAAATGTGTGACGGAGTGGTAGCCAAGAAATGGAACGCGTCCAACCGCGAGTGCACTGAAGAGATGGATCGATTCAGTCAGCTCATGCGTAGGTTTTGAATTGGATTTCTACATCGCAGAATCATGAGAGGTGGCGATGATGAAGTCAAAATTATTGTGCCGGTGGATGAACTGGTTGCTGTGAAATTTATTTCGAGGCTTCACAACCAAGCATTGGAGATGAGCACAAGCCAGTGCTAGCTTGTCGTGTATTGGCACGTTGACCATTCCGCGTACTCTGAATGCGACTGGCGGCGGCTTGGAGAGAGAGGCCTTCATCTGGCAGTGGACCGATCATGGCTGATGACGGCGATGATGACGACGACGATGATGATGATGATACGTTAGCCGATGTACAACACTGGCTGTGGATTGGGCCGGTGTTGCTTTTGGCAGTGAGGTAACACCACTTTAAATAGAGCTCTCGCTGAGTCGAGGTGTCGGTGAACACGCCCGGGGAATTGTGCCGACCGCCCGGTGAGGATTACAAAATGAAAAGGGAATTTGCAGCTATGATATGTACCCCCGAAACAAAATAAGGGCGGCGATGTTTTGGCCGACAGCCTGCTTTATAAAGAGAGAGGGCTTATCAAAACTTGAGCACCTTATTTTCACACACGCACACTCTTACATCCCACACCTCGGCATGTCACGGATTTATTGTAACTTCATTTTTAACGCTTAAAAAAAAATCCGCAATGGTTTTTGCGAGCTCTTTGGACCAGATCCCAGAGAGAAAACCAGCTGACGTGCAGTTTTTCACGTTTTGTCTTCAGCCCAGTTATTTTCGAGGGTGTGGGAATGTCACGGATTATCCAAACACCACTGGCATGTTCGAGGCGGCATTACGCCCTGATTTTAATGTGTCCTGAACACAAAAGGAACGTTTGTGAACGCAATAATCCTCCTGTGGACAGCACAAAATATTTCTGCCACTGCTGTAGATCGTGGTCGTGTCTGCAGAAGACGCATTAGAGTCCGACACGGATTATAGCGATGAGTAATTGTCTCAGTGGTACAGCCTCCCCTCAACTGTTGTCATCCGAGCATCTTTTATTTTAATAATCATGAAATGTAGAGAGGCTTGTACTTTAAACTATTACTAAACTAATTTTTTTTTTACCAGGTAAGGCCCACTGAGCTGCATGGCTCTTTTTCAGAAGCTACCTGGCCACAAATTATAGCTGAACGAAGTGGCTTATCATCGTGTGGACATTTATAGCAGCCATATACTCTAAACGCATGCTTCTAAATGCGAAGGGAAACCCCGGAGCACTTGGAGAAAAACCCACGTGACCACGGAGAGAGAGACACGCAAACTCCTAAAATACAGGCATCAGTGGTCAGGATTGAGCCCACGACCTTCTGTATACCGGCGAGGTAGTTAACATCTCGCCATCTTGTCCGCAACGCTATTTTTCGTGACTGGTTACCTGTGGCCAGAACCTATTTTTGGGAACCCCTTTTTAATTGTGGCAATGATGCCCCGGTTAACCGTGGCCACTTGCGAAAAGAGGAAAGGCCCCGAAGTGTCAGGAAAAACAATTAAGGTTGCAGGAAAATGTCATGAATAATAGGATCTGTAAACAGAATCCATCCCCCCCCATATCAGTGCGGATAAGAGGAGTTTCATATGTGAATACTTGCTTCAGGGTGACTTAATGGTGAACTAAAAATGGGTTTAAAGAACTTTGCGAAGCACAATTGCCAGCGGAAAATACTGACGCACCATGAAAGTTCATCGGCCATGAAGTTGATTATTCCCTCTGTGCTGCTCATAAGGTTTGTTTAATTTATACACCGCTCGCGCCACTTGTATATGCAAGCGTGGGCCGTTTTTGTAATGCCGCCCTGATACAATTGCGTCATTCACAATGCCACTGTTAGACTTACCTGCGCGCTTCTATCACTCGAAATTAGACGGACCAGAAAGCAGAACCATGTGGCTGCACAAACAGCAGGAGCGATGGCTGTAGGCAGCCAACAACAACAACAACAAAAACACACAACAGCACCAGCAGTCTTAAAGTCCTGGTGGTAAGAGAGGAAAAACTAAATCTGCGCTGGAGTTTCTATGCCAGGCATCCAGTTCTAAATGTTGTCTTTTGGCCCCCAGAAGTGCATTTCGTATTGTAACGCGCGCGTGTGCGTGTACGCGCGTGCGTGTGTGCGTGGTCGTATCGATGTGGGTCATGGTCGTGCGGTGGTTAAGAACCCGTACTCGACTCTCACTCACGGCTAATATTATCTGAACCGTGAGTGAGTACTTGGTGTGGTGGATAAACATCAGCAATGGGGGAGACAAAGGCATGCAGGCATAATGCCCTCCACTACACCCTCTCGCCCCCACCGTGCCGGCCTTCATAGGTGCTCGCCAACAACACTTGCCCTGACAGCCTGTGCGGACTACACGGTGGATCTTTACCTTTGCACGAACGGCCTCCAGCCTCCGCCGCTAAGGCTCACAGCCAAGGGTGCAGCGGAATGACCCCTAGTGGAACGGACACGAATTTCTTTACCCTTGGGCCCCTGTGTGTGACAGTGGATCGTTGTTACCTCACAACAGAGGTCGCAAACGGGTTTTGATTCCTTACCCGTACCCGGCCGCACCAGGGTCGCAAATGGGTAACCGTACCCGTACTCGGCCAGGTACGGGTACCCGTTCCCTACCCGTACCCATACCCTACCCGAAATGAGTGACAAACGGTTACTCACCAGTGACTCACGGCCTACCCGTACCCGTACCCGGCCGCACCAGGGTCGCAAACGGCTACCCGTACCCGGCCGGGTACGGGTAGCCGGGTATCGGGTAGGGTACGGGTATCGGGTACCCGGTTGCGACCTCTGCCTCACAATAGGCATCCTCGTGAACTGTGACGCTTCGCAGAGTGTGTGTGAGGGGGGGGGGAGGTGGTGGTTGATGCGCCAGTATCCCCCCCCCCACGCCACCCCGCACTAAATGGAACCCTCCAGGCACAACCGGCCCTAATGTGGAGTGGCTGTGCCTGGAGTTGTGGGTGGCGAGAGCTGTTTTCTTTGGATTGGTCTGTTTAGTGCCGGGGAGAGACTCGGGGATTTAAAGCTCCCTTGGTCCAACTGACCTCGAGGCACCGAGCCTCAGGGAGCGGTACCAAGCCCAACACATACATGCGACTCAGCCAAGCATGTGTGTGTGTGTGTGTTTTAAAAGTCCAATATCAAACATTGAATGCGCGTAACACGTGCGGCAACACCGATCCCGGTTGTGCAGCGACCTCTCTCCTCCCGAGCAGCTATCCCAAGCGCAAGAATGTTTTTTCTCACGCGCGCACACGAAGACAAAGATTCCCCCATGTAGCCTTAACAGACTGTTGGAGCAAGTGCTGTTAGCGAGCTCCTATGAATGCCGGCACGGCACACGAAGTGGGTGGTGTGGCCAGCACCACGCCCGAACGCCTATCTTTACCCAGTGACGATGTTTACTACACACTGCACCAGGTACTAATTTGAGGCTGAGTCGACCTAGGGGAGGCCCAGGACCGGTTTAGATAATCGTCACCGGTGTTGGCCATGAGCGGGAATCGAACTCGGGTCGCCAGGTCCTCTGCACAGCCCAAGTCACGTTCACACTCGTCCTGTAATTTATTCTAAAACCTAAAACCAGGAGCTGTCCGCAAGCAATATTTGTCAAGCTTTGTGGGAACGGTAGTTGCTATGGCGATGTCGTGGACCTTATTCTAGTGACTGGGTTTTCCACATTGAGAAGTTGCAATAACTCCACTTCTATGAACCAAAGTTTTTGCCCAGATTTTATTTGCGTGGAAGTAAGCCTCCCCAAGTCGGTCATGGAGATTGTTTGACCGTACTTCACCATGCTGTCCGTGCGGGTTGGTCAAAGGGGGTGGTGCCCAGGAATCGTTTCCAATATCGCTCGCCGCTCGGCTATAGCCAGGGCCGGGAATCGAACTCGGGTTGCCGGATTCACAGCGCACTCCGCCCACCACGATTGCTCCAGCCCACGGGCAGTCAAAGCTAATGGCATGCAAATGTGGCCACAACTTCACTGATCTCCAGCGCCCCCCTTGTCGTCGTTTGCTGACCCGCGTAACGATCCCTGCCGTCCAGTCGCTAGGCCCCTGTCTACAGAGGTTGACCTCATGACCTCATTGACCCCCCCTTCTCCTCCGTCCTCCGTTAACGGTCGCGCGCGTCATCGCGACCTGCCGCCAAATAATTCGGGATGCGGCCAAGACTCGTCAGATCCTGGAGGCTAAACTGGGCTGAGCATTGATGGCACACTTTCCGGGAGGAAACCACGTGCATGAAACGGGTGCAGTACACAGGCGTTGTGGGCAGCAGAGGGCATCGCAGCAAGACGCATTGTTTATTTTTTAATAATAATTATTAGTATTTTTTCCATAAGAGAGGGGCTTTTTTTGGGTTAGATCGTTTAAATACAAATGTGTCGTTAAACCAGCCACCACCCGATAGCCAATTAGCAAGGTTTGTCACGTAAACGAGACGTGCCAACTCATTACTAGTACAGCACACCGGTGTCTTGGAGAGTAAACCCACAACAACATTTACAATTCGAGTGCCGTGACGTTTCGCCGGTAATTACAGCAACCAGCATCATCAGGCGACAGCCAGAGTTGTGATTAAACCATCCTCCTGTTTCGGTCTTAAATAGAAGGATACAAATACAAAAAAAACCTCTGATGGATAATATTGTTCGCGGAAGCGGCACCGCCGCGTCGCGCCGTCGGCGCCGGTGGCCTCACCTCTCGCGCTCCTGCTCCAGGAGGTTGGTGAAGTCGTCGCTCTTGGCCATGTAGTCGTCGTGCTTCCTGCGCTCCTCCTCCAGCTCGCAGAGCGTGCGTCGGTGGCACCGCTCGGCCACCAGCAGCTGCTCCAGCATGCGCCGGTGGGTCTCCTTCTGCCGCACCACCATGCGCTCCAGCTGTGGGTGAAGGCGCGGATAGGGTTAGCGTCCGTCGGTGCGTGCGTGCATGCGTGCGTGTGTCCGTCCATCCACGCGTCCATCTGTCCATCCGTCCAACCATCTGTCCCATCCATGCGTCAGTCCGTCCATCCGTCTATCCATCCGTTCGTCCATCCGTGCGTCCGTGCCAGCAAGCAGGTGACAGACGCAAGACGGAAGGTATCCCCGCCGGTGAAGGCCGGTAGGGCGCACGAGGGGTGAGTGTGGCCAATGCCCGGCCAGCATTTGTCCTAATGCCGCCAGTGCTGATGATTACACCCCGCACCAGGTACTTATATGAAGGTTGAGTCGACTTTACAGACTTCCAAAACCAGTTGAGATATTGGCGAGTGTTGTTTGGCCGCGGGCAGGGTTGTGAAATTTGTCAGACTGCGTAGCAGAAGGTCATGGAACAGACCCGGGTGTTGTGGGCTAACTGACGGAGATGACTGACAGATATATAACACCGCGCACATAACACACGCAAATACACACACAAAAACAAAGACACACAAATCTACATACACAAACGCACACAAAGACAAAGAGGCCCCTGTAAGGCCTTAACAGGCTGTTGGCGCCAGTGCTGTTAGCGAGCTCTTTGTACCAAACCCCGTTCTGGCCGTGAGCAGAAATCGAACTCGGGTCGCCAGGTTCGTAGCGCAGATTGCTAACCGCTACACCACCGCTGTGCACAAACACACTCCCACGGACGAACACGGGAGACACGAGTGGACGCGGAACGACGGAGCGACGCCGTCCGTGCGTGTGCGCGAGCGCGCCGCGCGTACCCCGGCGGAGGCCTTCTCGTAGACGTCGTCGCGCGGCCCCGCATCGTGGGCCTGCGTGGCGGCCAGGTGCAGGGCGGAGAGCGCCGCGGCCGGCTCGTGGGTGCCGTAGCGCGCCTCCAGCTGACGGCCGCTCACGCCGCGTCCACTCAGCACGGCGATGACCTCGTCCCGCGCCTGCGACACACGACGCAAGCGCCGCCCAGCGCCTTCCGATAAGGGGGACGGGTCGGGGTGGCCGCTCGCCCCAACGGGCGTCGTCGGGGCGGCGTTTCTCCTCTTCCCGCTCGCGGCCCTCTCTCGGCCAGCGGTGGAAGTTCCGCATTACTGTGGCGGGGATGGGGGCCCTCCCGTAGGGCAGCAAACTGGTGACGGTCCCCCACGAAGTGGTGTCTCGTTTTAGCGACCGCGCGAGCATGATGGGCTGAGCAAATGGAACGGAAAGTTAGACAGTGTAATGCGACGTGTGGAGAGGTGCAACCGTGGAATTGCATTGAGAGAGGAAGGCACGGCATCCAGGCACAATTGTGTTGGTGCTAAGTCCGTGGGCCCTGCCTCTACGTTTTTTTGTGAGTTCGGTGTTAGCCTCCGGGTCCATTGTGATTATACGTAAGTCTGTGGTTCCAAAGTCTCTTGCTACATTTCCACAACGGTTTCCAGGCAGACTCCGTTGCCCAGGAATGGCCCCAGGATGAACACCACCCCCGCACCCTCTAGTGCTCGATGATCGACGAGACTGCAACGGGCACAGCTCCGCACGCTCTCTGTGACCTCCCGCGACCAGTCGCGAGATTAGGGAGAGGCATGTTCAGCTAAGCCTTCCTTCTTTACCTCCCACGCCGACATCTATTATTTTGCTATTTTTCCTCTGAAGTTCGTGCGGTGGTTTTCCGTTGACGGCTCGTCTCATTGCCGCGTACACCCGCGAGTGTTCGACAACAGAAAAAGAGTCGATTGGTTTGACTCGATCGACCACTCGTCCCAGCTCCGCTCTGAGCGCACACCCCGATGAGTTGCACGAACGCCGCTGTGATTTATTTTCGCCTGAAGCTCATCCGCTCCATCTTCTTGGTTCTTTCGGTAAAGTCACGTAGAAGGGAAATAATAAAATAATAAAAATAAAACATAATAAAATAATTCTCACGACGTTTCGGCCACAACGCAAGCAGCCGTCCTCAGGTGAAGAACAGGTCTGTCGGAAAGACAGCAGTTCTAAATCCTAAGACAGCGACTTTCCGACAGACCTGTTCTTCACCTGAGGACGGCTGCTTGCGTTGTGGCCGAAACGTCGTGAGAATTATTATATTATTATTTTACTTTATTATTTTATTATTTCCCTTCTACGTGACTTTACCGAAAGAACCAAGAAGATGAATCCCTGCAGTCACGAAAGCTTTAAATCGAAGCTCATCTGCTCCGTTGCGCGTTCGCGGTTCAAGCGCGGGCGCGTAGGCAGACGGAGCAGGGTGGCCGTGCACGTGTGCGGTCGCAGATTGCATTTCTGTTGCAACGTGTAAAAAAAAAGAAAGAGAGCGACCGCGTGTCTCGTCTCCCACGCGCGGCGCGGCGATTCGTTTACGCCGGCACGTCGCCCTTTCATCTCCCGCGTGCGCGCTACGCGGCCGCCTGGTTTTGGTCCACCTGGGAATAAGGGCAGCATGTGCGGTCTACGCGCTGCTCAGAGCGCGGGGAGAGATCGGCGGCGGTGCGCAGGGGAAATATCACGCAGCACATCGCTCGGCATGCGTCCCCTTGTGTTTACATGTCATCCACATGACTCATGTGGAAATTGTTCTGCTCCTCTGACTAACGCATTTTTCAGCGACTGCATAAGAGACAAACATATGTTACTATATATTTATACACAAAGCATATATATACAGCCACACGATGCCATACATCCATTACATGATTTTTTAGAACTGCTTTTCATTTCTTTAGAACTGCTCTTTATGCTTTATTCGTCATCCCCTTCCCCCGCACCTCTGATTATCATGGCGCAAAAGAAGTTCAACGCGCATACATCATCAGCCATGATCGATCCACTGCTGGATGAAGGCCTCCTTGCGTCATTTCCATTCCGCATTGGCCCTATGGTGCCAGAGTGCATCTCACTGCTGCTGTGCGCTTAAACAAATAAACTCAAACTCACCGCTCCACCTTTCGCGGCGCGTCCTTCTCCTCCTTTGGCTGCCATACTGTCAGCAGTCCCATTCTTCAGCCAAGCTTCATGCTCTATTGAACTTCGGTTTAACACGTAGGCTTTCGCGACCAATATTATTCATATTAAAGTTTTTGGGTTAGATCGCGTAAATATTATTATGTCGTTAAGCCCGCCACAAATCTGGCTGTCGCCTGATGAAGCTAGTTGTAATTACTGGCGAAACGTCGTACTCAGATTGTAAATGTTGTGGATTTGCTCTCCAACACACCGGTGTGCTGTACAAGTAACGAATTGGCACGTTCTGTTTACGTGACAACCCTTACTAATTGGCTCTGTTGGGTGGTGGTGGGGTTAACGACACTTTTATATTTATGCGATCTAACCAAAAAAGAAAAATACCTATATTATGGATCATTTGCTGTGTTGGTAGATTTAGAATGCAGAACATAATATATATATAAGTAATTCTACAATAGGGTCACTAGAAAACAAATTTAATAATATTTAAGTCCATCAGTGTCCGGGGGTTCTGGATCAAACTTTTCCAGCAGCGTCTGTTTGGACAGGAAGACCCTGAACCTGCCGATGAGACTCAGAAAGTCAAAACTCGCCCAAAGTCTTTTGCCCCTGAAGCAAATGTCGATGGGAATCACGTGTCCACAATGCGTGTTGTACATACGGTGGTTTCCAGGAAGATCACGTGTTCCAGGTGACGTGCACATTGACGGACCTGTGCGACGAGTGCAAAGTGTGTAGCGGAAGCTAAAGATGCAGCCCTGCAATTCCCTGCTCGTGCCCGTGCTGTCGGAAGAGCCTCCACTGGGCAGGGGGGGAGGGGGGAGTTTCAGAGAGCCCTTGTAGAAGGCATTTTAACCTCCTCCTCTACACCGGCTAGATATCCTGAAAGTGGTGAGAGTACCCACAGTTTACCTCGCCACACATGGTGGTGATATTCTCCCATGGTGGCAGGAGGTCGTGGGTGTGATCCCGACCCTGATGTGTATTTAGAGTTTGCATGTTTCTCTCCCCGTGGTCGCGTGAATTTTCTCTGGGTCCTCCAGCTTTTCCGTCCACATTTAGAATCAACCTGCGTTTAAGAGTATTTCGCTGTTGTACATTTCCACGTGATAAGCCACTTCGTTGAGCTATCATTTGTAGGCCAGGTCGCTTCTATATAGCTCAGTGGGCCTTACCTGGTAAACATTTAACAAAAAGTTGTATTAATAAATAAATATTTCCATGGCCCGCTGATCGGCTAAACTGTGGAATTCCCGTTTACACTGCTGGGTCAGGAGGGTTGGGTGGGATTTAATAAGCTTACCAACGTGGCGAGTTGTGAGTTTGAACTGTCCGACCTCTGGACTGCGAAATCCAGCTTGCTAACCATTACACTGCAGCAGCAAGTTGCTAATCGCTCGGGTAATAGTAAAAAAAAGCCAGCTGTCACGTCTTCATCAGTCTTGGTTTTGTTTTCCCCACTGCAGCGCAGCACCGGTTGTTTAAGGCCGTGTGTGTGCGTGTGTGTGGCTTTTGCCACCGGGCCAGTTTCACGTGCTGCGATGTATATTCGCTGCCTCCCATTTCGAAGGCTCCCGAGCCACGAGAGGCCGCCCCCCGGGCGTAGGGCCCGGTCTGTCGCGCTGTCATCGTTGTGTCTCGGAGACAAAACAAATAAATGCATCGATTTCTGTTCTTGTAAAAAAAAGAAACTCTTCCGTGTGCGCGCTTGCCCTGGCCCCGGGGAGAGGTGAGCGTCTCCGTGTTGGAAGGGTTCAGCGGTTTTGGATGATTTGTAATCGTTTCGTACGTTTGGTGTTAGCGCCAATCTCTCACGAACGCGCGCTGTATTTCTCGGACGAGTCTCGTCCGTCAGTAGGGGGGAGCGGGAGTGCAGCGGTTAGCGCTGTGCTGCGCTACGACACTGGTGACGATTATCTGAACCGGTCCTGTGCCTCCCCTAGGTCGACTCGGCCTCAAATTAGTACCTGGCGCGGTGTGTGAACATCGCCACTGGGGAGACAAAGGCGGCCCGGTGTGGTGGTGGCCACCCACCCCCCTCGTGTCCTGTGCCGGCCTTCATGGGTGTTGCTCTCTGACAGCACTTGCCCCAACAGTCTGCTAAGGCTATCTGGGGGACCTTTGTTTTTGATGGTGCTCTGTGGCTTTGCCCATTTAAGTAATTTTTGACCATTGACTCCTCATGGTGATGATCATCACTGAACAGAAGTTGTATTTCCCACTGAGTGAAGCCCTTTGAGCTAAGGAGCTCTCCTTTTCAAAGGGGGCCACTCGGCCAGCAGACAACATCAAAGCATTCCACAATTGCAGATTTAAAAAACAAACAAAGTTAATTGTGGCAATTATGTTGTAAAAGTACGTTCACACTTAAACGTTAGTGTTGTTAATGGAGTCGGTTTAAACGAGGACAGAGATGGCTAAATTTAGATGCCAAGAAACACAAACTAGATGGTTCCTCATACTTTGGGGCAGCAGCAACATTAAACGCTTCTGAACCGAATTGCGCGCGCGAAATCTGGGAACTACGAACAGACAATCATATTGGACACTGGACCCATATTAACAAATTCAGAGCGCATAAGCTACTCGCACAAGTTATTACGATGCAACGCTGTGCCGAAACCGCCGTGTTTCACGGGCAGCTATATTCTGCGGTAGTCGCGCGAGATGGCCAGAAGTTGCCCTCTTGACTTTTCCCCGATTGTGAAGATTGTGAAATGTTTTTTTTGTTGGCACGTTTGGACTGTGCCGCCAGTGCAACACGCACACAGCACAGCCTTCGCATCTCGTCAGGATGACGCTGCGGCATCTTTAAAGTCCACTGGGAAGCGGACTGCCGCTCGTTTATGGTTAATACAGCCGCCAATATTAACCGGGGTGGTCGCGTGTCTCGAACCGCAAGCGGCAAATGTCTCCTCCTTTTGGCCGTGTTCGTGGGTCGCTCTGCGTGGAACCGCGTTTGCCCGTAATTCGGCACGTTACGCGGATGTGAAGATGATTTCCTCCTTGGCGGTGGCGTTTGGCAAACCGGCGCAACTGACAACTTTAATTTTGTCCGCTCCCATGCGCCTCTTCCAGCGTAGTATATCCCATGTAATTCCATTACAATGTTTGGGATCCCGCCGGATTTCTCTGATATTTTGTTTAAGTTTCTTCGAAAGTGCCAATTCTAAACATTGAGGGTGCATAAACGTCTCCAAAATTGCGCAAGCGGTCATTGTTCAAACTCGTCTGCGCTGTGATCATTGATCTGCGAAGCGTGATACACTTACTGATTGCTTCGACTAAAATGCTGCTTTTTTGGGATCTTTAATGAGCACACGGGGCGATGTCTGGTGTTGATCTGCAAGGAGCTGTCCTGTCATTTATAAATAGTAGCATTGCGTAGTATCCACGTATAAAAATACGCCGTGACTCAAGCACCTCCGCCTGTTATTGAGCAACAGGCTGTGACCAAAACAGTCCTGTTTTTTCATCACTAATTTAGAGGCCTACTCCTTCATTGATTTGCTTATCGGGTCTCAAATTCCATCCTCGTAAAACAGCGCTCTCCCACGGAATCCGCTGAACCTGAGCGAGGTTAATGATTCGCCAAAAGTGTCCGCTGGTTTTTATTTAGATTCAAGCGCACGGCATGTTTTTTTCCCTTCCTTTATTTTTATTCCTCAACAAAACAGTGCAGTGATTGGGTTTTTTTTGTTTCGTTATCGACCGGTTCCCCCCATTCACGCGACACGTGAAGCACGTACCGACACTTTAGGTTTTGCATCGCGACCTATGTAACCACCACGCTTGCGTCTCTTAACATCGGTACTTGACGGCATCTGTACCTGTTGCGGGACGCCCGCGAAATATAGCCTAAGCAGGTCATTGGGCCCTTCCTGCTTAAAATAAATCTATCTGCCTATTTGTTGTGTTCGGGGTCTCGCGTGAGCTCTGTCACGCATGTTGCTCGCGTGACTCTTACTCAGCACGCAGAGCGGGGAGCCTGTTGCTGGTGGCCTCGTTTGCTATTTGACAATAAAAAAAACCGACAGGGAAGTGCCGGGCGCACGGCGTGATGTCATTGCGACGGCACGCGGCACACACCAGAGGTCAGAACACGAAAACATTGAAGTCCGGGCTTAGCAGCTAAGTGGCTCTCTGGCTCTTACATGCGGAGCCGTTGATTTAGTGCCTTATCCGAACGCGAACACTCTGCAGGGTCCGGCGTGTGGCCGCTTTGCTCGGGGGGGTTGGGTGAACACGCGAGCGCGCGCCGGCCGCGTTACCGCTCACGTCGGAGAGATCGAAGCCATGGCCGCCGCTGCCTCAACTAAAACCAAACTATTTAAACTATTTTTGTATTTTACCAGGCAAGGCCCACTGAGCTACGATGCTCTTTTTCCAGAAACGACCTGGCCACCACAAACGATAGCTCAACGAAGCCGCTTATCACGTGGAAATTTTTAGCGGCCAAATACTGTAAACGTGTCATTCGAAATGTGGAGGGAAAACGTGGAGGACCCGGAGAAAAAATTGATGCGACCACGGGAAGAGAGACATAAACTGCAGGCATCAGGGTGGCGATCAAACCCACGACGTCCCGTAGACCAGGCGAGGTAGTTAACATCTTGCCGCCGTGGCGCCAGTCGTGGCACAGTTGCCAGGCTCGGAATGTCCACGGCACCGAGCGATATTCAAAGCTGCCATTACGCAGGCCCCTGCCTCTTAAATTGCGCACAATTCATTACGTAAATAGATCGAGTGTTATTCGGGAAGTCTCCGCGCCGTTTTTGGTAACCGTATATCTCGCCGTGAATTGTTTTTTGTGCTCTCGCGATTAGCGGGATTCATTGTCTCGACTTGGAGGGGGCGACCGGCTCACTTGGGCACTGTAAATAAGTGAAAATCCACAAAAAAGCACTCAACGTAATGTGTCTTAACCGACCGGCAGTTCCTTTCAGAGAGATATTCCAGAAACGGCCACGTACTTTTGCAAAGCCGTCGCAACATGATATCGAGCATATGTATATCCTGTGCTCAGCTATACATCACATTATAAGCAAACTGACGTTTTTAGGCCTCAAAATAAATACAACATTTACATTAACAATTTAGTTTATGTATAAAGCGTCTAAATTTAATTGCGTCTCAAGATGCCGTAAAACGCCAAATGGTACTACCACCATGTCGGTTTTCGCGGCCGGGCTCCAAACAGTTTGTACTCGGCACAACTTAAAAAACGGCTGTGCAATACCAGGCCGAGATCGGAACTCATCGTCACAATTTAGAACCCGGTTTATTTTGCAATGGGCAAACTGAAATGTCAGACCAAAGATCCTAAGTGCAGCGGTTCCTACTCTTTCACGGGGGTAGGGGGGCGGGGGCACAGGTTGCAGCGTGGATACCGTGCAGGAATTTTTTTTCTTTCAAATGTGTACTTGGGAATGTCAGAGGCAGGTAACAGCAATACACAACACTTCTTTCGCGCCGTACATAGCCAACCGTGATAATCGGGGGTGTTGGGGGAGGACAACACGCACCAAACCGCCGTTGACTTAGAGGGGGCTTGGGGAGAGAGGCGACGGGGGTTGGGAGGGCATGTGGGGGACCAGTGGTCTTGATTGCTTGATTTGGAGGGGCACCGTGCTAAAAAAAAAAAATTGAGGACCCACCGGCTCCGACATGGCCGTTGTGAGCGTGCCGGCCACTTTGTGTGGCTAGCAGTGAGTGGCGAGGCACAGGCCCCCGGGGGGAGCTTTGTGTGACTGTGAGGAAGGGAGCGGCCCTTCCTCCGATGGCTCCCGAGGAAGCTGAGCTCACTCGGCCGCTCGCTTTTTTTTTGTCCGTTTTAGTTACTGGCCTCGTCCGTTTATTGAGTCGGTTGTTGTTGTTGTTGTTTTAATGAAGTCGGCGTCGCGTTATTCATTTTTCAGACGGTCGTTTTTTGTTTTGCTTTATAATTACGGCCGCTGCTTTCCCTACGCTTTGCGCGCTTATTTACGAACGGCATCTACATACGCCTGTGAAAATACAAACTAGGTTGTTGTTGTTGTTGTTTTACAGCAAGAAAGAATGGTCTCGTAAATACAAAGAGACTCGGGAAACTAAAATGTGAGCGAATAAGTTCACAGAGTTCGTGAAACGGTAAAGGTGCAGCTCTGCAATTGCCTGCTCGCCACTGCTGGCGGAAGAGGCTTTCACTTGGGGGCGCTCTAGAGAGACCCTCTTTGGGAGTATTTGGCCTACTACCTAGAAGAGGGGCGAGTAGCCGCCCATTGCCCCACCACACGCAACTTTTGCCACTCGACTAAACTGTGGTCCACCAATCTGCACTGATTGGTGGACAAGAGGCAGGAGGAGGTGATTCATGAAACCCTCACCATCTTTTCAACTGCTGCGCCGGGAGATCGAATGGAGCCGGCGACCTCCGAATTGCAAGTCCCACGCGCAGCGTCACCAATGGAGCTGTCGTGAATGTTGAATTTGCTCGAAGCACGCCCTAAGAATTGGACATGGCGTACTATGCGTGTTGTGTGTAAGAGCTGCTTAGGTTTTTTTTTATTATTCCTGACGCTAAAGGGCCTTTGGCAAACCCCTTGAAAAATAATTAAGGCTTACGCGTTTTTGATTTATGACCGCGTTTCCTCACGGTGTGTGATGCCATTCCAATGCTGTAGGGTGCTGAAGTCTGCAGGAAAAACAAAGGCACACATCCCCCGTGTATCCGTCTCCCCAAGTTGTTGCCATCTTCCCTACGATGCTAGTTTTGTGTTACATTTTTCCATGGCCTCACTATCAACTTTAGGTGCATCGAAGCTAAGTGAGGTGCGAACTAATGTCCGGCCACTTGAGAGAACTTCCTCTTTCATACATTACTTTTACCCATTATTATTCTGCCCATTAATTGATCTTTGGACCTTGCTATTATCTGTCCATTTGTTATTCCTATGAGCAATGCTTTTGTGCAGCTATGGGGACAAATCCAAAAGTGGTGGAAAACGAATCCTATTATCTGCCACTCATCCGCAGTTTGACCTCGATATGATTCACCCAGAAGCGGTCTTTTGGAAGTATGACCATCCGCACTCAAGCAAGATTAAGACTAGTAACCCGAAAGTGGCGGCAAATTATATTATCTGCTGTTTTTTTGTGTGAAGATATGTGAAGTAAAATGCACATATAATAGGATCCAGCCATAGTGCTCCCGATACCCGGACAAACACGAGGCCTTTGGCAAATCGCTCTTTCTTTCTCGCCAAACTCTGCTCCAGAATTTTCTTTGCTGCCGGATAATATTGATGTGGAAAGCCAATGAGTAGCGCTGTGGCACTCAAACACGTTCACTTATACGTGGAGTTGCTTGCGTGCGGCACGCCGCGTCCACGTACTCGCCGTGCCCCGCGTCACAGCTTTCGTTCCGCCGTGTTTTCAGCGAGGTGAGCGGGGTGAAACGGTTAGCGCCCTCGTTGGAACAGGAGCCGGCCAGGTGTGTGGCCCCATTAGACGGTGTGTTTACGCGACACGCGCGCGCACACACACACACGCGCACGCACGCAGAGCCACGTGCAGGTGCGCAGTGCTCGTGACGCGCTTCTGTTTTTCTGGCTCCGAGGACGAAATTTTTACTTCATGCGTACGTCGCGAACGTCACGAGGTTCGGGCAATTACGGCCCGCCGTGGCATGAGCTCAGTCGGCCTCAAAATGGGTTTCAGACGAAACCTCCGGCCTTGGTTGACAGGTGCTTGAGGAATTTTTCCTGAAGCTGGACTCGCATCATCACCGGGGGTGGTCGCCAGAGAATGACGGGACCTCAGATGGAGAAACTGCCTCTCAGGTGCAAATGTGTTCCCACGTGGCCTCCCACCCACCTCTGGCCAATTACTCACGGCCTTGAAATTGCCGCTTGGAAGGGAAAAAAAAGAAAGCAGCGTTGCAGCAACAAAATGTGGCCTTTGGAAAAAAACAAATAGTGAAACCTTTCTTGAAGAATGTCAAAAAGCATACCTTAACAAGTCTAAATTTTTTAAATAAAAAGTGTCAGATTTTACGAGTTATGGAGGAGTGGTATGTTCCAATGGCACGAAGGGTAGGTCATTCTACATTACCATGGCTGGGAACAGTCTGTCCCATAGGGTAACCACTCTGAACCTCTCAAAAATGCGCTTTAAAAAGTGATGGATAGGCAAAGTTGACACCCAAGACCAGGACTTTTTCCAACTGCCAGTCGTGTCACTCCAACCACGGCACATCCTGGCCAGACACTTCCACAACAAAAAGCCTGAATACGCATCCTGAATCCACAACCCATTGGAGTGACCCAGCTGAGAAGGACCTCTGCTTCGGGGGCTCTCTAGCAGGTATTTTAGCCTACTCTTCCACCCTGACCAGACATTTGGAACATGGGTGGGAGTACCCATACTTGACCCCCATCGCCGCACGTGACCTGTCGGACGACTGCGATGCCACCCATTTATTCATAATAAAGGTTTTTGGGTTAGATTGCATGAGTATAAATGTGTCGTAACCCCCCCCACCACCCGACACACACGGCCAGTAAGGTTCGTCACGTAAACAACGCGTCAATTAGTTACTGCTTCAGCCCACCGGTGTGTTGGAGAGCAAATCCACAACATTTACAATTCATGCTGCCGGTTGGCCAACGGCCAAGAGAGGTGCAGACCCTTGTTTCAACTGCCGCGCTGGAAGATGGAACGGGCGATCGCGCGAGTCCAGCGTGCCGACCGATAGCACCGTGGCGGGGCGACGTGTTGCTTAGAACAGTTTCATTTGTGTGCGCTCAGTTTGTTGTCCTTCACTCGCCCCCCAACCCACGCATGTCTCTGATTAGCAAAGTTGGCTGCGTACCATGCGATAGAAGTTCACCATACATACGTCAACTAAAAACTCAACTAAACCACTTATATTTTTACCAGGTAAGGCCCACTGAGCTGTCTAGCTCTTTTTCAGAAGTGACCTGGCCACAATTGACAGCTCAACGAAGTGGCGTATCACGTGGAGATTTATAGCAGCCAAATACTCGTAACGCGTGATGTTGATTCTAAATTTGGAAAGGAAAAAACCGGAGGACCCGGAGAAAAATCCACGTGACCACGGGGAGAGAGAGAGAGAGACACGCAAACTCCAAATATACAGCAGGCGTCGGGGTCGGGACCGGACCCACGACCTCCTGTATACCAGGCGAGGTGGTTAATATCTCACCACCGCGGCGCCCCACGTGCATACGTCCACTTTACCTGCAGCTCCCCCTCCAAGATGCTGAGCAGGCACAGGAGGTCCTTCTTGCTCAGCTCGCCCCCTCTGCGCGCGTGCCGCTGCTTGGCTGGCCCCGGAGTCCCCTCCGGCACCGCCACCGCCGCCGCCTCCTCGCGGCCGCTCATGGTCCCGGCGCGGTGGTCTCGGGGAGCCGGCGCTGCGTTGTCGCGAGCGTCCACTCCTCCTCCTCCTGGCCCCGAGCCCGGCAGCTCGCCGCACCCGGTCTCCCGTTCCGCGCTGTTGCTTCGGCTCTGGTTGTTACCGCTTCCTGATCTCATTGTTACCTGCGGTGGTGGTGGCCAGCCGGAGTGGGGGGGGGGGTAGGGGGAGGAATGGGTGATGGGGAGGGGGGTGACCAGGCAGTGGCCAGCAAGGGTGGAGGGGGGGGGGTTGGAGAGAGGGGGGTGGTGGTGTTGGCCACAGAGGGGATGGAGTCGGGGTGGGGAATGGGACAGCGTCAGGGTTCATGGGTTGAGGATTTAAGCAAAGGGTTATCTCGGAGGCTTTACGACTCAGAAGAGCTTTTGTTTTTCAGCAGTACAATAACAAAGTGTATTTTTTTTTACCTGCCACAGAACAGTCAACGATGGTGTGTTTCTAGGGGCCTGTTGCAAAAAAATTGTTTTGGTTTTTCTCTGCCGACGTGTATTTTCGGAGGGCTCATTCTCAGGACGCTTTGTTGTTCGGCAGCGCAGCACTCTGCGCGTCCTTCATCTGCCAGAGCTCGACGTCAACTCTGAAAGCAAAGTCTGAGAAGGTTATTCAATTGTTTGGTTTAGTCATTCAAAGGCAGTTCACCGCAGCCGCCTCCTTGGCATCTTGTTAAGCCAACACGAGGGGCACTCGCATTTCCTGGCCAAGGAAGAGCACGCGTCAGCCGTCCGTGATGTGCTTTTGGGGGGGGGGGGAGGGGGGTGAGGTTGTTACCCACGTGTGCCCTTCGGCGTGAAGTCCGACATTTGGCTACGTGTGCAAAGTGCTTCAATGAAGAAGCCTCCCAAGAGAAGGGGCTCCGAGTCTCGTCGTGGCAGAACGACAACAACGGCGCACGGCGGTGAAAAGATGAAAACACATCGGAGGTTGATCCGGCACAGCCGCGAAAACCGACGGACAAGTAATAGGCCATGATGGAGGTTTTTTTTTTGTTAGACCGTTTAAATATGAATGTGTCGTTAAACCCGCCACCACCCGACACAGCCAATTAGTAAGGCTTGTCACGTAAACAAAACGTGACAATTCGTTACTGGTTCGGCACACCTCCGGTGTGTTGGAGAGTAAGCCCACATTTACAATTCGAGCACGACGTTGATTACAACCAGCCTCATCAGGCGACAGCCACAGTTGTAATCGGCATCAAACCCGGCGGTTACCCCCTTGGAGCAGATGCTCTCGCTCTCTCCCTGTCCCGTCAAAACTTTCTTCGGGCTCTTTGTCACGCAACCCCTCGTGTGAGGACCGGCCCCGGCCCATGTTTGTGTCCGCAAACGCATCAACAAGGCGGGCACGAGTTCACGCCCAAGCTCTGTTGTCGCGCGGATTAGGGGAGGTGCGGCGAGACCGCGTTTCCACGCCTTCCCGTCGACGACGTCGCAGCCTCACCCCTGCGACCGAGGGTTGCCGCCTCTGATGAGGTAGCAACAAACCAGGAGGGGTTTCCTTGGGAAGAAGAACAATATCCCGAGGTACCAGGAGAGAGAAGGGGCGGGGGGGGAAGACTTACGTGTGACTGCGTCACGTTGAGCGGCATGTCATTACACAAAAAAACAACGCGGGACATTTACTGTCCCACGGGACGGCTGCCTCAACACGAGGACAATCCTGGAAAAGCCCGGAGAGGTGGCAACGCTCCCCTGACCTCTTCCTTCCTATTGGTACGACCGCTCGTATGTTTGTTCTATCATGGATCTTCGAGAGAGAGGCCTTAGACTACCGCTCACGCAGCGAGCGACGCGACTTTGTACTTTCCCATTGCAAAGCACCTGAGGAGAGCGCTTTCAAGCGGCGATTCATTTTGTCGATGCGAATCCGCGAGGCTGAGCGCGGTCAAAAAAAGACAGCCCCCCCCACACGCCCGGTGTGTCCCCCTCGACATGTGTCGTGCATTGCCGTACGGCACCGTGTCCGACGTTTCGCCGCACATTTCCGGAAGCTTCTTAAGCCCACCGAATGCGCGTGGTAAAACCCGACGACGAACGTGGTGGGGGGGGGGGAACTGTGCAGCGGCGGGCCACGAAAGAACTTGACAGCAGTCGACGGAGCCCTTGGCCTCGCTTCAAGGTTAACAACTCTGTGGCTGGCGAGGGCAGCGCTTGGGAGCTGCCTTGTAATTATGCAACCAACCTGTAAACTCACACGCAACTCAAACAGCATAAAAAAAAACTCCTAGCCCCTTCACCGACTCCCCCAACCGCCCCCCCACCCCTCGCCGCGTACCAAAAACAATAACAGCGTAAAAACACGCGCGCTCGCACGGACGCGCGCGCCGTAACGCCGCGTGTTTTGGGTCGCGCCGAAAGGCGCCTCCGCTCACCGAGAAATTTCGGCTAAATCCTAAAAATCCCGCGAATCCTAAGAATGCGCAGCGGTGAGCGAAGGCGGCCCCATATATGTACAAGCGCGGGCGGGCGGGCGGGCGGGCGAGGACTGGCGTCTTGTCGGCTGGGACGCCGCGGTGTGCGACCCCGTCCTGCCCGACGGCCCCGTGCGCTCTCCACGTGGCAGGACGACGGCGCCTGTGAAAGTGGCGCTCGCGAGCAGCGCCTGTGAAGGGGCGGTGTGGCCGGCACCACGCCCGGCCGCATTCGTCTGCATAGTGGCGATGTTTACACGCAGCGCCACGTACTCATTTGAGGCTGAGTCGACCTAGGGGAGGCTCAGGACCGGTGCAGATATTTGTCACTCTTATATTGGTCGTGAGCGGGAATTAAACGCGGGTCGCAGGGTTCTTACCGCAGCACGCTTAACCGCTAGACACACGCACACACACGCAGACACACGCACACACGCACACACACGCATACACGCGCAGACACACGCATACACACGCAGACACGCACACATACGCAGACACATGCACACACGTACACAAACGCGCACACACGCACACATACACACACGCATACACACGCACACACGCACGTACACACACGCAGACACTCGTCAACGAGGGCACGAAGAATCCCCGCGGCTCACCCTCACCTCGCTCTCCCACCTCTTCCGCCAGCCCCTCTCGAGGTGACGTCTGTGTCGGGGCACGCTCCTCGGTAATTTCACACAGATGGCCATTACGGTTCGCTTGGCGCGCAAGCCAGGTGAACCTCCCCCCACCCGACCCCACTCCCCCGACCCCATCAGAGGACGTGCGGTGCTGTCGTGGGTATTTCGTCGTGCGTTATCACTGAGCGATACCGGCATGCACGGCCTTGTTTGCATTGTCGCAATGGTTTGTACGTTCGATCAATTATTGAGTTTATTTTATAACTCGGGGAGGGCAGAGTGCGGCTCGCCCGACGTGCTTTTTGGGTCGTGCCGCGTGTTCGGCGCGATGGCCAGAGCCTTTCCGAATTCAGCTGCTGGCTGATGTCAAGCTCTCGGTACGCGGCGCGAAACGTCGGACACGGTGCCCAACAACACGCGGGGAGATGTATGCGGCCCAACGGCGACAACACGCAGGCGGCGGTTGTAAGCGTTCTTTTTTGCAAGGAAGACGTAGGGGGCGCAGAAAATTATCCGCCAAAAGTTCTGCCAAAAAAAACCCGATGAATTGTATGATGCATTTATCTTTTGCGCTCGTGAGTCATGAAATGGATTTGGCATGGCCATTCATTGTTTGTCATTTCTTGTGCCGAGATATTCCCGTTCAGTGAAGGGAAAAATAAAGAAGTCTCAATTGGCACTCGCAACTTCCAAACTTGGTCAAGGACCTTTTTTTCGGTACGTTGCAAAAAGCACATTCACATCATTCTCACGCAGTTATATTTATCTTTGTGGGTGCCTTATAAGGGGATTTTTTGGAAAGTCTACCATGAGTGCCCATTAGTACACAGCCAGAAATGTTACGCAAGCATTTTTGCCCGTGCATAAGGACAAAAAAATGGATTACTGCATTCCATTTTTAGACCATACCTCGTTGACTGAACATTAAGCATTTAAATCCTCCGTGCATTTTTATTTTCTATTATTAGGTCCTTTATTAGGTCATTTATTGATTTTAACATTTTCCAAAAATGACAATGAGTTGCATTTCTACAGCTTTAGTCACAACTGAACATTGTAACCATAAATGGCTCCTGTGCCTCCCTCCTCCAGACTCCTTCCGATCCGCAGTGCCGTTGCCAGACTCGTCGCCCATACCCGTGAATGAGGCCGCATCAGCCTAGTCCTCTGATATTTCCACTGTCAATCCGGTCCCAGATCAGCTTCAAGGTCACTCTCACTGTCTTCAAGTTCTTCCACGGACTTGCTCCTGCCTCCCTCTCCCCTCTCATCTCACTCTACTCCCCTCCACGCAATCTCCGACCTCTCATCTCACTCTACTCCCCTCCACGCACTCTCCTACCTCTCACCTCACTCTACTCCCCACCACGCACTCTCCTACCTCTCATCTCACTTTACTCCCCTCCACACAATCTCCGACCTCTCCCCTCTCATCTCACTCTACTCCCCTCCACGCACTCTCCTACCTCTCCCCTCTCATCTCACTCTACTCCCCTCCACACAATCTCCGACCTCTCCCCTCTCATCTCACTCTACTCCCCTCCACGCACTCTCCTACCTCTCCCCTCTCATCTCACTCTACTCCCGTCCACACAATCTCCGACCTCTCCCCTCTCATCTCACTCTACTCCCCTCCACACACTCTCCTACCTCTCATCTCACTCTACTCCCCTCCACACAATCTCCGACCTCTCCCCTCTCATCTCACTCTACTCCCCTCCACACACTTTCCTACCTCTCATCTCACTCTACTCCCCACCACGCACTCTCCTACCTCTCCCCTCTCATCTCACTCTACTCCCCTCCACACAATCTCCGACCTCTCCCCTCTCATCTCACTCTACTCCCCTCCACACACTCTCCTACCTCTCCCCTCTCATCTCACTCTACTCCACTCCACGCACTCTCATACCTCTCATCTCACTCTACTCCCCTCCACACACTCTCCTACCTCTCCCCTCTCATCTCACTCTACTCCACTCCACGCACTCTCATACCTCTCCCCTCTCATCTCACTCTACTCCCCTCCACACAATCTCCGACCTCTCCCCTCTCATCTCACTCTACTCCCCTCCACGCACTCTCCTACCTCTCCCCTCTCATCTCACTCTACTCCCGTCCACACAATCTCCGACCTCTCCCCTCTCATCTCACTCTACTCCCCTCCACACACTCTCCTACCTCTCATCTCACTCTACTCCCCTCCACACAATCTCCGACCTCTCCCCTCTCATCTCACTCTACTCCCCTCCACACACTTTCCTACCTCTCATCTCACTCTACTCCCCACCACGCACTCTCCTACCTCTCCCCTCTCATCTCACTCTACTCCCCACCACGCACTCTCCTACCTCTCCCCTCTCATCTCACTCTACTCCCCTCCACTCACTCTCCTACCTCTCCCCTCTCATCTCACTCTACTCCCCTCCACGCACTCTCCTACCTCTCCCCTCTCATCTCACTCTACTCCCCTCCACTCACTCTCCTACCTCTCCCCTCTCATCTCACTACTCCCGTCCACACACTCTCCTACCTCTCATCTCACTCTACTCCCCTCCACTCGCCCTCTTCAATTGAATGTAGGACCCTTGAGACACACGATATACATGACCTCTCTTGAAAGGGAGACCTGGGGTGCGTCGTCGTTCGGAATACGACAGAATATTTACAAACATTTAAGTGTAACAGATCTGGACTTCACAGGGTGGTCCAGATGTCTTGGGGGCCCCCCATTTTTTTCCCCTTTGCATATTCATTTCTGTTTTCAATAAACCTTACTTCGAAAAAGCATCACGTTTTAGAGAATTAAATTGACCTCAAGGCAAAGGGAAGCATGGTCTAATACAAAATATTCATAGTGGTTTAAGAGGATTCTTGAAGATTAGATCAATTACCATTTCGTACAACGAGAATTTAAAGACGATAATGAGGACGCGCTCCGTGGAGATGGAGCGCCGAGGGCAGTTAACGTGCGGCGGCGAGGTGGATTGCAGCGGTGAGGTGGATCGTAGTGGCACTCGGTGGCCGCGAGGGATGGCGACGGCGTGGGGAGGCATTCATCCAGCAGCGGATAGAAAATGATTATAAAACAAAAACCTCTTTTCTCGTAACTTTTATGGAAAGTGTGAGTACTGAACCTTGCCTAAAATAACAAACTGCGTTTTAAAGTTTGACTTTGGTGGTCCGTTTGCGCGAAGTGTCCATAAAGTGACGCGTGGCTTTTTCTGCTGAGTTTGTATTGCTTCGTATTAAAAACAAACGGGAGAGACAAGCAGTTTCATTTAACTGGCCCCGTGTGCACAGGTCGCAGAGCCAACTTGCATCAAGGCTGCGTTTGGGAATTGAATAAATATATGGACGATATTGCTTTTCCATGCCGAGGTATCAAACGCAGCCATTACCAGCCACCATATCTGCGGGATGCATTACGCAGATAATAACAGTGGGCTTATTTCCCCCTGCGTTATTCATTGTGGCCGCTGAGTACAGGCCTAATACGGCAAGAGGCCTGCAACGAGCAGCAATGTTGACTTTGTGATAGATAAGCGTCAACGCCTTGCTTGAATCGAGCAGAGGTTGTGAGAACGTGGGTAAAGAGACAACGACGGGGAGAGTGGATTCCAAAGCTGTGCAGTGTGAGGGAAGAGGCGGAGAGACACGTTGCTTTGGCCTGCAGCGTGGTGAGTGGGTGGGTGAGGGAGTGAATGGGTGGGTGGGTGAGTGAGTGAATGGGTGGGTGGGTTAGTGAGTGATTGAGTGGGTGGGTGAGGGATTGAATGAGCTAGTGGGTGGGTGAGTGAGTGAATGGGTGGGTGGGTGGGTTAGTGAGTGAGTGAGTGAGGGATTGAATGAGCGAGTGGGTGAGTGAGTGAATGGGTGGGTGGGTTAGTGAGTGAATGAGTGGGTGGGTGAGTGAGTGAATGAGTGGGTGGGTGAGTGAGTGAATGAGTGGGTGGATTAGTGAGTGAATGAGTGGGTGGGTGAATGAGTGGGTGGGTGAAGGAGTGAATGAGTGGGTGGGTTAGTGAGTGAGTGGGTGGGTGGGTTAGTGAGTGAATAGGTGGGTGGGTGAGTGAGTGAATGAGTGGGTGAGTGTGTTGTTGTGACCTGCAGTAAGGTGAGTGGTGAGTGAGTGAATACATGGGTGATTGGTTGAGTGAGCGAATATGTAGTTGCGACCTGTAGCATGGTGAGTGAGTGAACGAATGGGTGATTGGGTGAGCGAGTGACGGAATGAGTGGGTGAGTGATTGAGGGAATGAGTGGGTGGGTGAGCGAGCGAGCGAGTGTGTTGATGTGACCTGGAGTGTGGTGGTCGAGCACTGTGGGTGAGTCCACCAAAACATGGGTGGTGGACACAAACGAGTCTTAAAGTTTAAAAGAGGCGTGCCGCTTTATCTCAGGTCTTCGTCGTCGGCAAGCGCGTGCCCCGACAAAACGTATCGCTTTGGCAATTCGTCATGCGTGTTTACTTAATTTAAATTCAAAATTGAACATTCCTCTTTCAGTACCCACGGGTGAATGTTTTTGGCTTGAAGGATTGTGGTTGGCTTAGTGGCAGCCCCCGTTGCGTTGGGGAAAGGCCTCACTGCATTCTCTCCCAATCTTTCCCAGAGTTCCTCCTGTCCCATTGTGGACTCCCTTCTAAACTAAACAAAAACTAAACACTTTTTTTTTATTTTACCAGGTTAAGGCCCACTGAGCTACGTAGCTCTTTTTCAGAAGCGACCTGGCCACCACAAATGATAGCTCATCGAAGTGGCTTATCATCACGTGGAGGTTTATAGCAGTAGCCGGATACTCTAAACGCGAGTTTCTAAATTTGGAGGTAAAAACTGGAGGACCCGGAGAAAAATCCATCACGGCCATGGGGAGAACACGCAAACTCCAGTTATACAGGCGTCGGGGTCGGGATCGAACCCACGACCTCCTGTATACCAGGCGAGCTAGTTCACATCTCGCCGCCTTCCCTCGGTCTCCGCTCCGTCGTTAAAGTTGTATGCGTGTGTGTTGAACTTCTTTCGCACCGTACGTAGCCAACCGTGCTAATCGGAGGTGCTGGGAGAAGGACAGCAAGCCAAACACAATAAGCAGTTCTAAAGAAATCGATTTTCAATTTCGATTTCAAAGCGCATAGCTCCAGTGGCTTCCGAATAATTGCGTTTCACTTGTCGGCCTTTCTCACGAGGTGGCCTGCCCCATTTCTGCTACTATTTCTCTTGCAAGCGGCGCTTATTGTATTTAAATAAATAAAGTGAATTAGAAAGCCGGCAATGATCCGCACCTTGGCCCTGAATGCGACTGTTTATTTATGGCTGCTGAGTAAATTTCCTTCGAGCAGCAACCTTGTGTCACTGCAAACGGGCACGGTGGTGAAAAGACTGAAGGGAAAGAGGTTGTTTAACCTCCTTTGGCTTGTGGTCTCAGGATGTTGTAATCGCAGGCCAGTGAGAGAATACAAATACAGGGCTAACCTGCCTTGGTATCTATGTATTTCTCCGATTAATTTTAATGCTCTTAAACGGACAAAAGCCCAGTGGAGGCTGTGGGAAAGTTTGCGTGCTCCGTTTAGAATGCGTGTTTTCTTTTCATGTCGGTTATTTATGGTGGCAGCCATTCAATGGAAAGTGATGATGCGTGACACTTGCAATAATTAGGCAAATATTTTTCTACGTGACGAAGGGAGTGGCGTGGAATTACTTATTGACGTTCACATTGAAATTGGCGATATTTTACATGGTGCCAACGTGATTATCTTACTGCAACTACACTATGCAACACAATTTTTGTTCCCGGGGAGTAAGTGTTACTGTATTTGGTAATTGCTTATGCCTTAAAAGTACAGAAAATGGCGATTATTCCCCACAAACTTTGCTTTTGTGACCAGGACAGTGGTATTTAGAAATGTACCTATTTCCAATGAGCAAACGGGCGGATTTGTGTCTTTTCGTTCACATGAAGTCAGAAAAAAACAATCATCGTGTTTCTCAGTGTGGATTTGTGAACACACTTTGTAAACAGTACATAAAATAGTACGCGTTTTCAAGGCGCTGTTCATATTGTAACAAACGTTTATACCAATGTTACTCTACAGAGTAGTGGGTGGCCGCTCCTCTTATCCGCATTGATACGAGCGGTATGTGGGGACTATGGCTTAACCGCAAAAAAAACTATCTGTACAGATACATATGGATTATCAAACAGGAGGAATTAATGGTGCAACGCATCTCATCTGTTAAATATCTGCAGGTAAACGGGATTGTCATCGATTGATCCTGACTGCAGACATTGGTAGGTCACAAATAATAATGAAGATAAGAGAGCAGTTTCACTGTATTATGCAAACCGTTATGACAAATAAAGGACTTAAGTCGTATAGGCAGTTTGAGCAGATTTGGATAAGACTTATGATCCTGCCCATACCCGAGCATGGAGTGAATTCGCTTGTTCAGCTCTTCTGCGCGTTCGTCGGACGACACGACAACAGAATGATCCGTGCCAGGCGGGTCGCGGCGTTCGTGTGCGCGGTGGGACGGAGTCGCCACAAATAAATAAATTACGATTTTGACTTCCGTTTATTCGGGACCCCGGGGTCCTGCCATAAGGTTCAATTGTGGATTTAATGATTTCAAGTAATTCGGAAATTGCTCTAATACCTCTCTACACATAAACCTTCCAAGTGTTCGTCTAGTTGAGATTGCTATTACATGTGTGATCAGTGGCGGCTCCTGCAAAATCTCTCAGGGGGGGCAAATGTCTGGATGATTGATAAGGATAAGGTCCACCCATGCAATGGATAAATTAACAGCTTAAGCATGTAAAGGCAACTTCACTTCTTTAATATTAATGAAAAATAAAGTGACTCTTACAATACATCTTGTTTGTTTCTATACTCACTATTAAAACAAACCACTCAAGTTTATTTTATTAAAGATTCCACTAGGTGGCGACAAATTATATTGTTGGATGAAACGTGCTTACGTATGATGACGTAAGCACGTATGATGACGTAAGCACGTTAGGGCGAGCCCTCCCGGAAGCCATAGAGAATGCATTGCAGCGCCCCCGTTCGAAAAAAAACATCTTTGAATGTAAGTCTATGGGGCCACTCGGGGCGATTCTCAGCTGGAGGGAAATCGCCCAAAAAGAGGCGGTACTCCACAGAACGTGGCATGACGCTGATTGGACTATATCCAGAGGCACAGTGACGGCTAGCGTGACTCTGTGGTTGAATGACATTGGTGGTGCGTCGCCCAATCACCCTAATGAAGAAACCGCCCCTGTGTGTGATGTCTTGCTTTCTTCAAGGTATTTTTGCGACTCAAAGGAGATGTTTACATTTGAGTCAGACAGGCTCGCTTTCGAGACAGATGGTACATTTCATCTCAGTTGACTCATCATTCCCAAGATGTTATGAATCATTAACAGGACTCCGCTTACAAAACAAAAACCGATGTTGCGACAAAACTGAAAGGAAAGTCCATTATCTCCTATTCACTACTCATCGCACAAAATAAGCACCATTGTCTAGGCCCTCAAAGGACGGTTAGCGATACCAGACTTGCAATCCAGAAGTCACCAATTAGATTCGATCTCCCGGCGCGGCAGCCGGCAGAGCAATGGTCCGAGTGTATTAACTCGTCCCACTTCTGTCCATCCATCAATCTATACACGGAGTACACCGCAGTCGCTGGGCCGGTCGCGTGTGGCTGTAGTCAAAGTGTGAGCGCTCCCAACCTCTGCAAAGACATCCGGCCAACGTGGTAGAATCGGCAAAATAGCACCTTCTAGTCGAGGAGCTCTCAAGAGATTGCCTGTAGCGGAGGCCCTTTTTCCAGCAGCGATGCGAGCAAGCAAAGCCCATTGCAAAGGGGTCGGCACGCAACCAGTCTGTCTTGAGAGCGGCGTCCACATCAAGTCCTTGCAGCGCGTCGCATCACAGCACCCGCACGCGTTCCTTCGCCCGCTCGCCTCTTCGCGAGGGCCACCTGCGACGATGCGGGCGCCCGTGCACGCGGCGGTGGCGCGTGCGGTGCGGGATGTCTCACGCCGACACCTGCCTGACAAAGTCTGCGTCGCGCACCGTGGCTGCCCGCAGCAGAACGCAGGTGCGCGCGCACGCGGACTTACCTGGCGCACGCACGCACGCCGGTTTGGATTTTGATCTCCGCTTCCACGTGGCTGGGGCAGCTCCCAGCATCAACGGCAGCATTGGTGCTCTGACTCCCCTCGTTGCTTGCACGGGAAGGACTCGTTAGCTTCCTACTGCTTAGTTGTGTTTCTTCGTTTGTTTGATGTTGTTGCCAATTCGCGTCGCAACGCGCGGACAATCTGCGGAGCAGTTATTGCCAAACTTCGCTCGCACAAAAAATAAAAATTCAATTGATATATCGCTGTTCATGAAGGATCTCAAAGCGCTGGAGATGGGTGTGCGTCTTGGATGTTTTGTGTTTTTGAATCGTCGCAACCGTTTTGTTTGGCAGCCAAATTTCTCGCCGCTTGAGTCGAGGTGGTTCGGTGTGGTGCCGGCCTCCTGTCCAGTGCGCGACGATGGTCGTTTGCTCCCCCACGATTTCCTTTGAAGTTCTTCCCCTCCCGTTTGCGCCCCCCCCCCCCGCGTGTGGATTCTTAAAACGCACGTGTGGATGATGAACCGTGCTTTAAGGCGTCCTGCCAAGTGAGACCCATGTCCTGTGATGTGGATGAAAAAAAATGTAGTATTATGAATAATGCAGGCCTTTTATATATTACGAATAATACTAATAATATATTAATTGATTTATTTCTACTTTTATTTCTATTTTTTTATTTCTACCTACGTGACTTTACCGAAATAACCAAAGAATAATAATATAGTACTTACGTATTGTAGTGCTTAATTTATATTTTGAAAAGTACAAAATCTGTTTAGGCGCAGGCTGTTCATGTGTTGTTCTTTAATGGTAGCTTTGGTAAAACGTCCGCAAGTATTTCACAGACAAATATGTATTTTTCCAGACATACCACTTGAGGTTAATTAACCCGCCTTTTAATTCACTTCATATCGCGCGAATAATCATGTACGTTTCATGGTTTAAAAATCCAGAGGAAAATTTAATATCGATGACTTGAGTGCATATACTTATCCCACAACCATTTCCTTAAATATTAATAATCTTTAAACAACAACAACAAACGCGTTATCTGATCGCCAAATCGGGATCCCACTTTTCCCTTCCTGTGTGTGCATCTGATCAACTTTAACCCCATGACCCACGGCTCCTGTGCGAAACAGTCTGCGGGGGATTTCACTCCCCCCCCCCCTCTCTCTAGGCAGACCACAGAAATCTATTCAACCAAGTCACGTTCAGCTTGTCTGCATCCCATTATCCTTCAATTTTTGTTTGCAAAAGCGGTTCCTTGGCAAACTGTAAATCTGCTAGCCCCCTCCACCCCAGCGAGTGCTGTTTTGTCAGTTAATTTCCACAATTTGCTCCGAAACTTAATGAAAATTTCGCCAAACTAAGTTAGGACTTCCGTTGATTTCCTTGAGGCGTCTCACGGGGGGGGGGGGGGAGAGTGGGGTGAGCGGGTGGCCGCTTCGGGGGAATGTTTGAAACGCGAGCTATTTGAGCTACGTCATCTTCTGCGTGAACTCGCGACCCCCGGTTCACTTTTGAGCGGTTTGTTGTGTTGCATTTATTTTTTTCCGACTCCCCCATCTCTCAACTAAAATGCGAGCGTTTGAAAAATAAACTAAAAATGAAACTCCAAAAGAAACCCTTGTCAAGAAAAAAAAGACTTCTCATGAAATTTGACGCCTTGGCTCGTTGCCCCAATGGATTGGGGGCACCGCAGTGACAAGATGTTAACTCCTTCGCCTGGTGCGCAGGATGTCGTAGGTTCGATCCCGACCCCGCTGTATATTTAGAGTTTGCGGCGTCTCTCTATCTCTCTCTCTCCGTGGCCGCGTGAACTTTTCTCCGGATCCTCCGCTTTTTCCCCTCCACATTTCGAAACGTACGTTTAGATGATTTAAATGGGTTTAGATTATTTAACTGCGTTTAGATGATTTAACTGCAATACATTTCCACGTGATGAGCCGCATCATTGAGCTATCGCATGTGGCCAGGTCGCTTCTGAAAAACAGCAATCATTGCTCAGTGGGCCTTACCTGGTAAAATAAAAATAAATGTTAAATAGTTAATACATCCAGCAGTGAATCCACAAAGGGTTGTCAATTGTTATCCCAAGTTTAGTATCTTGAGCTTGGCTTGCTATATGCTTTAAATACAATTAGTGTTGTATTATTGAACCGGGCTTTCCCAAGCCCCTTCGCCAACCCACACTTACCAACGTGGTGATGATTTGGTCAATCAACCCGACTGACCAACAGGGCATTAGGAGGCCTTCATCTAGCAGTGAATCGACACAGGGGTGTGCATAAGACCAGGTAACAAAAAAAAAGTTTTAAAAAGTTAGTTTAGAATAACTCACTTTTGCTAACGTATTACCTGCTTCTACGGGATTTCTTTTTTTTAAGGAGCAAACATGACTTTTTTGTGTTTGCAAGTTTTCTTTTTAAAAGACACCTGACCGACAGTAAAGCCCGGCGGGGCTTTTAGAAGAACACGTGGCCAGTGTGTGTTTCAGACCGCAGGTTGACAGCCGCGCGCGCTAATGAGAGTGTGTATAGGGGGCTCTGTTTCATTTCATCGCTGTGGAACACGTGGCCAGGACGTGCTGAAGCGACGCTTCTCTGATCCTTGCTGCTGTCACGCCACGGGAACACAAAGGGTGGCGGTGTACGCGTCACCTTGTGTGCACGTCACCGTGTGTGCACGTGTGCGTGTGTCGTGTTGTGCGCATGCATGTGTGTTGCGCGGAGCGGTAGGGTAGTGATTAACGCGCTGCGCGATGAAACCGGTGACCCGAGTTCGATTCTGGCTCGCGGCGACCACCAGTGACGATTATCTGAACCGGCCCTGGCCCTCCCTTAGGTCGACTCGGCATCAAATGAGTACCTGGTGAGGTATGTAGTAAACATCGCCACTTGGGAGACAAAGACAGTCAGCCATGGCGTTAGCCATACCGCCCTCTCGCGGTCCGTCTTGGCTTTCATCGATTCTCGCTAACAGCACTTTCACCGACTGTGTGTGTGTTGACTACATGGGGGATCTTTGTCTTTGGATATATGTGGGTCTGTGTGTGTGTGTTTGGCAGAGTGTTGGCCACCTCGTGTGCCATGCCGGCCTTCATTGGTGCTCGCTCAGAACACTTGGCCCAACAGTCGGTTCAGGCTCCACGGGGGATATTTGTCTTTTCTTGCAAGCTCGTGTAGTTTTTAAAATCCGTCTCCTCTTGGTGCCACCGACACGCAATCGGTGCCGTTCAAATAATGCCTGTGCAACTGGGGGGGTGAGGGTCACATCCACACGGCTGCATGAAGTCATGTTCTCTCGGCAGCTACGTTTAGTTTCGGTTCTCTACGAAGCGCAAACCCAAAGGAGGAACCAACGCAGGCCTCTTAAACCGTGAACATTTGTTCAGCACTCCACGCGCACGGTCACGGTGATAACAAAAAATCCAGGGAAAACATTTGAGACAATGTCTTCCCCACATCCCTTTTCTTTTACAAGCGAAAAGGATGTTTCAGCCGTGTAACTTTGTGGCTGAGTTTAGTGCGTGCTGTGATTCGCATGTCCTGTACGTTGAACTTCTTTTGCGCCGTACCTAGCCAACCATGCAAATCCGAGGTGCGGTGGATAAGGACGGCAAAACTAAACGCAAAAAAGTCGTTCTAAAGGAGTGAGTTTTCAATCTAGATTTTAAATAAAGCACACAACGCCAGTGTGGCTTCCATTGATTCGATCTCCTGCCGAGGCAGTCGAAACAAAACGCGCACGCTGCTTAAATTCCACCCCTGCCACGTGTGGTAGGGTAAAGCGTGGGCGACTCACGCCTCTTGCAGACACGTCTGGCCGGTGTGCCAGAGTAGGCCAAACACCCTCTGGTGGGGAGGTAGTGGGGGCGGGGGGTGCTTTCTCTCTCGAACTCTCCGAAGCGGAGGTCCCCTTCCGCCAACAGGCGCACGAGCAAAGGAATTGCAGGGCTGCGCTTTTACACTTGCCGCGGCAAGTCCCCCCGCGCGAAACGTCGCCACGTTTCCGCGATGTCTTCACGCGATCGGCCCCCCGCTTGTTTCAATTTCTACGGACACGTGTGCACCGTGCGGGTGTCGAGAGACATAGCTTGCGGGTGACGCAACGAGCACCCTAAAGCCCCTTCTGATTTTTATTATCGCCCCGAATGAGGTCAGCAGCTATCTGTCAGCAGCAGTGCGTGCCTCTCCCCCCCCACACACACTCCACTCCCACCATCCTTCGTGGGGGGGGCGGTGTGTTTGAGGAGCGGTGGCGCAATGGTTAGCGCGCCGCTGCGCTACGAAACCCCGAGTTCGATTCCCTCCCGCGGTCAACGCCGGTGACGATTGTCTGAACCGGTCCTGAGCCTCCCCCCCCCCACCCCCCTCCCAGGTCGACTCAGCCTCAAATGAGTACCTGGTGCGGTATGTGAGCGTCGCCACTCGGGGAGACGGAGGCTGGCCCGGGTGTGATGCTGGCCACCCACCCACCACTGCCCCCATCGTTCACCACGGCCTTCATCGGCGCTACTCGCAAACAGCACTTGCCCCTGAGGCAGTCTGCTGAGGGGCTATACGGGGGGAATCTTTGTCTTTGTGCGGGGGCACGGGGTAGTGGTGGTGGTGGGGGGGAGTGCGCAACAGGAGGAATCCATCAAGCAGTGGTGGTGGTGGTGGTGGCTCCTCCGCCCAAGGCAGGTTTGATTCACTGTGGCGTGTTTGCGAGCTCTCGGTCGCGAGCAAAACGAGAGAGGGGAAGAGTCGTCGGGCTGAGTGCAAACAGATTCCACCACCACCACCACAGGCGGAGTTTTGACTTCTATATGTGAGGGAGGGGGGGTTCAGGGGTTCACTTTGTCCCTCGCATCAGGAATCGCGGGGGTCCGCGCGCACGCCCGTGGGTTCCACGCTGCGGCCACGTGGAGTTGGAGCCCCACGTCATAGGCGATGACGTCACAGACGCAGCATGCACAGCCGGTGATTGACATCGAAACGTGGTCCTTATTTCGAATTTATCCTCCGTTTATTTAAATAAAACATGAAAAATTGGGAGGGTGGGCGAGCGGGCGGGCGGGCGGGCGGGCGGGCGGGGGGGTTTAGATAAGAGGGTTGTCAGTTTTATTCTTTCTCTCGCGCTGCCAGCATGAACTAATGGCATTGCTATGTGACTTGATTTAACAAAACACTTAATTTTTCTTTATCGAGACTGATAGGGCCCCGGGGGGCTTTGGGCGCATTCGCAGGGAAGGGAAGGGGTTTGTGGAAGACGCTGCGTTGAACTTATTTCACACCGTACGTAGGCAAACCGCGCTAAACGGAGGTATGTGTACAGGGGGCGGCTCTTATACTTGCATTTAAACTCTCGTACAACGGAGCTCAATGAGAAGCTAACAGATCTGTGTGTGTGTCTTCTGGCGATCGTTCAAGTTGAATATACAGGTAGTCCCCGACTTACGATGGAGATGCGTTACGACGACCCCATCGTAAGTCGAAAATATCGTAAGTCGAAGATGGCCTAGCCTACTCAGGAGTTTTAAAGAACGGTGATAATTTGGCAAAACAGAGCAATTTACAGTACCGTACTGTATAAACTATATGCTGTATTTATTAATTACAATACTGTATTGCAAAGTAAAATGTAAAGTAAAAAAACCCAAGGTAAATTCTTAGCCTAACTATATGAACTGCAATTTAATAGAAAGTATTTTCAGGAAACAATCCTATTTGCTATAAAAAACACTTAACATGCATTGAACGTATGGTATCGTGGTAACCTTAAAATGAAATCGCTAAAGCTACGTATCACACATGCATTGAACGTATCGTAACGTATCATATTGTACTGTACTCCCCAAGATTCTGTCCGTCGTCTGCATGCTTGAACGATGTTAAGTTGTTGATGGCAATTTTGTCGTATCGCCATCGTAAGATCGAAATATCGTAAGTCGGACCATCGTAACTCGGGGACTTCCATCGTAACTCGGGGGGTTTCATCATAACTCGGGGACTATTAACATAACTCGGGGACTACCTGTAATAATAACGGACAGCCCTTTTTTCACTCCACTGCTGGATGAACGCCTCCCTCACGCTGTAGTCAATCTACTCAACCTGTTTACAAACGTAGTTATATCCATTATTATTCTTCATTTCCATCGTAAAGAGAGTTTTGTTTTAGTTTCTTTCATCAGTGGTAAAAAACCACGTGTATTTTATAGCGTTTTGTTTGATTAGATACATCTCTGACGGGTTGTGAGCGGTGTTGCAGTGCTTCCCGCCGTTGACTTTTCAACCCAAGACCACCTGAACTTGACTCACGGCCACGGCTAACATCAGCGGCTCGTGTTGATGTCTGAACCGCTCTCGGCCCTCCCCTCGTCCGCCAGCCCACGGTGACCGGCGTGGTGAAGTATTATCAGCCATCCCGCAGTGACGAGTGTGGTGAAATATTATCAACCAGAGGTGTGGACTCGAGTCATGTGACTTGGACTCGAGTCAGACTCGAGTCATGAATTTGATGACTTGCGACTCGACTTGGACTTGCATAACAATGACTTTGTCCCACCTCTGTTATCAACCATCCTACAGTGAAGTATTATCAAAGAGCCCGCGGGACAGACACGGCACGTACGATTAACAAAGTTCCGTAAATGATTCTAGATTTGAAGTTTTCGTGACTGCAAGGATTAATACTCTTTGGTTTATCGGTAAAGTCACGTAGGTGAAAAATTTGTAAAAAAAATAATGAAATCACGATCTTTCGGAGGCAACACAAGCTTCCGTCTTCAGGTGGAACCGTCACAGCAAAATTACAGTTTGCCTACGTGACTTTACCGAAAGAACCAAGAAGATGAATCCCTGCAGTCACGAAAGCTTTAAATCGAAAAGTATGAATCCTGTAAATGATCCTTATTATTTGCATCCGAATTGTATGGATGGCTCACAACCAACGCACTTCCTTGCGCGTGCAGTGAATTGTACTGCGGCGGCGGTGATTGGCGGTGGTGGTGGCGGCGACGGTGAGGTGGCGGTCACGGCAACACGACGACTTTGCTCGTTGACCTCCGAGTGAACCCCCTTTTGGGTGGGTGGGGGGGAAGCTTCGAGGCCATTTCACCGATTTGCCTACGGCCGGTCAGGCTAAGCAGACGGCTCGAGGGCTGCGGTCCACGCGTGACCATGAGACCGGCGCTGGGTCACGCAGGGGTCACGCAGGGGTCACGCCGGGGTCACGCCGGGGTCACGCAGGGGTCACGCAGGTGGCAGGTGCGGTGATCACGATAACGCAGAACTCGCCCGTGATCCCGTGACTTGGGGACGGGGTTGATGGATCGCACGGAGATGGAGCGATCGTGTGGCTGAGACGGCCAGGGGCTGATGGTGCTCGGAATTCAGCAAATTCGTTAAACATTTAGAGCCCCAAGTAGCTTAGGGGGCCCCTGATTCATGAAGGAAAGTACAAATGAACCAGGACTGAATTCAGATCCTAATACATCATAACCCAATTAATACAAGAGTTCATTAATCTTTCTCATCTCTATCCCATTAGTATCTCCCTACCAGTATTATTGGTGCGAGGTAATTTAACATGGAGGACAGGAAAGGCATTAGCTAAGTCTCTCTCTCTCTTACTCTTTGGTTCTTTCGGTAAAGTCACGTAGAAAATAAAATCAAATAATCATAGAATACGACGTTTCGGTTGCAACACAAGCAACCATCATCGGGTAAGAATGAATGATGAAACACAAACACGGAAACAACATAGGCAGACACACATGCAGAGAGAGGCACATACAAAGACACACCGAGCGAGACACACACCAAGACAAACATCTCTGTCATTCACTACAAGCCTGTCTCATCTGCAGCTCTCTCCTATAATCCCATTGCACCTCGTATCTTTTGACGTCGCAGTTTTGAAAATTTTTTTTAACAAACCCGTTCGTTATCATGCACTGCTCTGTGGGCCAAGTATCTCAGCCTTCACATCATGCAACCATGGCCTCGCATCGCAATTCATTGTCTTCCTCAACCTACGATGATTTCTCGGCAACAAAAGTCAAAGTAGCCCCCAGGGGTGCGGGGGAAGGGGGGGGTGACCGACGGAGTAGGATCACTCGCCTGCCAAGAAGCGACATCGTAGATGAGATCTCGGTTGGTCACGGACGATAGGCAGTCGCACGCGCGCGGTCCTGATTCATGAGATCATCCACAGCAGGATGGAAGATTTATTGTCATGTACCCGTTGTCCTTCCAAATCTCCGCGTGATCTGCTTACAGAAAGCCCCCTTTACCCCTTGCTCCGTGTTTACTCTTTGCCGCGGCTGCGTAAAATATATATTTGCGTTGGTTAGAACCCCGCAGAATTCAGGGCCATTGATATATGATATCTTGCACGGAGCGCGTTTAATGCGAAGCAGAATCCCAGCCGTTTAATCGTGGCCAGGGAAGGGCCGCTGTGCGGATAATCTGTGGGAGTGCCTTACAGGAACCCGCTGTGTGCCTTCGAGATTCGTGGCGATGAGTAGGGGCAGGGTGAAAACACGGAGAATTAAGGAACACATGCCCCAGCACTAACTTCTATGTGTGTGCCAAGAAGCAGAGCATATACCTCATATAAAACAAATAAAGTAAAGGCATCGCCAAGGTCGAGTCGTTTATATCACTGCGTAGGTTTCCGCGGTCACGCTGTACGGCTCTCCGATGTGATTTCGGGTTTGTGGCGAGCGCCGTTCGTCACGACGCTCCACCGATTTGCGTTCAGAAGAACTCTGAAGCTCACGGAGCGAAACGTCGGAAGTCACGCGCGGGACAACCCGCAAGCGAACCGAGAACGTGGTTTATTTAGACATCAATTTGCGGCGTCCCCTTCGCCGCGCCCCCGTCGCGGTGAGGACGGTGTGCCCGCTCGAATTTGAAACCCATCTGGATGATGTTGACCCCCTCGTCGAGCGGGGCCAGCCTCCTAATGAGAGATGAACACGATTGAGGCGAGGACACGAGCAGGGCTCAGGGTTCGGGCTGCAGCCCACGGCGAGGGGTAAGGGTCGGTTTTCGAAAGGCACGGGCTTGTGTGGGGTTAGGGTTCTCGTGGAGGCTTTCCCCATAGCTGACAGGGGTCACGAACCACGGTGGGGGGGGGGGGCTCCCAGCGAGCGCTGCGTCATCCCCGCCAGCGGCTCACGTTCATTAAAAGAGCGCGCTTGAGCGGTGCTCGTCGATGGTGATGAGTGCCCGGTGGCGGTGGCAAACGCCGCGTTCTTTTGCGCCGTTCTTATAGCGCATAGGCAGTCATCGCAAAGGCGCTGCCTTTCAACTGCAGAGTCCGCAGTAGTTTCACAGGAGGGGGGATGTTGCCGTGTGGCTTTATTCGAGTAATTTTGAAGTCATTTAAAAAAAATTCCAACACGTGGTCATATTCCAATAACATCATGAGATTGATATTCCATTCACATCACACGGTGAAACACCCTTCCCCCCCCCCTCGATTAGCACGGTTGGCCACGTACGGCGCGAAAGAAGTTCAACGTACGTACGTGCATGCCAGCGGACGGAGCGCGACGTTTAATTCTTGTCGGGTAAATAACAGCGGCGGTATTAACCAGGGCAGCCGCCGCGCTCGAACCCCCCGCGATCACCACGCAAACGGAGCCGGGCGCAATGCCGCCCCCTCGGGCCGAGTCGATCATCCCGAGGTCTCGTGCCCCAATTCTCACGCCCCCCCACGCGTCGAAGTCGGAGTGGAAGTCTAGCGCAGGGCGGTCGCGTGACCTCTCAGGGTCGTCCGCTTCTGCCGCCGTTGGTCTTCCAACGAGCAGCAAATCCCTCGCTGTTCCCGAGCTGCAGGGAAGGTCGTGCGCCTTTTTCCCAGCATGCCCGCGCGTGTATATTTAGCGCTGCGGACGGTTGTGTTTGTTGGTTACCGTTGTTAAGAAGGGTTTGTTGTTCTGGGGGCCCGCTATCTCGTTCGTTCGTTCGTTCCGCTCCCTCCTTTACACCAAGCGGGGTTTTTGGCGGCGCGGTGGTGGGGCGGTCTGCAGAGGCCCCCCTCACACCCCCCGCCCCCCCGTAACGTACCGAGCCAGCCCCTCTTGGCGAGCGTTGCGAGAGGTCAGGCCGTCGAGTCCGGGGAGATTTCGACTTCCAGGAGCTTCGGGGATTCGTAAAAGAAGTTTTGGGCCGTGTGGAAATGAGAGTTGTGTTTCTTGAAGGAAGCTTTAAATTAGTACCAAATGGTGACACAATCCATTGCCTTTGTTCCATGAATTATTTTTTACTCTTCAAGTTCGCCTTTTGCTAAATTCGGACTTTTTTCAGCCAATGTGTTATATACATATATGAAGTACTGTCTCCATCTATGATTCACTCAAACCCTGGCCATTCTGTCTCTCAGCTATATAAAGAAGGATAATTACCCTAACATTTCAGTCTCAAAACATTGCCCACTATAAATATTATCCCCTTTTTGGCAGTGTTACTTACAAATATGTTGAGTTTATGTTATCTGTGCTTTACGCACCACTGCAAACAAAGTACAAAGACAAGGACAAAGATCCCCCGTATAGCCTTCACATACTGTTGGGGCAAGTGCTGTTAGCGAGCACCTATGAAGGCCGGCACGGCACGCGAGGGGGTGGGTGGCCAACACCACGCCCGGCCGCCTTTGTCTCCCTACTAGCGATGTTTACACAACTCACCGGGTACTCATTTGAGGCTGAGTAGACCTAGGGAAGGCCCAGGACCGGTTCAGATAATCGTCACCTGTGTTGGAATCAAACCCAGGTCGCCACGTTTGTAGCGCAGCAAGCAAACCGCTACACCACCGCTCCCCACATGCATGCACTCACCTGTATGTGTATTTCATGAACGTTGCTCATTTTGTACATTTTAGCAGGTTTACATTGAGCATTTCCATGACCTTGTGGGCCACACAGAACGTAAAACATTATTTCACATCGACGTCGCCAAACAGTGACGGCCGCGGAGAGTGGCAGGTTCTCTCGGCTCGTCAAAAAAGTTCCCCGGGGGGGTTTCTTTTTGTTGTTGTTGAGCACCGAGAAACGCGAGTGACCTCGTGTCTCTCAGTGCCCACTCGTGGTCACAAACGGAATGTGCACATTGGCAAGTCCTGAACGAGCAGCGACAAAAAAATATATCATCGATAAAGTGCTCCAAAGTTGCCAATGTTCGACGAGCGGGCAAATGTTTAGCGAAACCTCGGCACGCTGCCGTGGCGTCGCGGCACCGGACTTTGCGATCGCTGCGTCGCCGGTTGGGGACAGTACAATCGACGTCAATCGGCAGGTCACGTCTGGTGGGGTAGAGTGTGGGTGGGGTAGAGTGTGGTGGGGTAAAGTGTGGTGGGGTAGAGCGTGGTGGGGTAGAGTGTGGTGGGGTAGAGTGTGGTGGGGTAAAGTGTGGTGGGGTAGAGCGTGGTGGGGTAAAGTGTGGTGGGGTAGAGTGTGCTGGGGTAAAGTGTGGTGGGGTAGAGTGTGGTGGGGTAAAGTGTGGTGGGGTAAAGTGCGGTGGGGTAGAGTGTGGTGGGGTAGAGCGTGGTGGGGTAGAGTATGCTGGGGTAAAGTGTGGTGGGGTAGAGTGTGGTGGGGTAAAGTGTGGTGGGGTAGAGTGCGGTGGGGTAGAGTGCGGTGGGGTAGAGTGCGGTGGGGTGAGGAGTGGTGGGTAGAGTGTGGGTGGGGTAGAGTGTGGTGGGGTAGAGTGTGGTGGGGTAGAGTGCGGTGGGGTAGAGTGTGGGTGATTCCACCTCTTCCAAGGCGTCTTCTCTTCCAAGGTGTAAGATAATTGGTAATTACCCTCTAGACGGGCTCTCCAGAGCTGCCTCCAGTTGAGGCCTTTGCAGTCAATCGATCAAACAAACTTTATTCCTTTAAAGCAGGGGTGGGGAACCTCTTTTCTGCCAAGGGCCATTTGGATATTTATAACATCATTCGCGGGCCATACAAAATTATCAACTTCAAAATTAGCCTGTTATATTTGGTCAAACATTTAATTAACTCACCCCTAATGTGATGGCTGGAAATGCTTCTCTTTGGTGAGGCTTGTGATGTTAGCTGGTATTGACGATGTTGCTACTCGCAACTGCTTTTCCAGGGCCAGTCTAAATGATTTTGCGGGCCTCGTACGGCCCGCGGGCCGGACGTTCCCCACCCGTGCTTTAAAGGCACCTTTCCAAAAAGAACCAAGGCCACTGCGCATAAATTATTATTCTCCGTTAAAATTGTCATCTACAACCGTAGGATTTGCAACACCCATTCGTTTTATTTTTCCCATCTGTAAGTGCCAGGACAACCTGGTGCCGTGCTCTTTTTAGTTTCTCGTTTAAAACTTTGGACGAGGAGTGGCACGGATACGCAGTTGCGGAGGTTGCAACCTTTGGCCCTTCACGCACGCGCTGCACGGATCTCTAATATGCCCTGCTGTTGACGTCCGCTCTCGTCTGCGACGCGTGCGGCTGTCCAGGACGTCTCTCGCTCTCTCCGACCGATTCACTTCACGCGCTCGCTCGCTCGCAGTCCCTTACATCCCTTCTCGCCCCGCGCCACGAGGGTGGGGAGGGGGGGGTCCTGCATTGTTCGCTTCGATGAATCGCCGACCCGGCGCGTGGAGCGCGACAACCCCGCCCTGGCATTCGAGGGTTACCGGGGGGTCACTGGGGGGTCACCGGGGGTCGTTATAGATGGCCTTCGGCGACCACACGAGCGCGGCTTGCGTATACCTATGTTGAACTTCTTTTGCATCATGCGTAGCCAACCGTGTTAATTGCAGGTGCATGGTTGTGGTGATCATGGTGGTGTGGTGATGGTGGTGGTCTGGTGATGGTGGTGGTGCGGTGATTCGCAATGTTCACGATTAACGTCGCACGGAAACACAGTGTCCGTTGAGTATTATTCGTAAAAATATAAACTGTGTGTTACGCAAAGCTCTCCCGATGTGTAATGGGGTTGTGCCACGCGTTGTTCGGCATGTTGTCCGACGTTTCGATCCACGTGCCGGGGGTTCGTTTTGGTGCGAAACGTCGGACACCGTGCCGAACAACACGAGGGCACAACCCGAAAACCACTTCGGGGAGCGGCACCGCGCAGCCGCGCAAAACCTACGCGACCGCGCGGCGGAGGTGGAAATTCCCCATTGCCATGACGGGGACGATTCTCTGCATAGGACGACTGCTTCGATCGTCCGACCAAGCGATTCTCATTTGAACAAAACTCTTCGAGGCTCGAAGGGCTGAGGGAGAGCCTGTCCCGGATTTGAACTCGCGTCCTCATGGTTGGGAACCTGCTGTTTTCCGCCAGCTAAGCTGCATGCAAGCGACTGGTTCGCATTGCGGGTGGGGTTAATTGTCGGGCTGAACGATTAATCGATTTCAAATCGAAATCGCAATTTGAAACAATGCGATGAGCAAATCGCAAAGGCTGCGATTTTTTGCGATTTGAAAAGTCCTGTTACTTTCTGATTGGAATTGTTTTATTTTTATTAGAACTTTATTTATTTAACTTAAGAATTGTGCTATGTTTGATTGTTATATTTCAATTGAAACATTTTAATAAATACATGTTGTAAGCAATTAATTTATTTTAAGTTCTCATCCTTGCATTAGAATATATATAGAGCAGTTCATATTTTGATGGTATCATGTGGTAATGCTCCATCGCATGTTTTAAATCTATCACACAGTGAATATTGAACTGAAGCTTGACTTAAACATTTAATTGCAAGTCAACTCCCAATATCTGTCAGAAAAATCGCAATTATATATTTTCCCCAAATCGTTCAGCCCTAGTTAATTGCGTAGCGAAGGAAAGTGGGAAGTTCTGTAATTTGTTCAATTCCGACAAGGTCCACTCCACTACACCGCACCATCACCATTGGCGATTTGAAATGTGATCACGGAGGGTAAATGTGAGCGTTGCCATTGTGCGGGATTGTTTACAGAGGATTTACTGTGGGAGGGAGGGGGGGGGGATTCACATGCAAGAGGTCCGGATTCGAGATAACTGTGAGTCGCGCACAACAAGTTGGCTAAACAGAATAACAACAAAAATTGTGGGAGATACGCCTGGAAAACAGAGCAGTGTGTGCACATTTAGGGTTATCGGAGTATAGATTGCAATAAAGATGATAGGATAATGTATGTATGTTGTGAACGTATGTCGCCAACCGTGGCTAATCGGAGGTGAGGATGTAGCGATTTAAGGACGATAGTAAAAGTCACCGTAACAATGTGCACGTAAACAAGTAAAAGTTCAATCGGTGCATGCTGCCAGTTACCACGTGGCCCAATCAAGAACACGGACGCTGATAGACAACGTGGGACACAATCTGACAAGTGCGTGACGGAGAGACTACTTTTCCGGCAATACCCCGAGAGACAGCAAAAGGACACGTGTTTGATAAAAGATAAGTGGATTTGGGCAGGACACATTGCAACAAGGGGCGATGGCAGACGATGCTGTAGCCGTGATGGATTAGCAGTGAAACGAGAGAGAAGATCTCGAGGGGGGACCACCACTGCGGAGATGGAGCGATGAGATAATTTCACGTGCGGGAGCGATATCAATCGTAGCGTCACTGGGCCACGAGGAAGGGCCGACGGGCGTTAGGGGGGTGCGTGGGGTGGGGGGTGATGGAGGTGGAGGCCTTCATCCGGTGGAGAGGGACAGCGATTGCGAAGGGGAGGTTTTGTTTGTAACCCCCAAGTTGATGTTTCACGTGGAGACCATGCAAGTGCGTGCGCGAATGTGTTACAGCCTCGAACAGGCACGCAGGACGTCCCAAGAATTGAATTCAACATTCCATCACCACCCCCCCCCGTGCCCGCGTCATCCAAAACAGTGCCCCTCTAAAGCACGGCTTACGGGTTGTGAAAAGGGCTTTAAGAATCCCATGGGAATCATAAAGAAATACTACAACATCTTGCAGGAATTTTAAATTCCTTTAAGAGGTGTTTGTTTTAATCCCCGAGGACCGTTTCCGCTGGGGGTTTTAGGCCTGCTTGCGTGAATTGAACAAAAATGTTTGTTCTGGCCACATTTTTTTAGTTGTTGGGTGTGTTTCTGGTGTTATCGGTGTTTTTGGTGTTTTTTGGTGTTTTTTTGTGTTATTGGTGTTTTTGGTCTTTTTTGTGTTTTTTGGTGTTTTTGGTCTTTTTGGTGTTTTTTGTGTTTTTTTGGTGTTTTTGGTGTTTTTGGTGTTTTTGATTTTTTTTTTTGGTGTTTCTTGGTGTTATTGGTGTTTTGGTGTTTTTTGGTGTTCTTGGTGTTTTTCCTCTGACTCGCTTTCGCACGCAACATGGAACGCGTCCGCAAATTGACGCGTGGAGTAACAAGGCGCGTCAAGTAAGTCGAGTGGGGAGTGGGGGCGGCAGTGAGTCATCAAACAGGCGAAGAAGGGGGGGGGGAGAACATCCCCCCTCCCTCCCCCGCTCCCTCCCCCGCTCCCTCCCCCGCTCCCTCCCGCGCCCTCACTTGCCACCTCGCACCCCCACCACCCACGAGCCCCCCCTCACCACCACCACCGCCACCCCCCCGATGCTGCAAATTAAGTCATGAGGCCCAAACGACGTAGTTTGGCTATTAATGAGCGAGCCTCCGCTGAGAGAATGCTCCGATTCAAAGGTCAGTAATAGTCGCTGCAAAGTGCACGTTCGTTTTCCCAAACACCCAAGTCAAGACGTGCCCACTCCCCTTTGAGTCGAGCGTTCTGTTCGCGCGTGTTGCACTCCCCGCTTGACTACAATGCTTTGCAGACCAGTCATTTTCATTTTGAGTGATTCCGATATCTTCCAAAGCAGGAATAATAATGCATTGATTCTTATAATAATTATCACAATCGTAATTACACGAATGATTGAAATCAACAAATAATAATGTTAATAATAATGTATCGATTATTACAGTGTCGTGTTTATAGTACGTGGTATCTATCATTGCATATATGTGGACGTGCGTATGCAACAATATATGTGTTTATATAGGCAATACCACAAAGAAGGGATTGCACCAACCACAATGCAGGAATAATGGCATTGGTGGAACGATTCACAACCACCCCCCCACCCTGGAAATTTGATCAAATGTCATGGTCCAGAGTCACGATCCGATTAGAAGATCAATTCTCCTCTGAACATTACAGTGCATAGGATAACGTCTAGAGGTTGCAGGAGTACCATGGGCACATAATTAATGGGTTTAAGAATAGAACAACATCGGGTGTTTTTTTTCTTTTACGCGCACGATTCGACGCGAGTATCGTCACCCTGAGAATCGATAATAGTGGACGAAACTGAAGAGGATTGATGGGTCGTCCCACCCTGACAGCAAAGAAATGGACTCAGTTATGTATCGCATCATCGAGTCCAACTGTAAGAGCCGTGATGACGCTTGTGTTACATTCTCTGTCCCTGCGTTGTGCGGGTTACGCCGCGGTGGCAAGATGTGAACTACCCCGCCTGGTGTACAGGAGGTCGTGGGTTCGATCCCGACTCTGACGCCTGCTGTATATTTGGAGTTTGCTTGTCTTTCTCCCCGTGGTCACGTGGATTTTTCTCCGGGTCCTCCGGTTTTTCCCTCCGCATTTAGAAACATGCGCTAAGGATATTTGGCTGCTATGAATTCACACGTGATAAGCCACTTCGTTGAGCTATCATTTGTGGCCAGGTTGCTTCTGAAAAAGAGCTGTACAGCTTAGTGGGCCTTACGTGGTAAAATTAAAAATATATATTTAGTTTATTCTCTCATTTACCATGGAATTGACTAAATGCATTCCATGTGTGTACTGTATCTATATTTGTTGTAAATACATCCGTATAGTATATATCATGACGGTTTGAAGCGTGTATATAATTTTTAAAGTGTAATGTGTGTAATTTTAATGATTGAAGGGAGTGTCAATGTGACTGTGCGTCATTGCTGTAGTTTAAACGGCAGCCTGCTGTGCGGAAGTGCTCACAGAGACGATGTCTCATTCGGGCAACGGTTCATTTAACATCGGCGGAAAATGACGATTGCCAAGAAACGAAATTATAGGCATTTGTTACTTGGGCTTCTCCTGGGTAAATGCAGGGCTAAAATCAATGTCCTTCAACTAAATCGTCCACTTCAGCCTCCGTTTTTTTAAGGGTTCGTTTTTGGTCCCCCTAGATCGTTGTTGGACGTACTCCACGTACGTTGAACTTCTCTCGCACCGTACGTAGCCAACCGCGCTCATCGGAGGTGCAGGGGAAGGGCGGCAAACTTAGCGCAAAAAGCAGTTCGTGTTTAGTTTGTTGTCCTTACCCCCGCACACCTCCCTGGCAGCGACGATGCGGCATCCCTGGCATCACTGCTGGCAGGGCTGCTGCCGTGGTCTCACGGTCAGCACACTGAGCTCGCAATCCGGAGGTCGCCGGTTCAACTCAATCTCCAGGCGCGGCAGCTGAAACAACGGAGCAGGTTTCTTAAATACCACCCCTACCTCCTCCTCCCCTCCCTCTGTTCGCCCAGCGGTAGAAGCGGCTACGACCACAGTTGGACGATTGGCAGGTCGCGTGCGGTGGAGTCAATTGCGGGTACCGCCACCTCTTTCCAAAAACGTCCGACCGGCGTCAAAAGAGTCGGTCGCAAATAGCGTGAAGCGGAGAGCCTCTCTAGAGCTGCCTCCAGTGGGGAGGCCCTTCTGCCAGCAGTGGCACGAGCGAGCGGATGCAGGAGCTGCTGCTGCCGGCGTCAAAGGGAATTCACCGATTATCTCCGAGAGAAGCGCTGGCCCAACAAACGGTGCTTCCCCTTCATTTGTGTAAAAGTATTTGAAAAAACACACCCAACTTTATCTTTAAACTGCGGCGCGCTGGCATCGCCTAACGCCGCGTGGCAGATTTAATGACTCGCCAAAAGGCCTGCCTAGGGCGTCTGCTTAAATCTTCGGTTTCCCGCAAACGTCTTCATCGCGGGCGACGCGGGGGCCCGGGAGTTCGGGCGGCACGTTCGAACCCCCACCCCTCCACGGGGAGGGCGCGAGCGGTGTCCGTTTACGCCCGACAGGTGCTGCGGCTTGTGGACCCCGATGACAAGCGGCTGGGCTGTGTGCCGCGGGCTGTCGCGGCCGGCCGATAGCCGCACGCTGACGGCGCTCCGCGAGGCTTCCGGCTCCCGTCCGCAAAAAATTAGCGTGAAGTTTTTTTGTTTGTCCGCCGAAGCGTTTGGTGCGATTTCGCACTACGTTGCGCCTTCACCGTGATCATTGCGGAGAGGCTGCAAATGACACTTCTGTTAAACGGTCGACTATTAGCGTATTTTCTGGGCTAGAAGAGGCACACCTGTAATTTCAAGCAAGAGTTAGGGGGATGCGTATTGAAATTCGGCAGGTTGTGTGTGCGCCTGTGGCCAGTGTTCATATGATTTTGGCACCAGCACAAGCTTTAGGATGTTTCACTTTCTGGAGCGCATCTTAAAATCCGGAGAATACGCCACTGAATATTTGATTTTTAGGTCGAACAAAAACTAAACTTGATGATGGTTGCAGCTTAACAGCATTGAGGTCCAAATCTATAATAGTAATATTATAATAACTTACAGCCTAATGTCAAGCCACTGCTAGATGAAGGCCTCCCCACGGTGTGATGTTCGTCATGGGGGTTGATTGACCATACTTCACCGTGCTGATCAGTGACAGTTGGTGAAATTAGAGCCAAGGTCCCGGTGCAGATGCCACTGACTGCCAGCGTTTGCCATGGTGCCTGAATCAAACTCAGGTCGCCAAGTTCAGAGCGCAGCGTGAACGGAACAATTCAATTCTGTATCGAGAGCATAGGAATAGATTTTAATACATGAATCGATTCATTGTTTATTCATAGTCTATGGATTTTATATATGTGTGTGTGTATTTCTGTGTCTCTTGGCCCCTCATAACCTAGTTTCTCTATAACAGCACTTTCCCCAACAGCATAACATTGTTTAATGGAAATCTTTGTCTTTATATACGTGCAATGTATTTTTATACCTTCTGTTATTGCCTGCGAAGACTCCAGCGTAGGCAATAATGGACACTAATCACACTTCCATCCATGATGACATTGCCCGAGAGAGAACCATTACATTCCAGGGTCCACCGTGCTGTGTGCAGTACACGCTTACCGAAGAGTGCGCATCGTGTTTACGTGTGAAACCGGTGACCTCTTGTGTTTCATTCCTGGTCACGGCTAACATCAGTGGTGACTGATATCTGAATCAGTCCTGAGGCTCTCTCCCCCTTCACCAATTCACACTCGGCCGGCATGACGTTGTATCCTTAAACAATTCTCACGACCTTCCTGCAGCAGTGGCTGTAAATTATTGCAATTATTTATTTTGACACACTCACAAAACAACAAAGATTATTCCCCCGTATAGCCGTTACATACTTTTGGGGGCAAGTGCTGTTAGCGAGCAGCACCTATGAAGGCTGGCACCGTGGCACACGAGGGGTTGGGTGGTCAGCACCACGCCCGACCGCCTTTGTCTCCCCATTGGCGATGTTTACGCGCCGTGCTAGGTATTTATTTGAAGCTGAGTCGACCTAGGAGAGGCCCAGGACCGGTTCAAATAATGGTCACCGGCGTTGGTGGCCGTTAGTGGGAATTGAACTCGGGTCACCGGGTTCGTAGCGCGGCACACTAACCGCTACGCTACCACTCCCTGCACACACACACACTTGCACGCACACGCATTTGTATACACACGCGCACAGTTTACGATTGTTGCTTCGGAGAAAACAATAAAATAAACAAAAAGGACAAGCAGCAATATAACTGTGGATTGATTGAGTCTGGGTGCAACGAGTCAGCACTCAGCCCGAGGGGGACAAAACGCATAAAACGGGTACGCATTGCTCGTTTGGGCCTGGCCACATGCAGCCGCTGATGGCGCTTTATTTGGGGCGACCCTTTAGACTCGAATGCCCGGAAGGCCCTAAGCCTGCGCTGCTCGGTTGCAAGAAGCCCCCCCCCACCCCCGCCCCCCGACCGACGGACGAATGAATGTAGGGCCCGGGGCTAATTTTAGAGAAGCACACGGAGAGGGCGTTCACACGCCGCACGCCGTAAGTTCGTTTTGCAAGAGGAGCATTTGCAGCGGCCGGCGATCGGCACTCGGTGGAATTAGAGAGCTTAATTGGACAACTGCTTTAAAAACGCACAGCTGTAGCCACCCCCCCACCCACCCCCCCTTATATTGCGCTGCTCTTTGCGCGCGAGCGTGCATGCGCGCCTGTGATATTTGCACATGCTCGCAGATGCCGATCGCTTGAATCCGAAAGACGATTCTGCAGAAAGCCCGAGCGGAGCTCATCAGCTGTTGGCTGCTGAGTTTAGCCACTGCGTGCAGAAGTGAATAACGGAGGAATACCTCGCTTGTTATCGCAGTTGGATTCCAGCACAAATACTCGTGTCTGAACACCGCACGCGCAAGGGTGCGTTTTCAAGGGAGACACGGACAGTTGTAAATGTTGCACCCTGCAGACATTAGCGACGGTCTGCGCCAATCGAATTCAGCTGAGCCCGAGGAAACCCAAGTCAGCGGCTGGCACGCACGAGGCCGCTCGTCCACCGTAGTGCATGCAAGCCCAACGGGACGAAAGAGCCTTAAGTGTTTGGGCAAAGGTTCGTGACCTTGCCTGACACCTTGCAGCCCCTTTTCTCGTACCGTGCGACGGTTTAGCCGTTTTTGCACGCCGGCAATTTGAAATATCCTCGGAGCGGACGCAGGCTGCCCGCCTCGTGTGAGCACTTGGTGCGTTGCGGCAACTTCCGACGCGTCACGGATCCACGCTTCGCGTTTTCCCGTCGATAAATTAAATGCTGCTCAGGAGTCAGTGGTTCTGCTCAGAAGCGTGTATGTTCGACTTTCGAGTACAGTACGTTCTGTCCGCACATGCAAATTAAAGTATTTATTGGTCCTCCAGTCTATTGGCTTGTCAGACAAATATTATCAAGCAGAATTTGTTTAAGCAAGTCAATTCTGGACCGGTTTTGACAGTTTCATCAGCAGAATCAGGCTTGTTCGTCAAATGTTGCTGGAATATCGGATGCATTATCGAGTATAAACTATGGGACGCTATTCAACGCAACGAGCAATACCATACTGTGCGTGATTAGTAGTTCGGACTAGAATTATGTGGTTTGATTAGAACACGACACAATCATGGAATCCAGACCTCTTGTCCGCTGCCTGCCTATATTTTTTTTACTCCCCGACATTGCGCCACGTGGAATGGGCAGCACCGTGGCATTGCTAGGTGAAGTTACAGGACTCAGGCCCTGGAATTGCTCGCTCACGCCGCTGCTGTCGGTAAGGGCCTCCTTTGCTCGAGAGGGCCCCACAGAGACCTTTAGAAGGTATGTTGCCTTCTCTTCCACGCTGGCCGGACGTCTTGGAAGCGGTCGGAATACCCACACTTTACCCCCACCGAACGCGTGACTTTGCCTGTCGACTAAACTGTGGGGCGCTCGTTACACCGCAAGCTGGGACAGAGGCAGTGAGATTTGATGAAGCCTGCTTGATGTTTTGTCCCCTAGGCCTCGTCCGCAAGGCATCCTCATGTCGTGAGTAATCTATATATATAAAAGGGAAATTTGTGAATGTGTGTCTGTTCGAAATGTTTAGCATACTTCCCGACATGCAACAAACTTGAAATTTGCCATGTGGGTAGCTTCCAGACTGTACACAATGCAAAAAGTATAAAAATAGACTTTTCTATTTTGGGGGTGGGGGGGGCGCAATAATGAATATATTTTGCACGGCAAGTGAGCGGTGACGTCACATCTGTGATGTCACCCGCATGCGGCAGCGTCACGCAGTGTGACTGCTGACGTCACGCACCCCCCCCACAACCCTCCACGTAGGCCGTGTATTAATCCAAGACAAGAATCCAAGTCCCGGGCGAAGCCGGGTAGTAAAGCTAGTTTATTTATAAATCATCAATGACCAAAGGTCAATGCATTGCTTTGCTGGTGCTGGTGCCTTCATTGTCTCTGTGTCGTCCTTGAAACGTCCTTCAGATGCCCTTCACCGCCATTTCGTTGTCCTTCCCCGCACCTCCGATTAGCGCGGTTGGCTACGTACGGTGCGAAAGAAGTCCCACGTACGTGTGTACGTATGTATGTACATTTCATGTCACAGGGTTCTTCGAGCCCGTTGCAATCGCGTTAAACGGCCTTGCGCACTGAAGCAGTGCCCGCTGTGGAAATAGGGTCTCATTGTTCGTTTAGTTTGCGCCATTATTTATATCGTGAGTTAGTCGTCGTATTTGCCATGCGTCCGTGACGGTTCGTTAAGCGCGAATAGCGTACACACGAGGGAACACGCGCGCCCACGCGCAGGGGCCAAACAACCCCTCCTTAAGTAACGGAGTTCAACATGCGTACGCACATACTTCAGACGAGGCCTCGTCATCCTGGGCATGAACACGTCGCATTTTCGCAGTTTGTTTACGAAACGACAAAAACGATGTCCCGGAAAACAGACGGCCCAAATAAAAATGCGTGGAAGGGCGATCAACATTCACGGTGCAGCTGAAGAACTTTCACTTGGAGAGAGGAGGAGGAAGAGTTACGGTAAAATGAAATCTGGGTTTTGATCCGATTTAGATCCCGGCCCGGCTTTGCCACTGAGGCCAGCCCTGCCCGCTCGCTCGTTAAGGGAATTGAGGCGGAGGGGGTATGACAGCGTGGAGGCGCCATCGAGATCCCAAGTCGTCTGCGTGCATTCCGCACACGAACACACGACCGTTTTGAAATATCGCCCGATCCGCGACCCCCCAACCTTCCGAATCGGGCACACGCGCGCACACACGTACACAAATATAGAATATCATCTGTATAGCCTCAGAGACTCTTGGGATATGTCTTGGGATATGTGCTGTTGGCAAGTACCTATTAAGGCCAGCACGACATATACAACTTAACTCAACTATTTTTACTTTACCAGGTGAGGCCCACTGAGCTGTACAGCTCTCTTTCAGAGGCTACTAATGATAGCTCAACGAAGTGGCTTATCGCGTGGAAATTTATATCAGCCAAATACTCTGAACGCACGATTCTAAATGTGGAGGGGAAAACTAACTGGACGACCCGGAGAAAAATACACACGTCCAAGGGGAGAACATGAAAATTCTAAATATATCGGGGTCTGGATCGAAACCATGACCTCCCGTATACCAGACGAGGGAGTTAACATCTCTCCACCGTGGGTGGTGTGGCTAGGAGCGTGCCTGGGGCGCGTTTGTTTCCGCCGGGCTGATGTTTGCGCGCTGTCCCAGCTCCTCATTGTAGACCGAGTTCTTCTCTCATTTGCACTTGCCGCTCACGCTGGCCGCCGCGGTCGGGATGCGAACCCGGCCCGCCTGGTCCGCAGTCGAGCGCGCAAATCGTCGTGCCGCTGCTCCACCACCGCCCGCACGGGGCATACCCAAACACACGCGCACACACGTGCACACATACACACACGCACACACACGTGCACACATACACACACGCGCACACACGTGCACACATACACACACGCGCACACACGTGCACACATACACACACGCACACACACGTGCACACATACATACACGCACACACACGTGCACACATACACACACGCACACACACGTGCACACATACACACACGCGCACACACGTGCACACATACACACACGCGCACACACGTGCACACATACACACACGCACACACACGTGCACACATACATACACGCACACACACGTGCACACATACACACGCGCACACATACGCAGACACGCGCAAACACACGCACACATACACACGCAACACACGCACACACACACGCGAACACACACGCGCACACACGCGCACACACACGTGAACACACACGCACGAGCACACACAACCGCCATTCGCCACTAAGTGGCGGTGACGTCACCACGACGCTTGTGCCAGGCCATGTGCACCTTGAGGCCACGTGAAGTGTCGAACGCCGCCTGGCAGGAGGTCACGGGGCAGACCCAGGTGCCACGGGTCGACTGACCGAGATGACCGAGATGAGCACACACGCGCACACACACACACACTCGGGCGCACACACACGCAGCCACACACACACACGCGCGCACACATACACAAATGCGCGCACACCCGGGCGCGCACAGACAGAGCACTTGGCACCGAGCCAGTCGATATGGGTCAGTGGTTAAGTTCCTGCAGCCATTCCATGACTCTTGCAGGACGTTTCTAGAGCACAACATTTATTGTAAAAAGTGGACATTAAAAAGCCGGCTGGTGCAATGCTGCACGTCGGAGGCGGACTGTTTCGTTGCCGTTGTCCTCGTCGCAAGTTTGAAAAACTCGCCGCTCGTTCGCGGTTTTAAGATTTGAAGAAAAACTAAAAAACAAACGCGGTGGTCGTGCCCGAGAGCGCCGTGCAAGAAATAGTGCACTGCACGGTTGCGGAAATGTCAAGTTGCATTTGCCACCACCGGCGCTCACAGACACAGTGATGAAGAGTCGGGCACGTACGCAAGCAAAGCGGGCGTGCGCGTACTCTAACGCATGCTGACAATGCAGGCCCACGCACAGACGCAAAAGATCCCCCCCCCGTTTAGCGTTTAACGGGATGTAGGGGCAAGTGTTGTTAGTGAGCAGCACCTATAAAGGCCGGCACGGCACACAAAGAGGTGGGTGGCCAGCACCCCGCCCGGTCACCTTTGTCTCCCCGGTGGCGATGTTTACACACCGCACCAAGTACTCTCAATTGAAGCTGAGTCGACCTAGGGGAAGCCCAGGACCACTTCAGATAATCGTCACTGGTGTTGGCCGTGAGCGGGATTCATGAGCGGGTCGCCAGGTTCGTAGCGCAACGAGCTAACTGCTACACTGCCGCTCCCATGAGACAAAAAGGTAACATACACACATACACACACCCACGTGTGCATGCACGGTACGTAAATGTAACACCGGGTAGGTGTTGCGGTTCGTGCCGCACGGCTCTCCGGTTTTGTTTGTGCTTAAAAAATTTCCACCACGTCCTGGGAGCTTCTCCGGGAAAAACTGAAGAAACTGGTGAAGCTACGGGAACTGAAGAAGCTCCCAGCAGGTGGAGCGAAACGTCTGACGTTCATGCTGCAACATCGGGGATTTACAAATGAATCGCACGCAGAGACAAACTGTGAAACCGATCGTCGCACGCCGGGCGTAGCCTCGCCGCTTCGCATGGACAGTCGCAAATGAGCGCATGAGGTCCGCACGCAAGTAAATGCGGAGTCGTTGTACGTGTCTACATTGGGCTTCTTTAGCGAGGACTACTTGACGACCGGTAGTTGTCAAGTACGCACGTCGGAACGATGCTGCTGTGGTGTGATGGTTAAGCGTGCACAGCTGTCAACCCCTTATCAGTGCCTTACCTGATTACAGACCAATTCAGACATTATTGGTCACCCCGTGCCCTTATAAATCTCAACGCTCATCCTACAAAGTCCCCATCACGAGGGAGAAACACAAACAAATAGACATTTTTCTTTGCCCGTATTGAAACGGCTTGATGCCGTATGGACCTGAAATCTCAATTTCCCTGTACAAGAATATGGCGTAAACCGTATGGGTTGACACGGTATGAGCGTGCTGGATCTTAATTCCAGAAATCGCCGAAATGATTTCAGACTTTCCCGGCACGTCCGTTCAAACTACGATGCAAGTTTCTTAGAGAATCCCCACCCCCTCCCCCCAACCCCTCCCCCCACCCCCCACCCACCCAGCAGTGGAAATTGGTGCGGGCACTCCTCCCACATCTTCCAAAACATCTGTATCAGCGTGGAGGAGGAGTAGGCCAAATACCCTCTTGTAGAGGGGGCCGCTCTCTCCCGAGCTCCCTCTTAAGTCGAGGCCCGTTCCCGCCAGCAGTGGCAGGGCCGCCGCACCCCGTTACTCTCCGTGCACTCATCACGACGAGCAAACGCAGTGCCGATGAGCGACGGGGCTGCGTCCGTGAGCGACGCTTCTTGTCAGGGCTGCCCTTAATAGACCCCGGTCGTTAGTGCGCCGTGAACCGTGGCACAATCGCGATTCTTCATCTCTGACCACCCCCCCCCCCCATGCTCATAGCGCGCTCCCTTGTTGTCGGAGACTTTGTTAATCCCAGGGGGTGGTCCCGCACTCGACGGCGTACACTGCTGCCGTTCCGCTCCACTCATTGCAATCAACCCTTGCGACCGTGAAATCAAAACACGCGGGCAAACCCTCCCCGCGGCACGCGCCTCCTGCACCCATTGCCAATGGAAATTGAAGCTCGTTTTTGAGAGCCTGACAAAGGTGACATCTGAGCGGGGGTCCTGCTGCGAGTCCATAATGAAGATTGTACAAGGTCTGTTAAAAAAAAGTTTACTTCCGTTGTACAGGAAGCCGGCGCTGCTGAGAAGATCCTGGGTCCAAACGCGGATGTCAGCCGCCAGTGATTAAACTGTGCCATTTGATGTGTGGGGAGTCGATGTCTCAACCCGGCCAACAATGAAGTACACATCAACCTGATCAGATTAAATGTCATTTTACGTAATTTAGTCACATTCCAGCTCCCAGAATTGCTTTCAAATAACGGTTTGACTGCCACGTGGCGAGCATTCCACTGTAGCAGGGCATGTGGGTACAAAAATTTAGTTTGAAGGGTTCTTTAAAAGTCATGGTCATCATTATGATCAGCCACGATCAGTCTACGATTGGAGGAAAGCATTCCCAAGCCGTCGCCCTTCATGATACTGCAATGTAGCAATCCACCTAGCACTTGAACACAGGGTAATCTCTCCATGTCAAAAATAGTTCTGTGATATCTGCCTCCACGGGCTGTCCTCTAATCGGGCCGGGGGAGGGCGGTGCGTTGCACTGCTGTGCGAGAGGTCCGGATAAGTGAACGCTTTATCTCATGAAGATGATATCGATCGCACAATTTGAATAAACCCACCCAGCCCCCCCAAAAAAAACATAATTTCAAAAAGACTTAATCGTACCGTATACGCGTTTTCAACGTCAGGAATGTCCTCGCTCTTATTACTTCACGGCGCAGGAGTGAGCAGCACGCGGAGTAGCGTGGCACGGCTTTCAATTCGCTGTTGTGTAACGAACGCGACTGAGCCGCGCTCGCTCGCGCTCGGGACGAGAGATCGAATCTGGCCAGAGCGCTGGCGGCCCAGGCGGTGACCTACCGAGCTCAAGAATGCCGCGGCACTCTGAACGCGCAGCGAGCAGATGAGGTCGCTGGCTCGGCGTGCGTCCCATGGCACGGCCAGTTTGTTTCATTAAAGCCCCCCCCCCAACCCCCTTTCGCGCAGACGCCAGATAACGCAATCTGCGGGATGATGTCGTTTTCTGGAACCGGGATAAGCGGCGCTGTCCCTTCTCTCGTCTGTTCGAACGTCACTGGGTTAAATGCCGCGCAGTACGTTGACAGAGAACGAAAACGTCGGTGACGTATTTACAAAATAATTTATTTTGTAATTAAGTAATTTGCTGCTCGTCAATCCAACGCTAAATAAAAGCAACCCATCCAAGCACTGTCCACGCTCAAACTTGCTTAGCTTTCTAGATCTGATATTGGGCACATTCTGGGATGATTTGGTCAGAGGCGTTGACTATTTAGGATAATATCATTTCTTAATCCAGAAAAGTCTCGTTGAGTTTCACGGTGACTCTCTTTCAGGAGGGTCCTACATGAGAATTACGTCAATTGAAGGAGTAATTGTATACGAGAAGAATCTGGGAAACCCCACACATTCGAGGTGATAATACGAAAATGCTCCACACAACCCACCTGGTTTCCTGCCATCACCTTGACAGTTAACAATCCCGACTGCCGAAATAGGTTTGGATAGCTTCTGTCCCAGAATGTCAGAACCTATCCAAAGTTGGCTTGTTTAAGCAAACGTTTCTGGATAACATTAGTCTGAAAAGCCGATAGACGAGGGACTGAAACATCTTTTATTTCTCGGTGTAGACACAGAAACTGAGCTCTCTCTATACACGTGACCCATGATGTGCCACAGTGACGCATAACGACTTTGTACACGTCGCAGCCGCCCATTGGGTTTCGCAGTTTCGCACATCTGAATGGTACACTAACCGCTGCCTCTAAATCGCAGGGTCTCTCAGGCGTGTGCCACCGCACGTGCCAATACCGAGGACGTCGGCTTTGTTCAGGTGTGCACTGTGCTTTGCTATGTTTCCTCAAAGGTCAAGGTGCAGCCGGGAATTTCTTGCTCACGACAATGCTGGAGGAAGGGCCTCTAGCCAGTGAGGTCCAGTGAGGGTATTATTTTGGCCTACTCTTCCACGTTGCACTTGACGTCTGAGGGAGGGGTTGGTCGCGAGGATTTTTTTCTCCGGGTCCTCCGGTTTTGCCCTCCATGCTTAGAAACATGAGCTGTTTAGATGATTTGCCTGCTGTCAATTTCCACGCGATAAGCCACTCCTTTGAGCCAGAATGTGTGGCCAGGTCGCTTCTATAAAAGAAGCTAATAGCTCCGTGGGCTTTGCCTGGTAAGATTTTTTTTTAAATAGTTTGGTTTTATTTGTGTATATTTTTTATCGATGTGCTTACCTTTCCTATACTTGGCACTCCTGCCCTGTTTTTGTGCTGTTTTTGTAACTTTCTGAACCCGCCCACACGGGACATCTGTGAAGAAGAGCTTATAGAAGCTCATCGGATTCCTCCGGCAGTCTAAATAAAGATTCCGATTCTGTCTGTGCCCACGCGAGACGTCCGCCGCGTTTGCTATCGGCCGTTAATACCGCGCTGCGTTCCGCTGGTACGAGCGAGCAGGGAGAGCCCCGTACGAGATTTATCGGCAGTGGGGGAAGCGTGCGGTGTTTGACCTGCTGGCGGGTTCACGTGCTCACTTCGTCAAGTGTAAAAAAAAAAAACCCGAAGGAATCGCACCTGGTGGGCCACGCTCTGTTCGATTCCCGTTTCGTACGTGCGCACGCAATTGCACGCAATCACGCATGCACGCGCATGTTCGCGCTGCACCTTAGCCGTGCCAGAGATTTTTTTTAATTGCCCAAAATAGCAACGTGGCATTCTTTAACCGTGTTTTCATTTTTCCCCTTCTTCTCTAATCAAAAAGGCAAATTTAACAAAACCTCTGGTCGGCAGTTTTGATTGTCGGAGACCCCCCCCCCCCCCCCCGCTGCACACCAGATTTTAGCCGTGAGGAGTGCAGTGTGTTTCCTTAATAGGAGCCAGGAATAATACCGCCAATTGGTTTAATTTCACCGCTGATTGTTCGGCTTTACTTATTGAATGAATGAAGCGCTTTGTTTTATTGTGAACCTCGGTGAAACTAAGGTCAGCAACGATCGTATTGAAACTTGAGTTGGTTGTGTATCTGATTAGAACAAGTAATGCCCCTATTTAATTATAGCTCTCTGTTTGAAACGTCAAAGCACATATCATTGTTTATATACATTTCCATTTGTGTGTGTGTGTGTGTTTTCATACAATCCCTGTGGGGTGGAATGGTAGCACCTTTGTTAAAACTGGAGATCATGGCTTGCATCAGTGGTGAGTGGTATCGTAACCGGCACGAGGCCTCCTCCTTGACCAACTCACACTGACCGGCACGGTGAAGTATTTTCAAATAACGCCCACGACCGACACAGCCTGGGGAGCCCTTCATCCATCACCGATTTCGGCCATGGGGTCACGAACTTGCAATCAATAGGCCGCTGGTTCAACCTCACGGTGTGGCAGTTAATACGATGAGCAGGTTCCCACTGCCCTGTCCACCAGTGGTACTCAGGCAGTCATCGACTTACGAACACCCTCACTTACGAACACCCTACTTACGAACACCCTCACTTACGAACACCCTCACTTACAAACACCCACACTTACGAACACCCGACTTACGAACACCCAACTTACGAACACCCTCACTTACAAACACCCACACTTACGAACACCCGACTTACGAACACCCTCACTTACGAGCACCCTCACTTACAAACACCCACACTTACGAACACCCGACTTACGAACACCCAACTTACGAACACCCTCATTTACAAACACCCACACTTACGAACACCCGACTTACGAACACCCAACTTACGAACACCCTCACTTACAAACACCCACACTTACGAACACCCGACTTACGAAAACCCAACTTACGAACACCCTCACTTACAAACACCCACACTTACGAACACCCGACTTACGAACACCCAACTTACGAACACCCTCACTTACAAACACCCACACTTACGAACAACCGACTTACGAACACCCAACTTACGAACACCCAACTTACGAACACCCGACTTACGAACACCCGCACTTACGAACACCCAACTTATGAACCAGCTTCCATGAAAATGTAACCGCGGCACTATTTATTTTGTTCAGCTGAGCAATCCACCGCGAGGTGTATTGAGTCAGCCTCGTGTTGGGAGTGAGTCTTTGTGTGCGTGTGGGCATTTAAATACGGTAGATTACCGTGATCCGACTGACGGAACGCGTCACAGTAAGTAGAGGACTTCCCGTAGATGGGTACTGCCACAAGTAGTGAATCGGCAAGTCGTGTGTGGTGGGGTAAAGTGTGGGTCCTCCCAACACTTCCAATGTACCCACGAGAGAAACCTCTTCCAGGCCTTGATCTAGTGGAGGTGCTTCCGCCACCGTTTGCGTGATATTGCAGAGCCGTAACCCTTAACTATTCCTTCACTGAAACGTTGCCCTCTTATGCATAGTTGTAGCCGTGCCTCTCCACTAATCGTTAATCCCGTCGCAATTCCGCGCCGATGCGGCTCGAGCGTGAGAACGAGGGATTTTGCTCCAAAAAATGTCCCTTCTGTGTTCCTCCCAGCAGGGCTCACAACTACCCCCCCGCCCCCCCCCCGGGGTCATCCCCATGGGCTGACCGAACCGGCAGATCGTTCCACTCCCGTTAGACTCGCGTTAGACTCCCGTTAGATAATCGTTAGACTCCCGCGCCGGCCTCGTTAACTCTCCGAGACTTTGCCCTCATTGTACTTCGCCGGATATGTGAACCTATTCAAAGCCGGCACGACGGGGAAGAGGGGGGGGGGAAGTGGAGAACCTCCGCTGTGGGAGAGAAAGAAAATATAATAATAATGACACGGCCGAACTTTGCCTTTAATTCTCAAGAATGGAGGCGGACTACGTCGATTCTCTTTAAGCTCCTGCGGGGCGGATTTTCTTATTGTCCCCTCCACCCTCGTCCTGCCCTTGGCCGGGTGGCTTAGAGGTCACAGCGCTGAGCCGGGTACGGCCGAGATCCCGGAGCTCGCTGATGTTAGCCATGGCTGGGAACCCACGGAGTGAGTTGGTAGTTTCAGCCCAATGAGGTAGTTAACGTCTCACCACGGGGGAGACAAAGGCGGCCGGGCGTGCTGCTGAGCACCCACCCCCTTCGTGTGCCGTGCCGGCCTTCTTAGGTGCTGCTCGTTAGCAGAACTTGCCCCAACAGTGTGTGAAGGCTACACGGGAAAGCTTTGTCTTTTTGCTGGAAAGGCAACTTGAGCGAATGGGCATAAAGCGCCGCTGTGGCGAGATGTTAACTACCTCACCTGGTATACAGGAGGTCGTGGGTTCGATCCCGACCCCTGACCACCTGCTGTATATTTTGAGTTTGCATGTCTCTATCCCCGTGGTCGCGTGGATATTTCTCTGGGTCCTCCGGTTATTCCCTGCACATTTACAAACATGCATTTACATTGTTTAGATTATTTGGCTGCTATACATGGCCACGTGATGATAAGCCACTTCGTTGAGCTATCATTTGTGGCCAGGTCGCTTCTGAAAAAGAGCCACATAGCTCAGTGAGCTTTACCTGGTAAAATATAAAAAAATGTTTATAGTTGTATAACTAACAACTGCAGAAAAAGATCGATTGCACTAAATTTAGTTGAACACTTAATTCGACAAAATTTCACGTCTTGGGAATCAAAGCTGTCAGTTAGACTCTCATGCGCCGTCGCCAACCCACACTGACCAGAATGGTGAAGTATGGTCAAGTAAGCGCCCCCCCCCCCCCTCCCTGACCAATAGTGCATGGAGAAGCCCTCGCTCATCAGTGGATTTACAACGGGGCATTACATGCACTTGTGATCTGGCCAAGGTCCGTTTACTTACGTAAGAATAAAAATAATAATCCAAATCCATCATCACTTTCTAACAACAGAGTGCATTTACGGAGCGCCTTCCAAAACCCGGGGCTAAGATTTTTTTTTTAGCATGTGTCTGTGTATATATAGGAGAGAAAATTAGAAAGCAGTGGTATCTCACAACCAAACACCTGCCAGTCACCACGTGACTCCCTCCTAGGCGCCGCAATGCCAACACCGTTGAATGCATGCGCTCGTGTATGTGCGTGCGTGTGCCTTTTGTCTCAGTGTAGCAGTTTAGCGTGTTGCGCTCCGAACCCGGCGACCCGCTCATGAATCCCGCTCACCGCCAACACCAATGATGGTTATCTGAACCGGTCACAGGCCTTCCCCTAGGTCGATTCGACAGAACACGAGTGCCTGTCGCGATGTGTAAACGTCGCCAAGAGGGAGACAAAGGCGGCCGGGCGTGGTGCTGGCCACCCACCCCCTTCGTGTGCTGTGCCGGCCTTCATAGGTGCTCGCTAACACCACTTGCCCCAAAAGTCTGCTGGGGCTATACGGGGAATCTTTGTCTTTGTTTGGTCCCACGGTGACTTTTGCTGGAAAGGCAACTTTGGCGAATGTAGTGGAAACGCCGTTGCTGGCTCCTCGGGCGTAAAGCGCCGCAGTAGCGAGATGTTAACGATCTCGCCTGGTACGCAGGAGGTCGTGGGTTCAAACCTGACCATGACGCTTGCTGCTGTATATTTGTAGTTTGCATGTTTCTAGATTTTTCTCCTGATCCTCCGGTTTTTCCCCTCCACATTTAGAAACATGCGTTTTCGAGTGTTTGGCTGCTATAAATGTCCACGTGATAAGCCACTTTATCGGGCTATCATTTGTGGCCAGGTCGCTTCTGGAAAAAAAACAGCTACATAGCTCAGTGGGCCTTACCTGTTAAAATAAATAGTAACAATTCATCGCTGCGCCACTACCACTCTCGTCAGCGCTATACAGCCCAGTGGGCCTTAACCTGGCAAAATACAAATGAGTTTAGGTCAAAGCGCCGCAAGGCGATTGACGTTGGGTGTCGGGCGGGTGCGGCCGTTGTCCGGCCGCAGGTGTGGGGGGAGAGGTCGCGCGCAAGGTCGCTCGCGTCACGCTTTTAGTCGTCTTGCGGTCAGACAACTGATGCGCCGGGAACGGTCTCCCGGACCTCGTCGGATCTCCGAGGTGGAGCAGAGGGCGAGGCTGGACGTCGCTTGGATGGGCGACGGCCCGGGCGCAAGCAGAAGGCAGCCGGTCGAGGAGGAGGAGGAGGGCGCAGCGGATTAGATCGTTCTCAAAATCGACGAATGAATTTTTTGTTTACCGTTAATTTGCAGACAGTCGTTCACGTGACGTGGACGTCAGACGATCGCTGGACTTAACGGGCATTAAAGTGTGCGTGAATGTACGTTGAACTTCTTTTGCTCCGCACGTAGCCAACCGTGCCAAATCGGAGGTGCGGACGAAGGACAAGAAACTCAACACAAAAAAGCCCGTTCTGAATGCATGCGTTGGCAATAATATCACGGGACTGGTTGGCAGAAAGTGCGTAAAAAGTATCGCGAAGCTCGGCGAAAGATCAGTCTCGGCGCTTATCCAAGACTCGTCGCAATGAACGAGCAGGCAACGTCAACCCGATGTCCTTGTTTATTTTTACCCCCTAATGGCGACGATACGGCTCCTGTTTGCCTTTGACGCGGTTCGCTTAAATGCACTTTAAATATTTAATGGCTTGCGATGCAATTTATGGCAGCACCTGGTACATTAGCATTCCAGTTTGGCGCTCGCCGCCCCCCCCGCTCGCCACCTCCTCCTCCCCGTGTCCCCTCTCCGAGTGGAAAGTCACGATCATCCCACCACTCCTCCCTTGCTGCAGCGTGGGAGCACTGTACAGTTCTAGCTTGCACCACCGCCACAGTTTTACCACGCGGTGCCCAGCGACACGCACAACCCACGTTCGCTCACACGCTCGCGCAGATCTTTGTTTTCAATCCACATTGAACCATCACGCGAACTCATCCGGTCATCCTCGCTAGCCGTCGAACAAAGACAGTTCGCCGCGTTCGCGTGCTCTCAGATGCGCTGCTGCGGCCGTCTGGAACGCTCTCCCTTCCAACATTCGGAAGCCACTGGGAGCTATGCACTTTTAAATCATCTAGATTGAAAACTCATTTCTTTAGAAGTACTTTTTACGTTTTTAGTTCGTTTCCCCCACCTACAATTAGCACGGTTGGCTACGAACGGTGCGAAAGAAATATACAAACAAACAAACGTACGTGGGGATCGTTTTGCTGCCGTGGTCAGGAGGAGCTGCGAGATCCTGCAGCTGTTGTGGTCTTGGCAACCGTTACCAAATGTGGTAACTTACATCATCTCTACTTGGGCTTTGGGTCTTCCCCTTCGTCGATAACCTGTTGGTGCCATTCGACCCTTCCTTCTCCAGTCTCCACGTGCATATTTCACCCATTTGAACATTCTCCATTGGAGTAGGATCAAAACAACTTTCTTGCTGATATATCACGAGATTACAAGTTGTCTCCCGTTATCCTAACCACGCATATCGAAGTGGCATCTATGACATTAGACCTTTGCTCGGGCCAGGGGCGTCTTTCTACACAGCACGCGTGCACGTTGAACTTCTTTCGCACCGTACGTAGCCGACCATGCTAATCGGAGGTGCGGGGGAAGGACAACAACAGTGAACACAAATGGCAGTTTGTGTAAAATCCACACGGGTTTCTGTCTGTCTGGTTGTTCCTGCGAGGCCATGACAATTATTTAAGAAGCCGGGTCAGCTGATACGGTTATTCTAACTTCCTGGATGTTTATTCTGACTTGCTGGTTTCGTGAATGGACGATGCTCGACTTAGTTTCGCACGAATCGTATCTAATTGCTGCAAAATTTGGCTGTGCGAATTCTTCTTCAAACTTACCACTGAATGAGCTGAAACTATAATTTTTTGGTGCTTTGGAATACTTAGACGTGCGACAGTGTTGTTTTGGTTGGCCCATGTTGGCTGCTGCAGGGTCAAAATGACATAATCATGGCCATGTCATGATGTGGCTTATCCCAAAAATTGTATACGGCTTAATCTCTTGATGCAACAACTGCTGCAGGGTAATGGCTTGTAAAGTAAACACGAGTTTTTGGAACCGCAGTTAGCGTTGGCCAGAAGGGCCTTGCTTTTCGGCCAGTAGTTGAAAAGTTGAAGCCCTGCTGCCAACAACCATCAAGAACGACAAGAACAAAGATCCCCCGCATGTAGCCTTCACAGACTGTTGGGTCAAGGGCTGCTAGCGAGTAGCACCTATGAAGGCCAGCACAGCAGACAAGGGGGGTGGCCAGCACCACGCCTGACTGCCTTTGTCTCCCCAAATGGCGATGTTTTACACACCGCACAGGTCCTCATTTGAGGCAAAGTGACCGATTCAGACAATCATCACCGGTGTTGACGGTGAGCGGGAATCGAACTCGGCTCGCCGGGTTTCGTAGCACGGCTCGCTAACCCGCTACGCCACCACTCCCCGTTTGTTTTGAACAACACCATCACCCGCACTCCCCCCCCCCCACCGTTGCCACTCCTCTCACCCAAGTGCAGTGTTGCGTTGGGCACGGCATCAAGAAACTAAAAAAAGGCACACGGGACCTTTAGAGGGCACGATCGACCCGCCTTCTCATCTGCTTGCAGGTGTTAAAGGTCACGGCTGCTGAGCGATTGTGACCTCCTGGTGGCTGATCGAGAGTGCGAACAAATGTAACCAAAACTGCGTTCTGTCATTTGTTTAAGCAAGCAAACTCTGGACCGGTTTTGACCTTCTTAGCCTCATCAGCAGAATCAGGCTTGCTAAACAAACGCTACTCGATAAGCAGATATAATTGGCAAAAGCACTCTACATAAACCCTGGGTCTCTGTACAGTGCGGAAAAAAAATCAATGCGAACCCTCAGAATGCGTATACTTTGAAACTTGCAAAGCCAGCAGATGAAATGCCACGGTTTAACTAATGCTCGCCTCACAGATGCTAATTATTCACTCGGACAATGGCCGCTCCTTGTTCAGGGGCATATGAATTGTCAGTATTCATTTGGACAGGAGCAATGTTTGAAAGCCCAGGCTCTGCGAGTTGGTGCCCCGCCAATTCACTGGAGCTGTTCTTTTTCTACGAGGCAAGCGGCAGGCAGATCGGAAGCTTGCGAGTTCGAATTCCTGGTGAGGGGGGGGGGATGATTCGGCCCATCATCCCTCCGTGAGGCCAAGAAAACGAGTGCCACTTTGTTGGGAAGTATAATAAGACGTTGAGGCGGTTCCATAGATAGACATCACGCCTTCCATAGGAATGTGGAAATTTCCACCAGTGGATCAGGGTTGCAAACGGGTGATGAGCAAAACACCCACGTGCTCAATTTCAGGATGAAATCGCGTTGAATTCGACTTGAAATTAAGCGTGCCCTGCTCAATGAAGGAAACTTCCTTTTTCTACTCGGCAGTCGTCTTGCTGGCAATCAAAAGTCTAAGCCGCCGTTGGAAGGAATCACAATCGCATTTAGGCATGGCCATCGTCCCGTTTTCAAGGGAGTGCAAAATGTAAAGCGATCAATATTTTACGCTGTGCGTGAAATCCAGCCTTGCGCCACTCCCCCCCCCCCCTCTCAAAGCAAGCGGATATCGACGTCGGCTTTCTCTTCTTTGAGGAATTAATAAGTGGACGGATGTTGCATTATCTTTTTGTTGTTGTTTCCTTTTTGTTGTTGTTGCCAAAACCGCACACTGTACGCTCGCCTGCGAGACGTTTTCCGCGCCGTCGATTTTCTCCTATTAGCGCGCCGCCGAATATCTTGCCCGGTTTTAGTTTACTCGGTGCACTCGCGCCCATCGATGTGTGCCCAGCGGCGTCGCCGCCACAACCCCCAGCGATCTTAACTCGCTGTGAGGAATGGTGAGGCTTCATCCAGCAGTAGATAGACCATGGCACATGATGACCATATTTCAAAAATGTTCCTGTACTGCCATGTTTCTGGCATTTGTGTGTGCCCTTAAGACCTGAGGCCAACTTCTCAATGATCTGCATAATCGTCAGCTTTCAAAAGGTCACACAGTCATAAGCATTATACGTTAAATGCATCGAATCATAAACGTAATAATTATTGACATTAACATTAATCGGAGTTTCTGATGCACGGTGACAGCAACGTGCTGGCTAAAACATCGCCGCTGGAGGGACGCTGCTTCCACGATGCAAAGGTTGGCTCACTGGGCTTGAAATCCCAAGGTCGCCTATTCCATCTTTCCACAATCCGTGCACGGCTACGAAAACAACGGGGCAAGCTTCGTCAATTCCTCCGCTTCTGTCCACCCAGCTGTGTGAATGGGTGAGCCCGCAGTTGGTCGACCGGCAGGCCTTGCGCGGTGGGATGAACTGTGGCTACTCCAAATTCTTCCAGTGGATGCAGGGCTGCACCTCTGCCTTTCCCCACCGTATTGATAGTTTATGTTGCTGAACAAGCACTGCCATTTAGCAGACACACACACGGGCAAATGCCTCGCGGTAACGGTACATCGCATTGGCTTCTCGTCGGGCGCAGGGCAGTGCGAAATTATAATGGGTCGCTTGGCAGGGTTGCACGAAGCTACCGGGGCGCCCTTGGTGGCCATCGAACTACGTGCCCAAGTCGCCCAACGCTTAAGGGCGAACCAAGGAAAGTTACGCAAGGGGAAGGGACCGGTGCCAGTGACGTGCGAGTGTTCTTCGTCGCGTGCGCTCAGGGAGATATTTATGAGGCCGTGCTCGTTGCACCCAAAGTGCTTGCCGCCAGATGAACCGCATCACCTCGCCTGGTCTCGTCAGGGAACACAAACCGTCGTCGCGCGAACCGCGGTCAACCTCGCAGCGGCGGCGGCGGCTTTTGGCTGAGCCATCGCGCGGCGCTTTCAGATGCGCTTCTGCGGCCGTCTGGAACGCTCTTCCTTCTGATATTAGGATGCCACTGGCGCTATGCACTTTTACATCTAGATTGAAAACTCATTTCTTTAGAACTGCTTCGTTTGTTGTCCTTCCCCCACACCTCTGATTGTCACTGTTAGCTACGTACGGTGCGAAAGAAGTTCAGCATACATATTCCAGACAAAGTTATGCCTGCGAAACCCACAGCCACGAAGCCTCATGGCTGAGCCATCAGTGATGGTGATAACAAGACGGTGATGAGGCCAGGTTCGACGTACGCGTCTGAATGTAGCGCGCAGGTTATCGTAGGCACTCGTAATCCGAGTGCGGTCTTCCGAGTTGGGCCGTGTGTTGGGCATCTTCACTTCAACGCCTGACGATGCCCGCGGTCGTTGGTGGAGAACACTCGAGAAGGGTTTCTGCACGCGGCCCAAGCCGGAGGCCCGCACACTCGGACGCGCACCGAGTGTGCGGGGTACGAAAACCAGGGAGGAGCTGATGCCGTGCACCGATCTAGCGTCGACGACGAGGTGGGTCGCAGCGATCGCAAACACCGGACCGCGTCGGAAATGAAGAGCTGAGGACGAGGGCGAGAGTGGTGGGGCCCTCTCCAGACACGCTGAAAGCAAATCAATTTAGATGGCCAGGGGGGACATGTCGGTTTGGGTTTGGCGATAGTGGTACCTATCTCCCATCTCGGACAAGATGAGAGAAAGTCAACTCGGGTGGCTAGGAGGGCAGTCGGTTCGGGTTCGGGGATAGTGGTACCCAACTCAGACCAGATTAGAGAAATTCAACTTAGATAGCTAGGAGGACAGTCGGTTAGGGTTCAGGGATAGTGGTTCCCAACTCAGACAATATGAGAGAAAGTTGGCACAGGTGTCTGGGTAGGACGCGTCGTGAGAAGAGAGGAAAGCCACGTCGTGAGAAGAACGGTGATGATGAGCGTGGAAGCACCAGGGCGGAGTTAGAGAGGCAGGCCGACAGAGAGAGAGAAGTGGTTCTAAGCGATGACGCATGCGGGAATGTGAAGGTATACGAAGTGGATGTGAAGATGGCCCAGGGCAGGAATGAGCAGAGAGAGAGAGGAGCAGAGCAGGCAGACCCCCTCGCGAGCGGGGATCGTGCCAGGGGTGAAAAAAAAAGCAATGGCCTCCGTTGTTTGCGAAAATAAAAAGCGTGCCACGCTGGCGATGGCGACATTTACGTGTGACGGATTGCCCAGATTTTACTTTGGCCCGCACTCATCGTCACGCCGCCGCACCGGAGATGGTGTCGCTGTGCCGCCCGTGACGCGGCTCGTGCTTCGCCAGGGCCCGGGGTGGTTTCGGTCTCGCCGGCTGGAATTTCACCCTGAGCATCGGTGGCTCTGAAATCTCCCCGCCACGCAAGGGCTGATGGCTCTGCAATTAAGCTGAGAATGTCAAGCGCTCGCTATCGTTGGCAGCGTCGACGGCACCCCAGGGGGTGCGTCTCTCCGCATAAACCTCGACCCCCCCCCTCGTTCCCCCCCGCCTCCCACCACCCCCTCTCCTCCTCGAACACTCGTTAAACCCACGGCCATCGCTCTCTGCGGAGATGCTCGCTGACGAAAGTTCACGTGCGCGCCCGCACTCCAAGTGCCGCGCTTCGCGCGGACATTTAACAAACGCGGATGTCGTGGTTCGCCGCAATCGAAATATCGTAAAAGCTGCGGCGGTCTGTAAGGTGCCGCTCACGCCACTGGTGGCGAAAGGGCCTCGAGGTCGTTCTAGACAGCACGTTGAGCGGTCTGGAGTAGCTGGGAATATCCACACTTTACCCCAGCACACGCGACGTGCCGATCGACTCGTCGGTTGTACCCATTGACCGTCGCATCAACTGCCGCGCCGGGAGATTTAACTGAACCGGACAACCGGTGAACTGCAAGTCCATCCTGCTGACCGATACACACTTGTGCCCATTACGTTTCGTAGACCACTGCAATTCGTCATGTGTTAACTGTGTTTACAATGAGGACGATGGAAAGAATGATTCAGTCTTGATTTAAGCAGAAAGTTTAGAGTTGGCCCACGTGCTTGGCCTAGTTGCGTGTACTCGTTCTCGGTGAGCATCAACGCCCCGTGCCCCTTACAACCCAGCGAGCACGGTCACGTGTGTTGACTCATCCTGAGGAATTTGAACTATAAAGTGGCAGCTTTCTTTCGTTTTTGTTGGAGTTGTCTCTCTTTCTCAAAGCAAACATTTTAATTTGAGCGAGACCCTCTAAGCACAAGGTTGGGATAAAAGCGGCGGCCGTCAAAAGCCCGGTCACTCTCCACGTCTTTATCGCGTGCTCGCAATCAAAACAACAAACAACAACAGCAAATATCCCCCCAGGGCTTTTATTTTAATGACCTTGAGTGCAAAGGAAGGAAACGGCCGAAGAGGTCTGAGAACGTTTGGGCACGCAAAGCCTTCGACAACAAGATTGAATGCGGTCAACATTGAGCCCGGCCAATATTGACACACGGTGGCCGGCATTTACAAGGCCCTTAAAGCCAGCCTCCCTTTTGTGTACAAAACTCACGCCGTCAGTCGCCGTAATTAATGTCGTCCGGCTGCTCAGATGCAATGGTCGAGGCTTCTCATTCTCTCCACTTCATCCCTTCTCCTGCTGCTGCTGCTGCTGCTCCTAACTGCCACTCTCACCACCACCACCACCACCAACCAGCCCGTCTCTCCTTCAGGTGTTATTACCCTCACAAGGGGGTGAGGGGGGGGTGTGGGTGCTACGGAGCCTGGCACGTAGCCTCCTCCTCGAAGATTTAAAGTCGGCCGCGTGTTCGTGCCCAGTGTCGGGTTGCCACAACCCACCCAAAATAGGGGCCGGAGCGTTGCCGGGTGGTGAATGACTCGCCGGGGCATTCCCCAAATATTTCAAATCGCACGCGTTCCCGTGCGAGTGGAATATTGGCAATCCGTGAACCCACAATTCCCCAATAAGTGTTGTTGTTGTTGTCGTCGTTCTTGTTTTTGTTATTATTTACGTGCACGAGTTAAAGCCCTTTTGTCCAATCACTGCTGAACGACGGCCCTCCCGACACCATGCGGATTGTGGGGGTTATTTTGGCCGACTGCACCACGCTCACCAGTGCGGGCCGGTGAAGGCAGGGAGCATAGACGTAACAGCATGGTACAGTACAACAATCGATTCTGCTGCACTGCCCTCTGCCGGCGTCGCACTCCGTTGTCACGCTGTTGTGCATTCGGTGGAACGTAGCTGTTGTCAGAAGTTTCGTGAACGCTTTCAACACGGTCGACTAAAAATTCCCTTGGCCAGAGCTACGCACCGTTTAAGATGCGCGCGTAAACTAAAAATAAACGCGTGCTGGGATGCACACAAAGTGGAAGCGTAGCGTCGTGCGCAGTTGCGCCGAAGTGCACAAATGCCGAGCGTAGTTTGACCTTCAAGCGGTGCAGGCCGGCTCATCGGATTGGCCCCGAGTCTCACCGCTCACGGCCGCCACAGCGGCGACCGCCGGCGGCCTTGGTCGGCGTCTCGTCGCCCACCCGAGTCGCGCCGACATGAAGACGTCGCGCTCGCCCCACCGGCCACTCACCTGTGAGTCCACGCTGCCTCCACGCGCGTCTGCTCGCGGCGCTCGACTCCGCCGATCATTTAAGTCCGCGACATTGATCCGCCCCGGTGTGTCCACCACGCTTGTCCTTTGAGGCTTGTTTTTGGAGAAGCGTTTTTTTTTGTTTATTCTTGGCCTTGGCGGGAGAAGACGTCCTTGTTTCTAGACACAGTTCTAACGATTTTGTTGCCAAACTCCCTCTAAGGGCAAAAGACCGCTTGTAAAAAAAAAAGCAATCGCACAAATCTCGTCTCCCGTGCTGTCGCTCCTGTCCCTGCCGCTTGTACTCCTTGTCGCCTCGGGAGCCAGGAATCAAGTGAGAGGCTCTGCAGCTGAAGTAGATCAAAAACACATTTTGGTTCGGCGCCAGGAGACGTTAAATGTTTATCGGGAGGGCCAAATGTTTACGCTTTGCTTCGGTGCAAATTAACGGCAGGGACGGCGAGTCCGTTGTTTTTTTCTTCTTCCGCTTCAAGAAGAATCGCGTCCACGACGACTCCCCTGTCTGTCCACCGCCCGCCGCTTCCCGGTGGACTAATCGGAGGAGAGGGCCGTCCCCCGGACGGAACGAAAGCCGTTTGGCTCGCAGGAGGCGGCTCTCGGACGCTTGTGCGAGCTTTTTCTTTTTTCGCTGGCCTCAGCACGGACGGAGAGAGACGCGGAGAGCGATTGTGGATTCAGCGCGGCAGCCACGGGAGTGTGTCAGAGCCTTGGCAGCCTCTTGTGCCGCAGACGGAATTTAAATACGAGCGCTCCGTGGACTGGCGCGCGCGTGCGACGACGCAGCCTCAAGTACGCTCGCTCCCTCGCTCGCTCCCTTGCCCTCCCGTTTTGCCCGCCCGCCCGCGTACACGTGCGGACCCTTCGGCGAGTGACAGGCAGTGAGAAAAGCTTGCTATATATAGCCGGCTCGTGCCGCTACGCGTCTGGCTCGAGAGAAAGGGGGTTTTGGAGGAGGACGGATTTTTGGAGGTCGCCGGGGTGTTCGTCGAACCGAGCGGTCTGCTGGGAAAACGATTAAAGGAATGCGCAGGGGGCACCGCTGCTCGGCGTTGCGATCCGCCGCCGTGCTCGGCCACTTTGGACGCGGCAACTTGAGTCTCGATCCCGGCGAAGAATGACATCTCTGTGCTCCGAAGGCTCTGCACGGCGGATGACATCTTGTGCGCCGCACAAGAGTCGTCATTTTCTTGTTTGTGAATAGGACACTTGTGCTGCGTGCCCTCGCGTTGGTTCTGGCCAGGGGCGGGTGCGCGCACGCACGGTGGCTTCCGTCGTTAGCGCGTTTGATGAATTACATGCTCAAATGGCTTCTCGTTACGTCGGCTGTTCCCTGTTGTGTGCGCACCACGGAATTCGAGCGCGTTCGTGAAGTCGTCCTGTCTGCCGTTTAAAGAGATGCAGTCAAACAGACGTTCGGGTAGCCCGTTGTGTACGGTTTGCCTGGCCGGCCCAGAGCTCACGACCCAACAGGTGTTGGGTTCGCCCTCTCCACCCACCCCTCCCCTTCCTGGCACAGGCGTCGGTCCCCAGGGCCCCCATCCCATCACAACACACCAGCCGTCCTTACCCACAATGCCGTGTGAGCGGTGGATAAATATGGCAATAGTTCCCATCTCCCGGGGGGGGATCTCTGGCAGGGCTCTTATCCCAATCGCTTTGTGCCAAAACGGGCACCAAGTCGCATTCTGTTGTCGTGGTCTCACTCGGTGGCCTCGGCGCTGCTCGCGTTGCCACAGATGTTGCCCGTGGCAAAGTACGAAGCTTAAAAAAAAAAAATTCTCCGGAGTAACCTTTCTAGTGTCAGGCAAATAAACTCGCTTGCCGCTGCGAGCGTGGTGACCTGTGGGGGAGGCGCCGCCCGATGAACGAGGGATGATCCTAGCACGTCCGCCGTACGGGTTAAGCATCGTTGCCATTTAAAGTAATCCCACGAAGCTAATTGTCTAATCGCGTCCACGTTTAAATGCACGCTCAGGTTTGTAAGCGAGTGCCGAACCGCGACCCTGCATTTCGCTAATGGAACAGCTGAGTGTTGATGAGGTGCGCGCTTGACAAGCCCGGCCTGCTGGTGAATTTATGGATTCGCAGCGATGCTTCGCCTTCTCGGCAAAGTGGAGGCATGGAATGGAGCGGTGGCAGAGTGGTTAGTGCGCTGCGCCGTGAACTCGACGACCCAGATTCGATTCCCGGCAACGGCTAACAGGGCCGGCCGTAGATTCCCGGAGGCCCAGGGAGAGAATGCAACCTGTAACCCCCTCGTTGATTAGCGACAAACAAAAAAAAACAGGTCCGTCGTTTGTGAGGCCCTCTTTTGCGTGAGCCCCGTAGCAAACCCCCCACCCCTCCTCCCTCCCTCTCTCAGCACCCTGTGGACAGCTGACATCAGTGGCAAGCGATATCGGAACCGCTTATGGCCCCCCGCCCCTTCGCCAACCGGCACGGCGTGTTGCAGCCCTTTTTTATTTGGCGGATAGAGAATGGCTGGAGTAGAAGTCTGTGAACGTATATCCTGTGCTCTGCGCACCGCATTGCAACGTGATAATTCGGTTGCCCTGTGTTTTGCAACGAAATCTGTTTGTGCGGGAAAAGCCACCGCCGCCCAGCTGATGATTGAAAACTATCGCTCGAAGATTCTGCGTTGGAATGGTTGGCCGATTTGTTTTTGCTGTGAAAAAACACCCAGAGTACGATTGGAATGTATTTAACGATATTATAATTGGAGGTCTTCACGGTATTAGTTTACAAATCTACTTTCTGTACTGCCACCTTCTGGCTGTCCACCCTTCTTGCTTCTAGGGCACTGCCATCACAAATATGTATCTCACCATGTCTGGCTCATGTCCGAGTGTGTATGCACTCGCGCATCTTTAGTTTTATAATACTTTCATGACAATAATCATCAGCTTTGCATTTTTTTTATCGGGTGCCTGTTCCTGAATTGTGTGACCACCCCTACTTTGGCATCTGTAATAAACTCTATACAGGTATGTGTTTAAAAAACAAAATAACCAGATGTTAGATAGAACTCCAGTGGGTCTAAGTAAATGCATTTAGTGTGTGTCACTAAATGTGTTTATTTATTTATTTGTCATTCTCCCCCCCCCCCCCCCGTTGTCATTCCCATGTTGCTGTTGACGTCATGGCATTCGAAGAAGCGTCCAATCAGAGCCCTCACAGCGCAGCGCATCATCCGGTGTGCTAGAGAACAGCCCGTAGAAGGAGACATCACAGAACTACTTAGCGACCTCTCTTATCCACCCACACGCTCTCCTGCACGCCCGGCTAAAGAGACCTCTGTCGAGTGGCAGTCACACCAATACTTTCCCATCAGAGTTTTTTTTTTGTTCGCTAAAATTTCGTCTAAAACCAAATTGAAGAGAACGAAATTTTGTACACTCATGGGTGCCCCGAGTTCAGACCATCGACTCGCTCCACTTGACAACGCCGTCTAATCACGTGCGGCAGGAGCTCAAATATGAACCCAGGGTCTCAGCGGAGCTGGTTCAGGTTTGATAGCATGAACACTCATGTGTTAGGCGCTGCCTTTAGAAATAAATTACCTCCCCCTCTGTACTCCAGAGACCCCCGAGAGCGTGTCAATTGCTTTGATGTGCCTATAAACGCGGGCCCGTGATTTGTTTCTGTCTTCGCCGTGCCTGGTCTCGTCCCACAGACGCCTCGGAAGAGGAGCAGGAGGAGCGCGCGGAGGAGGATGCGGAACCGAAGCCAAAGAAGAGCAAGAAACGGGAGAAGGGAGGCGAAAGGCCTCCCGAGCCTGGCGGGCCGCCTGGCAAAGGTGGCAGCACCAAGAGTGGCACCAAGGGCAGCACCAAGCAGGTAGAGGCGCCACGGTGGCTAGGAGATGTTAACTACCTCGCCTGGTATGCAGGAGGTCGTCGGTTCCTTCCCGACCCTGACGCCTGCTGCTGTACATTTGGAGTTTGCGTGTCTCTCTCTGTGGTCGCGTGGATTTTTCTCCGGTTCCTTCGGTTTTTCCCCACCACATTTAGGAACATGCCTTCAGAGTATTTGGCTGCGATGAATTTGCACGTGATAAGCCACTTCGTTGAGCTATCATTTGTGATAGCCAGGTCGCTTCTGAAAAAGATCTATGTAGCTCAGTGGACCTTACCTGGCAAAATATTTTTTTTTGTTTAGTTATACCGTAGTTTAGAACCCCGCAGGAGCAAGCGGTAAATACCAGCGTCGCGCCCGCTCGAGACCACCGCCAATATTAAACCACTTTTAACGAAAATATCGGCAGCGTTGCGCAACTCCGCCCAGTAGGTGCAGACACGTATTCGTGGCTTCACCGCGCGACGAGCGTCGCCACTGACAAGGGCGGTCGGCAGCCAAAATAACGAGCAGAGGCGTTTTTTTGTTTTTATCGGTAACAAAGAAAAAGAAGTAACTCAATGTTTCATGAGCCGCATTGTGCGCGGTGAATACGAGACGCTGGCGGTCCCGAAATTAACAACGGTCACGGAGCGGTTCCTTAAAGAGCCACCGCATGCGGCTCTGAAGTCGCAGGTTTGCCAACTCCTGCCCTAGGTGGTAGAGCGGGTGAGAGAATGCTGTCCCCCACCTCTAGTTAGTGAATCCTCTTCATCCCCTGTGGGACGTAAGGCTGCGATGAGTTCCCTCCACTTCGTCCTGTCCCCCCCGCCCCGCCCTCTAGGGCACATTAACAAGATAAACATACTTTCAAGTTACAGCCAAACACACGGTATTAGGTTTTTTCGGTAAAGTCACGTAGAAAGTAAAATAAAATAAAAAACAAAAATCACGACGTTTCGGAGGCAACACAAGTCTGGGACCGTCACAGCCAGATTAGCTGTATCAAGGTACAGCTAATCTGGCTGTGACGGTCCCACCTGATGACGGAGACTTGTGTTGCCTCCGAAACGTCGTGATTTTTGTTTTTTATTTTATTTTACTTTCTACGTGACTTTACCGAAAAAACCTAAGAAGATGATTCCTTGCAGTCACGAAAGCTTCAAATCTAGACTGCAACTTTAGAGTCTTGTTTTCCTCCATGGATGTTCGACCGTCACATGATACGTGTGCTGCTCTTTTGTACATCTGCTACTGGATGAGGGCCTCCCCATGCCGTGCGGGTTGTGAGATTATATAACCGCACTTCACCACTGATCAGTGCGGGTTGATAAAGGTAGGGAGCAGTGAAGTGGTGGCATAGAAAAACAGTACAGGACGATACAACATTGAATTTGGCTGCACTGGCTTCTGGTACTAACAGCATAGCACATCCTATGACTGCCTGGCATGCATGGTACTTACCCATCCAAGGACTCTCCAGGCTCAAGGAGAGAGGGCGGGCATCATCCATAAGTGAGCAATATTCTGCCTGGCACTTGCTGTGACACATCAGATAATTTTAAATCTCGAGGTATTCCATCATAGACTCCGGACAGCCCAAGACACAACAGCCGAAGTACTACACATCTGCACGCTAAGACACACAATATTAACTCAATTATAATGCGTATTTTAAGGTAAGATGCACTCCAAACTTGTGCCCGGTGTCAATAAAGTTATACAAATCTGGTCGCATGCAAAGACAAAGATTCCCTGTGTAGCCTTAACAGACTGTCGGGGCAAGTGCTGTGGTGGTGGCGTCAGCGTGGTGGCCCGCGCGTTATGCCACGTCGCACGACGCATGACGGTCCGCTCTAAAATTAAACGTTGCAGACGCCCGGCGATTTACAGTTTTCCGCGGGGCTCTGAGCAACAACAAACGTGAGATTGGGGGCGTTTTTCGCGGCGCAATACGAGGACCGCTGCCCTTAACGGGAGCCGGCAGATGTCTACAAAGGTTGTTTTTTAAGTGCAACCACTTGTGCTAACATAATTCAGATATTGTGAAGTCAGCGACTAATGATGGCCCTTGAACCAGAACTACTTTGACGGCCTCCCTTACACCCAAACGTGCGTCTGAAAACAAGAGGAACACACGCAGCAGCAGCAGCAGCAGCCACCACAGCCAGGATCAGTACCAGATGCCATTGGACAGCTGCAAGAAATTTCTTTACAAGATCGAAACTCCCTTTTTTGGTTGCTTTCCTGAAGTGTTTTTTTTTCTAAAGCTGCTTTTACAGAGTTATTTAGGAACATGTTTTTTATTTTATTTTATTTACATTGCACAAACGTTAATTAGTAGCGTACATTTGTAATGCGCTAACACCGCAACACACAAATTGTCTCCTCTTCTAATTACCGGTCTGAAAATTGAGCCTTTTTTACGTCGGTAATGTTTAATTTGTGTATGAACGCTCATTAAGTCAGCATTGTTCATACAACTATATATAATAACAGCCCTTATTAAATCCATATGAAGCCCACCGCGCCCCATGCCGTGTCCTCATTGGGGTTATTTCTACCAAATATTCCCATGCTGGTCAGTGTGCACGTTAGTGAAAGGCAAGCCCAGGTGTCACGTGATGTGAACCCTGGCCTGGAATCTAACTTGTTGGGGTGCTGGGTCCATCGCGCGGCGCGCTAAGCCGTGTCTTCCGCTGCTTATTCAGCACGGTCTATTAAAAAAAATAACGTGAGGTCTTCAATCCACACACTAAATCACGAGCTCATGAGTAAATAATTAACATCCCTATCTAAATCCGCAAATCATTCCGGTCCAGGTTCATAAGTGCAGTGGGCTGATCACCGATCCGACCGCTGCTGCACATCAATGTTCGTGTGCGCGCGCGCGACGACATTAAGAGATTCGTCTTCTTGGTTCTTTCGGTAAAGTCACGTAGAATGGAAATAATAAAATAATAAAAATAAAACATAATAAAATAATTCTCACGATGTTTCGGCCACAACGCAAGCAGCCGTCCTCAGGTGAAGAACTGGTCTGTCGAGAAGACAGAGACTCTGTCTTCTCGACAGACCTGTTCTTCCCTGCAGTCACAAAAGCTTTAAATCGAAAGATATTCATGGAATTTGAACGTGTTGGCGCTACATCGGTAGTGCGCGGTATATAAAGAAAACGGGTACATTTTTCGCAATATTTTGTTTTATCCCCCCTGCGATTCGCAACCCCGGTCAGAAAACATATTGCGGGGTTGTGTGTCAAACTCGGTTCTCGTGACGTCGAAGCAGTCGCGAGACGAATGTTTCTACGAACGGCCGAACACGAAGCGTCACAGTCTGTTGCCGTATAGCAGCAGCAGCCAGCCTGATGACGATTGGCTGGCTCCGTGTTCCAGAGGCTGATCCGACTCCTCGTGCCCTTCAGACTTGGCCGGATGGCTCCTCGATTCATTTCCAGAATAATTTCTTGGCGCACGGTGGCATAGCAAAGATTACGACTCGTGGCGTCACCGTACGTTCCAGCGAGAAAGCAGCTGATGAGTTAATGAGTTAATGATGACGTCACCCTGCTGCTGCTCTATATAAGAACGGGAGACACAGCAGAGCCTCACCATTCTGGCGAATTGCCCGATGATGCTGGATGCAATTACCAGCGAAACGTCGTGCTACTCAAATTGTAAATGTTGTGGCTTCAACACACCGGTGGGCTAAAGCAGTGAACTATTTGTCTTTTGTCAACGTGACACATTTTTACTGATTGGCCGTGTCGGGTGGTGGAGGGTTACGACACATTTATAAATAACGCGATCTAAACCCAAAAACGTTGATTATGAATAACATTGGTCGCGAAAGCCTACGTGTTAAGCAACTGCTGAATCTCCGTGCAGCTTCTGATGGAGAGTCCTACAGCTCACTCGAGGGCAACAGCGACATCGTCGGACTGTTTTATGAGGACCCGTGTGTTGCGCTGCACCCCTGCACCGCCGATTCGTCCGTCTCACAATAGCCACGAACACTTTCCTTGTCCGGCTTTTGAAAATGCCCGCATCGTGTTTGACACGAGCCGGAGCTTCTGAGAATGTCTGCCTCTTTTTCTTTCGCAGCGGTGGCGGCGGCGGCAGGTGTCATCGGAGTCGGTAGCCTGTGGATAGAAGCACTAAAATAAACCCACCGATAGTAGCGGCTAACTTTAGGCCCTTGTTTATACGTGATTGTTACTCCGTGAGTTTCCAGAGACTGGGTGAATAAGCCGATGGGAGTTAGCGCACTTGTCCAAAATTCCCTACGACCCGACGCTTGGGAATTGCTGCGCTATCATTTACCCAGCTGCTGTTGTTGCTTTACGTGTCTGAATCATCGCTTCGACCGCGTATTCCTCTGCTTGTGATCAATTTTTCATTTCTCGTTTTGCTACTCATCATCATCATTAGCCTTGGTCCATCCACTGCTGGATGAGCGCCTTTCTTCCCACACTTTGTGCGATTCGTGGGTATTATTTGGCTTTGACCTCACTCCGCTGGTGAATGCGGTTCAAAATCTTTCTCTGAATATTTATTGCAGGAATCCGATGGGCAGCTATGAAGTTATTTTTCACCGATGTTCAGCAGGTGATGGGTCAGAAAGTTAAAACAGCAAACAGCACAAAAACACGATAGGAGTGCAAAGTATAAGAAAGATAAGCAAATCACAATTTTATTTTAACCAGGTAAGGCCCACTGCTGCTAGGTAGCTGCTGTCACAGGCATACAGCTGACTAGTATAAACAAACATGTAAATAATTACATTTGTGAATATATTGATGTGAGGATAGATGAAGCTTGACCTGATTAATATGACACGTTGTAAGGGAACACTACGAGATTGTATGACTAGCAGCCGGAACTATGTTAACGGGGGAAAGTAATTAAACCTAATACGAAAATAACGTTTGAAAACAACATGTATATGAAGTGACAGTAACACTGCAAAGGCAGCTCCTCCTGTTTTGTTTTTTTCATCAATGCACCATATGACTTTCGGCTGGAGAAATAAAATACGATGAAGCATCGAATCTCGATCCGCACGTTGTACTTTTCAAACACGTTTATCGCACTCGATGGCCGCTTCTTCTTTTAACTTTGTAAAATCTACGACTGCATCGTTTATAGATGAGTGATGATCGCGTTCAAATCAATAGCAATCCACTGCTGGATGAGCCCCCGCCCTGTCGCTCGCCCCCCTCCCGCCGCGCCAGGTTTTTCATGGCGGTCGTCCGACCCTACGTTACCACTCCGAGTTGGGGGGCCCAAGATCGGTTGAGAAATCACTCGCCACTCATACGTTAACCGTCACCGCAAATCGACTTTGGGTCACCGAGTTCAAAGCTAACTGCAGCGCCCCTGCTCCTCCCAATGAAACGCAGCGTGCCTGTGCATATACTCCGTCAAAAAAAATCGGCATCGATGCGCCCCTCGGCCAAATAGTTCTGACCTATCGTTGTAACAAAAAAATGCCTGTGAAGTGTTCACTTTTACTGGCCCAGCCACGGGCATTTCAGTGAAACGCAACAGTGAGGTCATAGCCGCCCCACCACCGCCCTCCCCTCCCCGGAGTGTTTCTGTTCACGACAGATTTGTAATTGGTTTCAAATGGCCTGCCCTGTTTATTCCGGACATCTTGCGGCCGGAGCCGAGAACGTGAAAGGCGATACGCTTAATGGGCGACCACCGTGACATCATGACCCCCCTCCCCCCTCGCAATTGTTAGCCTGGTGACTTCAAAGCGTGGGCGCGCTCCCGCGGATGTGAATATTGTTGTTGTTTTCTTGGTTCTTTCGGTAAAGTCACGTAGAAGGGAAGTAATAAAATAATAAAAATAAGACATAATAAAATAATTATGTTTTCTTTTTATTATTTTATTACTTCCCTTCTACGTGACTTTACCGAAAGAACCAAGAAGATGAATCCCTGCAGTCACGAAAGCTTTAAATCGAAATTGTTGTTATTAGGATTGAGTTGCTACGGCCCGCCGCCCGATGGTGGGGGGACCCGTATCGCTCGCACGTTTCGTTGCTCGTCTTATCGCTCGACGTTTTGTGTCGCTTGGACCGGCTGAGCAGTTGCAGCTCTCCCGCCCGCCCGCTCACGGCCGCTCTTCGTAGTCCGCCGTGCCGTCCGGCTCCGGAGGTGGGGTTACTCGCCTGGTATGCAGAAAGTCGTGGGTTCGATACCGACACTGACGCCTGCTGCTGTAGATTTGGAGTTTGCGTGTCTCCCTCTCACCCCGTGGTCGTGTGGATTTTTCTCCGGGTCCTCCAGTTTTTCCCTCCACATTTGAAATCAACATTACGCGTTTAGAGTATTTGGCTGCTTATAAATTTTCACACGATGATAAGCCACTTCGTTTTGCTATCATCTGTGGTCAGGTCGCTTCTGAAAAATTTGCTAAATAGCTCGTTGGGCCTTACCTGATAAAATATAAAAATGTTTAAATAGTTTATAGATTAAGCTTTGGTGGGACGTTTTGACAAGCAGGCGTCTTGTGACAGCTTCGGTACGATCCACAAAATGTGCCGTTGCGTGCTCTCCGCCCCGTCACGATCGATGTGTCGATCATTCATTTTTTTCTTTGTTTTGTTTTTAAATACAGATTAATGAGCATAATGAGCATAGGCCACAAGGCGACAAAAAATGTCAAGCGGCCGGCAATGAGCGGCACGATCCAAGTGGTGATAAATAAGTCGGCACGTTCGTAGAGTAGAGCAAGGTTGGTTTTTATTTCAAGAGCTTGGGAAAAGAGACGATGATGATGATGATGATGGAGGAGGAGGGAGTTCCAGAGTGGAGCAGTGCGAGGGAAGAAGCAGAAAGAGAAGTGCTTTGACCTGCGGTGTTGTGATTGGTTAAACACAGTTGCAGTATACACGAGACGATACAGTCATGAGACCGTATAGATGAGACGCTTCAAACTCTCTTGCGAGCATTGTTGCTCAGAGCAATGCTGCTGTGCTTACACAATGTTTTGAAAGATAATATCACATCTGCTCATGATTGTGGCTGCGACGAGTCCCAATTCTCAAAAGCAGGTCATTGTGGGCAGTGTGACATGGCCCATTGGCGGAGCGGTTCGAGCCCCACGGCCGCCCTGGTTAATGCCGCCTGCGTACGTCTGCTTGACAGGCGACGTTAAAGATCTCATGGCGCTGTTTGAAAAAAGGTCGGCCATGTGTGGTCCAAATCTGTCAAATCTGAGCAATTACAGTACTCGCAAATTACTCAATTGGGAAGCCTCGTAGCACCATTGGCCCCTGCTGGTAACCGAATGCCCACTTGCAGGCCAGGTGCTGTGTTCACCCTGTGCCACATCGGGACGACAGCTGCCACGGTGTGGGAGGGGGGTGGGGGTTTTCTTGTCATATAACACATTCCTGCGGAGGGAGCTGGTAGGAACGTTGGGTTTCTCGGTCAACGGCGGCGTGGTGTATTCCGCAAATATGGCCGACTGTGAGGGCGGGCACACACCGGTGTGAGTAGGTTAAACGTTGAGTTTTATAAGGGCACCACGGGGTGACCAGCCCCTCCCCACCCCTCCCACCCCCCTCTCAGCCCCACCCTCCCCACCCAGCCCTTCCCCACCCTCCCCTCCCCACCCAGCCCCTCCCCACCCTCCCCTCCCCACCCAGCCCCTCCCCACCCTCCCCTCTCCACCCAGCCCCACCCCTCCCATTTTTGGATGCACGGCGGACGGACGGACACAATAATAATCCCCTGTGGGCTGGTGGAACCAGGTGGTTCCTACCGGTTAATATTACGATTGTGTGTTCGTGTCATTATCAGATTGCAAACACCTCTGGTTGGTCCTGGGCATTATAATAAGAATAATACATGATGGTAATGAACAGCCTTCGTCAATCAACTGCTGGATGAAGGCCTCCTCATGCCTGTGGGAGTTGTTTGACAATACTTCAGCGGCTTAAAAAAAATACAGGATGGTGAGCGAAGCCACTGATATTAGCTTTGGCCGGGAATCAAACCTCAGGTCATTGGGTTCGTAGCGCAGCGGGCTACCCACTTTGTCTGGCCCCGCCGCAACACAGTACGTTTAAAAAAAAGTAATTGTTGACTTTTAATTAACACATTAAATCGTGAGCACATGAGCAAGCAATTAAAATCCTTGCCCAAATCTACAAATCATGCCAGTCGAAGATAATATACGTAATAATTGTTTTTATCATTCCGTAATTTTTTCCGTACGAAGACGCGAGCGAGGGGTAGGGGAACATTTCGGACCCAACTCACTCATCGCCCCAGCTCGCTTTGCTACATAATACAGCCCATAATTTTATAATGAGCGTAATTTCCCCGGCGGAGCTATAATTAGACGGCGAGAGCGAGAAGAGCGTTACGTAATGTCCTCCGGCTCTCGCCGCGCACCGCGTCGAAGTCTCACGTCGGAGCGACGCACGCTCAGGCGCGCACAGACGATAACCACAACGCCTCTCGGAAAATACGAGAGCCGCGTTGCCTCTTGCACCGCAGTGCCGGTGATCGTTTGCCGCTGCTACCACGACGAGCCAACTGTTTATTTGAACGCGTCACGCTGGGACCATCGATCGCGTGTCCCGCAGCTCCCAAGGTTACCAAAAAATAAAAATATTTTTTTTAAATGAAACACATCAAGGAGGGCGGGTTGCTTGATCGAGATGATGGAATAAGGGAGTCGGTGTCCAGCAGTTTTTTTTTCTTTCTCCCAACTCATTTGATGTATCGCAGACTTTGAAGCGAGAAATGTAAGTGGATTAAGTTGTAAATGTTTACAACTTCGTAAGCGATGTTTAATTTATAGGGCTTTCAGATGATGGACTTAAACAGTTTCTCCATGATGATGGTGACGGTTATATGATGGTTGCGGCGGTTGTGTTGATAACGGATAAAATATGAGGCTGATGGGAAAAGGTTAACTTGTAAATGTAAATGTAATTCCTCATAAAACGTTATTCCAGTTTTATCATCGGTGAGAGTCGTTTTATGGTCACCGCTCTAGTTAAAATTACAGCACAGTGCCAATAAAGAGAAACGCTCTCTTATGTACCAGATTCTGTCTGGCAGAGTTCACGCACTTGTTAGAAAGTATAGGGTTGTTTTACAAGATGAAAATGAAACCTGTTTTAGCGGTAACTGAAGAAATTAACTTTCCCAGACTTTTTTTCCCAGTTGCACTACAAGCAACCGTGCCTTCAAACAAGGGGTCCAACTCACGTAACAGGCTTTGTAACGGAATATATTTTTTTACCCCTCCTAACTCTATCCCGAATGTGTTATCGGTGTCAAGCACACCGAGCAGTGCATCACCCCGTGCGGAGGAGAACGGTCTGTGGAAGTTGATTTCATAGACCCGCTTCTGATCTCCCTTCGAGCGACCATTTTCAGCAAGGGACACTTTGCGCACACCCTCCTACAGAGAAATATTTTCCCCCTGCCAATTCAATTGCTTTTTTTTTATTTCTCAGAGGTAGAATTTAACCAAATGAAGCTTGACGATCTAATTTGGTGTTACGGAGGGCGGGGGGGTGTGTGAAGTCACTGGTGAACGGCCTGAGATCATCAACTCCGCTACACTTGAGATCCTGATTGAATCACTGCGTTGCTGAAGCCAACATTCGAATGCAGGATATCAGCAGCTGCTGGCTCGGTACTCTTAGCCCTGAGCTACGCGGCGCACTTTCAGCAAATAGCTTTTGTAAAGTGACCTCACTGATACTTCAGGCATGCTGGCAGATAGACTCAGCTGTGATGTTAGGGAGCCGTTCATTCAGTTGAATTGGCTGCAGGCAGATACAAAGAAAAATTATCATTTTTTTCTCGCGCCCCTTCCCCCCCCACGATACTGTAAATCACATTTTTCGTGATAACGTTAAGTTGTTACGATTTTCTTTTCGAGCACAACGTTTTACACGCCAACAAAAATACCGTTGGTTGCCTTCAAGATTCTGTCAAATTTTATTCTACTGGGAAAAAAACAGAACGGTTTGACGGTGAGTATTGCGAAGCCCCATATTTCATATCGTCGTTGTATAATACCGCATTATGTTGGCCTTTAGCGCGCGTTAAAAAGATAAAGTAGCATTAATATTGCAAAGTCTACATTCTTTTGATGTCCAAATCTCTCTCTCTCTCTCTGAAACCCCTCACATATGTTTTCTTCTAAATGTGTTACAGGATCAAACAAGATAAAAAATAAAATAACAAAAATTCCTGGGAATATTTTTCAAACGGGCGTGTCGTTTGCGTGCGTGCGTGCGTGTGCGTGCGTTTGAAGGTGATTTGTCCGAAGCATAATCAGCATCGTCCGACTTTGGGCTGCTCCGTTTTATTCATATCGTGAAATGTCTTGAGACCAGACGCCCCAAATTGCCCCTCTCGTAACGCAGAGTGGCAGAGCGCCGTGCAAAAGAAATAAACTGACTAATGGAGTGTGCGCTGGGCTTTCACCTCATCCTACAGCTAAGTGCCCCGAAGCCGTACCATATACGGCTGTTTGTTAATCGAGCGGTTGAAACTACATTAGGTGGATAATCGCATCGGCATGAGTCATACGTTTGCCGTTACGGAGCGCTGCGTCTAATTGTGCATTTTTGTAGATGTGCTCTGGGCGAGGACGTTCTTTTAAGAGTAGATTTTTTTTTTCTGTTCGCCCCTTTCTCCAGAAGGTTCCGAGGCCCGAAGTGGCGGTGCCTGTAATCGTCACTGAGGAGGAGCCCAAGAAGAAGCGCAAGAGAAAGAGAAAGGTGATCTTTCACGAAACACTCGGGCGGCATTCCACGCCGTCCTTTCCATTGCCCGCCGCGCATCATCCTCTGCTTGCAAATTGACCCTCTGCGTGACTCGGTGAGTCCCACAATAGGCATGTAATGACTCATGCACCACGTGGTTCCATGAATTGGCACACTTTCAGGGTCACGTTTCCGTGCAGGAATCAACTTTCTTTCGTCTCCTTTGTACTGTCTCGTTCGTATCGACTATCTTGTAGTTGTACAGTCTGTCCCATTCATTTCCTCATCGTAAAGGTAAAATTTGCACATTTAATTAGGCTAAGGATTGCTATGCGCTTTCACAATGTGAGTACATTGCGAGTAACTTTTTTTTAATTTGGCAAGTTTGGACCGTGAAACTGGCACACATAGCCTGATTTTTTCTTTTTGAATGACATCACAAAATTTTTTACGTCAACAGTGAAGCAGACTGCGTCTATTTCATGATCTTTACAGTTTCAGTATTAACCAGGGTGGCCTCGCTATCACGAACCGTCCAATTCTGCAACAAGCGGCAAAATGTGCTACCGCTTGATCCAAGTCACTGATCTCGACACACTCATGTTATTTGCAAGAATTAGAAAAAGAACGTATCCCCAAACGAACCGGAAAAAAAAAAGTCATAATGAATTCTAACGAATGAATCGATGAAGTTGTTACATGGCTTGGCCTTGGTAAAAGACAGGGTAGTAAACATCGTTCACCCAACGACAACCCCTTAAGCTAAACAATCATTGAAGCCAATTAGTATGGGAAAAAACAACAGCGATTGAACAGCAAAACATTCATTAAAACATCATTATTTATCTTTTTAAAAAATTTAGGAGAGGGGGGGGGAATGTTTTTACTTGTGATTAGCACGGTTAGCTACGTACGGCGCGAAAGAAGTTCATCATACAAACATCTTTGTTGATGAGTTGCAGCAGTGAAATGGCTACTCAGGCACACTAGTGCCCTGCCTCCATTGCTAATACCCAAGGTAGAGGAGCAGGCCTGCAATTACTTGCGAATTACACTGCTTAATAATTGTTAAACATTTATTATTTGAATTCTAATTTAATTCAGGGCCTCCACTAGAGGGAGCTCTAGAGAGCACACTCCCTGTCGAGTTTCCATAATTCTGGTACCCATTAACCGCCCTCACTATATCCCATCCCAATTCACCATATCGCTTTTAGTGACCCCAATTGTCTAACTCCTAACCCTTGTAAAGCGCCGTGGATAAAGTACGTATAACAAATATAAGACAAGACGCTATTGGGCAACTCTTCCACACTGTACACGCATCTTGGAAGAGGTGGGAGTAACCCACACTTTTTACTCTGCCGTGTAACCCCCGCTTGAGCGACTCACTGGGTGGGTGGGCAGAGGTGATGGGATTTAAGAAAGTCGCACCATTGTTTCATCTGTGAAAAAGAGCTTCAAGGCTCATCGGATTCCTCCGGTCTAAAATAAAAGGCTCCGATTCTAATCTCCTGCGCTGGGAGATGAAATCTAACCGAGGACCTCTGGATTGCAAGTGCAGATCGCGAAACCATTAAAACGGCGTCGCTGTTCATATACGTATTGAAAACATAAGAAGAAAACGTTTTCCCAAATCAATCTAAATTACAAAAAAAACATTGGATCGTATACAGTTACCGAGCACATACTTCCAGTCACACAAGTACGCTTTGAAGCACAGAGGGTTTCACGTTTGTTAGAAAATAAAAAAGCCCACATGTAATTAATAATTAATTCACCTCGGCTCCAATTACACACGGGGCTCGCACGTGAAAATGACCACGTGGGTGAGAACGGCCGCTTGTTCGCAGTGAGATCTGCGACCGTTTTGAATAATTATTTTTGTTTTAAACCCAGTGGATCGCGCCGCCAATCTGCAGGCAATGAGGCCTTTGGCTGCGCATTTGGATACCAACAATACCCCCCTCTATTGAAGCAAACCCGCGATGGAGTATTTGGAAAGCCTGTTGTAGATTATACCCGCCGGGGAAACAACCATTGGTTTCGGGTATGCGATTTTAGATCAAGCCCGGGGCAAATACCGCGCAGGCGAATTTAAAGAAACTCGAGTTTTAATCTTTTTTTTTTCAAAGAAAGTTCTGGCAGATGCCCGTCGTAGTAGTGACGCGACATTACGCGGTCTGGTTAGGCCACGAGGTCGCCAGTCTGCGTGTCTTGAGCCGCATTCGGTGGCTCTTTAAGGACCGCCGCTCCGTGACTCGTTATTCATGAAGGACCACCGCAGTCTCTTATTCACGACGTGCACTGCGGCTCTTGAAATTCCCGAGGGGTTTATTTTTGTTGTGGCTGAATTCGAAGAAAAAAACATGTCTCCTTGTTATTTTGGTTGCCGACCCCTGGGTCAGACGGCGCGGCGTCTCACGAGTAACTTCTCTGTTTTCTCATGAAGGCACACCACCTCTGCTGTTGCCCAAACCGCACCTCCGTATGGCAGAAACATGCATTGAGATTATTGAGATTATTTTACTGCTATAAATGCCCAAATGACAATCCACTTTGTTGCAGAGCTATCATTTGTGACCTGGTCGCGTCTGAAAAATAAGTTAATATCTCATTGGGCTTTGCCTGGTAGGATGGGGATGGTTTTGTGTTGTATTTGTTTGTGTTTGGGTGATTTGTTTACCTTCTTGTACTTTGCACTCCTGTTGTGTTTCGTATTGTTCGTTGTTGTCACGTTCTTATCCGCCCCTACTGGACATCTGTGCAAAAGAGCTTCATAGCTCATCAGATTCCTCCAGTATAAATACAGATTCTGAAATTTTGCGGACCACGGAGTCATCACGATCGGTGTCGTCGGCGCAATTTTGTGGTTACGAGTCCACTGAGACCGTCTCGTGGGGACAAGCTGTCTCGCCAGTGGATTCTGAGCCCTGGGACGCTGCCGCGGTTGTAATGTTCAGCGCTCTGGACTTGCGATCCAGTGGTAGCCGAGTCCATTCCTCACTCTGTGTCTGCCCAGCAGTTTAAATGGAGTAAATTTGATTTAATTTAGTTGTTTTCATTTATTTTATTTTTCACCTACGTGACTTTACCGAAAAAACCAAAGAGTATGAATCCTTGCAGTCACGAAAGCTTCAAATCTAGAATGAATGGAGTAGGTCGCAGATCGTCAATCAGCAGGTTACGTGTGATGAGGTAAAGTGTGTGCTCTCCCACCTTTTCCAAAAGCCAGCTTGAAAGAGTAGGCCAACATTTTCTAGAGAAAGTCTCGTTGGGGATTTCTCCACTGCAGGCCCCTTCACCTTTTTCAGAGGGCTGCGTCTTTGCCTATTTAGACTGCTGTGAATATAAACAGCATCGAAACCTATGATCCCTGCCTTTATGGCCATAAAGTCAACAGCGGAGGCTCTCTCTAAGCAAGTGGATTGTGTTAGTCACAGGGGCTGTTTTGATCCTCTTCCAGACTCCCAACAGCTGAGCCCTTGATCCTTGTATGCGTGGTTTACCTCCTCGTGGAATAAATGTCAACAGGTGACATTTCCAGGGCTGTTGTGCGTGGTTATGCAACTGGAGGGGGTGGTGGGGTGTGCTGTTTTTTTACGACAAGTTTAATCGCAATGGGCCCCCCCACCACTTGTGGATGTGCTGTTGTTATTCTGCCGATTAAGACGCAGTGCTCGCCTGCCATGAGTCTATGTGGCCCAGCTCCACCCCAGAACCTCTCTCGATGTCCCACTACTGCCTTGTGTCAGCAGTTGCAATCTGCCTGGCGACATTACTCGTTAACACATTGTCCTGCGGAGGGAGCTGGTAGGAACGTTGGGTTGCTCGGTCAATGGCCAGGGTCAACGGCGGCGTGGTGTATTCCGCAAATATGCCCGACTGTGAGGGTGGGCACAAGCCGGCGTGAGTAGGTTAAACATTGAGTTTTATAAGGGCACCACGGGGTGACCAGCCCCTCCCCACCCAGCCCCACCCCTCCCACCCTCCCCACCCAGCCTCTCCCCACCCTCCCCACCCAGCCCCTCCCCACCCTCTTCACCCAGCCCCTTCCCTCCCCACCCTCCCCACCCAGCCCCTCCCCACCCTCCCCACCCAGCCCCTCCCCACCCTCTTCACCCAGCCCCTTCCCTCCCCACTCAGCCCCTCCCCACCCTCCCCTCCCCACCCAGCCTCTCCCCACCCAGCCCCTCCCTCCCCACCCAGCCCCTCCCTGCACGACGGACACAATAATCCCCTGTGGGCTGGTGTAACCAGGATGTTCCTACCAGTATAATCAGAATCAGACTATATATGTATACCGGAGGAATCCGATAAGCTAGGAAGCTCTTTTTCACAGATGTCCTGTAAATGGCAGGTCATAAAGTTACAACCAACAGTAGAAAAACGTGATAGGCGTGCAAAGTACAAGAAAGGTAAACAAATCACCCACACATCCAAATAAAACTAAACTATTTTTACCTTACCAGGTAAAGCCCACTGAGCTCTTACCTTATTTCCCCGAAGCGACTTGGCCACAAATGACAACAAAGTGGTTTATCAGACCAGATCACCCCAAATGTACCCAATATTGTCAGGTCTCAGAAGCTAAGCAGGATTGACTCCAGCTAGTACTTGGATGGGAAACTGCCTGTAGACTTGGGGTAACCGAGGTAGTCAGGAGATGGCAGTTTAGCATTGGTTCATTGAATGCATCTGTGCAGAGCTTTTAGTATTTCCCAAGTACTTGGTTTTCTTCCACATGCCGAACTCTTAATGGAATTGACCAAACATTATAATGCTTGACCCTCATGAAAGAGCATCGTGAGACTCATTGAAGGCTTTCCTTTGTATATAAAGAACATGATTATTACGTAGAAGACCTTTTCAAAATTTAAACCAACACAGCTATACATTTGAGATATACACTACTGTATATGTTAAAACATAATTATTATAATTGGTCTGCTTGTAGAAAAAATGGCTTCACATTTTTTCCATAATTATCTTCAGTCCCGTGTTTTTACTGCCTATGTGTGTACATTAGTAACACACATTTACATTAGTTCATGTTTGTTTAAAAAAATAATTATAGCAATGCACCAACTCCTTCAAAGAAATCCTACAAGACTCATTAATTTTCATTACGCCCACATATAAAAAAAAACACAATCAAGAATTCTAGTAACCCCTTTCGTGCCCATCAGGAGAAATATGTATACTCTATATCTACGCAGTTGGTAGGGAATGCAAGTGCACTATTATCATTCAAAGGATGATCAAACTGTGGAGTTTGTTTTCTCTGGTGTGCAAGTTAATCCAGAGTTACAGTGAGGAGGAGAAGGAGGGGGAGCCATCTGGTTCTTTAAAACTGGAGGCAACTTGTAAACAAAATGGCGTCCGTGTTTGTTTCTAACCTTCTGTTGCCATGGGAATCCATTGCCTTGCCTTTCCTCAACACTTTTAGGCTTTTTGCCAGTTCTCCAGCAGGGTGTTTGTCCATAAAAGTACTCTTGTATGTTATTTTCCCTGGTGAGCATTCAGTGACCTAAACCCGTAGTTTATTATTTCAGGACTTTATAACGTTCTACTCATTACGAATACATTACACGTATGATTTATGTTGTACGTGTGTGGCGGTGTTGGTGCGGTGGCGCCTCAGCGGGTTAGCTCGCTGCGTGCGACAAAACTTCTGGCGAGTTGCCCGATGATGCTGGATGCAATTACCAGCGAAACGTCGGACTCAAAAATCGTAAATGTTGTGGATTCACTCTTCAACACACCGGTGGGCTAAAGTTGTGAACTATTTGTCTTTTTTCGATTTAAAGCTTTTGTGACCGCAGGGATTCATCTTCTTGGTTCTTTCGGTAAAGTCACGTAGAAGGGAAATAATAAAATAATAAAAATAAAACATAATAAAATAATTCTCACGACGTTTCGGCCACAACGCAAGCAGCCGTCCTCAGGTGAAGAACAGGTCTGTCGGAAAGACAGCGTCTGAATGAACACTTTTTTGCTGATTGGCCGTGTCGGGTGGTGGAGGGTTACGACACATTTATAAATAACGCGATCTAACCCAAAAACCTTATTATGGACAAAACTTGAGTTGGAATCCACGGCTCAGCATGGGTTCAGCCTGACCATTTACTGTTTACAAATACAATTACAGTCAATCTACAATGCCTGGTCAGCTGATCCATGATAATGCATGTTTTAAATTAGTGTTTTTAATCAATATTCAATCTATGTTGTGTAAAAAAACAGTGCAGTACTAGAGATCTGAGAAAATGATCTTGGATCTCAGTTCCAGTCCATTTCTCGGGGGGGGGGGCAATGGGGGGGTAGGAGGACAGTGTGGTTTATGCTATTTTTTTTGTCTTCAAGCTTTGGGTAATACTTTTTTTTATAAAAATTTGGCCAGTTTTTCATAATGCGAGACTCCAATAGCGACACAACTCTTATACTGCAGTTCCGTCGATATTGGATCCATCTTCCCAATAGTTATTGTGTTTTCCTGTAACAGACAGACAAACAGAGCTGACGCATGAACGCTGTTTCAACCTTAGATTACCTGCGCCACACATTTGCTGTCGTCAGCATTCTTAGACCCGTGCCCACCCGATGATGATTCAATCGCTCGAACGCGCGCCCGTGTCCCACGTCCCACGTTGCTCGCCTTGCAGACGATCACGGACGTGTTGGCGGCCTCGGAGCCTGCAAGAGGGAAACCCGAAGACCTGCGGCAATGTCTGCTCGCCCACTTCCAAGGGATGCTCTCTGTGGTCGAGATGGAGGAGATGGCCCTGTCCGGTGAGATATGCCGTGGCAGACGAATGTCATGCCAAATGCCTTGGGAAGCTTAACCAGGGAGATATTTGTGAGCCGGCAGTCAACGTCCACTTTTACATTAGCATGCCCACTCGACCACTACCCTCGCCCCCCACACAGTGACCTTGCTAGTGGCGTAGTGAACGACATCAGCTCAGGGGGGTGCAGCAATCGGCCACGGTGGGGCCCCAATATTTAATTTGTCTCGCACGGTCACACCTAGGCTATTATAGATCGCACCTCCTCTTGCCTAATCACATAATTACGTACGTTTTTGTTCTTTGAGACTGTTGTTGAAAACAACAGTGGTTGTCAAGGGGGCCCCAACTCGTAGCTTTGGCCACTAGTGGGGGGCTTGTAAGGCACCCCCTGCCCCCATGGCCGTTATGCTACCAGACCTCACTCTTTCTGAGGTTAACCCCATCTGCTGCTCATAGGACTCACCACCTACTCCTCCTCTGACCACCCCACCCACCGCCCACTACTCAGGTAGCCCCCCCCCCCCCCCCCCCACTTTGCCCTATCATGGGCCGAGCTTGGAACAGCCTTCATGAAACTGTGACTGTCCTGGGCCAACCGGGATGTTTGTGGTAGCGTTTTGCTGTCTTTTGTGCTCCTAGCTCATTCAGAAGGAGACCCTCCCTGGACATCCAAGTCGAGGATATTTGATATTCTGATGTGTTCTTCAAGAATGTTGTTACAAATGTGACGTCGGTGTTACGCCGTGCGGCAACATTAACTCGCGGAGCGGCCCATCACCCGGACGCGTCGCTCGACAAAAATGATGATGGACGAGGCTGCTCATGGAATGGTAGCCAAAGGAGAGAACGCATCCAGGAGGGTGACCGTACCGGGAGATGGAGCGATGGGATCAATTTACATGCATGAGTGAAATGGATTGGAGCAGCACTGACCCATGAGGGATGGTGACGGTGTGTGGAGGTCTTCATCAAGCAGCGGATAGGCAGCAGCTAATGATGATGATGGATGTACAACTCACTGTTTGAGAGAACAGCCTGTGGAAGGAGATTCACTATCACAAAATTACTTCTAAAATCACTTCAAGTAACCTTTCTTTCTCACACAATGACAGTCAAATTATCATTTATATTTTTGAATTCCGAGAGATGACATTTAGCTCAAATTAAGCAGAAAACCAATATCACTAGCTGTTTTAATGCAGCCAATACTGAGACCATCACCTCGCTGGCACTTGAGTAGCCGTCTCAAGCACGGGATTTGAACCCAACACCTCAGAGTGGTCAGCTCAGCATCTCCGACCCCAAAGGCACCCGGTTCCCTCCCAGAATAATGCGCATTAACTGTGAGAAGTTGCGTAAACAATGGTGCTAGCGAGTCGCGAGTCTTACGCGTGTTGTTAGCGCCTCACTCTGGTGGTCGGGGTGAGCTCAAGTTTGAAATGTGAAGTCGCTCTACTGTATTGCAGATGCAAACTTTCTGCCCTCCAGCGACGCGACGCACACAGTGTCTTCCTACCTCAAGGAAGGTCAGTGACTCGTTGGGCGGTAACATCGCATGTTCAGGCCAACACCACCTTTTTCGGTGGAGCAGTGGCGAGCATTGGTTAGCACGCTGCCCTTGTGAACCCCCGCGACCCGAATTTGATTTCCCAGCCATGGCTAACATTGGTCGCGAGTGACGTCTGGACCGGTCAGTGGGTCCTTACTTCACCAATCATCCGCACTGTGGTCAAACAACCCCAGTGACTGACAACAGCATGGTGAGGCCTTCATCCAGGAGTGGATTGGCAAAGGGCTCGTGTTGACTGTTATGTTATCCGATTCTCTGTTGTATTACATTACATTTCTAAGTATACTAGATTTGGTTTCTATTTCATTTATACCTGAATAATGATTGCTTGTGTTGCGATCGAAACGTCGTATGCTAGTATTTAATTTAATATTTTATCTTTATACGTGACTTTACCGATAGAACCAAAGAGTAAAAGGCTCTAGGTTTAAATTTCAGTATTTTATAACATCTTCCAGAGGTCACGTATTACGTTACAAAAGTGACTTATGCAATGCACAGTAATTCACGGTCGTAAACTGTATTATATATATACTCTTAAGTCATCGTTAGCAACGTTGTAATGAAGCCACAGCCAAATTTATATACCGGTCGTAGGGCACTCTGTCTGGGGGAATTGCTTATAAATATTGCCCGTCGTGATCCACCAACTTAAAAAAAAAAGTATTCCGGGACGCCCTGCGCGTGGCTACCGTACGTGCTGCGGTTGAATTGCAAGTGGCTGAGGTGCCATTGGCAATGCGGAGAGGGGACGTGCATCTACAGAGGGCACGGTGGCCAGTGGAGGTCCCCGCAAGATGATGAGAACACCTCCACCACCTAATTCTAGATGTGAAGCTTTCGTGACTGCAAGGATTCATACTCTTAGGGTTTTTCGGTAAAGTCACGTAGGTGAAAAAAACCTAAGAGTATGAAACCTCCACCACCATACAGAGCAATGATCGATTTGACACGTAGGCTTTCGCGACCACGATTATATTAATAATAAAGGTTTTTTTGGGGTTATTTCGCGTAGGTATAAATGTGTCGTTGACCCGCCCCGACCCGACACAGCCAATTGGTAAGGTTTGTCACGTTAACAAAACGTGCCAATTAGCTTCTACTTTAGCCCACCGGTGTGTTGAACAGTAAATCATCGATGATGGTGGATGTAATTATCAGCGAAACGCCACAGTTCTCAAATTGTAAATGTTGTGGGTTTACTGTCCAATACACAGGTGGGCTGAAGTAGTAACTAATTGACACAGTTTTGTTTACGTGCTAAACCTTACCGGTTGGCTGTATGGGGTGGTGGTGGGTTAACGACAAATTTATACTTAAGCAATCTAACCCAAAAACTAATATTTTGCATAGCAACGATATAAGATCCACGGTAATTGTAATCGTTTGGATTCAAAATATTGTCACATGATTATTGTTGTTTGTGACATTTTTCTCGAATATTGAGTTTCTTGACTACTTCTAGTTATGAACTAACAGACTCAATCGTTAACGAATTGAATGAGCGCTTTGCAAATTGTTTTTTGGAGTATTTGATGGCGTGGCGGCTACATTACTTGACGTCATCATTTTCAGAGTTCATTGTTTCTCGGATTTTGTCTGACTGGCAGCCATGTGCGTTATCGAATCTATGGTTGCAGCGATTAGAAGACTTGTGTGATATGGCAGGCTTATGTTGCTGCAGCTGGAGAAATTTTAGTAATATTTTATGTGTACCAAAGTTATAGCAAAAGCACAAACGCAAAGCAATAAATGCAAAATTGTGGGAAACGGATATTGTGATAATCATTATATTCTTAAATATCAAATCGTACGTGATCTAACACAAAAAAACAACAACCTTTATCATGGATGATATTTGTCGCGAACGCCTACGCGTTAAATTGTGAAACGTGATATCGTGACAACCCTACTTGGCCATCGCGATAGTGACAATTGGGCGAGAGTTTCGAGAAAAACAAGCGCACTTTTCGGTATAACGCCGCCGGCCATCCGTGTTGCTTGCCTTTGTGCGGCGCGTGCAGTCTGCCCCAAGTGGGCCAAGCTGTGGCGCGGCCACACGGACACCAAGCGTCCACTGGCGATCGTCGTGTGCAGCTCCGCACTCCGGGCCCTCGATGTCATGAGGTGGGGTCGGGGTGGCAGGCGCCCATGGGCCCATCGCTCGCTCGCCCCGCTCGTCTGTTCGCGTGCGCGTTGACATCTCGTCGGGATTTGTTTTTGTTCGTTGGAACGATTCGGCAGAAACGTACGGTTCAGAGACGCGGTCGCTTTCACGAAGAAGGAGATTTGAACAAAAACTGAAAATCGTAAATGTTGTGGGTTTACTCTCCAGCACACTGGTGTGCTGTACTCGTAACTTAATGCAGGTTTTGTTTACGTGACAAACCTTACTAATTGGCTGTGTCAGGTGGTGGCGGGTAACGACACATTTATTACCTACGTGTTAAAAAAAACTGAAAAGTCTGCAGAGATGCACGGAGAGATGGAGGCTTGAATGGCACTGAAAGACCGAATGAGGAACGCGTGGGTTAGAGAACATGCGCAGATTCATGCCATCATCATTCAGGAGTCAGTGAGGTTGGCCAGGACACGACGCTACAATTGTGATTGACGATGGTGAAGAATAGCGACGCAGTTTGCAGACAACGAATTAACGTGTCCGAAAGGATGTCCAGCCGAGGAGATGGAGTAATGAAATTAGGTTCTGTACGGTTACTACTAATATTGATTTCATTTATAAAGCGCTTTTCATCAAAGATCTCAAAGCGCTGTACAGGAGCAGACACTCGGCATACAAATAATTATATTATGAATATATTTTAAGAATCCATTTACTAAATGAACTAAAAGTTTAATAAGCGGAAGCGTATTATACTGCTTGGCGGATTGCTACATCGCGGGATCATGATAGATGGCAACGGCTTAGGGTAGGGCTTCATCCAGCAGTGGATTGATCAGAGCTGATGGTGGTTGAGCCGAACAAAGTTGATGAATTGCGAGGACCCATTTACAATCATAACAATGCGCAGAGTAATCTTTGTTAATATTCCAGTACCGTAGCGTACCCTTGTCAAAGTGGCCATAATCTCTGTATGTGATGTGGATGCAACGGAAGCCTTAATGATGATTTGCACAACACACGTTGAATATTTGAAGCCACCTTGAAAAAAGCTGGATGGCTAAAGAAATGCATTTCATGCTGGAATATCAAAACATTATTGTTGCACTTCCAGCATATTCCTCAACCACTTGCAGTTTATTGCTAAACAGTCGCTTTGAGTTATTAACGGATAATAATTACAGTGATATGATCGACTGCTGCAGATGATTACGTGACGAAAACATAACAGTTAACGGGAATGCTCTTTTGAAACCTGCGCCCCCGCAGTAGCAGCATGCGGGTATTTTATCGCCTTCTCTTGTGCCGTTTTATTATAGACAAGCGGCAGCTTTCAAAGGAGACTGCAGAGTGGCCAAGCTGTTCTCCAAACACATTAAGGTACCAAGTCAGTCACTACCGCTTCTGACATCGCTCATCTTGCTGGCGTGATTCATAACGATTCTTCGTTCAACGCGGTGTGTGGTACGCGAAACGTAGGCGCAAGAATTGAGGACGGCCGGTGATTTGACGATGATGTTGATTCTTGATGATGATGATGATATTGTGTTGATGATGATGATGGTGATGATTCTGACGCAGTCAATCTGGTGCATCTTCACAGATAAAAGAACAGAATGGTGATGCGTGTATGTTGAAATTATTTTGCACTGAACGTGGCCATGATGACGACGGGCATACGTGATGATGATGACGATGGTGATTATGGTGAACATGATCACTGATGATCCTGATGATGAATACGATTGCAGTCGTAATAGTGGTAGTCGTGGTGTTGTATTGTGTTGGCTGACCAGTGACAAGAATCTGCTCAGTATGATAGGATTACTCACAGGAAGACGAACAGATCAGTGTGCATGGTGGTCATGGTGTCACGCTTGCAATATAAGACAATTTGTATTTATAAAGCAGCCAAACGTGGCTACCTCTTCGGAAGTTGCACAAATGGGGAAGCGTGCACATCCCGAGAAGAAGATGCCGGGTTCGAATTCTCAAGGCGACGGAGGCAATTGCGACGACGTTACGGTCGAAGTGATAGAGAGGCGGCAACAAGCAGAGGAGGAGAGAGCTACCTGTTCAAGCGGGCTGGGACGACGTGTAAGGAAAATTGATTCCCGACCCATCAAATTGGTTTGCAGCAAAAAAAAATATTACTTCAAATTACGCAATTAATATATTTCTTAGTTCATTCTTGGACCGAGACGACACAGGGGAAGTAGGTGATGTGACGGAGACAGAGTGAGATGGGCAGAACGGACACACAAAATAAAGTCGGGACAAATCGAGGACTAAAAAAAAATGGCAGTACCGACGACGAAGTACAAAAGGGGAGACAGGACACGAAAAGAGCAGAAAAGATATTCTTGGTTCTTTCGGTAAAGTCACGTAGAAGGTAAAACAATAAAATGAAAAAAATAAAACAATAAAATTCTGTTTTCCCTTCTACGTGACTTTACCGAAAGAACCAAGAATATGAATCCCTGCAGTCACGAAAGCTTTAAATCGAAGTAGAAAAGATGTGAATGTGAACAAAAGAAGGTAAAAAATTGTACGCAGTAGTCTAAAAACATTCAGGACCAGGTGCAAATGATATACTGCGCTGTTATACAGAACCAGTAGGCGCACACATTAAAGTTCTCCCCACTGGGTTCGCACGAGACGGTGGGTGGGCCACAGTCGGCAATGCCGCAGGCCAACGTTGCAACGAGAGCATTTTTTTTGGTCGATCAATTTTTTTATCGCAATAAAAACATTTAACGAGATAAATATCTATTATACATTGCCATTGAGTAACGGTATCATAAAATAATGTAGTTGTTTTTTTAATCATCAGAATTTGAAATCTCATTGACTACAATATAAAGAAAAACATTATTGAATAGAAGGATAAGGTTTTCTCGTTGCATCGTCAGTGGGTAGAGTAGTTCCAGCAGTTGTGTTCACAGGTGGAAGAACATCAATAATGACGATGATGATGATTGCAGCAGCAGCAGCAGCAGCAGTGATGGTGGTCATGCTGTGTCGCCTGCTCTGAGCGGGGGGGGCCGTTTTGTCCTGCGTCGTGCGTGCTCACGTGGGTGCAGGTGGAGGAGCAGATTGCCTCGCTCGCAAAGCTGCCAGTACACCTGGCCGCAGGCACTCCCGGACGCATCAAAAAAATCCTGGACCTCGGTACGTGCCCGCGGCGTCCATCCTGGCCGTCCCCCCCCTCCCGCAAACCTTGATGTCGTCGGCCTCATGGTTGGGGGCCCCCACGCCGTTAAGAGATTGGCCGATGTCCCGCGGGGCGGACGGATTCGGATTGAGGGATTTCAATGGCTACCGTGGGCCCTTCCGTTTGGCTTTAACGTTGAGAATTGTTTTACAAGCGCGGATCACTCTGGAGTTCACCTCAGCCATGCCGAATCATCGGGGAGGTTTTCATATATATTTTTTTTTGTACATATATTTTTTATAAATATAAAACCATTGAGTCCGATATGTAATCTGTATTTTTTTTTTTCGCTTTGCTAAAATCAAGCATTGTCTCTTAAAATATTGAACGTCGTTCTGCTGCCTTGAACGTAAAAAAAGGGTACATGTAGTTTATTGTCGGTGTGCATTTCTTCTTTGCATGATAACAGAAAAGAATTAACCGTATAAAACTGTTTTAGCTGAATTATACTTTGAGACAACTATAGGCTTCTGCAATTTATACTTTTCAATTTATGCTTTTCTTCGTAAGTTTGTAATCCACATTACGCATTTTAAAAATAATATTCTTTTGCGAGGATTAGCAACTCGGTTACCGCTTATTACAATTCTGCGGGGCTGAGCACGCGACGAGAGAGCAGGCTGCATTCACATATTTTTTGGCCGTTTTGTGGCCAACACAGCACGCATCATATTCCCAAATAGCTCCAGCAGTGCAAGTTACACCGCTGCGTAGGTTTTCGCGATTGTCCTTCATTAGCTGTCTCAACGTTATGCTGCATGTTGTTTGGCACGACGTCCTGTGAGCTTATTCAGGGACTGAGGAGCATTGCGGTTATATGGCATCATCGTCTTCCTGGTCCGAGAAGTGTTATTGTGCGACTGGCAGCATTTGCGTTTTTGATTGTAAAGTTGCCTCTTGTTGCTTGCCCCATTCGCAGGCTTATGTTGAATTAACCGTAGCTGAAGAACGTTAAAGTGGTCTTTGTATTCATACCAGAAAAGAAAAAAAAAGAAAAATGAAATGGCAAACTCATGGGAAACTAGTCATCGCGATATTTGTCACGTCGTGAAATTTGATATCGTATCGTGAGAAATGATCGCACTGCAGCCCTCGTGGCCAGTGACAGTGGCAACTCGGAGCTTACTCAGGAGGTGAGACAGCTCCCCACGGGACGCTTGGAGTGAAACGTCGGACGTCGTACCGACAACTACAAACACGCGACACGACAACCCGAAAGAAACACCGGAGAACCCCCACCGATGACCATTCTTCGGCCTTTGCTTTCGTTGTGTTGCGATGCAGATGGCATGACGCTCGACTCCCTCAAGTACCTTGTGCTGGACTGGAACTGGAGAGACCAGAAGCTGCGTCGTCTGATTGACATCCCCGAGGTATTCCTCTCGCTGAGCGCACACAAAGACAAAGATCCCCCGTGTAGCCTTGCTCAGGCCATCGTGGTAAGTTTTTTTGGCGAGCACCGCATGGCACACGAGGGGCCTAGGTGGCCAACTTGATGCCCGGTGGCCTTTGTCTCCCCATTGCTGATGTTTAGACCGAGGCAACCTCGTGGAGGCCTAGGACCGGTTCATATATTCGTCAGCTATGTTGGCTGTGAGCGGGAATCGAACATGGGTCGCCGGATTTGTTGCGCAGTGCGCTAAATACTACACCACAGCTCCCCATACACAAAGACAAAGATTCCCCGTATAGCCTTAACAGACTATAGGAGCAAGTGCTGTTAGCGTGTAGCACCTAAGAAGGCCGGCACGGTACACGAGGGGGTGGCTGGCCAGCACCACGCCCGACCGCCTTTGTCTTCCTAGTGGCGATGTTTATTACACACCACACCAGGTACTCATCTGAGGCTGAGTCGACCTAGGGGAGGCCCAGGACCGGTTCAGACAATCGTCACCGGTGTTGGCCATGAGCGGGAATCGAACCCGGGTCGCCGAATTCGTAGCAGCGGTGCAGCGCTAACCGCTCCACCCACTCCCCATACACGAACACCACACATAAGCACATGCACACCATTGCTCATTGCAAGCTGTAACTAAATGGCACCATCGTCCGCGTGCTGATGAGCGGTGCGTGCGCCCGTATTAGCACCGAGAGCTAAGTGACGTGTGCCGTACCGTGATCGCTAATGTTGAAGTGCTGCCACGGAGGGTTTCGATTCATTGCTACGGTGCCAACACTGAGAGTCTGTAAACACCCCCTCCGCTCCAAGTGTGCCAAACGTCCTATTTATAAGCACTATTTTTAGTTCTTTCTCAGAACCACGACGTCTTAACCAGGATAGCTGCTGCCTTGTGTACAATTATTATCCATTGTGATTCTCATTCCCTTTAATACTCTTCCGAGAAGAGTCATGAAGTTGCCCGTGCGTGGGTAATGGTGGAAGTGGAGAAATGGCCTTCAGAGGTTATTTTTGGCCCACTCTTCTAGACATCTTGAAAGAGGTGGGACTATAACCCCACTTTACCCCACCACACGCAACATGTCGATCAACATGTCGATCAACATGTCAATCAACATGTCGATCAACATGTCAATCAACATGTCGATCACCATGATCAACATGTCGATCGACCGTGGTGCTCAGTTTACGCCGCTTGGTGGACAGAGGCGGGGGAGTTCAGAGAAGGGGGAGGGAGGGGGGAGATTTGCATGCACGTAAGTTGAATTTCTTTCGCACCGCGCGTAGACTACCGTGTTAATCGAGAGGTTGCGGGGGAAGGACAACAAACTAAACACAAGAAGCGGTTCTAAAGAAATGAGTTTGTCAATCTCGATTTAAAATTGCATAGCTCCAGCGGCTTCCTAATGTCGGAAGGAAGAGCGTTCCAGACGACCGCAGAAGCGCATCCGAAAGCGCGCGACTCGGTAACCGTCTTTGTTCCGTGGTGTAGCCACAAGCCGCTGCTGCTGCTGCGAGGATAAGGTTTGAGGGGTTGTCGTTGGGTGAGCGATGTTCACTCCCCTCTCTCATCTGAACGGACTTGTGTGTCGAGGACAGCGTGTGGCTTTTACCAAGGCCAAGTCATGTAACGATTAATCGATTCACTGGTTAAAATTCATTTTTACGGCAACGGTACTTAAGCAACTTTGCACCATTTCTTCAGCTTCCACGCCGGGAGATGGAATCGAACCGGCGATCTCTGGATTGCGAGTCCAACGCGCTGCTGACATCCCGCTATAATATAGAGGATCTTTAAAGGAATGTTTCAATAAAAAAAACTGCAACCCCTTTAAGATTCCTACAGGATTTGTTTTGGTTTCCTCTAGGTTCCTATATAAATAGAATGTCCTAATCGGATATGTTGCTGCGGTGTTTATAAAGCCCGGGCATAAAGAACCCTGCGGTGTCTTCCTTTAACCGGATGAGATTACGTCAGCAGGGCATAATGAGGTCTCTTGTAGCCCGGCCGGTCAGGAGTGTATTTGGAGGCAGGTTAGCGCGTCGTGCCAGTTCAAATTTGTTTTAACTTTGCTGAAGGCTGCGAGTAAACATGGCCGGACGGCACGACGTAGATTTGTGCAAGCGCCTCCAGCTGAAATGTTTTGAGCAAATATTTTTTTTTTTTGTCGTAAGCCTTATCGACAGTGAGCAGCAAAGTTATCTTTAAAAATGACAGGACATTCAAATAAATATTAATTGATAAATAAACCCTAAAACGTTGGTCTGCTTCACCAAAAATGAAATCGTTCCCGTAATATTTTGTTACCCACGTTTCTCAGCAACGTGGTTTGCAAAGGCAAACTTTTGAGACTGCTTTTCGACTTTGTGAGTCTAAATCAGCTAAAATAAGAGTTTCTCCCAGGCATCAACGAACATGGGGCAGTGCCAATTTGCTGTTCTACAACCCTGAGTCAAGGTGTGGAAATTCCACAATCATATGGTCGGGGATTAATCTATACTCGGGACAACCACGATTAAATCCCAACAACGTAGCGCTTCATTTATCAACTCTGGGGTGGGGGATGAATGGCAAAGTCAACCCCTGACCCTGGTTTGAACTCGCAACCTCTTGATTAAACTCCACTTGCTTTAACTTTTAATCGTGTTTTTTCTTTTAAACAATGCTTTTTCATCAAACTTTAACTTCGCACAAGATGTTTAACCGGTGTGTCACCTGGCCAGAGACATGATAACAATAAAATATTGAAAAATACTTTTTAAAAAAACACGCGTTAATGAAATGTACTGTCCGAGCTGCCCCTCCCCCTGCCCTCTTCCCCCATCGCCCCTCCCCTCCTTCCACATCCCTCTCCCCTCGGCGTGGCTCCCCGTGGCTTGCCGTCACGTAAGGGACCACGTGGTGATTTACAGGCAACGTGAGTTGAGCGTCGACATTTAGAGCCGTAAAAAAGATAGTTTAAAAATATATTTTTATAATTTCCAATGATAGAATATAGTATTGTCATCAGTATGACATACCTATATTAAGTTTGCAGTCGATACGACATTGGGAAGACGGTTGAAATTGAGTTACAAGATTCTAGGATACGACAACACACAGAGTAAGTTAAATAAAAGCGTGTAAAATGTTAAAAAATTGATGTTTGGGATTTTTTATGATAGAATATAGTATTGGCATCGGTATCACGTAGCTATTTCAAGTTAGCAGTCGATAGCACATTGGGAAATGGGTAAAAATTGAGTTACAAGATTTCTTTTTTTAGGATACAACAGACGGAGTGAGTTATATAAAAGCGTGTAATAATAAAAGCGTGTAAAAAGTGCGCAGATTTCAGACTGAGGTGGGGCGGGTGGCTCAAGGGTCGGTGCACTGAGCTGGCACTGATGAGATCCTGACTTTAAAACCTGGACAGTCGCCCAAGATTCAACCAGATTCTTGCCAGTATCAAAGTCTAAGAATAGGTGTGACCCTTTATGCCAATAAAAGAGTTGATAATATGTTTTTTACCCTTCTATCTGGCAACAAAACTGACACCTTTTTTACAAGGAGTCATGTTTGCATACACCACAATACCTGCAGCCATAATGCAAAAAAAAACATAACTCTGATAATGTATGCACTGTCCTTGAAGTTGATTGGTCAAGGACAGTGCATATATTATCAGAGTTATGTTTTTTGTTTGCATTATGGCTGCAGGTATTGTGGACTATGACTCCTTCTAAAAAGGTGTCAGTTTTGTTGCCAGATAGAAGGGTAAAAAAACTTATATTTTTTACTGGCAAATGAGGTTCCAATGGAATAAAATAGTTGTTTTTATTAAGGGTAAAACTTATTCTTATACTGGAAAAATTGTATTGTCTCGGTCCAGTCACCAATGACTACAACAACAACAACGAACAACTTTTTTTTCATAATCAAGTTTTTGGGTTAGATCGCGTTATTTATAAATGTGTCGTAACCCTCCACCACCCGACACGGCCAATCGGCAAAAAAGTGTCACATTGACAAAAGACAAATAGTTCACTACTTTAGCCCACCGGTGTGTTGAAGCGTGAAACCACAACATTTACAATTTTTGAGTACGACGTTTCGCTGGTAATTGCATCCAGCATCGTCGGGCAATTCGCCATAATGGTGAGGCTCTGCTCTTGCTCCCGGTCTTAAATAGAGCAGCAGCAGGGTGACGTCATCATTTAACTCATCAGGTGCAACGATTTTTATTTGGCTTATTCCAGCTCAGGGGATTTAAACATTTTTGTTTTGCTTGGCGCTGAGATGAACAATCTTTGTGCGAAATAAGTTCAACATACGGCTCGGCCTCAAATGAGTACCTGGTGCGGTGCGTAAACATCGCCCATTAGAGAGACAAAGGCGGCCGGGCGTGGTGCTGGCCACCCAATCCCTCGTGTGCCGTTTCGGCCTTCATAGCTGCTACTCGCTAACATCACTTGCCCCAAAAGTCTGATGAAGGCTATACGGGGGAGGGGGGTGGGGGGAGATCTTTGTCTTTTATTGGGATTCGTTGCACAACGAACCTCGCGCGACGGTGCGTGACGAAGCGGCATCGACTTGCCGCAAGGCCCCGTCGTCGTTGTCTTTTCGCTGTCGTGAGCACGTCCGTCCGTCCGTTTCCCCTTTTGTTGTCCGTTGAAAAACAAATTGAATAGCGCTGTCACCCGCAGATTCCAAAGATGACATTGCGGGGGGAAAGTAAAGCATTCTTTTTTAATCAAAAGAGTTTCAAATGGAAAACTTTGCTATCGGAATCCTGACATTTGCAAACATTCTGCCAGTCGCACACGGTGTCGAGCACGAGCAATGCAAAGCGGTAAATAATAGTGGCCCAGACTAACAATTATCCGTGCATATTTCTGTTTTTTGACCGCACTTGTTCCACTGCATTACCGCGCGCTTGCCCCTTGTCTCTGTGCGCAGGTTAAGACGGACGTTTTGGAGCTGCTCCAGAAATTCATCATTCCCACGGCGAGAAGGAGCTCGGCTAAAATTGGCCTCTTCTAGCGGACGCAGTGGCGGTGAGCCACGCTCGGGCTTTCCTCAGTCTGTTCCTCTTTTCGTTTTTCTCCTGCCGGATATATGCCGAATCGGCAGGGCACCTGATTTTTTCTGGGAGGCGATTACCGACCGTTCCACGCCGTGCAGAGAGGCTGTTTGAGCGAGACGTGATTTGGCGATACAAAATGTCGCAGAGGTAAAGAGTGCCGCCCGCGGTTGCTTAGCTCCTGCAAATGCCCGCGGCCTCGTCCCAGCCGTTTGTGTAATAGGCGTTATTTTACTGACGCTGCGTCGCTTTGTCTTAACCTGACGAGCCTGACGATGTGGCCGAATGTTAGAAACAAAGCCAACCGCTGGTTTGTTGGTTTGCATGGTAATCGCCTCCAAACCAACAAACCATTGTAAACCAACGATTTCAATGTTTTTGTTGTTGTTTGTTATTGTACGGGTGTCTCTCTCTCTCTCCCTCTGCAGCGAGCGACCGTTGTGCCCGGGCTTCGCACGCGACGTCTTCCGCAGCGGGGGGGGGGGGGCAAGCTCTCCGTTGGCCAGCGGACCTCGCGCGCCACGAAGCCCATCGCTGCCTCCTCCGTCCACGAAAAATACATAAACAACAAAGATTGCTGACAAAGGGCGAGCACTCGCAAGCAGTTCCACACATTTCTGACGCACGTTGCAGACAGCTTAAAGACGTGGGTGACCTTCGGTGTAGTCACGAAGTGGCCGCTTTGTTACGTGGACGTTTGTACGTCAAACGTTCAGGACTGTAATCGAGATACTTGTTGTTTTTTTCCAGTAAAGTCACGTAGGTAAAAAATAAAACAAATAAATACAACTAAATTAAATCACGACGTCGTGATTTCATTTAGTTGTTTTCATTTGTTTTATTTATTTTTTGCAAGGATTCATACTCTTTGTTTTTTTCCGGTAAAGTCACGTAGGTAAAAAATAAAACAAATGAAAACAACTAAATTAAATCACGACGTCGTGATTTAATTTAAATTATTTTTCACCTACGTGACTTTACCGGAAAAAAAAAAGAGTATGAATCCTTGCAGTCACGAAAGCTTCAAATCTAGAATGTAATCGAGATGTCAGTGATGTGTTCATCTTTCTTGACAAGGGAGAAATTCCCCGTGAAATAGCACGTGTAAGCGGAACTCCATTCTATATCTTGACATAATAAAAATAATAAAAAAAAGCATTGTTTGTTGTCCCATCAATGTGATCGAGTAGCATTTGCTTAAGCAAGGAAACTCTGGGCCAATGTAAACATTCTGGGCCTTATCAGCAGTGAGGCCTGGATTACCAGATTTTATAATACCGCAGTGACAGGCGTACTCATGCAAAGTGGAATTTTCGTCCACGCTGGGATGTTCATGATGCATTTAGTTTCGTACATGTCAGACCACTGACTTATTCCATCCATAAGCCATATTTCGTCTAAAAAATGTATTTCCTTCAAAATTACACCCCATATGTATTATTATGGTGAATTTGAAATGTTGACTTTGGGGTTGCCGAGTATTTTTTTGAACTGCCCAAACTCCATGCTATCGTAGGTAGCATTTGGTTGGCTGCATTCACTCTGCAGTTACTACCTAACATATACAATAAGGCAATTGTTATTCAATACATTCATTGAGATGAACATACCCATGCGCACACTTAAGTTTAATGAATGTCATTACCTTTAATACAGGTATTCATTAGATTTCAAGAATGACTCATTTTCGACAATGGGTGACTGGTAAGATGAAAAGGCTTTAACTTTTATAGGCAGGTTTGAACCCACAATCTTCATGGAGCTGTCGTGTAATTAGTATCTCGCCATACACAACAAATAAAACAAGTAAACCCGTAAAAACAAAGTTTTTCACTATAAATCCTTTATATGCGTGACGGCTAGAGTCTTCTCGTCCTCTGGCTTGAGATGGCTGCCACTTATGGGTCAGATGATTGTCTGCCAGTATTAAGTAATTGGTAATTAAATATTTAATTTGTTTTCCCTAAACAGTGTAAAATTTTGGAAAAAAAATTTCACGAACATTAATTGTCACACACAACGAGTCTGTGTGGAAAATGTCAGCTCGATTGGATCACGGGAAGTGGGTTAAAAAACGAGCGAAAGATTTGCACGGTCCTAAGCAAGCAAGCGAACTTAATATAAAGGATTTAAAAATATATTCGCCTGTGGAGGACGCAGGGATCGATCCCGCGACCTTTGGCATGGGAAGCAAGGGCGCTACCAACTGCGCTACTCCGCCACGGCCTGTGGAGGGGTTACGCTCTGGGATCCTACACTGTGACGTTCAGCCAAAGCCATGAATGAGTTATTTTTGAATAAATGTAAAATAGATTTTTTTTGCCTAATAAGTGTAAAATTTTGGAAAAAAAATTTCACGAACATTAATTGTCTCGCACAACGAGTCTGTGCAAAATGTCAGCTCGATTGGATCACGGGAAGTGGGTTAAAAAACGACCGAAAGATTTGCACGGTCGTAAGCAAGCAAGCAAGCACGCAAGCAAGCAAGCAAGCGAACTTAATATAAAGGATTTAAAAACACACATCCGGGTCAACGCTTGGCATTCGTAGCCAATTTATGTAACGCAACGTTTCGTTGCGCCTGCATTTGTTTTGGTAACTCTGTGCGACAAAAAATCTGTTCAAAGTTAACGAAACTTTAAATCGGCAAACAGTCGCCCGCCTCCCCCCCCCCGAAAGTGCCGGATTATCCTAGTAGCTAAAGTAGCTAAATATGTACTAGCTACGGACCCCGCACTTTGAAGGGCCCCGTGCTAAATGCTTTCAAGCTATCAATTCCGGTTCAGTGATTCTGCACAGTTACTATAGTACTATACTGCCTTCAACTTTTACGGACTGGGTGTTTGAGGTTAGCGATTTGTCGTATTATCTGGCTGCATAGCAAATGCAAAAATACAATTACTTTACTATGCAAGTTAAACATTTGTTTTAATATTTACGTGTTTTTTTTATTTAGGGCCCTCTTATAACATCATGCTTTAGTCCCCGCATTAGCTTCATCCAGCCGCTCTTTGCGGGCGAACGCCACTGACCCGGATTTCTGCGGCAGCAGCAGCAGTTGCAGCCCTTCCACGCGCCCTTCCTTTCCCCACGCTGATCACCGCACACAGCTGAGCAGCACTCCCAGGTGGAGGAGGGTGGGGGTGGGTGGGAGTGACACGGGCTCTCGTCGTCGGCTCAGACCGTGATGTCAAAATTAGCGAGGTCGTCCTCGCTAAAAAATAAATAAACCCCAACCCCCCCCCCACCTGCAGCCCCCCGTTGTACGTTACCCGTCAACTCCGAACGGAGTTTGAAATACAAAACACGACTTTACTCGCGTGCTCATCAATTACTCTCGTGTGTGACGCGCCACGTTCGTAACCCACGTGTGCGCGCGCGCGTGTGTGCGTGCGTGTGCGTGCGCGCGCGTGCGTGTGTGTGTGCGCGCGCACCTGGGAGGCGGTTGGTGCCAACCTTGCGACCCGAGTTCGATTCCCGCTCACGGTCAACATAAGTGACGATTATTCTGAACCGGTCCTGGGCCTCCCCTAGGTCGACTCAGCCTCAAAGAAGTTACCTGGTGGGAGTTGTTTGACGACGCGTCGCCGCGCTGGTGAGTGCGGGTTGGTCACGATGGTAGGGGAGGGGGGCATCACCGGTGAAGATGTCACTCGGCGATGACGGGAAGCTGTGGCCAGGAATCGAACGCGGGTTGCCGTCGACTGACAGCGCAGTGACCACTGCTTACCCCCCCCCTCACCATTGTTCCGTATTTGCATTGCTAAAGTCAACATCACCGCACGCGCGGAATATAAAGAGGCAGAATGTAATCAGTCCCGTCGGCCGACGTTCAATTTATTTGTATAGTACGCTGGCAATGTTATTCAGTTACAGAGGCAGTCCAGTTCAATGTCAACGATATTCTTTGGGTCTTTCGGTAAAGTCACGTAGATAGTAGTAGGTTTTTACCCTTTCAACTGGTACAAAAACTGACACCTTTATACAAGGCATCATGTTTGCAATAACCACAACACAAGCAGTCAAAATGCAAACAAAAATAAACAACTCTGAGGACAGTCCATATCATTACCATCATCAGAGTTTATTTTTGTTTGCATTTTGACTGCTTGTGTTGTGGTTATTGCAAACATGATGCCTTGTATAAAGGTGTCAGTTTTTGTACCAGTTGAAAGGGTAAAAACCTAATACTATATTTTGCCACTGGTAAAGGAGATGTCTCATTGTAAATGCTTACCCCGAGCTCTCAATACTCTGATAGTGCGCTGTCTTTGAGTTGTACGCCTTTTGGCGTCATCTGGTCCAACACCAATGGAGACTAGGTTCTAATAAAAGCTGTCTCGGGTGTGGACCAATCAACTTCAAGGACAGTGCATATCATTACCATCATCAGAGTTGTTTCTTTTTGTTTGCATTTTGACTGCTTGTGTTGTGGTCATTGCAAACATTATGCCTTGTATAAAGGTGTCAGTTTTTGTACCAGTTGAAAGGGTAAAAACCTGCTACTATATTTTGCCACTGGTAAAGGAGATGTCTCATAGTCACTTAGATAGGTTTAAAAAATGACGGTCGCTTGTGTTTCGATCAAAACGTCGTAGTTTTTTCCGTTTATTTGTATTATTCTTTGAACCTATCTACGTGACTTTACCGAAAGACCCAAAGAATATGAATTCCTGCAGTCACGGAGGCTTTAATGTCAAGATTTCAACGTAAACTGTTTGCCATATTTTTTTGCGGAGGATGGCAGGGGGTGGGGGGGGGGTGCCGCGAACGGACCCGATGGACGTGACAATCGGTGTCGCAAGGAAACTGATCTCGGCGCAGACTCTCGTTGCTCCAGTTTACGATGCGACAGAAGGAAAGTTGCCCACCCTCCCACCCCCCACGTGCACATTGGCAATAAAGCGGGCCGAAAGGGCGCCAGCGTGAGTTACATGTGCTGTCTGGAATTTCCTGCTTTGTCCGAATTGGTTTGGTATGCTGAGAGTTCGGCTCTTGGAAACGGGAAAAAATATATTGGGAGTAACATTTATAGCTTTTTTTTCCTTCATTTCTTTCACGAAACAGTTAAATTAAATCTGAATACAAACGGAGATGTCCCTGGGTATGCGAAAACAGAATGTACTTCACAGATATAATTCTGTGTTGAAAATTGCTCAACTGTTACGTACAACAGGAATTGAGATTGTTTTTCGTGATGTTTTTTTTCTCGGACATCCGTAGCAACGTTGCCGCACGTGTTGGTGACAGACGCGGCTAGATTCTTTGTAGCCTCTCCCGAGTATTGTAGCAAGCGGGGTGGGGGGGGGCATTAATGTGGTGGGGGGGGGGGCACCCTTGTGTACATCTTTAGAATGCTTGACTTGAACGGAGTTAAGAAGGAATGCCCAGCAGAGCTATCACAGAACCTTGCCGGCCAGTGCAGCAGTTTCTCAAAATAGCCATCTCAAAGGTTTAACACGTGTGAGGCTTTCGCGACCAATATTATTCATAATCAACGTTTTTGGGTTTAGATCGCGTTATTTATAAATGTGTCGTAATCCTCCACCACCCGACACGGCCAATCAGTAAAAAGTGTCACGTTGACAAAAGACAAATAGTTCACTGCTTTAGCCCACCGGTGTGTTGAAGCTTGAAACCACAACATTTACAATTTTTGAGTAGTACGACGTTTCGCTGGTAATTGCATCCAGCATCATCGGGCAATTGTGGTTTCAAGCTTCAACACATCGGTGGGCTAAAGTAGTGAACTATTTGTCTTTTGTCAACGTGATACTTTTTACTGATTGGCCGTGTCGGGTGGTGGAGGGTTACGACACATTTATAAATAACGCGATCTAAACCCAAAAACGTTGATTATGAATAATATTGGTCGCGAAAGCCTCACACGTGCATGCACAGTGGACCACTGTGCATGCACATGACGGATGAGCGGAGCAGTGGTGTAGCGCTTTGCACACTGCCCTATGACCCCGACGATACGAGTTCCATTCCTGACCATGGCTATCGTCAGTGGCAATCACCTGCACTGTTCCCGGGTCTTCGCCGAGGTGGTCGGGCTTTAAATGAGTAACACGGGTGCGATGTGGAAACATAGGTACTGGGGAGACAAAGGCGGCCGGGTGTTGTTATTTTGCAGACACCCACCCCTTTGCGAGCCGTCTCAACGTTAACAGGAGCTCGCTAACAGCGTTTGCCCCAAAAGTTTGGACAGCAAAAGGAGGACATTTATCTGTATTTGAAGGGTGGTCAGATCATTTGGATAAGTAATCTTGATTTGAAGCTTTCGTGACTGCAGGAATCCATACTCTTTGGTTCTTTCGGTAAAGTCACGTAGTTATAAATAAAATCAAATAAAAACAAATCACGACGTTTCGATTGCAACAAGAAAAAAAAATTCTTGCTGTGGTTTTCCCACCTAATGATGATTGCTTGTGTTGCAATCGAAACGTCGTGATTTGTTTTTATTTCACTTCTAACTACGTGACTTTACCGAAAGAACCAAACAGCATTTGGATAGGGTTATACCACGAACGGTATGCACTGGCTCAGTGTGATTGCATTGTCTTCCGAATATGTAACACCGAACGACAATGTAAACAGTAAGTTGCATGATTTTAAAATACCAAGAGGAGTGCTGTGGATATGTTGATGGTGGCCTGATATGTATGTGGAACTTCTTTCGCACCGTACGTAGCCAACCGTGCTAATCGAAAGGTACGGGGGGGGTGGGACAACAAACGAAACACAAAAAGCAGCTTTAAAAAAACGAGTTTTCGATCTCGATTGAAAAGTGCATAGGCCCAGCGTGCTTCCTAATGCCGGAAGGAAGAGAGAGGTGCGGGAGGTGACAGTCTCACTGTACCGTATTCTACAGATTCTAAGAAGCACTCCCCTCCTCCTGTATTTTAAAGCAAAAGTTTGTGCTGCATCCTATAAACCGGGTCGGTTTAGCGCGCGCGTGTGTGTGAGACCCGACTGGTATAACTATTGACACCAAGCCCACGTTTGGGCTGCATCTGACTTTCCCCAGTCTCCTATAACCCAGTGTTCCCCAACCCCCGGGCCGCTACCGGTCCGTGTCCTGTTAGGAACCGGGCCGCACAGCAGCAGGAGGTGAGAGCGGTGAGTCCGTGCGTGGCCCTCCCATGATTTTATTATTCACCACTTCTAGATTTGAAGCTTTCGTGACTGCAAGGATTCATATTCTTAGGTTTTTTCGTTAAAGTCACGTAGGTAAAAAAATTAAAATTAATAAAAGTAAAATAAAATAAAAAATAAAAATCACGACGTTTCGGAGGCAACACAAGCTTCCGTCTTCAGGTGGAACCGTGACTTTACCGAAAAAAACCTAAGAATATTTATCACTTCCATCCGCGCCTCTTTCCTGCACTGCGCACTTGTCACAGTGTTGGGTAAGCCCACAAGCTGCTAACCCCTAGTAGCCACGATGAGTAAAAAACAAACGTCGCTGGAGAGCTTCTTTGAAAAGGGGGAAAGACCTAATGATGACCCCCCCCCCCCCATGGCAAGGGTCTCCTGATCTCATGGAAGGGTCTGCTGACAAATTGGTGCGGGCTCCATTTCACCGGCAAAATGATGACTCGCTTCGTTGGAATTTAGTGTGTTCACGTGAACACCCAATTTGGGCCTGGACGTTCTTAAAGTTGACCTTCAAAGTCACGTGACTACAAGATGTCCAAACATGGGGAAAATCTGGGTTTAAAAAAACCCACACATTTCCCTTTGTTCCATGTTTAGAAAGTCAAATTTGCAAAATTTCTACCTGTCACATTTCCTCCGTGTAAAAAAAGGACCGGTGGATAAAGCACGGTTCGCTACGTACGATGCGAAAGAAGCTCAACATACACACGTACATACAACATACGTGTTCACGAGACCCTTATGACACCAGCGCAGCATACAAGGGGACGGTGTGGACAGCACCACGCTTGGCCGCGTTGCTTTCTCCCCCAGGTGGAAGTTTACGCGACCGCGTCGTTTACTGATTTTAGTCTGACTTTGACCTACGGGAGGGCACAGGATCGGTGCAGCTATTGGCGGCCACTGATAATTAACCGCAATCGGGAATCAAACTCAGCTCGCCGGATACACAGCACTGGGCACTTAACCACTGCAACCCCCCCCTCCCCCGCAATGTTAAATAAGTGAAATATGTAATTTTAGTCGTAAAACCATGACATGCAGACATCACGCATCATTCATATGCGGCAATCAGAATTCATGATATGACTGATGGTGACAGCCAAAGCTAGATTTGAAGCTTTCGTGACTGCAAGGATTCATATTCTTAGGTTGTTTCGGTAAAGTCACGTAGGTAAAAAAATAAAATTAATAAAAGTAAAATAAAAAAATAAATAAAAATCACGACGTTTCGGAGGCAACACAAGCTTTCGTCTTCAGGTGGAACCGTCACAGCACGCTTGCTGTTTCGAGCAATCGTTGCTTTTTATTTTATTTTTTATTTTACTTTTATTAATTTAAATTTTTTTACCTACGTGACTTTACCGAAAAAACCTAAGAATATGACAGTCAAAGCGTTGCCCAATACGACGCCACGAACCCAACACCCACCACCACAGGGAATGTTCTTGCGTTTGCATCGAATGTCATGATCTGAAATGTATTTTTATATCTTTGCGGGAACATAGTGTAAAAAAAGGGAATTACGTATGTAAATGCACAATTTATAATTCATTATCCTCAAGCCAATTTGCCATTGCCTGTTCATAACTTTCTAAATTTCATGGCAATACCGCTGCCTTTGTGTTATAAATGCGGTGCCCGTACAGAACATTACAGTGCCTGATCATTATAAACCGTGACAGCCAAAACAAAAAATGATTAGCAATTAATACGAAGAAATGTAAAATATTTTTGGGAACGAAAATATGAGTAATTATTTCAGCACCGGGTCCCACATTTACTCCTTCCCTTGTGGCAGCCCATGGAAGTCCTATGAGAGGTTGCTATTGACATCGACTCTCATGACCATGTCTTGTCCATGCCGTGCCAATTGTATGAGCAATTTATAAACATGAGCTTGTATTTGCTAGGAATTGTTGCAAAAGGATGCGTCAATTTCGCTTATTCTGCTTTATTCGGCGTGCAAGAGCGTGCCTTCTTTTTTGGTCGTGCACTATGTCATTGATTCTATAACAGATTGCAATCCAGCGAGCGCGTCGTTGTGGACTGTGCATTGGCCAAACGCACTGGAGAAAAGCGCATTACAAAGCCCTAATTTAAACTGCATCGCCAAGAAAATGTAAAAAAAAAACTTGTCTTCCAAAAGAGTGGGATAATTATTCTGCGATCCGACCCGAAGCTAAGGGAGAGAGAGAAAACAAGAATTGTGCAAGCCACCTCCACCCCGCAACAATTTAACCAACGCAGCCCCACGCTGCGCCTGCATCTCTGAAAAAACAAGTTGTTGGCGATCGTAGTGGTGGTGGTGGTTGCGGCTTCTCAGCATGGATCCAAGGCTGTTGTTGTCTTCCTTCTTGAGCGACCTTAGCGGCACAGCTAGGACGCTGCCCACATTTCAGGGCAGCCGGGATGAAGACCAGCTGCCTAGCAGTCCCAATATTCACACACCGAGCCCAAATGTGTGTCGTCATTTGAGGGGCATAAACCACCCCAGCGAAACTCCGGTCGTCATCGCGGAAGCGGCTTCTGGCTGCACAGACGGTGGTCACCGCATCGCGTGGCGCTTTCAGATGCGCTGTTTCTGCGGCCGTCTGGAACGCTCTTCCGATTTTTCTGAAGCCAATGGAGCTGTGCACTGTTCAATCACCTCGATTGAAAACTCACTTCGTTAGAACTGCTTCTTGTGTCTAGTTAGTCGTCCCGCCGCTGCCGCCTCCGATTAGCACGGTTGGCTACGTACGGTGCGAAAGAAGTTCAACAGACATATACAAAAACCTCACATTGCACACGAGCCCTGTAATGTTGGTACAATGTCCCACACGACGTCCCACACGATGTCTCACACCGGTGGCGGGTTGTCTTCGCAATTTGCGGCGACGGCACTCGATCTGCTGCGGAGTCATCCCCTTCATTTGCGACGCTTCACCCGGCGACTGACAAATCTGGCTGCACCATCTGGAGGGGGGAGGGGTGAGGGACACATTTGGGCATTGGTACTAGTTAAGCGATGGGTGTCGCAGCCTTTCATCAAATAGGCAGTGGGTCACAGCCAGAGCGGAATGCAGGATGGGCGAAATTAGATCTCAGAATGTCGTTACTCGTTCTGTTAAGCGTTACACATTTGTTCGACGTTTGTTGAACACGGATTGTGTTGTTTGCCCCCCACCGCCACCCTGAATGTCTGTATGCCCCCCCCCTCGTTCCCCTTTAAACAAGGCCACACCACGTGGAGTTTATAAACTTGCGTTTAGAGAATTTGGCAGCTATACATGTGCACGTGATAAGCCACTTCGTTGAACAGCTGTCATCTGAAAAAAAGCTAGACAGCTTAGTGGGCCTGACCTGGTACAAATATGAGAATAGAAGAAATCTTAATTTTCAAAGCCCATAATTTGCCTCCAACATGCACAAGAAGACGGACGTCCTGCTGAAGACGACACGAGGTCTGGACTCGCTCTTTTTCTCTCTGCAGACTTGGCCCGACCCTCAACTTGTGCAGCTGTCTTTCTACGGTGGTGTGAAGACGATTCACAGTCTGCGGGGGGGAGGGGGGGTTGAGCTCGCTGTGCGACTGGCAGCAAAAGTTGACTTAATTTAAAACAGCGAGTGGTAAGCGCGTACAGTCTGGGATTACATCAGTTGGCCCACACCTGAAACGGGCAAAGTGGAACACCTGTGTTGAATCATCTCGCGCCAATCGTATGGGATTTTTTTTGGGCGCTGGCGCTTTGTGCGCCGATTGGACAAGCCTTGGTGGCGTGGATTATCAGCGGTGTTTATTTTCTGAACGAATTTTGTGATGGAAAGATTGGTCAACAGCGTGTTTATACGACGGTGGCTGTGAGTGGATGGAAATCGTCAGCTGACGATGGCTACGGCTGTCAATCAAAGATGAAAGCAAGACTGGCTGACTAGTGTGAGACAAAATTAACTGGTCTAAACGAAGATATGGGCTGAGATGATTTGGTAAGCGACAGCAGTTGTTAGTGCATTGAGGAAGACCAAAAATGAGAATTTACTGATACATGCACATACATAAAAACATGTTCTGAGCTCAGCAAAAATGGTTGACTGAGTTCAGTAAATCTGCTATGGAAAAACAATAATTGCCTGCGATATTATTTTTCCTCTTTAGATGAGCTGGTGTTAGTGACCTCATGCGTTGAGGTCTGGTTCCTTGTGCACCACTGCCAACACAGTATGAAAGTTATTTTAAACTGAGTTGACTTATCGCCTGACTTGTATGTGGTGGCAGTGCCGAATTATATTATCCTCGTAGCTAAAGTAGCTACATATGTAGTAGCTACACATGTAGTAGCTACACATGTAGTAGCTACACATGTAGTAGCTACACATGTAGTAGCTACACATGTAGTAGCTACACATGTAGTAGCTACACATGTAGTAGCTACACATGTAGTAGCTACATATGGAGTAGCTATGGGCCCCGCACTTTCAAGGGCCCCGCGCTAAATGCGTTCAAGCTATCAATTCCGGTTCAGTGATTCTGCACTTGCTCTATTACTATAGTACTATACTGCCTTCAACTTTTATGAACGACTGGGTGTTTAAGGTTAGCGATTTGTCGTATTATCTGGCTGTATAGCAAATGAACAAATACAATTACTTTACTATGCAAGTAAAAAAATTTGTGTTTTAATATTTACGTCTTTTTTATATTTAGGGCCCCTTGATAACATATGCTACAGGCCCCGCACTAGCTTACTCCAGCACTGTGTGTACCCTTTCACACCAACATTTTAATTGCCTAGAGAACACTACGTTGTTGGCCACTTCGGTCACGTGTTCGAAGAGAATTAGCTAAATCGAATCCACAGACTGAATTGACTAAATTATATCACAGATTGTCATTTGATGGAGCAAAATAAAATTAATAATGATGCCCAAATTGACTGTGGTTGGCAGCCTACCCCACCACATGTCACGATGAGACGGCGTGCCCACTGGGTTGACCACCGCAATCTACAGAAGAGCGAGCTACGTAAATATCGGATTAAGAAGAAAAAACACAGAGGCTCTGCGGTCGACATTTGGAGCAGCCCTCCGCTGTGCTCGGTCAGCCTGGCCTTGGTCCGCTTCCCATGGTTCTGCCTTTTTTTCCTCCATTCGCCCGGGCACGCCGTGCGGGGTGATGTCTTTGGAACGGCCGAATCTTTGCCTCGATGTTGCCACAGGCTGCGTGTGCGCGTTGCTGTTTGACAACGGAACAATTTGACCGTTGACGAATCCCCAAGAGCGGCGGAGGAGTTGAAAGACCGCGGCTGTGAACAAAAAATTGACACACAACCTCAAGAGGTTTATGTAAACACATCTAGCGGTTTTAAAACGTTGCAGTTTAAAAAGTGCAGAAGAGTAGGCCAAAAACACCCCCCCCCGATGGGGTGGTTCTCTAGAGCTCCCTCGATTGAAATCTCTTCTGCCAGCATTGGCATGAGCAAAACAATTCAGCGCTGCAACCTTTACCTGTAAGTTAAAATAATGGAAATATTTCCATCGTATTTGCCAGTGCCCGCGTTTCTGTTGAGTAATATGTCATTGTGGGTAATTTGACTTGTCATGCCTTCGCCTAGCAGTGGATAGATAATGACTGATGATGACCATGACGATTAAATAATCTCGCGTAGTGCTGTGATGGGGTTTTTCTTTTATTACGCTTTCACCAATGGCTCTGTAATTAATGCACTCATCATTGTTGGCTTAGAAAACGGTCAATCTTGAGTCCTGACTTTACGCTATTAGTCAAAGTCACACCAGCAGGAGGCAGCATTGTACATCACTGTACGATCCCATTATGTTTACCAGCGTTCAGCCCAGCAAGCCATTCCAATTCTGGGATCATTTTCCCCCTCCCAGTTCAAACCCCACCCGCAGTTCTCTTTGACCCCCAAGACGCTGCCGTTGCCCCTTGTGACCGGGAGGACGGCTTAGCGGTGGCGACATTCACAGTCGCCGTCTTCACGCGCCGCATCCCGTGGAAAGACTTTGCGAGGAGGTTTGTCAACACCGAGTCCCATGTTCTTCATTTCAAGGCCCCGCGGGCCACGTGGACAAATAGTGTGGGCCCTGATGTGCGCCTCCCTCCCCCCTCGACAATACACAAAGAGTGACAACACCACCCCCCATCATCATCGTGGTGCTGCTGTCAAATCCCGCAATGGTTTCAAATGGTGGTGTGGTTGTCCTCACACAGACAGTGGCCCTCACTCTGAAAATGAGTGAAGAACACTGGCATAGCCCGATCATGATTGAGCAACGCACGGCAGTTTCGCTTTTGTTTATTCACGTGGAAACAAAAAAAACTGAATATGGCCCCTATTGTTATTGCGGTGAATGAAGTGGGATCTGTAGTAACGTCACATTCCCGTCCACTGCCCAGTGCACTCTTCTTACGCACGAGGAACGCGACGCATCGGGCAATTTCACGATGCCATGCAACGGATGATCAAAATCGGCGTGCAGACCCGATGTTTTGTCAGTTGCCATTCAAATGCCGTACAAAAGGTACAAACTCCGAGACTCATCGTGATTTAATCAGCCGTCTCGGTGGCATGTAATGTGCGTGCAGCAGCGGGGTGCCTTTTATAGACTCGAGACACCTCTGAACAGAGATGTCCTCCTGCTCAAAGTCAACCAGTTTTATTTTTGGCCTCCCCACTTCTCTCATTGTTGATCAACAGTTGTGATCACGAAACGTTGACATTCATAGAGTAGCAGTTCGTGAGCTAGTCACGTACAGGCAGCACAGGATAAAACATTTGTTTTACAAGTCCGTTAATCGGCAGATCCATTTCGATTATATTGCGTGGATTTGATTTGAACGGTCATATAATTGCCATTAAATTGAGATCTGCTTTAGATGGAAATCTGGGCTGTGGGGAGGCCGTTTGGGGCTCTGAGTTTCTCGACTGTTGGGCCGTTAAGCCCTCCGCAGCGATGGCAGAACAGCGGCCGTGGTGGCCTGGGAGAATTCGATTGGCTGCTGTCATTGTTAAGTAGGGGTAGGAAGCACACGCATCGATGAATCGCTTAAGGTTAATCCGTAAAGTCATGATGCACGCCATCTGATCACTTTTGTAAGTAGCGGATGTTTTTTTTTTCTCCATCATATGTTCACCATATGGGGGTGGAGCGGTGGTACATTAGTTAGCGGCGCTGCGCTAGGAATCCGGTGACCCGAGTTTGATTCCTGATCATGGCTAACATCAGTGCCGAGTGATGATAATTCGCTAACTCGCAAAAGTACGGTAAATGAAACACCCACGATTCTTAACACAAATCGGGGAAGCTTTCTATCCAGCAGTGGATTGACAAAGAGCTGTAAGTCCATTATAACATGCAATGGGTTCACGTGACGATTCCAGCCACTAGAGGCCTCTACGTCCACCAAAATGTAGAAAAAAAACCAGTAATAGATTATTGAATCGAATTGCAATACGTTCCCTACTGACTCAAGACATGGTGATTAATTGAATTGTGAGTGGGGGCGCACTGGGGTTAAACACCAGTTAAAACGATCAACTGATAGCTTGGCAATGCCTCCCCCCTAATTCAATTTGCCAAGCGAGCAGGCAAATGACTGATGAGCATGGCGGAAGATGCGCGCAAGCACTTTCTGGGGCCCTGAACTTGAAAAAAGGGCGTCTTGGTTAGCAGAGGAGGAGGAGGAGGAAGGCTCGTTGCGCCTCGGATTGTTTGTTGAATTGATTGTACGGCTGATAAACGAAAGCGCAATCGTGTAAGCTGGTGCCTTATAGTTTTCTTGCACATGTACGGGAGAACACAGACCCCCCCTCCTCCCCCCCCCACCGTGTATGTCTCTGGCAAAACTCAGCGGCGATACGAGGTATCGGCAAAGCAAGCAAACGGGTAGGGCCCCAAGCAGCTCTTGAAAAATAAGGGTGAATCAGATATTGCCTTAAATTCAATCCTAATAATCATTCGCTCATTGACGTGAACTCCGATTCATCTCGGCCATCTCTCAAACTTGCCTGCATCTCTCATCTCACTACATCTCCCTATTTGTCCACGTTTATTTTACTTTCGACCTATATAGATAGCTCTTGTCATCTCTGCTGTCATCTCACTTGGCTTCTATAAATGTATATGTCCCCCCCCCCCGCCGACCCCCTCTGCTTCGAGCCCCCCAAATAGCTTAGCAGCACCGCTGGCAGGCGCACACGGGCCCTAAGTTGTGAGTCATCTGTAGGTTTGTATCCTTTGGCGGGCAACGTTGCTTTTCCACTGGCCGCTGTAATTCTCCCAAGATTCCGTAGAGTGCGCGTGTAGCTTCTGCGACGTGTCATTTTCAGCGTCGTCGTGAGCGCGACGGAGGGACGAATCATCCCACGACGACGCGAACCGTGGCAAACGCAGCGCGCCACGTGCTATCACAACTCCCCGTTCGTGCAACCACGTGATTAGTTTTCATCAGCCACGGTCAATCCACCCCTTGTAAATGATCCCGCAATCCGATAATCCGCCTAGCACCCTTCGCGCAAGCTCATTTCATCGCTCCATCTACTCGGCCGCGTGTTCGCGGAATGATTCCATCCTTTGGTTGCCATTCCGTTATGAATCGTCACCATCCATCATCATCATCCCTGCTGGCTCTGACGTGTCTTGGTTTGAATCACGTCGTTACCTGTGTGTGTGTTTTCGAATGCACGTGTAACCTACCACTTCCTTACTCTCAATGTAATTCCAAATTATACATCGCTTCATACTTGTACGTGCATTTTTCCGTTTTTGTTGTAAATATTTTAATGGTCATTAAATATCGCTTACAGTGCGGCCTGTAACGATACGTGAATAACAATGTCAGCCCTTTGTCAGTCGTCTATTGGAAGAAGGCCTTTAACACTCCACGGAGGACAAGGAAATTGACCATACTTCACTATTCTGGTCAGTGAGAGTTGGCGTGGGTGGGTGGGCTTCCAGATATATCTCACTGCTCATAGTCGTAGTACAGGAAGGTCCAGATGTCTTGTGACCCCTAATTAATTGACCCCAAACATGTGTTTTTTACTTTTTTTGATTTAAAGCTTTCGTGACTGCAGGGATTCATATTCTTGGTTCTTTAGGTAAAGTCACGTAGAAGGGAAAGAAAAAAGTAAAAAAATATGTAAATATTATTTTAATATTTATTTAATATATATATAACTATTATTTTATTATTTCCCTTCTACGTGACTTTACCGAAAGAACCAAGAATACGTTTGTTTACCTTTGCATATTAATTTCTGTTTTAAATAAACCTTACTTTAAAAATATATAAAGTTTTTACAGAATTAAATGGGGGAGGGGGGGGGGTCACAAGACATCGAGATCATCCCGTACTTTAAAGGCCAATTATTACTCTCTAACGTGGTACGCGTGTGTGTGTGTGTTAATATGAGCAGTTTGCAGTTATCATAGTTAAGTAGAGTGGCTTACATGTGTGGTGGGGTAAAGCGTGGGTTACATGTGTGGTGGGGCAAGGCGTGGGTTACATGTGTGGTGGGGTAACGCGTAGGTTACATGTGTGGTGGGGCAAGGCGTGGGTTACATGTGTGGTGGGGTAAAGCGTGGGTTACATGTGTGGTGGGGCAAGGCGTGGGTTACATGTGTGGTGGGGTAACGCGTGGGTTACATGTGTGGTGGGGCAAGGCGTGGGTTACATGTGTGGTGGGGTAAAGCGTGGGTTACATGTGTGGTGGGGCAAGGCGTGGGTTACATGTGTGGTGGGGTAACGCGTGGGTTACATGTGTGGTGGGGCAAGGCGTGGGTTACATGTGTGGTGGGGTAACGCGTGGGTTACATGTGTGGTGGGGCAAAGCGTGGGTTACATGTGTGGTGGGGTAACGCGTGGGTTACATGTGTGGTGGGGCAAGGCGTGGGTTACATGTGTGGTGGGGTAACGCGTGGGTTACATGTGTGGTGGGGCAAGGCGTGGGTTACATGTGTGGTGGGGTAAAGCGTGGGTTACATGTGTGGTGGGGCAAGGCGTGGGTTACATGTGTGGTGGGGTAACGCGTGGGTTACATGTGTGGTGGGGTAAAGCGTGGGTTACATGTGTGGTGGGGCAAGGCGTGGGTTACATGTGTGGTGGGGCAAGGCGTGGGTTACATGTGTGGTGGGGTAACGCGTGGGTTACATGTGTGGTGGGGCAAGGCGTGGGTTACATGTGTGGTGGTGCAAAGCGTGGGTTACATGTGTGATGGGGTAAAGCGTGGGTTACATGTGTGGTGGGGTAACGCGTGGGTTACATGTGTGGTGGGGTAACGCGTGGCTTACATGTGTGGTGGGGTAAAGCGTGGGTTACATGTGTGGTGGGGTAACGCGTGGGTTACATGTGTGGTGGGGCAAGGCGTGGGTTACATGTGTGGTGGGGTAACGCGTGGGTTACATGTGTGGTGGGGTAAAGCGTGGGTTACATGTGTGATGGGGTAAAGCGTGGGTTACATGTGTGGTGGGGTAACGCGTGGGTTACATGTGTGGTGGGGTAACGCGTGGGTTACATGTGTGGTGGGGTAACGCGTGGGCTACATGTGTGGTGGTGCAAAGCGTGGCTTACATGTGTGGTGGGGTAACGCGTGGGTTACACGTGTGGTGGGGTAACGCGTGGGTTACATGTGTGGTGGGGTAACGCGTGGGTTACATGTGTGGTGGGGTAACGCGTGGGTGGCAGAGAGCGCCAATGTAACAGTTCCTCTCCGCACCCGGCACGGGCACCAACTGTCTGGCAGAAAACCAAAACCGCAGCGAGGGTAGGAATGAGTCTTTGTCAGCTGAGCCCCCATGGGAGATGAGCAGACGAGGAACAGGGCGAGAGAATGGGCGAATCAAGGCTTAACTTCTTTCTGGAGCTGTCCGGAGCTGAGCTCCGGAAAATACCCCCCCCACCCAAAGACAAAGATCTCCCGTATAGCCTGTAACAGGCTGTTGGGGCAAGTGTGGTAGCGAGCGTATCGGCACGGCACACGAGGGGGTGATCAGAACCACTTTTGGCTGAGTCGACCTAGGGGAGGCCCAGGACCGGTTCAAATATCGTCACTGCTGTTTGCCGTGAGCGGGGGGTCGCCGGGGTCGTAGCGCAGCGCGCTAGTCGCTAGACTGCCGCTCCTCACACACAAAGATAAAGATCCCCCGTGTAGCCTTAACAGACTGTAGGGGCAAGTGCTGTTAGCGAGCACCTATGAAGGCCGGAACGGCACACGAGGGGGTGGGTGGCCAGGACCACGCCCGACCACCTTTGTCTCCCCAGTGGCGATGTTTATACACCGCACCAGGTACTCATTTGAGGCTGAGTCGACCTAGGAGAGGCCCAGGACCGGTTCAGATAATCGTCACTGCTGTTGACCGTGAGCGGGAATCGAACTCGGGTCGCCAGGTTCGCAGCGCAGCGCGCTAACCGCTACACCACCGCTCCCTACTCACACACACCCTCACACACATACCCTCACACACACTCACACACACACACCCTCACACACACACACCCTCACACACTCACACACCCTCACACACACACTCACACACACCCTACACACACACACCCTCACACACACCATCACACACACACACCCTACACACACACACACTCACACACACACCCTCACATACACACACACCCTCACACACACACCCTCACACACACACCCTCACACACACATCCTCACACACACACCCTCACACACACACTCACACACTGACACACCCTCACACACACACCCTCACACACACACACCCTCACACACACACCCTCTCACACACCCTCTCACACACCCTACACACACACACACTCACACACTCACACCCTCACACACCCACCCTCACACACTCACACACCCACCCTCACACACACACTCACACACAGGCAGGGGACCGCCGAGGCAAATTAGAAACGAATCCCAGGACAGAGAGTGAAGTAGCATCGCTCACCGAGCGTGTGGGTGACGGAGTGAGCAAGCGAGTGAGTCCATTCGTTGTGGGCGAGTGGCGAAGTGCGTCCGTGAGTGAGCTCGTGAGCGAGTGAATGAATAAGTTAACGAGTCAATGAGTAAATCATCGAGTGATTTAATTTGGGAGAAAGTGCGTAGCAGCGTGCCTCTGACTCGGGTGGGTGAATGGGTCAGTGATGGAATGGGTTGGTGCCGAGTCGAGAAGTCAATGCATTTGTTCGCGAATACGTGAATACGTGGGTTCGCGAATAGGTCAATGGTTGAGTGAGTGAGTGAATCAGAGAGGAGCGACTCAATTAGTGAATACGCGATTAAGTTGTCGACGTTAATAAATCATCACGAGTGGCTCAGTGAGTCGGTCGGTAAGTGAATGAGTAAGTTAGCGGGTGGGTTAGTGAGTGAATGAGTGGGTTTGTGAGTTGGCGCTTAGGTTATTACCAAAGTCGGTCCGTCCGTGAAAAAGATGAATGGGTGAGTGAATAGGTTAGCGAGTGGGTTAGTGGGTGAATGAGCGGGTCAGTCGGCGAGTCGGCGAATGCGTAGATTACCGAGTGAGTCGGTGGTGAGTGAATGAGTTGGTTAAACAAGTGAGCGGTTCGAATGAGTGACCGTATCAGTGAGTGATTGAGCCGGTGAGCGAGTGAGTGATTGAGTGAGTGAGTGATTGAGTGAATGAGTGAGCGAGTGAGTGAGCGAGTAAGTGAGTGAGCGAGTGAGCGAGCGAGTGAGCGATTGAGCGAGCGAGCGATTGAGCCAGTGAGCGAGTGAGTGAGCGAGTGATTGAGCCGGTGAGCGAGCGAGCGAGTGAGCGAGCGAGCGATTGAGCCGGTGAGCGAGCGAGTGAGTGAGTGAGTGAGCGAGTGAGCGAGCCAGTGAGCGAGTGAGCGAGCGAGTGAGTGAGTGAGTCAGTGAGCGAGTGAGCGAGCGAGTGAGTGAGTGAGTCAGTGAGACAATGAGCGAGTTGGTTGAGTAAGCTGGTTCTTGGGGTTCGGTCGGTGAGCGAGTGAGTAGCGGATGCGGGGTGGGAAATGTCAGGAGGCAGGGCAGAGAGAGCGAGAGCCGCACGTGGTGGTGGTAGTGGTGATGGTGGGGTGGGTGTTACTGGGGGAGTGGTGTGGCTGAACTAGAGTTCTGGGGGGTGGGGAGTGTGGGGGGTGTGGGGAGGAGTGTGTGTGTGGGGGGGGAGTGTGTGTGGGAGAAGCTTGGCAGGATTCCTTGCGAGGCACACACGAGGTGGTGGTGGCAGTGGGCGGAGACGGCGTGGAGAGGGGGAAGATGTGGAGCGAGTGGCTTGGCTTGCTCGCTGCAGAAACAGAACCAACATCATCACCAGCAGCAGCCGCTCGCTCGGGACTCGACTGGCTACGCACATCGACCGAGAGCTTCTTGTCCGTGAACGCGGCGGCGTTTGGCAAAGCGACTACCCCCAACCCCTTAGCCCATCATCATCAACACCAACAACAACACACGAGTAGCGTCAACCACACAGCCGCAGGAGAACAACCGTCCGGCCACCGCCACCACCGACAGGGATTTTACGAATGACCGTCACGAGAAGCCGCTCGCGATCCAATGCGAGGGGCTGTGCCGGCTCTGGCGCAGCATGTGGGTTGTGGGCAAGTTTGGCCCCAGAAACTACATGGCTTGTCTGGGCTTACTCATGCTGCTGTCAGCGGTCAGGATTGTCATTCATCTGGGCGGCGGAGGAGTGTCTCGTTTTCTAGGTGAGTTGATCGCTCCCCGGGGCACGCGCAAACGCACCGACACAAGGATACTTTAACAATAACAATAATTCCTCGAGTAGGATCCCACGTAAATCATTGAACAGCAGCAGGATCATCATCATCATCGCGCTGCGCGTGGGTTGAGTTGCGTGGTTGGCGGTGGAAGTTTTAATGTGGCGCGTGGGTTTGTTATGCGTGCTTTGGTATCGATGTGCTGTGAATGGTTATTGATCATCATTGCTAAACAAAGCTCCGTGACACTACCGCTGTCATCGCTGTCGTCAAATTGTCATCGTCTTCGTGTTTTAAGTTTGAAGTGCCACGCTTTGTCGGTTGTGAACGGTTTCGTTTTTAAATTATTTGTGCGTGACACTCGTTTATCATTGCGGTAACTGTTAACACATAATTGCTATCATCACCTTGATAACATCAACAACTGTAATCACGGCGCTTAAGTTACCATTACGTTATGCAAAACCATATTAATTTGTGTTTTACATTCTTGCTAATTGCTTTTTTACCCTTTTATCTGGCAACAAAACTGACACCTTTTTTTGGTTGTTGCCAGATAAACGGGTAAAAAAACCAATTGTCATATTTTTTCTACTGACAAATGAGGTTCCAATGGTGTTTTACATTCTTGTATTATCACCACGCCCTGCTATGTATCAGCGCCGCCGCGTCTCTACCACTCGCTCCATCGCCACGTGAGAGCGCTCGAAAGGGGCGCAAACACGAATCGGGTTGCGTGCAGAGGCCAAACGACGAGCAGCAGCAGTGATGATGAGTCGGGAGAGCAGACGAATTGGCCTCATCGTGGTGACTCCTCCTGTTGTTGCTGTTGAGAGGCGTGGGTTGAGGCAGGACACGTGGCGCCAAGATGATGATGGTTCGCTGGAGTCAGCGATGGTGGCGGCTGGATCTCAAGAGACGACGGCACGCGATAATCGATTATGGTGGTGGCTGGTTCTGAGATGATTTATCCATGTAATCGATTATGGTTGGTGGATGGTTCTGAGAGATGATTTCGCCATGTAATCGATTATGGTGGTGGCTGAATGATGCCCCCTATAATCGATTATGGTGGTGGCTGGTTCTGAGATGATTTCCCCATGTAATCGATTATGGTGGTGGCTGAATATAAGAGATGATGTCCCTAGAATCGATTAGGGTAGTGGCTGGTTCTGAGAGATTATTTCCTCATGTAATCGATTATGGTGGTGGCTGGTTCTGAGAAATGATTTCCCCATGTAATCGATTATGGTGGTGGCTGGTTTTGAGAGATGATTTCCCCATGTAATCGATTATGGTGATGGCTGAATATAAGAGATGATGCCCCCTATAATCGATTAGGGTGGTGGCTGCTTCTGAGAGATGATTTCCCCATGTAAACGATTATGGTGGTGACTGCTTCTAAGAGATGATGCCCCCTAGAATCGATTAGGGTAGTGGCTGGTTCTGAGAGATGATTTCCCCATGTAATCGATGATGGTGGTGTCTGGTTCTAAGAGAGATGATTGCTCGGCTCTGAAGCGACGGTGGGTCGCGCTACATTAAGCGATGCAAGTGTTTAAAGCGACGCAAGAGACCCGAGGGGCACATCCACTGCGGAGATGGAGCGGCGACAGTCGGCTTGTGCGCTGGAGTTGCTCAATCTGGAGTTGTTACATCTTTGTTTTGCATCGCGCGAGACGCAGAGGCCTTAGTCTATCGCAGTACGATAGATCCCGGCTGACGAGTGCTCTTTTTAAAACTCTGCATATGTGCTAAGACGAATGCGCAATGCGTGTGCTAAGCTAGACTGCATATACTGCACGTGCAGCAGAGTTAACAGGCGCGTTTGTGTAATGCTGCACAAGTAATGCGGTCACTTACAGCTGTTTGGGAATGCACTGCTAGACGAAGCTCTACTACTGCTACCCACGCTGAGTCGGGTCGGAGCGGTTGTTTGGTCATACTTCACCACGCCGGCTGGGTGCAAGTTGCCAATGGAAGGGTTGGTGGGTAAAGGGACACGTGTCACGCGATCTCCACGCGCCGCTCACGACGTGTTGTAGCCGTGGCAGGCAGGGAATCGAACCCGGGATTTTAAAATAGGCTGGAAGCGCAAAGCGTTCGCGAACCAGTGCGAGAAGGCGCAGTGCAAGTGGCGTGTTTGACTACGTACTCCAACAGAGGAGAAGAAGTTACACTACTCGTACAGCAAACAACAACTACAACAACAACCTCCACGCACGTGTCAATGAACACTGCCTTCAAAGGAAAACACATTAGGCCGACGTTTCGGGCAATGGGCCCTTCTCCCCGTACGGGTGGTCCTGTGCGTGACATTGGACGCATTGCTGAGCTCACCCAGTCTTGCAGGGCGAGGTGGGCTACAGTTTAATACCAACGAGTAAGATGGCAAAGCCCACGCATTGTTACGATGTCCACACGGACCCCCCCCCCCCACGTGTTTTGCTATGGACACAGTTGTCCGCCCTTACAGCGGTTAGGGGCCGTCCATAAATGACGTCACGCACCTAGGGGGGGGGGGGTCAGACATTTGTAACGATGTGTGACGAAGGGGGGGTTGATAAATGTGACGTCACATCGAAATGCGCAACTTTAAATAAATATTGACAACACGTTCTACTTAATTAAATAGACTTTTTAATAAATGTTTTCTCCTACAACATCAGAGTGCAGCGCCACATTAAATACGCACCACAATGACAATAGTTTAAAGCGATTTGAAGCATGTTTTATTTTTTTTTGGGGGGGGGGGGCAGAGCTTTGTGACGTCATATTTTAGGGGGGGGGGGCTGACTTTTTGTGACGATGGGGGGGGGGTCAAAAATCGTCCAAAATCACGTGACGTCATTTATGGACGGCCCCTTATTAGGCGGGCCGCTGTCTAAACGTCGCCAGCTTTGGGCCCCGATGCTCGTTCGGCTAAATCCGCCAGCGTGCGAGCGTTCTTTGTTACACTGAGTTGATTTCGATAAGTACACTCAAAAAAAATACACACACACACATCCCTTCTACCCCGGGGGGGGGGGGGGGCATTTTAAACCATTGACCCCACAGATGCCACACCGTCGCAGTGGCCTTACCGATGCTTAAATCGCTGGAATTGCAATCCCAAATGTCGCCGGCTGGACTTTCATCTCCGGGCGCGGCAGTGTGCGGTGTAGGCCACTGCGACGGTGTAGCATCTGTGGGGTCAATGGTTTAAAATGCCCCCCCCCCCCGGGGTAGAAGGGATATGTGTGTGTATTTTTTTGAGTGTAAATAATAGAAAACACTAATTAAGTAGAACTGCTTTGTTTCATCAAACCTCTGCATTTATTAACATTAAAAACATTGTTTGCGACTGAGAACCAAAGGGGTTGCAGGCTGCAGTCGGTTAAGAACCGCTGCTCGAAGCCGAGGCCCCCTCTGATGCTCGCAGTGGTGGCTCAGCGAGCCATAGCCGGGTGGCACTTTGTTTTAGGGGACCGTCCATAAATGACGTCACGCGATTTTGAACGAATTTTGACCCCCCCCCCCCCATCGTCACGCGGCGTCACAAAAAGTCAGCCCCCCTCAAATATGACGTTACAAAGCTCTGCCCCCTTCCACAAAAAAATGAAACATGCTTCAAATCGCTTTAAACTATTGTCATTGTAGTGCGTATTTAATGTGGCGCTGCACTCTGATATTGTAGGAGAAAACATTTATTAAAAAGTATATTTCATTAAGTAGAACGTGTTGTCTATATTTATTTAAAGTTGCGCATTTTGATGTGACGTCACATTTCTCAAACCCCCCCCCCCTCGTCACACATCGTCACAAACGTCTGACCCCCCCCCCCCTAGGTGCGTGACGTCATTTATGGACGGCCCCTTACTGCTATGTGGTGGATGCGTATTAGCTCAGTACTTCTTCCATACCGTATTGTGGTCTAGCGCGCTGTGCGTGGGTGGTTGTGAATGTGAGTGATGGTGCTAATGCTGCCGCCCAAGTAACCCGACCGACCGTAAGAGCCATGAACGTCGACCCGCTCTGCGAGGTCACAGCGGGTCGAACTCCGTTTGAAACCTGGGTGCGCGGTGTGTTACATCTCAGCACTGGGGAGACAAAGACGTCTGGGCGTGGTTCCGTCCACAACACTGCCCCCCCCCCCCCCCACGTGCGTGTTTCGTCGACTTTCACGTTGACACGTGCTCGCCAATTGCGCTTGGGCCCCAACAGTGTGCGTGTGTGTGGATCTTTGTTTTCTCTTGTGAGTCTTGTAAGTACACGTGCCGTAGCTATCAAGCTGGATTGTGGCTATTTTTCCAGGTATACATCAATCGGACGTCTAACCTGCTGTTTGTACGTACATTGTGTCTCGAGGTTATTCCAGCACAGACCTGTATTTATGGTATACACTTGCAGTGTTCGGTTCAGCAGTTAATAATGTACTGATGCCAATTTGCTCGGCCTTGAAGCTAAGACTCTGCGTCCATGAACGTTGCTGTGAATGTTGAAATTTCACCTATTTACCACACGTGTTGTATTGCTTCATGTGTGTACCGTGGAACCGTCTTGAGTGATTGGTTGGTTCGCACAACAGCGCTTTAAACCCAGCAATACGACTTGTTCTATATCCGAGCACGGAAAACATCAGTGACGAGAGATGGCAAAAACATATCGTGATTGGGCCCAAGGACAGGGACTTCTCTACTTACGAACGAGTCTGGTTCAAAGAGTTATGTTCGTAAGTCGATTTTTTCGTAAGTCCAAACATGCTTTACGGTATGTACACTAAACACGGGGAATGGCTTTAAAAGTTGTAATATCTCCTGTAGATGTAGATGCCACTGGTTCTTCACGTTCTGCAGATGTAGATGCCACCACCACCATCTATTGTGTGGCGTTTGAACTTACGACTCTCGGTCCAAACAACTGGACATACGGAGAGGTTTGTTCGTATCTCTAAAAGTTAATACGTCGAGTGTTCGTAAATAGAGGAGTCCCTGTACAGGAAAACTGCATAAATTCTACCAGGCAGTAATTTGCATGAGCTCCAAAACTGCATGGTGTGAAACATGGAGTATCTGTGCGCAGCCCAGCGAAATTGTAAAGATGAGCACTCACGTCAGTGGTTGCTAGAGGACTATGTCATCACTCTCGGTACACCAGCCAATCGGCTGCCAGGAGAACAACCCGCTTGGAACATGGCAGCCGTGACGTCATTGCTCCGTGCACTTCAACCGGACTGTGGCTGATGTAATGTGTATGTTTATGTTATGAATGTTTTCTTAAGTAATGTGTTTGTGATTTTGCGTGCATTTATTTGTGCGAGTGTGAGTGAGAGTGCACTTATGTATTTGTAAGAGTGTTCCTCTGCGTGGGAATATCTTCCTTTGCATGTGAGAGTTTGTATGTGTGGTTGTTAGCCTTATAACAGTATGTTAAAAGCCTATTTGGGTGATCGTTTTTTGGCTGTTTTTGGCTGTGCGTGTCTGTTATTGTGAACACGTGTGTTTTGTGAGTTTTGGGTGTGTTTGTGAGACCGTATAGCTGTGTGCATTTGTCTCCGAGTGGTTTTGTGCGTAGGTACGTACGTATGTTGAATTTATTTCGCACCGCGCGTAGCCAACCGTGCCAATCGGAGGTACGAATACTGCTGAGGTCATGTAAGCTTATACGCCCTTGCGTAAATCCTGGAGGGGCTCGAAATTGAGACAAATCTTGGTGTGCGCAATTTATAGAATATCCCAAAGCTGTTCAGTACTCGGGACCCTAGGGATCCATCCACAACCCGCGCTGACCAGCTTGACGAAGTATTGTCAAACAACCCTCATCACTGACACGGCGTCGTTGAACGATAAAGATGTAACGTTATCGTCGTTACACCCACACACTGACTCTCTCTTGCCCAGATTGTTGCCCTCGTGAATATTGAAACAGCCTTTCAGCTTCTCATCTTCATTTGCAGCCAGTGTATCATTGCTGAGCGGAGCAGTGGTGCAGTGTGAGTGACACTGGCGCCTATGAACCCGGCAATCTGAGTTTGATACACGACCCAGGCTAACATCGATGGTGAGTGCCATCCCTGCCCCCCCCTCCCCCCACTTTACCAACACGAACTAACCAGCGTGGTGAAGTATGGTCAAAACCCCCATCGAGATAGGTTGGAAGTTATTTTTTTCTTAATTACTCCACCGCTAAATTGCTTGGCTCTGTGCAATAACTGCACAGTCTGTTCCGAGTCGAAGTGCTATTGTGAACGCGTGCTTGAATATTGTTTTTCGTAGGGTCATATTAAGGATAACCTTTTGTGTCTGTGATGTGTTATACCGGAGTGATTACTCATTTAAATAGCATTCAATGTTACCACAGTGACAGATAACCTTTATTTGAAGCCAGTTGAAAGCCCATTGTGAGCGAGTAATTTTGAGCAGAGTTCTGGTTAATCAAATGTAGAGTGGCTGTAGAAAAAAAAAACACCAGTGCAGAGCGATCCATTTATAGATACCCCACTGATAATGATCATGACCCTCGTGACTTCTCCACAGAGGATTGATTATTGTGACCGCGATGGCTCCGTGCGCTACAGGCGACAGCGTTCAACGACGCACTTAGATTGATTGGTTGGGAGAGGTGCGGAGGGAGGCTTTGAAATGAAACGTTGTTTTTCTCCGAGAAATCCTCGCTGTTTTTGGTGGGGCATCTGTAAATGGATCTCACCCGGCTGCACACATCAATTTGAAATTTAAGAGGCATGAAATGGGGTGTAATCTACTTTAAAAACAACACTCACTGGCATTCATAATTAAGGCTGCAGTGCATAATGTTTAGCCTAATGACCACCACCACGGTAAGGTATTGCCCTCCGATAAGATTAGTGTGTTGGGTGGGGAGTGTGTGTGGTGTGGCTGGTTCGTATATCGCTCGCTCGTCACTGATGTTATCCGTTACCGGCAATCAAAGTCAGGTCGCGGGGTTCATAGCGCAGTGAGTGAGCTCACCCCTGCACCACCGCATGACTTCGCAACCCCAGAAGAAACAAAGACAAAGATCCCCCGTATAGCCTGCACAGACTGTTGGGGTAGGTGTTATCAGCGAGCAGCACCTATCATGGTCCGGAATGGCACGCAAAGGGGTGGGGGTGGCCAGCATTACTCCCGACCGCCTTTGTATCCCGAGTGGTGATGTTTACACATTGCACTAGGTACTAATTTGAGGCTGAGTCGACATAGGTGAGGTCCAAGACCAGTTCAGATAATCGCCACTGTTGTTGATGGCCGTGAGCGGGAATGGAACTCGGGTAGACGGGTTCGTAGCGCAACGCGCTAACCGCTACCCCCTACCCCACACAAAGATAAAGACAAAGATCCCCCGTATAGCCTTAACAGACTGTAGGGGCAAGTGCTGGTTGCGAGCACCTATGAAGGCCAGAACGGTACACGAGGGGGTGGGTGGCCAGCACCACGCCCGACCGCCTTTGTCTCCCCAGTAGCGATGTTTACACACCGCACCAGGTACTCATTTCAGTCGACCCAGGAGAGGCCCAGGACCAGTTCATATAATCGTCACCGGTGTTGGTCGTGAGCGGGAATCGAACCCAGGTCGCCAGGTTCATAGCGCAGCGTAGCGCTAACCGCTGCACCACCGCTACCCCCCCCCCCCACACGCACACTACAGACACACAGTCACACACGATCATCGCCTGTTCTCCGTGCCCTCCGCGTTTGACGCGTCTTGACAACACCCGAACGGGGGGACGGCCTTTCGAGCGGCGACCCTTACGTGGCGTTGCCCCGACATGTAAACATCTGGTGAATCCACATACTTCGCATGGTTTCACAATTAAGCCATCCGTCCGTGCGACTGGAAGAACGAACACGCCGAGGGAATCAAAACCGCTGCAATCTTCTTGGTTCTTTCGGTAAAGACACGTAGAAGGGAAATAATAAAATAATACAAATAAAACATAATAAAATAATTCTCACGACGTTTCGGCCACAACGCAAGCAGCCGTCCTCAGGTGAAGAGCAGGTCTGTCATTCAGACGCTGTCTTTCCGACAGACCTGTTCTTCACCTTATAGACGGCTGCTTGCGTTGTGGCCGAGACGTCGTGATAAATTATTTTATGTTTTATTTTTATTATTTTATTATTTCCCTTCCACGTGACTTTACCGAAAGATCCAAGAAGATGAATCCCTGCAGTCACGAAATCTTTAAATAGAAATTTAACCGCTGCAATGTTCAGGAACGGTGAGAGGCAAAGGGGAGAGGGGACTTGGGCACGGGGCGACGGTGTCTACAGCGAATAAACACGTGCGCGTCTGAATCGCAGAGAAACCTTGGAGAGTTGCACGCTTGTGTTTATGCATTGCGAGGCGCAAAAGAGGAATGCGCGGATTATAAAACGCACGCGGCTTAGGAGAGTGAGCGCGAGATGGGACGATGGTCGAGAAAAATCTACGCGACCACGGGGAGAACATGCAAACTCTAAATATACACCCAGCAGGCGGTCGGGGTTGGGATTGAACCCACGACCTCCTGCATACCAGGCGAGGCAGATAACATTTAGCCACCGTGGCACCCATCACTTTGTATGCACGTTCGACGCGTATCCATATAATTACGCATGTATTATGCAGAGTGTGTGAAATACTGTAATTACGATATTGTTCAAGCCCTTTGTCAATCAGCGGTTGGATGTCCTCCCGTGCAATTTCACTCGTGGTTGCTTGGCCATACTTTATCACGCCGGTCAGCGTGAGTTAGCGAAGGCGAGAGAGGGGGTGAGTAGGACTCGTTCAGGGATCAGGCGCCACTGACGTAGCCATGGCCACGAATTTTACTTGGATCATCGGGTTCATAGCAAAGGGAGCTATGGTGACCATTCTGCCTCCACTCTCCGCAGGAGCATGATAAAGTATGTCGTGATATCTAATCAAGTATGGATGCACGGATGTGCAAATATACGGCACGTATTAACGTCGGAATTCAAATGTCAAGCATCGCTGCAAATGACGCTCCCATAAGGACATAATTAAATTTCACAATCTCGCGTGTTGAATTAAACAAATAAAAATGGAGAATGAAATTAATGCTCATGAATATGCTGTACTGCTAATTAAATCACATGGTAATGGAGCAATGTGCGTACGCATGCGTGTGTCTCCACACAGTCGTGTTTCTCTTGCAGCCTGTGGCCGCTGCTGTTGTTACGACCTGCAATCATTTATATCGGTGTATTGCCAAATGGAAATTGGGATTTTTAGGCTTGATCATCGTTGATCCATTCATATGCCCAAGGCTCCCACGATTGGATCCCAATGACACTTTATTTTCATCCATGTGATTTCATATTGATCATCATCATCATGATCTATCTATTGCTGAATCAAGGCATCTGCAAACTGTCATCATCTCGGGCGGTGCTACGATCTAACAATCCACGTGACACCTGCACACGAACTGATTTCTCCGCTCCATCTCCTTGGTGGCTGTTCAGTTCATTCAGACGCCTTGTACCGTACATAGCCAACTGTGCTAATCGGAGGTGCAGGGGAAGGACAGCAAAAAGCTTAACATGCACTTGGCAAATAACCCGAAATGATCAATCATAATCTTGTATGGTAGCACAGCTGGATGAAGGCCTACCCGCACCATGCAATTCATGGAGGTCATTCGACCATACTTCACCACTTATGGCCAGTGATGTTAGCCGGGTTCATAGCAAAGTGCGCTAACCACTGCACCGCCGCTCCCCCAGATTTCGTAACACTGCACGCGTATACTGCGGTTGCCTATGACTAGATCACTTGGAATGCCGCTGATCTCAACAGATCTTGCCAGATAAGCGGGGTTGTGCCCGGACGCCGCTTCATTGGGAGAACACCTTGGCATGCCTAGGTGGCTTCAGGGCAGTGCGGACAAAACCCTTTGTTGTACTGTACTTCTTTGCTCCCATGTCGACGCTCCCCGCCGTTTTCAATTATGGTCAAATAATCCCCATGAGCCACACGGCATTGGTAGAGGGTGGGGGGAAGAGGAGGGGGGGAAGAGAAGTGGGATCCTCATCCTGACAGTTTTGACAAAGAGGCTGTACATGTATTTACTGCGTTTGGTTCATCATGTCTGCCATCGCTGCAGTGAGGTTATTATTCACCGATTGGTTACAATGTTAGAGTGCAGTGGGAGATAGATGGCCCTTATTTATAACCAGGTACAAGCCCGGTGAGACCAGAAGTCTCTTTTTCAAGATAGACGCGGTTTTGAATAATTAATAATATACATATTTATCAACGCTGACCACAGCGGTTTGTCCTTATGCGTGTTTGTGTTAATATTTATGGGGTTTCTTTGGTGTAGCTGTATATGAACTGCACGCCTGTGCTGATATATACTGAACACACATTTTTATCATTTATATTTTCCCCTTTGTACCGATTTAAAATATCAGCATCATTGCATGATTTAAAAAAAAAGTGCAACCCTTCGTGTTAGAGAAAGGCACCCCCTTGAAGTGGATGTCACAGAACTACCTCTGAGATCGCCCTCCAAGCGACCTCTGGGCTACACAGTAGAGGACAACATTCACCCACCCTCTCTGCCCTGAAGAGGAGTGTTCATTGCATGGCAGTCACATTTTTAAAAATTCTCAGTGCTGGAATTTCGCCAGATTAAGAGCAGAACCATATTTATTGTTAACTCTTAACGCTTTTGTGTTGTTATTAAATACGTGTAGTTTACTAATGTTTCATCTGATTGCATGGTAATATGGTCAAGGTGGCGGGTCTTCCGTCAGAAGGTTGCAAGTTCAAATCCATGTCTGGGTCAGTTCAACCCATTATCCCTCCAGGGTTTGTAAAATAGGTACCACTTTGTGGGAAGCTAAAGAGTGGGTGTCCTATGAGTAGACTCTGCCTTGACATAGAAACGTGGAAGTTACACCATTTGTTCAAAGCTGTGATCAGATGAGTGGAAATCGCTTTGGTGAGTGGAAAAACTACAAATAAATAATATTAATGTTTGAAATCGGTTAATATATTTGTGCATTAACAGTTGTTTTGATGTACAAAGTATATGCTTTCAACCGTTTTGATGTTTGGCCTAATTTAGTTTTCATACGCTCTTTTATGATCGTATTTTGTCTGGTTTTTGTACTTTGTGAAACTTTTAACTGTTTTATTACGTTTTTGCCTGCTCTGAAGAAAATTCACTCCAATGTGTCACGTGAAATTATTTTCTCTTTATCTTTCCCAGCTATTTGAGGTCTGTAATGCATAGTGAGGTGGTGCAGTGGTTAGCGGGCTGCGTTACGAACCTTTGGTGACCCACGTTCGACTCCCAGTCACGACTAACATCAGTGACAAGTGACATTAGGAACCAGTCCTGCCCTAGCCCCACCTTCACCAACTCTAACTAACCGGAATGGTGAAGTATGCTTAAAAAAAACCTTCATGACCGACACGGCATTCAAAGTTCTTTATCGATTGGTCGATTGAGAATATCCGCAATTTATATATATATATATAAAATACAATTTGGACATGCCATTAGGAAAATTCACCGGGAGCCTCGCTTTCAGTGTAGGCAAATATTTATTCAATCATGATTCTCAAATCGTTTTGACGGACCCTTGAATGCATTGGACGGAATTCAGTCCATGGGTTAAGTTGACAGACTGAAGGACTCTGCGGCAATGTAGTGAGCTGGTGTATGCCATTGAAACGTGTTTAGCAAAGCGTAGTCATTATATATGGAGACGTGAACTTTATTTAGAACCTGAGTACTGAATGCCTCATGCAATTCTATCAATTTCATTTGCAAATTGCAATTGCATACGCCCAAGTTTTGTCCAAATTCCGAGTCCCCTACGGGAGCAGGAATAGAACTCGCGTCACCGGGTTCGTAGTACAGTGCGCTAACCTCTAAACGACTGCTCCCCGCTCAATTACACACATGCGCTGTCACACTTTCGCACAAATAAACGAACGCAAAATCACACTCACGTTACTTAAAAAAAGAACATAAATATGCGGCTTTCCATAGCCCAGCTGATGTGTACGGAGTGATGACGTCATGACGGCCATGTTGCACAAGTCCTGATGCAACAACAGCAGCCACGTTGCATCAGGATTGCTTTCATGGCAGCTGATTGGCTGGTGTAGTGGGAGTTATCATGATGTAATCCCTAGCAACCACTGACACGCGTCCATATTTGTGAGATTATATTTCGAGAGCCCGTTGAGACCGAGACTATCGTTTGCATGTTGGACCTAAAACACAATAACGGTGTAGCGCTCACGTGCAATTGAACAACGAAACAAAAAAAACAATAGTTGCAGCCTTCTCTTAAGTTTTACGGTCAAAAATATGTAAGCCCTAGGACTGTGTTTGAAAGGGGACTGGGACCCAAACTGAATGAATAAAGAGGTGTGGGCGAGGGCAGGTTGGAGCGATTTTTGGAAAACTGAACGATGCAATTAAAAGCAAAGTATGAATGTACCAAATTGGTCGTGGCGGATTCATGATGGTGATGGTGAAACATCAAAGAGAAAAGGAGCAAGACTGACAACATTTTTCATCTCGTGAAGTTTACAAAAAAAAACAATCGCTCACAACAACCAAAACACCCCCGTTGGCTGTGCGTTTCACCAAATACATTTTTAATCATGAATCTCTAACGGGAAAGTCATTAACTGAGCCGGGGGAGAGCAGGCTGAGATGTCATTTCTCTTCAACTTGAGAGGTCTTGGAGCTGGTTACTTGAGAGACATCGGTCCCAAGGATTGTGTGGAGTTTGTGCGTGGAATTATACTGCAGTTACAAAAATCCGGTGGCTGAATTTTAAACGGGTTATAATCATTGAACCAGATTAAGCGCGCGTTTAAAAGCATCATGCGTGTCGATGCAATATCACACTTCTCCACAGAACAGTGCCAATGTCTCGCATATGCCACATAAACTAAACTAATTTTTTTTACTTTAGTTATATATCATATATACGACTTACAATATGTACGAGAAGCTTGGAAAATTGGTAATGAGACGAGCTAAGCAAAGGATGAGAATAGAGAGACTGGGACACCAAAACTTGCCCCGGTTGTATAGAACCATAACCGAGGGCTATTGTGGAGTGTTGTGAGTAACACGTGTTACATAACTCAGAACCACGGATGCCTCCAATACACCGCTCGGAGAGGTTTTATGAACATGTTTTTATTACACGCTTTCATTAAACTCACTCTGTCTGTTGTTGCTGTTCTTGTTGTCATTGTCGTCGTTGTTGTCGTTGTATCCTCAAATCTTGTAACTAAATTTTAACCCACTTCTATTTAAAGCTTTCGTGACTGCAGGGATTCGTCTTCTTGGTTCTTTCGGTAAAGTCAGGTAGAAGGGAAGTAATAAATAATAAAAATAAAACATAATAAAATAATTCTTTTATTTTATTATGTTTTAATCATGAATCTCTAACGGGAAAGTCATTAACTGAGCCCCATGGTGTAGAGAGAGAGGCAACCCGCCAATAGACATCTGGTAAACCAGCAGTGTGTTTGTTGAGCACGCCCCACTCTGTTGATGAGCCGCAGAAGGTTGAAACTGGTCCAGAGCTTTGTGTGTTGAAACGATTTCTGCTGTGGTTAGCTTAGGTCCAGACACAGAGCAAGCGCGATAGACTCAATGAGCAGAAGATAATTTGTTTTATTTATTAGACTGATACTATATTTGTTTTTAAATTTCAATTCACAACGCAAAGCTTTTGCGGCACTACAGATGTGTACATTAATGCAAGATTGCATATTGAAAAATAAATAACCTGAAGTGGTTTAATATTTTTTTTTTACAAAGTATTTAATCTGCAAGACTAAACGTTTACAGGAAGGCATTTGCCACCACAATGGCACAAGCTGCTGTGGATTAAGTACAGTAAATGCACGAGTTCATGTAATTTCAGTGGAGTAGCAATAACAGCAATACTGAACACGAGGGCAGTATCCGGCCCAGATATTAAAGTGGAAGAAGAATAACAACACCACATCAGAGTGGCGGTTTCTGATCCGTTTTGGATTTTCAAACTCGCGCGGATTTTAAATTTCACACCAAAACCGAGCAGCACCCACAAATTAATTGTCCCAAGCTTCAAACTCGACCATCTCCGAACCTCGGCTGCCTTCCCAAATGGAATTTTCAAAGTCCTGTACAAATATAATTACAGTGGCCCGAGTCAACTTGTGTGGGCAGATTGTTCAGATAGTCGAGCGGCATATGCCGTTGGCGTGGTGCGGGTACTTTGCATGGCTCATTAAAGACAACTCGGCAAGCATTTGGAGATTTTTTTTCTCAAATTTTGTTGCCGAAGACCAATCGCTGCCGGAGATTGAGATGTGCCGTGGGGGAGGGGTTTCTAATAAACGTGTTGGAGCATGAAGGCGAAGGTGTGGGGTAGGGGGGGGTAGCGTTTGGGGGTGTGTTGGTGCTGCCGGCATGAGCCATGAATTATATATCAATGGCTTCATAGAGACTGGGGACAGCAGGCGTGAGGGGTGGGGGGAGGACGCCGCGTTTCATATGTACACCAACCCGAGTATCGCTTTTACAACTCGCGGGATGACTAGTAATGAGGATCTTTTTTTTGCGATTGATGAGGATCTCTCCCCCTCCCCTCCGCTCCGCGTGACCCTAGAGTTTTTCTTCGTTAGCTGCGGGCGACTATTGAGATTTTTTTTGATTTATAATTTTAGAATTTTTTTTACATTTAAAAAAAACGCACCCACCCCCTCCTCTCTCGCCTCTGTCCATCCGGCAGTATAAAAGAGTGCACACGCCCGCAGTTCGTCGATGGGAAGGTCGCACGACGCGCGGTAGGGTGGCGAAGTTGTATGCACTCTCCACCTCTTCCACGGCGTTGTAGGCTTTCGCGACCAATATCATCCATAATAGAGGTTGTTGGGTTAGATCGCGTAAATATATGAATGTGTCGTCAAAAGCCGCCACCACCCGACACAGACAACTAGTAAGGGTTGTCACGTCAACAGAACGTGCCAATTCGTCACTCTTCCAAGACGTCTGGCCACCAGCATGGAAAATTTAGCCAAATTAACACCACCTCGAGGTGCTCTCAATCGCTCCCCACCCCACCCCCCTCGGTAGGGGAGAGGGGAGGCTTGAACGAGCCACTTGCAGGGCTGGTGCCTTCACTTCACCTTCCTGACGGCGCTTCATGCGAGTGTCGTTGTTGTCGCGGGCTTAGCGAATGGGAGAGAGACCCTTCAACAGACGGCGCTTCTTCGTTTTCAAATCGGCGGGGGGGTTGGACACCCACGTGGCCGAAGGGTACGAAGACGACGAAGACGACGCGCAGGCCAGGGGGTGGTGACCTCGGGCGATTGCAGAAGTCACGGCAAAGCGTGCCCCCCCCCAACTACCCCCAGCCCTCCCACAGCCCCCCACTTTGCTTGGGAGAGCAAAACCCACCCGCGCCACAACAAGCTGAAATTTTAATTAACCCTGAATCCAATTTAGCAAGGAGAATTTGCGCTTTGGCACGTAATTAATCGCAACTCCTTAATTGTTAATGAAAGCAAAACGCAGGCGCGCCAGACTTTAAAAAAGGAGGCATTAATTCGACGCTCGTCCGCTTCTGGCGGTATCTATCAGCTCCAAAACCCACTGAGCGTCGTTGTCTAATTGCCGTCGCGGCCACGTGTGACATTGCCGCGCCGGGGAGATGGGGTCACGTGCAGTGGCCGCGCGAAATCTTTTAGCCGCGCGCAACAAAAAGAAAAATGGCGCTCGGCTCGTGCACCCCGAACCGCGCCCGTTGCACGGCGCATCTCAAGGTGACATTTCCCTCGTTGCGTTTTTCCCCTCCCTTGCAGAATCCTCTCGCTTCTATGCTCATTATATGCGTGCCATTGTATCACCCCTCCCCGTCCTCCTTTTTTGCCGAAGATCATAACGTGCCCGAGGGGAGGTGACAAAGAAACCCGTTGCGATGGGCCGCTTTTGTTCCGTCGCTCAGGTGAAGCGAGCGTTCGTGAGAAATGTCCTCAATACCCCGGCAAGCCAAGGGACGGCGAGCGCCCTGGGACTTGCCGATCGCGACGTCGCCGGTTCGATTTGGACCTCCCGTTGCGGCAGTTTGCAACAAATGTCCTTACACTGCCACTTTGCACTTTCGGTACCGGTCTCTCCCGTGAACGGTGAGGTGGTGGGGGGTGGGGGCGTGATCTCTAGCGTTTGCCGTGATTGTTTATCTTTCTTTCACGGTCCTCCGTTCTTTTTTGGCCAGGCACGCGACGTAATTGTGACTTAATAATAGGGTTTTTCCCCTTTTTTCTGCCAACAAAACTGAAACCTTTTTACAAGGAATCCTGTCTGCATTAACCACAATGCCTGTGGTCAAAATGCAAACAAACAACACACTCTGATAATATTTGCATTGTCCTTGAAACTGATTGGTCCACACCAGAGACAGCTTTCTTTTGAGCCTCGTCTCAATTGGTTCTAGACCAGAGAGGTTTCAGTTTTGAAACTGATTGGTCCACACCAGAGACAGCTTTCTTTTGAGCCTCGTCTCAATTGGTTCTAGACCAGAGAGGTTTCAGTTTTGTTGCCAGAAAAAAGGGGGAAACCCCCTATTACTATACTTTGGTACCGGCAAAGGAGGTCTAATGATGTGAATGTGACTTCTTCCCATTTCTTCTTCCGTCCACCCGGCAGTGGAAATGGTCGACGCCGCGGCCGATCACCAGGTTGTGTGCGGGGTGGGGTGTTAGAGTGGCCACGTGGGGGGCGTTACCGAGTGGAGGCGGTCACGTGGGGGTGTTACCGAGTGGAGGCGGTCACGTGGGGGTGTTACCGAGTGGAGGCGGTCACGTGGGGGTGTTAGTGAGTGGAGGTGGTCACGTGGGGGTGTTAGGGAGTGGAGGTGGTCACGTGGGGGTGTTAGCGAGTGGAGGTGGTCACGTGGGGGTGTTAGCGAGTGGAGGTGGTCACGTGGGGGTGTTAGTGAGTGGAGGTGGTCACGTGGGGGTGTTAGCGAGTGGAGGTGGTCACGTGGGGGTGTTAGTGAGTGGAGGTGGTCACGTGGGGGTGTTAGTGAGTGGAGGCGGTCACGTGGGGGTGTTAGTGAGTGGAGGTGGTCACGTGGGGGTGTTAGTGAGTGGAGGTGGTCACGTGGGGGTGTTAGCGAGTGGAGGTGGTCACGTGGGGGTGTTAGTGAGTGGAGGTGGTCACGTGGGGGTGTTAGTGAGTGGAGGTGGTCACGTGGGGGTGTTAGGGAGTGGAGGCGGTCACGTGGGGGTGTTAGTGAGTGGAGGTGGTCACGTGGGGGGTGTTAGTGAGTTGAGGTGGTCACGTGGGGGGTGTTAGGGAGTGGAGGTGGTCACGTGGGGGGTGTTAGTGAGTGGAGGTGGTCACGTGGGGGGTGTTAGGGAGTGGAGGTGGTCACGTGGGGGGTGTTAGTGAGTGGAGGTGGTCACGTGGGGGGTGTTAGTGAGTGGAGGTGGTCACGTGGGGGGTGTTAGCGAGTGGAGGTGGTCACGTGGGGGGTGTTAGCGAGTGGAGGTGGTCACGTGGGGGGTGTTAGCGAGTCTAGGTGGTCACGTGGGGGGTGTTAGGGAGTGGAGGTGGTCACGTGGGTGGTGTTAGTGAGTGGAGGTGGTCACGTGGGGGGTGTTAGGGAGTGGAGGTGGTCACGTGGGGGGTGTTAGCGAGTGGAGGTGGTCACGTGGGGGTGTTAGCGAGTGGAGGTGGTCACGTGGGGGTGTTAGCGAGTGGAGGTGGTCACGTGGGGGTGTTAGTGAGTGGAGGTGGTCACGTGGGGGTGTTAGCGAGTGGAGGTGGTCACGTGGGGGTGTTAGTGAGTGGAGGTGGTCACGTGGGGGTGTTAGTGAGTGGAGGCGGTCACGTGGGGGTGTTAGTGAGTGGAGGTGGTCACGTGGGGGTGTTAGTGAGTGGAGGTGGTCACGTGGGGGTGTTAGCGAGTGGAGGTGGTCACGTGGGGGTGTTAGTGAGTGGAGGTGGTCACGTGGGGGTGTTAGGGAGTGGAGGTGGTCACGTGGGGGTGTTAGTGAGTGGAGGTGGTCACGTGGGGGGTGTTAGTGAGTTGAGGTGGTCACGTGGGGGGTGTTAGGGAGTGGAGGTGGTCACGTGGGGGGTGTTAGTGAGTGGAGGTGGTCACGTGGGGGGTGTTAGGGAGTGGAGGTGGTCACGTGGGGGGTGTTAGTGAGTGGAGGTGGTCACGTGGGGGGTGTTAGTGAGTGGAGGTGGTCACGTGGGGGGTGTTAGCGAGTGGAGGTGGTCACGTGGGGGGTGTTAGCGAGTGGAGGTGGTCACGTGGGGGGTGTTAGCGAGTCTAGGTGGTCACGTGGGGGGTGTTAGGGAGTGGAGGTGGTCACGTGGGTGGTGTTAGTGAGTGGAGGTGGTCACGTGGGGGGTGTTAGGGAGTGGAGGTGGTCACGTGGGGGGTGTTAGCGAGTGGAGGTGGTCACGTGGGGGGTGTTAGTGAGTGGAGGTGGTCACGTGGGGGGTGTTAGGGAGTGGAGGTGGTCACGTGGGGGTGTTAGCGAGTGGAGGTGGTCACGTGGGGGGTGTTAGCGAGTCTAGGTGGTCACGTGGGGGGTGTTAGTGAGTGGAGGTGGTCACGTGGGGGGTGTTAGTGAGTGGAGGTGGTCACGTGGGGGTGTTAGCGAGTGGAGGTGGTCACGTGGGGGGTGTTAGGGAGTGGAGGTGGTCACGTGGGAGGTGTTAGTGAGTGGAGGTGGTCACGTGGGGGGTGTTAGTGAGTGGAGGTGGTCACGTGGGGGGTGTTAGCGAGTGGAGGTGGTCACGTGGGAGGTGTTAGTGAGTGGAGGTGGTCACGTGGGAGGTGTTAGCGAGTGGAGGTGGTCACGTGGGGGGTGTTAGGGAGTGGAGGTGGTCACGTGGGGGGTGTTAGCGAGTGGAGGTGGTCACGTGGGGGGTGTTAGCGAGTGGAGGTGGTCACGTGGGAGGTGTTAGTGAGTGGAGGTGGTCACGTGGGGGGTGTTAGGGAGTGGAGGTGGTCACGTGGGGGGTGTTAGGGAGTGGAGGTGGTCACGTGGGGGGTGTTAGCGAGTGGAGGTGGTCACGTGGGGGTGTTAGGGAGTGGAGGTGGTCACGTGGGGGGTGTTAGAGTGGTCACGTGGGGGGTGTTAGCGAGTGGAGGTGGTCACGTGGGGGGTGTTAGTGAGTGGAGGTGGTCACGTGGGGGGTGTTAGAGTGGTCACGTGGGGGGTGTTAGCGAGTGGAGGTGGTCACGTGGGGGGTGTTAGTGAGTGGAGGTGGTCACGTGGGGGTGTTAGCGAGTGGAGGTGGTCACGTGGGGGGTGTTAGCGAGTGGAGGTCGTCACGTGGGGGGTGTTAGCGAGTCTAGGTGGTCACGTGGGGGGTGTTAGCGAGTGGAGGTGGTCACGTGGGGGGTGTTAGCGAGTGGAGGTGGTCACGTGGGAGGTGTTAGTGAGTGGAGGTGGTCACGTGGGGGGTGTTAGCGAGTGGAGGTGGTCACGTGGGGGGTGTTAGCGAGTGGAGGTGGTCACGTGGGAGGTGTTAGTGAGTGGAGGTGGTCACGTGGGGGGTGTTAGCGAGTGGAGGTGGTCACGTGGGGGGTGTTAGCGAGTGGAGGTGGTCACGTGGGAGGTGTTAGTGAGTGGAGGTCGTCACGTGGGGGGTGTTAGCGAGTCTAGGTGGTCACGTGGGGGGTGTTAGCGAGTGGAGGTGGTCACGTGGGAGGTGTTAGTGAGTGGAGGTGGTCACGTGGGGGGTGTTAGCGAGTGGAGGTGGTCACGTGGGGGTGTTAGCGAGTGGAGGTGGTCACGTGGGGGGTGTTAGCGAGTGGAGGTGGTCACGTGGGGGGTGTTAGCGAGTGGAGGTGGTCACGTGGGAGGTGTTAGTGAGTGGAGGTGGTCACGTGGGGGGTGTTAGAGTGGTCACGTGGGGGGTGTTAGCGAGTGGAGGTGGTCACGTGGGGGGTGTTAGTGAGTGGAGGTGGTCACGTGGGGGGTGTTAGAGTGGTCACGTGGGGGGTGTTAGTGAGTGGAGGTGGTCACGTGGGGGTGTTAGCGAGTGGAGGTGGTCACGCCTCATGACCTCTGGGCAGCGTAAACGAGTTGGCCAAAGTACCCGCTCGGGTCCTGCCAGTAGCGGCGCGAAGAAACAACCGCAGGGCTGGAGATTTGCCTTCTTTACCTTGTCCTGTTTTGTATTTATGGAACGCCATCGATCAAGGCGCTTAACATAATTAAAAAACACGGCATGAGCGAGAACGATCTCGATGGCAGGGGGGCAGGGGGCGAGGGGATGAGGAATGGGTGACCACGATAGATGGCTGCGTAGGGGCTATATGGGAAAGTCTTGATATGAGCATCCTGAGTAGTCGAGGCAAACTAGAGGACCTTCTTTGATTTCGAAGTAAATTTACCGAAGAGGACCTCTCAGTGCTGGCGGCGGCGGTCAAAACCAGGCTCCCCCCCTCCTCTCCCAAGACGGACCGGCCAGCGTGGAAGAGTAGGCCAAAAAATACCCCCCCTATGGACGGGGGACCTCTGAGCCGTCTCAAGTGGAGGGGATATTCCCTTCCGGCGGCGGTGGCGTGAGAGGGCAATTTGCAGGGCCGCACCTTTACCACTTTTTTTTCATCTCTTTTTTTGTAACTGAGCCTCTTGTGAGTGATGGCCTCGGCACTGTAGCCAGAGGAGGCTGTAGGGCAGACTAATGCTGGGTGGGAGAAGGCAAAAGAGGAATAAGAATTACCTCCCTGATGCTCGTTACTCTACGCAGCCCCCCTCCCACCACCACATCGCAGTGCACCCCTGAAAATTTAGCGTTCACAGGAAACACGGTCCAATTTATCCGCCCACGAACACCGCGGCATGAAAATAACCGGTCTACCGCCGTGCCGATCTCAAATTTCGCGCTGATCTCACTTTGTAAGCAGCGGGGTGGGTCATCATTCCCATCGTTTCGCCATCATCGTCATTATTATTTGATGTATCTCTTTCGAAGTTAGCGGTGCTTCCATCGGCGGGCTCGTCACGTCGCGTGATTGTGATTTGTACAGCCTTGTTTGTTCTTGCCGCACGTTTAGGCAAAACATTTTTTGTATCCCCCTGAGCTCGTAACAAGAAGCGCAACTTTTAAGGGAGGATGAAGCGTTTGACGGCACAAAAACATGATCAGAGCTGTCACATCGCGTGTTCATTTTTGGCAGTCCAACGGTGCGCTGTGTCGGCCTTGACAGGTTGCCGTGTTGGGCCGACCGGGCGGGTGGAGCAGCCCCCAGGGTGGGGAGGCATTATGTATGTCGTTTGTATGTCTGTCTGTATGTATGTGTGTATATATGTGTGTGTGTATGTATGTGTGTATGTATGTCTGTATGTATGTCTGTATGTCTGTATGTATGTTTGTATATCTGTATGTATGTATGTGTGTCTGTATGTGTGTCTGTATGTCTGTATGTCTGTATGTATGTCTGTCTGTATGTATGCATGTACGTATGTCTGTATGTATGTCTGTGTGTATGTATGTCTGTATGTCTGTGTGTATGTCTGTATGTATGTCTGTATATCTGTATGTATGTGTGTCTGTATGTGTGTCTGTATGTCTGTCTGTATGTATGTACGTATGTCTGTATGTCTGTATGTCTGTATGTATGTACGTCTGTATGTATGTCTGTCTGTATGTCTGTATGTTTGTCTGTATGTATGTATGGATGTGTATGGATGTATGTCTGTATGTATGTCTGTTGAACTTCTTTATCACCGTACGTAACGTAGCCAACCGTGCTCATCGGAGGTGCCGGGGTAAGGACAACAAGCTAGACTCAAAATTCATTTCTAAAGAAATGAGTTTTCAATCTAGATGATTTAAAAGTGCATAGCTCTGGTGGCTTCCTAATATCGGAAGGGAGAGCGTTCCAGACGGCCTCAAAAGCGCATCGGAAAGCGCGCGATGATGCGGTGACCGTCTTTGTTCGACCGGTTAGCCAAAAGCCGCTGCTGCGAGGATGACCGGAGTTTTGCGTGATGTTTTTTTTTTTGACTCCTCGTCCAGATCACGCAAGGTGTTGTTGCGTCGTTCCTTTGTAGCAAGGCACTTTTTGTGCTCGAGGACCAATTCCTGGCTCGATGCTCTTCATCTAAAAACCGTCGCCCATCCGAGGGCGGATGCGGCGCTTTCCCCGGAGGGAGTGTGGCGTAATCTCCCTCTCGCCAGATGCCCGAGGGTCGGTTGGGAGAGTTGTATTCCGCTGGAGCTGGGCTATCCGATTTTATTAAAGTAATCGATTGACGTAGTCGATTTTTGCTCGACTGGTTGTTGATTGTTTTCTCGAATAAAACAGATCATGCGAAATTGCGAAGCGGGCAGGATAATTATGGAGTGCAGCACTGGATTATTGAATTCATCTGTGCGGAATTTCGAATTTTATCGTTCTGCTTGTACGCGCAGTGGGTTTCTTCCCACGTGAAGCCGAACGCCTCATTAACGGTATTGGGCAGACATCCCTAGTGCAGCAATGGAGACCCTCTTCAAAACAAAGTCTTGAGACTTATGCAGGCTTTTGCTGGATACATGAAGGGCATAATTTTTTAAATAATTCTTACTACTTAGAAACTGCTCTCTAACCCTAACGGCAGACAAGCGTTGCTTCGTACTTTGTTGAGAGTGGGTTTTTTTCTCCGTGTAATTTCCCCTGCTAATATTATTCATACCGTTTCATCTTCACAGTTGTGCCAGGCCAAATTAGATCAAAAACCAATCTTGTGATTTTTGTGTGTGTTAAGTCATTGGCAAGCGAACTGAGATCACTACAATTGAGATGCTGTTAAACGATTCAGAATGAGTTAATTTCGATCTTACCCTAAAGAGACGAATTATGAATCATAATATTGTCTGTTAAAGCCTACGTACAAAATTAATTAACTTGTTAAATGTATTATATACATATATTATCCCCTCCCCATTTATATTCCTTGCTATCAGCATCTTGTCCATGACGTGAGGAAATTTCCATTCGGAATGTCTGCAGCTTGCAGTGCATCACCCTGTGTCGGAGAGCAGCCTTGGAAGATGACATTAGAACTCTGTCTGCAAGTCACTGCAATTGGCTTCGTCATTAGGGATGCAGTTTTTAACTCCCTGCAAAGATTGTTCATCGCTTGCCAGTCAAATCAAGATGTGTTGGTCCCAGAGCTCAGAGGGAAAAAAACACAAATTAAGTGCTAAAATCGAATTTAAGTTGGGAGGGTTTTTTTTCTGCGTGTGCAATTCAGACTCTGTCGCCTCGACAGACCTGGTTTTCACCTGAGGACGGTTGCATGCGTTGTGGCCAAAACGTCGTGAGAATTGTTTTATTATGTTTTATTTTTATTATTTTATTACTTCCCTTCTACGTGACTTTACCGAAAGAACCGAGAAGTCTGAAGTATCTTCTAAAGAGGGCCTCTCTAGAGCTCCCTCTAGTGGAGAATATTCCACCCAGCAGTAGCGAGTGCAAGCAATTGCAGGGCTGCACCTTCTCCTCTCTAACCCCGAGGCCATCTGCAACGCTCTCTCCCTCCCGACATTAGGAATCCGCTGGAGCTATGCAATTTAATCTCGATTTAAAACTAATTTCTTTAGAACTCCCTTTTGTTATTAGCTTTGTTTTCCTTCCCCCCGCACCTCCAATTAGCACGGTTGGCTACGTACAGTGCGAAACAACTTCTTGGTTCTTTCGGTAAAGTCACGCAGAATGGAAACAACAAAAATAATAAAACTAAAAAATAATAATTCTCACGACGTTTCGGCCACAACGCAAGAAGCCGTCCTCAGGTGGAGAACAGGTCTGTCGAGGAGACAGTCAGACTCTGTCTCCTCGACAGACCTGTTTGCGTTGTGGCCGAAACGTCGTGAGAATTATTTTATTATGTTTTATTTTTATTATTTAGTTGTTTCCATTCTGCGTGACTTTATCGAAAGAATCAAGAAGATGATTCCCTGCAGTCACGAAAGCTTTAAATCGAAGTGCGAAACAAGTTCAACGTGCATACATACAACCCAGTTTAATGACGGGCGGCTGAAGCCTGGATTTAAACCCAACATTTTTTAGCAGTGCAAGCTCAGTGCAATGACCCCTCAGCCACGCGGCCAATTGCATGAGCGCCTAATTTATTCTCTAGGGTTTTCCTGGATTTGGACCGAAAATGCCAGTGTTCCTGGCCCGGTACTTCAACATGGCCATTACGGGCCACCTCTCACAATGCTCCCTTCTCAGCGGTAGGCGTGTGTGCGCGTGCCCATGGCACAGGCTGAATCTGGTAGTAAAGCGTGTATGAGTCTCCCCTTAAAGTTGGAGCAGCACTGGATTGCTTATCCCCTGTGCCAGAATATGCCGAAGCGAATGCGTAAACAAACAAATATATAAATCGCTAAACAAATCTGCTAATAAATGCTCGTGAAAGCACAAATACACAAATTAAGGCGATCCAAATTTGCAAATAAAGCAAAGCGCAAACGAAAAAGGCATCCAGTGTTTATGATTCGTCTCGTGTGAATATTATAACAGCACAAAAGTGTGTGTGTGTGTTCTGTACTCACATAACACACACACACACATAGCGCAGCGCGCTATGAACCCGGCGACCCGGGTTCGATTCCCGCTCACGGCCAACACCAGTGACGATTATCTAAACCGGTCTTGGGCCTACCCTAGGTCGAGTCAGCCTCAAATGAGTACCCGGTGCGGTGTGTAAACATCGCCACTGGGGAGACAAAGGCGGTCGGGCGTGGTGCTGGCCACCCACCCCCTCGTGTACCGTTCTGGCCTTCATAGGTGCTCGCTAACAGCACTTGCCTCTACACTCTGTTAAGGCTATACGGGGGATCTTTGTCTTTGTACTCACAGCCCGGTTTGTCAATCCATTGCAGGATGCGGGGGGGGGGGGGGCTCCTTTGTTAACCCTTGCGGGCCTTGAGGGGTGTATGACCATACTTCACCTCTCTGGATCGTGTGGGTTGGTGACGGTGGTGTGAGGGGGAGGTGCAGAACAAGACTTGAGACGGTTCTATTTTAGTCTTGCGTATGATTGCGATATGTTCAGGAGCTTAAATGTCAATGACGATGTCTGCTGGCCATAACGAAAGGGTTCTAGATTTGAAGCTTTCGTGACTGCAAGGATTCATATTCTTAAGTTTTTTCGGTAAAGACTTTACCGAAAAAACCTAAGAATATAACGAGAGGGCTTCAGGGGAGAGAGGGTTTCTGTCGTTTTTGCTATTTTCCCGCCACCGAAGGAGCTGCAGACTTGCAGTAATTGTATTTTATTTGAAATAAAAAAAGGAATTAAACAAAAATATTTACCCCTCCCCCCCTTGGTTATTACGTGTGAAGTGGTGATCTCCATGTTAAGCCCCCCCCCCCACGTCATTGATGGAAATTCCACATTCCTATGGCAAGTGGCACAATGTGGGGACGCATTTGGTGATGCCTGACTGGGATCTCGAGGGATGCCAAAGTTTTTTTTTTAAGAAAAACTGTAAAAATTCTACCCTGATGCAACGCTGGCAGCTGACCTAGGTATAAGTAACGTTTCTTGATTTTCAGCCCAGATAGGTGGTTTTTAAAAAATTAACCCGTAAAAACAAAGTTTTTCACTATAAATCCTTTATATGCGTGGCGGCTAGAGTCCTCTCGTCCTCTGGCTTGAGATGGCTGCCACCTATGGGTCAGATGAATGGCTGCCACCATTAAGCAATTGGTAATTAAATATAATTATTTTTTTCCTAAAAAGTGTACAATTTTGGAAAAAAAAATTTTCACGAAAATAAATTGTCACGCACAACGAGTCTGTGTGCAAAATGTCAGCTCGATTGGATCACGGGAAGTGGGTTAAAAAACGACCGAAAGATTTGCACGGTCGTAAGCGCGCAAGCAAGCAAGCAAGTGAACTTAATATAAAGGATTTTTAAAAAACTCGGAGATTTGAGCCATCCCAGAAGTCGAGAGAGAGAGAGAGACGGAGAGCATTTCCAGCGCACGTGAACTCGCAGAGACCGTATCAACTACTGGCGTATGTTATCAAACTTGGATCAATCACTTTCCAATGACGCGGAGCCCCGATGCTGCCTCATCCAAGCGTTTCTGCCAAAAAAAAAGGGGGCGTCCGTTTCTGTTGTATTTTAACTGCCGAGAAATGACTTGGCTTGCAGAACTTCCTGTTTAATCTTGCGCGGCGAGGTTTTAATGAAAAAGACAGTATTTCTTTCGCTCGCCCGCCTGCCTGCCCCGCTCGCAAGAAACATTTAGCAAAGCCAGCAAACATAAGTGTGAATAATAATTTTGAGCCGAGGTGAATTATGACCGACGCGCCTTGCCGTTAGATTACAGGTTGTGTTTATCGTGCGTTACTGAAATTTACGTATTGGCAACGCCTAGGAGAGGTTTAAGACGCCGTTTAATTTTACCGTTGTTTTTTTTTTACCGTAGACTTTCGCCCTCTTATTTAAGAAATTGTAAATGTGCCAGCTGCTTTCATTGTTTTCGTTCGTGTTTGCCTCATTTGTATGAATATTCCACGTGAAAACAAATGGGGAGGAATATCTTCCAACAAAAAAAGTCAGAACAATTTAAATTACTTGTTTTTGCTGGACCCCCCACCCACCCACGCATTCCTCAGCGGGGGTCTGGCTGTCACATTTGGTCAGGGATCGGCCTACACATTCCTGGGCTGTGGTACTAGAAATCAGGGCTATGCCGGAGATCTAAAGCAGCTACCGAAAGGCCCAGAGACACGCACACTGGAAGTTCTGTTGTTTTTGATAATTTCATTACCGCTGGCGGTAAAGCGGAGCGTTTCCTTGTTTCCTGGCTGGCTTACACTTCTGTGTTGATTTCGGCTCGTATATCACTGACAAAAATAAAACACTGGTGTGAGAGCAATTGCATGCACACGCACGCACATACCAGACAGAGTTCCCCAGTGTAGCCTTTAACAGACTGTTGGGGAAAGTGCCATTTAATGAGCACCTTTGACTTCTGGCATGGCACACGAGAGGGCTTGGTGTGGCCAGGATCACTACGCCTGGCCGCCTTTGTCTCCCCAGCGCTGATGTTTTTCCAACGGCACCTGGTACTCATTTCGAGAGTCAGTCTAGGGGAGGGCTCAGGACGGGTTCAAATATTCCACTGTTTATTGGTCGCGAGCGGGGATTGAACTCGGGTCGCCGGGTTCGTAGCGCAGTGCGCTCACCACCGTGCCACCGATCCCCACGCACACGTGCGCACACACACACACATTCAGGCATGCCCCATTAACAGTGGCAGTGCTGGAAGCTGCCACTGACTACTTTCCTGTGCTCAGATTATTAGTGTATGTCAGCTTAGAAAAAATTCCGGCTTTAGAGCGTTAATGAAAAGCAACTGTAATTGTTTTACTCTCACGGTGACAACCGCAGAATATGCTTTATATGGTAAGTGCAGCACTAACTACACACTTACGTTTGCAGAATTGTGTTTGTTTTGCGGCGTTACTCAACGTGTTGGCAATACCGATAATTGATAACGAAAATGTAATGCACGTTTTGCATTAGAATGGATTCAGAAGTATTTGCAGAATTCACGTTGCTCGCCGCAGGGTTTTTATTTCACGGCAGTAAATTTCCACGCGGCTTTCGGCTGCCCTTGTACACGTTCACAAGTCTTACTCACAGCCCTTTACCACCTTGCTTTCATCCAAACCAGTCCATCCAGCCAGCCAGCCACTCTACTACCCATTTAACCACCCAGCCAGCCACCCATCCACCTAGCCACCCACCCACCTAGCAACCCACCAGGCCAACAACCCATCCAGTCACCCTGCCACCCAGCTAAGCACTCCACCCACCTAGCCAACCATCTAGCCACCCACTCAGCCACCCACCAAGTCAACAATCCACCCATCCATCCATCCACCCAGTCACCCTGCCACCCAGCTAAGCACTCCACCCACCTAGCCACCCATCTAGCCACCCACCCAGCCACCCACCAAGCCAACAACCCAACCATCCATCCACCCAGTCACCCTGCCACCCAGCTAAGCACTCCACCCACCTAGCCACCCAGCCGCAATGTTAATGAACCTCGGTGAGTAATTCGAGGCATGAGTTGCCAACTGACCAAACAGATGTGTGCAGTGCCAGCGTGCAACAACACGTTTAGCTATTTTAACACGCAGCCTTTCACGACCAATATAATGATTTGCCAATTGATTTTTCGGGGTAAAATCGCGAAAATAAAATGTGTACCGTGCTGAACCAATTAATAAATTGGCACGTTTGCTCAACACGTGACAACTTTATTGATTAACCGTGTCAGGCAGGGAGGAGGATTTTACGACACTTTTTACTCTCGAGATAAAAAAAAACATTAAACAACACAAATTGAATTACACATTAACATTTTAAAGGTCTATTAAGCATTCTAAATTAGGACAAATAAATACCCTTCATTGTGTACATTGAACTAGGTGAAGGTGAAGGCGCAGCCCTGCAATTGCTTGCTCGTGTCACCGCTGGCAGAAGGGCCTCCACTAGAGTGAGCTCTGAGAACTCCTCTGTCGGAGACTTAGACAACTCTTCCACACTGTCCAGTCGTCTTGGAAAGAGATGGAAGAACCCACATTTTACCCCACCACACATGACCTGCCGATAGACCAGCGTGTATCTGCGATGTTACCCGTTGATACTGCTGGTTGGACAGAGAGAACGAACCAGTGTGTGAACCATGACATCCCACGTTCATCAACTTTTCTTAATATTTTTGTGAGCTCGCTGCAGGTCAACATTCTAAGGAACCTCAATCTAATTTTATTTGTTTAACACATAAAACCAGCATAAAACCACGTAAGAGTTAATGTGCCAGTTCTTAAAAATCATAAAATAAGCTATTTGGCCTCGTTGTTATCCAAGTGGTGTGTCCACTAAATCAACGATTATTCCATTTCTATTACACACTGTACGTTGAATTACTTTTATGAGTTTTTTTTTGGTGTGAAACCATTATTCATATTCTACTACTTTTCTATATTTTACAAGATGTTCACAGTTGACTAATTGGATTTCAAATTACGTATCGGAATCTGTAAGGCTCCTTTAATATTCTGCCATGATTTGGTGTATGCCTCGTCTTTAACCTTGGAAACGTTCTGCTAGTGCGGTCATGGATGAAGCTGCCGCCTTCTTTTGAAGTAGAATTTTAGTTTAGATGTGGCGCTGCAAAATATTAGCATTTCAGATTTTTTTTAAAAGCCAAAAACACCGAACGGTGCTAAACAACGGAAACAGTTTCTTTTGAGTAAGATTTTGTTTGTTGCGGTGCGTTTTGCCGTGATCTGTCTTGCCGCCGTGGCTCGAAGGGTAACCGGTCCCGCTTTCGGGCAAGACATCAGCAAAATTCATCCTTTTTTTCTATTTTGAACAGCTCAAAGTGGCCCGTCTGGCGGACTCAACTTTGGTGGATGGGGTTGAGCACCCAGAACAATGCGAAGTCTGGTGACACGAGCGCCCACGCACACCCAAACGTTTCTCTCGAGCTCGTTAATGACAACGGGTTCGCCCCCATCCCCCCCCCCGAGACGCTTCCTGCGGGCATGAGAGGAGTGGCCCACCAGTTTCTGAGCGATTCCGCAGACCACATCCTGGCCCCAGTGAGGGCACTGGAACGAGTCGCCACCCCCCCCCCCCCCGTGTAATCTCCGTACACGCGGGGCGAATTAAAAGTCCCCACTTTTTTATGAACCCAAACGAGCCAGCCTTGGCATTTCCGAGCACTCTCTCAGGCAGGTGTCATTAATAGACTTTAATGTACATTTCGCGGAGCGCCATGAATTACCAAACGCACTTTATTGCCCTCTTCACGTGGGGGCCCCTAAAGCCCCCCGCTCTCGTGCCAGCGCTCCGTGGTCTTAGGTTGAAGTCGCGTGAATGCACGTCGCTTTACGTTGCGCGTGCGGAGCGTCTGGCTTGGAAATAGGTCCTGCGATCGCCGTCGGACGGAGCCTTGATCGGTGCGCGAGACCGCGATGTGACTGCGGGGGCCGCCTCGGTCGTGTGCCGAGTTTGCGAACGCTTCGTAGCCAAGCCAATGCTGCGGCTGGCGGCGCAAGCACGACGTCTCTTCAGTTTCAGTTTCATTTATTTGGTATATAGCCCTGTGAGCCATTCGGCTCTTGAATCGGGTGCAACTGCAACAAACAAAAACATGAACAAGAAAACATCTTAAAGTGACTATGCGCAAACAGAAACATGCAGGAAAAAACTGCAAAGTCTTCTAGAAAAAAAAGGGGGGCGACACGGTCTGCTTGTAATTCAGCAATTGTTTCTTGCTGTGGTTGTCCCACCTGATGACGGACGCTTGTGTTGCGCCAGGAACGTCGTGATTTAATTTAATTTATTTTTTCTACCTACGTCACTTTACCGAAAGAACCAAAGAGTAGGGAACTGAGTCTTAAGAAAAGTGGTCGGCCCCTTCCAGCCTCTCCACCACGGCCCCCCCCCCCCACCAAATGCCACGGTACTGGTGTGCAACGCGGCTTTGCAAGTGATCCGTAGCCTGCTTCGCTGATTCGCCGTTGCTGTAACTGCATCGCATCATTATTGCGGGTTGAAACATTCCATCGATAGCAAAGCCAAAAGGGGTTAATGCAAGTGTAGGTGACGGTGTTTTGTCATCGGCGTCATTTTGCAACTTGCAACTGATAGCAGGCGGCACACGCCAGCTGGCGCGAATTTGCAGGGGACATTTCACGAGGCGATTGGCGGGCGAATTGCGCGTTCGTGTCTGAGAAAGAAAAAGGAAAATCGCCGCGACATTTTATTCGACGGTTCGTGGAAGAACGCAGCTCCTTCAGACTCTGTCTCCTCGACAGACCTGTTCTCCACCTGAGGACGGCTACTTGCGTTGTGGCAGAAACGTCGTGAGAATTATTTTATTATGTTTTATTTTTATAATTTTATTATTTCAATTCTACGTGACTTTACCGAAAGAACCAAGAAGATGAACGCAGCTCCGACGTTGGGGAAAATTGTCGGGCTCTCAAAGTTGACCCGGCACGAAGCTCTCGCCGAGAAGAATAAATCGCGACGGGAATAATTGTCGCGACCCATTTGCGAAACGGGCAAGGGAGTTGACAAAAACCACCAAGAATGTTAAATGTTGCTGGTTTGCACCCGAAAGGAAAGTTTGGGAGAGAAATCGCCAAGGGTGGGAGATTATTTTTTTTGCAACGTTTAAATTTTTCAACTTTTCAGTCCGTGGTGCTTGGGGGGTAGGAGTGAGAGGGGAATGATATTAATAATTGTAAAAACGTCATTAAAAATACTGTAGGCATTTCACCTCCTCCATTGGAGTAGGACTCTTAATAATTCATGTGGAGTTCGCAAGGGATTTTATTTCTAACGCTATATCCGATAGTGTTTCTATAATTGGATACCCACTTTATTGCGGTTTTTGTGGCCGAAAGTTTGCATAACATTGTTAATAATACAGCAATAAAATGTATAATCATGATAGTAACAACAATGTTCAACCATTTTTCCATTCTCTTCATGCCACGTTATTTATTGGGATATTTGACCATACTTCCCTATGCTCGTCAGTACGAGTTGATTAAGTTGGCCGGAAATCCAACCGAGGTTGCCGGATTAATAGCGCTCAGCGCAGACCACAGCACCACCACACTCCCCTCAGAGTTAATAAAATAAAGTACAGTGCATTGTTGTTCTTCCCAGTATAACTGTGCACCCGCGGCAACTTTACACTGCTAACGAAGCACACGTGGACATTAAACATTGTCGAAAGTTTATTTCTTTTTTCAACTTGACAATGGGGGATAACCGTCACGGTGTCACCGGGTCGGATTCGATGCCACGACGTGGAAGTTGTAGCTCGATCCGTCGTATTCCTCGTCCCCTAAATCGTCCACCTCTGTCCACCCAGCGGCATAAATGGGTTCGCCGGGGTCAAGGAGATCGGCAAGGGCCGCATGCGGCGGGTGGGATAAAGTGTGGACGCTCCCCAACTCAGCGTGGAAGAGTAGGCCAAAAATACCCTCTGGATGGGGGGGGGGGGCTCTCTAGAGCTCCCTCTAGTGGAGAGGCCCCTTCCGCCAGCAGCGGCGCAATAAAGCCATTGCAGGGGCTGCGCCCATAACCATTGTTGAAAACAACGAAGCTGCAAGTGCTAGCTTGTGCATACTCTTAATTCCTCCTTCTTAAATCTTTTGCTTTGTGGGGGGAGGGTGGGGGGTGTTCATCGCAAATTCATCAGAGACTTTGTTGCAGACTTCCAAGCCGCAAGCGACCTTCGTAAGAAATGACACGTGTGTGTGTGCGCGCGTGTGCGTGCGTGTGTTCCACTTGGAGCAGAGAGTGGGGGAGTGGTGGCCCAGTCAAAATGCGTTGGTCCTTCGGCTTCTCTCGCTCTCTCGCCCTCTCTGTCCTGACAGAGCGGATTGCGATGCTCGGCAGATTTCACCGCGGGATCCAGTTTCGTGTACGACTACATGACGGATGTATGGCGATGGCCATTCCAAGTTATTCTATTTAATCGAAGCCCTTGTGAATTTTCTGACGTCTGCAGCGGAGACATATTCTGAAATGGAATCGCGTTAGTTTAATCCGACTGTATTTTTCAGCATCTGCGTGGTCGGCGTCGAAAGAATTGAATCGGGGTTTCCGAACGCAGAGTTGTCGTTTTGGTTGTGAGCTTCTTTGTTTCTTGAAATTATTTATAAGATCTTTCAAGTCTCCGTGACTTTATCCTTTCTGTCAAAGTATTGCATAACCGTATAAAAGTTTTTCATAGGCTCCAGTGGAGGAATTTTTCTTATTTTTTGCAGACTAAATTCTAGTCAAACCAATAAAACGTTCAAGTAATATGATCTGAAAATGTTTATTTTTTTTACAAGGAAATCAGGTTTTTAAAACTAATTCTAGCGTGCTGTAAAAAGTATAGTGTGTAAACAACGTATATTAAACTAAGATAACACAAACCGGTGAAAACAAAACTTACTGTACTCTTTGGGGGATATACATTTCCAGTAACATCTTTAGTTATTTATTAAAAGCACACAAAAAACGAAGCTCCGCCGTAAGTATTTTCGCTTGGCAAAAACACATCGGTTGAAATCAACTGTCGGCATTGACGTAAACCGGAGGGGGCTTGGAAGGAGAGGTTAAAAAAAATTGGTTGTGTGGTACGACTTCCTTAAGTCGGCTTAGGTGGGGCCATGGTGCCTCTTCCATAGGCCTGCCTGAACATAAACAACAACACGGCCGCTAACAAACAATGCCGAGCAACTCAATAACTCAGTACTTGGGGAGGCCCAGGACCGGTCCGAATATTATCGGTCACCCGGTTTAGGCCGTGAGCGGGAACCGAACTCGGGTCGCCGGGTTCGGAGCTCAGCTCGCTAACCGCTACACAAGCGCACGCAAACAAACACATATGCGTGTACGCACAAAGCCATGCAGGTTTGCGTCGCCCTGCCTTTGCAGACACGGAGGGAGCGCTGCTGGCTGGATGTGCCCCTGGGGAGATCCCTGGCTGAACCTTGCGTAGCCGCGGCGGTGGCCCCCGCTTTGTGCTCTCATTTATAAACATGAATTACGGCGCAAAACGGAGGATCTTGTAGCCGTGAGGCCTTTGCTCAACCCGGTAAAGGGAGGATTCGAGCAGAAGGAGGGGTCGTTCTAATTTATTGTACACGCCGCTGCTGCTGCTTGCAGTAGGGTCTTTCACACGAGGAGGAGGTTTGGGGGCCCTGGACAACACCCTATGGCTGGTATTTGGGCTACTCTTGCAGGCTGGCCAGACAATCTCATGAAAAGATGGGAGTACACACACTTTACCTCACCGCACGCGACCTGCTGTTTGACACCGTGGCGTTGTTCATTTATACTGCTGGGTTGACAGACGCGGCGGTTAAGAAACTTGTCAAGTGTTTCAACTTCTTTGCTGGGAGATTGACTTTCGAACCAGAGGACCTCGTTTTCATTTCCCACGATTAACCAGAAACTTGTAGTCGGTGCTGCACCTCAAAATTTCAAATCACAATTCCGGCGTCCCATTTTATTTTTTATTTTAGGTTTTGCCTACAGCATCCAATGAGAGTTTATAGACAAACCCTAATAAGGAGTGCCCCGTGTTTCTTCTCAAGTCCCGCGGGGTACCGTTGGAATTTAAAAACGTATCCTCCCCCGAAGTCTTGTGGGAATTCGGCTGAATGTCAGCGGCATTTTAAAAATCTCACAAACTCATAACATTTTAAGCATCCTGCGTGCCTCTTATGAGGCTCTTGAAAGAGTAATGATAATGAGCATGAAACAGGAGGCGTTTTTTCAACAACTGTTTAAAACCATTTAAAGACAGTTTAAAGCTTTTTAAGGTGCAATCATCATCGTGACTCACAAATGGTTCATTGTCTCCGCTAAGTGAACATAGCTTGATCCCTGTCAAGTGAGGAATATTTCCAATCTATTAAACATTATTCTGGCTAAATTTCGATTTAAAGCTTTCGTGACTGAAGGGATTAATCTTCTTGGTTCTTTCGGTAAAGTCACGTAGAAGGGAAATAATAAAATAATACAAATACAACATAATAAAATTATTCTCACGACGTTTCGGCCACAATGCAAGCAGCCGTCCTCAGGTGAAGAACAGGTCTGTCAGAAAGACAGCGTCTGAATTCAGACGCTGTCTTTCCGACAGACGCTGTCTTTCCGACAGACCTGTTCTTCACCTGAGGACGGCTGCTTGCGTTGTGGCCGAAACGTCGTGAGAATTATGTTATTATGTTTTATTTGTATTATTTTATTATTTTATTATTTCCCTTCTACGTGACTGTACCGAAAGAACCAAGAAGATTATTCTGGCTATTAACGCTGGAGAATTCTATTTCTCTACATCCGTCGGGGGGGGGGGGGGGGGGGGGGGGGCATAGCGAGTAGGTGCCGAGAGCGCACCGTCTTCACCGTCAATTTTTTCCTGAGTTCGTGCTTTTGATATTATTGTGACGTGGCAACGGCAACCCACTTTGTTGGGTCCCTGCATGACCACGGGATGCGTATTGCCTGTCCAGATTCATTTGTCCGCGTGTCCATCGTTGCGATTGCCCATGGGCGCTACGTAAACTGCTGACCTAAGCAAATCGAGGGTAAAAACCGTGTAAAGGTTCAGCCCTGAGATTACTTGTTCCCACCACTGCGGATTGAAGGACCTTCATGAGAGGAAGTCTCTCGGGAGGTTACCGTTAACTTGGCATGGAAGTCTCCAGAACCCGGTTCAGATACCACACCTGGCAAACCCTTATCAGTGCCCCCTACCTCATTACAGACCAATTCTGACCTTATTGGTCACCCCGTGCCCCTATAAATCTCAACGTTCATCCGACAAAGTCCCATCACTAGGGAGAAACACAAACACATAGACAATGTTTTGTTGTTGCCTGTATTGAAACGGCTGTACGTCGTATGGACCTGAAAACTCAATTTCCCTGTACAAAAGTACAGGTAAACCGTATGGGTTGACAGGTATGATATACCACGAGCCACTGATCTTTGCTGTGGCCAGGAATCTAACTCGGGTCGTCATTGGGTTGATAGTGCAGTACACTAACCACCGTGCCACTGCTCACCTCACTTGTGGAACCCAGTCAAGAATGTTATTGTTGTTAAAAATGTAACCCTTGGTTTTTGCCGAGTCCTACTTGGACACTCTATCGTTTGTGTTAATATCATGTTGGCATTGCAGGGTTTAAAATTAACAGACATCGCTCTGTTTTGCAGGAAATTCTTCAAGACTGGAGTATGATTTTCCAAGCAGACCAAAGGTACGATATTAAAAATATATATTTTTATTAAGATTTGCTGCATAGCTCAGGGTAACCCCTAAAACTTCAATTTAATTCGTTATTTGGCACAATTTGAATGCAGCCCCTTGAAATACCAAAAAGCCTGGATTGTGTTCGTTTTAAAAAAATGTGCATGTTTATTCCAGCTGAAAAAAATCGTAACTGTTTTGTTGTTGTACGGTGCTGTCGAGAATTGTAAATGCTCACGCAGAAAGATAAATTTGACGTTGGTATGAACCCACGTGTTTACTCGCATGCACAGAAGGGGGAAGTGTTTAAGAGAGATCATTTGTTTTATATATACATACCTGGTGTATGTGTTCCCTCCAGAAAAATTTCCACACTCAATCCTATACGAGGTCCACTGGAAAAATGTCAACCATTTTTAAACTTTAGAATTTTTGTTGCATTGTCCGTCTCTCGTTAAAGAAATATACATTTTTTTACTTGTATTTTTTTATGTTTTTGCAAGTGGATGTGGTCGTCGGTTTCAAACTCTACGTAGTGTAACCAAACCGATATCTCAGTGGGCCTTACTTGGTAAAATAAAAATAAATTGTTTAGTTTAGCTTGGGTCTCTCTCGGCTGGGATGGCACAAATAACCGCCCGGGTACAGTAATCGTTTTTTGCAGAAGTGGCGGCCTACGTTTGAACCATACGGAGGAGTTGTTGTGAATAATCACAGTTGATTTTTGTGTCCCTTTGCCGTGTAAGTAGAATGTGTGTCGTGCACCCTCCTCCACCTGACACAGCCAATTCCTGAGACATTTTACGCACATGCGGGTTACTAATATTCTCCAAAAGGTTAAGAGAGGAGAGACTGAGACGGTTTCGGCACGTGTTGAGAAGGGACTAGGAAGATCGCTTGTTGTGTATCGTGTTCCGTGTTTTGTTTGGACATTGTATTTGGTCTGCAGTCACTTTCTTACCGAGTAATTAATTGCCAGGTGACATCGACGATCGGGCGAGCTGCTTGCAATCGGGAAGGTTGCGAGTTCAAATCCTGGCTGGGAGTTGACTCGGCCCATCATCCTTCTGGGGTCGATAAAATAGGCACCGCTTTGTTGGAAAGTCACCAGTGGTCCAAATGGATAGACCTGCTCCTGTCATAGGAACGTTGACTATGAACAGCAGATGAGTAACCGCATCGACACCCATTTGAGCAGAAACATCCTTTTGACTGAATTGATTTAGTTTTCTCAAGCACTCATTTGCTCCGGCGGCGCGAGACGTACTGCATGGGAGGTGGGGTATGAATATTAGACGACCGGGATGATGACGACGATGGTGTTGTTTACGATAGCAATAGAAGCTGCGACAAGCTGCCATGTGCACGCGCGCGCCGCAGCTTCTCCCACAGCCTCAGCCAAGCGGCACAGCAAGGAAGTTCCCCCCCCCCAACCTCCTCCATCTGCCCCTGCCATGAGCAGCATATTTCATTTCTGGGAGACATTCTTTCGGAGTGAACGGTTGATTTTTAGACGTACGATCGGGGACTCCGGCATAAATCCAAGCGTCCTTAGGTCATGCTTTGTGTCGTTCCACCTGCGCTCTCGACCTTCCCGTGCGATTGGGGGGAGTGAGCGCTCACTCGCCCGGTGAGGCGCGGTGCGCGTTGCTCCACCACTCGCCGCATCGCCACCATCGCAATGAGGCTCAACGAGCATCCTCTGCTGATGACACACTGAATGTCGAAGCCGTTCCAGAGTTTTGGTGCGTTGAACCAACGTGGCTGAAGTTACGTACTCCCAGAAGGCCGTGTGGCTGATGGTATGTGTAAAAATAAATCTTTCTTTTTACGTGGCGGGACAGATATGCGAAGGAGGAATATTGTTGTCCGCTTATTTTTTGTTCAAAGATTAAGCGAGAGCTGCCTTAAATCTGGGCCTCCTGTAGCTGCCTGCTCGCAAAACGCCGCTCTGTGTGGCGGTTGTGGTCGGGATGTTTACAATGCCCCCCCCCCCACACGGCACTGCCCGACAAATGCCGAACCAACTCTCCGATGCGTCCTCGGGTTGTGCCGTGCGTTGTTCGGCACGATGTCCCACGGTTCGCCCCCAACTGAATTCAGTTTCTGAACAAGTTTTTGTTTTGTGAGACCTAAATGAGCAAATACTGTTTGGGTGGCTCGCCACACATTAATTCGGGGCTCTGTGCAGCCTTCCCAGCCACGAGCGGCCTTCATAAAAAAAAGTCCCACGTGTACATGTGGTCAACGTATATGGCGTTTTCCGCTGCCTCGCTATATTGTCGTGGAATTTCAGCGGAGGCTGCTCGGTCCGGTTGCAAAAGAAAGCACAATTCGTTTGGTCTGAGCGCAACGCCAGTTTATTATGCTTTTCCAAAGCAAAGGTCTTCACAGCCCCAGCCTTGAACCCCATTCTTCATTTTCTGCAAACACCGTGTGATGTTTACTGCACTGTATTTCTTTGAGGTATTGCTTGCGCGTGCGTTTGTGGGGAGCGCCAGCGTGGCGGTTCGCGCGCTGCGCTACGAATCCGGCGGCCAGAGTTCTATTCCTGCGTGCAGCCAACATCCAAAATGTGATCTGGTCCTGGGCCTATCCTAGGTCGACTGGGCCTTAAATGAGTGCCGAGTGTGGTGTGTGTAAATACCGGCGCTCGGGTTTTTTAAGGTGACCGGGCGCGGTGCTGACCACCCGCCACCCCTCGTGTGACGTGCCGGCATTCATAGGTGCTCGCTAACAGCACTGACCCAACAGCCCATTCAGGCTACACGGGGGGGGGGGGGGTTAATCTTTGTATTTTGTGTGTCAGCGTGACTCGTGGGCGGCGTGCATTTTTTGTCGTCTTCCAATTTTGCTTTGACTTCGCCATGGCGCCTGCGAGCACACGCAAGCGCTTTGTAGCGCGTACACTCCTCGCGTGCCGCGTTCGACGCGTGACACGCCGTGAAGCTGCACGGCGAGTGTGTCGCGCTACGGAGCGCGGTGGCATTTGAGGTCCAAGCTACGATCGCCGTGCTCGGGTTTATTGCCGGTGGCGCGAAACGGGAACCACTTCGGTTTCTTTCGTGGCCATGCAGCGTGGTGAGCGGGTTCCTCCAGTATAAATACATATTCTGATTCTGATTCTGTTTGAGACGGCCCTTTACACGCTTGCGTGTGACTCCGTTTGTGATGTCTCCCTACAAAGGCGGCCGGGTGCGGTGCTGACCACCCACCACCCCTCGTGTGCCGTGCCGGCCTTCATAGGTGCTCGCTAACAGCACTTGCAGTATGTTAAGGCTATACGGGCTTTTTGTCTTTGATGTCTCCCTACGTGTTGTGGCGCGCGTGGGATAACGTCGCAGGGTCCAATGGGCCTATGCAGAACATTATTGCGAATGTTTTATATTACGCGGCAACTCTTTGATACTTTAATTTTTTCGAAATATCTTTTTGCTCCCCCCCCCGCCGCCCTTCACCCTTGTTGGTTCCATGTCATGAGGCTCTGTGACATTTCCGTTTAGAACTCTCGCAAACGAGCAGTGAACCACGCTGGGTCAGAAAAAGGCCCTAGGAGGTGACGTCACACAGAGCTATTTTTGAAGCCATTTTATCCATAGCAGTGACGCACTTCGTATATGCCCTGGAAAGAGGGTTTTGCACATGTCGATTGAGCTGAGATTTTACATTCGCTCACCTGAAATTAGCCGATTGTAAGTAAAAGTAACAAAACGTAAATGTAATGCGCAAACAGGCTGAGACCATTAATGCTCTACGCTTGAGAACCCAGTTTGTACGAATTCTGGATTCGAACCCAAAGCCACTTTGCAGTTCCGGGTGACAATATTGGATGCGGAGACCCAGCAAATGCCCCACTTCTCACGTCCTGCTTTATCCTGGTTTCCCCATCTAATCCAAAACTACATCCGCGTATCTGCTCTTAGCCCCGATGCTACACAAGTGTTTTAATTCTGTCCCTTATCGTGGCCTTGATGATCATAAAAACCCGTCGCCCGAGCATTCAACCTCACGACGCTGCTGTGGTGCATCGGTTTAGGACTCTGGACCCGCGATTGAGAGTTCGCTGGAGCAATTCGATCTCCCGGCGTGGCAATTGAAACAACGGGGTAAAGTTTCTTCAAAATCTCCTCCCCGCCACTTGTCAACCCACAAAGACAAATGGGTCGACCGCTGTTGGTTAATGGACAGGTCATGCGTGGTGGGGTAAAGTGGAGGTAATCCTGTCTAGGCCGGATACCCTCCAGCGAGGAGCTCTAGAGTTCCCTTGAGTGGAGGCCCTTTTGCCAGCAGTGGAACGAGCAGGAAATTGCAGGACTGCACCTTTATCTTTTCACCTTTTTATTCAGCCTCGTTCCAATTCGGGTGCAAATCTTAAGCCGGGATTCTAACCCGAGCCGTAATCTTAGTTGCAATCCTGTTCCTATCGCCCCAGCCCTAACCCTTGCCCTAACCCTTTCAAAATAACCCTCCACACATAGCCTTAGACACAACTACAGCCTAAGCCATTTCAATTTGCTGTTCCTTGTTCATTGAATTTACTGAAAAGTCTGTTCTCCTGTTACACGATAACATGGGACTGTTTGCAGCCGACAGGATAGGAAAACATTGATCGCAGGAATAACGCGGACCACTTATTATCCTTCTTTGACTAATTATCCAATAGGTGTTTGGTTACAGTGCCAAGTTTAGATAATTACAATAGGCCGAGAGGTTAAAGAAATGGGTTCTGCGTGCATTGTTACAGAAAATTTGTTGAGTTTTGAAAGTGCACCCAGGCCCGGTGCCGACGGATATGCAAGTTCAAGCACCAGGCGCTGGTTCGAGTGTTTTAATCTGAAGCTGCACAATCTACATGTTGGCATGCCGTTTACAACCGCAGCCTCTTTGCCCATCCACTGCTTGATGAGGACCTCTGCATACTATACGGGGGTCTTGCGGTGGGGGGGGGGTTATCTTGCCATACTTCACCATCTTCTTGGTTCTTTCAGTAAAGTCACGTAGAATGGAAATAATAAAACAATAAAAATAAAACATAATAAAATAATTCTCACGACGTTTCGGCCACAACGCAAGCAGCCGTCCTCAGGTGAAGAACAGGTCTGTCGAGAAGACAGAGTCTGAATGACAACCCCAGGCTTGGAGCGTCTTTTTTACGTGACTTTACCGAAAGAACCAAGAAGATGAATCCCTGCAGTCACGAAAGCTTTAAATCGATACTTCACCATGCTGGCTCGTGTGGGTTCAGTGAAGGCAGGCAGCATAGACGTGCGAGCACAGTGTAGTACAACGCTGCTGCGCTGGCCCCCGCCGCCTATAACTTAACGCAACGCCGCTTTATGCATCGCGATCCCACGTCCGAGCACGGTGCAGGCTCTAACCTGCTTAGCCTACCGAGATTTGATTAGACCACCGGGCACACTTGCAGCCTTGGCAAATTTCGTCGTTGGCTTCAAATCGTAAACCGAACAATAAACCTCGTAGGATCAATTGTTGGCGAAATTAAAAGCAAATATGTACACTCTGAGAAAGTGTCCGCTGTGCTTTTAGACTCGACGATAATGTTTTGGAGTAATGAGAAAATCAGGCAGAGCAGCCTTGGCCAAACTATATACTCCATTCATTCGCCGTGCATTTATTTAAATATTGAGCAAAAAGGGTCGAGGCCAAGTCGTGAAAAGAAGGGTCGCAAATGCATTCAAAGTATTTTTTTAAACGCCTCTCGTATCGCGACGGTTTTTTGAGAGTCAAGTGGCAGGCGCGCTCGTTTCACGTTGTGTTCTGCGATGGATCGGAGAGGACACAGCGCCTCCTCGGCTCTTTATTTTTGAGAGATTGTGCCGCTGGACATATATCAGGGCCAGAATACCAGATAAGAGTATTGGGGGCCACCGTGCGAAAACACAAAACAATGGAACGGGCAGGACATGTTGAAGATTACAAGGGTCATTTCTTTTTTCAAACGTGCGTTGTATCATTGCTCGTTCTGTCTAAGGATGGCTGCGATAAGAACATCTCGAATGTACGCAATCGTAAATTTGGAACATTGGGAGGGCTCGTATTACTCCAGCGGTTTTGAGGCAGGGTTGGAGGTCAGGGGAAGCTGCGCTGGCCAGATCCGGGGTTCGAATCTAAGTAGTCGCCGCTGCTTGAACTGTGTGCTCGTGTATAGTGAGTTGATAGACTCAGCCCTGTCATCATTGACTTCGCGTAGAGATCCACAGACCCGCACATAGACCCACGGACTCGCACATAGACCGACGGACTCGCACAGAGACCCACAGACTCGCACAGAGACCCACAGACTCGCACAGAGACACACGGACTCGCTCAGAGACCCACAGACTCGCGTAGAAACCCACGGACTCGCACAGAGACCCACGGACTCGCTCAGAGACCCACAAACTCGCACAGAGACCCACAGACTCGCAGAGAGACCCACGGACTCGCACAGAGAGCCACGGACTCGCTCAGAGACCCACGGACTCGCAGAGAGACCCACGGACTCGCACAGAGAGCCACGGACTCGCACAGAGATCCACAGGCTCGCACAGAGACCCACAGACTCGCGTAGAAACCCACAGACTCGCACAGATACACACGGACTCGCTCAGAGACACACGGACTCGCTCAGAAACCCACAGACTCGCTCAGAGACCCACGGACTCGCTCAGAGACCCACGGACTCGCACAGAGACCCACGGACTCGCTCAGAGACCCACGGACTCGCTCAGAGACCCACGGACTCGCTCAGAGACCCACGGACTCGCACAGAGACCCATAGAATTGCGCAAAGACTGAGAGTTGTGACGAAGCTGGGCTCTCGAGTGTTGATGGTCTCAGCCTGGCCAACAATTACTGCCCAAGTTTTGGTTCTGCACTTGAATTGATAAAATTCCAATTCGGAGTAGATAGAGTAGATGGAGCCATGAAATCTGCTTGTGTTCACTGATGCTCGGTGGTTTTTGCACCGCATGATTGAGAGAGATGGCTTTATTGGCGTGGGGAGACCTTCATCCAACTGTGGATTGACCGCGGGTGACGGAGATGCTGACAAAGCAAATACCACGTGATGAGTATTATGATTATTATTAACTATTATAATGAATTGACCGAGTGTTCTCCTGGTCAGAAGAGATATGGCAACAACAACGAAAAAGTCGTTTCGATTGCACAGATCTTGGGGTAAAGGGGCAACTATGTGGAGTAATTGCGTCGCATGAACCGAGGGTTTCTTCCATCCCACACGGCCGCACACTCCCACTTTCCTGTCATTAACGGGGTTAGCAGAACCGCTCGGCATTTGGCGGGCGACTGATTTTAATCCGTCCCGTTCTCTGTGGCGGCAACGTTGAGTGGTGCTGGCAGCAACAATGAGGCAGGATGTTTATGGTTACAGTGGTAATTTTCCCAAAAGGACAATTAACAGCAAATTGTCCCAATTGGCTAAGTTTCCTGTTTTGCTGCACATCTTAATATAGGCGACGAAAAGAAATGTTACCAAATAGTGTTTCTCCTTCTCGCCAAGACAGAGAGAAAAAAAGAATAGTCGTTGTGCGGAATTAATGATGCGCGATACCAATGCACGTGTGTCTTCGTGGCAATCCCTCCAGCAGCTCTCAAGGAATCGTTCAAACGACCAATCGGCAGCTCCCGTAGCGTCCAGGGGCTTGATCAGAGAGCACGCTTTTAAGGGGGAGGGCAGGCAGTAATTGTAGGATGGAGCCCACCCTTCTCTCTCTCTCTCTTAAAGGGTAAACACGCCACCTGAAACATCCAAGAGGAGAGACAGCTGCTGCTCTTCCCGCTGCCAAAAATAACCAAAAAAAGCCACGGGCAGTTACGCCGAGCATTGTGGGACACGGTGAGCGACACAGAGGCGCACGTGTTTCTTCGTCATCGTCTGTCCCTTCCGTCAGCGCATTAGCGACGGAGGAACGTCTGCCTCGGTTTCTTTTCATTTAGCCACGATTGCCGCTCCACGCGATCTCGCGCCGTTCCTCTTCTGACATCGTTTATCTCTGCATCTGTCGCCACCTGGTTTTCTGTCTCTCCCCCCCCCCCCCCCTTTTACTCCGCACTGAACTTCCAATCTCGAGGTCACCGGGTTCATTCTCCCAGAGGGGCGGTTGGAACAATGCAGCAAGTTTCTGACCCCCCCTTCCGCCCTCCCTGTCTTTATCCACCCAGCAGTAAATAAATGGGCGCACCACAAGTTAGTCGAACGGCAGGTTACGTACGGCGGGGTAAAAAGTGTGGCTCCCCTCCAATGACACTTGGCCAGCGTTGAGAGTCGGGCCAAAATTCGCTCCGGAGCGGCGGTGGCCAACTGGGGTATCCCGAGACGCCGCGTGCGGCGCTTTAATCCACCCACATGCCGCTCTATTGAAGGGGCGCATAATATAGAACACACCACCGTGATGAATGTCTCCCGCGCTGTGTCGAAAACTGTCAATATACATATATATACACACTAGCTTTACTACCCAGCTTCGCCCGGGACTTGGATTCACCACGCCTGGCTGCCTTTGTCTCCTCAGTGGCGATGTTCACACACCACACCAATTACTCGTTTGAGGCTGAGTCGACCTAGAGGAGGCCCAGGACCGGTAATTGTGACCGGTGGTGGCCGTGAGCAGGAATCGAACTCGGGTCGCCGGGTTCGTAGCGCAGCACGCTAACAACTACACTACAATGTGTTACTCTCCCACATGCGGGGTCACATGACAGATTTGACGTCAGCTCACTTGCCGTGCAAATTTTTGTTTGCATTTTTGAGCTCCCCCCCCCCCCCACAAAACCCCACAAAAGTGTATTTGAATAATTTTTGCATGGTGTATAGTCAAGTTTGTTGCATGTTGGGAAGTACGCTAAACATTTTGAACAGACACGCATAATCACAACTTTGCCTTTTATATATATGGAGATATATATAGACTTGGCTCTTTGCGGAACTCATGGGGTCTTGTTGGCTCTTGGTCTGTTACAGGTTGCCCACCCCTGGCTCTCGAGGGGGCTCTGCAGAGCTCCTCCGTAGTGCAGAGGCCCTTATGCCAAGCAGCGGCATGCGCAAGCAATTACACAATGGCACCGTCACCTTTTAGATTTTACTATTTTTAATCTCACCTCCCGAGTGCTAAACCCCCCCCCCCCCCCCATCAAACGCAGTGTCGGGGGCGGTTCGTGTACGAGACGCGGGGTGGTTGAGCGTAGGTCGGGTCCACAACTCTTCCCGTCGCTCGTGAATTCATTCCACCGCGAGGCAACTGCCCGAGGAATGCTGCTACAATTCCCCGTGCGACCCACGGGGCACTTTAAATGCCCACCTGATCAGCGGGTCAAATGGACCCGCTCGACAGCACTAATCGGAATTGGCCAACGCAGTTTGACTCTCTCGATCGAGACGTAAGTCCATCGCAGATATGTTTTATTTAAGTTAAAAGGAAAGGAGATGGAATTAAGATATCAGAACCTTAGCGGGGGGTTACGAATATTTCCTCAGAAGGTGAAGAAGACAGGAGGGACTGAGATGGCTTAGGCAAGTGTTGAGAAGAGACCGAGAAGATGGAATGAAAAGAGCTCTGGGTATTTGAGATCCGTAGACTTGCACAGAGACCCATAGACTCACACAGAGATCCATAGACTCACACAGAGCCTCATAGACATAGACAGAGACCCATAGACTCACACAGAGACCCACAGACTAGAAGGGCTGAGGCAATGCCACTGGTACATGGCAGAAGGAGTCGAAGGAGAGTGTGGGTGAGGTGGAAGGATGCTGGGGAACCAGATACGAGGACGGTGGATGTGACGAGTGAAGCAGTATAGAATGGAAGCACACAGAGAAAGGAAATATGAGCAGCTGACTTCAGGCGAAATGGGACTTGTGGCTTCAAAAAAGAATATATATATTTGTCGTATTAACCTTGTAGAAAGCATTTTATAATTTACATTGAGCGAGTACAAGAGTGGTATTATTTCTTCTTAAAAAGTGTGCAGCATTTACGCTTCCACAGGTCTCCAACGGCTCCAGCTCGAACTGAACCGTAGAGTGCCTAAGAAAACAAAATCTTACAAAGGACCTCTGAAGTATTCCCTGCTACGGAACACAATTAAATTAAAAACATTGTTCTCCGGGGAATAAAATAATGATTTCGTCTTTATATAGTTAAACGTCAATATTTTTTTCACGCCCCATTTTTTTTTATTACTGCCGCGGACACGGCCGCTGCTTGCGATTGGAATTCGGTGGTCAGATACGACAAGCCGCATGCGATTAATTATTTTTTTTAAACTAATACAACCAAAACCGGTCATCGCGGCTGAAGCTTTAAGCGGCTGTCGAAAACGAGCCTCGTCACCATGGCCCGAACCCGCTGCGGTGCACAGGAAGCGCCTAACGAGGAGCAGATGTTCGAGAGTCAGACACGGGCTCGCTCGCCTCGGCCGGCAAACATTCAACCCCAATGCTCCACCTCGTGCGGACGCCCCCCCTCCTCCGCCTGCCGGCCGGCCGCTCATCCACCCGCTCCACCTCTCACTGCTGAACCTCACCGCCTCTGTAGGAACCTCTGTGCAGCCACCCATGGTTCTATTTAGTTTGTACGAGCGAAGATGAGGTAACGTTCGGGCTGTGTGGCCGCTGCGGCTTCGCGACGCGCGCACAATCGGAAAGGCTTCCTGCGTGAGCCCCATCGCTATCATTGTCAAGGGCATGGATCGTAAGACTCGTCGTTATCTGGGGGAAAGACTGAACCCCGTCAAAGCGCCTCCGAATTAGCACTGTCGGCTACGTACAATGCGAAAGAAGTTCAACATACACACGTGCGTCGTGCATTGATCGAGCGTTCGCTCGCTATATATTTTCGTGAAATTATTGCAAGTCGCCATTCTCCTCGCCCCCTACACCCGTGGTGATTGTCCCGAGCAAATTTTTTTTTTAAAGCACGAAGATGAAAAGAACATATGTGATTACGAAGCCACCTCCGGAGCACGTTGATGAATGTCTCAAGGTGCATTCCTGAGCAGTGATGTCCTGGGTATCGCGATAGAAAGCAAAAAAAAAATCCACGATTCCAGTTTGCAAGCGTTTAAGCGGAGTAATTTAGAAAAGTCTTAAAAAGTCAAGTAAAGAATGTCGTATCACTCTCGAGGTAGTAAAACTTCAAGTGGACAAATTCTTCAGTTTGTGGTAAACTAAATAAATAAAAGTGCTCAAGAGCGAGTCTATAATTGGTTTCCATTACTCTGTGAGGCCACCTGAGTACGACCACAAGCACGGCGATGATCGTTATCAAACGGCTGCAGTTATTAGGGGTTGAGAGGCGTGGGACGGACTCGGTGTTCACGTGAACTGCGCGGGGCGGGTTCGGTGCTCACGTGAACTGTGTGCGGTTTTTCACTTTTGCACCGGACGGTGTTTTCTTTCTTCCAGGGTCGTAGCCATGTGCTGTTCGGCACGATGTCCGACGTTTCTAATTAAAAACAAATTTCAGTGGCTTGCTTGCATTTCATTTTAGTTTGGTACAACCTAACATTGGTGTTCGTGGTTTGTTTGGGATGGTTTTGTTTAACGCTTAAATTAATAACAATTTACCACAAATGTGTGCCAAATATCGAACCTACAATGCAAAATCATATGGTTCATGGTATAAGAATGTGATTTGGATGCATAAATGTAGGGTGAACAATGTAAAACATTTTGGCGTTCCATTGAGCGTTAACAATGTAACAATATAATAGCCCAGATCTGTCCCTCTGTCATTCTGTGACTGTGATTAACGCCCCCGGATTGGTTGAAGTGCGTCACGTGACCGCGAGCTGCCCACTTCGTTTGTGGTGCAGCCCGCACCTCGGAGGCCCGAGAAGCAACAACATGACTGCCACAGCGCCAGAGACGCAGCCACGGAAAGCTGACGGTCGATCCACTCACACACGACTCACTCACTCACACAGCTCACTCACTCACACAGCTCACTCATACACACTCACACACAATCGCATGCAGCTCAGAGGAGACGGGTGAGTGAGAGTGAGGCAGAGCTGTGCTCCGTCCACTGCTGCCCTGAGGGACCCCCGTGCTCTCCACTGCTGGCCTGAGGGAGAGCCATGCTCGCTCCGCTGCTGCCCTGAGGGAGAGTCGTGCTCTGTCCACTGCTGCCCTGAGGGAGAGCCGTGCTCTGTCCATTACATTAGTACTCGAGTTTTTTTGGTGCTTAAATCCACTGCTGGATGAAGGCCCACCACATGCTGTGCGAGTGGATTGTAAGGATATACTTGACCAGTCTGTTGGGGTGCGCCGCAGGCTGTGGTTGTTGGGGGGCACCGCACGCTGTGGTTGTTCGGGGACGCTGTCGTCCCGCGCGTCGTTCGGCACGACGTCCGACGTTTCGCCTCTTTAGGAACCGTTCACGGAGCTTCTACGGGGAAGCGAAACGGCGGACATCGCGCCCAACGGCACGTGGTTGCGGCACGACCCCAGGACGCATCGGAGAGCCGTGCAGCGCGACCGCGGAAGCTTCCGCAGTAAAGATATGCGCGGGGCGTTGGTTGCACTTCTTCTTTTGGCTCTCTCCCGTAATGCACGCACCAGGCCAGCGCACGCTCGTCGTGCGAGCGCGAGTTTTTTGGTAACGCACGCTTGTACAGAGTGACGTCGGTTTTTTCCACGTGATTTAATTTTTTTTGCTCTCTCTCCCGTTCTCTCGTGTTTTTCAAAGCGGCGTTGGGGGGGGGGGGGGTCGACCAGACTGCCCCGTCGGAACACAAAGCGGCTCCCTTAATTGTGTCCCAGTAATTACGGCATGGCGGGTGGCTGGGCACGGGGTAAGGGGATTTCACGTGAACACCGAACCCGTCCCGCCTGCTGCTGCTGCTCAAGCTGGATTGGAAGTGGCGAACGAGAAACTAAGTTTTGGCTCCCCGGGTATCGAGCCCGGTGGGATCTTTTGTTAGCGGTAGGCCGAGACGCGTCGAGCGGCGGCGGCACCGTGCCGCGTGGGAGTTGGCCGCGTGGCCTGCGGCGCGTGAAGGAGTTGTTGGGCGATTGCTGCCAAGTTGACAGTGGCGGCAAGAGCACAATTAACGACGATAACAAATAAAAAAAACTCGATGCGTCCGTCGAGAGCAGCGTGGCTTTAAAATTAAAAGTTGCCATAACCGTCACCAATCATATACTTTTAAATGAAAAGTATATGATTGGTGACGTTTCGTCAATGAAGTCTTGTCGGTCTTCCCGCAACGTTTAAAAGGTCCGGCTTTTTGCCCGTCGGCTCCGTGCGTGCAGTTCCTCACCTCCTCTCCTCACAAACGGTTAAGGTTTCGGCCCTGCAATTGCTCGCTTGCTCCACAACCGGCCGAAACGTGTCGGCGAAGAAGGCATTCTAGAGAACCCCTCTGGAGGGTATTTGGGCCTCCTCTTCCACGCTGGCCCGACGTCTTGGAATAGGTGGGAATGCCCACACTTGACCCCGTCGTAGCTGTGGTGATACCAAATTATTATTAGGACATGGAATGGAAACGGTGTCCTCTGGCTTGCAAGTCCGGCGCGCTGCCCCGTTGCACCGCTGTGCCATCATCGCTCTCGTCCGGCACTGTGACATCTTCTTCCCGTGACGCATCCCAGTTTTTTCTTGTGCAGCCCTCGCCGGTCCCAACGGGGGCAGCTGGAGCGCGGTGAGGGAAGCACCGAGGATTTAGAAGCCCCAGGGAGATAGAAAGCGAGCGGAGAAGGATTTCATCACTGCTGTGGTTGACAAAACTTCGTGGAAATTTGTTTCTGTAGGTGTGGGCCGACCCCCACTCCCCCCGTCTCCCCCCTTCTCCCCCCCCGGGGCAAAATAAAAATATATTTTATTTATTTTACCAACTGAGGTGTAAATGTTTTTTTGAAAAATAGCTGGCAGTAGGGAGAGAAAAATTAGACCCCCCGCCCCCCTACGAAAAAACCCGAATACTTTGCTAGAGTACAGTGGAGGGGGTTTATTGTTTTCTTTTCGCCTCGCTCCGTCGTCGCTGGAGTCTGCGCAGGACATCAGAAGCCGTCCGATGCCTTGAAAGGGGAAACCCCGTGATGACTGTTTTTTTCTGTTCGCAAACAAGTTTTCGGGTAAATACAACACCCCCCCCCCCCGCTGGGTTCGCGAAGGCAATCGGCCGACACGGCTTGAACCGAACCGGAGTGGTTGCACCAACAGCAGCTTCGTTTTTCCCTCGCCCTTTGTGTGTGTGTCGGCGATGCCGTCACACATTTTTCAATCATTGTCTCATTTTAAAGATTATTTGACGCTACTCGAGTGTATCTCTGTTTTTCAATAATGATTTTCCAGCCCATTTGGAAGCCCTCCCCAATTCCTGATCGGTCTTGGGGTTGTTTTGACCATACTTCACCACGCTGGCTACCGCGGGTTGGGACGGGGGTGAGGACGTGGTGGAGGTGGGGGGGGGCACCCAGGAACGGTTCAGATACTCACCACCGATGTCAGCCACGGCCATGTATCAAAGTCAGGTTGCCAGGTTCGGCAAACGGTGGCAAAAGTGCAGCCCTGCAATTTCTTATGCACGCCGCTGCTGTTGGGAAGGCCCTACACTGGATAGAGCTCTGGGGAGCCCCTCCAGAGATTTGAAGAAACATTGATGATTAAATATATTTATATGTATATAAAAAATATAGTTAAGACTCTTCAACAAAGACCTCCACAAACAATACATTGTGGGCTTATGATGAAAATAATGGTGGTGGTGATAATAATGATTATCTTGACAGAAAAAGAAACAAACCTAGTTGTAAAAACAAATTGCGATGGAGGTTAATAATAAAGACACACAAACACAATGGCAGGCCAGCGTGTCTTAGCGTGTCTCAGCGTGTCTCAGCGTATCTCAGCGTGTCTCAGCGTGAGCCAGATGCAAGTGCAACATCTCCAGAGCGGAAATAGCCCAGAAATGTTGTAATGAAGCCAGAGGTCATGGCCGTCCCTGGTATCGGTGCCTGGTTTCACTCTGCCGGCCGCACTGCCCTCATGACTGTGAGCTCGCAACATGGGCGCCTCTGTGGCCTCAACGTCTTTGTGGCCTCAACATTTTCTGTGGCCTCAACGTCTCTGTGGCCTCACCTCTGTAGGAGCCTCTGTGCAGCCACCCACGGTTCGATTTCGTTTTTACTTGGGGCGATCAGATAACGTTCAGCTGTGTGGCCACTGCGACTTGGCGATGCGTGCACAGTCGGAAATGCTTCCTACGTTAGGCCCATCGTTATCATCGTCAAGGGCATGGATCGTAAGACTCCTATTTATCTACAATGTGAAAGAAGTTCAACAGACATAGCGTGGAATTTCCACCACTGGTACAGGACCGGCAATAGATAAGAGGACGACGTGTTGCCCGCTTAAGAACGGGAATCTTTGACGTTGATGAGACAATGCGAATTTGTGCCACGAGTTGTGTGTGGCGCGTTTTGAGCCGATAGGGCTGCGCTCGACTTTTTAGCCGTGGCATTGTGGGAAAAGGTTGCCCCAGTTGGCTCGGAGGTCAGGAGAGCCAAGCTGTCACCAATGAGATCCTGGGTCCAGGAAAGGCGAGCTGTCACCATTGAGATCCTGGATTCGAATCCAAGCGGTTGCCCGGGCACACACAGACATGCAAAAAAAAACACCGCATTAAATTTGGTTCTGCACTTAATTTAGGCTAAATTCCTGCTGCGACGAATGAAAATATCTCTTTTTTTCTACTGTCATGCGACCAGCATTGCTCTCACGTGCAGAGCGGGTGGGAAAATGGTGCCCTCTACAGTGTGGACTAGAGGTCAACATGGAAGGGGATCTCAGTGGTAGCTCTGCAATATCCGCTTCCGTGGGGCCGTTCACTGGGACAATGAGAGACCCGAGTGGATTTTCTCCCCGTGGTGTGACGACACAGATGGCACAATCGAGGATAGAATTGGTGAAAAACGACGAAACAAAACAGAAGGAGAGAAAAATCGACTGTGGGCGGGCAGGGTCCCCTAAGTCAGAACCAGTACTGGAGGAATCCGATAAGCTATGAAGCTCTAACTTAATTTGGAGCTTTCGTGACTGCTGGAATTACTCTTTGGTTCTTTCTGTAAAGTCACGTAGAAGTCACGTAGAAAGAAAAACTTTCTACGTGACTTTAGAACTATGAAGCTCTCTTTGTCACAGATGTCCAGTCGTATTCACCGATCGCCGAGGGGGGCTGCTGAAATGGCAGCTTGGTAAGAGACGCTTGCGCCCGTGGCGATGTAGGGAGGCTCATTTGATCGCGCCGTCAATGCTCTCTGGGCCGTGAGAATCGCGGCTTTCACCTGAAGCTATGCAAGCGAGCCGGGGCCGTTGTCAAGGCGTGCGTAGACGTTTTAATTGGGTTTCGTGCTTTTTTTCTCTCTCTCTCTCTTTGAATGCCTTGGAGACTGACGTTGGTCGGCGAGTTGAACGCTTCGCTTCATGGGGAGAGCGGTGGCGCAGCGGTTAGAGCACCGCGCTACAAAACCGGCGAGCCAAGTTCGATTCCCGCTCACGACAGCGACGAATGTTTGAACCGGTCCTGGGCCTCTCCGAGGTCGGCTTGGCCTCAAATGAGTACCGGATACAGTGTTTAAACGTCAGAATTGGGGAGACGGCCTGGCGTGGTGCTGGCCACCCACCCCCTCGTGTGCCGTTCCGGCCATCAGAGGTGCTCGCTAACAGCACTTGCCACAACAGTGTGTTAAAGGCTATACGGGGGAGCTTTGCCTTTGTAAAGCTTCTAAAAAATCTGTTCTATTCCTCGTTCTCCTGTTTCTATCGCTGTTCTCTCTTCTGTCCCGTTTGTACGATTTTGCTAATTTTATTTGCCCTGATGTAACTTTAGCTTATAATGTAGAAATAATAATGATACATTTTTTAAAATAATTGCCAATCCCCTCCTGGATTAATCCTCCACATGCCATTATGGCCGCGAGCGGATCGGTGGGGATGCTTTGTAGCCGAGAGAGAATCCATAATCCCCTTGCTTACCCGTATCGAGAATGCGGAAATCAAGTGGCACTGCAAAAAGTTCGTGACGAGAATTTGTCCAACCGTGTGAGTGCGTTTGTGGCCGTGTCTCCGAGTCTGTATCTTCGTCTCCAGGTCTGTGCGTTTAGTTTGTTGTTTTTCCCTCGCTCGCTCCTCTAATTTAAATCTCGGTTGAAAACTCATTTCTTTAGAACTCTTTCTTATGTTTAGTTTGCTGCCCCCCGCACCTCCGATTAACACAGATAACTACGTACGGTGCGAAAGAAGTTCTACATACATACTTGACTACGCAGGCATCCAGGATCAGTTCCGATATCACTCGCCGCTGATGTTAGCCTTGCCCAGGAATTGAACTTTGGGTTGCCAAGGTTCATAGTTTCGTATGTAGGCTATCACAATCAACATTATGATGAATAGTTTTTCGTTGTTTTTGTCTCAGAACACTTGCCCATGTGACACCTTGATTCGTGAGGCTGCGCTGGGTGGTGGAGGGTACAGCAGCTCCACTTGACGATGCGTCCACGTGGGTCCATAGTCCAGTGACCCGGCCACTGCCACCCCACCCACCAACCCCATCACTTTCTCTCAATGTGTAAATTATCATCCATTACACGCGCAATGCAATACACGTAACGTGAGCTCAAGAACACCGTTCAGTCGACGAATCGCTCGCCACTCACTATTTGCCTCTCAAACTAGACACAACTTATCAGTGCTAAAGTGTCAGTAATTTGAGCAGCGGTCTGGAATTTTTTGTTTTAAACAAACTTTTTTGCTCGCCTGCAACAGATATTTCTGGAAGTGGTAGGATTAAAAAGGCTTTACTTTGTTCAAGCCTAAGGGTGGGCGGAATATATAGCTACTTGGTGCCTTGAAACTCAGTTTCAGGGCCACGAGGCCCTTGGCTTATGATATAGGCAGGCACGTGAGCTCAACTAATGGCACAGAGAGACGTTTTAGTTGAGCAAACCGTGTGGTCAATCACGCCCCGAGTCATTGGAGAAACATTGCATCTCTGAAAAGGATTAAAAGGGCAAGAGTTAAGGTGTTGTCCTGCAATGGCCTGCTCGTGCTACTGCTGGCGGGCCTCCACTCACGAAAGCCCCTCTAAAAGGGAATGTTGGCCTACTCTTCCACGCTGACCACGCGTCTTGGAAAAGGTGGGGGGAGGAGGCTCACTTTATATTCACCGCACGCGACCTGCTGATTGACTAACTTTTGGTGAAACCATTGGGGAGTGGGTTTAAGAAATGGGCCCCGTTGTTTCAGCTGCCACAACGGGAGATTGAACCGTACCGGTGACCCCCAGGATTGGAAGTCCAGTGTACTGACCGTTACACCGCGGAAGCATCTAATGACGTGAAATTTATGCACGTAAATTATAACTGACAATAATTGCTCGCTAGTCCGCGCTTACGGAATGCACCGCAAAAGTGCGTTCATTAAAAAAACGAGAACTCTCGCCCGTAAATTGCCGTGCGTCAATTTGCTTCGTAGTTTGAAACACGCGTAAAAAAAAAAACTTGGTTCGGTTCCAAATGTGCCGAAGTTCATTCCGTCGAGTTAACGGGGTTTTCCGAGGCCAGAATTTTGCCGAAGAGTTAGGTTGTTTTAATGCGCCTTGTCACATCGCAGGCTCCTGGCCGCTTGAATAAATGAAATCGTACGTCTGTGCGCGTCTGGTTAGTGTTAAGCGCCGCATCGCTGTGATGTTTAAAACGCTCGCTCACGTGCGAGCAGGCGAGCGAGTCTCCGTGTAGCGAGCCTCTGCGAAGCTAACCCACCACAAGGGTTCTGACAAATTTAGGAATGTTTACAGAAAAGATTGTTTGGGAACATAGGCAATGGTATGCGAGCGTATTTTGATCAATTGTCGCAAGTTGAAGAAAAAAAACTCCACCCCCCTTAAGGAATGAGTTCGTCCCGTCTCTGGAGCCCAGATCGCTGCTGTACAAGCTCGGGCATCGACCGTGCGATTTGAAGCGGGTGGCGGTGGTATTTCTGAGAATGTGTAAACGAGTTATTTTTGTCATCTTCGTCGTCGTAAAGTTTGGAATACCTGCGTGAATCACGTCTGCAGTGGAAAACCCGGGGGCCCTCAATCACTGCAGCTGATTGAATTCGATGTAAAGCGGCGGTCGGGTTGATTGGTGATCCGGCGTTCACTCCGGCCGCTCGCTCACTCACCCGGTGGTTGGTCACCTCTTCGATCCTCCACCCGTGTTGAGGACTCGGTCGACAGGACTCGCTGTCTTGTCTCTCATCCGTTATGGTGTTGAACCTTCCACACACTGCGGATTACCACCACCGCACGGCCACTATGCCCTGCCCTTATTACACACGCACACACTGCTATGATTGGAATATGTAATTCATAACCCACGCGTCGCGAATACGCACACGAGCGCACAAGAGCGATATCCGATGACCACAACATTTTGCGCTGTTGTATGCAACCGCAAAGTCGGGATAAAACACTCCTCTGTCTACTCTACTCTCCCGCAATTCCGCTCTATTCAAGCAACACATCAATCAAACATATTATTTCACATTCAGGAGTGCCGTCTGTTGCTCGCCGCTTGTCATTTTGGGCCTTTGCTCAGCAGTCGTGATGTTTCTTAAAAAAAAAAATGACTTTGCGATCTTGTCATCAATGTCCAGTGGGGGCGGGGTGGGGGGACAGCATTTGTAGGAGTCCTAACGCGTGCTCGCCAGCGTCTGTGGGGTGCGGTGACGGTGTCGCTTCTCTGCGGAAGGGACGACAGCTCCACCGCGGTCGGATGAACTCTGAGCAAGAGCCTTGGTGTTGGGCGTTGTACGCCGCACATCGAGCGGATTTCAATCCCGAGCGAGAGCCCCCTTCCCGCTTCGTTATTACTCATCCAAGTGAACCGGCCACTTGTCCTGGTTTTCCCGGGATCGTCCTCGTGCAACCGTACTGGAAGAATCCATACATCTTCCCGAGATTCTTAAGGGACCCACCCGTGTGGGTTTTTTGTTGTTGTCAGTTGTGTAATAATTTGCCACTCCAGACGATGCGTTGCCATGTGTAGTTCCCTCCCCTCCACCCTCACTCCCCCTCCTCTCCCCCTCCACCCCCCCTCCTTTGGGTATTGCGAGGTAGTCTCCCTCTATCCCGCGGTGTTCAAATCCAGCGCCTTCTGCACGACACGACGACACCAACCCCCCAGCCGAGCAGGAAGCTGCGTGCAAGCTGGAAACGAAGAGATTTAGCAAGGCACAAAAGGCGCGCTGCTCACTCACAAACGGCGAGAAGGCACGGCTGCCCCCGAATGACGACCTTTAAATTATCGTACCTTGCACGCCTGTTTTGCCATAGCCGCTCTGCATGTAAAGTGCCCTCTCACACGTTGTCCAGACCACCACCAGCTCGCTCTGCCACAGTTATCAGCGCTTGGGCTACTGGCTTGGACAAGGCTTTTATTTTGTTCACGTTAATTCTTTTTTTGCCTGCGCATGATTTTTGCCTGTACCTCTCTTCCCGTACGGATCGCATTGATTGTTGTTGTTGTTGCTGTTCGGTGCTGATTGCCCTGATGGATCTCTCTTGAAAACTAGCAGGGTAACCGGCTGAACGCGATTTTCCGTGTACCTTCCCGCTGTTTGCGAGCACACATTTTTGCGTTATTTAAATTTACTCCCAGTCATTTTTTTTTGTAACTCCAGAGGTGGCAACCACCCTCAACAACCTCACTCCCAAATGCCCTCCTGCCCACCGCCGTGGTGCCTGGCTTTTGAAATACAGCACAGCACAGTATCACTCGGGGGGGGGGGGGGGGGGAAGCAGTAGCAACCCTCCAGGCTAATGCTATAAATGTCTGCATTTCAAGAAATGTAGCCGAGATATGTTTTATTTTGGTTGCTGTCACCGCCTAGACCCCCCCCCCCCCTGGGGTCGTGCAACAAAAATAAACAAGAAGATATTTTTCTTTCGAATTTGGTAGCAACAAACGAAAAAACCAACTCAATATTTCAAGAACCGCAATGCCACGCGCTGAATACGGGACTGTGGTGGGGTCCCTTAATAAACGACACGAAGCGGCGGGTCCTTTTAAGGAGCCGGAGGTTGCCGACCCCTGACCTTTGCTGTGGGGTGTCGAGGCTGCTCCCAGCCTCCTTTGCCGCGGAGGTCATTGGGAGGGCTTAATGTTGTCCGCGGAGCTCATTATCGCGGATCGCTGGCGTGCCTGCCGTGCGGTGATCCTTAATTGGTGCTGTCTTTTCTGAATGAAAGCCAACACCCCCCCCACCCACCCACTTCATATGCCGTGTTGATCACGGGGGTTGTTTGACCATACTTCACCGCGCCGGTCAGTGCTTTTTGTCAAAACTGGAGGCTTCGTGCGTCACGATGGTTTACTCGCGCGGTGTTTTGAGACGCGGCGAGCGGTCGCGGCCACTCGCTATCCAGCCGAGCAAATTTGGCCGTATTTCGCCACGCCGGCCAGTGTGTTTTTGTAAAGCGCCGGGACGCGTGTGTCACAATGGTCCCCTCGCTTGGTACCGCCAACGCGACGCGCGAGACTAACTGTGGTGAATTCTAGATCTGAAGCTTTCGTGACTGCAAGGATTCATACTCTTAGGTTGTTTCGGTAAAGTCACGTAGGTAAAAAATAAAATTTAAATTAATAAAAGTAAAATAATGAAAGTCCTAGCAGCAGCCTCAGCCGCACCAACCTTATCATAATAAATAACTCCTATCCAGGGGCCTACCCTGGCTCCTCCCCCCTCAACCAGTATATATACAAGGTCGGGTCTCTTGGAATTTCTCCTTACTTGATACAGCAATCGTGCTGTGACGGTTCCACCTGAAGACGGAAGCTTGTGTTGCCTCCGAAACGTCGTGATTTTTTATTTAACTTTTATTAATTTTAATTTTAATTAAAATATTTTTTTACCAACTGTGGTGAAGCCCATTTACGCCGCTTCGGTCTACAAAGGCTGGGGAGGAGGTTCAAGAAACGTGCCCCCGTCGTTTGAACCGCCGCTCCGGGAGATCGAATCAAACCCTCGGAGACCTCTGGGTTGCAAGTCCAGTTGTGCTCACCATTCCACCTGGACATCTTCTGCCTTTAATATAAAAGACAAATATATTTTTTCTTTAAAGGAGAATATTTTTTTTTTAACCCCGCTTTTGCTCATTCCTTGCGTCCAATTTTGCAAGGACCGGGCGGCGATGCGGCTTCGCGGTCGGCGCGTTTGGCATTGATAGATTTTTTTGCGCTGTTGCCGCGGGGGGAGGGGGTCACTGGTTCAACTCCTGTAGCCTCGTGGTGATTTGAGATGTAAGTTCCCAAACCCTGACATCTCCCGCACGTGCAGACCGTAGCCAGGAGGTTTCACAGGGATCAACATTCCCTGCTGGTTTACCTGTTTTACTTCCCGACTTTGACTTTCATTCCTACCGCGCCGGGTTTTACCGGTTGTTGCTGCGTGGGTTGGTAGCCGCTCATTGTTAGACCACGTTCTCCCCCCCCCCCCACGGTTTCTGCTCCACGTTTAGGGAGAGCGAAGACGAGCCCCTTCCGTAAAGCGTTCGACTCTATTCGCCTCCTGAAGAAGCCTCCGGCACGCAGGAGAACCGAAAACACTCTGGAGAGCTTTTGCCGCCTTCAAACTTTTGAGAAGAAAAGCAATACGCTTGGCTCTGATGCAGCGCAGACACAGACCATTGTCGTCCACTCGTATTTTCCACAGTCCCGTGATTTACTTTTGTAGTTTGGAAGTAAGATGTTGGGGGGGGGAAGGAATTGTTAAGCGTTAGGCAATTTAAGCGTCATTATGCTAGCCAAGGAATTTCACGGGGCCGCAGTTGGAATAACGGGTTTTGCAACGTTACCGCTGAGCATTGCTGAAGTTCTGGTGTGAGACGAAGGGTGGAACGGATGGCTCGGGAGGTCAGAGCGCTGAGCTCCTCGGTTCGAATCCAGGCAGTGGCCTAAGATTAAAACTGTGTTCTCAATGATAGTCAGTTCACGGTCTCAGCCCAGTCACCAATCACTGCGCACAACTTTTTTTTTTGCCAAATTCCAGCTCTGAAAATAAAATACTGTATTAGTTTGTCATGCAACGAACATTACACTTGTATGCCGAGCGGATGGGAAAGTACTGCCCTCTGCTGTGTGCACTCGAGGTCACTTGAAGGAATCTCAGAGGTAGTTCTGTGAAATCTACTTCCGTGGGTTGGTCTCTCACTCAGGGGTTTGCGCTGCTCTGTTAGAGATCCGAGTGGACAATTCCGTCTCGTCGCATGACGCCGATAGCGCATGGCGGATGTTTCCACGCAATTATTGCCTGCTTTGAATACCTTCTTGTGCAAACGCCTTTAATGATCCATGGCACCAAAGAGGCGCACGTGGAATTAGAGTAGTGGTGCCCGTGCCGACTGAAGCTGGTTACGTATGCACGCCTGTGTTTAACGACGGAGGGCATCAGGAAATAGCAAAAACAATAAACACGCCGGTTTGCAATCTTTATCCAACATGAAAATGAGTCTGCGAGATAACCGTTAACAGTTGTGGCTTCCAGGCACTGAATTGAGGGATGGGAATGGTCAGCCAATTCCATGGCCCTCCCCACCACCACCCCCAACACAACTCCCACCACCACCCCCACCACCATCCCACCCCCACCACCACCACCACCCCCACCACCCCCACCACCACTCCCACCACCCCCACCCCCACCACCACCACCCCCACCACCACCCCCACCACCACCCCCACCACCATCCCACCCCCACCACCACCACCACCACCACCACCCCCACCACCACCCCCACCACCACCCCCACCACCACCCCCACCACTCCCACCACCACCCCCACCACCATCACCACCACCCCCACCACCACCACCCCCACTACCACCCCCACCACCCCCACCACCACCCCCACCACCATCACCACCACCCCCACCACCACCACCCCCACTACCACCCCCCACCACCCCCAACACAACTACCACCACCACCCCCACCACCACCCCCACCACCACCACCCCCAACACAACTCCCACCACCACCCCCACCACCATCCCACCCCCACCACCACCACCACCACCACCCCCACCACCCCCACCACCACCACCACCACCCCCAACACAACTCCCACCACCACCCCCACCACCATCCCATCACCACCACCACCACCCCCACCACCACCCCCACCACCACCACCACCCCCACCCCCACCACCACCCCCACCACCACCCCCACCACCACCCCCTGTCACCAAATAGGGCAATGGTACATTCTGTATTTAATTAACAACACGTGTTCAGTTGAACGGGGCCTTGCTTGTGGCTTGCACACAGGTAGCAGGCGCTGATGAAGGGTAAGTGGGACGCTACCATTTGTGAGGGCGGGGGTAAATACATCCCTGCAGCCTACATTATTATTCAAGAACCCAGAATACAAAGTAGATTATGAAGAGCAGATCACGTGTACCAAACCCCGGAGTGATACACCCTCAGAGGTTACCCGCGGAGGCATCTGAGCTCCACTGCCCTACCGCGTCGGGGTAACGATCGGGAGCGGGTTATTATTTATGGGCCAATAATGTAACCAAATGGAGCCGGACGTAAAATAACACAAACGCGATGACCATATTTGTCGGACCTTTTAACGCTTTCCAACTCAAGGCTTGAAGGCATGAATGCATTAGCTATGTGCGTCTGTAGCAGAGGTGGGGGCAGTGGGGTGGGAAAGATGGTTCAATGCGGGTGAAATTTGTGCGTAACGTTGCATTGCTCTTAGGGACTCGCCCGGGTGAGAAAACAGGCCGAATTGATGAAAGCTTTGCGTCCAAAACTCGGCGGTACAAATCCAGCGCCGCTGACGAGACAAAAACTCGAGAACTTCTTCGGCCAAAACGACGATGCCACGCACTCGGGCTGTACCCTCGCCTCCCCCGTCCCATCATCTCGTGACGTACGGCCCGAAACGTAACGCTGTGAGCTTCGCTACATTCTAATACACGGAGAGGACGCGCGCGTATTTGGGAAGCGATACGGAATCCACGCGACGCGCACCATTTTTTTTTCCTCCCCCGTGGTTTTTTTTTTCTTCTTTACACAATAGGGAGACTTTGCTTGGTAATCTCTGCGTGCCTCCAGATGCACGCGAAGAGAGCCACGACTTGTGTTAATGGAGTGTCTCAGCCGGCTTGTCGGCGTGCGCGTCGCGAATTTGTGCCGAAGGCCCCTGGAGGCGCACGCCGGTTGAGAAAAGCCACAGAGAGACGTCACCGTGAGAAGGAGCTGCCACCGCTGAATGAACGATGGTGCGTGCGTGCGCGCGCGTACACATCCAGTTCACGAGTACCGCCGCGCGCGTCTGTAAATCTCATCCAACAAGTCTGGGCTTGGAAACTGTAGGGGGTGGAATTTTGCCCGCAAGTCATAGTTGTTTTTTATTGTGTGTGTGTATATATATACAGTATATTGTGTAATTATTAAGTAACGATTTTTATCGCCCCACCCCATAAAAAAAAAAACTCTTTGGAAAGATCTTCTTGGTTTTTTCGGTAAAGTCACGTAGAAGGGAAATAATAAAATGCATTTTTTTTTACATAATAAAATAATTCTCACGACGTTTCGGCCACAATGCAAGCAGCCGTCCTCAGGTGAAGAACAGGTCAGTCGGAAAGACAGCGTCTGAATGAACACCACCAGGCTTGGCAGCGTATATTTAAGCTGGGTTGGAGGGGGAAGAGCGCCTTGACAAAGGAATTTGCATATCAAGAGGAATTTAGCATCTTTGGAAAGAATTCTGGAATTAACGCCGATCGTAAAGCGGCATCTCTGTATGAGCGCTCGCACGCGTACGTGGGTGTCCCCGAGGAATCGCTGAAAGGTTTTGCTGACGTCGGCTGCGGCGGGTATTCTTCGTCGAATTTAAACATTTGTGGCGCTTAACTTGTGCGGGTACATTAGCTCGATTAACAATGCCAGCCTTGGTTTAACGTGATTAGCCGGTGACAACTTCATTTTTGTCTTTGACGACCGGCCGACCGGACTTGGTTGAGGAGTCCGTTTTGCTTTTGCGCGATGTCATCGCCAGCATTCTCGTGGTCCTCGCTGCTATGGGAAGAATTAAACGGTTGGGAACGCGTCCCCGATTTAGGGATTAATGCGGGTAAATCTGAAATTCTGGTCTCGAGTTTCGAAATTTTGCATGAGCCGAATTGTTTAGTTTGTTACGGATCGATCTGAAAAGCAGAACGTCACGACGAACGGCGGCCCTCCTTATGCAACGGCCGTGCGTTTTCCCGCCCAAAAAACTGGCGTCAATGGGCGACATCACTTTTGTCACCACGAAAGACGCGATACGTTACTACGTGACGCAAATTATCCCAAAACGGAAAAGAGACCTGAATTTTTCTTAAATATCCTCCCTCTGTCGCTATGGGCCGTGTCCTTTCTCAAGTACGTATGCGATCGTGGACTTCCTTCCAAATAGAATCAGAATATATATTCGTACTGGAGGAATCTGATGAGCTATGAAGCTCTTTTTCACAGATGTCCAGTAGGGGACGGGTCAGAAAGTTACAACAACAAACAATCCGAAAAACGATAGGAGTGCAAAGCAGAGGTGGGACAAAGTCATTGTTATGCAAGTCCAAGTCGAGTCGCAAGTCATCAAATTCATGACTCGAGTCTGACTCGAGTCCAAGTCACATGACTCGAGTCCACACCTCTGGTGCAAAGTATAGGAAAGGTAAGCAGATCACTAAAAAATAAACTGTTATTTTATTTCACCGGGCAAAGCCCACTGAGCTATTAGCTTCTTTTTCAGAAGCGACATAGCCACAAATAATAGCTCAGCAAAGTGGCTTGTCGCGTGTAAATTTATCGCAGTCAAATGTTTCTAAATCTGGAGGGAAAAACCGGAGGACCCGGAGGAAAAAAAAATCCACGCGACCGCGGGGGAGACGCACGCAAACCCCCAAATGTACAGCAGGCGTCAGGGTCGATAAAATCACGACACCGTGGTGCCCCCTAAATAAATACAACTTAAATGAAGTATTCTTGGTTCTTTCGGTAAAGTCACGTAGAAGGGAAATAATAAAATAATAGAAATATTAAAAAATATCTTTTCAAATTTTCTTGCTGTGGATTTCACAGCTGATGATGATTGCTTGTGTTGCAGTCGAAACGTCGTGAGAATTTGTATTGTTTTATATTTATATTATTTTATTATTTCCCTTCTACTTGACTTTACCGAAAGAACCAAGAATATGAATCGCTGCAGTCACGAAAGCTTTAAATCAAAAAATAAATGAAGTACGCAAGTTAAAATTGCCTAAGTGCATCAAAATCCCCAAGCCTTGTCCATGATGTTTACTCAAATTATCTGCAACGGATATAGATATTCCCACAGTTGCATCCAATTGTTCAAATTGCACGTGCAACTTAAGTCTACGTCTTCCTCACTCATCTTCTTGTGGTTGCTATAGAACTTCCCCAGCCAAACCGCACTCACATTCAGTCTCTTGTTTTCTCATTACATGTCCAAGAAATCCAACTCTTGCCCTCTCTCCAATTATTCTCATTCGTTTCTTTCCTGCGGTGACCGCGGTACACGTGCGGTAATCATCTCTCGCTTGTCCGTGGAGTTAAAAAACAAAGAATAACCAAAATGTTTAAATCTGAAACTCATCCCCGGTGAAGAGTACTCGTGTAAGTGAACCCCCAGACAGGGTTAACAACGGAACAGGAGTTCTGTGCCAGAAAACCCACATGCATGAATAATTAGCGCTACATTATTTTCCAATTTGTACGCTGGAATGTGTACATTTGGAGCGAGGAAAAAAAACGCACACGTAGTGAAAATGATTTATTATATATAGCACGTATTTATGATTCATTATATATTATATATTACGTATTGGCATGAAATACAATGATGTATTTAAGCAAAACTTGTATTATACAATGCAGTCGGGATTTGTGTAATGTAATACGTGCGTGTGTGGGGAGAGCGTGCATCTTCTAGTTAGTATCTAGAATAACTATTTTAGTTTAGTCTATATAACCAGGAGAGAGAGCTCAAGAAACCAGGGTGGGTCTCATTCGTGAGAGTGACCTGGGGCATGATTCTGCCAACCGGGGCGATGATTGCTGCTATGCGTGTGTGTGTGGATAATGACCTCCTGTCAGCGAGCCTTCGACACTTCACGTTGCCTCAAAGTGCACCTGGCCTGGCACAGGCACCGTGGTGACGTCACGCGGGTATTGGTATAATCTCAATTGGGCGCCAGAGGTTTCAGGTTCGATCCCGACCCTGACTCTTGTATATTTGAAGTTTGGATGTTCTATCCGTGGCCGCGTGGATTTCTTTTCTCCAGGTCCTCTCGTTTTTCCCTCCACATTTAGAAATACGCGTTCAGAGTATTTGGCCGCGATGAATTCCCACGTGATGAGCCACTTTCTCTAAGCTGTCATCTGTGGACAGGTCGCTTCTGAAAAAGAGCTAAATAGCTCAGTGGGGCTTATCCGGTCAAGGAAAAAATCGTTTTTAATTGTTTATTCGAGCCATTAACAGGTAAACGTTCGAACTCTGCAAATGTGGATCTTGTTTCCATGCAACAGTGTGTGCAGGCAATCTGTTGGTCAAAGCCAAGGTGATTTGCTGCTCAAATGAGCATTGGGGCATTGGTGCTCATCTCCTGCTCACAGCACGGAGCCAGTTGTGGAGATTCCACATTCCTATGGCGGGGATGAGTCTATCCATAAAACTACCACCCCATAAAATGATACTCGTGTTTATTGGCCTCAAAGGGATTGGTGAGTGGGCTGAGCGAACCACCAACCAGGATTTGAGCTGGCACCCTACTGATTGCAAGCCGCTCGCTGCAACGTTGAGCCACCTGGCCTAGCCTACAGGAGGACACCAGTATATCATCATCGTCATCATCGTCGTCGTCAGCCGTTGTCACGCCACTTTTGCACGAGTGTCTCGCCACACCGTCACTTGCAGTCATGCGATGCCATAACCCGTCTAATTCCCGCAAATGAGCTGACCCCCATTGCCCCCATCTCCGCAGTGGTAACCCTCTGGGGCATGTTCCCGCCTCCTGTGGCTGACGTTCCGTCACCAGCCTCTGTCCATCGGCCATCATCCCTTCTAGCGATGTCTCCTGCCCAGCAGGGCCCCCTTGCTGGTTTCGACGTTCAATGTGTGCTGTCACCTGTCTGTGTTTGTTCCCTGGATGGGTGCGCGTGCGTGTGCGTGCCCCTTTCTGTGTCGCGGTTAGCGCTACGCTGCGCTACGAACCTGGCGACCCGGGTTCGATTCCCGCTCACAGCCAACACCTGTGATGATTATCTGAACCGGTCGTGGGCCTCCCCTAAGTTGACTCAGCATCAAATGGGTACCTAGTGCACTGTGTGAACATCGCCACTATAGGAGACAAAGGCGGTGCTGGCCACCCACCCCCTTGTGTGCCGTGCCGACCTTCATAGGTGCTCGCTAACAGCACTTGCCCCAACAGTCTGTTAAGGCTATATGGGGGATCTTTATTTTTGCCCCTTTCTATTCATCCGTGCCATTCGTGGACGTTTTAGTGTTGTGTGTGAATGTTGTGTGTGAGTGTTGTGTGTGAGCGTTGTTTGTGTTGTGTGTGAGTGTTGTTTGTGAGTGTCTACGTTTCTGAGCGACTTTCCTCTTCAGGCAGAAACGGTTTTGTCGCTTCTTGTTGTCAAAATGCGTTCAACAAAAGCGCTCCATTCCGTTTCAAGTTAATCTCGCCATTCCGTAATTTTGTTACTGAAGCACGGTTAATAATTTGCTACAAGTATATATATACGAATATGAACATTTTGTTGTGCTTTTTCAGTTGTGTGTCCCCCAGCTATTATTCAGTTTCATTGCTTGTGGCAATGACGTAGTCCAGGAGGTCGGCAAACCTGGCACTCTGGAGCCGTGTGCGGCTCGGGAAGGACCGCTTCATGACGCGTTATTCTTCAATTTAAAGCTTTCGTGACTGCAGGGATTCATCTTCTTGGTTCTTTCGGTAAAGTCACGTAGAAGGAAAATAATAAAATAATAAAAATAAAACATAATCAAATAATTCTCACGACGTTTCGGCCACAACGCAAGCAGCCGTCCTCAGGTGGAGAACAGGTCTCTGCCTTCTCGACGTGACTTTACCGAAAGAACCAAGAAGACGCGTTATTCATCAAGGACCACCGCAGTCTCGTAGTCACCACGTGCATCGCGATGGCTCTTGAAATGTCGATTTATTTGACCGAATTCGCAAAAAAAATGTCTCTCCTTGTTATTTTGCTTTGCCTACCTCCGACCTAGTCCCACCACTGCTTTTCACCCAGAGAGTGCAGACTCCGAGGCTTCTTGATTCATCGCTCTAACAACAAACAATTAACATTTATTTATTAGCTCGCAATTGAAATAACGAATCTACAATTAAGAGGAGGAATGAGAATTAAAATTAAAAAAAATTTACTTAAAATATTCCCGACGATTCTCATACTGTCTGGGACACTTTTCCGAAACGTCATCTTCGCACGTGGCTGTTAGTCACGTCACAATTCACCTCGAGGCCCAACTTTGCGGCCTTCCTTCGCGAAGTTCCTACGCCCCCCCCCCCACCCCACCCGCCATTCCCCGCACGTTGCCACGTGGAGCTCAAGGTGGGGGGGGGGGGTAGGCGGCCGGGTGGCACCTCAAGTGCCGGAGTGGCGCAGAGGCCACGTGGCGAGGCCGTTGGCGAGGCGATCGTGAGAAGAGCGCCAGTACACAAAACGTGCGCCGGGATCGCGTGGTGGTGCGCCAACAGGAAATGTCACCGCAGGCACGCTTGGGAACTTCATTACCGATGACTTTGCAACAGGTTTGGCTGCCCCCCCACCAACGACGTTTCGACTTTTTGTCCTCGGGTGTAGTCGCGGTTGCCGAGCACAGGCCCAACAACAAAAACTCTCCAAGAGGCCAGCGACAGACGGCACCCTGGAAGGTGCAGCAGACACACAGCGTTATTGCATCCCATGGAGATGCGAACGACCGTTACAAGAGCTTTGGGAAAGATAGGGATGGCAGTGGAATTCCATAGGCAGGAAGCAGAAAAGCCCAGTGTTTGACGGTGGTTGCATTTGGTCGTTGTGCTATTTTTATGGAGACGGGACTACGCGAAGCCCGTGTGTGTATGTGTGTTGTTGTGTATATGAGTTTTATGCAAATGTAATCATGGCATTTAATAAGGCAGGGCATCGGGGTAGAAGAGACCCAGGGCCTGTTATTCGTGGCCGGTGTTCGCAAATTAAACTCGGGTCATCGGGATTCATCACACGGTCCACCAACCGCCATGCCACCTCTCACCTGCAAGCGCATATTAGCGTTAAATGTACATTTATGAATAAATAAAATCCATTCAGGTGCTTTCATATGTTAATGTATGAGTAACAGTAAGCAAATCAAAGACAAAGATCTCCTCCCCCCCCCCGTGTAGCCTTTAACAGACTGTTGGGGGCAAGTGCTGTGAGCGAGCACCTATGAAGGCCGACGCAGCACACGTGGGGGTCGGTGGCCTTTGTATCCCCAGTGCTAATGTTTTACACACCGCACGAGGTAGGAACCTCCTGGTTAAACCAGCCCACAGGGGATTATTGTGTCCGTCCGTCCGTTGTGCAGGGAGGGGCTGGGTGGGGAGGGAGGGGCTGGGTGGGGAGGGGAGGGTGGGGAGGGGCTGGGTGGGGAGGAGCTGGGTGGGGAGGGTGGTGGCTGGGTGGGGGCTGGGAGGGGTGGGGCTGGGTGGGGAGGGGCTGGTCACCCCGTGGTGCCCTTATAAAACTCAACGTTTAACCTACTCACGCCGGCTTGTGCCCGCCCTCACAGTCGGGCATATTTGCGGAATACACCACGCCACCGTTGACCCTGGCCATTGACTGAGCAACCCAACGTTCCTACCAGCTCCCTCCGCAGGGATGTGTTTAAGGTCGAGTTGATTCAATTGGTCGTGAGCATGAATTGAATAAGGGGTCGCCCGGGGTTTGTAGCGCAGATCAGTAAGCAAGGACATATGAAGTGACGTGTGTGTGTGATTGTATGTGATGAATGATATAGAACACATTCATTATTATACGTAACACAACCATTGTTTTTTGTGTTCTGAACGTGATGTAGAAGCAGCGCTCGCATTCGTTATGATATCACAGCGAACGGAAAGTGAAGCGCGAGTCTCAAACGAGAGACAAAAAAATGCGTCGGAAGCACGCGGTCGTCTGTGCATTACGCCTCCGATTAGCACGGTTGGCTACGTCCTGCGCGAAAGAAGTTCTACATACAGTACATACAAAGACCATCATTATTGCCGAGAAGAAGTGCATTGTGATACTTTTGTGACTGACTGACGGCAGCAGAATGAGTATGGTTACCAATGTCCACTGCTGCAATGTCTGTCTCTGGAATCCATGTCAGCAACAGAATCAGAACATTTATTGATACTGGAGGAATCCGATGAGCTATAAAGCTCTTTCTTACAGATGTCCAGTCGGGGCGGGTCGGAACATTATGTATGTGGAGAGTGAACCCCACGCGATCGTAACATTCCATCGGCAGGTAATTCCTGCACGGGCAATTGAAGGGTCCCCCCCCCCTCTATCAGCGTCCTCACAATAACCGCATCGCTCACACCTGGGGCTTAGGAATTTAAACTGTCACATTTGATCTCGTTCTGGTATTATTCTCATCCTCGCATGGTCCTAGCGGGTGTGTGCGTGTGTGTGTGTGCGCGCGTGCGCACGTGTGTGTGCGCGTGCGAACGTGTGTGTGCACATGTGTGTGCGCGCACGTGTGTGTGTGTGTGCACATGTGTGTGCGCGTGTGTGTGTGTGTGCGCGTGTGTGTGTGTGCGTGTGCGCGCGCATTTGTGTTAAAGGGGGGCCACGGACCCGCCGCCCCGAGTTCGATTCCCGCTCGCGGCTAGCACCAGTGACGGTTATCTGAACCTCAAACGAGTAGCTGGTGCGGTGTGTAAACATCGCCGCTGGGGAGACAAAGGCGGCCGGGCGTTGTGCTGGCCACCCACCCCCTCGTGTGCCGTGCCGGCCTTCATAGCTGCTCGCTAACAGCACTTGCCCCAACAGTCTGTTACAGGCTACACGGGGGGACTACGAACCCGAGTTCAATTCCCCAATCGTTGCCACCGACGCCGGTGACGATTTATCTGAGCCTGTCCTGCTTCGGACAATAATGAAATAACACCCGGCGCAGTGTGTAAACATCCGCAGCTGGAGAGACAAAGGCGGCCAGGCATTGTGTTTGCCGGCCCACAGTATTGCTACGTACGCCGTGCAGGCTTCAGGAGGTGCTCGCCAAAGGCACGAATCTCTCCCCCTCCCTTCCCCCTCCGAGATGTCACCGTTCTGTTTGCGGGCGTCCTCAATGTGTTTGGCGGCGCGTGCGCGCGCTGTGCTTTTTGTTTGCGCGAGATATTCCCGCACGGGTAACGATTCGGTGTCACGTTTGATTGTTGTAATCGGCGCGATATTAAACCGGTGAGCCCTGGCGTAAGATGTTCTTGTGGCAAAAAAAAATAAACGAGATGGTTTCAGTGGCTGGGAAAATTGCTGACTTAATATTAACAAGGAAAGCAATTTCGACGTATGAAAAAACACGCGGTATTAGTATCGTTTGTAGGGGGGCAGCGGCCGTTGGGGGGGGGGGGGGGCTGGCTGGGGAGGGGGCTGGGTGAGAGGAAACGTGAGCAGTCGCAGTTTATTTACTTTACGTGCAATATTTTCCCCCTGCCATTGCATTTTTTTTTTCCCGCATTAAAACAGCCGATCGCACCACCCCCCAAAGGTCACGCATGCTCTGAATTGCTGAACGCGGTAGAGAGTGGAATGATACTCAATTTAAACGTCTCGCACTGTCTGCCAATGCTGTCCCTCTTTTTAATGTGGTTGAAAGAGTTGACGGATTAGCTCTGTCTGCCTGTCCGTCTGTCTCTATCCGTCTGTCAGTAGTGGTGGTGGTGGTGGAACTAATAATACATTTGTTAAATAAGAACCAATTTTTAATTAAATGTTTTCGCGTAAAGTTGCGTTGCTATAAGGGGACTTGGCCCTGGGCAAAACGGGCCGAGTCATATGAAACGATTGCCAAAACGCGCGAGTGTCTTCTGCAAAAGCGCTGACATCATCTCGGCGTACGCACCTCCGATTAGCACGGCCGGCTACGCACGGTGCGAAAGAAGTTCAATGTGTACGGCTTGAAATGTAACATTGACACCGATTATTATGAAACCACTGTTTCGCGTAGTTTCCTGGAATAATCGACTGCGTAAGTAGTTCTGTAACGTCATAATTTTCCACCGATTTCATTCGATTGCTTCATTAGCTCTACTGTGTAACCGACAGCCCACGAGGCTTGCAGATTGTAAAGCTGCGACGAGTAGATGCCTCGTGGCAGGCTTGCACCGAGTGAATTGCGATAGGGCAACATCTAAATCGTCTTTATTTGCACCGAACGTCACAGCAAGCCACAAGAACAGGACTTTGCGGTGGAATAACAATCTGGCGCGACGGTCGTCAAAGTTGTAACCATTTCTGTCGTATCCTGAAAAATCGAATTGCGTCGACCGTAACTGTGCCCGTCGATGCCTACACGTGCGTGTGTGTGTGCGTGCCCAGGTTTTGCCGTTCCCGAGCCAGCTCGTGTATAACCGCGTGGGGAAGTGCGGGAGTCGAACCGTGGTGCAGCTGCTCAGGATCCTGTCGGCGAGGCAGGGCTTCAACCTCCTCACCTCTGAAATCCACAACAAGACTCGCCTCGGACGCATGGAGCAGGTGAGCCCTGGTCCCCCTGAGCTCGGTTGTCATGCCCCATCCTCGTGCCATCGTTGTGCCATTGTCGTGCCACTCCATTGTTGTGCCATTGTCATGCCGCTCCATTGTCGTGCCACTCCATTGTTGTGCCATTGTCATGCCACTCCATTGTCGTGCCACTCCATTGTTGTGCTATTGTCATGCCACTCCATTGTTGTGCCATTGTCATGCCGCTCCATTGTCGTGCCACTCCATTGTTGTGCCATTGTCATGCCGCTTCATTGTTGTGCCATTGTCGTGCCGCTCCATTGTCGTGCCGCTCCATTGTTGTGCAATTGTCATGCCGCTGCATTGTTATGCCGCTCCATTGTCGTGCCGCGCCATTGTCGTGCCGCGCCAACGTTGTGCCACGCAATCTTTGTGCCGTGCCAACGTTGTGCCGTGGCCAAACGCAGGCCTCTCGAGCTGCGACGGGGATTTTCTTGCGCACGTGCAGCGTTTGAAAGTGGCAGGTGCCATGTTTCCTTTGCTGCAGAATACAAATTTTGACTTCAGCAAAATTCATGTTTCCAAGAGGTCACGGGGTGTGGCTCAGGGGTCAGAGAACTGAGCTGGAATCGCTGGAATGCTGGGTTGGAATCCCGACAGCCGCCTGCGGTTATGGCAGACTCTCCCAAGTGTAGCGGGTTGATGGCGTCATCCCAGTGAGAGTCACCAATGAGTGTGCAAAAAGAAAAAACTCGTAACATAGAATTCTTGGTTCGGCACTTAATTTCACTTAATCCCTTCTCCCGAGATATTCAAATGTCAGTTTTGACTGCCGTGCGACCAATGCTGCTGGTGGTGGCAGGGCGACTGTGAAAGTGCCGCCCCCGTACTGTGCGGGCGGGCGGGCGTTTACAGGGACCTCGGCGGAGGTTGTAGCGCTGCGATCGTTCCTTCTCAATGTCATGTTCTAACGTGTGAAGGTGTTGGACCGCTCTGACGGATATCCGATTGTGCTCACCGTCCCTTGGCATGACGCTGATAGCACAATCGGAAGAAGAAAAAAAGGCAGACAAACGTGTTCGCAAAGTTTACAAAAAGAAAATCTTTGATCAGTGCCGGGGTGTTTGCTTAGCAGGTCAGCGCGACTGGGTCTGTGTTGCGACGGCACCTTTGCCCCCAATCTTACAGTGTGTGCACACGCGCACGCGCGTCTACCGTGGGTTACACACCTGAAAACCAAAGCGGTGTGGGCTGACTGTCTTACGAAGTGCTGCCGTTACACACGTGTCACTCGCCACTCGGCTGCAAGGCTGCCGAGGGGCTTTGTCTGGCGACGCACATTCTGGGGAAGAGCCGGGGGGGCAGCTTGTCGTTGGGACGCGGCCCCCGGCAGGTAGCGGCAGGAATGGGCCGCTCGACGCGTCGTTTTGAGCCGCGCCGCGCGTCGTTCCGGGCACGACATCCGACGTGTTCGAGACGCCGCTGTGGCTAGGAGATGTTAACTATCTCGCCTGGTGTGCAAGGAGGCCGTGGGTTCGATCCCGACCCTTGGCGCCTGCTGAATATTTGGTTTTGGTTCCTCTGCCTGGTCAAAAGCGGATCGTTTCACTTCGCCCGTGTTCGCATTCCCCTCCCACGTTCCACCCCCCCCCCCTCGTCCACCCCCCCTTTAATTTACCCCATGGATTTATCCTGAGCCCTCCGTCCTGCACACGTCCCTCCAAGGCTCGCACACGCGCACACATTTTCATATCGGCGCTCATTTCCCCCACGGGGAAAAAACGATCTCCCCAGCCCTCAAAACGTCTCCTGCTCACTGCGCGAGCTTCACAAACACACACATACACACACGCATGCACACGCGCATGCGCGCCCGCCCGCCCACCAGCCGTACACCTTTGCAGAGCGGGATTGTGGGTGATTGACATCGCCGCGCTGCGCCCATGCATCCGAGATGAACGCCGCGCGCAGGAAATGTGATGCAGCCGCAGTGGCGTAATTATGAGCATGCTGGACCAGCGATTCCGATATCACCGGTTCGATTCCATCTCTTGGTGCGGCAGTTGAAACAATTCTCGCCCGCTTCTGTTTACCCGGCAGTACAAATAGGTAGATCGCGGTTGGTTGATGGGCAGGGTCGCGTGTGGCGTGGTAAAGTGTGGGTACTCCCAGCTCCTCCAAGATGACTGGTCAGTGTGGAAGAGTAGGCCAACATTACCCTCTTAGAGGAGCTCTCGTGTGTGGAGGCCCTTCCGCCAGCAGTCGCGTGAGCAGGCAATTGCAGGGCTGCACCTTAACATTTGGTCAAGCGTGGGAGAGCAGGCAAAAATGACCGTGCAGAGGGTATATTTGGCCTGCTCTCTCGCGCTGTCGCACCTCGGATAAGCACGGTTGGCTTGCCTACGTTGCGAAAGAAGTTCAACATGCATACATACACACTGTCCAGATGCCGATATATATGAACTGTGATCGACCCATTGATCAGAATCCGAGTATTGATTGAGACACGTGTGAGCAGATGTCCGGTAGGGGCGGGCCAGCAATTTGCAACAAATAATACTGCCGGGTGGACATCAACTCGAGTCCAGTTGTGGTCCTTCCACCAGGCGTGGAGTGAGAAGGAAATAGCGGGGCTTGAATCTCTGCCTTTACCTCTTTTATCCTTCTCTACGTTAGCACCACGGAAGGCGGCGAGCGTTTTTTCACATCGGTTTATTGTATGGTAGTAGGGTATTTGTAGTTCTTTAGAAACGCCTTTTTTGTTTTCCACATAATGCACGAGCTTGATACGCGGTGGTTTGGCTGCTGCAGTTCTTTATTATAAAAATTTCCCTCCCTTTATTACTGCTAATCCTACATAATACACTACTAGCATAATATGACTTTGAGAGCCCCCACCGCCTATACATTCCGCAAGGAGTGACTTACCCCATATCTGCATTTGTCATCAATATGCTAAATTCTTCTGTTGATATGTAAACTCCTTTGTCAAGGCGCTCTCCTCCTCCCACCCAGCTTAAAATACGCTGCCAAGCTTAGCAGTGTTCATTCAGACACTGTCTTTCCGACAGCTCTGTTTCTTCACCTGAGGACGGCTGCTTGCGTTGTGGCCGAAACGTCGTGAGAAATTTATCTTAATATGTTTTATTTTTATTATTTTCCTTCTACATGACTTTACTGAAAGAACCAAGACTATGAATCCCTGCAGTCACGAAAGCTTTAAATCGACATTTATTTAACCTACGTTTTTATTTTTGCCAGGTAAGGCCCACTGAGCTATGTAACTCTTTTTTCAGAAGCGACTTGGCCACAAATAATAACGAAGTGTCTGTCTCACGTGGAAATTGATAGCAGCCAAATTCTCCAAACACGTGGAAGGAAAAACTGGAGGGCCCGGAGAAAAAAACCCACGCGACCACGGGGAGAGAAACATGCAAACTCCACACATACAGCAGGCATCAGGGTCTGGATTGAACCCACCACCACCTCTTGTATACCAGGCGAGGTAGTTAACATCTCGCCACGGTGGCATCCTCTAGTTCTAGTCTAGAGTCTCCAAGCGCGTAGCTGACGACGCTCCTCACGTTCTTGCCAGGAGAATGACGCCAACTTAACCCTTTCCCATTCCGAGACGATTTCCAGTTGCTGCAGGGTGGGTGGGTGTCCCGTTCAACGCTGAATCTTGGAACGCGCAAGCGGCTCGGGCGTCAATTTTGTTTAGAGACGCTTAGCGCCGTTGTTTGTTGTAGTACAGAGTTAGACTGATGGCCTTAATCTAAGTTGTCTTGTGGTTGTTGTTGTTGTTGTTGTTGTTTGACTTGCATCCCACTGGGATGTTTGCACACAGCGTTGGTGTACGGTGTTTTTTCTGCAATATTTTGCTGTCTTTTCTTGGATTTTCAGTTTGCACTTAGTCACATAGTCACTTTAAGATGTTTTTTTGTTCATGTTTTTGTTTTTTGTTTGTTGCAGTTGCACCCGATTCAAGAGCCGAATGGCTCACAGGGCTATACCTAATACATGAACTTGAACTTGTTTTCAAAGACGTTGTCACTCACCGCAGAGAACCGTAGCGACACGACCCCCGCACTCTACGGTAGCTGGCGCCAAACTGTGCCGCACGCGCCCCCCCCCCCCCCCCGGCTGTTCCGCTCGGCACGCGTCTCTCGCGCCGCACACTCGAGGTCGACCGGCCACGCCGGCGCAGCCCCCACGCCGGCAGCGGGCGACGTGGAGTCGCGGCGTCCACCGTCAAGCCGCGCCGCCGCGCTCGCGGCAATACATCAAAACCGCTTGCGGTGTCGGGGTGAGCCGCTGCGTTGGATGTGTTTGTACAAATGGGTCCCTGCCAAAATTACGTGTGGAAAATAACTCTGCACCCCCACCCCACCCCCCCCCTCTCTGGCTGCTTGGGAAGGATTGCTGCTTTAAAAAAAACAAATGTCCATGTTGTTTGGACAAATATATTTATGTTGCAAGCAGTAAAGCACTCTCGCCTGTGTCCGCATGCCTGGGTGCGCGCGGTTAACCTGGATTCGTTCTTTCTTTTTACAATTTCTCTAGCCGCCATAGTCGCTGTGTCTCCTACGTGTGTGTGTGTAAGGTGGTAATGGGAAAGGTGGCAGCCCTGCAATTGCTTGCTCACGTCACTGCTTGCAGAACGACCTCTGGAGGGTGACTCTAGCCCAGTGTTTTTCACTCATGTTCAGAGGGGGGGTGGGGTGGGCCCACTTTCGCCGAGAAGACATCACCAGTGTGAGTGACAGCCGCCACACATTTGAACCCATTGGGGGTTTGACAGCAGCACGACGGTGATGATGATGATGGGGGTGGTGCTGTCACTCTTTGTGTTTTGTCGGGAGGCCGCACGTCATGGGCCGCACTAAAACCCACAAGGGGCCGCCAGTGGCCCGAGGGCCTTGCAATGAAAAACACACCGCTCTAGACGGCACTTTTGGCCTCCTCTTCCATGCTGGACAGACGTCTTGAAAGAGGGTGGGAGAGTACCCACCCACCCATTACTCCCCAGCACACGTGACCTGCCGACCGACTCTATTGTGCCCGTTCATGCCGCTGGGTGGACGGAGGCAGCCTGGGCCGGAGGGGAGATGGAATCGAACTGGCGACCGCTAACCGTGACACCGTGGCAGCATCCTGTGTGTGTGTGTGCGTTTGTGCAGATGCACACGTACACGTTCTCCCTCCCCGTGGTTGCGTGGATTTTTCTCCGGGTCCTCCGGTCTTTTCCCTCCACATTGAGAAACACGCGTTGGGAGTATTTGGCCGCTATAAATTCCCACGTGATGAGCCACTTTGTTGAGATATAATTTGTGGTGGCCAGGTCGCTTCTGAAAAAGAGCTACATTAGTAGCTCAGTGGGGGGGGAGTGGCGGGGCCTTACCTGGTTAAAAATAGATGTAATAGTTTAGTTGACGTGGCTTCAAGCTGGATCCTGGTCTTTGCGCACGCAAGCGCTGCACCGGTGTCTAGCGCCTGCGTTCTTGAGAGATGCTGCATGGTGGACCGCAGCGAAATCTGTTGGTTTTCGGTGACACCCGATAATGCTGCTCTGCTAATCGATTTCTGCTGCGTCGTCGGTGATGCTTTTTTGGGGGCTTCCCTCTGTCACTTTGAGAGAGAGATAATTCGTCGCCGTTACTCTGACTCCCACGGATGGGAATGTTGCCGCAACGGCATCGTGCAGCAACAGCAGCATCAGCAGGCAAGGTGTAAACACAGATTATGTGCGTGTGTTGTATATGCTGCATGATAAATCAAACGACCAATAATAATGTACAGCTCCTTGTCAAGCCAATGCTTGATGAATGCCCCGGAGTGAGTTGCGGGTGTGGGGGGTGGGTTATTTGACCATACTTCGCCATGCTGGTCAGCGCAGGTTGGTAACGGCGATGCTCAGGACCAGGTTTGTACAGACATAATGTACATATTTCGATTTAAAGCTTTCGTGACTGCAGGGATTCATCTTCTTGGTTCTTTCGGTAAAGTCGTAGAGTCGCAGATATGGGATTAGTAGTACTAATCCCATATCTGCATTTCCCATAAATATGCTAAATTCCTATTGATATGCAAATTATTTTGTTAAGGCGCACCTTCCCGCTCCAACCTAGCTTAAATAGACGCTCCAAGCCTGGGGCGTGTCATTCAGACGCTGTCTTTCCGACAGACCTGTTTCTTCACCTGAGGACGGCTGCTTGCGTTGTGGCCGAAACGTCGTGAGAATTATTTTATTATGTTTTATTTTTATTATTTTATTATTTCCCTTCTACGTGACTTTACCGAAAGAACCAAGAAGATAATATACATCCATACGCTTGTGGTTTTTGGCAGGCCCTGTGGGGCTTGTGACCCCCCTACCAACTCTCTTCCCTGACCCCCCTCCATCAGGCCTACTTAGGTCGAGTTCTGTCCTCATATCACTCGCCAACTGATGTTAGTCATGGCTGGGAATTTAACTCGAGTCACCAGGGTTACGAGCACTTCTTTTGCGCCGTACATAGCCGGCCATGCTAATCGGAGGTGCGGGGGAAAGGACAACATCCGTGTCCTTACACATTACTCTCTCTCTATACACGTGTATACAAAGACAAAGATCCCCCATATAGCCTTAACAGACTGTTAGGGCAAGTGCTGTTAGCAGCACCGATGAAAGCCGGCACGGCACACGAGGGGGTGAGTGGCCAACACCACGCCTTTGTCTCCCTAGTGACGATGTTTACACATCACACCGGGTACTCATCAGAGACTGAGTCGACCTACGGGAGGCCAAGGACCGATTCAGATAATTGTCACTGGTGTTGGCCGTGAGCGGGAATCGAACCCAGGTCGCCGGGTTCATAGTGCAGCGCGCTAACCGCTACACTACCGCTCCCCACCTACACGTGTATATATATGTGTATATATACATACACAATGCTCCATGCATAATGTCCTTGTAAAGAAGTGCCGAATCAGCGGTCGCAGCACAGCTGGAAAGAGAGTGAGAACGAGCGTCCCCCTACGCTCGACGATGCGCGTAGTTTTAACTCCCGCGTTCGAATCGGACGGGGTTGTCAAACGGAACCTCGGGGAAAATGAAATTCTGATCAAGATGTCACCAGCTCGACTCGCAGCTTGAAGTGGCCTCGGACTAGTTCCATCTCGACGTACAGAATTATTTTTAGACATTAATCCGCTTGTTCCTGTTTACGGAAACTGTTTCCCTCCCCCTTCCCAGAAGTGAGTACATTTGACTGCCAACTTGTAATAGCAATAACATGCTTTATTTTCCACAATTCTTGCCTCTCCTGCCTGCGCTGCAGCGGTTACGTAAGTTTCGTCAAGTTTATGGGGTTTTTTGGTTTTTGCATTTTTATGCCCAGAGTCCTCATCCTTGTTATTGCGATTCATGCCTCGTCCTGTCGGCGGCTTGAGGCCGAAGGCTGCTTCACAACCGGCCAATTCCATCGCCTCTCCACGTCCCCGCTTCCCAGCTCGACTGCGACCTCTTTGGCACAGCTCGATATGAATTCCCTCTCTTACCTTGTAGGAATGTCCACATTACGTGGCGGTATTCACAGCTGTGCTTTCCTTAAATTAAATATCATTTGTCAGATTTTTGTCTGTGCATTGTTGGTTAGATTTTCTTTCTTATTTTCCACAATTAGATTCTAATTATGCTATCTGCGTCACTCGAGAGACAAGAACATTTCCCATAAGGAATGCTGCGGCTAGCTAGCGGTGCGTCGCCATGTGTGCCAGATGAAAACAAATCTCCGGAAGATGATGTCACGGAACGACTTCTGAGGTCACTTCAATATTTCTCTTGATCCGCACTTGAGGGACACTTTTTCTGTGCCCTGCAAAGGAGCGTTTGTCGCGTGTCAATCAACCGAAGACAAACTTAAGTGTCCGAGCTGGAAAGAAGACAAATGGATTGGAAGAGCACATTTAATGTGTTAGTTTTTTTTAGTGCAGTCATTGGTAACTGCGCAAAGACCACTTGTCCCACTTTGCCTTGAGAACCCGGTTTAATCACGTGGGGGGGGGGGGGTATCTTCCCAGGTTCGAACCCAGGATCTCAGCGACGCCGGGCTCAGTGTGGTCTCACCGCTAAGTCACTCGGACACTTCTTGTTATGTTTGACGCACGTGAATGTTGTGCTCCTGTGGCCAGCGATCACCGTTTTTCACGTTACACCCAGAATCAGAATGTATCTATTCTGGAGGAATCCGATGAGCTATAAAGCTCTTTTCACAGATGTCCAGTAGATATCTGTGTGTTTCCCCACTCTCCTCGCTGTCTCATTATTGCCATAACTTCATTTTCCACTGCCTTTGACCAAATCGCCCAGAATGCGCCCAATGCCATTGTAACATCTCCGAAACTCAGCGGTGTAGAGTCTGGTGGACAGTGCTTTAGGTGGGCTACCACCATGCATAACAAATGTTATAGGCTTTGGGTGGGCAGTACGACAAAGCCTACATTTCCTTCTGTACTTTTGTGCTCCCAGCGAGTGTGCTAACGATTACAGCACGGGCAGCAACACCCCAATAATTAATACTCTGCCATTATTTGGAAAAGCCCAAAAAAACTATTTGTGTAGGATCGTATAACCGGATAAGCTGCTTGTGTAAGTTCCACCGCAACATTCATCTTTGTAGGAGTAATAATATATATTTTTTCCAAACCTCACTCCACCCTGTGTTGACACCAGAACACGTCGAAGCAAATATGCCATCAGACTGCAACCGAGATAGGATTTTCAGGGCCAACGAAATCAAAAGGTGGGCAACAAAAATAACCAAGAAGCAGAAACGCTGACCTTCGTGAGCGGGCACGATCAAACGGTGCAGTGCCCGCGGTTGCAACAGCGCCCCAAATAATTCCGCGAGGATTTTTCGCCAGTCTCGCCACGCAACTCGTACCAGCTCGGTCCCCCGCTTCCTGGGCACGGGAGGTGTCGCCCAGGTCACGTGGGCCGAGCGGCCACGCGTCGGGGTGACTCGGTTTGGTGACCACCGAGGGAGGAGGAGGTGGAAGAGGCTTCACTGTGGAGGTGCTTCTTTCAACATGCCGAAGGAGTTCGTGCGTTAGCTCCGTCCGTCCGTCCGTCTTTCTGTCAATTACAAGGACAAGCACACGTTTAGAAGCATCGCATGTTTAAGGAGCATTCCACGATCCGTACATGCGTATGCTTTTCCTCCTTTGTTTAGTAGTTTTTTTTTAATAAAAAATAAATTACAACGTTGCTATCGGTGTCGTCCCCGTGAAGCAATGTCCATTGGGTAGGCTCCCCAACCGCAGCGTCACCACGCAGGCTACGGAACGCCCCGCAGAAGCAAATTTCACGGAATTGTTTTGAATTCTCTTCAATTGACCTCTTTGTTTCAACGATAGGTGGGATGGAACTTTCCCCACCTTCTTGGCCACAGACACAAATGTTCATTCGTCGCGTGGTAGTCCAACTGATATTTTTCATTCTCAGCGCTGGAATTTATCTCCATTTAATCAAGATGCCAAACCTCACGATGTTTTTGTTGTTGTTTGTTTTTTATGACCATCAACTCATTACAATGGAAGAACCCAGCGGATTCCAATTCAGGCTGTCGACGGTGTTCGCTCAGCGCCCTGACCTCGTGAGCCGCTCGGCCACATCTCACGAGTGACCCTCTTTTTCTCCGAGGTCACACGAGGGATTTGGCATTGGCGAGAAACTCGAAAGCCTCCAGCTCATTTCTCACTGGCGTGACTTTAGATGAGCTGAACTTGGTGTCGGAACCAAACCAAAACTCTGAGGGGGTGGGGGGAAGGCGAGCGGGGAGGATGGGGAGGGGTGGGTGGTTTGATAGGGGCGGGGCAAGTGGGGGGGGGGGTCCTTGGTTTAACGTGCAACATCTGCGAGACACATGCGCGGTTTAAAAGTTTAGCAATACAGTTTTAGTGCGAGCCTGAGTAGTGTAAGCTGCACCGATAGAGAATTAGTTTCATTTTTTTTTTAAACAAAAGTATGCCGCTGAAAACACCCGGTGACCCGCAAGGGGCAGTTTCTTTCCCAAACGCATCGATTTTCAACTTAATCGTCCGCTGTTGTGCAGCGCCGTTGCTTGTGCTGACGGAGTGTCTTGCCGGGCATTAGCGGCCTATTCGTCTTGCTCAACTGTGATTTCACGTCGTTCCTCGTGCAAGGTTACAATTTCGTTCATTTTTCGATTTAAAGCTTTCGTGACTGCAGGGATTCATCTTCTTGGTTCTTTCGGTAAAGTCACGTAGAAGGGAAATAATAAAATAATAAAAATAAAACGTAATAAAATAATTCTCACGACGTTTCGGCCACAACGCAAGCAGCCGTCCTCAGGTGGAGAACAGGTCTGTCAAGAAGACAGTCAGATGGTGGTGGTGGTCTCCCCGACAGACCTGTTCTCCACTTGAGGACGGCTGCTTGCGTTGTGGCCGAAACGTCGTGAGAATTATTTTATTATGTTTTATTTTTATTATTTTATTATTTCCAATTTCGTTCATCTTTCCTCTTCCGCTGTCGACAGCTTTGCCGACCGTGCTCGGGTAGGAGCGCGCACCTCCGTGGGTTATCGCGCTGCGCTGTGAATCTGGGTTCAACCGGCGGTTCGGTGCCTGGTCACGGCTTAACGTCAGCGGCGAGCGATATCTCAACAGGTCTTGTGGCCCACTCCTCGCCCACCAAAGACAAAGATCCCCCATATAGCCTTAACAAGACTGTTGGGGCAAGTGTTGTTAGCGAGTAGCGACTGTGAAGGGCGGCACGGCACACGAGGGGGTGGCTGGCCAGCACCACGCCCGGCCGTCTTTGTCTCCCCAGTGGCGATTATTTTACACACACCGTACCAGGTACGCATTTGAGGCCGAGTCGACCTAGGGGAGGCGCAGGATCGGTTTAAAGAATCGTCACTGGTGTTGGCCGTGAGCGGAAATCGAACTCGGGTCGCCGGGTTCGTAGCGCAGCGTAGCGCTGACCGCTACGCCACCGCTCCCCACCACCACCACCACCACCTCCACCACCACCACCACCACCTCACTGGCCAGCGAGGTGCCACCACCCCCCACCACCCCCTACCACCACCTCACCACCACCACCACCACCTCACTGGCCAGCGAGATGCCACCACCCCCACCACCCCCTACCACCACCTCACCACCACCACCACCTCACTGGCCAGCGAGATGCCACCACCCCACCACCCCCTACCACCACCTCACCACCACCACCACCACCTCACTGGCCAGGGAGATGCCACCACCCCCCATCACCCCACACCACCACCTCACCACCACCACCACCTCACTGGCCAGGGAGATGCCACCACCCCCCACCACCCCCCACCACCACCTCACCACCACCACCACCACCACCTCACTGGCCAGGGAGATGCCACCACCCCCACCACCCCCCACCACCACCTCACCACCACCACCACCTCACTGGCCAGCGAGATGCCACCACCCCACCACCCCCTACCACCACCTCACCACCACCACCACCACCACCTCACTGGCCAGGGAGATGCCACCACCCCCCATCACCCCACACCACCACCTCACCACCACCACCACCTCACTGGCCAGGGAGATGCCACCACCCCCCACCACCCCCCACCACCACCTCACCACCACCACCTCACCACCACCACCACCACCACCTCACTGGCCAGGGAGATGCCACCACCCCCACCACCCCCCACCACCACCTCACCACCACCACCACCTCACTGGCCAGCGAGATGCCATCTCGTCATGAGAAACGCCTCTGTGAGCGACACGGCATGGGGGGAGCCAGCCACGGACCTTCATGCAGAAGCAGACCGACAGAAGGCTGTAAAACAGTTTCATGTTAATATTATTGCTCATGTTAATATTGCGTTGTTAAAGTGTTGGGTGATGCCACCTCGAGTTCTTGTGGCGGGCTACGGTGTACTTTGACGCAGAGGTCACAGGAGGTGGGCAGGCACACGTGGTATCGGATAAGAGGCTGAGGTGACAGGCAGATTAATCACCCCCCTCCCCCCCTTCGCCGACCCTGCCTGTGGTACCCCACCGTCTCGTCTTTGGGCTTCGCGACGCTTTTGCTCATCGGTATGAGCGTCGCTTCCCCTGCCTCCACCAGTTGCTGACGAAACGAACAGCGCTCGCGAAGGAAACCTGGTTAGATATCCACGTTGTCATGAACAAACGAAACGAAACGACAAGATGACACCACACGACAAACGACGCCTCTGTGCCTGGAGCCGCTTCGACCGAATCGCCCTGGACGCAAGCACCTGATCCTCCGGTCTGATCTCGGGATTCCGCCAAGCAGGGTTGAGCCTGTCCAGTACTTGGACGGGGGTGGGGGAAGGGGGGGGGAGACGTCCTGGGAATACCAATTTTTTTTAGGCCTGGGCTGTGAGGCGGGTGGGAGAGGGGGGCGGTACAGCAATGGATTCTTGATTCTATTTGTGTGGAGTTTTTGGAGTGATTGCCCCACCCCCTCTTAGCCGTGGGTGTTCTCCAAGCACTCCAAACATCCGTTGATGGAATCGGCCAAAACGTCTCCTCGATGCAGAACCCTCCTGCAAAAAAAATCCCGTCTTGATGAAGAAGAGTTGGCCATTATTGCGCATTCATGTGCACACTTGTGGAGCACTCCTTTACAATGCGTCAAAAGATTAACCTTGAGGCCGCCCGCCAACAATACGGGCTGCGTGCGGTGATTAACAAACTCTGCAGGTGCTGCACACGACGTGGATGCAATCCATCGCCTGCACCTTTTTTTGCGAGCGTCTTAACCGAGACCCATCGCTGCGCATGCTCGCAATGTTCACATTAAAATTCATTGACTTCCCATTTGCGAAACGCGTCCCGTTAACGTCGGCCTCATCGCTCGCTCGCTCGCTCGCACGCTCACGCACGCCGTTTGCGCGGTGGTGGTTAGAGCAAACCTGATTGACAAACACCCGTCCTAGGTGTTGGAACTTCATTATATCACAGGTGTGTGAAATAACCACATTACAGACGAGTAAAAAATAATAATAATAATAACGTGATCTGTGTCAGAGCCGACATTCTGTTCTCCCCCATACATTGTTTAATATAAATATAAACCCAGGGCCGCTGGAGCCACTTGGGATGCCAAGCAATCGCCGAGTGTTGTTTATGCCGAGCGGCGGCGTTGCTAATGGCGCGACTGACGTGCGTGCAAATTGGACGCCAATTTTGCAAAACAAATGAGAGAGCCTCCGGGGGGAGTAAAGCGCGCGAGAGCGAGCGAGCGAGCGAGCGGAGTTGTAGCGCGCTCGCAGTCAGGCTCACGGAGACGTTGGACGTGGCTTCTCCGGGAGGCATCGGCGGTCGTTAGGACGGGATAACTTTTAGCGGATGATGATGATGGGCGGAGGAGCGGAGATTTCCATTCTGAGTGCATTTGCAGGGCGGCGGAGAAACCGAAATGCAGACGGCCCACTCAGTCCTCACAAATGTCTTCTTGGATGACGCTGAAATGGAAACGCATTAAGTGAACATAGCTTTGTGACACAATGATTCATGGACTTCATGCTGGATATACGACAAGTAATTTTGTGCAGTGTATTTTACGCTTTTTATATGAGTATTCAACTCTGCGTACGTATATATATCTCCATAACGATTTTCATGCTTTTCCAGCCGTTTGTCCAATCCGTTGCCGGATGGAGGGGCTCGGCATGCCGCGTTGTCCTTGGGGGTAGTTAGATCGTACTTCACCACGCCGGTCAGCCGGAGTTGGCGAGAGGGAAGGGCTCCCCGTGACTGGCTCGGATATCACGCACTCCGAATGTGTCGGCTGCGGCCGCGAATTCCAACTCTGAAATGCTGGGTTTTTGGAGCAGGATGTGCTCACTGCCGCGCAATTGCTCCACGTGATAAATTTGGGGTCTAGCGTTAGGGTTTTAATCACAAACTTTGGTGGCATTCAGCTTCGTTTGCCGGTCTTCATCAAATTCCTGCACGGGAGGCTCTCACGACTGCGCTGGCGGTGTCGTGTCCAGACACAGAGTAGCCATTTCGAACTCTGGCAGAGTTGTGCAACCCTTCGTATTAGACTATTTCTTTTGAGGACTGCTTTTTGTGTTTTAGGTTGTGATCTTCCCCTGCGCCTCCGATTTAGCACGGTTGGCTACGTACGGTGAGAAAGAAATTATTCATACACACAGGAAGGGGGAAGAGCATTGCACGCTGGCACGGAGCTTTTACATTTAATTTGTGCGCTCTGTATTGTCACACAACGCACGCGGAGTTTATATCCATGCAGTAACGTCTGAACGAAGAGTTTTGCAAATTTAGATTTTCTGGAATCCAATAAGCCTCAGGATTATAGCTCCCCGCACCTTCGATTAGCACGGTTGGCTACGTACGTCGCAAAATAAGTTCAACATACGTACGTACAATGTTACATGGAAGCGGGTATCACAGAGCTACTGCAAAGATCGCTTCCGTTGTTGCCCACACCAGGGGCCAGCGATTAGCGTACTGTTCGTCACATCAAGTTCAAGGGCATCTATCTATTTATTTATTTATTTATTTATTTCAAGTTCATTTATTACGTATAGCCCTGTGAGCCATTCGGCTCTTGAATCGGGTGCAACCGCAACAAACAAAAAACAAAAACATGAACAAGAAAACATCTTAAAGTGACTATGTGACTGAGTGCAAACAGAAATCCAAGAAAAGACAGCAAAATATTGCAGAAAAAGCACCGTACACCAACGCTGTGTGCAAAAATCCCAGTGGGATGCAAGTCAAACAACAACAACCACAAGACAACTTAGATTAAGGCCATCAGTCAATCTGATATTTCAAATCTCAAGAGCTGGAATTTTTCGAAATAAAAAAAGCATTTCAGCGTGTAATAAAAATTGTACGTAACGGTAGCATTTGCGACCGGGCTGAAACAACCGATTATCTCGATTCGTGAAACCCGGTTTGATCCTGGGCGGCAGAAAACCTGGATTCGAACCCTTCTCTCAGCGTTGTCAGCGCAGGGCCGCGATCACGCGAGCCACCTGGCCACCTCTGTAGTGATCGATTTGAATCGATGCTTTGAGAAGCGGTCCCTCTATTGCGCTGCCACGGGGGAGCCCAGGCGTATTGGCGCTATCAAGCTAGCTTGTTGATATAACTCACAAGGACTTCCTCTTCGACCATTCATTTCAAGGGGGTGACCCTGAGCCTACCCCGCACCCCCGCCCCGCTCCCCGCATCTCATAAATGTGAACCAGAGCACAAAGGGGTGGAAGAGCTGGACAGGGGCCAGGGGGGGGGGAGGATGCGCGTAGAGGAAGAGACGGCGTGTGTCGAGGGCAGTGCGCTGTTGCTCAGATCCCATTGTGTTCGCGGGAAGCAGATGGTCCTTTCCACCTACCGCACACACTGACACGACAGTTATGCAATGCTGCCGTTCGCAACGAGTGTCGCGTGATGGGCTGCGTGCGCGTGTGCATGTCCCGTGTGTTACGAGGAGCGGCGGTGCAGCGGATTGATGCGCTGAACTACGAGCCCGGCGACCCTGGGATCGATTCCAGCTGACTTGAGTTAGATTTCGGTCACAGTTCCTATGATCACTGTTACATTGCTTATGGCTTTATTTTGGTGATTTCGAAAACGTTTTTTGGTTTGGCCATGTTTGTTTGTTGTAGTACGGAGTTAGAATGATGGCTTTAATCTAAGTTGTCTCTTGTGGTTGTTGTTGTTGTTTGACTTGCATCCCACTGGGATTTTTGCACAGCGTTGGTGTACGGTGCTTTTTTTCTGGAAGACTTTGCAGTTTTTTCCTGGATTTTTCTATTTGCGCATAGTCACTTTAAGATGTTTTCTTGTTCATGTTTTAGTTTTTTGCTTGTTGCGGTTGCATCCGATTCAAGAGCCGAATGGCTCACAGGGCTACACCAAATAAATAAAACTGAACCTGATCATCAGGACCGGTTCTGAGCCTTTCCGCGGTCGACTCTGCCCGGTGCGATGTGTGAACATCGCCACTCGGGATACGAAGGTGGCCGGGTGTGGTACTGGACACCCACCCCCTCGTGTGTCGTGCCGGCTTTCATCAGTCCTTGCTAACGGCGCGTTTCCCAACAGTCTGTTAAGGCTACACGGCGGATCTTTGTCTTGCGTATGTATGTACGTGTCTGCACAAGCAGCTGTGTGCCATCCCGTGACTCGAGTTAGATTCCCGGCCATCCTGGGAATTGAACTCCGGTTCTGGTGGGCTCCCACCCAGGTAGTGGTGGTTGTGATGTTCAACATCAGCACTGGAGAGAGAAGGCAGCCAGCCGAGTGTTGGGGCCAGCCACACCAACACCCCCCCCCCCTCCACTCTTGAGTATCGTGCCGCCCCTTAATAACTAACATATTTTCGTGTTATTTTACCAGGTAAGGCCCACTGAGCTTTAGAGATGCTTTTTCAGAAGTGACCTGGCCACCACAAATGATAGCTCAATGAAGTGGCTCATCATCACGTGGTGAAATTTATAACAGCCCAAATACTCTAAGTGCGTGTTTCTTAAACGTCGAGGGAAACAAACGGAGGCCCCAGAGAAAAATCCACGCGACAATGGGGAGAACATACAAACTCCAAATATCCAGGCGTCAGGGTTGGGATCAAACCCACGACCTCCTGCATAGGTGCTCACTAACAGCACTTGCCTCCGTAGTAGGCCTCCGTCGTAGGCTGTAGGTTGTGTGGTGTGGTGGTTAGTGCACTGCGTTTCACATTTAGTGACCTTAGTTTGATTTTCAGCCATGTTGAACATCGATGACAATCGTTTTCTGAACTTGTCCCAGGGCATCCCCACATAGTTGTTAATAAGTCATCGGTGCACGTGCGGACAGACAAGGGCAGTCGGATATGTCGCTGGCTCGGCACAAAACGATGAATTTATGAATATTGCCTGTTAGATACGTGGTGCATCGGCGTTGTGCGTGTGTAAGAATCTGTTGTTTTTGATTTACGTTACATTGTACGTAATTACTGGAAGCGGTACGTTTCCCACATTGGAAAGAAGTTGAATTATTCAATAGAATTGAGACCTTGGATGGTGAAAATTCAATCTAATTGCTCGGGGTGAAACCTATTACGTCCCAAATGCTGCTCGCATCGCCCCTGGCTCTGATAGGTTACGGCCTTTAACCTTGTTCAATGAAGAGTGTGAGAAAAAGTAATCTATTATTGATACTTTGGAATGTATCGCATCAGCCTGCCCTATGTGAGGTCTGTTGTGGGAGCCACTACGTTCATCCACGGAGCCACTTCCCGGGAAGCCACTGATGTCGGTGGCAGGCGGCGGCTCTACGAGAATTGAGGAATGTGTGACCGGGCGATTAGAGGGGCAACTTGGGGGGATCACGAAAGGGTAGGGGAGGGACAGGAAGGAGGGGAGCGGAGGAGAGGGAAAAGGATGGGCGATAGAGAAGAGGTGAGGCTGTTCAAAGTTCAAAGTTCATTTTTTAGGTATAGCCCTGTGAGCCGTTTGGCTCTTGAATCGGGTGCAACCGCAACAAACAAAAAGCAAAAACATGAACAAAAAAAGATTTTAAAGTTACTATGTGCAAACAGAAAATCCTAGAAAAGACAGCAAAATATTGCAGAAAAATCACCGTACACCAACCCTGTGAGAGAGGAATGGGTGGAGGTTCAGGAAGGGGGTGAGTTGGGGAGGAGAAACTGCTGAATGCAGAGGGGAAGTTTATTCCGCGTGCCTCTGCCAACCCGTCCTAGGTGTTGTAACTTAACGAGCGCAACAAATGTGCTCGCGCGCCGTGACCCCCGCAAAAAACTCCGCTAGCGCGGCGGCGTCGGCGTCGAGCGAGCGCGTCGGGCACCGTGGGCGTATCACGTCCTCTTCGGTCGCCCGGCACGAATGCCGAGAATGTTCTAAATATAAACACAAGCACGCGGCATTGCAGCGTAATTGCCCCTAATGAGATTAATCGCCGCTTCGATTCTCTTATCGCGCACGAGTTCGGGTTTTCATGGCCACTGTTTACGCGACGAGTCGCCAATGTTGTTTTGTACTTTGATGAGCGTTACGCTAACGGTAAAGTAAATCATAATAATCGTAATTAATGATGATTTGCAGCCCTTCGTCAATCCACTGCTGGATGACGAAGGCTGTTTCGGTCCACGTTGGTTGCTTGGCTCCGCTTCATCCACGCTGCTTCACTGCAGGCGGCACGGCGGCGGGGGGGGCAGTGAAAAGCGGCACAACAATGTTGAACTTGTAACTTAGTTAAATTCTGCGGCGTTGATTCTGCGTTGCTTTCGTGCGTGCGGTTGAGGGGTCCGGTGAGTGTTCGTCTTGAGCAGGAAGCCTCCTTTGTCAGTGAACCCGTCTCCCCTCTCTTGCCTCCCACACGCGTTCTCCGTGTTGTCTACTTGGCCGGCCGCGTGCTCTAGAGATTACATTGACCGAGAGGAGAGTCCGTCGGATTCTTTGTTTCCCGGCTTTTCTGGCTCAAGCTGCCGTCTCCGCTCCCACGTTGAGCCCATGTGGCGGGCGCCGCGTCGGGAAAGCGACGCATCCCAGCCATCTCATCATCCCGAACGATCGCCACCCACGCTTCCCTCTCACGCCTCCCCCCACCCCCCTCCGATGCTTGCTGCCTGACCCCGACATTCTTCCCCATTCCTGTATGTATTTCGATGTATGTTGAACTTCTTTCTCACCGTACGTAGACAACCGTGCTAATCGGAGGTGCGGGGCGGGGGAAGGACAACAAACTAAACACGAAAAGCAGTTCTGAAGAAATTACTTTTTAATCGAGTCTGGAAGAGCATTCCAGACGGTCACCGACACGCTCCGTGTAAGACGTATACGAACTCCATCTCTGTGCCGGACACCCAGAAAACGTCTAAAAGTTTAAATATTTATGTACTGCATATGTTGCGAGATGGAGTTAGTTTGTACCTTAAACGGAGCGTGTGGGTGACCACCCCCCCCCCCGCCCATGAGTAACTAGATTCAACGTAAGCCACAGTGCTGACGTGCAGCTTGCTCCTCAACGCCGTCACTCTCTTGTGCGCGCGCACACGAACCTCGGAGCCAAGTTAGAGGAGTCGGCGGTGCAGCCGGTGGTTTGCTCAGCCTGCCGGAAATGCGCAGTCGCGTCGAGCTTAACGAACGGACTCTTCTAGCCCTTGCGGCCCACGAAGAGTTCCTCGTGAATCGATGAGTTAACGAGCGAGGGGTCAGGTGGCCGGGGGTGGTGGTGTGGGGGGGGTCAGGTGGCCGGGCCCTCGCCGCCGAGAAGCCTGGGATTGAACCCCGTGGTTCGACGAGATGGTTATGCAATTGCTGTGGAGCGTCGTGGCTAGTAATGTTATACAGTTATATAAACAAGCCCTCAATTCTGGGTCTCCGCTTACTTGACCGAACTCGGCAGACCCAGAGACCTTGAAACCCGCCCAGAGGTTGCCTTTCTTAAGCAAATTCTGCTGGGTAATATTTGGTCACATAAAAGGCAATAGGTCAGTGACTAGAATATACAATCCATGATGAATCCAGGTTCTCACGTGTCGCAAGGCTTTAGCTGGGTCACCAAATAACCACACGCAAAATCTCATAAATTTATTCGGTTTTTTTCGCTTGTTATTTGACCTAAATTCCAGCTTCTGAGAATGAAAAACGCCCTGCAACAACCAATTTTTTGCAGGGCCTTAATTTCAGCAGCAGTTCTATGACATCAGCTTGCGGGACTGGTCTCGAACACAGGGTGATGCACTGCTAGCTGCGATGGTGTTCGTGACTGTACACTTGATTTAATAATTGTAATATAACATCGTTGATGGGGGGGGGGGGGGGTAAATTGAGAAACAAACATTAAACAAGAAACCAAGTTACATTCATCTGTCGATGAATTATAATGGTATGGAGCAGTAATTCCCTCTAGCGCAGATGGAGCGTCATCTTGGAGGATGGCGAGAGATGATGATGGTTTGGGGAGGCCTTCATCCAGCAGTGGATTGGTCATGGCTGACAATGATGCATGTGATTTGTGTGTGCTATGCGCACGTGTGCTCGTGTGCGTGAATCTAAGAAAACCGTCGAGGAAGGTATTGTTTGCATGTGCACATCACATTGAGAGTCATGCGATGAACAGTACGCTAATCGCCGTCCCCCAATGTGGGTAACAACGAAAGGGATCTTCGTGGTAGTTCCATGATATCCGCTTCCATGGTCCATTGTACGTATGTTGAACTTCTTTCGCACCGTACGTAGCCAACCGTGCTGATGGGATGTGCGGGGGCTGTTGTCGTGAGGCTTATAAGGCTTGCAGAAAATACACAATCGCAAAAACTCTTCGTTAAGAAGTTACTGCACTAACACAAACCTCTCGTGTGACTTTGCGGAGCATACAAATGAAATATAAAAGCTCCAGGCCAGCTCGCATTGTGGATTAAATTGCAATTGCGTGCACAGGAATGTTTAAACTCCAGAACACAATAATTGTTCTCAAGTGACTTTTTCACTGAAAGAGTTTGGGGGGGAGGGGGGTGGAAGTCACGAGATGAAAGAAAAGGCACTAAAGTAAAACACAGATGCAGAAACCCTCCGACCAACTTGTTGCCAGCAATGGGAGGAGTCTGTCTCATGTAATGTTTAAAGGTTCTACTTTTTTTTTCTCTCTGGACGTCTGCCACGTGTTGTTTCTTTAATTAAAAAATATCTTAGCAAAATATATTTTGGGAAAAGGAAACACGTGCCAAAGAGACAAAAATAGCTCTTTATTTACGTGAACACGCTCGGGACTGGCTCCCAAGCATTGGATGAATATGAAAAATCCCAAAATGTAAGTTATACATGCAATTTTGGTTTGGCGGAAATCCAAATAGTTTTTGATTGGTAAGGAAAACTGGAAGTGTTAACATGGTGGCACTGCTGCCAACCCTTTTTTTCCCCCGCCAAAAATGGTGCTACGTTGTATCCAACGAAGTCAACTTTCGTGAGCATGTAAACACAAAACAAATCTGAATTGGAAAATCCAATAATTATCCAAAATTGTCGTTTAAAAAAATTCCGAATTTATTTAATCCAAATCTCATCTCTGGTACACAACCAAGGCGGTGTGTCCTAGAAAGTCTGACATATTTTCTACGCTTTGGTAAAGGAAGAAAACAAAATATTAACTTTGCTGTGACGGGCTGGCACAGGGGTCAGAGCACTGACCTGGCACCACTGCGATCCTGGTCGTCTAAATCTGGGTTTCATTAACCCGTGATTAAACCGGTTGTCAACTGTGGCAAGCTTGGACTCTCAGCCCAGCCACCGATGCCTGCACGAAATAATTATATTCTTAAATTAGTTTTTTTCTTCTTCGTTCTTTCGGTAAAGTCGCGTAGAAGGGAAATAATAAAATGATACAAATAAAACATAATAAAATACAATTCTCACGACGTTTCGGTCACAACGCAAGCAGCCGTCCTCAGATGAAGAACAGGTCTGTCGGAAAGACAGGTCTGTCGGAAAGACAGACCTGTTCTTCACCTGAGGACGGCTGCTTGCGTTGTGGCCAAAACGTCGTGAGAATTGTACTTTATTATGTTTTATTTTTATCATTTTATTATTTCCCTTCTACGTGACTTTACCGAAAGAACCAAGAAGATGAATCCCTGCAGTCACGAAAACTTTAAATCGAAATTTAAATTAGTTTTTGTTCTCGAAATTCTGATATCGATGTCACTTCCGATGGCACGGTCGAAGTATCCCTTCGGAGCTCCCGCAGAGCAATGCAACCCCTTCGTGTGAAGAGAATGGCCCACGGAAACGGATATCACAGGGCTACATGTGAGATTTCTTCCAGTGACTTTTTAGTCCACACAGTTAGAAACACTGCAACTGGCCCCAAACCTGCTCTGCCATATGGGAGCAGTAATTTTTCGTCGCAGTACAATCAAATCGTTTAATTATCAGTGTCAGAATAGGAACAAATTGTGTTGATAAAAATAAACATTTAACGTGGCGATTAGTGCTCACGCCATCGGGAGAGCCAAGCTTCATGATCGGCGGCTGCCTGAATCAGAACCCAGGATCTCAGTGGAAAAGAGCTTCATAGCTCATCGGATTTCTCCAGTATAAATATGATCCTGATTAGTGGTGCCCACGGGAAAATAAGTTAATGCCTCAGTGGGCTTGGCCTGGTAAGATGGGGATAGTTTAGCTTCACTGGGTATGTGTATTGTGATTTGTTTACCTTTCTTGTACGTTGCACTACTATCGTGTTCTTGTACTGTTTGTTGTTGAAAAGTTCTTACCCCGTGCCCCGACTGGACATGTGTGTAAAGAAGAGCTTCATAGCTCATCGGATTTCTCCAGGATAAATATGATCCTGATTAGTGGTGCCCACGGAGCGCTTTGACCTCGGAGCCACTCAGCGGCCACCTCCTTTGAAATGCATTTGAGCAACTTTCGCAAGAAAATAATTGCACATTTTTTAACATCACTACATTTAAAAAAAAATTGCTCATTGGGAGAGAAGCCGAGTGTCAACATTTAGAACCTGTTCTGTGGGTGTGGTGTGTGTACCCATCCTGGTAACCCGCAGTGGAATGCACACAACTGGTGTTTCCTTCCGTTACTTCCGTCCCACCGTTGTTTATTTATCTTCTTACCTGCGGGTTCTCTCCGTCCGCTTATCTGCCCAGCCATCGGCAGCATTTCCTTCATCCGATTTGCTCTTGTCCTCACCGCTCTGTCTGGGGCAAAGGGGGGGGGTGGGCAATTCAGCAGTTGAGTTCAGTGGCGACACAGCCGAGCATTTGCCACTTGTTGCAAATGTTCGTGGTTCCAGCCCTCGTGAACACCGGCGACGGGGGCAGACTGGGAGTTCATTTCACCAAAGATGCGTTGCTTGCTCCACAGTGGCCGCCAAATGATCCTGTCGCGTTATTCCAAACGAGGTGAGGGTGTGCGTGCCGGGGTCGTGGTCCAAATTTGTTAATAACTTGCGAAATTACTTAAATTGAGTAAAAACCACATGGCAACGCTGACTCCCCTTGCCACTGGCAGACTATACCCGCCTGTGAAACTTGCGGCGCCTTCGTGACAGCCGTGCGCTGCAAGAACGGAGCGAATACCAAAGGTGTTAAAAAAATTTTTTTTATTGTTTGTTTATGCAGGGCTCATTTGCGGACATTCCACCATGGAGGCCGTGCTCCGTGAGCGGAGGTTTTTTTTTTTGCTTAGCGGCTCTGTTAATGTGCAACTCTAAAACAAACGGTCGTGTAATTTGGGCCCAGGGGAAACGTATCATCCAAAATCTGCCCTGAAACTGCCTAAAGGCTTATTATAGCCAGCCACTCAGATACTAATTCAGGGTATGTGTATTTGTATATATATATAGCACGGAGTGGAAGGCTCATCTTGGGCGGCAATTTCATTTGTTTATATATTTTTCTTTGGGGGGGTGGGGAGAAAAAACGGCCACTTTAAGTCGAACATGAAAGAGAAATGCGGTGAATCGGAATGCCACGCTTGGCTTTTGGTCAGCTCTTGGGGCCCCATGTGTTGCCAAGATCTGGTGGGTGCATGGCCCGCAATTTTTGACTTTGCCTCTCAGCGAGGGACGCCCATTAGCCTGGCCCTGAGATATGCTGTGACCTTGGAATTTGTAGAGGAAAGGTCGAGTTGCAATTACGGCATCTGGGTTTTTTCTGCGCACGGCAGATCTGTCATCGTCACGATCCGTGAGGGCAGAGAGCCCGTAGGTGTCCACTGCACATTTCGTCATTTGTTTCCACTTTCCTCTCCGTCTTCTGCCATTATGCTGAAGTGGTGCCACATCTTTATGGCACCAATCTCTTACGATGTCGTCGTCGTGAAGGCATTCTCTTCTTGGTTCTTTCGGTAAATTCACATAGAAGGGAAATAATAAAATAATTAAATTTAAACATAATAAAATAATATTATATATTATTTTATTATGTTTTATTTTTATTATTAAACATAAAAATAAAACATAATAAAATAATATATTATATTATTTTATTATGTTTTATTTGTATTTTTATTATTTTATTATTTCCCTTCTACGTGACTTTACCGAAAGAACCAAGAAGATTAATCCCTGCAGTCACGAAAGCTTTAAATCGAAATTTAAGACATTCTCTGTTAGGCTTTCCTCCCTTAATTTTTTCCAAACAACGCATTTTTAATGTTCACGTCGTTGTCCCACCCTACACGTGCGTCCAAATAGTGTGCACTGTTGATTTGAAGCTTTCGTGACTCCAGGAATCAATACTCCTTTGGTTCTTTCGGTAAAGTTACGTAGGTAGACAAAATAATACATCACGATGTATCGATCGCAAGACGGTTGCTTGCGTTGCGATCGAAACGTCGTGATCTATTATCTTGTCTACTACGTAACTTTACCAAAAGCACCAAGGGGTATAGTGTGCAGCACTGTTTTTAAGTCTCCGTGACTCTCTGCCATCCAATATAAATTGGTGGCTCAGGGTCTCGGCTCTTTATCGGTTTGTGGAGGGGGCCACGGAAGGTTTTCGCTCATGGGAGTCCTCACCTGCAATGCGGGATGTCAACATACAGGCATCGTCTCGTGTTAAATAATTGCAGTTGTACGACCGTTTGCATGGCATGGGTACGATGTTGCAAACATGTTCTTTGTTTATACATACACAGTTTACACAACTTCCTGTACACACAGCATGCAATGTATAATACTGTACGTATAGTATGTACTGTTTATACAATATATACTGTGTTTATGCTGTATATGTTTATTATGTTCACGTCTTTGTAATACAAACTTCATGGTCTTACATTGCAAACCACACGCATGTTGTGATGATTTGATTTTGATGTAGCGCCTTTCCGATACGCTGGGGCGTCTCGGAGCAGTTTACACCACACCTCGCCTCAAACAATTAAAGGGCACCCCGAGTGTCAGCTGTCCCTGTGGGCCCAAGTTGACTCGGCACCTGGCCTGCAAATGGGCATTCGTCTGCCAGTAGGTGGCGACTATTGCTGCAGACGTGACGTGGTATTTGTGGTGTTTACGGTCATCACGGCTGTGGTGTTAATCGGGGCTGCCGCTGGATTCGAACCGCGAACCTATGCAACAACGCCCCCTACCGCTAGGGGCGTGCCACTGGCGCATCTGAGACACGACACACACATTGCAAACGTGCACCCATTTCAGAATCAGAATATTTATTTATACTGGAGGAATCCGATGAGCTATGACGCTCTTCTTTACACACATGTCCAGTCGGGGCACGGGGTAAGAACTTTTCAACAACAAACAGTACAAGAACACGGTAGTAGTGCAACGTACAAGAAAGGTAAACAAATCACCAAAACCCATACCCAGTGAAGCTAAACTATCCCCATCTTACCAGGCCAAGCCCACTGAGGCATTAACTTATTTTTCAGAAACGACCTGCCCACAAATGACAGCGCAGCAAAGCGGCCCACCATTTGAACATTTCTAGCACCAAAATTATCTAAATAACCTCAATGCATTTTCTGAATGTCGATGGAAAAACCAAAGGACCCGGAGAAAAAAAATCCACGTGACCACGTAGATGCAGACAGCCCGTTCATCCTCGGGGGGCTCGCAAGAGCCGTTTCAAGAGTGGTATAGTTGCAGGGATCCACTTAGATACAGAAGAAACGTGTCCCTCCGGTGTGCATTGCTGTACATCTCCTTGTGCTTGCAGGAAACACATTACGTCGTTTAAGCAAACTTTATTTTCTTTGACTGCTGGGGTATGACTAATGCATAAATGCGCAAAGCGGCTTAACAAGGAGCTGCACTGTTGTGTCACGTAGCCAGTGGTGTGTGTTGACACTGCGAATTTTTACGCGTCGCCTGCTTTGGCATTTCTCCCACAAGAAAGATCAAATCGTTGGCACCACCGCCATTAGGTCATTCCACAAGAGGGCTTGGACCAACTGAAGCGATGGCTCCGGCCGCTTGACGCTCCGTTTACTCTGACCGCTCGCACATCCGCTGAGCCGGCCGGCCCGCTCTGGGACGAGCTCTCTCTCTCTCTCTCGTCGACGCAAGCGCGGCGTTCGCTGTGACCTCACCACCTTGCCGGTCTGGCGGTGGTGGGGGGCAGACGAAGGAGGGCCTTCCTAGTGCGTCCACGCACAACGCTCGCTCCTTCCAGGCAATCGAACTTTGGTCGCCGTGGTCACGGCGCAGCGGGCGTGCTAACTTCCGCGCCGCCGCTCATTTTCAGATGAAATTTTCTGCGTCATTTTTGCCTCTTCCAACCTCCAAGTTGTTCCATTTTGTCCATCTCGGTGTCGTGCCACGTGACGAAAGATCCAGTTGGAAATGTCAGAGCGGTGTGCCCCATGAGAATGGATATGGAAGAGTAATTTTAACAGGACTTGTTAAAAATCTATCGAGTGGGCCTTATTTTAAATAAATATCCAGCAACTTCTTAATCCAACCGTTGATGAGGAGGGCAGAAGGGCAGAACGGGACCGGTTCTGACGTAACTGTGGCTCAGAATCCAACTCGAGTCACTTAGTTCTAAGTGCAGTACGTTAATCACCACACCACCACTCAAATATTGATTGTCACGTGAAAAATAGACTGGTATTTTTAAAAAAGCTCAAAGCTGTAATGTAATCTTGATTTGAAGTTTTCGTGACTGCAGGAATCCATACTCTTTGCTTCTTTTGGTAAAGTCACGTAGGTAGAAAAATAAAATAAAAAATAATATATCACGACGTTTCGATCGCAACACAAGCAGTCGTCCTCAGGCAGAATAAATAATCCAGCAGTGGAACTGCTGAACCAGCGAGAGAGCTGTTACAACAAGAGGTTAAATATGTGGCGAAGGGAAAGCTGGTTCAGCAGTTCCACTGCTAGATTATTTTTCCGCCTGAGGGACGGTCGCTTGTGTTGCGATCGAAACGTCGTGATGTATTATTTTTTATTTTATTTTTCTACCTACGTGACTTTACCGAAAGAACCAAAGAGTATAGCTGTAATGTAGCCAAATCAAGTGCAGAATGGCGTTTAATTAATCTTTTTTAGTCTGGTGGACATTCATTGATGGTGGATCAGAGACCACCAACCTCACTGCACCTGAAAAACCCAGTTTAATGACGGGGCTGCTGGAACCCGGAATTAGGATTTGCGCTTTCAAAACGATGTCGGCTCAGCCCTCTGACCTACCGGGGCCACTCGGCAGCTCCTCCGTATAATGAATGTGAACGCTGCTCGTGATTTACATTTGTAATCCCTGCACAACGTAGAATATGTATTCATTATTGGCCGCTGAAATGTAGGCATCTCTAGGGGGGTCCCCCACGCACGCCCTGACGAATGTTCCTTATTATTCACTTGTTTTCAGTGAAAGCATTGGCGATGTCTTCCTGTGGGGCAAATCGCCTAGGAGAGATTTTTTGTGTGTTTTTGACTATTTTGTCAACATGTAAATCAGGCCCCCTGGTGTTTTATTTCTTTACGGTGGAGTACTCTGATTAAGTTCACATTAGCATGCGACAATGGCGTAAGGAAAATGCAATGCCATACATTTCTGGGTAAATTTTTAATAGGGGGGGGGGGGGTCCTGAGGGTGGATAGAGTGGCGGTGCCATGGTTAGAGTGCTGGTTTTTACCGCGCCGCGCCGTGAACCCGATGAACTGAGCTGAGTTCCCGGCGACGGTCGACATCGGTGGCGAGTGTTGTTTTCACCGGCGCGGGGTCCTCCTGCCCCGCTCCCTCGTCAACCAGAACTGTGACCAACGGGGTGAAGTATAACCAAGCAACCCCCCCCCCACCTCCCCATGACCAAACATGGCATGGGGAGGCCTTCATCCAGCAGTAGATCGACAAACATTGTTATCTATCAAAATAGAGTTAATCTTCTTGGTTCTTTCGGTAAAGTCACGTAGAAGGGAAATAATAAAATAATAAAACTAGAACATAATAATATACAATTCTCACGACGTTTCGGCCACAACGCAAGCAGCCGTCCTCAGGTGAAGAACAGGTCTGTTGGAAATACAGCGTCTGAATGAAAACCACCAAGCTTGGCAGCGTATATAATATACGCTGCCAAGCTTGGTGGTTCTTCACCTGAGGACAGCTGCTTGCGTTGTGGCCGAAACGTCGTGAGAATTGTATTTTATTACGTTTTATTGTTATTATTTTATTATTTCACTTCTACGTGACTTTACCGAAAGAACCAAGAAGATGAATTCCTGCAGTCACGAAAGCTTTAAATCGAAATTCAAAATAGAGTTGCAGGTAAAGGTGCGTGCGTAGCCAGGCTGTGGCGTGCCAGGGGTACGGGTGAATCTCAATTAACACCGTGGAATTCCCTGGAACAAGACGAAAACAAAGCAGGCCCTTGCGGCAAGCATCACGGCCCCGATGGGCTTGCCCCTGTTGTGATAAATGAGCATGCGGGTTAGGGGCTATAAACAACGCCTTGCGGTACGCGAGCGTGAAATACTCCACCCAATTAAATAATTTTCATGTCCACAGTTGCTTCGGTCCGTGCCTCCTTATATGCACTGTTTGCCGAGCTTGTATCCATTCCGTTGATCTCTTTTGCCCGAGGTGTTTGTGTTGATTGTTCTAATTATACATTATGAAAAACAAGTATATATCATCAAAATTGGTGGTGTGCTTTTGCAAAGCTGAACTTGGTAATGCAAATGGACACAATCGACAACACTGTGACGGCAGAGCTGCGGTTAAACACCTGATGGTGCTAGGTGTAATCTACAGCGAAACTTAGAATGTAAACTTGTCAGAATTTAGCTTTTTAACAATAGTCAATTTGGAGTGATGTGTTTTGCCCGTGATGTGACAACTTGATTTGATTTTCCCTGTTGGGTGAAGGAGGGCACAGCTGAAAATTGCCATGGTACCGACACGATCTAACCCAAAAGTTGAATAATTACTGTACTGTGGCCTCAACAAGAAAGCTTTCAATCATTGCGCACTACCTGCTGCACCACACTTGTTCAGAAAGGGCCATTAATTAAGAGGACGGAGAGACGCGTGCCTGGAATTACAATGAGAAGATGGAAAGAGGAAGACATGAGAGGTGGTGGTGGCTTGGTGAAGGCCTTCATCCAACAGTGGATTGACCATGGCTGATGATGATCAAGATAACACTCATCCATTAAAGCTCATTTTGGATCATCAGCATCTGTGATTTAATCGGACATTATGGCAGCAGTGTAGGCCTAAGCGATGTTGGAAGTCGCCGGGGTTGGGTCGGGATGTCCCCTTGATTTTACCATCACCCGACGCTCTTGAGAAATAAACCCCCTTGTTGAATTGAGGCGACAGAACTGGGAGGAATTAACTGGGATTTCGTTGGCATTGATGAGGTGAGTAGGAAAGGGGGGAGCTTCCGAGATTTTTAAAGCTTGGCAGCATTGTCTGTCAAAGAGGGAGAGTTGACAGTATTACGGAGGCATGGAATTCTTAGTCTGTCCAGGAATAATTTAGCAAATGTATGCATTGTTTTACATTGCTGCATTGTTGCTTTGCATTTTGTTATATAATATTCTCGAGAATGCTCCTCGCTTGCTGGCCTCACTATCTATTAACCCATCATGACCCAATACATTTAAATTGTATATATATTTGATCTTTGGCACTGTGCACGCATTTTAAATTGTAGTCTATATTTTCCTAAAGTTATTTCAATTGTGCTCTCAGCATCGTGTCACGACACGGGGAAATTTGCATTCAGAGCTCGCTTAGAAAGCCGTGCAACATTGCGCCCATGTTAGAGAGCGGCCTGTGGAAGGTGATAACATAGAACTACTTCTGAGGCCTCTTTAAGTGCACTTCCTCAATTGATGGTGCCACCGTTCACTTATTCCGTTCAACGATTTTCCTCCAAATTGTGATAAAGAATTCCCATTTACATATTTAGGCCTCGGATGTGTAGTGTGTAATATTAAGTGCAAAAAATAAATGAATTTTTTTCTTTTTTTGCTGCGGTCATCGGTGACGAGTCTCGGACCGTCATCTCGCCCCGACCTGAGCACCTAGCTTCACCTTGAGTGGCTGCCTGCATTTGAATTCAAGATTTCACAACGTGTCAGAGCTCAGTGCAAGCCACCTATATTTCACGTCATTTTCAATGCCGCTGTGTTTTTATCGCTGTTGGCAGTTATATTCATATTTTTACTTTCCGCTGAACAGCAAAACACATCTTTCCCATAATCCCTATACGGCCAACTTTCCCAGAACGCGCACCATCTTGTCAGATGTTGGAAGCCTGGGCCTGGTGAAGTGCTTGGATGGGTGACCACCGTGCACAACAGGTGTTATAGGCTGCGACGCTACGTCGTGCTCAACAGAGGTCATGGGCGGAGTTTTCAGGGGGGGGACACATATTCTTAGGTTTTTTCTGTAAGTCACGTAGGTAAAAAATTAAAATTAATAAAAGTAAAATATAAATAAAATAAAAATCACGACGTTTCGGAGGCAACACAAGCTTCCGTCTTCAGGTGGAACCGTCACAGCACGATAGCTCACTTGATACAGCTATCGTGCTGTGACGGTTCCACCTGAAGACGGAAGCTTGTGTTGCCTCCGAAACGTCGTGATTTTAATTTTATTTTAATTTTACTTTTATTAAATTTAATTTTAATTTTTTACCTACGTGACTTTACCGAAAAAACCTAAGAATATGAATCCTTGCAGTCACGAAAGCTTCCAATCTAGAATTCAACTGGAGACCTTTAATTTATTTTAAGCAGTTTAAAATAAAAGATTGTGAATTAATTATTTGTATGCATTTTGCGATTCCTGATGCGTGGGACGCAGCAAACCCCTGCCGCCCCCCCCCCCCCCCCCAAATATAGAAGTCAAACGCCGCCTATGGCAGAGGTCGAATGCGGCAATTTCCATGCAATTTTTGTTCATCTTCTGCTGGGTGAGGCCCTCACCGTGCCGCAAGCTTCGTGGTGGGGTTCATTTAACCATACTTCACCATGCCGGTCAGTCCGGGTTGGTGATGGTGACCGAGCATAGATGTGAGCATAGGACAGTACAACTATGGATTTTTGTCGCTCTGCGCTTTGCTGCTCACAGCGTAGGCTCTTGTAATGTTAAATTTCGATTTAAAGCTTTCGTGACTGCAGGGATTCATCTTCTTCGTTCTTTCGGTAAAGTCACGTAGAATGGAAGTAATAAAATAATAAAAATAAAACATAATAAAATAATTCTCACGACGTTTCGGCCACAACGCAAGCAGCCGTCCTCAGGTGAAGACCAGGTCTGTCGGGGAGACAGTGATCGGACAGCTGTCTCCCCGACAGACCTGGTCTTCACCTGAGGACGGCTGCTTGCGTTGTGGCCGAAACGTCGTGAGAATTATTTTATTATGTTTTATTTTTATTATTTTATTACTTCCCTTCTACGTGACTTTACCGAAAGAACCAAGAAGATCTTGTAATGTTGTTATTGTCGGTCTGATGCTGCCCATTGCTGGGCAAAGGGGGGCTCCCCATTCTCTCCCCAGTCCTCTCCTTCCCAAGTGCCTCCTGTCCAGTTGTGGCCCGCTGGACTGGGATGTCATCTCGCTGCTGCTGTGCCCTCCGCTGTCTCCCTCTCTGCCTCCCTCCTCTCACTCCACTCCGTCGTTAACTTTGTCGCTCGGTGGCGAGATGTCATCTACCTCGCCTGGTATGCAGGAGGTCGCGGGTTCGATTGCGGCCCTTTACGCCCGTTGTATGTTTGGAGTTTGCTTGTTTCTCTCTCCCCGTGGTCGCGTGGATTGCTCTCCCTCCACGTTCAGAAACATGCATTTGGAGTATTTGGCTGCTATAAATTTCCACGTGATGAGCCACTTCGTTGAGCTATCATTTGTGGCCAGATCACTTCTGAAAAAGAACTACATAGTTCAGCGGGCCTTACCTGGTAAAATAAAAAATAGTTTCGTTTTTAGTGCTGCCACATTGCAAATCCATTTGTATTTCTTTAACAGCAGCCTCAGTGACACCCCTATTCGTCATTTTATTTCCACCATTCCAAAATCCCTATCTCTTTGATGCGTACAATGCACAGTACGGCGTCAGGCGGCGTATGACGGCGGGTGGTGACCCGTGGAATGCTCACGGCGGTGTTTCACTCTTCCTTTGTCTGCAGTCGGAGCTGATCAAGAACGTGAGTGGCCTGGAGAAGCCCTTCCTCTTCACGAGGCACGTCCACTTCCTCGACTTCACCAGGTGCTCACCCCCCCCCCTCCCCCCCCGGGGCTCCGGACCGCTCCGTTCGTTGCCAGCGTGTAAATTCATTTTCACTAGGAAGTTGCCCAAGCCCAAGCCACAGCAGCGCGCGCACGTGTTTATCGTTCTGGAGGTTTAGCGTAAATGTACGAATATACGTTGAACTTCTTTCGCACCGTACGTAGCCAACCGTGCTAATCGGAGGTGACGGCTGGGGGGGAAGGACAACAAACTAAACACGAAAGACTGAAGAAGCCAAACTAAAGGAACGTATTTCAGACCTTAAGAAGAAGTGAGAGAAACTTCCAAAGAAATGTCCTTGACGTTTGCCTTGTAAATGATTTATGTTGCAGGCTTGTGAGTGGTATGAGGCCGTATCACCCCGCGCATAAACAATGTGGCTTTTATTTTCTAAAATGGGAGCCCTGGATTTGAACCTAGTGCTGGATTTGAACCAAGAATCTCAAAGGTGCTGGGCTCAGAGCTCTGACATTGGCATAAGCATTTCTGTTCCTTGAGTCACTTACAAATTCCTCCCAATCTGCCCTTAGAAACCTTCACAAAAACCGACAGGCAAGCGAAAACAACGTGGACACAAACAAACCAACGCGTTGGAGCTGTGTAAATAAACAAGCGCTCTCCGCCACACGCAAGCACCTTGATTGGTGCCCGTTCAGCAGCAGTAGAATCAAGAACCGCACTTTATTTCTTGTTTACAATGTACGTTCAAGCTGGTCACGTGTAACTTTGACAAAGCACCCGGCGTGCACATCGGAAGGTCGTGAGTTCAACACCTGGTCGGGGGGGGGGGGCAGAGGGCGGGTTAATGCACACCCACAATCCTGGCAGGTTTCATGAACAACAAAAATTCGTATGCCACTTTTTCTTTCAAAGACGTTCATATTTAACGCTTCCGTGACTGCAGGGATTCGTCTTCTTGGTTCTTTCGGTAAAGTCACGTGACTCTATCGAAAGAACCAATAAGACGTTCATCTTGTATTGATCCGCGGATGGACTTGCCTCTGCCCTAAGAATGTATAAATTAAAATCACTGGGGTCAGGTACAGCGGCAAAACATGAGCACCCACCCATTGATCGGCATGCGCCCATCCTGTGGCCGCACTCGGAAAAAACAAACCGGGCAGCAGCATCTCATGGGTGGGGTGGGGGCGGCTCCACAAAATATCAGCTCAGATTCTAAACAACAACAATGAGCTCATCGTCACAAATACAATCGTTATCTTTTTATCTACAGCTTGCCTGCAGCCGTCTTGTCTCACCCCGCAGTGTCTGTCACCTGTCACCATCCTGGTTTGTGTCCGCCCCCCATTCCTGCCTCATCTGCTGCAGCCCCCCATCTCGTTGCACCTCCGTCTCGCGTTGACATCTCTCTCATTGCACTCCACTTCTCTCTCTCTCTCTCATACCCATCTCTCTTCTCCCCATCTCTTGAGGTCTCTGTATCTCGACTGACGTCTCACTAGAAGTTTTATACATTTTAAAGGAGGTGCCCCCTCGCCCCCACTGGGCTAGCATGGGGGCGGTGGGGTGGTGGGGTGTCGGCAACCAAAACAACAACAAGGGTTTCCATTTGTTTCGAATTTGGTGGGGAAAAAAACTCAACCTTTCAAGAGCCACAATGCACTGTGATTAATGCGAGAGGGTGGCCATTGGTAAATGACTGTCACGAAGCAGCAGTCCTCAATGAGCCGCACGCAGCTCCAGAGCTGCAGGTTGCCGATCCCTGCCCACGGTAAACTGGACTTCCATGGTGAACTGGACTCCGATGGTGAACTGGACTTCCATGGTAAACTGGACTTCCATGGTACACTGGACTTCCTTGGTAAACTGGACTTCCATGGTGAACTGGATTTCCATGGTGAACTGGACTTCCATGGGGAACTGGACTCCCATGGTACACTGGACTTCCATGGTGAACTGGACTTCCATGGTGAACTGGACTTCCATGGGGAACTGGACTCCCATGGTAAACTGGACTTCCATGGTAAACTGGACTTCCATGGTGAACTGGACTTCCATGGGGAACTGGACTCCCATAGTAAACTGGACTTCCATGGTGAACTGGACTTCCATGGTGAACTGGACTTCCATGGGGAACTGGACTCCCATAATAAACTGGACTCCCATTGTAAACTGGACTTCCATGGTGAACTGGAGTTCTATGGTCAGGGGTCGGCAACCAAAATAACAAAAAGCACAATTTTTTAATTCGAATTTTAAGAGGCCGCACTGCACTCCTCTTAAAGAGTCGCACGCGACTCCTGAGCCGCGGGTTGCCAACCCCCTGGGGCTCGCAAAGCCTCCTCTGCCTTGGCGCTGAAGGTGCTGACGGCAAACAGAGAAAAATCCACGCCAACGCTTCTCCGCTAGGAGAGCCCCAACGAGACTGCCCCTCTGCACGCACAGTTGTCGGCCGTAGGAGATTTCTGGGGAACCTTGAAAGTGCCGCACTATTCTCATTATTTGTGTGTTTGTTCCACGGTGTGTTTGTTTTATTTGATGCCCAGCTTGGCGAGGCCCTTCAAAGGCTGCCCAGTTTGGGGCCTGCCTCAGCCTTATCCCTGCGTGTACTAAAGCAGTCTCACAGCTTGCCTGTCAGCCGGTCACACGTGCTCGAATTTATTCGCTCGTCCCCTTGGACGTGAGGACGACAATCGCCTGCTCTTCTTTCAGGAACTGTTGGTGGGATTTTTTTCTTGTTGCATCGTACGCAAGGCCGAGTCCTTTTTGTACCCACGTCCTCCGCGTGTGTTCTCTGAAACGTTCGTGCCACGCCGCACGCGCTGGGCCGACCACGGGGAGCGGGGCCGGTGACCAGCGAGAACGCCGTGACCGACGCGCGCACTCGCAGACGGACAATTTAAGTTGTCATCAATGTTTCGAGCGTGGATTTACCGAGTGCCAACGCCCCACGACCATTATCTCGAGCTGCAAGGAGGGTTGGGTGGTGGGGGTGTTAATTGTGAGAGCCTGGGAAGAGGGAAGAGGGAGGAGGGAGGAGGAGGGAGAAGGGGGAAGGAGGAAGAGGGAGGAGGAGGACATCACAATGGAGGAGTGATGAGATCGCTTCGTAGCAGCGTTGATGCCCACATTACTGAGTGGAAAATAAAATAAACAAATGACTGGAGCTTGGGGGGGGGGAGGGGGAGGAGGGGTTGTGCGTGCTTCCAATTAACATTAAGACACATTGATTACGCCGCTCAATTTGCATATCCCTTAAATTAAACAAATGTAATCGTTTCCACCACACTTCATTTGGGCTATTAAAAAAAAAGCAGCACGTGTGATTGTTTTCAAATGATGTGTTATGTGCGTGGAATGCAGCTGAACTTTGAATTGTAGGAACTGGAGCGTTGGGGAACGCCCCCGCTTTCCTCAGCAGATGAAAATAATCGTCCCCGGCGTGTTTTCGGGTTGTGCCGCATTTTTTCTTCGGCACGGTGCCCGACGTTACGCTCCGCGTCCTCGGAGCTTCTTTGAAATCATTAGAGAGCTACACAGCAAAGACAAAGATCCCTCCCGTATAGCCTCAACAGGCTGTTGGGACGCAGAACGGCACACGAGGGGGTGGGTGGCCAGCACCACACCCGGCCACCTTTGTCTCCCCGACGGTGATGTTTACACACAGCACCAGGTAGCCATTTGAGGCTGAGTAGACCTAGGGGAGGCACAGGACCGGTTCAGATAATTGCCACTGGTGTTGGCCGTCGAACTCTGGTCGCGGGTTTGTCTTGGAGTACGTTAACCGCTGCGCCACCGCTCCCCTACTCGGCACAACCGCGAACTCATACGCAGCGGGCAATGAGACTGTTCAGAGTAACCTGGCATGTCACGGATTCATTGGTACGGATCGATTCTTACACTCAACGCGACACGCGTCAGAGTGTGCGTGTGTACGTGTGTATGAATTCCTTTTGACTTACGCAGGTTTCAAACTCAAATTGAATAGTAATTTCGTGTTCTTCTGCGCTCGTTCCACCTTGTATGTATGTTGAACTTATCTCGCCAAACCCGCACTGTGGTCAGATATCATTCGCAGCCCACAGTACGTGCCCTTGTCCAGCAGCGAATGGACAATAACGGTCCGTACCTGTGCGTATATTCCCGCATACCTCTAGTTAAGCGGAATTTATTAGACGCAAAGAACGAGGCAGAGGAATGTACTCGAGAAGTGGGCAAAGCAAACGAGACGCTGCCTAACGAGATGAACAAGTATCGACCCTTCGAATTGAATTCTGGTCCTAAATCATCCTGAACGGCGTAGCTTGTCGGAGATCTACGATTTTTTTTGCAGCTGACATTATGGTTCCCGTTGAAGCATTGGGTTTACCGTATAAATTGCACACATTTTATTCTGACTTCCCGTATCTTGTCCTGACGATGCTTGACATAGTTTCGAGTGAAACGTCGCGTCCAATTGCCACATTTCGGCGTGAGAATAGTCGCTCAACTTAACCGGTGCGCTAGCTGAAGCAACAATTCGTAATCTCAGCACGTGTTGCTTATATCAGAACTATCCAGCTTTTGCCGTACATACGCACGCACTTATGTTTAAAAAATACGACGGCAGCGTGAATGACAACAAAGGCTGGTGGGTTACTTCATTCCCTCTGTGTGTTGGTTGGAAGCCATTTGCGCAAACACACAAGTCTGAATAAACAAACACAATTACATGTTAGGAATCGTAAATTCGGGTAACCAATTAGATTTATTTACTTGAATTGCAGTGGGGAGGTGATGACGTTGTTGTTGTTGCTGTTGCATCTGTTTATGAATTGTTTGTGTGCGTAACTGTTTATCCGTTTCCAACTTAAAATTGCACACAACAGCTTGGGCTGAACGTTTTTGGTTCACCTGCAATGATTGCCCTTGGCATTTCCGCCCTGGTGTGTGTGAGCGTGCGTGTGTGCGTGCGTGTGTGTGTGCGTGCGTGTGCATGCATGTGTGCGTGCGTGCGTGTGTGCGTGCGTGCGTGTGTGTGTGCGTGTGTGTGCATGCATGTGTGCGTGCGTGTGTGTGTGCGTGCGTGTGCATGCATGTGTGCGTGCGTGTGTGCGTGCGTGTGTGTGCGTGCGTGTGTGTGTGCGTGTGTGTGCGTGCGTGTGTGTGTGCGTGTTTTTCCTTCCCGTTAGCAACCTTGTAGTGCCATTGCCCCATCTTTATTTACGAACCCTGCCTAATCACACGATAGCCAACTGCATTAGCATGCCACCGACTCATTAGTGCGGTCGCCTTTTTTAAAAACATGTATACATAATGTGATTAGTTATGTTTCGTTCGTTACCCCCCCACCACCCGCACCTCCCGATAGGCACGGTTGGCTACGTTACGGTGGTGCGAAATAAGTTCAACGTGCATATCTATGCGCCCCACGTTTTGTGGTAGATGTTTGCCAAAACGATACTGAATTAACCATTTGTTTTTAATCCAGACAGTTGTAAACATTCAGCCACCAGACGAGTGCAAGAAGACAAGTGGTGTAATGCTGTTCAAGATAAGACTTGTTCATTTATCGGTTGGCAGGGCGGTGGCGTTGTGGTAACCGCAAGAAAGGTTCTGCGTTTTAATCCCTAACTTGGGCATGGAGTTTGTGCGTTATTCCCCCTGTTCTGCGTAGGTTTTCTCTCGGTTCTCTGGTGAGTTAAAAACCACGCACGCAATGTAGTTGCTGTTCAAGTTCATTTATTAGGTATAGCCCTGTGAGCCATTCGGCTCTTGAATCGGGTGCAACCGCAACAAACAAAAAAACAAAAACATGAACAAGAAACATCTTAAAGTGACTATGCAACAACTGAAAATCCAGGGAAAAAAAACCAGCAAAAATTCCAGAAAATAGCACCGTACACGCCAAACATCCCAATGTGGCAGGACCCTCCTGAGAAGAGAGAGAGTCTTTTGGACTCGGCGTGGCGTCGTTGAGTAAATGGCTCCCTATTGAATTTCGATTTAAGGCTTTCGTGACTGCAGGGATTCATCTTCTTGGTTATTTCGGTAAAGTCACGTAGAAGGGAAGTAATAAAATAAGAAAAATAAACATAATAAATTAATATAATAATATAATAAAATTACCCAATATAGTAAAATAATAAAATAATATGATATAATAAAATAATATGATATAATTCTTTTATTTTATTATCTTTTATTTTTATTATTTTATTATTTCCCTTCTACGTGACTTTACCGAAAGAACCAAGAAGATGGCTCACTATTGCTCGGTAACTCTTCACGCGTTCAGTTTTTTGTAGGTATCTCCGTATTCACTTCTAACTTTTAAAATTGACGACGGCGGCTTACTGGAGCGAACGTTTAAACTCCACGATGCCGGTTGTGCACCGCGCTTCTCCGAAGGGGACAACAAAACGTCCACCGCCGCTTTGCCAGTGGCCGTGGGAGTTTTATTTTCATAGCCGATGCCAGAGGAAATGTCAGCGACGCTCAACGCGCCCCCAGCCTCCTCCCCGTGCTGCCGGTCGCGGTGAAACGGCGCGCCGCCTCTCCGCACGAGATACTCGCCCAGAGACCGCTTCCTTCCTGCGGTACAGTGTCACCATCTGTCAGACGGGGCGACACGACTTCCGCGAGCTGACTTGTGGGACTGCCAAAACGTGTGGCCGTTTTATATATTTTTTTAAAAGAACGTACTCCCGTGGGACTTTTCTATTTTGTACCTTTTTTTTCTTCCCTTTCTGCCACTGCCACCCCCCACCGCCCCCCCCAATTGTATCCCGATGTTGCTATTGTTACTGCGTCCATGAGATGAGGAACTCATCCGTGACTCCCCCAGAGCGGCGCGACCGTTTGCGTTCGAGAACGGGACGGCTCCGCGGAAGCGGAGGCGACAGAGCTACCCCTGAGAACCCTTCGCGTGTAAAGGGCAGCACCTTCTTGCGCGCACTGCTCCCGAGAAGTAACGTGCGTTGCATCGCGCGCGCTTTCAGATGCGCTTTTGCGGTCGTCTGGAACGCTCTTCCTTCCGATATTAGGAAGCTGCTGGAGCTATGCATTTTTAAATCATCATCTAGATTGACAAACTAATTTTTTGTTAAATATTTTTTCGTGTTTAATTTGTTGCCTTTCCCCCGCACCCCCAATTAGCACGGTTGGCTACGTACGGTGCGAAAGAAGTTCATCAACGTGCACACATTATAGTCAAGCTGACATCTCAACTCCCAGAGCTGGAATGCAGCCAAATTCAGCGCAGAACCAAACGTTACGCGATGGGTCATTAGTGGCCGAGCTGAAACCACCAACTCACGACACTTGACGATCTAGTACCCAGTTTAACCGCAGCTGTTTGGCTGGGCTCGAATCCAGGGTCTCAGCAGTGACTTTGAGCTGCCACCTTCAAATTTGCGTGGAGTTTTTACAGAAGGTGCCATTCGTTGCTCTCACTATAACCTCCTCCCTCTCTCTCTCGCTTGCTCGCTCGCCTCTTTCACCGTTGTGATCCCAGCGCAGGGCCGTATTATCCAGTAGGCGACAGTAGACACTGTGTCTATGGCCTACAAAAACTAAAAGAGCTAACGATTTTTTTTTTATTACCCTGTTTTTTTGTTGTTTGTCTGGTCTAAAAGGTAACCAAGATGTCTTCTTGAATAAGTATATTCATATAGCAAGGATATGCACAGTGTATAGATACACAGAGGCAGAGTCATGTCAATTGTGTTTTTTCATAAGGTGAGAGAAACTAACATGAACTTTTCGAGATTTTTTGCATTTCAAAATTAGCAAATAACAAAATCACATGGTGTTTTTCGCAGAATCTCATTCTCAATAGAGCGGCGTTGTTGTGCTACGCGTGAAACAAGCGAGCGGCAGCGGCGGTAGTAGTAGTAGCATGGGCAGCAGCAGCAGTATCACCTGTAGATTGTTATCACTAAGGCCTACGAAACAGAAGTTCCTATGGTCTACAAAAATATCCTTAATCGGGCCCAGTGTGGTGCCTTCAATAATCACCCTTCTTAGTATGCACACTCTGCTGTGTGTTTGTGTTTTTTGTTACAGTTGCTTCCATCATGTGTGGCTCAGTTTCCACGGCATCGTCTTTATTCAATCATCATTAATAAATGAGGGATGCTGCAGGAGTGTGATAGTGAGCACACTTAACGTACAACCCAGAGGTTACCGATTCAATCTGAACTCCTGGCGCGGAAGCTGCATTGACGGTTCAGGTTTCTTGAACGGTGGCTAGGAGATGTTAACTACCTCGCCTGGTATGCAGGAGGTCGTGGGTTCGATCCTAACCCCGACGCCTCCTGTATAGTAAAACCTTGGATTGCGAGCATAATTCGTTCTGGAAACGTGTTTGTAATCCAAAGCACTCGTATATCAATATCAGTTGTGATCACGTGACGCTCGGCAGACAAAGCGTATACACGTGCGACTCGTATTGCAAGACCTCGCTCGTTTATCAAATTAATATTTATTAAAACATTTTGCTCGTCTTGCAAAACACTCGCAGACCTAGTTACTCGCAATCCAAGGTTTTACTGTATTTGGAGTTTGCGTGTCTCTCTCCCCGTGGTCGCGTGGATTTTTCTCCCGGGTCCCCCGGGTTTTCCCCTCCACATTTAGAGAATCAACGTCACACGTTTAGAGTATTTGGCTGCGATACATTTCCACGTGATAAGCCACTTCGTTGTGCGATCAATTGTGGCCAGGTCGCATCTTTAAAAGGGCTGTATAGCTCAGTGGGCTTTACCTAGTAAAATAAAAAAAATAAACATATTTTAAGAAATAGTTTCTTAAACGCTTCCACCTCTCTCCACTGAGCAGACTTAAATGTGTTCAGAAGTTGAGTTTATATTTTCTATCGCTTTTCTTTTCCCCCCATTGAAACAAGAGCCCGGTACAGAGCGAGAGTGACAGGCAGGGGGGGGGGTGGTGTACAGACATCCAGCGAGTGACAAATCCTGGGGGTCAGGTATCCACGGGGTAGGGACAGCGTTCACTGACCTACTCGCGTAGGAGGGGGAGGGGGGGGGTCAACGATCGGAAAGTTTATTTTAAGTTTATTTCATTTAAAGTTTCTTTCCCAACTGAGTAAAGGCCCCATTGAGCTTAAGAAGTGACTTTTACAAGGGGCGACTCGGTCGGCAGATGACACCGCAGTGAAGTCTGCCGTCAGCTCGCGTTTACAGCGGTAAAGTTTGGGTATTGCCACCAAAAAAAGAGAGGGCAGAGTAACCCTCCAGAGAGGGGGTGGGGCTCTCTTAGAGCCTCCCTCTGACGAAGCCACGTCCGCCAGCGGTGGCGTGAGCACAGCCATTGCAGGGCTGCTCCTATAACTCGCGTGCGGTCACGTAGCGAGTCAACGTGCGCTCGGACGGGAGTTAAAATAGCCGGGAGTAAAAAAACACGCCAGCAATTAGTGAGAGGTTGTATTTGTCAGAAACAGTTTTTTAAAAATGCTTTTTTTTTACTGCTGCTCATATATAGTTTAACGACGCTTGACAATGCCCCATACATCAATTATTACTTTGAATAACCCTCCGGGTATCCACCTGCCAATCATTCACAATCATTACGGATGTGCGGTAACTGGCAAGCCTTTGAAAATAATAACGTTTATGTAATACTCAAAGGGTTCGGATGTTTAATTTTTTTTATTGATATCTTCTTTTCTGTACTTAATGCATTGCCAGTGATTGTTAAATTGACTTGGAAGCATTTATTTATGGGACGAGTAAGTGCAGTAGAGTGAATGATTATCATTACAGAAAGCCTCATTCATTTGGCCTCAGCTAAAATTACTTCCCAGCAATAAAAATTTCGCAATCATTTGGATGTGCAGTGTGTATGTGTGCAGTGTTTTGGATGTACCCTATGTATGTGTGGATGAATAAATGTATGCACTGCATGTGGCACACACACATGTGTGTTCTGTATTTGGGATGTGTTCCTGATTTTAACATAAACATTTTTTTGCGAAAAAATAATAATCATAAATTGAGCCGAGATACGACATTTGAGATTATCTAATTGCATTCTTTTGTTCCGGAGTGGTCGGAAAATTGTACGTCATAATAAGTGATGTAATTTCATACTCTTTGGTTCTTTCGGTAAAGTCACGTAGGTATAAAATAAAATAAATCGCGACGTTTCGGGTGCAACATCAGGTGGGAAAACATGGCCTGCTGCTGATGCAGACTGTTTTAAAACAGTGATGATGGACGCTTGTGTTGCGCCCGAAACGTCGTGATTTATTTTATTTTCTACCCACGTGACTTTACCGAAAGAACCAAAGAGTATGGATTCCTGCAGTCACGAAAGCTTCAAATCAAGATTGATGTAATTTCTTACATCACTTAAGCGCTTATCCCACTGCAGGTGGTGCCACGTGGTGTCACGTGGTATCAGGTGGCTTCACATACACGTGCTGTGTCCTGGAAGGCGGCTTTTTCCGTAGGTACTGAACCGTATTCTCTCGGTTAAAAAAAAACCACACACGCGCACCTTTTTTATTTTCAAAATCATCCAAAAGTTTTTGGGTGCGTCTTACTTTCCAGAGAGCCGTATAATCCAAGAGACGTGGTATACGAGCCCACGTCTAGGATTTCATCAAGTATATGCGCGTCGATTTTAGATGTATTGCAGAGTTTTTATTTCTGAGGTGATGCGGGCTGCCGATTTATCGGCAAAGCTTTTGACGGGCCGACACCTGCTCTCTATTTATAAAAGCCCCCGCGGGGGGCCAGGCATTTAAACGGTAGCGGCACAGCGTTCTAAAAAAAAATACTGAGATTTTGATTTCCCCTCCTTGAATCACGGCTGCTGAGCGCAGGGCCCAAATAACCCAAAACGTCAAGCGGCCAGCAACGAAAAGCGGCACATTGAGGGCTTAAACAAAGAACCAAATGGCATCGTGTGCAGAGTCGCCGTCGTTACTGCCGCCACGTTTTCTAACCTAACCCTCCCGCCAGATCCCGTGGCTTTTGCCGAGCAGGCAAGCGCCCTCCAAAGAATTGCCCGATCACCGGTATCCCGCCGGGGTATTTAATACACGAGAGTTCGCGCGTTTCTTGAGTTGAGCGAGGGCTTTGGCGACTTGTGGGGTGGGTGGGTGGTGCGGAGGAAAGAGGCAGTGGGAGGGGACACTGAGGTCGACGTGGAGACGTGTGAAGAAAGAAACAGCAAAGTGTTGTGACAGGCATCGTGGTGAGTGGGTGAGCGTGTGAGTGGGTGAGCGTGTTGATGTGACCTGCAGTGTGGTGAGTGGGTGGGTGGTTGAGTGTGTGGCTGTGACCTGCAGTGTGGTGAGTGGGTGGGTGGGTGAGCGTGTCATTGTGACAGGCATCGTGGTGAGTGGGTGGGTGTGCGTGTCGTTGTGACCTGCAGTATTTGGCGGTGGTTGAACCGTGTGCACGGTGAGACAGGACAGTCGGTGTCCGGTACACCGAATCCTCAGCATGGGTGGAGGAATCCGCGTGAATTTCGTGGAAAGACTAACAATGGTCGTAGCTCGCGAATCTCCCAGTCTCCACTCCCGGGAAATGTTGATACGCATTTCAGGAGAATGGGTGTGGGGGAATTATATTCTGGAGCTCAGCTCCGGGCAGCTTTGCCCTGGTAGTGGTGAAAAATAATGACAACGAGGCGACTGACCGCCGGTGAGTGACTGAGCGTGTGAATGAGCGAGTGAATCTGTGAGTGGCTGAGCGAGTGAATCTGTGAGTGACCAAGCGAGTAACTGAGCGAGTGAATCTGTGAGTGACCGAGCGAGTGAATCTGTAAGTGACTGAGTGAGTGACTGAGCGAGTGAATCTGTGAGTGACCGAGAGCATGACTGAGCGAGTGAATCTGTGAGTGACCGAGAGCGTGACTGAGTGAGTGAATCTGTGAGTGACCGAGTGAGTGACTGAGCGAGTGAATCTGTGAGTGACCGAGCGAGTGACTCAGCGAGTGACTGAGCGAGTGAATCTGTGAGTGACCGAGCGAGTGGCTGAGCGAGTGAATCTGTGAATGACTGAGCGAGTGAATCGGTGAGTGACTGAGCGAGTGAATTGGTGAGTGACCGAGCGAGTGGCTGAGCGAGTGAATCTGTGAGTGACTGAGCGAGTGAATCGGTGAGTGGCTGAGCGAGTGTATATGTGAGTGATCGAGCAAGTAACTGAGCGAGTGAATCTGTGAGTGACCGAGTGAGTGACTGAGCGAGTGAATCTGTGAGTGACCGAGCGAGTGACTCAGCGAGTGACTGAGCGAGTGAATCTGTGAGTGACCGAGCGAGTGGCTGAGCGAGTGAATCTGTGAGTGACTGAGCGAGTGAATCGGTGAGTGGCTGAGCGAGTGAATATGTGAGTGACCGAGCGAGTGACTGAGCGAGTGAATTTGTGAGTGACCGAGTGAGTGACTGAGCGAGTTAATCTGTGAGTGACCGAGCGAGTGACTGAGTGAGTGAATCTGTGAGTGAGCGAGCGAGTGGCTGAGCGAGTGAATTGGTGAGTGCTGGATCATGAGTCGCCCCAGTGGCCCTTATGCCCCTGGCTAGTAGAGACGAGGGGGGGTTGTACTGTAGGCCACAGGTCACGGCTCCTTCGCTCCGCTTCCACCCCCCGCCGAGTGCCCTCGACCAGACTGCACCGTCAGTGCCACCACTTCGTGTCCCAGTTGCGGTGACCATCTCCTGTTCTTGTGCAACGATGGCGATCTGCCAGCTGCCTCCGCAGTCCTAATACAGACGGCCCTCACAGTGCCCCCCACCCCACTCCTCTCGGTATGAATGTGTGTGCGAATTTAGTGCCCGATTGTGCCGCGTGAGTTGTAAAAAGGGCATCTTTAAATGGATCGCCCCCAATGAATGTAACAGGGTGATCCGTTTATAGATACTCCACAAAATGCGAGAGGAGAAATTACGTTTGAAAATGGCATTCTCTATGAAAGCCTCCACAGGCTACACCTATTCCGTACCCGCGAATCTCGATACGGACACTACATCTCTTAACACCCCTCTGTAAGGCTATTGGAGCGGTATCTTCTGTCACACGTCATTCAATCGCCTGTATATCCGTGTGTGCGCTACATTTTAGTTCAATAGTCACCCTACGTCAGTCTAACGTTTCTCTAACTTAAGCTGTAATTGTACCATGATCGGTCGAAACATCATCTGCCCGAGCTGACTCGTGTCACAGGGAATGGTAAAGTTTAACGTAGATTTGTGTCCGCAATATTTTCGATACCTCAATTGTTTTTACTTCTGATTTCTACGTTACTGAGAGCTCTACTTTATTTTATGTTACTTTTGTCAGTTTTGGTGACCCCAGGGTCACCGTCACAACGAGACTGTGCTGGCATGTTTGAGTTCTCACCACGGTTCAACAAATTCAACTTGAAACCCGAAACCTGCAGAGTTAAAAGAAAGAGGATCCACACTCTGTAGCTACAGCTACAGTTATTTTGCTGTCCATTTTTTACACCTGATGAAGGAAGCTCGTGTTGCCTCCGAAACGTCGTGATTAAATTTAGTTGTTTTCAATTATTATATTTTATTGATTGTTTTACCTACGTGAAAGAGGATCATTGGAGATCGGCAGGGCATCTACGAATGTGTCAATCTGCACGCCTCTGGGCCGTTTCGCGGATCACTGTTCACTGCGGAGTGGTTGGTCCACTGCTTGGAGCGCCACGCACTACGGACCCGGCCACCTCGGTTCGATTCCCAGCGTGAGCTAACATGAGTGGTGAGCGATATCTGAACCGTGGCCGAAGTCGCTCCTCGCCAACCGGCACTCACCACCAGCATGGTGAGCCACCATGACTCACGCGGCGTAGAGGAAGCCTTCATCCAGCGGTGGATTGACTTTTTATGTTTCATGTAAAATTTCATTATTGCTGTTTTACACAATTTTCTCAAATAAGCTCTGCGCGTGTGTGCGTGCGCGCGTATGTGTGTGTGCATTTTACGAATCCTGCAGCATTTCGTACGGTTCGTTGATGAAAGCGATAAATCAACTGCTCCAGCTGTGGGCACAGCTCATGGGAAAAATAAAACGGGAGAAACGAAGTGGATGGTGAAACGAACGCAAACGAACAGCACGGGAGGAGGCATTTGCTTGTTGTGCAAACGCGCGGTGGATGCTCATTCGGCAAACCGGAAGAGCAAAAAAGAAATCGATCCCTTGGAAATGTCCGTTGAGATGACGAGCGTCAAAATAAGAGAGACGGGAGAAGCAGAGTAGGGAAAAGGGAGTGGATGGAGAGAGAGAAAACAGCAAGCGAAGCTATGTGTTGTACAGCCACGCTGCTTCCTGTTTGCATAATGACTTGTGGCAGGTCATACTCCAACCACAAAAGGCAAGAAAGATCTGAAAAGATCCCCAGGAATATAATGTATCGATTTCAGCGGCTGTAGTCTTCACGAAGTTGCGTAAAACACGCCGGTCAATTTGAAGGGGGTTTTTTTTTTTCACTCCCTCCTCTTTACTTTTCATTGCGTTTTCCCTGCGCTTAAGATATTTCACTTCGCTGATTTTGGTGGCTTTTAATCAAGAGCGGTGTGTGTGTGTTTTTTTTGTGCATTTAAAAAAAAAAGTCTTTCAGCCATCAATGAGAGATGAAAGCATTCCATATTTAGACTTCTTATTAGGCCACGAAAACAGTAATTGCACCATTCACCGCCCGTGTGCGTACGTATTTATATATTTCACGCTGATTTTTCAAAAGCTCGCGTTGCAGATTTACCTGCCTTGGAAATATAACGTTACAGTGAAAACACGCAAGTTGAAAGGTGACTTTTATTACGTTTTGCGAAATGGGCATCGCAAAGTTTATTAGGGCATTTTTAGTTTTACCTCCGCTGTTTGACAGTTTTTGAGCGACCGTTTTTTCCCCTCCCTTTGTTTATTCTTTTTTGTCGAGGGGTGTTGCAGTTACAACGTTAAACAAAATTCAACGTAAGTCATGCAAAGCGTTATCCCAATGAACGTGCCAGCGTCGTTCCCGCTGTCCCATGCTGACTGGGACAGCACAGCCAGCAGATGCAAGAATCGAGAATACGCTTCCTTTGTACCTTTGAGCGCGTCAAATGCATGGGTGGCGGCGGGGGGGGTCTTATCAGATTGGGGAAAAAGTGTGGATCATCATCAGAGTTGTTTATTTTTGTTTGCATTTTGACTGCTTGTGTTGTGGTTATTACAAACATGATGCCTTGTATAAAGGTGTCAGTTTTTGTACCAGTTGAAAGGGTAAAAACCTATTACTAAAAAGTGTGGAGTTCGGGTCAATATCAGTATCCGAGACACTGCTTTACCAGGCACCGTCTGACATCAGTTACACAAATGTTGCTCTGACATACAACGGGAGAAGATCGGTGTGCATCAAGGCGAGCTCATCGTCTGCGATGCGCTCGCCTTCGTGCGCGCCAGGCGACGAGCTGTATATGAAAGCGAGTTCAATTAAATTACTGCGACGTTCATCGGGGCACGGTGTGGCAGAGGTCGCAACCGGGTACCTGATACCCGTACCCTACCCGATACCCGGCTACCCGTACCCGGCCAGGTACGGGTACGGGTACCCGTTTGTGACCCTGGTGCGGCCGGGTACGGGTAGGCCGTGAGTCACTGGTGAGTAACCGTTTGTCACTCATTTCCGGTAGGGTGTGGGTACGGGTAGGGAATCAAAACCCGTTTGCGACCTCTGCGGTGTGGCGAACGCGAAAACAAAAGAAAAGGCATCGTGCATCAGAGGTGGATTAAGCCCCTTGGATGAATTCACGTACAGAGTATGTAAAACGAGGGTCCCCTTTTGTGACAACATGGAGGCGATTGGAAGTGGAAGAAGTAGTAAATAAAGTTTCACAGTTTCGATTTAAAGCTTTCGTGACTGCCGGGATTCATCTTCTTGGTTCTTTCGGTAAAGTCACGTAGAAGGAAAATAATAAAATAAATACTTTATTATGCTTTCTTTTTATTATTTTATTATTTTCCTTCTACGTGACTTTACCGAAAGAACCAAGAAGAAAAACGTTTCACAGATCACACTCTGCGGTGTTGTGATCCTGCGCAAGGTATTCACATCGATCACTTACGTGCTGCCTCCTGACATTTGTTTCAATTGACAGAGCCGTGTTTAACTATCCTTGAATTTGTTCAAACAATCAGCGGTTTCCTGACACGGGGCTGCGCCGTCATTCCACTGTGATTTCTAGCGCCCGGAATCGGCGCTGCGTCACACACATTTCTCGTCAGTCCGAAGCGGGTTTTCCTTTTGAAATGAAACTCAAAGAGAAATCCCAAATCCCCGCTCGTACGCGTGCACATTAGCGGCCGTGTTGACACGATCCTGTTAGCTGCCGATATTTAATCATTTCCTCTGCCAGGTGGTATTTCCTCTGGCGGATTTTCACAACCTCCCCCCCCTCTCGAGCCGTTTTCGCTCACCCAGCGGTTTTGTTTCTATTTATTTTATTTTCTCGCGCGCGGTGGAAGGACGTGACGTCAGCGGGATTTTTTTTGTTTAAATTTGTTTTGCCTTTCCCTGCAGGTATGGCGTGGAGCAGCCAGCTTACATCAACATCATCCGCGACCCCATCAGCCGCTTCCTCTCCAGCTACTTCTTCCGCCGGTTTGGCGACTGGCGCTCGGAGCAGATCCACCTGGTTCGCACGCCGGGCATGAAGGATGACGAGAGGTTCCTGGTGAGGGGGGGGGCGGCCGTTTGCAACCTGGCGAACAAGTTAACGCGCCGGGTGGAGATTATGATTACACGGCGCCGGTTTGCGTGAAAGGAAAAGTTCAACCCTGCAGTGACTCTCTCGCTCCACTGATGGTGGAAGGGCCTCCACTAAAGAACAGTTCTTCTTGGTTCTTTCGGTAAAGTCACGTAGAAGGGAAATAATAAAAATGTGAGAATTATTTTATTATGTTTTATTTTTATTATTTTATTATTTCCCTTCTACGTGACTTTACCGAAAGAACCAAGAAGATACGTACGTACAGTAAACCTGTGCACGCGACGGGGGGCTGAAGACTGAACGCTTCGCACAGATAGATTCAAGGATCCATTGCTGTAACGCCATCCCCTGACCATCCTTGTGGCCCACGCCGACAGCACCAGCACTCTATTCACCAGGCTCAATCAGTCTTAAGTTTGATAATTGGTTCTTTACCCTTCTATCTGGCAACAAAACTGACACCTTTTTACAAGGAGTCATGTTTGCATAGACCGCAATACCTGCAGTCATAATACAAACAAAAGACATAACTCTGATAATGTGCACTGTCATTGAAGTTGATTGATCCACACCCGAGACAGCTTTCCTTAGAGCCTAGTCTCATATGGATTGGACCAGATGACGCCTTTTGTTTGTATTATGACTGCAGGTATTGCGGTCTATGCAAACATGACTCCTTGTAAAAAGGTGTCAGTTTTGTTGCCAGATAGAAGGGTAAAGAACCAATTATCATATTTTTACTGGCAAATGAGGTTCCCATAGTCTTAAGTTTACCAAGAACTTCTGAGATCGGGCAACATTCCAGGGCGATTTGGTAACGTAAAATGGACGAGGGCCACCCCACACCGTGCGGTTTTGTGGGGGCTACTTGACCATACTTCACCACGCTGGTCTATGCTCGTTTGCTAAAAATAGGAGCAGCATAGACGTGGGAGCATAGCTCAGCAACACAAATGGATTTCCCTGCTTTGGTCACAGGCAGTAAAAAAATATGTATTTGTGTGTTTAAAGCTTTTAAGAGATGCTGCCGCCGCCGCCATGGGGTCACGGTGTGCGCACTGGGCGTCCAATCCAGAGGTCACCGGTTCTGTTCAATCTTCCGGCGTGGCAATGGACACAGTGTGCTGCGAACTTTCTTGTAACGTCACCGCCCCGATCCACCGAGCAGTGTAAATCGGGCAGGTCGCGTGTGGTGGGGTAAATTCTGGCTGCTCTGGCTTATTCCAAGACGTCTGCCAAGTGTGGAACAGGCGGCCAAATCTTCTTGGTTCTTTCGGTAAAGTCACGTAGAAGGGAAATAATAAAATAATAAAAATAAAACATAATAAAATAATTCTCACGACGTTTCGGCCACAACGCAAGCAGCCGTCCTCGGGTGAAGAACAGGGCTGTCGGAAAGACAACGTCTGAATGAAACACCACCAGGCGGCCAAATGTATGTGTGCATGTTGAACTTATGCTTTCTACAGAGGAGCCCTCTATATCTCTCTATCGGTGGAGGCCATTCTGCCAGCAGAGGCGACGAGCAAGCGGTTTCAGGACTGCACCTTGACCTTGCTAGTGTCGCTCATGTTTTTAAGACGGACGATGAGTTCTGAGAAGATCATGTGGGTTAGATGGCTGTCGTTAATTAATGAATGCAACCGTTCCATGGCAGGATCCTGACTCAAAGGCGACCCTCTATCCGTGAGCTACATCATTTAATGGAAGCCGTCTTATTCAGAGCCCTACCCAGGTGTGCGGGGATACCGTTGTTGCATTGTATATAGCACGGCCTTGGGGTAATAATGAAGCCGATACGTTGTGAATTGAAGCACCATTGTGATAGCATAAAACCGATGGAGTCGTCAAACATTCTCGCCGCAATTATGACGGCGAAAATACCATTTCGTCTCATTGTTCTCGAAACGGCTGAATTTGAATCTTGAAACGTGACTGGGATTTTTCTTTTGGACGTACGCTCGTGAGTTTTTTTTGTCTTTTTTGGGAGTGAGAAGGCCAAATCGTATGCACACGTTGTTTGGGTTTCACATCCTTAGATTGAGGAGGTTGACTGAGTGGCTCAGAAGCCTGTAGATCTGCCACCTACTTTGAATCTCGGTTCGACTCTGCCTGCGATTCAGCCGGTTGCTCTCAAGGCTCAAGAGTTGACGATCTCAGCTCATTTACCAATGACCACACAGACATCCGTCGCACTAAATAGCAGTACTGCAATTTGGCTAAGTTCCACTTCTGAGAATTAAAATAAAGCCTTAACTTGTATTTAAGAACTTGCATTTTGGAATCCCTGCCTCACTTGATACAGCAAATCTGGCTGTGACGGTCCCACCTGATGACGGAGACTTGTGTTGCCTCCGAAACGTCGTGATTTTTCTTATTTTTTTTAATTAATTTAAATTTATTTTTTTACCTACGTGACTTTACCGAAAAAACTAAGGGTATAAAATATACCGGCTTGAGTGGCGTGTGACGAACGTTACTCTCGCATGGCAGTGGGTGGGGAAAAGGGTGCCCTCTACTGTTTGGGCAAGATGTCACTTGAAGATATCACCAGAGGTGTCTCTGTGTCATGTCCACTTCTGTGGGCTGTTCTCTAGCACGAAGCATTGCGATGCTCGGCGCGATATCCGAAATGAATACGTTGACTCGTGACGTGAAACCGATAGCAAATTTGGGGCAACGCTCGGGGGTGGGAAATGTTTTTATTTATCTGGGGAGGGCTCAAATGACCGCAGTTTGTCTTTTTGCTTCCAGAGTGTGAACGACTGCATCCTCAAGAATTACCCAGAATGCACCAACCCTCGCCTGTTCTACATCGTCCCCTACTTCTGTGGGCAGGATCCCCGGTGCCGGTAAGCCACCATCACCGGGCACACTTTACCGCTGCCTGCGTGGCAAATAAATATTTTAAAAAATGCTTCCATTTACCGAAATGAAAACACTGCTGAACTCGGCAAAACCTTGGCCCTTGGCTGAAACCGCTGCAAAGATTGTGATTGAAGAGAGTGGGATTAAGAGAATTTGCAACCCAAAACCCAAATAGCTCTTACGTTGAAAGCATGCATTGTGCGCTGTAGGTCCTGAGACAGCAAAAGACAATTTCGAAGGATGTTCTGAACATTTACATGACACGATCATTGAACGTAGCTCGCACTTACGAAATATATGCTTTCTCGAAAAGCACAAAATTTAGCATATGGTCCCAGTTTTGGGATTTTTCAGATTAATCCAAAATTTGGGAACATCCCTTGTATCTACAAGACGAGAGCTATTCGTTTTTTGGATTTGCGTCTTCCCCGATAAGAAGTACATCGAGTACGTGGGAACTAGCAGTACCGGTGAGGGCCGGTGAAGATGCCACACCAACCCCGGTGAGTGCTCCTTCAGGGGCTATTGAGGGCGTGACGGTGGCTAGGAGATGTTAACAACCTCGCCTGGTATGCAGAAGGTCGTGGGTTCGATCCCGACCCTGACGCCTGTATATTTGGAGTTTGCATGTCCTCTTCCCATGGTCGCGTGGATTTTCCTCCGGACCCTCCCGTTTTTGCCTCCGCAATTTAGAAACGCGCGTTTAGAGTATTTAGCCGCTATAAATGTGATAAGCCGCTTCGTTGAGCTATCATTTGTAGCCAGGTCACTTATGAAAAATTGTTGCATAGCTCAGTGGGCCTTACCTGCTAAAATAAAAAGTTAAGTTTTAGTTTCGTTTCCAGAGCATCATTTTCAGCAATGTTCCATCCTGAGCAACCACCAGGGAAAATAAATCCACATCACGCTCCTCCTCCTTGTTCAATATACCTCTCACTATAGTTGTGGATGTTATGGTCACATGCCACCACACCCACTCGAGTCTGCCAGCGACCCGGGGGAATATATTCGGTGAGACACAAATTCCCTCTCTGCGCGTTTCCTCATCGATCGGCTGCCAACTCGCAGTGTGGCGGAGGAAGCCGTCGGCTCGTTGCAGCGCGCCGGGCGTGTGCGGTTGTAAAATGATGCCGTCAGTGGCGAGGCTGCCACCTACTGATTTACAACCACGGTGAGAAGAGAAGAGAAAAAAAAACCCGATGCATTAAAACGGCCGAAAACTTGTCCGGAACGCAGCACAGCGCAGCATAGCGTGCCCGGATACGTGAAATGGTGCGGATACGTGAACTGGTCGGATACGTGAACTGGTCTGATACGTGAACTTGTGCGGATACGTGAAATGGTGCGCATACGTGAAGTTGTGCGGATACGTGAACGTCTGTGGAACACGACGGTTGCCCCAGGCGCCGTGTGCGTGGATCTGTGACGGCCGGACACTCGGGGGCATCCTCCTGTTCTCTTCGGTGGAGCAAGAGAGAACCAGGAAGGCTGAGCGAGAAAATCTCCGCGACGAAGAAGACAGAGGAGAATGATTTGAACCCGTTGCCCCAAGTGCCGTGTATGGCATTTCCACGCGATCTTTGCAATCGCTGCACAATTTTTGTTTGCAAGTTTCTTGTCTGCAAACATGGGCCGACTCCGCCAGCTGTCGGGTTTTTTTTATTCGATGTGTGGTTTGAGAAGCGGTAAACGTCTGTCGATGTTTATTGGAATGCCTATCACGTTCTGCTTTCGTGCACTTTCAAAAAGGCTCGGGACATATGGTGGAAAGGTATTTGCGTCGTCACTGGAATAATCACAACGTACTCTGGTGTGCTGTTTAAAAACATTGCAATGAACTAGGATGTCTGAAACGTAACACGTTCATCAATATTACGTGCAGATCTAACAAGTTCCGACTGCTCAGGATTTCGTGGCCGTGCTGCTGTGTGTAGCTCTTCGCTGCGTTTTCTGGTTCTGCCGCGCATTGTTCGGCACCATTTCCCGACGTTTCACTCCGCGTAATGGGAACTTCTTTGGAAACTGAATCGAAGAGTTATTATAATTTTTTTCCCTGAAGATGCTCCCAGCACGCGGAGTGAAACGTCGGACATCGTGCCGAAGAACGCGCGGCGCAACTGGAAACCACGTCGGATAGAGCTACGCAGGGCAGCAGCGAAAACCTACGCAAAAGTAGTAGTATAGAAGTAGTATTGTGGCTACATGGAGCAACTTTGTCTGTGTGTGTGTGTGTGGGGAGCGGCGGTGCAGCGGTTAGTGTTCCGCGCTACGAGCCAGGCCACCCGAATTCGACTCCCGCTCACGACGATGATCTGAACCGGTGTTGGGGCCTTCCATAATTCGAGTCGGCCACAAAACGAGTACCTGGTGCCATGTGTAAACATCGTCACCCGGGGAGACAAAGGCAGCCTGGTGTGGTGCTGGCCACCCGCCGCCTCGCGTGCCATTACCGGTCTTCATAGGCGCTGCTCGCGAGAACAGAGTATGCCCCAGCAGGTCCGTTTAAAGCTTAATCAGTCGGGGGGTGGGGTGGGAATCTTTGTCTTTGCGTGCGTGCGTGTGGACCGGGGCTTCAGAGTTCCCAGCAGCTGGGCGCTCAAGAGGGCCAAGGACAACGTGGTGCAGTACTACTTGCTCGTGGGCATCCTGGAGGAGCTGGAGGACACGCTGCTGGTGCTTGAGAGGCTCCTGCCCCACTACTTCAGCGACGCCCTGAAGATTTACAGCGACCCAGGTGTGTGGCTACGGGGGCCCCGGGGACCGCCTCCCCGACCCGTCACACGGGAGAGTCGGTTGCGAGCAGTTTCAAGACCGCCGTTGGTAACACTTTTCCTAAACGGACAAGTGCTCTATATGACAGGAGACCATATTCTTTTTTTTTCTTTCGGTAAAGTCACGTAGGTATAAAATGAAATAAATCACGACGTTTCGATCGCAACACAAGCAATCATCAAAAAGCACAAGCAAAAAAAAATGTCTTGCTGTGGTTCCCCACCTGATGATGATTGCTTGTGTTGCGATCGAAACGTCGTGATTTATTTTATTTTATACCTACGTGACTTTACCAAAAGAACCAAAGAGTATGGATTCCTGCAGTCACAAGAGCTTCAAATCTAGAATGACAGGAGACGTTTTGGGCAATGGCTTTTCTTCATGTGCTCGTGTTATTGACGAGGTTTTTCTGTTGTCTGTGCTTGTGCACCACTGCCAACGCAGTACCGCCAATTAATTCGCCATTAATTTAATTAACGTGAGAGTTGGTGAATTACAAATCCCACCCATCCACTTGTCACATGCCTGCTCCAGTCTAGCGGCAACCTGGGAAATATCATGTGAGAAATTAAGTGCCGCTGAGAGGCATACGAAACTAACTTATAAGATTTTTATTTTATCTTACCAGGTAAGGCCCACTGCGCTATATAGCTCTCTTTCAGAAGCGACCTGGCCACAAACGATAGCTCAACAAAGTGGCTTATCATTGTGTGGGAATTTATAGCAGCCAAATACTCTAAACGCGTGTTTCTAAATGTGGAGGGAAAAACTGGAGGACCCGGAGAAAAATCCATGCAACCACAGGGAGAACATGCAAACCCCAAATATACAGGCGTCAGAGTCGGGATTTAACCCACGACTTCCTGCATACCAGGCGAGGGAGTTAACATCTCGCCAGCGTGGCACCCATATCCATTATATATTACCTGGTTACACCAGCCCACAGGGGATTATTGTCCGTCGTGCAGGGAGGGGCTGGGTGGGGAGGGAGGGAGGGGCTGGGTGGGGAGGGGAGGGTGGGGAGGAGGCGTTGGGTGGGCATGGTAGGGGAGGGTGGGGAGGTGCTAGGTGGGGAGGGTGGGGAGGGGCTGGGTGGGGAGGGTGGGGAGGGGCTGGGTGGGGAGGGTGGGGCTGGGTGGGGAGGGGCTGGTCACCCCGTGGTGCCCTTATAAAACTCAACGTTTAACCTACTCACGCCGGCTTGTGCCCGCCCTCACAGTCGGCCATATTTGCGGAATACACCACGCCGCCGTTGACCCTGGCCATTGACCGAACAACCCAACGTTCCTACCAGCTCTCTCCGCAGGAATGTGTACTGGATTTGGTGTGCCGGGGAGCGTAAATCAATTGTGTGGCTCTGAGCGATGCGTCCGGGATTCTCTCAGCTTTAGCACAGCCTCGCCGGCATCCGCTGTGAAGCGCACCTGGGGACCAGTCAGAGTGTCAAAGGTGACATTGGTGACAAGTGTCGGTGCAGTATTAATAAAGACGCTCGACAGATTTTTATCAACAATAGTAATAAAAATGATGCCCTTGACCTAGGGAAGCCTCGCTGATTGTCAAGACCCTTTTATCTCACTCTGCTTACGTGTCAGTCTATGTGTCTCCTGTTCTGTGTTGAATCTCTCTCTTAAATTTAGCAATCTTTGGAAGAACGTAATCAACCAGGTCGGGTGCTGACTGTTATGTTAGCCGACTCTCTGTGTTGTATTATATTATATTTCTAAGTTTACTAGGGTTTGTTTTCACTTTCATTTGTAACTGATGATGATTGCTTGTGTTGCAATAGAAACGTCGTATGCTATTATTTAATTTTTTATTTTCTCTTTCTACGTGACTTTACCAAAAGAACCAAAGAGTACCTTTTTCAGGAGGTTCCTGCAAATCACATATTTTACAATTGCCCTCTGGTTTTTCCCCTCCGCATTTCGAAACACGTGTTTAAGAGTATTTGGCTGCTATAAATGTCCACGTGACAAGCCACTTCGTGGGGGGCTATCAACCGTGGCCAGTCTACCAGCAACCTGTAAAATATCCATGTGAGAAGTGGCGGTGAGAGGTTTCCTAAACTCGACGATAATTTTTTATTTCACCAGGTAACGGCCTACTGAGCTATATTGCTCGCTTTCAGACACAACCTGGCCACATGTGATAGGATAATTGTTTTTTTTTACCCTTTTATCTGGCAACAAAACTGACACCTTTTTTACAAGGAGTCATGTTTGCATTAAAAGGGTAAAAAAACTATTATCATATTTTGCTACTAGCAAAGGAGGTTCCAATGGTGTAAATGTTTACCCCGAGCTCTCATACTCTGACGGTGCATTGTCTTTGAGTTGTGCGCCTTTTGGCGTCATCTGGTCCAACACCATGTGAGACTATGCTCTAAGGAAAGCTGTCTCGGGTGTGGACCAATCAACTTCAAGGACAGTGCATACATTATCAGTTGTGTTTTTTGTTTGCATTCTGACCGCAGGTATTGTGGTCAATGCAAACATGACTCCTTGTAAAAAAGGTGTCAGTTTTATTGCCAGATAAAAGGGTAAAAAAACAATTATCATATTTTGCTAATGGCAAAGGAGGTTCGAATGGTGTAAACACATATGATATCTCAATGAAGTGGCCAATATACCAGCAACCTGGACAATATATAATTAATTAAGGAATTAAATTCGTGGCCAGGCCGCTTCTGAAAATGAGCTATATAGCTCAGTGGGCCTTGCCTGGTATAAGAAAAAAAAATTGTGTCGTGTTTGACATGTCGGAGGGGAAACGGGTTTTGCAGAGTGCACAACAGGGCGTGACCCTCAGATCTCCAAGCAGAGAGATTCAAAAAGCCACCGCTGTACAAGTCACCTCGCAGCGGAGCCATCGGGGCACCTGGCATACCCCACTGGCGTTCTCCCATCCAAGCACTAACCAGGCTTAACATTTGCTTAGCTTTGGAGATCGACGAAGATGGCGGGCACATGGGAGGCCGCATTGGTTGTAGGCAAGGACAACGGGAAAAGAAAAATAAGTTTGACTTCTCTTGCTGTCGTCACTTGGATCTGACGAGAAAGTGCAGCACCGGTTCGATTGCGTTTTCCAGCCACTCCCGACTCATGGATGTATAAATATGTTTTTTTGTGATTTGCTAAACCTTAATTTGCATTCCTGTCGAGTTTTCGTATTCTTTGTTGTTGCAACGTTCTGACCCGCCCCCTCCTGGACGTCGCGTGAAAAATAGTTGTATAGGTCATCGAATTCCTCCAGTATGAATATTCTGATTCTGATTCTTTAGCATGCGCCACCTGGCATCGATGAAACGGCATGAACCTTGCCCCTGGATAAGATGTTAACGGCACGTTGTGCCGCAGCTGTGTTTTGATATGCGCCAATAACAAACCTCGTGTTAATGACTAAATATTTACTCTCCGATAATCAAAGGGAACGTAAACATGCCACAACATTGGCATTTTTTTTTGCCGCATTGTTTATGGTTTGTAAATATCCTCCTTAAAAGTCGGAGCCCGTCAGGCGTCCCACTAGGAATGTACGCCCATGCAACTATAAAGGCGCAGCCCTGCAATGGCGGAATGGTTCTCCACTGGAGGGAGTGCCAAAAAACCCCTCCCGGAAGTGCCCTAGCCTGCTCTTCCACGTAGGCATCTTCCACGTTGGCCGGACCTTCTTTGAAGAGGCGAGAGTTACCCACACTTCACCCCAACACTTGTGATGTGTATCGGTCGTTGTCCCTCCCCCACCCACACACCTCCGATTAGCAGGGTTGTCTGTGTACGGTGCGAAAGAAGTTCAGCGAGCAACCAGCTGGTGGTACCCTTTTATACTGCGAGGTGGGCAGAGGCAGAGTGGTGGGGGGGGGGGCATTTAAGAAACTTGCACCATTGCTTAAACCGCCATGACAGGAGTTCGAACCGGGGACCTCTGACATTGTTGTCATGTCGTTGTAACTTTCTGACCCGGCGCCTATTGGACATCTGTGAAAAAAGAGCATTATCGCTCATCGGATTTCTCCGGCATGGATAAAGATTCTGATCCTGAGATTGCAGGTCTGGCCTGCTGACCATTTGCGCACCGCACCACCGTCCCACGTTCGCGTACTAATTACGAACGGTCGGGCACGTACACTTGCGTTTAGACGTAATGTTGTGCCTCTCTCGAATTTGCCATCCGGTTGATTTGTTTTTTTATTATTCCAGATCTTTCGATAGACTGGGTAAGGATTAGAGGGCATAGCAACGTAGACAACGTGCTGAAAATAATTGATACACGGAAAAGGTGGAAAACTCACGTATGCAATTATTATTTTAGGATAACCCATGCTCGATGAATTTGAACACATTACAATCCACTTCTGATAGCTGTTGTGGTATCCACTTCACATAGATGGCCACACAGCAAACTTAATCGTTCACTTGATCTCTTTTATAACCGTGGCAAATTGTTAATCTGCATATTCAGTCGTGGCCTGCTTTCAGGGACAACGAGGTTTTGGAGGTTATCAGGCCTTTCCAGGACATGCCCCAATTTATCTCCGCCGTCATTAATCGTGCGATGTTTCATAACCGTGGCAAATTGTTAATGATGGTGGAGGCAAAGTATTTTCAGCTTGTGCATGATTAAGTGTTCCAAGTGCACAAAGCGGTGGAAAAAAATGTCGTTTCCCTTGGTCTAAAGTCGTACAAGTTGCCGACTCACGGCTCGTAAACACCGCGATCGTGCACAAAAAAGCGTGGAACAAACACAAAACGGAAATGTTTGCAAAAAACCAATGGAGAGATGCATGCTTTGGAAAAAAAAAACACTGGGAGACCGAAAAGGAAACACGTGGATTTAGAGAACCTATACAAGTTCATTAGACATCATTCAAACTGTTAAGGAAGGCGGGCTTGGCCACTGGTCAAGCAACGATGGCAGCCAAAGAATGTGAATCATCCGAGAAGACGATCAATTGGCTCGTGCGTTGATGCTAGGTGGACAATTACATTGCAGGATCGAGAGAGGTGGGGGACAGCTTGGGGGGGGGGGGGGGGCCTGATCGTGGTCGATGGCGATTTGCTTACACCGGGTGCAGCGACGAGAGCACCTCGCGCGAGCGTGCCCTCGATGCCCAAGCGGGTCCGCTGCTATAACCGTGCCGCCCGTTTGACGTTTCGTGTTCCCCGCCACCACCACCACCGTCCGCAGACTACTTCGGCCTGGGCAACGGCACGAGCTCCCTCAAGAAGCAGCTGCCGTCGCGGCGCGCCTTGCAAGTGCTGTACCAGAGGCTCGGCTACGAGTACGACTTCTACTATTTCGTGCGCGACCAGTTCCACCTGCTCAAGCGCAAGCTGGGCCTCAGGGTGCCGCGGCGGCCCAGGCCACAGGACGTCACGTTGCCTCCCGGGGCGACGCGCCTCTTCGCCGACGAGACGGCCGCGGTGGCCGTAGGGGCGACGGCGACGGCGGCGGCGATGGCGGCGGTGGGAGGAGGAGGAGAGGCGGCGACGGGCGCGGTGGCGGCCAAGGAGGAGGCAGCGGCGCCCGAGGCCCGTGCCCACGAGGGCCAGGACTCGGCGAGGGAAAGCGGCGGCGTAGGGGAGGGCACGGGCAGCCGAACGTCGCCCGTGGCGCAGGGGGCTCTGGTCCTGCGCACGTTAAACGAGGATGGGGGGGAGGAAGGCGACACCAACGTGGACGTGGACGTGTCGCAGTGGCTGCGGGAGAACTACCGGCGCTGACCGCCGAGTCCGTTCCGCCGGGACACATTTGCGTTTTGTTTTATGTTCTGCACAGAATAGATGGGTTAATTTGGTGTACATATACTGGAGTGACGAGCGAGTGGTATTTGCGAGCTATTTCAATCGTGGGTGGCTTTCGCTTTGTGTGATGATGCGAACATATTTAAGAAGCCTGAGATGAAAAAAAAGCCTATACAGTTATGAAAGTGATTATTTACCGATGTTAGTTTCGCTAAGTTTTACGACACTCTATGAGTGGTATTTTGAATTTTAACTCATCAGAGATTCTTAGCCGACGTGCCGTGGTCATGACATCTGTCGATTATGGCGGGCAATCACATCTCTGAAAAAAGAAATCCGTTGATCTTACATCCTGAATTGAGCAGATTAAGTTGTGCTTTTGGTGTTCGTTATGAAAAACATTGTTCAAAGGGATTCAATACTCACGCTGACACCATCGTGCATATTAATTCACCATCCTAATAGACTAAAATAAAACTAAACTATTTCATATTTTACCCGGTAAGGCCCTATGAGCTATACAGTTCTTTTTCAGATGCGACCAGGCCACAAATGATAGCTCAACGAAGTGGCTTATCACATGGAAATTTATAGCAGCCAAATACTCTAAACGCGTGATTCTAAATACAGGGTGGGGGGGGGACTGGAGGACCCGGAGAAAAATCCACACGACCACAGGGAGAGAGAACTGCAAACTCCAAATATACAGCAGACGTCATGGTCGGTATCAAACCCACAACCTCCTGCATACTAGGCGAGGTAGTTAACATCTCCCATCCTTGTCCACGCATGTTATTTCTTTGAAGGCGTGTCGCACGGACTTCAGTTCCGTTTATCCTGGGCGACCAATCCCCTAGCGATCGGGCCCAAGTGGAATGTGCTCCCGTTGTGAAATATTTTAACGTTGTAATTAGCAAACTCCAGCGGCGAGTAAAACGGTGGGCCCTGCACCCGCCTAGCCCCACAGCCCAGCTCGCCATGCCCACACATCAAAGCCAGCACAGAAGCCACCCGCTTCTTTGGCGGGATGGAAAGAATTACCAAAGTGCGTCATTGTCTGTTGGGGGGGGGGGGGGGAAATAGTACGTCACGGCGTAATTTGCCGGCAAAGTCAGTTGTGCGCCGGTGTGGCTCAGATTATAAATTGTGACGGCGATGCAATTTGCGCCGTCGACCAAATTGCCCAGGATGTGCCCGATGTCAGAAGCTAAGCCGGTTTGAGCCCTGGACAGTGCTTGGACGGGTGACCACTGTGCAAAAGGCTGGTTGTCATCGGCTTCAGGGATGTGTGGTGGGCAGCAGAAGGTAGTGCAGCAAAAAGCCATCGCTGCGTCGTGATTTTATGCTCAACCCGTACTGAACCAGCGCGGTGAAGAATGGTCTATTAACCCCCCCCCCTCACCCATTCTACAGCCCACATGGCATGGGGAGGCCATCATTCGGAGGTGGATTAAGGGCTGTACTTTGCAACGTAACTCTGCGTGGTGTGGAAGTGCAATGTGTGTAGATGCTGTCAGTCTGGAGTTGATGTGCCGATGGGGTGAGTGTGTGAGTGGGTTTGGTGAGTGGGAGGGGTGGGTGTGTGAGTGGGGTTGGTGAGTGAGAGTGAGAATGGTGAGTGTGTGAGTGAGAGGGGTGAGTGAGTGAGTGAGTGGGGTTGGTGAGTGAGTGGTGAGTGTGAGTGAGTGTGAGTGGGGTGAGTGGTGAGTGAGTGGGGTGAATGAGTGGTGAGTGTGAGTGAGTGGGGTTGGTGAGTGAGTGGGGTGAGTGTGTGAGTGGTGAGTGAGTGGGGTTGGTGGGTGAGTGGGGTGAGTGAGTGAGTGAGTGGGGTGAGTGGTGAGTGTGTGAGTGGGGATGGTGATGAAGAGTTTCCGTGTATAATGGCGGCTACTCAATTTGCTCTTCTGACGGATGTAAGAACGTACAAGTATCACGGATTATTATAATTATTTCACGGAAGATATTTACTTATACAGCACAATTTACATATTTTGGGAAATGCAAACCTTGCAAGAGACATTCGTTGACTGCATATTATGAATGCTTTTTATAAAAGCTTTAAATGAAAATTGGCTATGAAATAAATATATAAACGATAATTTTAATGAAACTACTTAGAACCAGGTACTGTGTAATCTTCGTTTTCTTGCTACGTTTCCAGGAGTATCAGTTTCTCCACCCCCCCACCCCTTCGCTTGCCATAAAAATTGCGATAGAACCAAGGGAATTCGAAGGTGGTGTGGGACAGGTTTGGTCATGGGGGAGGCCCAAGGGAAGAAGCAATGGCAAAGAAGCAACTGTGGTGGCCGTAGAGCAAAACGACCCAATGCTGCTTCGGCCACACTCAAAGAGTCCAAGAGCCCAAATTCGAATTCGTGTCCCGTGCCAGATGAACCGTACGGCGTGACCCCGGGGTCCCGTAAGCCCCCGGCTCTCGCATGAACTGCGTTGCGACGTCATTTTATGTCGAAGGCGGACGACACGGCAATCTATTCCTCTCGACGAGCTCTACACGGTGCGCTAATCAAATTTTTGTTTATTCTGCGTATTCGTCCTCGCCGCTACGCTTGGACACGATACAACTGAATGATCCGCGCCAGGCGGGTCGCGGCGTTTGTTGTGCGCGGTGGGACGGAGTCGCCAAAAATCTATAAATTAATTACGATTTTGACTTCCGTTTATTTGGGACCACGGTATCCCGCCATAAGGTGCAGTTGTCACCGTCGTTAAAGAAAAAAGAAATGTGCAGGAAATTTAAACAAACCGCTCGGGGGTAAATACCGATTCTGCATGCATGTACCATGCCGTAGCCAAACGTGCTAATGGAAGGTGTGGGGGAAGGGCAACACTTAATCTAAACAAAGACAGAACAAAGATCCCCCGTGGAGCCTGAACATACTGTTGGGGCAAGTGATGTTAGCGAGCACCAACACACACACGCACAAAATCAATGTAATTACACTGCTCACACTCAGTCGGGCCTGCAGATATTAAGACAGCCACGAGCGGGGGGATGGCATGCATCGCTGTCAACCCCATACGGTGTACCCGTGTTCTTGTACAGGGGAATTGGGTTTTCAGGTCTATACGGCGTACAGCCGTTTTAATACGGGCACATTTTTTTTTTATATTCGTGTTTCTCCCTTGTGATGGGACTTTGTAGGATGAACTTTGAGATGTATAAGGGCACGGGGTGACCCAATAAGGGTCTGAATTGGTGTGTAATAAGGTAGGGCACTGATAAGGGGTTAACAGCTATGGACATGCTTGGCTGTTGAAGGGGCATTTCGCTTTTGTTACCGGCCTGCCAACACCCACCAAATCACGATTGCGGCATGCACCGAATTGCGCCAAGGCAAAGGAGAGCGGCATTACAGTTGGCAGAGATTAGCGATGGAAATGTTTGTCAATTCAGTATTTGTTTTTTTTTACTTTTAGTCGACGCTGACTTACGAGTGGAAGCGGGACGATGACGACGACGACTATCCACCGGGCACCCGAGATTATTGAGCAACGTTTTTAGGGACAGAGGTGCAACGAGGATGACCAAAAATGGCAATTGGCTATATTTGTACGTAAGGTGTCACTTCTGATTGGCTAAGAAGATATTAAATGCGAGGGGGGAGCAAAATTTTACGAACAGTGAATGACATTTTTTGACTGCTTTAGTCAAACCAGACGAAGGGAATTGCTCAATTAAATCCACAGGACTATGGCTCGCCCGACAGTTCCATCACGTTCTTTGACTTAATGACTTGAAATAAAAATCGAAGTTAACACCGGGCAGTCGCTCCGGCACAGCAGTACATTCCTGCGTACACTTGGGAGTCATATAACGCAGAGAGCAATGCTACGATATTGTTTAACGTGTGTGGACTGACCACCGGAACCAAGTGCACTCTCTCTCTCGAGATGTTGTTGTGTTCTTTCGAGCGAGCCTCTCCAACTGGCCTCCTGGGGGTGCATGGTCCACACCACCCTTCTTCACCTTGCAGTTCCCATGAAAAGATCATCCGTAATTTCGGGCCGGTGGGGCGAGCGCTGTTCATATAAACACCGACGACGGACAGCCAACAACCATTGGCCACCAAGTGGCGTTGGCCTCACCGTGTCGTTTGTGACAAGATTGGGTGCCCTTTGACGCCACGCCAACTGGAAGGTCACGGGAAGGGCCCTGGTGTTATGCACTGGCCACGCTCTCACGACACATGTAATACCAGACCCATGTAGTCTCATCTCACGAAACGGCGAAGTTCATCATGCAGTAAAGCTTTCAAATGTAAAAATGTGCAATGGGTGGTGGCATGTTCAGACACTTAGCTTTTGGTAGAATGTTTAACGATAGAAATGAGCCGCTCAGTCTTCTCTAACCAACGTACAGACAAGATGTTGTGTATTTGTCATGACTACAAAGCTAAACAGTTCCAGTTTATTTTGTGTATCTACCGTGTTTGTCCTGGGACTGCGCGCACTGGATTCGGTGCATTGAAACGCGAGGAACCAGAGCTATGGTGCAGAGTAATATGGAACAGATTGTGTATATATAAAGCTCTCCCCCACCCAAGACACACAGTAGATGCCAAATAACTTTGCTGTTTGGCAAAAAATCTGGCATGATTAAACGATAAGTTTCCCAGATATAAACCACTTCACAAACTTTCCATTTCATTTTTTTATTCTTTTAACATTTTATAAAATATATACAACAATTCTGCCACAAGTCGGTGCCAAAAATGGTTGTTCTAACTTGAAACAGAAAATTCCAGCTCCGATAATTGAAAATGAATGAAAAAAGTTAGCTCTCAATACCAAAAAAAATATATACATTGAATGCTTTAAGGGGTGTGCTGGTTAAAGAATAATGGTCGATTGTGCAAAGCCAAGTGTGATGTTTTGTATCAAGGCAAGAAAACCCCAGACTGTCATCAATATTGAAATGAAAGTGTACCAGACGCAGCTGCAACTGAGACGGGGTTGTCGGGCCATCGATTCAAATTTTGTCAAACAAACAGCTTTGCACATCCGAGGCAACACAGAATAATTTCTACAACTTTGCCCTCATTTAATCGCGACGAAAATAAAATCATGCGTCGCGTGGTAAAGGGCCAATTATAATTCACTAAACAAAAGGCGTTTTCTTATTCACCAAATCAAATGAGGACTGTTTTTTTATTGTAAAAACATGGGATTTGCCAGCTAACTGATGAAAAGGTGAAACTTTAAAAAAATAATGGGCTTTATCTTGGAGCGGTTTATCAGAATTCTTTTGCGATCAAGAGCAAGGGTCTCAAGTAATGCAATTATTTACGTCCACTCAGAATTTCATACAACAGTAAATGTTAATTTAATTGTCTTGAACATGTGGCGTTTGCTCGGTATCTTTGCCTCTGTGTATAGAAGCAGCCGATATTTGTTGGTTTGCTAAACTCATTGAAACTTTTACTGCTTCCCCACCGACTTGGGTCTTCGTTTCAAACACCTGTTCTTTACCTTGCTATCAAACCGGGATATCGTTGACCCAAATCTGCGGCGTTACATTCATACGTGACCGTCTGTATGTAAATGTTATACGATAAGGCATATGTAATGTTTACATGTCGTGGTTCTCCTGCCCAGTAAAGACAGCAATGGACCAAATCATGGGTTTTTGAGGTCCGTCCGTGTGTGTGTTGAACCTTACGAAAATGTTACTTTGGATGGCAATTCACTGCACCTCCACAAAAGTCTCCCAAGATCGTGGCCAAACACGGCCGGACGCCACTGCATCTGGCCAACGCTTTCTACAGTCTCAAAGTTTTGACATACAAAAGGTAAAAAAAAAACACATTGCTCTTCCTGGACAAGACAAACACACATACAAGTTAAAGGTCAAAATAATTTTGCTCAGCACCGCATACACCATTGGATGCACAATCCTATGAAATGTGAAATTATATTTTGCTTTGACCTTGCAGGTTCACCAAGTGTTTGGTTGCCCGACATTTGTAAGTGAGGCATATTTCATTTGACTTAGCAAAGAAACCTAATATACATTAATAATTCACTTTTCTTATTCATGTAATTTTAATTGTGCATTCCACACGTTACAATGCAATGGCAAGAACATTATTTTTCGGGGGCATTTGGGAGGGGGGGTCAATTTGCATTCGCACATGTTCTCATAAGTGGCAGGGTTGAGTGGGGTCACAATGCAGGCAGTACAAGCAGCTTTAACACCACACCATCCCAGCAGTAAAAACGCAACAATTCCATCATCTATTTTCTCTTTAGAGCGTGCACGGTGAAAGCCACGAGGCAGCACAGCTGTTCCCTCTCCCCCGTTGCCCTCCTTGTCTAACCTAAGCGTCAACCTGAGTCTCAACCCTTGCCAACCGTGGCACTTGCCAGCATGTTCTCGAATCCGTCAGCGGTGTGTCGCGCCGATAGGGACCCGGTTTTCCCGAGCGAGCGAGGGCCAAGTAACACGTGGTGGTGCGCGCTGGCGGGGCGTCACTGCGTGGTTGGCGTGCGCGGAGGAGTGTAAGGGGCGCCCAGGAACTGGTCGGCGATGCGACCGGCCTCCCGCAGGCCGCTGAGCAGTGCTCCGTGCACCGTGGCCGGGTAGTTCCTGATCGTGTGCTCCCCAGCGAAGAAGAGCCGGTGTATCGGCTGCACAACAAAAGGTCGAGAGGGAGGGAGGGAGGGGAAGGTTAAGTCCATTGATTTAGGAACCAATGATAATTAATGATGAACATCAGTATCCGGACATTCAGCAACTTGCATATCCACCCGATAATAAACCAGCGGCCGGTTGCATAAACGATGTAGGTGTCATTTCCCTTGCCCGTTGATACTGGTAGGAACCACCTGGTTCCACCAGCCCACAGGGGATTATTGTGTCCGTCCGTCGTGCATCCAAAAATGGGAGGGGTGGGGCTGGGTGGAGAGGGGAGGGGGAGGGTGGGGAGGGGCTGGGTGGGGAGGGTGGGGCTGGGTGGGGGGTGGGAGGGGTGGGGCTGGGTGGGGAGGAGCTGGTCACCCCGTGGTGCCCTTATAAAACTCAACGTTTAACCTACTCACGCCGGTTTGTGCCCGCCCCCTCACAGTCGGGCATATTTGCGGAATACACCACGCCGCCGTTGACCCTGGCCATTGACCGAGCAACCCAACGTTCCTACCAGCTCCCTCCGCAGGAATGTGTTTAAGCATTGCAGCAGCAGTGGAGGGAAACATACTTAGGTGTTCCCTGCAACTGGCTATGAAAATATGTATTTAAATTTATGGGGGGCAAGAGGGAGGCAACAGCATAAATTAACAATAGTTTGAATTCTATGCCACCCTAAATAAGCTGTGTGTTTTGCCCGATAATTTTTCCATTGTGCAAAACTAATTTCCCTAACATGCTCATTATATAAAGTACATTCTTTAATTATGCTAATTGACAGACATGATAACTGAGCCTTTGTGGTAAAATTTCAAAACTATGCACCATTATGCATTTATTTACTTATTTCAAGCGAGATTGAAAGCCGTTAACTGATAGACGCACACCCTTCCATTAATAAGCAGACCATGCAAAAACATCCGGTTTGTGTGCTCAATTTCTTTAAGATCTATGCCCAGGAAAGACAACTATCAGTCCATGCAGGCACCACATCCGCCCCTGCTCTCACCTGACCATCAAACCCCCACAAAGTAAAACATCGTCTCGACGAACCAACCCGTCACGGTTAAACGGGCCGCGACAAAACATCCGATCGACACCGCCCGACCCACCCACACCCATAGCCCCCTTGAGAGACGCTCACCTGCGGACTGCCGGGCAGGGAGGGCGGCGGGGCGATGGGTTGCGCCATGAGGTCGTAGTCATTTCCGTTGGACCCGGCTGCCACGTAGGAGTAGGAGCCGCGTGCCCATGGGTCCGCACGCCACCGCGTCACCACAGTCTCCTTCGGCTGCGGCGTCCAACGGAAATCGACGGCACGGTAAGCGGATGCAGGGTCACACGCACGCACGCCGTCGAGCCGAGGTCGACACATCGCAGCAGGAGAGTCGTCATTACGTGGGACAGAGGTTGAAAGACTTTTTCTTTTAGGAGGGGCATCCTTGGGAGGTAGCCTTACAACAAATTGTCCGGAATGCGCCCGGGTTTCATCACATCTCGGAAGATGGGCACCGTGCATGACGGGTGTGACAGGATGCGGACTGCGGGGCAGTCTGGTGTATAGCAGAGGGCAGCAGAGAGATGTAAATCATCTTTAGACTGTAATGCTACGTTCACACGTCTATGCTCCCTGCTGAGACACAGATATACCAGGGGGTGGGGGAGGCACCCCACTTCTAAATGAGCCCAATATTTAATAAAGGCTGGGTACGAGGGTTCGTTGCGACACCTTCCCTTCTCCCCATCGTTGCCGAGGGCTGGGTTGGACTCCCGGACGGGGCGTGTACCTGCGGTACGGCGCTGCTGCCGAAGATTCCTTTGAGCACAGCCATCGCCCGAGCCACGATTACGTCGTCGCTCACGTTCTCCATGATGCCAGCGGCTTCCCCGGCCACCAGCGCCAGCAGGATGGGCGCTGCGGGGGGCCGAGGGGGGGCGGGCGGGGGGGCGTTGGAGAAAAAGACGGGTCGGGGTCTCGTCGTTACCATTACTGATTGCAGAGTGCTGGGCACGCACCGCCGCATTGATTTATCATCAATTCCATCAGGGCATATGGAACTGATGATAAATCAGCGTGCCATTGATTCATGGAAGGTGCTCAATTCTTTGACAAGTGTACACAAAACTGAATGCACCATCACCATCCCAGCGTGGATAACACAAAAAATATCAGGCTAAGTACATACAACGCCACCGTAGCATTTTGTGAGCATTTCTCCCTTACCACCAAAGTTGATCAGATAATGTCTCTCTAAATTTAACGTCCTCATCGGTGAAGTTTATACCCAAGTAATTAGTCACTTCATGATTTTACGAATGATTATCTTCAAAGTGTTTGCAATGTACGTCGATTGCGCCAATCGAAGAGCAACTCGGGGAAAAAAAACTGCTCAACATCTGTCGAAACGAGGGGGGAGGGGGGCTAGAGGCCACCACAGCTTTGTCCAATGCCTATTTACAGTGGCATGCATTGTGCTCGCTTAAAACACTCACTTGTTACACTCGGGCGTGCGGTTAGCGGACACATTTCACAGTAATGCGCACAAATACCAACGTTGGCAAATAACATTGGCAGCCAGCGCGCGTGTGTCTGGGTTCGATGTTGGTTACGTAACAACTGTGTTCCTTAGGCCGAGTCGAGCGCCTCTATTCTCCGGAGGCACTTACTAATACGGCACATGTGCTCAGTGTACATAACCCAGTGGCCTCCTCCCACTCCTCCCCCTCGCAGGCACAATACCTTTGTAAAGGTTCCAGAAGAGGAACAGCTCGCCGCGGCTGGCTGTCGTGCTTCCCACGTGGCCAAACAAGTTGACGTTCAGGTCCCAGAACACGCGGTCAAAACACAGCACCACCTGCGGGCAAAAACCGGAGGCATGGGGTGGGGCCCCAGGTTTATTCCGAGCAAGTTGGCAGCCGAGTGTGAATAGTGAAGCTGCTACCTACGTATGTGTCTACATGCACATGCCTTTCGTCATCCACTACTGGACGAGGGCTTTAGCCACGCTGTGTTTTTTTTTTACTAAGTCGTCACCCACTGCTTAGTGTGGGTTGGTGAACGTAGGGGCATAGGAGAGTTCAACTATGGCTTATGCTGCACTGTCCCAAGGCAAAATACTAAAATGTTTTTATTTTACCAAGTAAGGCACACTGAGCTACATAGCTCTTTTACAGACGCGAACCTGGCCAAAAAATGATAGCTCACTCAACCAAGTGGCTTATCATGTGGAAGTTTATAGCAGCCAAACACTGTAAACGCGTGTTTTTTGAAAATGTGGAGGAAAAAACCGGAGGAACCAGACAAAAATCCACGTGACCACAGGAAGAACACGCACACTCCAAATATACAGGCATCAGGGTTGTAATCGAACTCACGACCTCCTGTATACCAGGCAAAGTAGTTAACATCTCGCCACCACAGTGCCCCAGGTCAGAAATCCAAAGCCCTGCAGAGCAGCCCACAACAACTGTTTGATGCATGATGGTTGCCAATCCAAGCTTTACCCCGGTTTAAAATCCTGCCTAGCTCGACAAGACCCACAATGTGCACTATCCACTCAGCCGGCCTGCCAAAAAATGGATATCAAAACGACAACTAACAACGCCACAAACAACGCAAACACCAACGGCCAAGAGAGCGCGGCGGCGTGCCTTGTTGAGGTTGCCGAAGCCCATGCGCTGGATGGCGGTGGTTTTCCACTCGGGCAGAGGGGGGAAGAACTGCACAGCCGGGGGCTGCTGCTTCAACACTCCGAGCGGCAGAGTGCACAGCACGGCGTCGCACTTGTAAATGAGGCTCTGCGAGCTGGAGCGCGTGTGCTGAGTCAGCACCTCGCAGCCTACACACAGGGGACACACACACACACGTACGCGCACGCGCACACACACACACACACACAAAGATTCTCATTACAGCCTTAACAAAAATGTGTCGGGGGCAAGTGCTGTTAGTGGGCACCGATGAAGGCCGGCACGGCACACGGGGTAGGTGGCCAACACCACGCCCGACCGCTTTTGTCTCCGTGGTGGCGATGTTTTTAAACACCGCACCAGGTAGTCATTTGAGGCTGAGTCGACCTAGGGGCCCAATCTCACAATATAAGCACTGCTTATACATTACCCATAAAGGTATTTAAAGAGGGAAAGGTCTACAAATGCAAAGCTGTGTTATCTCAATATTGTTGAAACATGTTCCACAACTTCATCATCATCATCATAAGCTGCTGGATGAAGGCCTCCCCCCCCATGTCATCACCAACTTAGTTATGGATTATTTTATATTTGGAGAATGTTTTGCCCATGATAACACCTGGTATCTGAGCAGCAGCAGCAGCAGCAGCAGCAGGAATATGACCATCACCTTGGTGTAGACTTAAGCTTAGCAGTAAGCTTAATGACCACTTTGCTACCAAATTCGACCCATGCATCAACCACCAGGAGTTTGCATTGCAGTGGGATGACGGTAGAGGTGACCTGCAAGCTATAGTGGCAAGCTATTGTCACAGTGAAAGTTTCACAAGATTAATCCAATGGAATATAAAATAAAAATACTGAACAGCATAATGATGGGGGGGGGGGCTAAGCTAATTAGCACAGAGGCCACTCACAGCCTTTTCTGCACTTAATGTAAATTTTACCGCGTTAGCAATGAAAATGCCATCACTGCATTTGCTTAGCATTACAATAGGGGTCAGCAGACACCCGCACTCGGCTAGCTTAATTACTCATTTTGCTTTAACGATGAGATCAGCATATTAGCTCACAGCAAGAACGACCGCACTTTAAATTAATATTTTCAGATCGTTGCAAATGCAACACGCCGTTAGGGGGCAGGTGGTGGGGGGGGGGGGCGAGTGGTGGGGGGGGGGGGTCCATGCTGCGTCAAAGGGAATATCAGATGAAGAATGAGCACGAAACAAGTGCGCTGACAATGTGGGTTGCCCTGACCGGCTGCTGAAATTAAACTCAAAAGGGTTCATTGCTCGTGTCGGGGTCTCGGAAAAGATGACAAGCATACACACTTTGCTTTTGAACAAGAGGTTAAGCAACAAAGGACGTTCATCAAGTCAAGGCTGAAATAACGGAGGCTTGTTTCAACAATACCGATTCATAGGTATAAACTAATTGTAAATAACAATGAGGTCCAGTGGCAGTAACTGTTTTTTGTTTTTATCAAGATGCGGTTCTACGTTACAATACAATCATTTAACTTTTTAATTGAATGAATGCATATATTTTTTACCTTCTCACGGTCCGTTCGATACTTGAGGTCTACTGAAATAAAACTGCTCATATGTAAATTCAAAACTGTCAAAATGTTAACCTTATTTAAAGTTTAGCCAGTTTTCTCAGGGCCCCAAAGTACAATCTCCGACTATAAAGGCAGTCAATCTCTCTGCTGGCCATGTTGCCCCAAACAAGAGCTGATGCCCAAAACGTCAGCCTGATGTTATTAAAAGGCTGTGTTATTATTATTTGTGCCTGTACACAATTTACTTGAGGCAGGACATGTCGCTCGGAGTAACGATGGGCGAGAATAACAACGGAGTGGTGGCCGAAGGAGGGACCTCCCTCCGATGAAGTCGGCTCATTTTCAGGTGGCCCGGTTGATTGTTCCATCACAGGACCGCGAGAGAGATGGCAATGACAGTGGACCTCATTGCGCCCGTTGCAGACAGAAAGACAGTGCCTCCATTTTTTTCTTAACCCTTTGAAACTTGGGCTGAAAGCGTGAACGCGTTAGCTCTGTCAGTCCCGCCTCTGTAATGTGGCGCCGATGCACAATATTGGAAAAGTCGCTTAATAATGTGTTGCGGCATAAGTCTGCTTGGCTCGAGTGCGCTTGTAGATGAGTGAGATCGAGTGGGAGCGAGCGAGTGCGTGAAACTAAACTATTTTTAACTAAACTTTTTATTTTATTAGGTAAGGCCCACTGAGCTATATAGCTTTTACAGAAGCCACCTGGCCACAAATGATAGCTCAAAGAAGTGGTTTATCACGTGCAAATTTATGGCAGCCAAGTACTCTCACCGTCCGTCGATTCTAAATGTGGAGGGAAAACCAGAGGACCCGGAAAAAAATCCAAGCAGCCACAGGGAGGAACACGCAAAATCCAAATATACAGCAGGCGTCAAGGGTCGGGATCGAACCCACGACCTCCTTGCATACCGGGCGCGGGAGTCAACATCTCCTAGCCACCACGTGAGCGAGCGAGCGATCTCTCACCGGCCGGGGTGTACTTGACTTGGCGCACGGCGGTGTTCAGTTTGATGTCAAGTCCCTCGGCCAGAGCCACCGGCACGCACGAGTAGCCATTCCGCACCGTCAGGTGGCTCCCAGAGAACTCAAAATCATCGTCCTGAAATTATAGACGCGGATCTTCCTTTAACAATTAAAGCACAAGGATTTGTATTTGTTTGCCGCTTAAAATGCCACGGCATCTCAACGCGCCGTACAAACGCACCGAAAGTGCATTTACACGTCAGGGCACAATAGGGGAAAAGATAGAGAATAGCTTTGGTTGTAATAATAATAGACCACGACGTTTCGATCGCAACGCAAGCAATCGCCTGATGACAATTGCGATCGAAACGTCGCGATCTATTACTTTTATACCCACGTGACTTTACCGAAAGAACCAAAGAGTATGGATTCCTGCAGTCACGAAAGCTTCAAATCAAGATTGATAGAACATATATTAATTATGTTTACATGCATACATGTATTCATGCACTGTGAAGCTAAGTTCGATTTGAATCAATGAATTATTGTCGACGTATAAATTGCAAATGTTTGGACAATTGACAAGAAAATGGGGACTTATCCAATAGTACCTTACAGAACATGATAGAAATAACAAAGCAATAAGGGGATAACCCAAGATCAATTGGATGGCAAATTTGATAGCTTGGACTAATAAATGGGCACACAGAACCTGACAAAGACTGCAAAGGACAAAGATGGACAGGGTTGACAGCCGGGGCATCGGTGATGATGATGACGGTGATGATGATGACGATGATGATGAGGACGATGATGTCACTTACCTGGTCCCAGTGCTTCAGAGACAGCGTAGACAGTGGGGTCGCATTCGCAAATTCCAAGTTAGCGAAGTGCCAGTCCAGAATCTGACGGTCCCGTGAAGACAAGTACACGTCGCTGCGGAGACACAAACTTAGACCCATCATACGCATACTGATTACAACTAGCTGGAACTATTACGCAATGGCCACAAAAAGCATCGCTCGGAGCTCGTTTAGCAAGCAGGCCCTTTTTGTTAATACTGTACACAAAACTCATTATCGTGTGTTGTGAAGAAATATGGGTAATAGCGCATGTGAGCAAAATTCTGCTCTGTCGCTGCACATATACAATAATGTTCTAGTCCATCAGCCTGTTCGCTTTCCATACCAATGTTATAAAACAGCGTTTGTACAAACAAGCACGCAAAACGCATGCAAAACTCCGGACCGGTCAAATGCTGCTTATTAATATTGGTTTGAAAAGACACAAGACTGATGGACATTTTATTTATGTGTAGAGACAGAAGAGAGTTCCGCTTTTGGTAAATGTTGACCTTGGGCCCTGAAATTACACTACCTTGGTGGGTTTGCTTCCAACTCCTGCAGCTTCTCTTCCAACTTGATTTGCGACTCGGCCAACTCGTCATATTCCTGCAGAGAAACGAGCGAAGACAACCTGCAATGTTAGCATCATTCCACGTACGCGAGCGCCTAATGCCAAGTCACGCAACATCTATACAACGGAAGAGCACAGATGGTTGTTACATGGAATACACAGCCCAATAACAGATGGTATTATATACCCGTAGAGTCCTTGTCAATCAACTGTGGCAGATAAGGGCCACGCTGTGCAGGTCACGGGAGTTATTTTGACCAGACTTCACCACACTGGTCAGTGTGGGTTGGCTATGGCAGGGGATAGCATCAATGCGGGAGCGAAGAAGTAGTGTACAAACAGAATTTGCTGCACTGCCCTCTGCTGCCTACCAGGTAGCACCGCAGCCAACAGCACCGGCTCAAGCACTATCCAAGCTCAACACCACTTAGCTCGATTTGTACAGAGGCACGTATCGTACGGATAACAAATATTCATTTGAGCAGGCACGTTTTCTAACACACGTGAGACATCTATTTTTGGGTTACATCTTCCTTTGAGGAGTGTACATATGCAGGTTGAACTTCTTTCGCACAGTACGTAGCCAACCGTGCTAATCGGAGGTGAGGAACAACCAAACTAAACACAAAAAGCAGCTTTCAAGCAATGTGTTTTCAATCTAGATGATTTAAAAGTGCATAGCTCCCAACGGCTTCCTAATATCGAAAGGAAGAGCGTTCCAGACAGCCCGCAGAGAAGCGCATCCGAAAGCGCGCGATGTGGCGACCGAGCGGGGGCGGGGTGGGGTCGGTAGGGGGAGATGCGGCGACCACCGCCTTGGCGTACGGACATACCCTGCAGGCGGCGTTGAGGTCGCGTAGCTTGCTCTTGACGAGGAACTCGGCGGTGACGTCTCTCGGAGGCTTCACCTCAGAGGCCTCCTTCTGCTGCTGGTGCAGCTCCTTAATGCGCTCCTTCAAAGTCACCATCTGAACACAAAGACAAAGACCCCCCCCACGGTATAGCCTTAACACATCGTTGCGGAAAGTGCTGTGAGCGAGCACATCTGAACACAAGCAGCGGTTGACACGCAATGCTTTATGCGCAGCGTCTATATGTGTACGCATGTTAAGAGCCGGGCAACATTGGTCAAGGATGATTCTACTTCAATTATGTGTCACGTCAAATCCAGTATGAAGTATTAAAATAGAACTTACAATTTGGTACAAAAGCACATTATTATTGCGCAAGCACAGAGTCTAGTTTTCCCTTCAGAGCCAACTGGGAAAGGGAATGTTCTTAAGAGAAATGTAACATTCTTCTGTGTTCCCGACGTGTTCTGGGCAGAAAGAACCACTTCCGAACCGAGAATTTCCTCTTACAACATGCCATGGGAGTTTTTAAGGCACGTCTCACATTTCAAGCATTTAAATGTGGAATTAATTAGTTCCCATATCAAGTCACTGCCCCGAACACTCTCAAACATTAGTGGGCAACATTCACTTTACCGAGGTGCTGATGAGCCACGTTAAAGTACATTTTGTACGAAACTAATTATCTGATGGGTGCTCCCAGCTAATTAAAAGGTATCCACTTTAGCACAATGCAACAGGACGTGCGATTCACGAATGCAACACAACAGCAGAATGTTAATTGGCCATCGCATTTCATCTGAAATAACAGATACAAAATAAGTAATATTTTAAAAAAAACTTTCTTTTTTAAACACGCTTTAATGAAATGTACACTACTAGTAATGGAAGAACTCCACGACTCCAGGAAGTGGCCCCGAAACTTGCCATAACGTAAGAGACTGTGGTGATTTACAGCCAACGTCAGTTGAGCGTGGACAATTAGACCCAAGCCGAAACATAACACACATTTTTTTTTATATATATATTTTTTAATGATAGAATATAGTATTATCATCAGTATGACATAAGTATACCAAGTTTTCAGTCGATACCACATTGGAAAGTGTGTAAAAATTGAGTTACAAGATTTGAGGATACAACAACAGATAGAGTGAGTTAATAAAAAGCGTGTAATAAAAAGAGAGCTGCCCTGTTAATACCCAATGATTCTTAGCACCCCCTGCTTCTGCACCTACCCAGCCGACACCGTCGCTGGTGGAACCAGTTACTGGGGAACTGCAGGCCATGGTTTAGGTACGTCAGTCATTGGTGGAGAGGGCGGGGATTGTTTGGTGAAGGGACCACGTTGTCTCACTCTCACCGTCCCTATCCAATATCGTTCACCAGGTCTGCAAGGCTCGTAGGCTTCTTACCCGTGTGTCAAGGCACAGTGCAACAGTGCAGAAGTACTATAAAAGGATATACATATTCTGTTTATTTTCATAAAATTTGGCCAACAACATTTATAACAGTGTGTGCTGCAATGACAATTTCGCAGAGTTGCAACTCGTACCTTGTTCAGGAAGTCCTTGAGCTCCTCTTGGCTCTTGACGATCTTCTTCCAGTGCTCAATCTGCTCGTCCTTCACGTGCTTCTCTTGTAGCCTGCGTGCAAAGAGGCGCACGCAGGACGCAACGACATGAGACTCGACGCACCCCTCGGAACACACAACCGATAGACCAATTAGTCAAAAACTACCCAAGAGAAGGCGCACAGATGGTGGAGGCGATAACAACTGCACGTAGGCAGCTTGCAGAATTGTTTAGCAATAATGCAATGTTTAAATGCATTATGGGAAAACGACGGTGCCAGCACTGAAATTGCCTGCTCATGCCACCGCTGCCGGAAGGGTCTCCACTAAAGAAAGTTCCAAGAGTGTGTTGGCCTCCCTCGCACCTCTGATTAGCGCGGTTGGCTACGTACGGTGCGAAAGAAGTTCAACATACAGTAAAACCTTGGATTGCGAGTAACTTGGTCTGCGAGTGTTTTGCAAGACGAGCAATTTTTTTAAATAAATATTAATTTGATAAACGAGCGAGGTCTTGCAATACGAGTAGTACGTGTACGCTTTGTCTGCCGAGCGTCACGTGATCATAACTGATATACGAGTGCTTTGGATTACAAGCAAGTTTCCGGAACGAATTATGCTCGCAATCCAAGGTTTTCCTGTACACACGTTTCTACAAGAGAATCCCTCCGGCGGGTGTTTGGCCTGCTCTTCCACACTGGCCAGACTTCTCGAAAGCTTTGGGGAATACCCACAATTCATCTCACTGCACACGCCCCTGCAAGTTGACCGACTGCGGCGTAGCCATTCTGACCGCTCGGGTGGACAGAAGCGCAGGGATTTAAAGAAACCTATGGCACAGTTTCAACAGCCGCCATCGCCGGCAGCATGAACCAAAGCGTCCCGGCCGCGCCCTCTGAATCGCAAGGTCCAGCCGCACTCACTGTATCACGAGCTCCAGGGCCTGGCCGAGGGAGACGGGCTTTCCGTTGAGGAAGTTGAAGTCGAGGTGGTGGCTCAGGTAGGATGTCGCCTCGAGCAGGCGGTTGAACTCCCGCTCCACCATCTCGTCCTTCTCCTTAGGCACCTGCTTGGGATAACGGTGGGGGGGGTCATTTTCTCACTGCGACCACGCGGCGGGTAGCACGCGTCGTTAAACGACGGATAATGTAGCGGTGGCTCCTTCGCCGGAGCACCACCGCCGTGCGGGGAATCTCGCCCTTTTGGCTTTTTGTCAAAATTAACGGTGGTGTGGCGAGTTCAAATTTTGCGGGAAAACTTCAGCGCTACAGTGACCGTCATTACCGAGGGTTCGATTAACAGGGAACGAGAGGGTGCAACTCATTTAAGTTTTTTTTTTTGCGATGTGTCACAGCAAGATATTTAACTCATCTACAGCAGTCAATGTGTGTTGCTGTATGTTGCTGTATCCTTCCAAACCACAGCCTAATAATACACATTTACCAATTGGGACTCATTATATCCAAATTAACGTCTATCCGGTTGCATGGCTGGTTACGCTTTAAGAAATGAAAATAATTTCCTTTAGCTGAAGGACAGTGCCCTCCTGTTAATGCACCCCCGAATGTGGCAATGAGATGACAGTTTAGTGGACACAGGGCAGCCTGCGAGCATCATCTCTTTACAAAGCAATTCGAGGCAAGAACAGCGCACGGCGATGACGAATGGGGGAAGAAGAACAGGGAGCCTGAAATGGGCACATCAACAACAACAAAAATGATGGTGGAAGGTTCGAAGCGAGTAAAAAGTCAGAGTGAGGTATTGTGGAAAGCGTGCATGATTCGGATTGAAATTTAAATGCACGTGGGTAAATCTAACCACAGTTTAAACCCCCCCGTCCAAAATTTCACACGCACGCTCCGGTCGTAAAACGAGCAACCTGCAAAAGGCCAACTGGGATTGTAGGAATAAACAGTACTTTCAATAATGTGTGAAATATACTTGCCACGTTTGCTTGAAATAAATGCCTCTTTTGCGTGCACATCAAGATGCCAAAAGTTATGCGTATACTTTCAGAAAAGTAAGTTATGCCAAAAATGCTTATTTTATGGATTTTTTTTGCATATTGACCATAAGATTTTACAGGGGATCAGGTGGAATCTAAACAAAACAAATTACCATTCTTGTAAAAGAAAAATCCCGCCATAATTAACTGTGCCGGCGAGTTAAATCTACTGCAAAACGAAGTTGTTAAAAGTTTAAGGCAAATGCATTCCAAAGTTCAAGACTAAATGGTGCAGCTGAATTTCTATGTTATTGGAAGTACACAAAAATAACCACTTCACAAGCTTAACTCGATGATTAAAGTTCACATGAGGTGTGTGCAAAATATCTCGGGAACAGATCAAACCATTTACTTCTTAACAGCTGCTTAACATTTCCACAATACCTTCAAAACTAATGCAATAATTCACAATTTACTTTAAATCAAATGTACACAAATTAAAATCTCAACAAGGCAAATCAACCATGAGTCCAAATATTATGGATAAGAATGTGCAATGGGAAAAATCAGTTGGTTAAATATCAAAGCATTTGCATCTTGTGAAAGGATGGCACGTGTGGCACGTACGTCCCATATGATAGCAGAACGCAAAGAGAAGTTGTTGGAGCCATGCAGGTTAAAGATTGAACACAGCCTCACAGCCTAGAACGGTTGCATATCGCCCTTCGATGGGTTTTCGGCTTGTGCCTAATGTTATTCAGCACGATGTCCAACAATTTGTTTCATGTGCTGGGAGCTTCATCCGGAACCCACTTCCGAAGAAGCTCGCAGCACACGGAGAAAAACGTTGGACAAACCAAAAACACATTGGAGAGCTATAAAGCACAAGCGCGATAGCATATGCATTAGTAAGGGACGTGCCTGGCTCAGACATCATCATTGGGAATGTTTTCCTGTGCAGGTACCACGAGATCGTAAGTCAAGAGGATGCTCCCCCTTTCATTGACCAGTTGCACTATCGCTGAAAGAACTGCCATGCCATAATAGGGTTTTTCCCCTTTTTTCTGGCAACCGAAACCTTTTTACAAGGATTCATGTCTGCATTAACCACAATACTTGCAGTCAAAATGCAAACAAAAAACATACTATGATAATATATGCATTGTCCTTGAAATTGATTGGTCCGCACCAAGGGACGGCTTTCTTTTGAGCCTCGACCCAATTGGTGCTCGACTAGAGGGCGCCAAAAGGCGCACAGCTCAAAGACAATGCACTATCAAAGTAACGAGGGCTCGGGGTGAACATCTACATCATTAGCCCTCCTTTGCCAGTCCCCTTTTTTCTGGCAACAAAACTGAAACCTGTCATACCAGCAAGATATTCACAAACGTCGCAAATCCGTTTTGGGCAAATTTGTTTGTGCCACTGCTGGCAGAAGGGCCTCCACTAGAGGAAACTCTAAGAGAGCCTCCCTAGAGGATGGTTGTGGCCTGCTCATCCATGCTCTCCAATTGCTATGCCAACATATTCCTTCCACTCTGTTTGTGTCCATATATGCGGACTCCTGTTAATGCGACTCCTGACATTTCCTCAATAGCAATTTTTATCGCATATGAATAAATTTATCGCAGCTAAATATTATGGACTTTTAAAATTGTGATAGTTTATCAAAGCATTTAGATACATGGTTATCAATATGCAGTAGACTATCGGTTCTCCACGCAGTTTATCCGATTTGCGAATTTACTGCGTACCTTTTGACATAAATTAATAACTCATGGATTTTCCCTTAAGCCCAAATTAATCATCTAAAAATAGTTCTACATTGTTATTCTTTTAAATGTTTCTTACAAGTCACGTGCTTAAACCGAACAAATATGTGCTCCGGTTAATCCAAAATTCACGTGATCGCCTCTACAGCACAGTAGTTGCATCTTTTGAATAGTGAGTGGAGTCCGATTAATGTTGATAGGCGTGGCTCTGCCATCCACTTAGCAGGCAGTCTTCTGCGCGGGAGCAGGAAAGTGTTATCACTGAGCATGCTCATCGATCGGGCGATTGTATATTCGTGGTTTTTGGCATAGAGATTTTCAGAAAATGGATATTATTGATTATCCGCAATTTTTAATTATCCACGGCCATCCTGCCCATCATTAGCACGGATAATCGAGAGTCTACTGTAGTTTGCTGGGATTTGTCAATGTCTTTTGAAGACCTTTAAATAAGTCTTAAACAGCTAATTTATGGAGGCTCAGCGACAGATTTTCTCAGTTCCAACTGATTTTTTTTTAAGTCGATCACAAACCCTGGGGCCCATTCACATTGTGGGGGGCCAGGTACATGGTCGCTGGGAAGCGAGTAATCTCTTGGAATACGACCTCGTGTCACATCTGCGTGCGGAAAGACATGGTGAGCGGCATGAGATTGCAAAACACTGCAGCTCCGATCCAAAAAAAATGCTGCAACCAATCAGTAGCCCCGAAGCATAATCATAACCCCATGCCTACACATGCCCCCTGCCCCCCTTTCCCACGTTTGGTTATTATTTGGTTATTAAGCATGTAATGATTCACCCATGTGTTACGTTGCAATTTTGTCTGTAGTTTTTTTTTCTTATCGTCTGTCATTAGCCCAAACACAACATGAGTATATCATGTGCATTTCTTAATTTACAGCCCTTGCCCATCCACTACTGGATGAAGGCCTACCCATGTGGTGTCAGCCATGTGATGTTTTGACGATACTTCACCATACTGCGCAATGCGGTTTGGTGAAAGGGGTGAGCCCAAGACCTGTTCATATATCACTCGCCACTGATGTTGACCGTAGCCAGGATCAAACTCTGGTCACTTATACTATAATATATTATTTTTATTTTACCAGGCAAGGATCCACTGAGCTATATCGCTCTTTTTCATAAACGACTTTGCCACAAATGATAGCTCAAAGCAGTGGCTTGTCACGTGGAAATTTATAGCAGGAAAATACTCTAAAACACATGTTTCCAAATTTGGAGGGAAAAAAACCACAGGATCCGGGGGAAAATCTACGAAACCATGGGGATAACATGCAAACTCCAAATATACAGACGTCAGGGTCGGGATCGAACCTACGACATCCTGTATACCAGGCGAGGTAGTTAAGATCTCAGTACCATGGAGCCCACTTGGTTCATAGTGCATTGTGCGAACCACTGCACCACCGCCGTACGCCTGCATTTATTTCTTCATAAATCGTAAACAATTAATTCTCGCAAACAGGATCAAATGCTTATGTCATAATACATATTAATCAATGGATTATAACATGAGTAATGGCTATGGTGCACCCATTAATATGCAGAAATTATTACGTAGCGTGGGACTCAAAACCAATTCTGATTGGTGGCATTAGTTTTTTTTTTCAGAGCAGGAGTATCTTTTGGTACAGCGCGATTATGCAACACAGTGTAGACATACAGCCATATTGTTTAGATGTCAACCACGTTGACCCGTTTTTTTACAGTTGAGCTTGTTGTTTTGTTGAGAGATCGCAATGTCATACGTACGTTAGTGCATCTTTCTCCCTTCAAGTATTCAATATCCCCGGAGCAGGGCGAACATAGGAGAAATAACAGAACAAGTCAAAGTCAAAAGAGAGCCTCTTCGCATTCCGCTGGGAGCTCCCGACAACCGACAGATTGCACCGATTCCCCCTTTTTTTCTTTTCGAAGGGATAACAAATTACAGTACAAATAATTCACTTCATGGGATATTTTTTTGCCAGTATCAAAGTATGAAAAACAAGAAAAGGTTTTAGCCTTTCTGGCAATAAAACAGGTGTTAAGATATCGATTTAAAGCTTTCGTGACTGCAGGGATTCATATTCTTGGTTCTTTCGGTAAAGTCACGTAGAAGGGAAATAATAAAATAATAATAACACATCATAATATTCTCACGACGTTTCGGCAACAACGCAAGCAGCCGTCCTCTTTCCGACAGCTCTGTTCTTCACCTGTTATTATTTTGTTATTTCCCTTCTACGTGACTTCACCGAAAGAACCAAGAATAAGGTGTTAAGATGTTCAAACACCAAATTGAAACCTTTTTGCAAGTCATCAAGTCTGCATTAACCACCCGTACTTGTGGTGAACACACATATAAAACAGGTTTCTATTTGGTATTCTTATTCTTAGGTTTTTTCGGTAAAGTCACGTAGGTAAAAATTTAAAATTAATAAAAGTAAAATAAAATAAAAATCACGACGTTTCAGAGGCAACACAAGCTTCCGTCTTCAGGTGGAACCGTCACAGCACGATAGCTGTATCAAGTGATACAGCTATCGTGATACAGCTATCGTGCTGTGACGGTTCCACCTGTAGATGGAAGCTTGTGTTGCCTCCGAAACGTTGTGATTTTTTTTATTAATTTTAATTTTTTACCTACGTGACTTTACCAAAAAAACCTAAGAATATGAATCCTTGCAGTCACGAAAGCTTCAAATCTAGAATTTCTATTTGGTGTTTGAACATCTTAACGCCTGCTTTATTGCCAGAAAGGGTAAAACCTTTTCTTATTTTTCATAATTCACTTGTGTTTGAGGAATACCTTTTTTTTCCTCCCGGTGGAGCAACAGAGTCATCATTAGTTGTTTACACTTAGCAGAAATGGAAATACATGAATCACAAGCGTTGTAACAGGCAATTTGCAAAACCATATTATCATTCCAAGTACAAACTAAAAAAATGCAGCTGTGCAAACAAACTCCACACAAGACCGAATCTGGGATATATCATGAAATGGACAGTGAATTGCAGTTTGGCATTAGAATTTGACAAGGACATTGCACCGATTTTCACATCGTTGCAACTTTTCAACGTTCCAAATAACGATCTCTTGTTACACTGTGAACCTTGGTTGCCCTCTTTTGTGAAATGAACATAAAATCATGTCAAAATCTGCAGGGCTGCCTTTTAATTTCGAACGAACAAATTTACTCGCGTCATCTGTAGTGTCAGGCGAGCCGGAAAATTTTATTTAAACAATTGTTTTAAATTATAAAAAAAATGTGCTTTACATAAATGTGGCATTAATAAACCACTGCAGACTTCAGCAAGATATACCACTATGCACACAAGCAGCATTCAACCGGAACATAAAACGTTTCAGAAAATGGTCACACAACTTTACACACTGGTGAGTGCTAACAAACATGCATCTTTAGAAACATGCACACTGAAAAAAAAGAAAGACCCGTGCGTTTTAAACTGCGTTTTGAAACGACTGCGCAAATGTCACGCCGGTACAAAAGAGGGAAACGCAGCGTTTATACAACGGTGGGACCGCTGCCGCGGTCTCGACCATTATCTACAGAGTTCAAGACGTGGGCAGCGCAATTTGGCAGCACAACGAGGAGTCCTCAGTGTGCGCCCGACAGTTTCTTATCGGTGAATGTGTTTTACTGTGCACTGCACAATCTTGGCAGCGTTTAGAGCGGGGGGGAAAAAAATCACAAGCGCATCACTACCTCTGTGAAGTCTTTTTGTGAAAAAAAGTTTCACGAGTCTTTTCTTAATACATTTTTCCACTTTAACATCGGCAAAAAATTTTTTTTTAAGATATCTGCCTACTGACCGTATATATATATAAAATACGTGCATACATTTTCCGTGAACAGTTTTCATCCTTTGTGAAAAAGCCAACTCTCGCCAAATTGAATTATTATTTCAACCAAGACAACTAATCGGGTCGACCGATTAGTACAATGAACAATAACTCATTCATAAAGGCAGAAGGTCTAATGCCTTTTATTATTGTGTGCAAATGTACCCCCCCCCAGCTAAATGTTGATCCTGGCAGGCAGCGTCTGCTGAAAAAGAATTTAATATGGAAATAAATATATATGCAGCAAGCATGGTAGGTGGCACCGAGCCTGGAAGAGCTACTCATACGTGGAATTTTCCATCGGACAAGCCACTGCTTAATGCAATATTAAAACAGGATTACGGTAAAATTTTACAGAAAAACTCGCACACAGCCCAACGATGAAATGCTGTTTTGATTGTGGTAAGCATTTATTTATCCGTATTTAGTGAGTTAACCGACTGAGTAATTCAAACCAAATCCTCATTTTTTTAAAAATCGAGTTTCGCATTTCAGGAAAGAGGCGGCATGTCACTTGTTACGCCGTAAATTCCAAACCGGTCAATAATGAAAATAGTCCATAACAAGCGACTTATAAAATATTGCAATAAATTGTGACGTTGATCCATCCAATCGAGTGAAAATGGAGGCTCTGCTACAAGGGCAAGATAAAAGCTGAAGACGACCGCTTGTGTTGCGATCGAAACGTCGTAGTTTTTTGTTATTTTCTTTGAACCTATCTACGTGACTTTACCGAAAGACCCAAAGAATATAAATTGTACACCGTGATATATTTCCATAAACAAACAATTAAGATCCTACTCTGAAATAAAATCTTTAATAGTGGGGTGAAAATCACAGCTCTGTAGAGAACATTGCTCAATCGATTAATTTGCTCAAGAGCTTGGAAAATGGGCATCAGGTGATAGCCGGCAGATATTGATTATGTCAACCACTCAAGCCATAACAATTAAACTCAATGGAATATCTGCAATTCTCTCATCATCAATGAATATAATCACCCAGCAGCATCAGTCTATTTGGTACCATCAATGATACAATCACCCATACCTGACTTATATTCTAATTATGATTTAAAATTACTTCAAATTAAGTATATTCATTTGTTTACCCTAGGAAGCATGAGCGAGCTTACATACACTTCTTCAGGAGGATCCAACATGGGATGTTTGACCAATTACTCAATGAGCATTTATGGATAGTGGAAAATAAACCACACATATAACGAAAGGCCACGAATTCTGCACAAATAAGCCTCCTACTTGCTGTACTTGTTCCAATCCACTTCACAGCATCTGCAGCATGCGTGTACGTCTTGCAAACATATCAGCATGCTCTACGAACCCAGATATTATATCTGAGTGAAACGTATTGACAAGTAAAATCCGCAACTATAATGTAGCATTGCTTATTTCTCCTTCCCAATTGGCATGTAATGCTGCCTGTGCCATGCAATTTGCACTTACCGACTGGCCGTTCGTTTCATACAAGGGGCACTTCTGCTTAATCTTTGCCAACTCCATATTGACTTGCTTGCTGACGACAGCCATTGGGTTTCCACCTGTTGAAGAGGGCACGGAGAGCAAACGCAAGCGTTTGGACAACAACTGAAGCACATGCTATCATTATTATCATCTACCAATGTACAACTGAGCCTTGCTTGGGCCGCAGTGAGCCATAGCGGCGCAGTTCACAAGGCACCAGGCTTCTCTTGCAGTGCATAAGTCAAGCTGTGCCACTGACGTTACATGCAATAACGCGGTCGACATGCGTGTACATGACGTGGTGTTGCCATGTTCTCAGTGTACTGACTGAAGTCACATGCAATGAATGAGTCAACACCCATGTAGACAAACAAAACTACAGCTCTTTTTCAGAAGCAACCTGACCACAAGTGATAGCTGAACCAAGTGGCTTATCATATGGAAATTTATTTTAGCCAAAAACTCTAAATGTGGAGGGAAAAACCAAGGGAAGAACATGCAAACTAAAAATATAGAGCCGTCAGGGTCGGGATCGAACCCACGACCTCATGCATACCAGGCGAGGTAGTTAACATCTCGCCACAGTGGCGCAATGACGTGATGATTCCGTGTCCTCACAGTGCAATAAACTGAACGTCACACGCAATGAATGTGTCAATAGCCCTGCCACTGCCCAGGGCCTGAACCAGATTCAGATATTTTGAGACACTTGCATATCACAATCTGGTTCCAGGATTCCAAATGTTTCAGTCGGTTTAAAACCGGTCTTTCAAGGCTGTGTCCCACCTAATCGGGACAGGCACAACACATCAAGCGGATGGAATTTTTTGTCAGGGTCAGGTTAAACTCAGTAAAAAAATATTCAATTAATATTAGCAACTAAAACTCCTGGGGGAGCAGTGGCGCAGGGGTTAACACACCGCAACATCAACCCAGCATTCCGAGTTCTATTCCCTGCAACGGGTAACATTAGGTGGGGAGTTATATCTGAATTGGCCCTGGCTCTCCACCAACATCAACAAACCGCACTGAGTAGTGTGAAGTAAGGTTAAATAAGCCCCGTGATCAACACGGTGCGGGGTGGGGGGGGACTTTATCCAGCAGTCAATTAACAAAGGGATGTAAAGAAATTATATATGTTTAAAATAGCTATAAATTAATAAATGGTGGTGGATGTTAACTCTTCATTTAAATAGAAATATTATGATACTAGGTACAATGTGACAAAATCCTCTATAAACTCTTATTGCAGCAGCTTTTTCTCCTACGACAGCAGTCATCCTGCTGTGTTTATTTTCACACCTGATGACGGTTGCTTGTGTTGCGATCGAAACTGACTTATCCGATGCCCATATATATATTTGTTTGGCATTCTTAAGGTTGAAAATGTTGTAATATATAGGAGATTATACAATGTCTGCAGAAAGGCCAATATATGTACTTGCCAAAAAATACATTACTCGAGAACAAAAATGCTAAATATTGGCAATGCTAAAATCACTTTCCATATAAATCTAGTTTTTTTTTCAGATATGAAGTTAACAGAGATATTATCAACAGAATTTTTTTAAAAGGACATGGAGTACATACCCAGGCCAGTTACCACCATCGCGCCAAGATCAGCCACGTAGTTTCCCTTCCGAAACGTGGCCACACGACCTCCCACTCGGTCCTGGACGACAGAAAAAAAACACTCGCACAACTAAAACAGTGGAATCTGGATCTAAGAAACCTTACATAGGCATAGTTCTAGTATAAGCAATATTTTCTGACATTAGTTGCCTTTCGCCTTGCCCCGTTGGGGCTTCGACATGAGAGTCCAGATTACGCCAAGACTACAGCTTTGAAAGCGTAAATGCACAATCTTTGGATGTTATACGCATGCACACCATTTACAGATGCGTTCTAAAGATGATAGCAGTTCAGTACTTCTACACACGATATATATAAAAAAAACCTTGTGAAAAGATAACAAACAAGAAACGTACCCTGGCCTCCAGAATGGTGACATCCATGCCAAAGCTTTGCAGTTGCCGCGCGGCAGCGAGCCCCGAAACCCCTGCTCCGATCACCATCACCTTTCCCACTTTCTTTACTGCGGTGCCAAGAGCAACACGGGGCGGTTACAACATTTCAAAGGGCTTTTGCCCAGACAGCACACACGAAATGGTCGGCAGAACGCCGCGCGGCCGCGAGCGAGAAGGCGAGACCGTGGGACGTGCCTGGCAGGGGCTTGACGCGCTTGAATATCCCGAAGTTAATGAGCCCGTGACGCTCCAAGTAGTTGAACACGCGATGCACGAGCTGTGCGTCGCCTGCAGCGCACGTAAACACATCAGCATTACCATCATCGGTCATGATCAATCCACTGCTGGGTGAAGGCCCCCCCCTCCCAAGCCGTTGCTATCTCTCGCGGTCCCTTGACGCTTCAGCCATCGGATCTAACATTTAAATATAGTACCTTCACATGAGGCGGGCAAATGCAGAGTTGTTGCGATTCAGGGACAACAGTACGAACCATAGATCTAGTGCTTGACAATAGCACACAAACTGTAGCTGTATAATTACCCAATGACGGGAAAGTTAGCGACAGTTTACAAAAGCAGTCCAAGTGTGACGATAATGGGAAAACACATTACAACTTTGTATGATTTCAGTAACCAAGAGTGACATTTACAGGCTATCTGTTTTTGTTTTTGCCTAATGTGTGCCATAATAACTATGGTGTTTGAGAATGTGGATAAGTGCTTACTGTTGTAAGGAGACTCCAGCTGTTGCAACATCTGCTCAAATGTGAGCTGTGTCTTGGGCTGGTCGAGCCAGAGTTGCAGCTGCGTGGACACAAATCAAGCTTTTTAATAATTGAAGTTGTTTTTATGTATGCATGTTGAACTTCTTTCACACCGTACGCAGCCAACTGTGCTATTTCCAACAAAAATGCCTGGTGGGGGTGCAGTGGTCAACCCAATTCACCATGAACCAAGCTGCAAAGGTTTTTATTCCCTGCCACAGCTTACATTAAGTGGGGAGTGATATATATGGACTGGCCCTGGCTCTCCACCAACGTCAAGAAAGAATGCACAATGTTAAATTTGGGACTTCTCTTATTTATTTGCAAAATTTCCAGCTCTGGGCATGTGTTAAAGTGCATCGCCCACTAGCGTAAGTAAGAGGTCATTAAATATAGGTCAATGCATTTTGTGTTAGGAATTTCAAACATCACATTGCACAGTCCTCATAAAAGTCTTGAAACCTAGTGAGGCCCACTGCACCACCATTCCACCCCTTCCTGGATACATTATAAGCAGCTATTATTATAATTCTTCATCATCAACGGCCATGGGCAATCCACTGCCAGATGAAGGGCTCCCTAAACCGCCACCGCCTCTCACAATCCTGCAATGGTAATATTCCTCCATGTACCTTCACACGAACTTGTTTCATCGCTCCATTTCCTTGGTGGACGAATTATAATTGAAATGTTTACAAGTCCACAATCTGTGAACGAGCCCCTTGTTTTTTTGGCAGCAAGTTGGAGCCTCGTAGGGCATCACGGCTGTGTGGGAAGTTCAGAGGAGAGGTAGCGATCTAGGAGGGGGGAGATGCAGGGGGTCGTTGCACACCGTGCGATTGCGGATGTACAGGAAGGCCTTCTGTGTCTGCGGATTGCCGTTGACGATGTCGGGGAAGCAGGCGGCCTCTTGCGAGGTCATGCGGTCGTGCGGCAGGCGGCTCTGGAACGCTGCCCCTTCCAGGCCTGTCACAACACGCCCACACTCACCCGCTCACGTGTGCACCAGTGCCAGCCTGTTTTTGTTGTTGTTCCACATGCTCTCCTTGAGATAATTCGGCTTATTTCAATGTCATTTACTTAGGCAGGCATGCGCCTATTGCGATCCATTTACTTTGGCTCCATGCCATGTTATAAAAGCTTATGTAAGCACACACACACAAGCACTGTGCACATAGGCGTGTTGGTATACAGAAGAATACTGCTGTACAGCTGTATTATAATTTCAGGATATCATATTTTATTCATACAATGACTTTAAATGTCTTGAGTATTTAGTAAATGTATCTGCTGTCATTTTAGTCAAGTAACCTCTCCATAGCTCCCAGTGAAATGAGAATGTCTGATCGAGTAACTCCTGAACTTAAAATGCTGAAATAAAACAAACAAACACAGCTGGCAACAAATGTGGGCATGAATCCTTCAGCCTTCTTGGCTCCACTGCTCAACCCGTAAGAATTTATTTTTTTCCCCATATTTGTACAATAGTTTTTTTTGTTAATAAAAGCTAGGAAGTTACACCATTAACTTTCAGAGTGTAAACCCCCCCCCCCAAAAGACTTCATACGTACCCCACAGACTTTGTCCCCTCTGCCCCATGTTCTCCACTTATGGGGTACACAGTACACACGTATACTCAAATAAACACATAGACAAAGACAAATAGAGACACGCAAACTCTCACAGCACGACGACAATTCCATAACTGTAATCAAATTGGGAAAGATAGATGTAGGAAAATATTTTTTAAAGCTCTCACCGGACGGCTCATCGATGTCGCTGTCTTCCTCCTCCTCAGGGGGCGGGGGAGGCGGTGGAGGGGGCACAGTAATCTGCCTCCGCTCCTTCTCGGCCTTGCGCTCTTCCTCAGAGTAGTACTCGTCCTCCGAGAGGTTGGCCAGACTCTCGTCCATCTCGCGGTACTCCACCTGGCATGGCCGAGAAAAGGGCAAGAGGGGGGTCACAGGGTCATCATGGGGGGGGGGGGGGGGTCGCAACAATTACACTGGTCAACACACTTTTTCTGGCATAAGGTATTCCAACGGTTTTAAGGTAATTTTGGGGTGCCGATTCCAAATCTGACATCGAGTTTTTGTCTATCACATCAGGTTTTTGAGATATCAAATATTGCATTTTCAATAGAAACTGCAGAAGAAAAATATTAAATAAATGTGGATATCTACATAAAATGATATTATAAACACACTATCCTAAAAATACAGCACCATATTTTAACACTAAAGCAGTCACTGACTCGCAACAACTTGCAATCATAAGTGACAAGAGTTAATTTCTGGTAATATCAATGAAAATGGGTTATGCCGATAGTATAAAAATGAGATGTGATAGAGCAAATCTGAGATCAGATTTGGAATCAGCACCCTGAAATTAGTCCAGGCCAGAAAAAAATGTTTTTTTTTGTTGACCAGTGTAATAAATGTGGGCAGCAGCAGTTGGGTTCATTTACGAGCTCTCCGATGTTTTATTTTGGTTCTACCAAGTGTTGTGTGGTATGATGTTGGACGTTTCGCTCCATGTGCTGGGCACTTCTTCAGGAAAAATAAATTCAGAAGCTCCTAGTGCATGGAGCAAAACGTCGGACATCATGCTGGACAACATGTGGTAAAACCCGAAAACACATTGGAGAGATGTACACAAAGGCAAAAAATCCTACACAGCAATAAGTTCATTCATTGCTAATCTCTATTGGCAGCCAAAAGGTGCTGAGCATTAGCCATGAAAAGCACGGTATTAGTGTTTCATGATGACCACCCACAACCAGGAATCCGTTAATTTGATTTTGTATAAAGACGGCATTTTATTCGAATATATGAGGCAAAATCTTGTACATACCTACCAAGGCTGATTCCAATGCTGTCCGAGACTAATTTCAAGCTTTAGAAATGGAAAAAAATAAGACTTCAGACTAAACTATTTTTTTTATTTTGCCAGGTAAGGCACACATAAGCTATATTGCTCATTTTCAGAAGCGATCTGTCCACAAATGATAGCTCAACGAAGTGGCTTATCATGTGGAAATTTATAGCAACCAAATACTTAAAACGCATGTTTTTAAATGTGGAGGGAAAATTTGGAGGATCTGGAGAAAAATCCATGCTACCATGTGGGAGAGCATGCAAACTTCAAATATACAGTTGTCAGGGTCGGGATCGAACCCATGGCCTTGTGTATACCAGGCGAGGTAGTTAACATCTCAGCCAATTTTTTCAGCTATCATTTATGGCCAGATGGCTTCTGAAAAAGAGCTATATAGCTCAGTGGGCCTTACCTGGTCAAAAAAAAAAAAATGGGTTTAAATTTCTGACCGCGCCTTCACGGCGTATTACCAAGCCAGTCGTCGAGAGATGCCTTTTCATTTTGTTGCCAAGATTTACATCGAGAAACTCCTGCAAAGCCTTCATAAATCAGAAGCAACACTGTCAAATAAATCTAATGTCAAAAGAAACATTTGCAACACTGTGCTCAGCACAGATATTCACTCTTTCAATGTTCCCTTTCCAACGGTTATAAAAAGACAAAGAACTAGTGTTCCATGAATACACACCAGGACAGAGTGGCCCATATGCTGCCCCTGCTGTTGAGCCGGTCACAACAAAAGGCCACACCGTACCGGGTGGACAAGGGAGGGGGGGACAGACAGATGTAAGAAGCATGGAATGGCACCGCCGTGGAGGTGCCGTGCTAGTTCCAGACTGTCTCGCTGTGTTAGAAATGCAACGTAGAAATAGTTTTGCATCCGCAAGGCCACCTTCGCATTGCTCGGCTCAGAGGAGAGCATTTGTTAATTCTGCAATGGGCACTCAACTGCTCATTGCAATACAAAGACACAGCTGTGAATGGCGACGATACATTCGGTGCTCCCTGAATAGGAATTGCCTTTGGCAAGACGAATTAACAGACATTCATGTTAACCAACCGTTTTGTGCAAAATAACTAGGGTTTGCCTTTCCTACATTAAATTAGGAAGACAATTCTGTGTTTTTGGGTTGTACCACGTCTTGTTCAATACAACCCGAAAACACGCCAGATAGTTATAAAGCACAACTGCAAAGTATGTATGTAGAACTTCTTTCGCACCGTACGTAGCGAACCCATGCTAATTGGAGATGTGGGGAAGGACATCAAAATAAACACAAAAAAGCAGTTATAAATAATTGAATATTAAATCTAGAAAGTGTTACCAAGTTAAAAAAATACCCCCCTCTAGTATTCAATTGGTGCAGATATGATGCTTGCAATGACTTATAATAATTGAATATATTTTGTTGCTATGAAACGAAGTAGAGGACCGAATTACAGCCCATAGGCCATAGGCTTTCCCAACCCCGCTTTCAACCTGTATCAGCCCATTCCAGACCAGGTCCTTCCACACATTCATCCACACCCTTTTGTTGAGATACACTGCTCCCAGGACAAACAGCCAAGCATGCTTTCCATATAAACGAATGCTCCCTATCCTCGGCGGAGCACAAGCTGAAAATGGCCTCTCCATCATGAAATCGGACCATGATTTTGCACACAGGTGCAAATGGACATGTATCGTTTGTAGGCTGCTGCCAACTGGTAGGCCTCAGGTGGCCACGGGCCGGATGTAAATTAACCAGTGGACCAGATTCCGTCCGCAGGCTACCTTGCCATGCCGGTGCAGACCAGGCTCGGTCCCTGTACACATTTATTCACAATGGTTTGTTCACAGAATTCAATCCACACTGTGGCTCGTTGTATATGCCTATCCCAGGTTCCGTGGAAATGTAGCCTCAGTGTGGCCATGGCTTCCATCCCGCCTGTCTGCTGTGCTCTTGCAGCCTGATGCATCACGAGAGCATAAAGGATTTTTGTTTTTATCAATGCTACAAACGTGAATGTGTCCACACAGCATTTCCAGTTTCACTGCGCGGCAAATGTGCAAGCCATTAAACGATAATGCGAGCTGATCCATATCTAGATACTCCACTAAAACAAGATAAATTACGAAAACATTTTCATTCAAAAGCCTCTGCGTGTCTACGATTGACCGCAACACAGTACGCTCATTAAATATACGCTGTCCTACATTGACGGCTCTGATGTTCCTACAACGTACGCGCATAAGCCGGTCATTGATACGTCGCGGTTCGGCCGCACAACACACACGGTCTTTGATCACTGGGACGTCTGTAAATGGATCACCCAGCGAGAAAACGCTCTTGACGTCGCAATAACAATGTCCCTCCCGCTCCCGGCGTTCGCCTTCTCAACCACGTTTCACAAACATCCCTCAGATCTCACCGCCTACTAGCCATTATAATTGTCAATGCGTCGCAGACTATATTAATAAATGGCAGCAGTATAGATATATACACGCGCGCGCGCACACACACACACTGGTCCCCTCTCCATTGTGAGATGAGGCCATGATTTGCATACAGGTGCAGAACGGACAAAACAAGGAACACCACCACCACACCACATCACCCGTTCGTTATGAGCAGCCCACCTCTTCCGCGCTTCGCACCCAATTCTGGATTCTGGACTATTTTGTGAACCACACACGGTGGCTACACATCCACGGCAGGATTCGCTCGCATGGCGGAGAGAGAGAGATAAATAAATGCGGGTTTACAGCCACAATGCAAGCGACGGCAAAGCCTTGGATTGAGGGAAGGAGCGAGCGAGGCGGAACAAGGGTGACACACGGTCCAGGGACGGCTGCAAAAGGACACAGCGCCCCTTGCTGGACACGGGCAGAGATGTCATCATAGGGATGCCACTAACACACAACCACACAAAACTCACAAGGCGTTAAAACTACCTGAACGGCTGGAGAAACACTTATACAACAGTGGACCGAGACACGGGATGGATGTAGCGTGCATGTAATTTGTCTGAAACACTCCAGAAAACAGGGCCCTCTGTTTCAGCACTCGTCGAGATCCAAAGCGTTACATTCCGATTTCCCGTTGCGCCAAAGGCCACTTTTGGCCTTCGTGTAACCAAGCAAGGCTGATAAACATCTAGCTCGGGCAGTAGAGAAGTGCATGGCTGGGCTCAAACGTACAGGACAACAGAGGAAGGGGGCAGGCCGGGCTCAGACAAAGGCAGCAAGCGGGTGGAGGGCGCAAGTGCACCACACAAAGGGCCAGACACGAAAGGGTGTGGATTTACGCCAACTACAGAGTTGGATATCTCGTGGCAAATGAGGTAGAAAGAGAGAGACAGTGGAAGAGATTGCAGCGAGATGAATTAAAAAAACTACTGTACTGTAACCGAGGCCTTCTTCTCGGACAGGGGAGGAATGGAACAACATGGGTGGGTGGGTGGGAGGGGGAGGCCTTTGCCCCAGCAGTGGGAAGTTACAGGCGACAACAAGGCACGGCAAGGCTGGATTATGCAGACCGCGCAAAGCGCATGCTGTACAGGGTTGGGCAGAGATGCAGGATGTGTCAGGTCAGATAAGACCAGGGCAGGGGAAGGGGCATCGCAGCGCGAGAAATGGTGAAAAGGAGGAGACAAATTGGGGGCCTCCAAATGGGCCCTCGGCCAGGCCAGGCGAAGGCATGGCAGGCGAGGCTTTTTTGACTTCACCTTGGGCCTCTCCTAAGGTGGGTGACGTGAGATCAGGTCACAGGGTATGGGCGAACGAATAGAGGGCCCCAGGGCACTGGCAGACGGTCGGTGTTGGAGTGGGTGGGCGACGGGTGGCTCAGGTCAGACCGTGGAACGGGAGAGGTCAGGGCCCATAAAGCCAGGCTACATGGAAGGTCAGGTCATGACCTGGCCCCAGAAGGGGGTGCTAGAGACCCACCCCCCACACACACACACACCCGCCCCACATCGGCCTTCTCGTGATAAAGTGAGGTGAAGGCGAGGTAGGTCAGCTCAGGTGACGGTCAGCTCAGGTTAGATGAGGTCAGGTCATGGGCAATTGGTGCTAGGGGAGGGGGGGCATGACCCCGCGAGCGGGGGTGCTGAAAGCTGTGGTGGTGGTGTGTGTGGGGGGGGCTGTGTGTGGGGGGGGCTGTGTGGGGGGGGGCTGTGTGGGGGGGGGGCTGTGAGGGGGGGGCTGTGTGAGGGGGGCTGTGTGGGGGGGGGCTGTGTGGGGGGGGGCTGTGTGGGGGGGGGGCTGTGTGGGGGGGGGGCTGTGTGGGGGGGGGCTGTGTGGGGGGGGGGGCTGTGTGGGGTGGGGGGCTGTGTGGGGGGGGGCTGTGTGGGGGGGGGCTGTGTGTGGGGGGGGGGTCCTAGGCCTCTCCTAGGTCGACACAGCCTCAAATGAGTACCTGGTGCGGTGTGTTAACATCGCCACTGGGGAGACAAAGGCGACCGGGCGTGGTGCTGGCCACCCACCCCCTCGTGTGCCGAACCGGCCTTCATAGCTGCTACTTGCTAACAACACTTGCCCCTAGTCTGTTAAATCCATACGGGGGATCTTTGTCTTTGTGTGTGTGTGGGGTGTGATGTGGTGTGTGGGGAGCCCCACCTTGGCCCTCTTCCTGCGGCTCGTCCTGCGACCCTCGGGGGTCTCGGCCGTGCCACCACCGCCGCCGCCGCCGTCGGCCTCGGCCTCGGCGCCGGGCGAGACGCGCTCCTTCTTGCGCGGGGTGCGCTCGGAGGCGCCGCCCGCCTCGACCGCCTCGTTGCCCGCCACCGCAACCTCGACCCCGCGCTCCTCCTTCTGCTGCTGCTTCAGAGTCGACATTGGCGGTGTGTCTCGTGAATTATTACAATGAAACAACAACAACACTGAGTGTTGAGACACTGGAGCACCGGCAGAGGACCCCCAACGCGTCCCTCTTCCACCACCACGGGACACACAAAAGCGGGCAAGGAGACGGCGGATCGATCCGCGAGTAATCTACGGCGTCGATTCCAGCGCTGTCGAATCGATTTTTTTTTTTACACCACACAATTTCATTTTTTCTTTACGATAATAAGCGAACGCTTGCAGATTGTGGGGGTGGTGGCGGGGCATTTTTGGAGTCGCGAGAAAGTCGTAAGCGCGTCGGCGGCGTTAATTGAACTCGCGCTTTGCTTTAAAGTTTTAAGGAAATCGAATCGACCGATGTTTGTACGTTCCAAGTCGATTCACGGGTGGGCGTGGTCCGGGCGCGCGGGATGTGACGAGGCAGCTCATTGGTCGAGCCTCGATGCGCTGCTATGAGCGCCGCTCCGATTGGCTGCACGTTTACCCCCCCGATTCTCAAGGGCTCGATTCGCGCAAGATTAATCGAATCGCTAGGGAATTAAATCGCGAGACTCCGCACAGATGGATTGCAGAATCCCTAAAATCTCCACCGCAGTTGGCAACATGCTTCACGTCGCAAGTGTTCATCCCGTGTTGCCATTGCACAGTGGGGCTGTAGGGGTGGCCACGAGATGGCAGAATGGAAAGTGGATTATTGAATCCAACTGTGCAGAGTTTTTTTAGCGTTCAAGTTCATTTATTTGGTAAAGCCCTGTGGGCCATTCGGCTCTTGAATCGGGTGCAACCGTAACAAACAAAAAGCAAAAACATGAACAAGAAAACATCTTAAAGTGAATATGTCACTAAGTGCAAACAGAAAATCCTAGAAAAGACAGCAAAATTTCCAGAAAAAAGCACCGTGTGTTCCTTCCCCACTTATTTATTGCCGAGTGTTCTTCCACATTAAGGAAAACACTCATTAACTGACCAAACCTGTTAGCAGGGCCTTCCTGAAAAGTATTTTGAGACTCGGCGAGACTTTTCTGGATAAAAAACTTTTTTTTTCATCGGATAAAAATAAAGCTGACGAGCGTAACGGGAACAGGTGTAAGTAATGTTCATGTCGCTTTGGTGCAAATCTGAGAAATATGCCTGGCCATGGTCTGTTTTGACAGCTTTGAATCGTTACCGACCCACTGTGACAATGCACGTTTCTGAACATAAGATGGAGTCGTCGGTCATGTAAAAACCGCATTAATTTGTTGATGGATAACTTCATTGGCAACGTCAGCGTGGTCACACTGGGCGATGTGGAAGGGGATTCCAGCCTCCATGAGACGGTGTGGACAGCCACGATGTTTAACAGGGCCCCAGAAATTGACCACTAAAAAGTTAATGTTTTTTTAGTCCTTTAATCGGCTTAATAGTCTGAACCGTAAAGTGGAATTGGGGCAGTGACATGGCCGAGTGAGTGGTCGTCGGTTGGGCAGTTGATGCAGATATTTGCGGTTCGAACCCCACGGCCACCCTGGTTAATCCTGTAGGTATTCTAACCAGAGGTGCAGGCGATCTCCTTCACAGGGAAGGCTAAATATCCCCGTCGTATCAGGGTCCAGCTTTGCCAAATCTAAGCTAAGGCTCCCATCACCCCAGTTCTTTCTCGTTGCCTTACAAACGTTTTGGAACATGTCACGTCAAAATAAATTCGCAGTTGCGGCCGCAAGTCATAAGAGACCGACATGAATCTTGATTGGTAGAGCAGTGATTATAAATCACAAAGACTCAGATGTAAAGAAAACATCGCAACCCCTGAATCCTGGCCATTTTTGAAATTGGTGTGTATTGAAACATGAATCTTGATTTGAAGCTTTCGTGACTGCAGGAATCCATACTCTTTGGTTCTTTCGGTAAAGTCACGTAGGTAGATGGGGTCCACTTTATGCCCCCCCTTCTCTCTCTCCCCCTATTGTCGAGGCCTATATAACTACGTTCCACGGCAGATCTCTCGCCTACTTCAGCAGTTTTTTCTTGCTGTGGTCCCACCTGATGACGATTGCTTGTGTTGCGATCGAAACGTCGTGATTGATTATTTTTCTACCGACGTGACTTTACCGAAAGAACCAAAGAGTATTTAAACATGCTTAATTATTAGTGGTGACAATCGATTCATAATTTTATTTTCATACCCAAGTTCACAATGCAAGTGAAATGACCACACTGAAGGTTTGTCATTGATGAATGTAAAACGTTTACCAGTATTCACATTAAATAAACTTGAGCTTACTAACTCCTGGCAAGTCTGTCCTATGTGTTTTTAGAAACCCTTTCCCCACATTTCCCGTGTCGTCCCGTGTCCGTTTCGTTACACAACTAGTTAATACCCAAATTAAAGACTCAAACATGGCATCTCCTGGCTTTGACATTTCTCAAAGTCACTGGTGGAACCATCAACGGCATCGGAGCATCAACAAGAAAATAAAAAGATATAAGCCACAGTGCGACTGGGGGCCATGCAACCCAAAACTATGGGCCGTGTAGTAAAACCACTCATCTGCACTCCTTCAATGCAGGAATAGCATAACATCACCAACTCTCTCCAGAAGCCCTCTTGTGGCAAGCAGACACAGCGGCATTTTGCTGCCGAACATATTGCCATACGCAAGAATAATAATCGATGTTCATTTCAGTCTTTGGGAAATGTTCAGCCCGCGGGAAACGTAATAAAACGCTGGGTTGCGTTCTTTCTAAACTACACGAACTCTCTCCTGCAGCCCTCTCGTCCTGGATAACAGACCTCGTCATGAACCTTTTTAGCCCATGACAATCTTGCTGCCACACGCACGAATGGAAGCGGCGTTGCACAACTCCCTCTCACCGGACGCCTCCTGCCACCCCTCACGCGCCGGGTGCCCCTTGACCTGCACCGTACCACGCCACCAGCCCAGCCCGAGCGATTTTCTTCACTTCCAGCCGTTGCTTGGACGTTTCACAATTTACACCCCCTCTGTACCCTGTATCTCTTCTTACATACCCTCTCCATTTGAGGCTCCACTCTCTCTCCCTCCATCTCACCCGTCTTTGGCCCCCTGGTGATCGCCTTATCGAGCAATCATCACCAACCATCCCTATCTCTCTCTCTCTCTTCAGAGGCACCAGCCAGGCACTGCTCGATCATTCTATTCTTGCAGATTGCAATACTGTACAAGGTGGTCCGGATGTCTTGTGACCAACCCCCAATTGATTGGCCCCTACTATTGGTTTAATTTGCCTATTCACATCTGTTTTCACAGTCATTGGTATAAATAAAAAAATTAAGTTTTAGATAATTCAATGGGGGTCACTACTGATAACTATCTTTATAGCTCATCTGATTCCTCCAGTATAAATTAATATTCTGAAGAAAAAAATCTGACCTGAGCCAACCGTGTAAAGTATGTCCAATAAGCTAAATACTGTCAAACTACCCTAGCCACTAGAGGGCTTCATACTTGAGAGTTTGTATCCGTGTGTAGCGGAGTACTGCATGGACCCAACGAGGGGTAACCGCGGTTCAAGTTCATTTATTAGGTATAGCCCTGTGAGCCATTGGGCTCTTGAATCGGGTGCAACCGCAACAAACAAAAAACAAAAACATGAACAAAAAACATCTTAAAGTGAACATGTGACTGAGTGCAATCAGAAAATCCAAGAAAAGACAGCAAAATATTGCAGAAAAAACACCGTACACCAACGCTGTGTGCAAAAATCCCAGTGGGATGCAAGTCAAACAACAACAACAACCACAAGACAACTTAGATGAAGGCCATCAGTCTAACTCTGTACTACAACAAACAAACATGGCTAAACCAATACACTTTTCGAAATCACCTAAATAAAACCATGAAAGCAATGAAACAGTGATCATAGGAACTCCGGTAAGGGGCCCAAGCTGCAAGGGGAGTGCCAGAAGGGAGAGACTTGACTTTTGACAACTTTTATTGCTGCCAGCAGCAACAGCCCTGGAGCCACTTTCGATACGGGGTCACCAACATCGAGTACAGCAAACGTCGCCATCGCAAAACCGCGGCACGTGCGCCACACCGCCACGAGCCACGCACATCGCCCGCTCAAAGTCGACCGGTCAAAACGTGAAAGTCAGTGCACCATTTGTGTTGGTGCAGAGGGCCTGCCAGAAGGGGGAGAGAGAGAAGAGGGTAAGTAGAAAGATCCCGGGTAGAAGGAGGAAGCCAGGTAAAAGGGAGGAGCCCGGGCTAAGGGGATAAAAGGGGAACCTGGACGGAAGGGGAGAGTGAGAAAGAGGAGTCAGAGAGACTTTTGACTTTTAAACAACTTTTATTGCCGCCAGCAGCAAAAGCACTGGAGGCGATTTCAATATGAAATACAGTCACCAGCAGGGGCGGTTTCTTCATTAGGGCGATTGGGCGACGCACCACCAATGTCATTCAACCACAGAGTCACGCTAGCCGTCACTGTGCCTCTGGATATAGTCCAATCAGCGTCATGCTACGTTCTGTGGAGTACCGCCTCTTTTTGGGCGATTTCCCTCCAGCTGAGAATCGCCCCGAGTGGCCCCATAGACTTACATTCAAAGATGTTTTTTTTCGAACGGGGGCGCTGCAATGCATTCTCTATGGCTTCCGGGAGAGCTCGCCCTAACGTGCTTACGTCATCATACGTGCTGACGTCATCATACGTAAGCACGTTTCATCCAACAATATAATTTGTCGCCACCTATTGGAATCTTTAATAAAAGAAACTGGAGTGGTTTGTTTTAATAGTGAGTATATAAACAAACAAGATGTATTGTAAGAGTCACTTTATTTTTCATTAATATTAAAGAAGTGAAGTTGCCTTTACATGCTTAAGCTGTTAATTTATCCATTGCATGGGTGGACCTTATCCGTATCAATCATCCAGACATTTGCCCCCCTGAGAGATTTTGCAGGAGCCGCCACTGGTCACCAGCAAACATGAAAATAAACGCTACAAATCGACGCGCTGTGGCGCTAAAAGCACCGCGCACAATACAAAAAAAAAGCCACGTGGTTGTGGTGTCATCGCGCACGCCACGGTGACGAGCGAGCGCTGCAGAAGGTGAACACGAGGGGTGCCGTCCACGCTGGTGTCAGAGAGAGAGAGAGGGGCCAGGTAGCAGGAAGAAAGGCTCCTGGGCCGGAGAGACAAAGGAGGCTAGGGGTGGATGAGTACGGGGTAGCCTGGACGAAGGTCGAGGGAGTCAGGAGAGAGGGCGAGAGTCAGGGAGTTGGGGGTACTCGAGACAGAAAGAGGAGGTTGGATGTCGGTGTGAATAAATGGCAAGCAGCCCTGCACATTGTACCCTGGTCTCCGTCTGAGTCTGTAATCACGAAGAACGACTCGACACGTGTTTCTATGCCTCCGCTGAAGGAGCGCAGACTGCAATGGTTGACAATATGGTCCACAATTTGGGTTTGAAGCTATCGTGATTGCAGGAATCCATACTCTTTGGTTCTTTCGGTAAAGTCACGGAGGTATAAAATAAAATAAATCACGACGTTTCGATTGCAACACAAGCAATCATATCAGGGGGGAAAACCACAGCAAGAAAAAAATTAACCCGTAAAAACGAAGTTTTTCACTATAAATCCTTTATATGCGTGGCGGCTAGAGTCCTCTCGTCCTCTGGCTTGAGATGGCTGCCACCTATGGGTCAGATGAATGGCTGCCACCATTAAGCAATTGGTAATTAAATATAATTTAGTTTTCCTAAAAAGTGTCAAATTTTGGTGAAAAAAAATTCACGAAAATAAATTGTCACGCACAACGAGTTTGTGTGCAGAATTTCAGCTCGATTGGATCACGGGAAGTGGGTTAAAAAACGACCGAAAGATTTGCACGGTCGTAAGCAAGCAAGCAAGTGAACTTAATATAAAGGATTTAAAAAGGTTTTCTCGCTCTCCTACTTCAGCAAAAAACCTTTTTTTCTTACTGTGGTTTTCACACCTGATGAGGATTGCTTGTGTTGCAATCGAAACGTCGTGATTTATTTTATTTTATACCTCCGTGACTTTACCGAAAGAACCAATATACAATTTGGGTTGCATGGTCACAGTCGTACTGCTACTGTGACTTGCCTTTCATGCTTAATTCATGATGGAGATGTGGTATCTTCGAGGAGAAACATCAAAGGCAGGTGTGCGATGTTTGGCTCTTGCATTAAGTGATTGTTATGGACGTCGATTATTAATTTCAATATATTTAGGCCACCTGTGCTGTAATCTCCACTCTGCACGTGTTTCGTATTATATCTGGTTAGCACACCATCATCGGATTAGCTCTTAATCAACTCGCCTCTCATTGTCCGCACCTGAAATACGGGCTACTCTTATCCCTGATTCAACGGTCTCAACACAAGCATGGAAGCGCATTTATAAAAATTCGTTATTTCACGTCCGAATTTGTTTTCGTAATAGATCCAGGTGAATCAATTACATGCCTAATAATTGGATCCACCTATGTATTGCGGGTGACCCAATAATTAACATCCCAGTTATAACACATACTATATTGGTTAATCGAATCTTAAAAATTGGAGAACGTTCGAATCGCTAGTTCTGCTCAGATACAACGATCCACTTCCCGCCAGGAAATTCGAATTAAATATGTATGATTACTGTATGTATATTGTTTTACACTTCTAAAGACAGCGACCTCTAGCAGTTACAGGAACTGCTGAACAAGTGAAATTGAAGCTGGTTGTGATCACCAGCGAAACGGCGTACTACTCAAATTGTAAATGTTGTGGGTTTACTCTCCAACACACCGGTGTGCTGAAGTAGTCACCAATTATATTCTTGGTTCTTTCGGTAAAGTCACGTAGAAGGGAAATAATAGTGAACTATTTGTTTTTTGTAAACGTGACACATGTTTTACTGTTTGGCCGTGTCGGGTGGTGGAGGGTTACGACACATTTATAAATAACGCGATCTAACCCAAAAACGTTTATTATGAATAATATTGGTCGCAAAAGCGCGCGTGTTAAAGTGTTCCTTGCGAAAGGTTTCAGTTTTGGTGTTTTAACCAAACCGCTGCGCCACCGCTCCCTGCAGTGGGCATCGCGGCAGGCTCCGCCCACATCGCCTTGACGTCACGGAGCCAGAGGGCCCCGACTCGGCATCGCGACAGGCTCCGCCCATATCAGTGGGCCCCGACTCAGCATCGCGGCAGGCTCCGCCCACATCAGAGGGCCCCGCCCACACCAGAGGGCCCCGACTCGGCATCGCGGCAGGCTCCACCAACATCAGAGGGCCCCGGACTCAACATCGCGGCAGGCTCCGCCCACATCACAGAGCCCCGGACTCGGCATCGCGGCAGGCCCCGCCCACATCAGAGGGCCCCAGACTCAGCATCGCGGCAGGCTCCGTCCACATCGCCGTGACGTCACGGAGCCAAAGGGCCCTGACTCAGCATCGCGGAAGCGATCACCGCGGTCGAGGTGCAGCAACGGCAACGAAGGCGGCCGTCGCTTAAAACGTTCCCGACGACGACGACGATTGTCATAACGAGAACCACCAACAACGACGACGAGGTGACATTAACAGACGCGTTTAACATCGACGACCCGCTCGCGTGTTCGCGTGCGATACGATGGCGGCAAACGCGGGCGGCGGAGTCAAAGATGGCGAGGCTGAGGAGGTGCGTAGCCGTCGGCCCGACAACACCGCCTTCAAGCAGCAGCGCCTGCCCGCATGGCAGCCCATCCTCACCGCCGGCACGGTGCTGCCAGCCTTCTTCATCATCGCTGTCATCTTCATCCCGCTCGGCATTGGCCTCCTCATCACGTCCAACAACATCCTGGAGCATGAGGTGACGACGGTGGTGGTGATGGTCATGATGGTGTTGGTGGTGATGGTGGTGGTGTTGGTGGTGATGATGGGTGTTGGTGCTGATGATGGTGGTGATGGTGGTGGTGATGATGATGGTGGTGGTGATGATGGGTGTTGGTGTTGATGATGGTGGTGGTGTTGGTGGTGATGGTGATGTTTGTGAGGGGCGTGAGGCGGTGTAAACTAACACGGAGGGAAACCAAAATGAACAACGGAGAGACATGTTTAGTGCACGTTCGTTAACAAACGGCGATTTAAAGAAAAAACTCGATTTCAAGAGCCGCAATGGACGCGAATTCGAGACACGGGGTGGGATGGTCCTTCATCATCAATAACGCCACGAAAGCAGTCCCGGAAAGAGCCGCAGGTTGCTGTTCCCTGAACTCACCTGTGCTGGTTTCTGAGAGCGTGTGTTGGTGGCGGCTTCTGAGGTTTTGTTGGTGGTGGTTTCTGAGAGCGTGTGGTGGTGGTGGCTTCTGAGAGCGTGTGTTGGTGGCGGCTTCTGAGGTTTTGTTGGTGGTGGTTTCTGAGAGCGTGTGGTGGTGGTGGTTTCTGAGAGCGTGTGTTGGTGGTGGTGGTTGTTTTTTAGAGCATGTGTTGTTGGTTGTGGTTTCTGAGGTCGTGTGGTGGTGGTGGTTTCTGAGAGCGTGTGTTGGTGGTTTCTGAGAGCGTGTGTTGGTGGTGGTGGTTTTTGAGAGTGTGTGTTGGTGGTGGTTTCTGAGAGCGTGTGTTGGTGGTGGTGGTTTTTTAGAGCGTGTGTTGTTGTTGGTGGTGGTTTCTGAGAGCGTGTGGTGGTGGTTTTTTAGAGCGTGTGTTGTTGTTGGTGGTGGTTTCTGAGAGCGTGTGTTGGTGGTGGTGGTTTTTTAGAGCGTGTGTTGTTGTTGTTGGTGGTTTCTGAGAGCGTGTGTTGGTGGTGGTGGTTTTTGAGAGTGTGTGTTGGTGGTTGTGGTTTCTGAGAGCGTGTGTTGGTGGTGGTGGTTTCTGAGGTCGTGTGTTGTTGGTGGTGGTTTCTGAGAGCGTGTGTTGGTGGTGGTGGTTTCTGAGAGCGTGTGTTGGTGGTTGTGGTTTCTGAGAGCGTGTGTTGGTGGTGGTGGTTTCTGAGAGCGTGTGTTGGTGGTGGTGGTTTCTGAGAGCGTGTGTTGGTGGTGGTGGTTTCTGAGAGCGTGTGTTGGTGGTGGTGGTTTCTGAGAGCGTGTGGTGTTGCTGTTGCCGTGTGAATATTTCGCTGTCGTTTTCACAACGTGTAGAAGTGACACTATATACGTTCCGTCAACGTACTGCGTGGCTTTAAAAGGGAACAAATATATACAGGATATGCGACGTTTCTGTAAGTGTCCCTTGGTAGCACATTGAGGCCAGGATAGGCAACAGTTGGAGGATTTGCCTCTGTGTGCTTTGAAGAGGGCTGTGGTCTTAAACGTCTTATGGAGATGTTGTTATTTGTGCTTGTACATCACAGCCAATCGCAGCAGAATCACAATTGTCGTAAACGATGGGTGCTTTCTGGACTGTTATTGATATTGTGCGGTACTGCATTTTTAACTGTTGTTAAATGAAATCTTTCCGTGAACTGGTGTGCGTTCCAAACATGGGTTGGCTATTCTGAATGACACTCGCTCGGTAGGGTGTGTTCTGAACTGTGTGAACATGGGTTTTCAGTTACATGAAGGATGTTCATTCCTAATTGTGACATAGGTTGTTTCGTTTTTAATCTGTGGACTAAAATGTGGTGTTCTGAACCTGAAGGTATTGTACCGAATGAGCCGTGTACCTATTGTGTACTCAAGGGGCATTGCGCATAACTGCAGTAAAGTTGTGAACATTTGCGTGCTGTGTTGCAATTAAGTGACCCGCCTGTAGTATGACGTTATTTTGTGACTTTAGTTTGCACTTAAGTCATCTTTTTGTTTCCAAATAACCATATGGACGGGAATGCATCCGATCCCGTCACATCTCAGAAGCTAAGCATTGTTGAGCCTGGATAGTGTTTGGATGGACGACCACTTTGCAAAATACCAGGGTGTTGTAAGCCGCTACGGGGCTATGTTGGCAGCCACAAAGGAAGTGTCACAAACATGCACGTGCTGTTATATGCGCCTATAGCTGCTACCCGCCTTCACACCACAACCCGCACTGACCATCGTGGCAAAAAGCATACTGCAGTCATATAAATCCCCATTACTCGCACGATTCGGAGAGGTGCCCTCTTCCAGCCGTGGATTGCCAGAAGTCTTGCACGTGTGCGTTCCACTAAGTGTTCTAAACTGGTTCGTCTGAATTGTATAGTTAAGGACTGGTATGCGTTGGCCTGTGACTGGGAAATGTGTTTGTTTTGGACTGTGCAGCATTGCACACCAGTGTTGTACAGGTAGTGTTTGTAAATCCCCATTCCATTACGGTGAGGTATTACACAGCACTTTAATACACTCGGCCTAATTATACATGGGGTGGCAGGATTATTGTAAGTGTTCAACCTTACAAGTTATCACCACTATCAGGCATTATCAATCCACTGCCGGATGAAGGCCTGTCCAAGCTGCCACCATAATCCGGCTAGCCTTTGCACATGGGTTGATTTAAGTGCTCAAGACACGTTTTATTCCTTGCTGTCATGGAGTAACCGAATGTTATTTAACCTATGTGATAAAGGAATTGTGATGAGGATAGATGACAAATATCTCTGGAAGTGGATGGCTGCGACTGCAGTCGAGAACCATTCGGCGAGGATGTTTAGTGCAGTTTAACACGTAGCAGGCTTTTGTGACCAACATCATCCATAATAGAGTTTTTTTTGGGTTAGGTCGTGTAAATATATGTCGGGTGGTGGCGTGTTTTAACGACACATTTATATATTTACGCCATCTTACCCCAAAGAAAACCTCTAATGGATGTTTTGTGCACTCTCCACTAATACCTGACAAAGAATATGTTCTTTTGGTGTATCCTGCCAAGTGTTATCAATACATCCGAGTGAGGCTCAAGATATGAATAATAGACAACTCCTTTTGAGCTTTCACTTGGATCGCAAATCTCATTAATGTTTTAAAGGTCCGATTCTCATGGCCAGGCGATGAATGTAATTACTAAAAGAAGTCTGTTTATTATTTATTGGTCTTATTTTGTGTTACTATTTGGAGATTGTATAGTGATGGTCAGTGGTAAAGGGATAAACTTGCAGTGCACGCGATGTGGTATTGACAGCTCCATGCTCCCAATTTCTTTCAGCTCGACTACACAGACAGCGACGACTGTGCACGTTGTGCCGAAGTGCGCATGTATTGGAATAACAGCTTCCAAACCTGCAGTTGCTCCATCGCCTTCAACTTAACCGAGAATTTTAAGGTACGGTTGGTGTTGCTCGGTGAATGGGTATTGGCGGTCGTGTTGCCATAATTTTTGACGATGAAGTGCTTGCCCATCACTTTAAATGTTTCCCTGCCCTGCTGTCATTGTTGTAGGGTCCAGTGTACATGTACTACGGGCTGTCCAACTTCTACCAAAACCATCGACGCTACGTCAAGTCCCGAGATGACAACCAGCTGTATGGTGTCAATGCCTCCTTATTGGTGAATTAAAGTTTGAAATACAACACAAATTACATTATAATTTTAAAGGTTGTACAAATAACGTGTTTTTTTTTTCAACGATGCAGCGGTTTTCAGTTGTGTGCTCGTGGTTTGCATTTCACAGAATCCAAGCAGCGAGTGTGCTCCTTATGAAAAGAATGGCAGCATTCCGATTGCACCTTGCGGAGCTATTGCAAACAGCATGTTCAACGGTGGGAACACACACAACTACATCTTTCTGGATTGGCGAAATCGATGGCATTAAATGGCATCTATTGGAAGGTTGAGGGTGATGCCCGTTGTGTAATAGTTAGCACACTGGATTTTGGAGGTCAGTGGTTAGATTCGATCTCCCGATGGAAGTTTAAACAAGGTGCAAGTTTAGTCAATGCCACTGCATGTCCACCCAGCAGTATAAATAGTTACACCACACTGATAGGCAAGTTGCATGTGATGGGAAAGTGTGGCTGCTCCCACCTGCCCCTAAGACATCCAGTGTGAAAGAGTAGGCCAAATACCCTCTAAGCGTTCCCTCGAGTGCAAGACGCGGCTGCCAGAAGTGGCGTAATCGAGCAATTGCAGGTTTGCACTTTGACTTTTTGCATAGGAAGTTGGCAGTTGTGACTTTTAACTTTCCATGAGCCCGAAAGATGTGAACTAATGCATAACTATAATAAAGCAAAGTGCTGGTTTAAAGAAGTAAATGTGAAATTCAAGTGTAGCAGATCGTAAAAAAAAATGAAAGGTCCCTTGTTGGAAATTTTGAGGGGGTGGGCATTTAGTGTAAAGGGAATACCACTCAAGCATGAAACAACACTGCATCCATATTACATCTGATATTTAAACCATATCAGCCAGTTATCAATAAGCTTTTAGATTCCTTAGTCTTCATGAGTTTGTTCATGAAATACTTTTCCAGACTTTAAGTTTATTAACTTTCCTTTCAGCAGAACCCCATTTAAAAATTAAATGTATCCCCGCTTTCATGTGACATTACTGTGTTGTTTCGCATTTTTGTTTGGCGATAAAAAATTTTACCTGTGGCACACTATGGGAAGTAAAAGTTATGCAAAAGGACTGACAGGCCAAGATGACCCAGGAAGGGATGCTGGAGTTAGTCCCCAAGACTGACATGGTGCAGAATGAGTAGCAGGAATAACGGAGCGCTTGGCAGCAAGGGGAGAAGGAATGACTTGGGCAAAGGTGTAGGGAATGAGAGGGTTAATGTGACGGAAGAGAAAGTGGAAGTGAGATGCATGCGGCATCTATCTTCACAGGATGCAGGGATAGGCAAGGGATTCAGGGTGGGGATCACCGTACAAATCAACAGATTTACCGGATGCTTGAGCCGATGTAAATATAGGTTTTTTTTAATCTAAATTTTACAAATGTTTCCCTTGAAAAGAACACATTTAGGCTCAACATTTTCACACGATTATAAAGGACTGTATTAACGACTTGTATGTACCTTTTGTTGATTCTGGCAGATACACTAACGTTGTACATGGCAAACGCTACCGACAATGTTCCGGTGCCGATGATAAAAACTGGAATTGCCTGGTGGACGGACAAGAACGTAAAATTTCAGAACCCGGAGCCAAAAAACAATCTCACCAAGGCTTTTGCAGGTTTGTATATGACTGCCACATTTGCCACAAGGATGAGTGACATTACAAAGATGATCCATTCATCTGGAAACGTGGAGCTGCAAAGCAATTTTTATATGGTCACCATGCTTGTTTTATTCATCCGACGTGTTTTTGGGTTGTACCACGTGTTCAACACTCTGTCCGACGTTTCCCTAAACCATCTGCGAGCCGATTCGAAAACTTTTCAGAAGCTCCCATCATCACGTAGAAAGAAACGTCGGACAAGTTCGACACGTGATAACAACCTGAAAAACATCCCGGAAGCTATATTTGCACAATAGCAAAAAAAACATACACCGTAATGTGTTTTCGTCGCAGGCACTACCAAGCCGCTGTACTGGAATAGATCTATTTCTGAACTCGATGAACTGGACAGCAACAACAATGGCTTCATGAACGAGGACTTCATCGTGTGGATGAGAACAGCTGCCCTGCCCACGTTCCGCAAGCTCTACCGCCGCGTCAACATGACAGACAACGGGCTGCCTGCTGGCTCTTACCTCCTCAAAGTGGACTACAGTATCCTTTCACTTTCCAATGCAATTGCTGTGACTATAGGGGATGTACAGTAGCCCATTTGTGTTGGTATAAATCTTTCTTTTTTAGTGGTCCACGTCGCTGTTTTAACAATGTTTTTCCGCAGCTTGGAAAATGGGTATTGAGGTCTGGAAAGGTAAGATAAGATTGAAAGTATGCTTTAAAAAAAATCACAATTGTATTGAAGCTATAACTGGTTGTAATGACTTGTATTGGGTGGACAGCAAGTCCCTATCCCTTTACCTCCTGGTCTACTGTAAAACCATGGTTTGTATATGATCGCATTGTGTACCTTCATTGAATGGTGGAAAAAATGCAATTACATCTATAGTATTTTTTCTCCATTTGTGTTTGGTGTATTTGCTTGAGCACTGGTTTCCCACTGCACTAATATCTTGGCCAAGAGTTTGATTCCCAGCCATGGAGTATGGTCAAACAACCCACATCCACCAGTGGATTGATAGTGTTGACAATTATCGTTGTGGTTTATATTTGCCCGGAAAGTTTCCCACCCGCAGCGCGCGCTCCAGTCTTCCTTAACGCAGCTCCACAGACTTTCCGGTGATGAGCTTTGGAGGCAGAAAGCGTATGATCCTCAGCACCACCTCGTGGATGGGCGGAAAGAACCCCTTCCTCGGCATCGCCTACATCACCGTGGGCACCATTTGCTTCGTCCTGGGCATCGTGCTCTTCATCATCCACCAGAAGTACAGCAAGCGCCCAAACGATTCCACAGATCCCAACACCAACTGAGCCTTTTTGCACCTGGTGTGGCCTCTTTATTCTAGCCCAAACCTAGAGTATTTGTTAAATTTGGTTGTGTTTCAGCGTAAGGTTACCCATCTCAAGATTAGTGTGTAAGGGGAGGGCCAGTGGAAACCTGTAGACGCAGCCAATATCAATTAGAAAATGTCACATTGGCTTGAGGAATTGTATGGTATATGGTACAAACTAAGGTACATCGAATGACATTTCTTTGAGGAAAACTGATAAACTAGTTGGTGACTGGGTCTAGGCATGAGGGTAATAATTCCATAATTTTAAAAAGGTATAAACTATGTTTTCCATATATTGTATATTGGTTTTATTTTAGCTAAAGTCAGATTATCTTTTGCTCGGCCTCGTTCTATTAACCTTGATAGACATGTAAAAATAATTTATGAACCTCAGCACTGGGAAATTGTTAAAGACTATCATTGTTTTGCAATGAATGTAGCAGGGCACACGAGTGAACGATGTGAAAAGGCATTTTAAAATTGCATGCTAAATGAAAAACCCATGATGTGAATCTTCTGCTTTGGTTGGTGTTCAGAAGCATGTGTATAACTCCTTCATAGCAATGCTCACCTGAGTGTTAGACTGTTCAGAGTTCATTAAGGCCACGCAAATGAGCAAACATTGGCACCTGCCGAGTGTCAACATGTGCATTACGCTGGCATGCGCAAGAGTTTCAACACACAATCAAAAAAATACGCTGAGTGTTGCAGTATGGCCTTGCACTCTGTAAAATCGTGGCCCAAATACAGAGCCATCCTTGCTGTCATGAAAAATTATTGCACTGGCAAGTGGGGGGGGGGCAACAGTAAGGCACGGACTGCAACTGTTTTGATAGCTTTAGAAGCTCAAATACAAACCATGCCAGAGGAGACACTGGGAGGCATAATCTACAAGCATGCACACATGCTGATATTCACAGTAGTGGAAAGTTGGTTATGCAATGCTATAGACTTGTAATTGGGTGTTGGAATAAACGTTTGCCTTGCATTAATTTTTCACCATAAGGTTATTGTACAGGTTGAATTATTGTAGTGCTGTTTCTTTTTTAAGCTTTTGCATTCCGTATCTTTTAATTGCGGCACACTCAATGGGGAACGATTTTTTTTCAGTTTAGAACATGTTAATTTTGCTCCTGATGGAATTGGCAGTTACATTGGTTATTTGAAAAAAATTTGACCAAATTTCTAAAGCATGAAGTATAATTTGGCAAAACACTGGAAGGTTTGGGATGAAAACCACTACCCTAACAATTCCCACCTGGTAGTGTGCTTAGCACCAACTTCTATAACTTTAGCTTCTACACTGAATTTTGAGATGTAAATGTTAAATTCAAAGTTTGGGACAAATGCCTTGTTGTAATTGCTCATTCAAATATTAAAGTTGACCTTGGGTAGTTTTGCACTCTTTAAATAAGGCATTACTGTGTTAAAGTTACTCCAAAGCATTGTACAAATTGTGATCTGTCTGCTTATTTTCTGTCAACATTGCTTTTAATAGCATGTGCTTGTTTCCAGTGTACAAATGCTGTTTGTTAATCTCAATGTGCTAAAGACGGCGAATAAAATCTTAAAGACTATTGAAGTGTTTCTCTTTAACTTAAGTTTATTTTCTTTGGGTTTTAACCCGAGGTTCATAAGCAGCAGGTCTTAAAGCATTCACAACAGACACAAGAAAAAAGATTCACTGTTCAGAAAAGTTTTTTTATAACACCACTACATTCAGTCACATACAATATCCAAACACAAGATTACGATTTACAAAAATAAAACTGACACCTTTTGCCAACAAAGTAGTTGCTGACCACACTTGTTCAGGACTGGGTTAGTGTGTACATTAGTGATTTTTCAAACAAAGCCAGATACCACCAACATCATACAAGACTGTGCAACGCTAGACCAACCAGAACGTGTACAACAATGACCGCCAGGGTGAACCAGAAAAGGACGAGGATTTACATAAACAACATTCCAGTATCTACATACCTATAGCTTTCTAATTCAAATGTTGCATGGTCCTGCCCCTGTATTAATGACTTTCAAGAGCAGGCTTGTGTGCACGAGTCATGGGATTTGGTAAAAATTAGAAAAAATATCTCCTACTTTTAAAGGGTTACTTTTTAATGCAGTGGTTGTCACATGTCTTTGGTGATGACTGCAAGGGTAGGAATTTTAGGACCACAGAAATAGCTAATAAAACATCACAAGAGAGATCGCTCGCATTGATGATGTAAAAAACCAAGCCAATCCAAGCTCGCACCACACCAAGGGAATCCATCTAAGCACGAGCTTTATGGGTGACACTTAACATGGTGCTATTTCAAAGTCTGGCTGGATTGGTACTTTTTTAACTCAAGGCAAAAGCTGACTTCCATGTAATTGATTTAAAAATATATGTGTAGTGCTTATAAAAACCACCCACCCCAGAGCAATAATCAGCCTTCCCTTGTGGAGCTCAGCTCTGCTTCCTCCATATAATCGGCCTTGTCACTGTTTTGTGAGCAGAATGTGTTGTCCAAGGTCACATCCTCCACCTAGAGAACATGCATGGCAGCACAACAAACCACATCAACGGATTGACCCTTAATTCTGTTGGATCACTTGCATCAACAGTTCAACCTCAATGTACATTGATAGCGAATAGCCAGAGTAGGTTTTCTAAAAATAATATTTCAACAGCTATTGTAGATACTGTTGTTACGCTTCATGACCCACAAAAGCCCTATCCCTCACTTTTTTCAGGAGCCTGCAATATTTTCTTCAGTCAGGGAACAAAAGCTTGTTGTGTATAATGCAAATTCACTCATTTGCAGGTAATTAAATTTGGACCATGATGTCACGGGAACTTTAACCGCCGGCTTGAAGCAGACTTATTTTAAAGCTACACCTGCAGTATTAATCAAGGTGGCCACTAGATTCGAACCGTGACCCTCTGCAACAAGCAGCAAACGTGCTGGGCCATACCACTGCCCCGTACCTCGGCCGTCTATTCCGGGCTATAATACGCGAGTTAGCAGCTTTAGGGACGTTCAGTTGAGGTTGGTAACTTTTAGACTTTTTAAAAGCGTTAATAAAGTTTCAAACTCAAAATGGACACCCCAGGAACGTTTATGCATTTTTTTTGGATGCGTCTTCATATAACTGCTTAACGGATGGCACCGACACAGCTTGTGACTAATGGGCAGGTAATTTTCTGGCCAAGAGGCTGACCTTGGCACTTGCGTCGGAAGGTTCTGCTTCGATTGACAGGTCGTCTATCTCCTCGGCAATGCTCTCCTCCGTCTTCGTGTGGTCCGACCTGTGGCTCACACTGCACACAACGAGGATTGTCAATGAGAGTTTTTCAGCCCAAACTTATCATTATACATCAGAGACAATTTGTAAGCACACCACACACAAGTGGTTTACGATTTTATTCGTCTAGACAGTTGTTTGGGGTGGAGTGGAGGCTCAGTGGTTATCACACACCACACAATGAACCTGGCCACCCGAATTGGACACCCACCCGTGGCTAACATCAGTGACAAGTGATATCTGACCAGCGTGATGACATGTTAAAACTACCCCAAGTGGAGATGCCTCCTTCCACCAGCAGCAAATGGATAAAACCGTAATCATTTAACTTGTTTTCTTCTTGACTAAACGTACCCATTTACTTGATGACTATCACCATTTTTATTCTTTGGGTCTTTCGGTAAAACCACGTAGATACAAATTTTTATAAAAATATCACGACGTTTCGATCTCAACACAAGAAAATCGTTGATTGCTTGTGTTGCGATCGAAACGTGATATTTTTATTATTTTTTCTATCTACAGTAGAACCTCTGGTCACGAACGCTTCTGACCACGACCAAATCGGGTTCCGAACAAAATTTCACAACATTTTTTTAATCTGGTCATGAACACATACTCGGGTGGCGATCAAACGCGGCCGATTTCCCCTTCCGCGGCATTTTTTTTTGTAAGCGCCAAATTTCCTGTTGTTTGTTTACAACAGCAACCCACGTGTGGCCGCTTGCTCAGTCAGTCTAGCTTAGTAATCAGTCTCGGTCAGACGTGCGCTCATTCGCTGTGAACTCTGTGCAGTATTTTGTGTATTTTTGCATTAATTTTGCAATTAGCCATGGCCTCTAATCAAGTGAAGAGTGGTAATGTTGGTGAGAAGAAGGTTTTAAAGAAAATTTCAATCGAAGTGAAGAAGGAAATTATTGCAAAGTATGAGCGTGGTGTGCGTGTTACCGATCTTGCTGCAGAGTACAAGAAATCAAAGTCTACGATCTCGACTATTTTGAAGCAGAAAGAGGCTATTAAAGCAGCTCATGTTGCAAGGGGAGTTACAATGTTAACCAAGCAGAGGCCTCAAGTGCTGGAAGAGGTGGAAAAACTGTTGTTCAAGGTTTTCTCAGTGTTATTCAATGTTTTTACATTTAGTTGACTATTACACTGTGAATTCTATGGCATAATTAACAATTTTTGTGCTTAAAAATCTAAAAAAAACTATATTTATATACAGTTCGTAGGAGTCTGGAACGGATTAATCATATTTACATACAATCCAATGGGGAAATTAGGTTCGAGTCACGACCAAATCGGGTTGCGACCGAAGTTATGGAACGAATTATGGTCGTGACCAGAGGTTCAACTGTACGTGGGTTACCGAAAGACCTAAAGAATATGAATTCCTGCAGTCACGAAAGCTTCAAGTCAAGATTTATCACCACTTTATGAAAATATTAAACACGCCCAGCACGTGTTTATCGGTCAAGGTTGAGACAGCTACGCCGAGAATAGAAAGCACAGCAGTTAAATACATAAAGCGACCGCGTAATAACCACCCAGATAATGTTGTGGTTACTAAGGGTCAATGCGGTCAAGAAACCTTGCAGATTTAACAACTTATTCAAAGCGTAATTACATTTCTAAGCATGCCTTATTAAAATTACACGACAGAAATGTCCACTGACCTCTGAAAGTCATCCTCGTAATCTTCGCCTTTCCCTACATCAGAAAAAATACCATTAAAGCATCAACTCAAATACTCAGAGTAATTTAACAGCAAAGTTACATACGAAAAAAAAAATTCAGAAGAATGTTTAATGGACACATACCCAGATCGAGCTTTCCAACTATGGAATTCCCGTTTTTTGTCTCCACCTTGGTGGTACTCTTGCTTTCGTCTGGAAAACAGAAAGCAGAACAGCAAAGTTCAGCTCTAGCAATGCCATTAACTCAGGAAGTATTTCCCCATATGGGAGGAAATTGGAACATTTGAAGAATAGACACACACACACACTCACCAGGGGACAACTTCAAAAGTCATCACAGATAGGCTTACCACCACCCACTTGCTGTACTGCCATCTCATGGCCATCTCGCAGCCCAGTGGATTTGAGTCTGAAATCTATTATCCACCAAACACCGCATCTATATTACATGTGAGCATCATCATGTCTGGCTCCCACAGTGAAAACATTTTACTCACAAATAGGACAAACCACTAAAAGATGGCTGAGGTCACATGAAATATTAACACTGAAAACCTCCACTCAGTACCACTCAGCAATTTGCCGACAACCCACAGGAGGGGTGGGGGCTTTCACCTTTCTTGTCATCAGCTGGGGAGTCTGCAGCATGGGATGTAGCCGTGATATCAGCTGCAGAGTCCTGCTTGTCCTTGTCTTCTTCCAGTAAAGGTGAGTCGGAAGACCTACCAAGGCCAGGCAGCCTGCAGAAGCAAAACAAATGTCTCATCAACCGATTTGTTTTCACTCACCCCACGATATTTTTGCGCCTCCAATTTGCACGGTCGGCTACGTGCGGCGCGAAAGAAGTTCGACAACATACACAGCAGAAATCCACTCCGATGAAAAACTCATCGGATATATTTACCGACTCCATTAATTTTCGAATGTCTATTACATCTGCTTATTTGCATTATTATAAACCGGCTATATGGAGATGGAGCTATGGTTCCGTGCTAAGTGCTCATCTATCCGAGTTGGAGTCCCGGCTAAGGCTAACATCAGTGACGAGTGATTTCGGAACTGGTGCTGAACTACCTACCCCCTTTAATTTTCGATTTAAAGCTTTCGTGACTGCAGGGATTCATCTTCTTGGTTCTTTCGGTAAAGTCACGTAGAAGGGAAGTAATAAAATAATAAAAATAAAACACAAAATAATTCGTGAGAATTCGTGAGAATTATTTTATATAAATAATTCGTGATAATTATTTTATTATGTTTTATTTTTATTATTTTATTCCCTTCTACGTGACTTTACCGAAAGAACCAAGAAGATGAATACCTACCCCCTCTTCACCAATCGGCACGGACCAGTGTGGTGAAATGTATCAAACAACCGCCATGACCAATATGGTTTGAGGAAGCCATCATCTAGCAATGGAGTGAGAAACGGCTGTAAAATATTTTGATGCTGATCAGAAAGCTCTTCACTTTATTATGCACCAAAATAAACACCGGCAAAAATGGAACATCTCGGGTATAACAGTAAGATTAAACACCCAGTGGACATACTTAATCCTATTTGCGCATTGTTTACACTACTTCACTCGTCTTTTTATCTTCAGTAAAAAAAGATAAGGCGCATAACATGCCTCCTGTTCACCCCTGCAATGTAAACGCCATTCCATTACATTGTTTAAAATGAATACACTCAAACAAGAGAAAAACATCCAAATGCACTGGTAGCCCCACCAAATAGCCTGAATAAAGTAAACAATACAATGCATGAAATGAGACAAAAACGGCAACTAGACAACATTAATGTACAGTGATTACAGCGTCTAATAGGGAAAGTTAACTAGATGATTACATATCTGGCAGATTCTTACCACTTTGCTTCTTCGCCAAAATGATCATCGCGTGCATCATCATCATCAGTGTCGCTGTTGAGTGCCGATTTCAGAGGGTGCGAGGAAAGTGAGAGGAGCACATGGAATGGGCGGGTGAGTGGTGGATGTGGAAGAGAAATTCCAATAAAACATCGTGCAGCGTGCGTGACAGGAGAGGCAAGCCATGCAAGGAACGCGAAGCGATATTTTTCTCAACATGTTAAGAGAGACCCCGTGACAAATCACCAACTTATACCAAGTATTGCAAAGCCGATATTGTTCACAATAGAAACAAGAGTCTTGTGAATGCTGAGTGGTAACACTTTTTAACAAGCCTAAGCTACCAAGTCGCATTCGTGGATACGATTAAATATAACCTACGAACATATCACCAATCACGATAACGAGTTGGGATGGTGTGAATTATCTAATTCAACAGAATGTAATCATGCTTGAAGGTGAAAATAAATATATATCAAGTGCTGCCAGCTATGGGTGTTGATTGAATCTCCGCACCTGCAGTTTAATTAACTGATGCGATTCAAGTCAAGAATGTATTTTTTTTACATTGTGGTGAACACCAACACGTCTAGTGGCTGCACCGGTGATGTAAACCCATGGCGTACACACACATGCGCGCGCATCCCAGACAATTGATTCTCGTGCAGATGAACGTGTGCATGTACCTCGAGCTTGACAGTTGACAAGAAAATTGACGCGTCATTCCAAACCTGTGCTAAAATATAAATCCGAGGGCTCCTGACCTTCCGTAGACTTTGTCGGGCTTGGGAGACAGGTCGTCAAAGAAAGAGTCTCCGTATTCCTCCCCATCCTCGTCCTCCTCTCCCAGCTTGTCCGCCCCACCCGCTGCCCTCGCCGCCACAGGCTCGGTCTGCTGCTCGGAGGACCCTCCGTGGAGGCCGTTGCCAGCGGCCGAGGTCGCTTTGACCTCCGGGACGGACTGCACGGCGGGGCCCTTGCTCCGGAGTCCGTCAGAGCTGGAGTCGTCACTCAGGCTCGCGTCTGGGGTCTTGTGATGAGCCGTAGCAGACGGATAAAAGTACAACGCACTCTGCTTGTCACTCTGCTTGTTGTGTTTAGTTTGTTGTCCTTCCCCCGCACCTCCGATTAGCACGGTTGGCAATGTAGGGTGCGAAAGAAATTCAACATACATACGAGTACTGCCCTCTTTGTCCTGCTCTGCTTTCAGGCTTGGGGTAATGCGACTGTCACTGCAGTCGATTAGACATTTTCCAGTGGATACAATTTTACTTTTGGTTTTTGCTCTGGGAATACTGTCGTTTTACAGTCACTTGTAAGGTATTACATCTGTGTAATGATTGTTTTACTTTCTTGTCCATATATGAAAAAAAATTCATTGATGTAAAGAGATATTTCCACAAATTTTCTGTTCACCCATTGACACTATATCCACTATTCTCAATTAATCTCCGAGTGGTGTATTCAACTTGCAATCCAAGCATGAAACCCCAATTTGTCAATGCTCAAATAAAATCGGGGAATTAAAAAAAACACAAAACATTATCACAAATTTGCAAATGAATTCATGAAAATTCACCCTCTGCTCCTGGTAAATCGACATAACCACCTAGATTTTCTTACACCAACTAAAACACAAAAAGTCCAGTAAAACCGTTAAGTTCAAAGTAGGTTTTTAACGTACATTACCCTCCAAACATGACAGACGTGCACTAGGAACACCGTGTAATGAAGAAAAAGGCTTGTTAGTGCATGTTAATGGAACGTAGGCAATGGCATGCAGCAGCGGAAGGTACCAGCGTACACCACAACTTCGCGAGACAAACTCATGGCAGACGCTGGAAGGGAGGCAACTGCAGTATGGACTGCGAGACCGTGTGCTAGTGAGTTAGTCCAGAGTATCGGGGAATCCAACATCATCAGAACGGAGGTGAGATTGGGAAAACGGGGACGGACGTGACAGTTAACGTTGAACTCTCCTCTAAAGACTGAACGCATTCGAGGACTCACGCTATACAAATAAGCATTCATTGGAATGTTTGCATCCAGGACTGATCGCATTGCATAACAGAGCAGCTATGCCGTACGCAAACACGTCATTAATATTATCCAGGTGACTCAATTAGTAAATGAAAACTCAAAATAAACCCTGTTGACGGCATTGCCATGAGTTATTGCATTACACATGTACTTCAATACATTGTGTAATCGCAAGCGTGGCCGGTATGATGACAGTACATGCTGAAAGGATGGGGGGCCCATCTGCTGGATACGGTCCTGGACAAAACATGAACCCACTGAACCTGGTTCCCTCCGGCAGCCTGCGGCCTTGTTTTACCTTCCGCTGCCCTGCTCTCTCTTCTTTGACTCTGGGAGCTTTAGAGCTGCCTTTGTAAATAGGGATCTGAGTGCAAACGAGACACACACGTAACAGGCGGTGACTCCGGTAGGGGGGGGGGCGCGTATGGCGCAAGAGGCTCGGAAACACAGGCAGAAAGAAAGCGTGTCGAGATGGCTACCACGATATCTCTGTACGTGCGAGCGCTAGCTCACTTCAAATGTATACTTGCTACAATCCAACTGTGCAATGCCATGTCCAGAGAATTCCCATTTTGGAGCAGCAGTTGTCTTATGAAGGCAGGTCGAAGTAAAGTCAGTTTGTGTAAATTTGAGAGGTGGTTGGATGACTCGGAGGTCAGCTGGCACAGTAGAGATCAATGGTTCTTCAAGTGCAGTGAGTTGATGGTTTCAGCCTAGTCATCAAATACTGTACGAAAAACAATCACATTAATATTTGGTTCTGCACTTAATGTGGCTTAATTCCAGCTCTAAGAATGAATATGTCGGTTCGACTGCCATGCAACGAACATTACTCTCATATGCAGAGCAGATGGGAAAGTGCTGCCCTCTATTGTATGAACCAGAGGTAACTTGAAGGGAAGTCAGCGGTGGCTCTGTGATATCCACTTCCGTGGGCCATTCTCTTACATGAAGGGTTGTACTGCTCCGTGACGTGATGCTGATAGCACGATCGGAATAACATTGGGGGAATAAAACGTACAAACGTTTTAAACACCAAAACATTTAAAATACACATTTAGTCAGTTTTACAGTAATACAATATTGCCCCTGTGGTCTCTAATGGTTCAAAGAAGGCATGCTGGAGAAAAATCTTGCAGGGATGACAGCTCTCCCTTGCCTGCCTGACCACTGGATATCCTGGTAGCACAGTCAGTGGGTAATCACTGCTCACTCACTGCCTCTTCTATTTAGTCGGCGACTTGATAAAGCCAAACTTGCGGCACATTAGGTTTGAATCTGTCCTGATGAAAAATAAGAATAAGTTTTACTCTTTCTGGTAAAAAAAACTGGTGTTTAGATGTTCAAACACCAAATAGATACTTTTTGCAATGCATCAAGTCTGCATTAACCACATGTACTTGCGGAAAAACATGCAAACAATATATGCATTCTTCTTAAAATGGATTAGCCTACACCAGAGACAGCCATCTTTATGGCCTTAACTCACCAGTGTTACACCAGAGAATGCAAAAAGGTGAAAAATGCAAAGACAATTCAAGTATCTTATAGCTCAACTAGAGCAGTTATATCTTTGGGACCTTTTTGCCAGTATCTTCTGGGTTTGCGTTAAAAGTGTGGCTAAATTCAATTAGACTTTGCCATACCACAGTTGTGCAGGGACAAATCTTAACCATAAATAGGTAACTACTTTCTGTACCACTCCAACGTATGGTAAAGATCTAATAATGCTGCCTCTATAGTGAACATCTAAAGTAATGAAATACAAACCCATCATCAAATTACCCAAATGGCAAAGGGTAATTTGTGCACAGGATGCTTTAGCCATCAATGCCTCACCTTGCTGAGGGTAGGGGGGCTGATGGACCGAGACTCCGACAGTTTCCTCATGGAGTGGACACTGTCCGCATTATCACTTTCGCCCTGTGAGCAACATCCAACACACAGCATTTCAGGAGAGATCTAAATTTTCCAACAAAAGCCAATAATGTGGTGAATGGGTTCTCCATTCAAAAGGATTACCTCCTCAACCGGCAGTCTTAACCTGAACAGGTAAGTCTACTCTGGACATCCATACCTCAAAGGAGCCTTTTCTGATGCCTCTGGCCCTTGAGCGCTTTAAAATCTCCAGCAAGAGCGGTGCTGACTTTGTGGAGTCTGTTTCCACGATGCCCAGCTTCTGAGTCAGACCCCCTCTATCGTCCAGACCGATCACCTGCAGCATAGAAATCATCATCATCAATCAGGTATTACTTATACCACGCCTCCCGTGCAGAACACCTCGAGGCACACTGCGGTGGCTCGTGTCTCTGTGTGGTCTAATGTGAATGCAGTAATCGCCTACAAGTGGGCATTCGTCTGCCAGTATGGAGAAATGTTCCCCCATGGTCGTTTCCCGCGGTAAGTAATTTGTGAAAAATTTATCAAATTCGTACCACCACCACCAACACACGCCTATTACTTTTCGTATAACGTCATGAGATGTTTTACTTCCAATGTGAAGTAGATGTCGCATATACTTGGTTAATATACCTGCAGTATTAATTAAGACGGTCGCTGGGCTCAACAAGTGGCAATCGCACTACTGCTGGGCAATGTAAACTCACCCAAACACTAATAACCTCACACTGAGACTGGATACATCTTCTTGGATCATAGCGAAACATTTTCTCACCGTGTTTGTCTCCGGTGTGAATACGGCCAAAGTGAAGTCCAGGTTAAAAAATTGTAAAAACTCCGTGACGAGACTGGCTATTAGAAGACCTGCACATACCAGTCAAAGGACGCATAATAAACTTTTAGCATTCAATAAACACTCACAAATTTGGAAATGTGGTCATGAAAAACAAAGCATTTTACTTCACAACAGTGCATGCCACGTTGACGTGATGAAGCAACTTACCATCTTTTGAGTTTAAGAAATTCTTGAGTTGCTCATTCACCAAGGGTGTTTTATTCTGAAGCAGAAAGTGGAGTAAAATCCGATCGATTACAAAATTCCAAGCGGTAATTCGTAGACGGCTTTGAAAGATTTAACAGCCATAAATAATGAATGCAATAGATACCTGCACAGCCTCCTGCTCTTCCAATGCAAGAAATACTGCGGCACGGAGTTCTGCCTAAAAAAAAAACATCACAACGAATTAACATCACCATCATCACCGCCGATATTTCACTTCGGGGACACGAGTGCTAGACACTTCTTTTTTTCGTTATCCAAAAAGCAATGCTTTGTTAAAATTAGTATCATCAGCCATGGACTAGCCACTGGAGCGTCAAGGCCTCCCAATATTATCATCATGCTTTATGGGCCTACTATGGCAAAATCTACACCCTGCACATAAACTGGTCTCATGGTTCAATTTCCAAAGTGGATGTGCTCTCAGGATCGTTCTCTCTTTTGGCTGCCATTCCATCATGAGTCTCATCCGTTAGTCATCAAGACTTTTTGGCTTCGTGTCCTGTGAACACACCCCATCTCGTAGCAGACATGGGCGAGCTAGGCAGCACTGTGCCTGGAAAGTGCTTGGATGCCGAGCGACCATCATGCATGACTGATTCTTCAAGGCCACTGCCGGCTTTTATTATACTTTAAGTTCATTATCATGTTACGTCTTTTTTAACGTATTTATATTTTTCTTGTTTAAATAGTGTCAGCCGCTTTTACATTTGTATTGTAAAGCACTTTGTATTGCATTTTACGCACGATTGTGCTATACAAGTAAAATTTGATTTGATTTGTAGGCAGTGGACGGTGCAGCAACATCTACTGCCACATGCCGACTGCACTTTTATGCACCAACATGCACTGTCATCAACCCGCACTGACCGGCCGTGGTTTGAAGTGTGGTTAAATAATCCCCGTGGCCGGCCACTGCGTGGGTTGAAGTCTTCATCCAGGGCTGGATTAACTAAGAGGCTGCACGTGTTACTCTATGTAGCAGAGTATAGTCGCATCACGACTGTAATGGCTGTCAAGCTGTAATAAATCTCAGTGTGTTTTTAACAAGAGGTGCAACACGAAAACAAACATCTTCTACGCCATCCCTCACACACGGAGTGTCCAATCGCGCTATTAAAGAGCGCCTATCTGAGTGTTTAAAGTACTGCAATGTACAGTTTACCACGCTCGTTCATTCAAACTCGGTGTGTAGTAGCTATGACCATATTCATGTAAGCATTGTCCCCATCGCAAAATAGGAGCAGTCATCGCACAGCAGATTTTTTTACCCCGTGCTAAAATAAACCACACCAAAGGGAAATAATACAAAATAAAACATAATAAAAATTCTCACGACGTTTCGATTGCAGCACAAGCAATCATCATCAGGTGTGAAAACTACAGCATGACAGCTAAAATGTTCTTGCTGTAGTTTTCACACCTGATTATGATTGCTTGTGTTGCAATCGAAACGTCGTGAGAATTTAGATTGTTTAATTTTTATTATTTTATTATTTCCCTTCTACGTGACTTTACCGAAAGAACCAAGAATATGAATCCCTGCAGTCACGAAAGCTTTAAATCGAAAAATAAACCACACCATTAAAGAGTCTATTTTTTTATCTCTCTGCTCAATTAAAATTCATACAAACGAATTAGAACGCCTCCATCCATTCCAACTTCAACAGTGCTGGTTTAGCTGGCCGCAAGGCGTTTTGAGCTTTCTGGCCTGTAAGCCAGCAAATGTGATGTTAAAAAATATGGACATTTTCTTGGTTCTTTCGGTAAAGTCACGTAGAAGGGAAATAATATAATAATAAAAATAGAACATAATAAAGCAGCCGTCCTCAGGTGAAGAACAGAACACTGTCTTTCCGACAGCCCTGTTCTTCACCTGAGGACGGCTGCTTGCGTTGTGGCCGAAACGTCGTGAGAATTTTATTATGTTTTATTTTTATTATTTTATTATTTCCCTTCTACGTGACTTTACCGAAAGAACCAATAAGATGAATCCCTGCAGTCACGAAAGCTTTAAATCGAAAAACATGGACATTAGTAAATTTCAAGTAAAAAAAAAGTAAATTAGATTTCTGGATCCTATTTGTAATGCAGTAACAATACAACAATGCCATAACTACCACTGCACTTGACTTGCAGACATTTGTACAAGTGTGCAATGTGGTGCAGTCGTCAATCCACTGCTGGATGAGGCCCCTCACGCCATTACGTTTGACCATACTTCACCACGCTGGTCTGTGTGGGTTGGCAGAGTATGGACATACTGTACGATACGTGTACTTTGTTGACCACAACAGACCCCCCCCCCCCCTTCACATTCAACACCGATATAAACAATCGCATTAAGTGATAAATAACAATACATCAAACAATTAACGTTAAAAATTAACCACCTTCATAATTATTATTGTACAATAATGAACAGGCCCTGACCAGATAACATTAGTTCAGTAGGCCAACATTAAAATACATTTTATTTTACACTATGAGACCTCCTTCACCAGTGGCAAAATATAAAGGTGTCAGTTTTTGTACCAGTTGAAGGGCAAAAACCTATCACTACATTTTATTTGTACTTACGTTAACTGTTGAAATGAAGTATTTTAATACCTTTGTTACCCTAAGTCAGCTACGTTGCTGCGTTGTTGGCAATGTGTACAGTACGGTACTGTACTCCTAAGTATGGTCAAACACAACGGCGTGAGGGCCTCATCCAGCAGTGGATTGGCCACTGCTCAACGGGCACAAGACGAATCTTCATGGTTCTTTCGGTAAAGTAACGTAAAAGGAAAATAGTAAAATAATAAAAGTTAAGTAATAATAACACGTAGAAGGGAAATAGTAAAATAACAAAAATAAAATAATAAAATTAAATTCTCACGACGTCTCGGCCACAACACAAGCAGCCGTGATAATTCTATTTTATTGTTATTTTTATTATTTTACTATTTCCCTTCTACGTGACTTTACCGAAATAACCAAGCAGACGAATCCCTGCCGTCACGAAAGCTTTAAATCGACAAGTTTACGGGGCCTCACCTTGATTTTGTTGAGGACCCCGTTCCCCTCCAGGGTCTGGACGAGGAGGTCTCGAAGCTCTGTATCCTCCTCGGCCGACATGTCTGCTCCTCCCGCGCGCTCGAAGGACGCCGCCAGCTTTACAACGTTGAATCCTTCCTCCTCCTTCCTTCCTTCCTTCGTTCCTCCTTCTTCTTGTTCCTCGGCGGACTTACGGCTTCTCACTCCCCACCGCCACCAAGCAAACAGAACGGCACTCGGCCCCAACGGCTGATTGATTAATCGCGCGGTGACGTCACCGCCGTTCGTGATGACGTCATTGTATTCCTCGCGATGACGCCCGCAGCCTGCAGGAATTCTGTGCGATGACATCGCTTTTCTGCTGGATTATGACGTCATGTATAATATGGTTTTGGAGGCGATGGTTGGACCACGAAATGATGCATGCACAATATGCTTTGGAAGCTATGGCTGCCTGCTAAATTATTCATTATGACGTCATGCACAATATGCTTAGGGAGTTATGGCTGCCTGCTAAATTATTCATTATGACGTCATGCCTAGTATGCTTTGGTGACTCTGCTTGCTGAATTATTCATTATGACGTCATGCATAGTCTGCTTTGGAGACTGGCTGCTTGCTGAATTTATCATCATGACGTCATGCATAGTCTGCTTTGGTGACTGGCTGCTTGCTAAATTATTCATTATGACGTCATGCATAGTCTGCTTTGGAGACTGCTTGCTGAATTTATCATCATGACGTCATGCATAGTTTTCTTTGGCGACTGGCTGCTTGCTGAATTATTCATTATGACGTCATGCACAATATGCTTTGGTGACCGGCTGCTTGCTGAATTATTCATTATGACGTCATGCACAATATGCTTTGGTGGACTGGCTGTTAAATAATATTCTTGGGTCTTTCGGTAAAGTCACATAGATAAGTTCAAAGAAAATAACAAAAAATAACAAAAAAACTACGACGTTTCGATCGCAACACAAGCAATCGTCATCAGGATAAAAAAGAGCCATACAATCTGGGTGGTCTAGCAGCAGAGGGTTTTAAGGAAAAAAGCCCGCAAATGTTGCTCATACAGAAATAAATAACGCTGTCTGGAACGCATCCCCATATACACAATGGTACTCTATGACCCCTTTAGCGCGGATTCGATTAGCGCTCACGTTTCCAGGAACACATCTTCAGCGCTGAGCGAGGCCTGCCTGTATTCGCCACTCATTGTTCGTGAGCGGTCGCTGGATTTTCAGCGCAGTTCGCTAACAACTACGCAACCGCTCCCCGCTAATTCTTTCTCTCTCATACACACACACAGGGACGACGTGTGCTTTGGTTTGAATCGTATTAATTTATTTTGTCTGCAGGTTGTTACAAATGTGGCAATTCAAGTATACGTAAGCAATAGGGGAGGGGCGGAAAGGGACCCACATTGAGTTGGCAGCTACAATACGGAACGTGCTCGGAGTGTAATGCACGTGGCGGTTTAAATACAGTAGTGTATTAGCACCACACCATAGCACATACACGTGGCAGAAAGGGGGCACAAGAATATTTACAACAAAATTTAGTGGGTAAATATATATTTTTAAAAAAACAACACAAAAACTACATGCTAAGATAAACTAGTGCAATGTCTACTGAGTAGTGTTGTTTAGTGTAATGCGTCATATTTACATCGTTATAATACTAAGTCGTGTCGCACACTGGAGTCTTATCCAACACACAAATGCAATTAACCAGTTCTCTATTGCCGTAGTTGTTTTGAGCGATAAGATGGACTTCAAAACACGAGGACTAAACAAAAGAAATACCAGCACAAAGTAAAAAAAACTATTTTTACTCCATGAATTCAGAAAGGCATGAATTCATTTCTCCAAAGAACTTGTCGATTTTAGCATATTGTCTTTGGCAAGTGAGAAAAACAAAGTGAAAAGAAACACCGCTGTCGTATGGGTGGATGCCATCCATCATCTATGAGCATCTACGACACTAATCGTGAGTAACTCATGCACACCGAGGAGGAGCAATGGAGATACTGAGCCACTTAAAAAGCCAAGGGCTGAAACTGAGTGGCTTCGTGACGGTTACACCAAGAACGCAGCTTCAGATTCACTCCCTACGGTGATTGACCTAACCGTTAACCAAAAAAAAACCACACAGCCACTTTAATTCACCTGTCGGACAGGTTTGAGGCATGGAAGGGTATGGGCAGAGTGAGGTCATCGATGCCTTGGACTTCGTCACTTCTGACAAACACAAGGACGGATCACTGTGAATAACTATTACGATGGGACTTCACGAAGTGCGGGTTGGAAACCAAGTTTACGGTGTTCACATGAGGCTTGCACACTTCAGTCGTTAACCACTCACGGATAATGGTGCGGTTTATCATGCACTGAAGCAAATGAAAGTAATACTCTTAGTTCTTTCGGTAAAGTCACTGAAATTAATAATTTTAATTTCATTTTTTTTACCTACGTGACTGAAATTAAAATTATTAATTTTAATTTCATTTTTTTTACCTACGTGACTTTACCGAAAGAACTAAGAGTATGAATCCTTGCAGTCACGAAAGCTTCAAATCTAGAAATGAAAGTAAAATGTTACCTAAGCAACAAATCAATAAGAGTAATCATAAACAAGGCCCACGCTTAAATAACGAAAAATCCGGTGGTTAGGCGAGACGACACTGAACGTGGTGGGTAAATACAGACGACTTGGACATTGCACGCGCACACTCATTTGGAATCCAACGTCAGTGCGTCGCACACCTCGGCTAAAATAATACTGCAACGATTGTTTACGTAGGCTCTCGCGGCCAATATTATGGTTCACGATTAGTTTATTTTGGGTTAAATTGTCTCGGCTTAATGTAAAATGTAATATGAAAACTGAAATTGTATTTACCAGGTAAAGCCCACTGAGCTATGGAGTAGCTCTTTTTCAGAGGCGACCTGGCCACATACGGTAGCACATTGAAGTCGCTTATTTCATGACACGTGAGAATTTAGAGTCCTAACCAAATAATCTAAACGCATGTTTTCTAAATGTGGAGGGCAAAGTCGGAGGACCCGGAGGAACATCCACGTGACCTCGGGGAAAGAGAGCACGCACACTCCAAATATGCAACAGGCATCGTCAGGGTCGGGATCGAACCCATGGACGCCTGCGTATCAGGCCAGGGAGATAATATCTCCCCACCACGGCTCCCCTTAACCCTCCACCACCCATCGGAGCCAATCAAATCGAGTTGTCACGTGGGCAAATATGTCAATTGATTTGGTTTCTCAGCAAACCAGATAAATATTGAAAAGACGAAGAAAAACTTTTGACTGTTTTGTACGACGCGTCGCCGGAGATTACTTCCATCATCATCGTGTGTTAACGAAATCTCAGCTCAAGCGCGAAAGTGCTTCCTGATCCGAATTATTTTTAAAAAATGTGTATATACCTCCACGATCTAACCCAAAATAAACCTTCTCACTTCTTAGGTCTCCGATGTGCGCGTTCGGGCTGTTCCGCACGTTGTATGTACGGCATGATGTCCGACGATGTGCTCCCACGTGCCGGAAGCTTCTTGAGTAAATTAAATGTTGGCCATCGACAACGAAGTACAAGCCGAAAACACGTCGGAGAATTATGCGGCGTCGACCCTCCCTCTCACTTCATCACAAACTGCCTTCTAATAACCAGGGCCAGCAGACGCCATCAACAAGATCACACACTTCATAGGCGTAAACTTTAATATTTTTATCTCCTCCAATTGTTTTTTTCCTTTTGCTTCTTTGATGAAAAAAAAAACATTGCTTCGAATTTGCCAGTAAAACAGTGGAATAAATTAATATGATAAGGTAATGTTTTTTTTATTTCTTTGTAACAGTTAATTGAGAAAAAAATGACAATGTAAAAGGTTGAAAATATAAAACTTCTCAAACATTTCTCCTCTGAGCACATTTAAGCAAATCGCCTTAAATACGTCTTCATTCACAAATTTCAACATGGTTTTGTTTGTCTTCAGCTATAACCACAACCGCCTCAAACTTGAATAAAAGAACGTAAACTGGAGCAAAGCTTTCTTCAGAAGTCTGTTGGCCCTGACCGTAGCAAAACCCGAACTCGTAGATTTTTTTTATTTTAATAAAAAAAAATACTTTTCGTTATACACCTTTTTTCCCCACACACTTGCATTTTCCTTCTCCACGCACTCCTTCCAACAGCAAGCACACGCAGCGGTGCTCATCACTCCCACCACCCTCTGCCGATTTTTTCCCCACTCGTAAAAGAACACTTCATCAGAGGGCAAGAGGCACGTTTGACGCACAAAAGCGTCTCCTCTGCACACCCGTTAGAACAATAACACCACCACTGCAGTACAACGTTACATATCCCACCCGTCCTATGTCCGTCCTCATCGATTTACCGCTCACAGCCCGCGGTATTTGCGCACATCGTGAATTTAATCTTCTATAGATGTTCATACATCTTTTTTACGCAATCTCACGTACATTTGACTACTTTTCAGGTGCAGTAAATAATTTCCCCACGTTTAAAGCAGCTTGCGCTTTATCTTTTTTTCCAGTAACCTGCATTTATTGTGCGTTATGTAACCATCCAACTTTTATAGATTTTCACGTATCTGACTTTTTTCACATATCCGCCTAAATCTCCAGTACATAGCGAATCAGATATCCGACGTTGTACTGCACAGGGCTTGAGATACACCTTGCAAAGATTTAACCAGAAGCATTTTCTTTAAACCCTCTAAGACAAAACGGGACTTCTGATCAATCAACGCTCTTGTTAACGTATACTCTTGCGTGATATTTCTCTTTTTCTTATATACTCGTATGTACATTTTTCTCTAAAGCACTTTCTTGTAAGGGATCACGTTCCCTACAGCCCGATCACCTTCAAACACATCCACGGCGCCAACACCACCTCCCACCACTCACACCACAACTCATCATCAAACTACAGATTAAACAGCTCTTTCTCTAGTCAATGCAAACACTGCACTTCAAACCTTACTCCATTTTTTTTAATGCCTCTATTTTTCTTAGGGTGCATTTTAAATGTTAAATAGTTTACACACTGGTACATACTTGATCTAATTACATGGGAACTGCATGAGACATTCAGACACTCAGAGACTACATCTTCTTTAGGAACTGACGGCTATGACATTGTGCTGTAAAGACATATATACCAGCATTGATGTGATAATTTTTTTTCATAAAAAAACAGCAACAAGGAAAACTACTTTTTTTGAAAAAGCACTTCTCAACTTCTCCCTCGGCCGCTTTGCTACCCACGATCAATGCTCGTCGACCTTCGACCCTGAAGGCGACTCTTCCTCTCTCCTCTCACCGGCCCCCTCCGAGGGCGTTTCGCCGCCGCCATCATCATCGGCGACGGCGGCGGCCGCTTCCGCCGTCTCGCCCTCTCCCTCCGAGATCGGCTGCATCGCCGGCGAGTGCCGCACCGACGCGAGCCTCAGGGCGCGGGGCCCGTGCCGAGCCCCCGGCGAAACCGCCACCCCGTCGCCCCTCACCCCCGCCCGGATCGCCAGCGGGTGCCGCGCCCGGTGCTCCCTGCGACCCGGCGTCCCGTTCCCCTGCCAGCCGGGGGACGACGCCGCCGCCGCCGGCGACTCGCGGTGACCCCGCGCGAGCGGCGACGCCGAGCCGTCGTCGGGTCGCGGAGAACCGGCGGCGGCGGCCGCGGCGTTCTTGGTGTGCTTGAGCAGCTCGGCGGCCGACATCCTGGAGCCGGCGTCGGAGCGGGAGCCCTTGCGCAGCAGCAGCGCCTTGAAATGCTCCTGGCTGGTTTGCGAGCGCCGGCCGTGAGGGGAGGACAGCCTCGGGGAGCCGACGATCGGCGATGTCACCACCGGCGAGCCCGGAGTGCTGTCCGATGAGCCCCTCTCGGCGGACTCCTTCCGGCACAGGAACTTCCTCTTTGACCTGCAGGTAGCGAAATAGAAAACGAAACGCGTTGGGGATGTGGCAGTTTGGTGGTGGTGTGGCCGAGCCGTACCGCGTTTGCTGCAGAGGTTCATGGCCCAAGCCCCTTGGGCGCCCTGGTTAACATTGAGGGTGTGTTAAACGTCGTAAATGCTACCGGCGTCTTCTTCCCATAACATTATTATTATTACTTGAAAAAAAACAGTAGGTCACGTGTGCTGGCATCATGGTAGATTTTGCACAACTTCATAAGTGACTTGCAAATTGCTTGATTAGGAAAAGCCACACAGCAGCATTGCCCCTGGCTGTGAAACTACCATCCTTCCTGAGAGCCTTGTGCTACGAGAATGCCGCAAATGCAAACTGGGCAAACATTTCATTGATTTTATTTGAGGGAGAACACACTGATGAATGTGCACGTGATCTGCATGAAGTAAGATTCCCCGTACAGTAATACAGACTGTTGGGGCAAGCGCTGTCAGCAAGCACATGTTAAGAACGGCATGCCGTGCGGCGAACTGGTGGGGCCAGTGCTTATTCCTGGCTAGTGGGCGGAGCGATCAAGAGAAGAGAAACCCAGCGTGGCTCCTTCTTGATGATGGACATCAACATAGAGAGGCTTCATCAGGAGGCGCATCGATAACCAATGGTGCGTTTTTCAAGTGGAGGTTACTGTTTATCGATAAACACGGTGGCGAGGGGGCAGGCGGTCGTGGGCCTCACTTGCACCTGTAAATGGCTTCAAAGAGGTCGGCGGTTGTCATGGAGACCGAGGGGGATGTTACGAAGACGTCATCCTCGGATCGCGAGTTTGACCTCCGCAATGTCCCCTCGTCGTATTCTTCTGCAAGCCAGAGGAGTACAAAAGTTTTAAACGCCTCGGTGTCCGGTAATTTACTTTGTAGCATTCATTTTCACTCGGATAAACGGGTTATACAAGCCGTCGAAACACGTTCTGAGCACTAACGATATGGTACAGTCGAAAAGACTTACAGTATTGTGGATATCAGGCCGAAATTAGGTTTCATTTGTAAAGGCAAACGTATCCATCATATGATTTTGAAACCGTATCCAGTTTCAAAATCATCTGCACTATCGTAAATAATAGAACAGATAAGCATTCCCGGGGCCAATTAGCTGAAAGTTCGAAAATAATGGTGAAATTCATAAATGTATAATTTTCATGAATTCGTAATTTTTCCCACATTCACATCGAGTACATGTACTCACTGCATATGCCGTTGATGTGAATAAAGTACAGTCCTTTGACAGTCCACTGCTGAATGAAGGTCTCCCCCATGCCCGGCACGGCATGGGGGATGTTTGACCACACTTAACCACGTTGGTCAGCGCAGGTTGGCCGGAATCAACATGGTGCACGAACCACTGCGCCACTCCACACCACCAGAAAAAAAAAATGGCCTCATATGGACCAAAAAAAGTGTTTAACTTTACTTTTAGGACTGCATAAAATGTTTTGGATTGTAGATACCAATTGAACATTTTATAACAAGGATCGATTGAAAAAAATCCGACTTAATACATCACTCGGATGTCAAAAAACATTTAAAACGAAACAAACGAAGAGACGGACATTAAATCCACATCACTAACCTGCCACGACTTTCGCCATTCGAAACTCGAACACTTCATCACCGACGTCGTCAGCCGACTCCTGCGAAACTCGCGCGCTGCCCTCCTCTGTCTCCGTGGCAACCGCCTCTTTCCCTTTCACTTGCTGCTCCTTACCCAGAATTCCCGGAGCTTCTTTCACAGCCGCCGCAGGCACCTCTGTGTGCCGCTCGCGCTCATCCTCCCACGGAGCTGACCCTCCGTTGCACGTGGCCACCCGCTCGGTTATATTCGCGCTGCCGTTTTCAATCGGCCTGGAGCTGTGCTCCACATCCTGGATGCTGGCTGAACCCTGATGAGACGACACTGCCGTGAACGCATGCGGCGACTTGGGGTGGGAGACGGACACGGAGTAGGACACGGACGGCGACGCTGGCGAGCGCGCCATCTTGGCTGTCGCTTGGTTGTTCTGGTGGCATTCCCGACCGCTGGGCGCCGCATCTTTGTACGAGCGAAGCACCAGCTGAGACCCCGAACTGTCCAACACGCAGCCGGCACTTGAGGTTTCTGGTGGAGCGGGCGACGGCTGATGGAGCAGAGCTGGGGTGGCTGGCGTCAAAGTCGATTCGTCCAGGCATTTCGGAAGCGGCTCGCTTTCTGAATTCTTGTTGGATTTAGTAACGCTCTCCGCACAGGAAACCTCGGCTTGGTTGACCCGTGCGGACGAACTGATGTCACATTTCGTTGTCTCTGCTGCCACTCCCGCCGCCACTGCCGCCGCGACCGCTGATGTGTGATACTGGTCAGAAGAGTCAATCATTGGGTCTGCACATTTCTTCCTGTCCATGAAATCCTGAGCTTTGTGAGGTGACGCCGCCGAAGCCTGCACACTGGGCTTCGTGGCATCGGGTTGGCAGTGGCGGTGGCGGCGGTGTGCACCGCAGTGGTGATATGCTGACACCGGCGCTGTGGCATGCGCCGGCCTCTGTGAATCCGTTAGGAGGTCTGGCAGTGGTTTCGGAAGCACACACGTCCCATTCTCCATCCGCAGCTTGACAAATTCGTAGTCCGGCACGGGCGTCCCCACCACCTTGCCCACGTGCCTATCCAGCACCTTGACGGCCGTGACAGCCGGATCCTGCATTTTGATGGCTCCACCGCCGCCGCCGTTGACGGGACCCATGACGCCGCTCGCGTACTGGCAGGGGAACGAGGCGGACTGCACGAGGTGGCCACGCTTGCTGTACAGTTCCGAGCAGGACGACATCACGCGGCTCAGCAAAATGCCGTCGAGCGAGGCGGTCACGAAGCACGGGTCCGGCGGAAAGTGAAACATGGGGGATTCTCGGCTTGGCTTAGTCGTTTGCCCCGCCGACATTGCCGAACCGGGCACCGCGGGGTAACTGTTCGCTACGATCTCTCTGTACTCGCCGGCCATCACCGGCGGCGGCTGCGGCCTGTGCGTGACGGGCGGCTTCAAGGAGGATGTCCGCTCGGGGACTTTAGGCTTGACCTTGACAACGGCGGGAGATCCGGAGCGCGGGAACAGCGGCGCCGGCACGAGCGAGGTCGGCGTGCCCGACTGGCTCGAGTAGCCGCTGGAGGGCGACGTGACGCTGCTCACCTTCTCGGGCGATGACGACTTGGACTGGCTGGAGGCGGTGGTGGCCGGCGAGGAGGGCGCGGCACGCGGCGAGTTGCCGCTCAGCGCCTCGTCTGAGCCCAGCCTCTGGCACTCCACCACCGTGGTGCCGGTGGCCGTGCTGGAGCTCGACAGCGAGTGGTAGGCCTCACTCGGGAGCATCTCGTCATAGCTCCAGGAGTCCACAGACTCGGATCGACGGACGGTCGGAGTGGCGGCCACCGCCGCCGCCGATGTCATCGCCGGTGTCATTGCAGGTGTCATCGCCGGTGTCATCGCCGGCACTTGGCATAAAACTGTGGCCCGTTCCGGACCTGGCGTGGGAGTCTCTGCAGCTGCCTCCGAGTTGTCTCTGAGCACCCACGGGTCTTCGTAGTGCGCGGTGTTGTTCTTCTGGCAGGTGGACGCGGCGTGAGTCGTCTTGATGTCCAGCTTCAGCGACCTCCTCAACTCGGCGAGCTGAGTCCCCTCCGGCGAGGCCCTCCCTCCGAGGAGCTCCTGAGCGTCGTGCGGCGCATAGCACGCGGCCGGGATGACGTCGCCATTCGGGATCTTGAGGCCCCTGTGGGGCCCGTTGTTGGCGGTGCTGACGAACGCGCTGCTGCTTTTTGGTGTCTCGCTTGTTGCGTGCGGTGCTTCTGTAGCATCGCGTACCCTGTGGTTGTTCAGCAGCGCGTCCTCGTGCCGGCCTGTGGTGCCGTTGTAAATTCTAAGTGCTCTCAGCTTCTCCTCCTCGCCGCGGGACGCCACCATCGCTCTCCGGGCGCAGCAACCGGCAAGAGCCGCCCGGCTTTCGGCCAGACTCTCGCCGTCTGAGGAATGCTGGCCGCTGGCGCCGGTTTTGCAGGCGCTGGCAATTTGAGGCTGCGCATCTCTGCGGAGAGAGACATCGCGCTTTGGCGGTGCCGGCTTCTGGCGCAGCTTGGTGATGGAGAAGCTGCGGTTGCGCATGCCCCTGCCGGGGTGGCTCGGCTCCGAGCTGGCGCTGCTGTAGCTGCGGCCGCGCAGCCCTGAGTCGAAGTGCATTGAGGTGTAGTAGCCGTCCATGTCCTCCGAAAACATGGAGCCGGCGTCCGACCTCTCGGACGACTCAGTTTCGGGAAAAACACCCCGATGATGATGATGATGCGAGCCGGCTTCGCGAGCCGCTCCGCATTTTCCCATGACCTCTGAAGTGGCGCCGCCGCCCCTCTGTCTGCACATCGGCGCTCCGTCCGGATCGGCGGCAGCGCATGTGGCCGCCGCCGGCATCTGTCCGGGAGGCACCGGCGCCCCATTGTTCAGCTGCAGTCCCTGAACGTGGGCGGCGGAAGGTGCGCGCGACCGTCCGTGCGACGTGCACTGGTGCTGCTCGCGTGCCGCGGCTGGCGGGAGCGCGACGCCGTTCACCAAACGTTTCGGCCGCTCGTTACTTTTCAACCGACTTGTGCCGCCCGACAAGGAGTCGCCGTGGCCGAGGTTGGCCATGTCCCCCGCCGTTTCAGTCCCGTCGGCGCCTCGGTTGGTCAAGCATACCCTGTCAGATCCGCTCGAGTTGGAGGGCAGAAACACGGAGCCCTCCTCTGAGCTCGCCGAGTCCCGGGCGTCCGAGTCGGTGCGGTGCACCTCCACGCGCGTCGTGGCGTCCGCGTTCTCGCGACCCCGCGTTTGGCGATCCCCGTCCGTTACCGGGGAGCGTCCGGCAGCCAAGTCGCGGCCGAACTCCCGCCGGGCGGAAAAACCGACGGCGCTACCGCCGCCGCCGCTGCCGCCCCTGCCGCTGTCTCGATCGTTGTTGTCATCGTCGTCGTCGTCGTCGTCGTCGCTGTCGATATCCGCCGCGGCTCGGCGTGCGGCATTCGTGGCGAGAGCCGGGCCCCGCACGTCCCCCTGCGAACGCGAGATGCGGTCGGGAGCACCGTCGCGCCGGTGCAGCAGAGCCCGCACACGCCTCTCGCTGGGCGACACCACGTGGGGGGTCGGCGCCAGCAGGGCCCCCCCCCGGTGATTCTCTCGCCGCTGCTGCTGCTGCTGCTGGTGGTGGTGCTCCCCGTCGTCCGTCTGGCAGGCCGAGTCGCACGTCTCGCGGGGCTCCAGCGCCGACAGGAACGTCGAGTTGCCCAGACGTGACAGCGAGTGGCAGCGCCAGCCGTCGGTGCCGTAGCAGCAGCCTGCGCAAGCCGAGCGCACAGCGGACACCGTGTCGTCGCCGAGCAAAATAAAACCGCCCCGAGACACCAACGCATTTCCATTTGGATTCCTGACTTGTCTGTGCTGATATTGGGTACATGCGGCTTTTCTCCAGTTCCTCTGCTTTGCTCTCTCATCATTTAAAAGAAATTGGCCAAAGTACCCCAACGCATGAACCTCTTGATATGAGAGTGTCCTGAAACTCGGTGAGACTTCCCCGGAGGCCGTCACCCACCGATGGGTCAAGGCTTCCCCACGCAGTGCGGATACGTGGGGGTTTTTTTTTTTAGGCAGCGCGAGTTTGATCAAGGTGGAGGTCATAGAGAGCAGAGCACCGTACAGCTCAACGATGGAAGTTAACCGCACTGGCAGACACGAGGACCCAAGGAAGGAGGCGTGACATGGGTGCACCAGTGGGAGGGACGGTGCCGCACCTGTGTGGCACAAGCTCAATGCGGTGCTTGGGCCAGGCTTTAAATGGGAGCAGGGTTTAATTTTAGCTAGGGTACTTGCAAGCCAAAGACAAAATGCCCCCACCCAGCACATCACATCCAGGCTACCTCTCGCTGCGACTGTGGCCACCAGCCATGACGTGCCCACTCCAGTCTACCAATCCGGAAAATATTCAATGAGAAGTTAGAGATAGTGATTTTTTTTATTGATGGTGGGCTTAAATGCATCTCTCATCTCAACCATTATTATTACGAAGACGAACAAATTAACGACGAAGTGGACACTTCATAGTTAAGAAGCAAGAGGAAGACAGTGAAAGATATGGCAGTGAGATGGGATTGGAGGCTACTACCAGCGGACAGGAACAACTCATACTCTTTGGTTCTTTCAGTAAAGTCACGTGTTGTTTCTGAAACGTCGTGATTTAAGATAATTTAATATTATTTTTCAATAATAATAAAAATTATAAAAAAGTTATTTTATTTTATACCTATGTGACTTTACCGAAAGAACCAAAGAGTATAGAACATTGCAGTCACGAAAACTTAATATAGGAACAACTCAGGAAAGGATGTAATGGATTCAACGGAGGAAGGCCTTTGCCCAGCTGTGGGAAGTTAGAGGCTGATAACGAATCTCTTCGTGAGGGGGGCTGGTGGTCATCATGATCACTGCTGGACGGTGGCAGAGCGCGGTGACGTGCGATATGTGCGGTTTGTTGCGCTCGCGCGCGCGCACGTACCCAGCTCCCTGCGCACGTGCTCGGGGATGCCCGTGATGGTTTTCCTCCGCTGGAGCCGCTTCTTGCGACGAACGATCGACTCCGAGGTGGCGAAGGAGCGACGCGCGCTGGCCTGGCGCTCGAAGTTGCTGCCTGCGCCACCCGCACGATTGACAACACGCGATATTCAGCACGCGCGCGCCAAGGGGATCCGTACCACCCGTGGCAGATGTGGCCACCTCCTGTTCAAGTGGAAGGTCGTGCGATGGTTGGAATCGTGACCCAGAACGCGGACCACACTGTGAACCGTCGTGAAGGCAAAGCGCGCGGCCCTGGAATTGCTCGTTGGTTCTTTCGGTAAAGTCACGTAGTTAGAAATAAAATCAAACAATCCAACCCCAGCTTAAATATACGCTCCAAGGCTGGGGTGTTTCATTCAGACGCTGTCTTCCCGACAGACCTGTTCTTCACCTGAGGATGGCTGCTTGCATTGTGGCCGAAACGTCGTGAGAATTATTTTATTATGTTTTATTTTAATTATTTTATTATTTCTCTTCTACGTGACTTTACCGAAAGAACCAAGAAGAGAAAAATCAAGCAAATCGTGACGTTTCGATCGCAACGCAAGCGTCGTGATTTATTTGATTTTATTTTCTACCTACCTACATTACTTTACCGAAAGAACCAAAGAGTATGGATTCCTGCAGTCACGAAAGCTTCAAATCAAGCCCTATAATTGCTCGCTCACGTCACTGCTACCGGAAGGCCACCACACTAGGGCAGTGCTAGGAAGGGTATTTGGCCTCTTCTTCCGAGTTCACGAAACGGGTTGGAAGAGGTGGGGGTGGCTCACACTTTACCCCACCACGTGTGACTTGCAGAGCGACTAAGGTTGCTGTGCCCATTTAAAATGCTGGGGGGACAGAGGCGGTGATGGGGGGGAGAGGGATTTAAGAAGCCTGCACCGTTATTTTAACTGCCCTGCCAGGAAATCAAATCCAACCGGCAACCTGTGGAGTGTGAGCCACTGTGAGCCTCGGAAATTGAGTGGAGGCATTTCAAACATCGCTTCAGCTTCTAGATTTGAAGTTTTCGTGACTGCAAGGGTCCATACTCATAGTTTTTTTCGGTAAAGTCACGTAGGTAAAAAAGAAAACTAAATTAAATCACAGCAATTTTGCTGTGACGGTGCCACCTGAAGATGGAAGCTTGTGTTGCCTCTGAAACGTCGTGATTTAATTTATTTTAATTTTATTTTTTACCTACGTAACTTTACCGAAAAAAACAAAGAGTATTGCTTCAGCTTCCCCAAAACTGTACTTTGGCTCTCAGTCCTAAACGTGGACTCGCGAGTAGCGATTGGACACCATACACAATAATAATTCCAATATTTATACCTTAATAATGATGTGGCCAAATGTGGCTCAGAGGTTAAAGCACTGAGCTGGTGCCGTGGAGATCCTGGGTTGATGGCTTCAGTGACTGAACGACACTTTTGCTTTTGCACTTAATTCAACTAAATTTCAGCTCTGAAAATAAAATACATATTTATTTTAGAAAATACTCATTAAGCGTTCCCGCTGCTTGCATGAATCATTGCTGCTATAATCACCCAGGGTGGAGTTGTGGTGCAGGGGTTAGCGTACCACAATCTCAACCAGGCGAGCTTGGTTTGCTTTCCTGCCATGGCTAACATCAGTGACAATGAACCTGGCGTCTCCCCGTCACCGAACTCAACCGACCAGCGTGCCAAAGAATGGGCAAACACCCTCAATGACCAGCAATGGATTGACAAGCCGCTGTAAATCATGATTGTCATCAAAGTCCGTGGTCCCAAAGCATACATCGCATCAGCTGTTACCACCTGATGAGGCAACACTTCAGCAGTACCAACTGCTATGCATGTCCAATCAAGAGTAATTGGGCGATTACGTTTTTAAAAACCCAAGGATGTTATATAATGTACTCTTTTTGACCATATAAAGGCGTTTGTTCCATGAAAGTTTTTGGCATGGACCTCCAGGATCTTTGGCCCGCGAACTAATTGCATTACCGTGATGATGACAACTGTAAAATAATAATAAACGGACCAGTGTCCTTTTGATCATGTCAAAATAAAATAAAGTAACATTTTAGTCCCATCCGCCAAAGCCTTCAGGCTTTTCTCGACCCACGTTTTCCAGCGGAATTAGTTTGACAGGCCACTGCTAAACAAACGTTGATTAAGTCAATTAAGATTCGTCAACAAAAAATTACTACTCTGCTCACTATGCTCCCACATCTATGCTCCAGCATCCATTCTCTCGGCCTGCACAAACCCGCACCGGCATAGGTCGCAACCGGGTACCCGATACCCGTACCCTACCTGATACCCGGCTACCCGTACCCGGCCGGGTACGGGTACGGGTAGCCGTTTGCGACCCTGGTGCGGCCGGGTACGGGTACGGGTAGGCCGTCAGTCACTGATGAGTAACCGTTTGTCACTCATTTCGGGTAGGGTACGGGTAGGGAACGGGTACGGTTACCCATTTTCGACCCTGGTGCGGCCGGGTACGGGTACGGAATCAAAACCCGTTTGCGACCTCTGCGCACCAGCAAGCGTGGAGAAGTATCGTTAAAGAACCCCCTCAACCCGCACAGGGGGTGCGGGGGGTGGGAGGGGAGGGGGAGGCTCTAATCCAGCAGCGGATCGACAAAAAAAGGGGCTGTACGTGGAGTCGCGCGTTGCGTTGTTTCACCGGACACGTTGATGGGCACGAGGTCGGAGACGATCTGGCACGCGGTCTCGCGCATGCGCTGCTCTGGTGTGGGTAGGGGCAGCTCCTCCGTCCAGTTGGTGCGACGGTCCAACGTGCACGGAACGTTGGGGACGGGGCCCCTGCGGTACTTCCTCAGCAGCGACGGCGGCCTTCCCTCTTCAACCGCTTCATCTCCTTCCTCGTCATCGTCTTCCTCCACGTGGCTGCGTGGGAGGCACTGCGAGGCATCGGAGAGGAGAGAATCGTTTTGGTTATTTTTGCCGCGGTCAAGAATATCCAGAACGGCGCGGCGCTTATTTCAAACGGTGGGCGACGGATCACCGCGCCGGATTCCCCCGGTCAAGCCGGTGGTGGAAATTCCACGTTAGTATGACAAGGCACAGCCTCGTCTGACTTAGTGCAAACAATTGCTGTGGACTCTCCACAAAGGGAACAATGTTATTTGTAATACTGCTTTGGCAGTGGTGTGCGCACGCACAAACCACAAAAACTCAACACGTTCTGCAAAAACACTGCCCTGAGAAAGAGAGCAATTACCCAAAATATCGCCTATTATAGACTTTCTTCCGATTTAAGAGTCTCGTGTTATCAACGAACGTGTTGATGTGGCCACGGGGAGCTGACCGCCATCTGAACTCGCGACCCCGGCGATCATGAACCCAGCGTTCGACAGGCAGAACTATTCCAGCTGTCTGTCTGTCGCACGCACACACACGAGTTGCTTTCCTCTCGTTTAACACCGACACCGGCAACTCACCAATTATGTCCTGCGAGCATGCGAACTATCCAACGAACTCGTCGACAATTGCTCTGGAAAAGCGACACGGAAGATTCGGCAAAAAAAATCTCGTTTAGCCCAAAAAAATGTGCTCGACGCCGCGGTTTCTCCGACTATAATGGACCTCGTCGCAAACCACAACCGCTCCTGCTGCCGCTGCCCTGTACACAGCCCCACGCCATCTTCGCCCGTGCCCCAAACGCCAAACCCCTACAACCCCCACCGCCCACACGGTACTTACGGCCAAATAAGTTTTTTATTCACCCGTCGTCATGGCGACATCAGCACTGGCTGGAGCTTCGTCGCAGGAACACACACACACACACAACAAAGAGACGGGGAGTCCTCTGACACTCCGTGGGGTGCGGGGCTCTTCGACAGCCCCGTCGTCGTCTTCGTCGTCATCACCGTCATCGTCGGTGGCAGCTCACAGAGCTTAGCTTTCTAGCCAGCGATTTGAGACGAAACAAAAACGCTGGAAAGCTTCACGAGACGCGTCGCTGGCCGCGGAAAGGAATGAAAAACGAAATCCGACGCGGGTTTATGCGTTCGGGGTTCTCCTCGCGACGGACGAACGACACGGCCTCGCCCCCGAGCCCCGAGTGTGCGGCTGCCGATTGTGTGCACGCGCCCTGCTGTTGTTTCGTTTGCGTGTGCACCCCCCCCCCCGCCCGCCCCCCCCCCAATTCTCCAGTCTGCTGCTGCTCCTCCTCCCGCAAGCTCGAATCCAACACCCAACCCAAGCCGAGCCTCCAATGCCCCTTCCCCAGTGTCCCTTAGAGAATGGGGCCACTATAATCCTGGGTCCACCCACCCCATCCCAAGTGCAGCTCCCCACGAACCTCCCCGACTCAGCCCCCTTCACCACCCCCACCCCCTCCCACCCCCCGTGGTGAGAAACCCATACAGATTTATGGCCATCATATGGCTTTCACTGGGCTTGTTTATTGGCATTATTATAATTGTTATTATTGCGTGAATTTACAAGGGCAGTCACTTAGTGTGACGTGATATAAATGACGGGAAGTTGAGATTTTTTTTAGTACGTTCAACTAGAAATAGTGACTCCAGCTTCATGCTTGCTGAAAGTGGCTTTTTGTGAAAATCGAGCAAGTATAAGTTTGCTGTGTCGTGGTGAGTAAGCTGTGCTATGGACCCGGTGACCTGGATTAGATTCCTTCCCACAGCCAAAGCATCGAGTGAGTGGCTGTGTAGTGGTTAGTAAGTTGCGCTACGAACCCGGCAACCTGAATTCCCGCTCATGGCGAACATCAGTGGCGCATAGCTAACAACCGTGCCTCCCCTAGTCCACTCAGACTTTAATTGAGTGCCTGGTGCACTGTTCCAGTCGTCATAGGGTCTCGCTTGCAACATTTACCCACACATTTTAGAAGGGCTATACAGGGGATCTTTGTCTATATCACTCAAACATCCATGACTTTCTGAAATGTTAGTGCGGCTGACACACACAGACGGACATGAACTGATGTGATGTATAGTGTAAATTTACATGTTTACAATGTATATAAATTGTTTAGCTGCACTTGTCAGATGTATTTACGCGAAAACTCACGTGGTATTTGTTCGTAAGCGTTTTGTCGCGTACAACAAATAGAGTGTGCACGGAGATTCCCCCACGTAGCCTTCAAAAGAATGTTGGGGCCGGTGTTTCTAGCGAGCACCTATGGTGGAAGGGCACGGCGCACCAGAACCACACCCTGGCCGCCTTTGTCTCCCACGTGCTGAGGTTTACAGATACTCGTTTAAGGTTGAGCCGACCTAAAGGTTGGCCAAGGACCAGTTCAGATATTTACCACTGATGTCGACCTCATCAGTCAAACTCGGGTCGCTGGATTCGTAGCACAGTGCGCTAACCACTACACCACCGCTCCCCCCAGGATGCACACAAACATACAAAGACAAAGATCCTCCATATAGCCTGAACAGACTGTTGGGGCAAGTGCTGTCAGCGAGCTTTTATGAAGACCGGCACGGCACAGGAGGGAGTGGTTGGCCAAAACCACGCCCGGCCACCTTTGTCTCCCCAGTGGCGATGTTTACATACCGCGCCAGGTACCCATTTGAGACTAAGTCGACCAAGGGGAAGCCCGTGACAGGTTCAGATAATCGTGACTGGTGTTGGCCATGAGTGAGACTCAAACTCGGGTCGCCGTGTTTGTAGCGGAGCACGTTAACTGCTACACCACCGCTCTGCACACACAAACACCCACACACACAAACACCCACACACACAAACACCCCCACACACACAAACACCCACACACACAAACAGCCACACACACAAACATCCACACACACACAAACACACACACACACCCACACACACCGACACACACCCACACACACCCACACACACAAACACCCACACAAACACACACAAACACCCACACACACAAACAACCACAGACACACAAACACTCAAACACACAACCACCCACACACACACAGCCAGTGTCACGTCCTCATATTAGTTACACCGCCTCAAATACAAATTAAAATAGCGCCAATCTTTTGGTTAATTGCCCTCATTTATACTTTTATATATTTATATATTTCAAGCCAAATCAGCTTCCTTCGCCATGACACAACAATGCCAGTTAGTGACGGCCCAGTGAGTCGGCTTGGTTCATTATCCGCGGGTGGCTGATTAACGCTGTCCCATCATCGCATGAGGCCTCCCCCCGCCTCCCCATGGCCGTCTTTCACCACCCACATCTGTGGTGGTAGCACCCGGCTGCCACCTCTCTGTACGGTACTTGCAAAAGTAGTTCGCGCGTGGAAAGTGCCCGATGCACAGACACGTCACCGCCAATCGCCACTGCCCTGGAAAACAATTCTTGATTGCAGTGGCACGGAATCCCGGTCACGTTCGACGCGAAATACAATCTCGTCAAAGATAATGCTACACACGGCTCATCCCATCACATGTAAAAATGTTTATTCTTAGCCAGAGTAAAACCTTTAATCTCCTTGGCACAGCGGTCTCATCTGACCTCTGGCCCGGCAAGACCGTGTTACTAATCTGGATAAGGAAGTTTGGTTTGTCTTTTCTTCTGCCAAAGCCTTCATCGCAGAGCACAAATTCCTCCCAAGTTGAATTCCTACTGCCAACACATCAGGGGTGTAGCCCCCCAGTTACCACCTAACTTGCCCCCCCCCCCCCACCCCGATAGAGTACAGAGTGAAGCAACGGTCAGGGTGGTTGATGATCCAGGACGATTTATGCTCACTCGCTCACCCGGTGGTCAGTCGCCTCCCCGTCACTCTTCTATCGCTACTACCGTGGTTTCTGTTCCTGTCAACTTCACTCGTTGATTCCTCCACCCGTGTTGAGGACTCGGTCTAACAGGCACTGTTTTGTCTCATCCTGCACACTGTGTCCAACCACCACCAGCATCAATTAGAAAGTCAAAAGTGCCATTTGTTGCTGGCCGCTTGATGCGTTGGGCCTTTGGCCATGTGCTCAGCAACCGTGATCGAAATGCCAGCGTAAAGAATCCTGCAACGCTTTTCTAGAGTGCGTTGGCCTTCGGAGGTTCTAATTATCGGTGACATCCGCTCCCCGTTGGTGAATTTGGCCGCTTTGCTCGAGGGTTAAGATCCCGAACAGCAACGCAACTCCGTGCCAACGTTGTGTTCACGACGTCGGATCATCTTCACGAGAGCTCTCCTGACCCACCCTGTCCTTTTTGCACACACGCCGCAGACGGACGGAGCGAATTGCCGTTCACGCTTTCTACGTCAGGTGGGGGAAGTGTTTGAAGAATTAAAAAAAAATCAACGGGACACGTGGCTCACTGGGGAGCCTCCGGTGGCTCCCAGAGCGGCCGACGAGGGGCGCAACTCGGGGCCCACGAGTTGGGAGGTCACAGCGTGGATCGTCAGCGAGCCAGACCATCTCGCCCAACTCCGCCCAACAACGTAGGCATGAGCGCAGGCAGAGAGGAAGAGGACAGATGTCCCCCTCCCTCCACAATACACTTTTGGAGTGAGGAAGCAGGCCATATGCTGCGTCTCATCAATAGGCTTCATGGGTATTCTTGCAGTGGCATCGCTATGGAGCGTGTGCAGGCGGTGTAACTGCACCTGGGACTCTGGGTCAGATGGGGCCCAGGCACCAGGCTACGAAGAGGGGGAATGTCCTTTGTTACTCCACATCAGAGGTGGGACAAAGTCATTGTTATGCAAGTCCAAGTCGAGTCGCAAGTCATCAAATTCATGACTCGAGTCTGACTCGAGTCCAAGTCACATGACTCGAGTCCACATCTCATAGGTGGGACAAAGTCATTATTATGCAAGTCCAAGTCGAGTCGCAAGTCATCAAATTCATGACTCGAGTCTGACTCGAGTCCAAGTCACATGACTCGAGTCCACACCTCTGCTCCACATGTTACCCTTGGTTACTCCACATGGTTACCCTTGGTTACTCCACATGGTTACCCTTGGTTACTTCACATGGTTACCCTTGGTTACTCCACATGGTTACCATTGGTTACTCCACATGGTTACCATTGGTTGCTCCACATGGTTACCCTTGGTTACTCCACATGGCTCCCCCTAGCGACTTCACATGAACTCCCATGGCTATTAGTTGCCCCAGTAACTTTTAAATCTGTCGTTTTTTCTCCCAAACAATGCTGCTTTGTGAAGTTCCACTTCTTCTATCATGGAACCCAACCCTCCCCCGGCAAAAAAAACAACTCGTTGCACTGTAAGTTAAACGAAGGGGTCGAGTGGTGGCGCAGCGGTTATCCCGCTGCGCTATAAGCCTGGTGCCATGAGTTCGATTCCCAGCCTTGGCGAACGTGTCGGTGTTGTTATCGGGTCCTCGTTTAGCCCCCGCTCTGACCGTCGTGGTGTAGTATGGTCGATCAACCCCATGGCTAACATGGCATTGGGGAGGCCTTCATCTGGCAATGGGTTCACAAATGCCTGTAAATTAATAATTAAATTGCTCTTCTATAATTTGATCAATTAAAAACAAAAAACATTTGAAATTATTTCTACCTTCAATATCTGCTGCACGTGATTCTGGCATACACGTAGAGCCCACTGGTCAATCCGCTGCAGGATGAGCCCCTCTCCACAGCGTTCGGGTCGTTTGACCATACTTCACCACGCTGGTTAGCGCGACCTGGTCAAAGTTCGGGGGAGTACAGAACAGCAGCGTATGTTTCTGCACAGCCCCGTGCTGTCCACAATGCACATGACAACGGTGCTGGTGCAGAATCTGAATCAGCTAGAAAGCTTTTTTTTCACAGATGTCTCTTTCGCATTGTGGGCACCCAACCGAGTGCAAATCAGGCTCGAGCTTGATTTTGCTTCCGAGCTGTGATGGGACAGAGCAGCATTCCGGGTTGACTTGGTGATGGGCCAGAATTCTTGTAAGTTCGGCGAAAGAAAAACAAAACAAATACCAGTGGGTGAAAACGGCCGTGAATGATTTGATGCCAATGAGCGGAAGGGAACTCCAGTGAATGTCTGGCCGGAGAGACTCTCTCTCTCCGCGCAGTTGTTGTTTTCGTGGCTTCGCCCGGAGCCTCCTTGCGCTCGCACGCATCGCGCGGCAGCTGTCGCAAGCGCAAGTGGCCACGGGGGGGGGGGGGGGGGCCATGGGCGGCACCGGAGAGAGAGGGCTTTTCGTTTTTTGGAAGAAAAAAAATGTTTGCCATCCAGTTTGGGCACCATCGTTGCGGTCATCGACAGTTACAATTCACATCCTGGCAAAAGCTTACGACACACACCCTGCGTCCACCAAATCGCACACACTCCAGTTGGCGGATAAGGTCAGGGATGAAGGACGTTTGTGGAAATGGAGAGGACTCGGCCTTGTCACCTGTCCTGGTTTTCCCAGGATCGTCCTCTCTTCGAAGTAGCTGTCGAATCTGCGTGCCTTGCCAAGGCCGTCGAGTCCCAGGTGTCATCGGTTGGGTTATAATAAATACGGTGCATTTACATGGAGTTCGCTGCGGGAGGTATTCTTCTTCCCATGATGCATCCTGGCTTTTTTGTACTTCGGAGGAAGCGACCAGAGGAGGAAGCCGAGGCTCTTTGGAGCCACCTCTGTTGAACCCTCAACCATCTTACCCACAACCCCTTGCGCTGGTGAACGACATTGTTGAAGGTCAGCCAGCTGTCTGACACTTGTTTTTCCTAAAGCAGCGCGCTTGGCGTTAAACAAAGTTACAGTGAATTTGGCTAGATTTTAGTAATTTTTGGCTTGTGTTAAGCAGGTGGAGAGGTAGTAGTTAGCGCACTGCACTCTGAAACCGGTGTATCCAAGTTCGATTCCCGGCCACAGTGGTGAGACTCGCATTCCCCCCGCCCCCCCCACCACACTATACACACCCCCTCACCACCCTTCAATAAACTCACGCCGACCAACGTTGCGAAGTATGGTTATAAAAAAAACCACGACTTCAACAAACGACATGGTAAATGGGGTGGGGTGGGGCGGGAGCATCTTTTTCTATCAGTGGATTGAGAATGGCTGCAAATATTAAGCCCTCGAGTTGTGTGGGGGTCACGTGCAACCCTCCGCACCTGCGATCTGCACGGTTGGGCTACGAAGTTCACCACACACGCAGCTGTGGTCCGATTCAAGCGGCGGCCGGTGTTCGCACAGCAGGGCGTTTATAAAGCCACATCTAAAATGGGACCGTGGCCCCAAACAACCCCACTTGGCCAAAAAGAGCACGGCTGAGCCTCTCAAGGACTACCGCAAAGGCAATCAAGCACAATTCCGCCCCGCCAAGTACGGAATTTTCCTCTTTCCCTCCAACCCCTCCATCACCTCCCTCGCAGAAATTAACCGGCGGCAGAGTCGCGGCTCTGCACGTCGAGAGAAAGCCGTGTCGTGAAGAGGCAGCTCTCCCCCCCCGCCCTGCCCGCTGCCCCGACGGAGAAACCACAGCCCTAAATGGCGTCACCCGCGATGCTACAGTCAACACGGCAGCATAAAAGAAAGAAAAAAAACCTCATGAATAATGTAATTTGATTATAATATATGAGCGGATGCACCTAGGCGCAGTAATATTTTATGAACACCGTTCTAAAAATGGGAGCTCTTTTTTTCTTCTGGCGTTATAAGTATTTGTACAACTGTCACCAAAAAAATGCCCTTGCTATAGGTAAAAGGTAAAGGCACGGGCCTACAACTGCTTGTTCACGCCACTGCTGGCGGAAGGCCCTCCACTAGACAGAGCTCCGAAGGGTCCCTCCGGAGGGTGCACGCATTATCGCTTAAAAAATTTAACATTTCACGTGGAAAATATTGGTCGCTGTGCCCTTTGACCCTTAGAGATCACAGTGTCCTCCGTCCTGCGTCCATCCTGCACCTTTCGACGCTGAAGGAGGAAAAAGGAGGTTCACTGCCTACGCACCCGCTCTACTATGAGCGACATCGCAACTGGGGGGGGGGGGAAGGGAGCAAAAAAAAACTCGGCCCATCAAACGGGAACGGCAGAATGGCAGTAACGCACGAGAGGGTGATAACATCGCTGAACCACCGTCTCTCTCTCTCGTAGCTGGCAGCGTTTCATCTCGCGAACGAACGAGGCTTGAAAAAAAAAGAAGTGGCAGCTTTGTTTTGTATGCTGCACCGGGTATATTAATCGGTTACCCTGGGAGACCCTAGCCTCCCTGCCCAGCCAGCACAGTCCTAGAAGCCCCCATCCTCCCCTTTACGCTTCCATCTCTGCTTCCACCCTCCTCCCTCCCTTCGCCCCCCCACCACCCTCCACAACTGCTCCATCCCCCCCTCTCTCTCTCCTTGGTAGCACCCGAATTGACGGACGACGCACACAAAGGCCTTTTCTGTCTCGATGCCCGATTGGCTTTCCTGCCAAAGATCGCTTCACAAAGCCAGAGCCCCCCCCCCGCCACGGGGGACGTGGGCCGACTCTCAACGACCGCGAAACACTCCCCACCCCGATGACTCCGGCCTCGTTTGCAGCCTGCTTTTTAAAAAAAATGTTTTACAAAAATCCACCCCCCCGTTTTTTTGTGCTACAGCTGACAATTTTGCTCGCGTAGATTATTTTTGTTGTTGTTGCGTTTTTAAACCAACGCACGGTACGTATTTCGGTAGATAAATTCATTGCGCGGGCTGCTGTGGATATCGCAAGGTTGCGAAATGCTTAAGCAGAGCAGCGAGCCACAAGCGAAAGCCACCGAGTGACTGTAGCGTGGATTTGTAATACTGCACAGCAGCAGCAGCAGCAGCCAGGCCTGGCGTGCCTTAACGCCCAACGCGCACACACACAACACAAAACGCGCGCGCGTAAAAACCGACCGCACGATCCTCGCACGACACCGCCAAGCGTCGCGATCGCGATTAAATCCCGCCGACGATTTCTCTCCGGGCGGATTTCATCGGGCCGCCAAAACTTGGGCGAGGGACAGCGTCTTACCTTGGGGCTCCAGGGAGTGACGCTACAGCACCCGCTCCGTTCCGTCACGTGGCGGCTGCCGCCGTCGCCACCGCTGCCACCACCACCGCCAGCAGCAGCAGTACTGCCGGAGCTCACAGCCTTAATGGTGGCACACGCGCGGGGAAACGGTGGATCAATGCCAGCGCGCGTCAGTGGCCCAGAAGACGCAGATGGACCCAGTGAGCGTGATGTAATCCCGCAGTGATGTCCACTGTCATCGGTGTCTTGCGCATTCATTCATTCCTTGGTTCGTTCATTCATTCGCTTGCTCGCTCGCTCGTTTTGCCCACTCCGTTTTGTTTGGCCATTCGTGAGGTCTACCTTCTCCGTGCGCGGCTACTGAAAATTAATTCTCTTCGTTTCATACAAAAATTCTAATCGTCATAATGTCTTCGTGAAATGCTAGATTGAGATTGTCCAGTGTAAAAAAAAAAACACCCGTTCGGTTCGCTACATTACAAATGGTCACCACAATCACAATTACATTTTTTAAAAATAACAATCTAAGCGTAAAAATATTTTTGCTTTAACAATGAACACACGTCGCTTCGCCGCAAACTCGATCGCCAAATGCGACGGTGCAATGAAAAAAAAAATGTCATGTTACATTTTTTTTATCGCTCATTAGACATTCTCGAATTCACACCTTTCTCAAGGCCACGGCGGCCTCCTACTGGCAGAAGATGAGCGGTGCTGACGGATAAGCGCGCATGACATCACCGCGGCCGCTGGAACATCGCTCTAATGGTGCAGGGCTTCATCCCTTCGCGGCCGCGCCTCCGTCGCGACCAAGATAGGACGCCCACAAGGGCAAGCGTAATGAGGAGGGCATCGCGTGCACGCCTCCTCGGCATGTCCGTTCCTTTCAATGTGACGACTGCGCCATGAAAAATAATGTCCAGGGCCCCCCACCCCCCACCCCCGCTGCCAACCGAAATATGGCACTGCTGTGAGACGGATTGCACCATCATGTTGCGATGTCCCTTAAAGCAAGGCGAGTCCGAGTTGGGATCATTAGCCGCGTCCATATGAAGAAGAAGAAAAAGAGGCATGCATTGAAATAATTCTAAAAGAAGCGTAATAGAGTGGGCGTCATAAACTAGAGTTGAATGGTGCAGTCGGGTGAGATGTGTACATATTATGACATCAGAGATCGTGGGACACATCATATGATCATTGTCATGGCCACTGTGGGGATCCGGACACCCTTACAATTTGTCTTTCTGTCACTGAGAGACATCCACAACATTTTGGACAAAAAGTTCTGGCATTTTTGAGACCCGTGTCTTTCTCCGTTGAGCAAGGCGATACAAATGCCGATAATTCCAAAGACAGAACATTTCAATAAACAGCAACGCATGGATGGTTGGGCTCGGTATGGAATCATTAGCCAGTACAATAGTTGTATGGAAAGCTGGACAATTGCAAACACCCTACAAAGCAACGTAGAAGCAACGGAAATGTGGTTTTAGGACGAGATGAGTAAACTTGCATGTATTTCAGATAGGAGGGTGCACAACCAGAATATTAATGAGAATAATGAGAGAAAGGCAATGTTAGATTTCTTGGATATGGGAAGAGAAGGCGAGAGCGAATATAAATGTGATCTTGACCGGGAATCATGTTCGGTGCAAGACAGCAAATTAAGCAACATAACCACATTTAACAATTGGATGCGACTGGGAGGATTATCTTGAGTCAATATCATGGACAGGGATGACTGGAAGACAAGGCCATGATCGCAGACATCTTTCAGAAAGGACATGGCACACAGACCGGGAGAGAGTTGTACTGTAAAGATTTCATGTATCTAATAAGAGGTTCTTTGGGTTAGATCGCATGAATGTAAATGTGTAGTTTAAACCCTCCACCACCCGACACAACCAATTACAGTAAAACCTTGGATTGCGAGCATAATTCGTTCCTGAAACGTGTTTGTAATCCAAAGCACTCGTATATCAGTTGTGATCACGTGACGCTCGGCAGACAAAGCGTACACGTACTACTCGTATTGCAAGACCTCGCTCGTTTATCAAATTAATATTTATTTAAATTCTTGCTCGTCTTGCAAAACACTCGCAGACCAAGTTACTCGCAATCCAAGGTTTTACTGTAGTAAGGTTATTAATTGGCTGTGTCGGTTACTAATTGGCTGTGTCCGGTGGTGGCGGGTTTAACGACACATTTATATTTACGCGAACTAACCCACCAAAAAACCTCTATTATGGATGACATCGGTCGCGAAAGCCTGCGTGTTAAACAGATTTCATGTCATATACTGCAGTGAACTCCTCTTATCTGTGATCAGGTGGGGGGGGGGGGGTGAACAACATCACGGACACCGTCTGTGATCTCCCCGTTAACCACGGGGACCATTCCCTCGGCAGTCGTCCTCAACATCCACAGTGGCGGCTGCAACCCTGGTGCATTATGGGTAATGCTCCACACACAACACGTGCGTCCAGAATATGGAGACAAATGGGAGGTATGTTTATGTATTCATGTTTAACATTTTCGTGCCTTTCGTGCGTTGGGTTAAAGGAGTTCGTGGTTGTAATGAGGTGATCATCAACAATCTGGAGATCGCATCGAAGCTGCGGAAATGTTGAGCGAAGCGTGAGCGCTTTGAATCGTAGACGAGGGGGTCGGGCGATGACGGGAAATGTGAAATACTTCGCTCGAGACGGGAAGAAATGTTTCTTCAAACGTAAACACGCGCATCTGGAAATACACCAGCCAGCCTGGAGTCTGGGAGTTTCCCTCTCTCTCAGCGAGCATAACAAATCATGCCTTTTATTGCTCCGATTTCAATTTAAAGAACCGCTGTATGGTCACTGAAAAAGCAACAATTCACTGTGTACATTGTAGCAGGTGCAGCCCTGCAATTGCTTGCTCATACCGCTGCTGGTGGAAGGATCCGCACTAAAAAGGAGCTCTGGTGAACCCCTCGAGGGTATTTGGCCTACTCTTCCACGCTGGCCAGACGTCTTAGAAGAGGTTTGAGTACCCACACTTTACCCCACCACGTGCGTCCTGCCGATGCAATCTCAAAAAAGGCGCCCATGTCCTTTCCCAAAGACGTCGGGGGATGAACGGCCCTCGATTCATCTCCGTGATATTACCCAAGACGTTTGCATTAGATAATCCCAGTTGCGTCCAATAGTCCAAATGTCTTCATGTACTTGACGACTAACTGTGGTGCACCCACTTCTACTGCTGGGTGGGATGGAGGCGGAAGGATTTAATGAACTTCCATCGTCTTCTTGGTTCTGTCGGTAAAGTCACGTAGAAGGGAAATAATAAAATAATGATAAAACATAATAAAATTCTCACGACGTTTCGGCCACAACACAAGCAAAGCTGTCTTCACCTGAGGACGGCTGCTTGTGTTGTGGCCGAAACGTCGTGAGAATTATATTTTATCATGTTTTAGTTTTATTATTTTATTATTTCCATTCTACGTGACTTTACCGAAAGAACCAAGAAGATGAATCCCTGCAGTCACGAAAGCTTTAAATCGAAATGAACTTCCATCGGTTTCAACCGCCACGCCGGGAGTTGGAATCGAACCGGTGGCCTCTGGATCGCACCACTGTGGAAGCGTCCACTCGCTGTGCCGACTCAGAGTGACACTCTCCCATTCATCATTCGCATGGTCTTACGATGGAACAAAAATATATCTCATTGGGGCGACATTTCAGACAATGACCCCTCTTCAGAATCACTCGGCCGCGATCGTCTCGTGTTCTCAGATGGAAGAGCGTGGACTCGACTTCGAGAAAGTGACGTCACATCCTGTGAATGAACAATTTTCAGATCGATCTGAAACGTTTCATTCTTTTGGATCATCTGAAATTTCAAATCTCGAAACGATTGTCAGACTTTTCAAATCAGCAGCGCATCCCCGATCTCATGTTGTATGTCGCAACCTGTGGGAGTCTGGGGCGAGTTCAACCTACCGGCGAAGGTGGAGGAGCCCTCAGTGTGACCCGAATGGATTCACGGGGCGACTCGGTGGACGCTTGACTCCCCGTTACACTGTCCTGATCTGTACACACGCACACACACACACACAAACAAAATAAAGATCCCCCATATAGACTTAATGGCCTGTTGGGCAAATCGCTGTTAGCGAGATGCACCGATGAAGGCGGACACGGCGCACGAGGGGGTGAGTGGTCAGCACCACACACTGCACCCGATACTCATTTGAGGCTGAGTCAACCTAGGGGAGGCCCAGGACCGTTTTAGATAATCATCACTGGTGTTGGCCATGAGCGGGAATCGAACTCGGGTCGCCGGGTTCGAAGTGCACACGACCACCCCCCAAGCACCCATGCACACACGCACATGACACCTGTATACACACGTGTTCATCACGCCAACAACATCACAACTACAACAGCTGCCAATTGCCCTCCCCCACCCCCAACCCCCCCGAAGTAGCCGTTTCAAGTTTGACGTTGATTCTGTTTCACCAGGTGAGAAGCCACGTGACCAGGATCGAGTATAATTTTCAAAAACGACAAACACAAACACAAAGGACAGCAATGAAGAAAATAGCAATCGGAATAAAAAAACAAGCATCACACGAGGAATACAATTACATTAAAGATTTCGCACAAACATAAATCTACGATAAGTCAAAAATAAATATTTAATTTCCTGCAGCGCAAATCGGCTTGGGCAGATTTACCTCCAGATTGACCACAGGGCAAAATGATAAAACTCAGGAACATTGCGGGTTGACCATAACACGAATATGTAAACAACATCACCAGATTGCGTGTGACGGCCTAAGCGTACCTCAAGGTCACGTGGAGTGCCAAAGGGAAACAAGACAAAACCTCAGACAATTCTGGGGCAAGTGAGGCTGCGAAAGATTGTCTGGGCCAGCTCCACACCCAGCCGCCTTTGTCTCCCCAGTGATGATGTTCACAGAGCACACCAGGTACTCATTTGAGGCTAAGTCAACCCAGGGGTGACCCAGGAGCAGTTCAGATGTCACTCGCCACTGATCTAATTCATGGCTGCTAATCGGACCCAAGGTGCCCGGTTCGAAGCAAAGTGCACGCGTGCACACGCATAGACCCGCCGTGCGGCCTTCTTATAGGCTGCTGCTGGGGCAGCTGCTGTTAGCGAGCCTCTGTTTGGGTTGGAACGGCGCGTGAACGGGGGCGGTATGGCCAGCGGCACATCCGGCCACCTTTTGTTGGTCCCCAGCGAGGGCGTTGAGACGCCACGGCGAGTCGGCCTAGGAGAGGTGTCCCGGAAACCACCGGTTCTGATAACCCTTCGTCGAGCCACTACTGGATGAAGGCCTGCGTCATGCCGTGGCCATCGTGCAGGGTTTGTTTGCTCTGCCACGCTGGCCCAGAACCGATGGAGAGTTCACAAACTCGGGTCGCCGGGTTCAGTAGGAGCAGCGCGCTAACGCCTTTAGGGACCGTCCATAAATGACGTCACGCGATTTTGGACGATTTTTGACCCCCCCCCCCTCGTCACACGGCGTCACAAAAAGTCAGACCCCTCCCCCTCGAATATGACGTCACAAAGCTCTGCCCCCCCCCCCCCCCCAAATAAAACATGCTTCAAATCGCTTTAAACTATTGTCATTGTAGTGCGTATTTAATGTGGCGCTGCACTCTGATGTTGTAGGAGAAAATATTTATTAAAAATTATATTTAATTAAGTAGAACGTGTTTTCTATATTTATTTCAAGTTGCGCATTTTGAGGTGACGTCACATTTCTCAAACACCCCCCCCCCCTCGTCACACATCGTCACAAATGTCTGACCCCCCCCCCCCTAGGTGCGTGACGTCATTTATGGACGGCCCCTCACGTGACCACAGCCTCGCACGACACACATTCCCTCCGTCATCAAAGCCATCCCCAATGCCGCACCTACCGCCTATCGCATAACAGGGATTCGAAAACATAAACGGCACAATTGTCCTTGGGGAAAATAAAAAAAAACACAAAGAGCGTTCTGATTGCAGAGGGCCGCTTGCATTCAGCTCGGTGGGTTTGGCTTGGGCCATATCTCGGCCCAAATCAGCAAGCGCACCTTGCTCTGTTGACATGGCGGCATCCAACAAACCTGGGGTGGATTTTATGACGAACGTCGTCATAAAACAGCACAGAGCAGAGGGATTGCAAAAATAGAAGCACAAGCCAGGCAGTGGGGAGCTTGCGGGAAACGAGAACTATTTCTGTGCGCGTGGCACACCGAACTGCACACCCCCGGTGACCCGGGTTCGATTCCCATTCTCGACCAATAACAGTGGCGACGATTTGAACCGCTCTTGGGCCTCTCCCGAGGTTTACTCGGCCTTAAATGAGGACCTGGTGCGGTGTGTAAACGTCAGCACTCCCTTCATAGGCGCTCGCTTACAGCATTTGCTATACGGGGGATTTTTGCCATTTCATGATACACACGGACACCCACACACACACACCTGTACAAACACACTCACATCTAAACACACATACACCTACACCCATACAAAAACAAACAAAAATATACCCTCATAGCCTTAACAGAAGTGCTTTTAGCAAGCACCTATGAAGGCCAGCACGACACACTAAAGGGGGTGACGTGGTGAACAAACTGCTCATTTAAGGCTGGGTCGACCTAGGGGAGGCCCAGGACCAGTTCAGATAATCGTCACCGGTGTTGGCCATGAGCGGGAATCGAACTCTGGTCGCCGGGTTCGTAGCGCAGCGCGCTAATCGCTACGCTGCCGCTCCCCACGCAACGACTCGCACGTATAAAGACAATGATCCCACTGCATAGTAGAATGGCAACTCGCTCCCTCCAGAACGTTTAGCTGGGCACGGGGTCAAAGTTCTTTGGTGCGTGCAGCTCGTTGGAGCCCTCTCGCCATGGTCTCGCGATGGCGCTCTCGGCACCGTGCCGCAAGACCAAGAACCTCCCAATTCCAAACTCTCGCAGCGAGCGAGCGGTGCGAGGTCGCCTCGCGTCACGGAACGATCCGTGGTGTCTACTTCTGAAGCCTCTCTGTAGGCCTCTGTATCCACACTGGACGTTGCAGTGTGACGAGGCTTGGAATGCCGAACTGGGTTCGCGAGAAGTCGCAAACACCTCCTCGTGGGAGACCCAACGGTGCAGAAGATCCCCGGCTTCTACCTTCCGCGAAGCTTCTGGGGCCCCAACCGCTAAACCGCGTCCACGCGGATAATTAATGATTATTGATGACGTATGCATGCACGTTGAATTTTCTTCGCGCACCACGTAGCCAACCGTGCAAATCAGAGGTGCGCGGGAGGGGGGGGGGGGAAATGACGACGCACAAATGGAAAATTAAAAACTCTCCCGAGTGCAGCGACCGTGGTAACCACCGGGGACAGGGTTGTGGAACAAACCGTGACTCGATGCCCGATTCACAAACACGACAGAGGACCACGGCAATGGCACCACTCCGTGACTCCTGACGCAATTGCATGGCTCAACCACGCTCGGTGTAAAATCACAGCTCTACTTCATCATCATCATCAGCCGTAAGAAGAAGGAGAAGGAGGAGGAGGAGAATAAGATGCCCTGCAAAGAGTGATTGTCGCATGTCAATCAAAATGATTTGATTTTGTTTAAATACATATTTATATTTGGTCCACTGAGCGGGAACAGGACGCGCCAGTGGAAAAGGGGTTAAGAACGATCTTTCAGTAAAGTAACGTAGAAGGGAAATAATAAAATAATAATAAAACATAATAAAATACAATTCTCACGACGTCTCGGCCACAACGCAAGCAGCCGTCCTCTGCGTTGTGGCCGAAACGTCGTGAGAATTATTTTATTATGTTTTATTTTTATTACTTTATAATTTCCCTTCTACGTGACTTTACCGAAAGAACCAAGAAGATGAATCCCTGCAGTCACGAAAGCTTTAAATCGAAGGTGTTAAGAACGAGTCTAGGGGAGGGAGAATGGTCGGGCAAACGGCGAACGGGGTCGGCGGTGCAGGGTCCCACCGTGGCGCTCCACTCTGGGCTTCTCCGCAGCGCTCTGCCAGAGCTCGTCCACGCAGCGTGGACGCGTCGACGGCACCAGCGCGTTGGTCTTGACGGCGCGAGTCGTCCGGAAGTGATCCGTCCTCCGGTTCTCATCCTGCAGGGTGGACACGGCTGGTGGGAGAGAGGGAGGGAGGGATAGAGATGAGCGCAGGTTAATTTGGCCATCGTTGTTGACGTCAACATCGATGGCATCTTCGGCATCATCATGGTCGTCGGTTTTGTGGGTAACATCGTAGTCGCCATTACAGTCATCATTACCATGATCATCATCCTCGTATTCATCATCATCAAACTATCATCATTTTCACTGTCATCACTATCATCTGGGGCCATATTGATGCATTAATTAAATTACTTATCTAAATTCTTTCTCAGGCTCACGGTAAACTAATTAGAATAAAACATATTTCACTATTTTAAGCTAACGATACACACATCTAATTATGTGTTTGAGAAGCAACGTATTGATGGTTTCGTGCATGCAAGGAGAGGCTTCTAGGATCACTCGTGGCCTCTGTAACAACCCCGATGATCAAAAGAAGAATTGGTTCTTGAACCAAATCAAGATCCTGAATCGCAAATTTCATAGAATCACCGACTCGACTTTACCACGATCAACAGTACCGACATCACTGTCATAATCATCCATATCACAACTGTCACTTGTTTCACGATCACCGTCACCATCATTGCCATCATTCACATCGTCATAAAGATATTCATCACTCTCATCATCATCATCACTGTCTCACCATCATTGGAAATCGATCGAACTCATCATAATCATCATGATGGATGCACCGGCCCCCAGCACGGGTTTATTTGTTGACTCGTCTCGACGTTCGTGATGTTTGTGTTGACGTTGTTGTGATGTTTGTATGTAGGCTGTGCGTATGCGAATATAAATGTGTGTCTCGCAAGAGCGTGGGCAGCAAGCTGTGAGAACCGGATAGTTAGAGAATTCGAAGAAGCAGATACTGAGGGCTTAATTTCTCATGCGATAATGTCCAGGAATGCTGATGTCACACATGATTTCATGTCACAACCGTCTGCGTGTCCTTATTAAACAGTTTAATCCCACGGATGACGACGTCAAATGTGAACGCTGTCCTGAAGGACATTCGATAACCCCGAAGCGCTATTCACTATTCACGGGCGCGCATCTCGGTCTCGCCGCGCCGGGAGTTGGAATTGAACCGGCGACCCCTGGACTGCAAGTTTAGTCTGCTCAGCATCGCACCACGGCTTCCTCCGTCACTCGAGAACAAGAGATGGCGTGGAGGGGCGGCGAAGGGGGGGTTATGGGAGGGGATGTGAGATTAAATCTCCTTGCGGGAGACAGACTAATTGGTACCGTCAGTTACTGACATCACTCGCTAGCCACCAACGCCCCGTTTCTGCTTTCATGACGGACGTCTCCAATCCGTAATCTTCCGGGGCTTTAATGAGCCCAATCACCTGTCGGGTCGGTCCCTGTAATGCGCACATGCCTCTCGCTTTATAAATACACCTGGGTGACTTCACGACTCCGCGCCCAAGAGCTGTAATCAGGGATATTGCTCCGCGAGACATTTGAATGCAAAAAATTACTCCCACGCACCCCCCGTGACCCGTAATCACATTCGCAGTCACTGACAGTCGTGAGATGGGAATACGTTGCAAGGACGCAAGTGCCGGTGGGCGAAAGCGGAGGCCACGACGAATCCCACCCGCACAGCCTCCGTGGACTGTTGGCAACAAGCGCCGTTCGCGAGCACATATCAAGAATCTGAATCTGTATTTGTACAGAATCCGATGAGCTGTGAAGATTTTTTTTTTCACAGATCACAGATGTCCAGGAAGGGCACGGGGTCAGAAAGTTACAACAGCAAATTTTTGTTTTTTAAACGATAGGAGTGCAAAGCATAGGGAAGGTAAGAAAATCACAAAAAAAAAATTTAATTAAAGATTTTTATTTTACCAGGTAAGGCCCAGTGAGTGAATTATTAGCTTCTTTTTCAGAAGCGACCTGGCCACGACCGATAGCGCAACATCAGGTGCCTTATTGTGTGGACATTTACAGCAGCCAAACATACTCTAAATACATCGAAGCACACGTTGATTTTAGATGAGGAGAAGAGCGTTGCAACACCGCACACGATCAGCTCTCTCTGCCTTCCCAGTGCTGATGTTCTCCAAAAAGTGGCCGGATAATCACCGAAGGCCAAGTCTGAACGACGAACGAGAGGGGGAGGGAGCTCCAACCCCAGTTCTGTTATCAACTCGCTACTGATGTTAGCCATTTGCTGGCAAATTGAATTAAAGTTCCAGGCGGGTTCGTAGCGCAGTGCGCTAACTGCTGCGCCACCGTTCCCCCCCGCCCCGCCCGCGGTGGAACACGCGTGTTTGCGTGCGTACCGACAATCGCACAGCTGCAACACGTTACGCGAAATTGTGTTCCGTTGCCTTTATGTCTCAAGGTCACGCCAAGCTACGTGGTATTTTGTTTTGTTTTGCGGAATTACGTCGCATAAAGTTTTGCCTTCTTCAAGGGTTTGGGTCTGTAAATGAAGTGAAAACAAGCGCAGGGCAACGGAGGACGACTAGATTTTAGCATACCACAATGCAGTTCTTCTGCACTGGTGGTTTTGCGTTACGTGCGAGGCCCCGTGAGCTTTTGAACAAGCGGTGCGCATCTTCGTCATGAAATCTATCTCAAATCAAGATTAAATATATCTCACTAAGGGTTTCGGGTGGAGGTGGAGTGGGTTGTGTGGGGGGGGGGGTGGAAGGGAATAAATAAATAATCAATGAAAGGTCACGCTGGGGAGATGTATGCGCGTTAAGCCGGGCGTAACAATGACGGCGAACCATTTATCCACCGAACAATGCTCGGTGGTTGCCTTCAAACACGACCGCACTGCCCTCCTCCCGGTGCTGATCTCCCTCCGCCGCCCGTACATTCACCCGCCACTCCGGCCTCAAAGATCGCACTCAACAGGAGTTGCTACGCTGCCGAGATTTAAAGCCGTGCGGTTGAACTTCGTTTTTTTATCGCTCAACGAAGGAGCCAGGTAATGACGTCTTTTTTTTTTAATGCAGATATTTCCACCTTTCTTCCCACCGCCACCATCACCAACGCCGTTCCGCGCTTGATCTCGCGAAGCGCACGAATGTTTCCTACAAACGATCGTCTGCCCCACCCCCCCCCCCCAAGTTGTCACCGGGGCGAGACGCAGATCCCGATAATGAAGACGATGACGGATGTGTTGTGCCACCGAGCAAAATGGCTCGATGTCAGAAATAAAAATGGGATACAGACCCTGTAATCTACACCGTCTTATTTTTCCCACCTCTTTCCGAAACTTCAGCCACCGCCCACCAAACCCCCCTGTAATTGAATCTACGACAGATTTTCAAAGTCGTCTGTCATTTTTTTTTTGGTTCCGTACGTATCTGCCCGCTGGTTTAAACATTTTTTTTATTTTGTTTTAGGCAGTTCTCTATGGACCGCGTGACCTCAAGATGTCCTGAGAAACCCTCACCTGCCTGGGTGTTGTGCCAAAAACGCACGCGGCACACCGAGCTCCTGGCCGAAGCAACATCTGCGGGACAGAGATTCCGTCCAACGGAGCTCTGTGTTTATTATTTCCTGCGCACGCACTCCTGCCACCTCCTATCCCCCCCGTACCTCCGATGATCACAGTTGGCTATGTTCAACGTACATACGCAGATTATCATGGTTAGCTACGTACGCTGCGAAAGAGTTTCAAGACACACATTATCACGATTGGCTACGTACGGTGTGAAAGAAGTTCAACACACACATTGGCACGGTTGGCTATGTAATGTGCGAAAGAAGTTCAACAAACAGACGCATGCGCACCGCGATCTACAACTCGCCTCAACAACTGCCAACACGAGAGGGAAATGGCCTTAAGTCAATGCCGTGACTGAAATTATGGGCCAGCTCTGAAGTGGAATATTACAACAACATCAACAAATCTCACCGGTTTTGGGGATTAGGTTTGCGAGCAGATTAAATTTGGTAGAGAATGAATGGTGGCAATCTCTTATTTTCAACATATACTGCATTATAGCCCCAATAAAAAACATAGATGCATTGATATTTTCACAGAATGTATGTGTACAATTACGACTAAATTTGAATGCATACATTTCCTCCTTGCCTGGTTTTATTTACTTACCCATCAGAAGTCTATTGCGCTAGAGATATTTAATTGTATAAATGGGTACCGATTGCACTTCAAATACATTGGATAATAAAATCTAAACGAGTTCCGATTTAGACGCTGCATTAATCCAAAAACTGCATTGTGAACAATGCACGCGCGCACATGCCCTCTTACAGACCGTCAGCGGAAGAGTTCCTGCCCATCCTCACGAATGAGTTCGCGAAGACGAGGCTACTAAGACCAGAGCAACTTATGACACCGCCGCAAAGCCAACCCAAATATTTCGCCTTCTTTCGATGAAAACAACGACGAATCGATGAGGCACTTACGATTGGTCGCCGTGCCTGCACGTCTCATTTTGGGATCCCATGCCACATCCCAACGCGACCACCGCCGCCGCCGCCGCCACGGCGAAATCCTCCGACGGGTGGCAAAGCAGCAGCCGCAACCGCCACCTCTCACCGCGGACGCATCTGTGCCGCACTGTACGTACAGTGGTGCAGGGAGAAGACTTTTCTGAGAGCTGCACTCGGCACGACCGGCAGGGCCGTACCATTCATAACGGGGACTTAATCCGCCACTCTCGCCCGCCCGCCCGCCCGCTCTCGCGCTCTCTCTTTCCCCGACCTCCCGCATCATTACCTGCGACCTTTCCCCACACTGGGTGGGGAGGGGCGCAGCTGGGGAGGGATAACGAGGAATATATTTTCAGTAAAATCGGCGGTTGTTTTGGGAAGGAACCGCGGAGTTTTGTTTGGGAAGCCTCAAGAGTTTGGGGGGGGGGGGAGGTTGGGCAGGGGGCAATGGTGGTGCCTGGACTTTAGCAGATATTACCTTTGGGCCCTCCCCCCCAACAAATCGCTCAATTTCAATTTACAAAATCCTAGTGGAGGTGACAAGAGAAGAGATCGTGTATACTGTGGACGCAAATAGATGCAGTGAGATGAGAGGAATATATAGACAAACACTGCGATGCAGTGAGTTGAGATGCACACAAGGTCGATTGCGAGACATCGAATTGGCCTTTTTACGGCGCCTAGCTGAGTATATATTCGAACAGGATGTGAAATTGTTTGATCATTTTTTCATGAATTAATTCAGACCGACTTGAGCTCATTTGGGCTCGACGCTTTTTGCTTAGATTGCTTAACGCCTTGTGCGGGGGGAGTGGGGAGGGAGGCAGAGTTAAATTATTTTTTTATATTTGGTGGGGAGCTGGGGCCACGCTGTGCCACGCGGTGCCGAGCCGAGCTCACAAAACCGCGGTGTTGGGGAATTCTGCAGCGATGCGGATAAAGCGCTGTGAATGGGCGCATTTTTTTCTTTCAAGCGATGAATAATTTGAACAAAAAGCATTCGCAAATTCAGCCCGAAATAAATACATTTCGTCACCAAAAAAAAAAGATGGGTTTGTAAACGACATTTTTTTATGATGGGAGGGGGGGGAAATGTGTTGACAATGGTTTGTGTGGAGAAGCCACACGGAGATAGAGAGGGATTTCAGTGTGAGCCAGGGTTGTCACGTGTCTTGGTTGTCCTAGGGCAGGGGTCGGCAACCTACGGCTCCGGAGCCGCATGCGGCTCTTTACGGGCTGCTTCTTGACGATATGTACGTATGCACAGTATGTACTCAGATGCATTACGGCTCTTGAAATACTGAATTTTGTACCGAATTGGAAAGAAATGGCTCTTCTTGTTATTTTGGTTGCCGACCCCTGTCCTAGGGGGAAAAAAACCCTTTTAGAGGTAGCTGCTGTCCTAGTGAATCTGCAAGTCTTCCCAGCACATTAAAATCCCCACGTTTTGTCGGCTGCGTAAATGAGACACAACTCAAGACAATACATTTAATTGTAGTTAGTCCCCTCTGGATTGTGAGATATTCTCCATGAAATGTCCTTGGGTTTTTTTGTTGTTGTACCCACCATAGGTGGCAACCCCAGTGAGGGCCCTTCATCGGAAAGCCTCTGGGGTCCACAATGATTCTCCCAGAGCCTTGAAACATCAACACAGCCTTCAAAACTGAATTTGCATCACAGGATGCCACAAGCAAGTCAGGTACACTTAGGTGAAGGTAAAGGTGCAGCCCTGCAATTCTTTACTTATATAACTGCTGGCGGAAAGGCATCTACCGATACTAATGGGAGCTCTAAAACCCCCTCTTTGAGGATAGTTTGTCCTACCATTCCACGCTGGCCAGACGTCTTGGAAGAGGGGAGAATACCCATACTTCACCGCAGCATCTCCGATTACAAGTTCAACATAGAATGGAAATAACAAAATAATAAAAATAAAACATGATAAAATCATTCTCACGACGTTTCGGCCACAACGCAAGTAGCCGTCCTCAGGTGGAGAACAGGTGGAGAACAGACCTGTTCTCCACCTGAGGACGGCTGCTTGCGTTGTGGCCGAAACGTCGTGAGAATTATTTTATTATGTTTTATTTTTATTATTTCCCTTCTACGTGACTTTACCGAAAGAACCAAGAAGATGAATCCCTGCAGTCACGAAAGCTTTAAATCGACATTGAAGTTCAACATACATACACACACCACACGCGACCTGGCAATCAACCGTCCGTGGGGCACCCATTTGCACTGCCGGGCGAACAGAGGCCGGCTGCAACGAAGTAGCGTCGCTCGGATCGCAGGTCCGGTGCTCTGACCCGGTACGCCGCGGCCACATCCAAGCAACGACCGCATTTGTTATGCTGTTGCTTTGACGGCGGTCACGCGTCTTTCTGAGCTTGCATCCAGCACCCGGGGGGCGCGGGCCTGACAGTCACGCGCTTTCTCGGTCCTTTTTTCAAGCTCGGGAGCTCTCGTGCTTTTTCCTTTTTAAAGCCGAGTGGCAGGCGAGCGTTAATTAAAAGCGATTTAATCTGCCGCATGCGAGCGGGTGCATTCCAGGCCAGGCACGTCACGGGGTAAAGCCGCGCGCCGCTCTTTCCGGCAAAACTTCGGCAACGGTGGACGCCGACGCCTGGCGTCCCGAGAGCGCGGCAGAGCGAGCGGCGATTCGGGAACGATAATCCCGCGGCCAAAAAAATGGGCTCTTCTCGCCGCCCTCCCATTGCCCCGAAAAAAAACAGCCACAGCAGCAGCAGCATCAGGCGAGGGAAACAAGCGGAGCGTGAAGTGCCACCGGGGATAATCCCGCAAGCCCCGCGTCGCAGCTCGCCAAACAAAGAACTCGGAACAAAACAGGAGATGAGCGGGAGAGACAAGAGCGGAGGGGGCTTCCGCCGTCCAGCGGAGCGCTAATCCCGCAGACGCGGCCGTGCCATCGCTGTCTGCAACCGATGGCATGGCCGCCCTCGAAAAGATTTCCCGCCGCTCGGCGCCGGTGAAACGTCCAGCCCGGATCGAGCGCCGGCGCCCGCCACACGCTCGCCGCGATAACGGGGAGTGACGCCACGGCGGTGACCAGTAACGGAGGGGGGGGGGGGGCCGGTTCGATGAGAGGGGCAGCGTGGCCGTTTGTGGTTGCTCTGCCGTACAGCTCTCGGGCGTGTTTTTTCTCTCCGCGTGCTGGAAGCTTCTTCAGCAAACCGAGTTTGAGGAAGAACAACAAAAATGACCTCCGAACAACACACGCTAACAACCCAAAAACACAAAACCGCAGAGATAATATCGCCGCAGAGGATGTTTACAATGAAAATTAAATTAGAATTTATAGAGCGGCAAAACGCAACCGCATCTCAAGACACTGGCTACAGCAGTGGGATGCGGGCATCGCGGGTAAAAGGAGGCGCACATATGCTTTGTACTTTTAAATATTTTAAAGAGAGGAGGCAAATATAGGCAGCGGAGAAAAGGGAAGTCTTGAGCATGGACTTTGAACTCGGGCGGCAAAGAGTCGCAGCTGCAGGATCTCAATAATAATTGGGAACGAATAAAAATATCAAACAAACAAAAAATATATATTATATTTCCCTCTCCAAAAGAAATCCACGTAAACATGTGGCCCTTTGAAGAAAAGCGAAGAAAGACGAAAGCGATCTCAAAGAGACGCGTTTTTTGACCGCGAGACTTAACAACTCTCTTCACTCGCACATTTCAAAACGCGGCGCTTTTTTCTTGTTCTTTAACGGAAATGTGAAACATAAAGTCTCGCACGATTCGCCGCCGTTGTTCCGGCGAGATTACCGGTGGCTTTGAAATGTTAGGATGCGTTGTGCTGCGTAGTGCTGCGTTGTACTGCATTGTGCTGCGTTGTGCTGCCCACGAGAAAAAAAGAGGTTTGGGAGAGAAAACAAAAAAACCTTCCAAGGAACGGGATAAATCCTGGCGAGCACAACGCATTTCCGTTTTTTTTCTTTCACGTGACATTGTTAAGGTTATCTGTCATCGCAGATAAATTCCTTTTCCCGGGCAGACATGCCCCCTAAATGCTTCGTGCAGGACACGGGCGAACGAGAGATATTTTTATCGTCGCGACAAAGGAAACTCTTGCGGGGCGAGGAGTTAGGGAGGTGTAACATAAAAAGGCACACTGGGGAGAGTCAGCCGAAACTCACGTCGCACTAATTACCCGGGCCTAACGATGTCTGGCGAGACTCGGCCTGCCTGATGTGCGAATGTATGGTAGCGCGCCGGGCCAAAAACCGCCGCTCGCTAAAACAAGCCAGCCGACGAGATTACTGGATGGAGAGGGAGAGAGAGAGGGAGAGAGCTGGTGGCTCCCGGCTTGCCGAGCCCCGCGATCGTGCCACCGCGGTCTGGGTGATCGGCACAATTGTTGCAGTCCGTCAGAGCGAAGAGTGTGGCCGGTGTGGTTCAACATGCTCGGTGTGGTTGGAGTGATCGATGGGGTTGGAGTGATCGATGGGGTTAGGGGCAATGATGTCTCTGTTCCGCCGTGCAACCCAGCCACATGCCGTGAGCCGGGCCGGGCCAGCCCGACGCGGGTCTGTTTGTTTTTCCACTGCAGAAGCTGAGCTGAGCCGAGCCGTGCCGCTGACGTCACACGCGATGAACGAGTCGGGACACGTGTGGGTGATGGAACGTCTTCGCGGTGTACACACTGATGCCACGCGCATTGATCGTGTGATTAGCCCCACCCTGGCCCTGCTTGGCCCCCTCCGCCCGAGCCAGATTCACATGTCTTCTGAGGCCGACGTGTCAAGGTCTGGTTCTGGCTCGGCACGGAAAATAGCCAGTGGAAAACCAACCTACTGTGAGGGCCCCCCACTCACTCAGCACAGATGTGCCAGTGGAAAAGTGGTTTAAGTGCGATTGGTGTGGTCGGCAGAATAGGATTTGGTACGGGCATTCGGTTTTCTTGAGCCATCCTCCTATTCTCATCTCTTTTCCTCTTTTATTAGATTAGTTTTTTGTTTTTATTGCTTTGATGAGTGGCTGCATACGCAGCGGGCTCGGTGACGACACGCAACGAGCTCATTGCCGCCGTGCCCAGGGCCTGATTTCTGCCGAGTCTGTCTGCTTGAAATAAACCACGAAAAGATTTATTCAGCCGGCACACCACATACAGGCGCCGGGGTGGCGAGATGTTTACTCCCTTGCCTGGTATGCAGGCAGGAGGTCGTGGGTTCAACCCCGACCCTGACGCCTGCATATTGGCAGTTTGCAAGTTCTCACCGTGGTCGCGTGGATTTTTATCCGGGTCCTCTGGTTTTTCCCACCAAATTTAGAACCATGCATTTAGATTATTTGGTTGCTTAACATTTACACATGATAAGCCACTTCGTTGGGCTATCATTTGTGGCCATAGTCGCTTCTGAGAAAGAGCTACATAGCTCAGTGGGCCTTACCTGGTAAAATAAAAACAGATAGTGGGAGAATAGCACTCGTTCGGGCTGTGGCTGCTAAGTCACGTGCCACCTACCACTCCAGATGATCAGGCACCGGGCAAATATTAACTTTTTTGCACCCAGCATCCAACATACCTCGCGTTATGGCTGTGGCTACGAGCCACAACGTACCACCTCCTGGTTTACCGGGAGAATTGAAGCCCTGGCCAATGTGACACCCAGATCCGAGTTGACGAAAGTTCATTTGTATTCGCTGGGGCAGCCGCCACGAGACCACCCAACTTTACCGCTGGGCCCCCCCCCCCACAACCGCTGGGCCAAAGCCCCGCAGCAATGCAACCGTGGCCAGACCACCCAGCCACGTAGGGATTGTTGCACTGACAGACTACCTCCAGCGTCGACATCGCCATCACCTGACACCACCACGACCCCTCCTCCCCCGCCACCTGCAGCTCTCCCTCCCACACAGCCAGAAACCAAAACCCAACCGACCGCACGCACGCGCTCTGCCCTTCTCTGTTTTGACGGATAACCGAGGACTGCTGCTGGCTGATGTGGTTACACACGGGGGGGGAGGCGGGCGAGGTGTAGTAAGATCCTAGTACCACTACTGTGTGGGCTTTCACGGTTCATAGTCCATGAGCCCAGACCAAATAATCGTTGGTAACCACCCACGTGACATGGCAAAACTTCTTAAGTTGAAGTCCCACCGAAAGTGAATTAGCCGATGATCTTATTTGATGAAGCATACCATCACACGGTTCGTTTTTTTTGTTATGAGTACGCAGAAACCGGTATCGCTAAATATTTGTCACCTCGCGTGGACTGGTGATGAACAGCTGGAACGATGTGTGAGTTTTATTCGAGTTGTACCGTGTGCTTTCCGGCACGATGTCCGACGGTTCGCTCCACGTGCTGGGTGAACTTCTTCAGGAAACGAAGAAGAAGAACTTGGAGCGAAACGTCGGACATCGTGCCCGAACAACGTGCGGCAAACAACTGGGGACGGCCTCCCGTGAGCTTGCAGTGCGAGTGGGCGAGTGGTAGGGGCGGCCTGCGGTGATTAACGAAACGCATTGCCGCTCCACCAGAGGGCGCTCAAAGGCCGCTTGCTGGATAATTATGGAGATGGAAAAGCCCCCCCATACAAATGAACCAGCGTGATTACTTACACCAAGCTCTCTGTTATGACCTCTACAATTACTTTTCCCGGAACATTTGGCTAAAATTAGCAAAGTAAGGGGCCTCTGTCCAAATATAATTACTTGAACAAAAAATGTCTCGCTCCCCCCCCCCCCCGAAACGAGACGCGTCGTTCCGGCCGCACGTGATGGCCCGCTCGGCACTCCGCACGGAGCTCGCCGAGCCACGGAAGAGGGCACTTCGAGGGCACCCGAAGCTGAGGGATGGGTTTTGGGGGGAGGGGGCATGTGTACATGTCTGCTTAATTAAAAGAAACCCACAAATCCAAAGCAACAAAAAGAAACCAGGCAGAGCACCTCACCCTGCTGTGTCTCATAGCACAAGACACTTAAAAGCATTTACGGGAGGCGGGCAGGGGGGTGAATCCAGAGTGAACTTTTGTTTAAAAGCTCGTTCGCGCATTCCGACAAGGCTGGCTGAACGTCAAACAATTGCCCGGTGGCCACATTCTTGGACGGCTGGCTGCCGCCGCCGCCACCGCCAGCCGCCGCTGCTGCTGCTGCCTTCGCTCATATCACGAGCTCAGAGCTCAAGAGCTGAGCCGATGTTCCGCGGCAAAAATGCGGGGCGGTGGTCCCAGGAAATAATCCCGGACTGCGACGACCTCGACGTAAATCAGGCCAGGAGTCGGCGTGTGTGGACGCCTCCGCCGCAGATGCTTGCGATCGATCGGACACGGTCCGGGATGGGTGGCGGCGGTGGCGTTGTCCCCCGTTGACAAAACGACCCCCCTAGGCTGGGGGTCTCCCCGTACCGCTTGCACAGATGTCAGCTCGCGTTCTTGGGAATTCTAAAGTTAGGTGAAGCGCGGTTGCAAGAACACCATGCCCCTGCTGATGGACGACCCCCCGTGCTAGAAAGCCCCTGGAGGTTCGTGTTTTGGCCTCCTCTTCCGTGCTCGCCAGACGTCCGTCCTGGAAGAGGTGGGAGTGCCCCACCACGTGCACCCTGCCGAGCGACTATAACTGTGGTGAACCCAGTTAAGCATTTAAACTGCTGGGTGGAAAGAGGCGGGGTGGAGGTTGCGGTTAAGAAGCACACCCATTGTGTCGACCGCCTAGCCGGGAGACCGGTGTCAAACCGGCGAACTCTGGGCGCTAACCATCACACCGCGGCGGCATTCCGAATTCCACGCTCGTTTGAATGTTTTACCACAAGCGTGATGTGTGGTGAATGCAGACTCGATGCCTAGCAATAGGTGCTGTGTCTATTTGGTGCACTGGCTGTGTTATTGCCGGAGAAGGGTTAAAGCCTATTATTTTGTTTCAACGTTCCGCAACGACTTTGTACAATGCACGAATTTTCCGTTTCATGTGGTTTTTGGGGGGCTTCTGCTTGTCTGCTCCCAGGCTTAATGGAGTCAGGCACAACAAGTGACAGATAGATGACGGAGAGGGGGGGAGGGAGAGAAAAAATCACCAACGTGGCACGTAATGGATTTGCCACGCAGCGGTGTCATATGCTAAGGTCTGCCGACGCCGCCGGTCGTCTTTTTGATGTTTTTTTTTCGTTGTTTTTACATCGGATGAATTTCTGAGAAGCAAAATGAGTTTTCCATGCGGAAAGAGTTGGGAGCGCCGGGATACGTGGGATATGGCCGATCCATCTGGATGACCCTGTGACCCCATTCCCCACCTCAGCTTCGCCCCACAAATCCCAGCCCTTTAAGCACCGGCATCCCTGCATCAGATCGGTGAGAAGACATCGGGATGGAAAAAAAACATAGCTGTCAACTCATACGGTTTAAACCGTATTTTTGTACAGGGAAATTGAGTTTTTAGGTCCATAAGGCGTACAGCCGTTTCAATACGGGCAAAAAATAGTGATGTCTATTTGTTTGTGTTTCTCCCTTGTGATGGGACTTTGTAGGATGAACGTTGAGATTTATAAGGGCACGGGGTAACCAATCCAATAAGATCGGAATTGGTTTGTAATAAGGGAGGCACTGATAAGGGGTTGACAGGTATGAACATACCAGTGCGTTTTCGTGGGTGGGGGGTGCCTGGGTTCTGAGAAGACATGAATCCTGGATAATGTCCCAAAGGAGTTGGGTGGCAGAGAGAGCAGCCCTCAGTGTCTGTCCCAAGGCTCTCTCTACACGACGGATTGGTTCCCCTACCCATGGGGAACAGCGGGAAGGTCACAAGACCCGCCGACGCCGACTAATAAAATTCCCATGGCCTCAAAAAATCACCTCCAGATCAGGTCCGGGCAGAGACATCAGAAAAGTTTGCGTACCATTTATGGTCTAAAACAAAATTAGCAGGCTTTTTTATTGTTTTTTTTTTGCAACACAGTAGCTTCCCGTGAAGAATCCTCTGACCAGGCCAAGTCGAGGGTTTGAAAAAGTGTCCCGTCTCGCATTCCCGCTCTCGACGGAAACAGAAAACGTTCGTAGAATGGGGAGAGAAGTTTCCTTTGTGAGACAAATCTGTGCGTGGCTATCGCGTTTCTATTATCGCACAACCAAGTTGAGACGTAGACCAAATATGGTAACGTGATAAGGCGATGAGCAACGTCCATGATATTTCTCTCTCTCTATATGTTCTACAGTACGTTTGTATTTTTAAATATTATATATGAATGCCACAATATATCTCCCTACTCTAAATGAACTCATTAGGGTTGTTATGAATAGTATGTCTGTCCCTACTCTAAATAAAGTTTTGAATAAAAATTCAATAATTTAATATATACAATATTTATACACACACAATAGTTAGTACACCAACCACTGTGCATGCATCATGTCCCGTACGGTGAAGTATGGTCAAATAAACCTCCATGACTGACATGACGTGGGAAGTCGTTCAACCAGCAGTGACTTAATAAAGAACTATAAATTATTATAATTTGACATATACACATCCCTACATATATAAATATGAATCTTTACTTGGGGTGTAATAATTACTATTGAAACTAACTGTTTTTATTTTACCAGGTAAGGCCCACTGAGCTATACAGTAATTGTTTTAGAAGCGACCTGGCCACATTTGATAGCTTAACGAAGTGGCTTATCACGTGGATATTTATTGCAGCACAAATACTCTCAAAGCATAATAGTAGGTTTTTACCCTTTTAACTGGTACAAAACTGACACTTTTATTCAAGGCATCATGTTTGCAATGACCACAACACAAGTAGTCAAAAAAGCAAACAAAAAGAAGCAACTCTGATAAGGATGATAATATGCACTGTCCTTGAAGTTGATTGGCCCACACCCGAGACGGCTTTCTTTAGAGCCTAGTCCCCATTGGTGTAGGGCCAGATGACACCAGAAGGCGTACAACTCAAACACAGTGCAATATCAGAGTATTGAGAGCTCGGGGTAAGCATTTACACTATGAGATCTCTCGGGTGTGGGCCAATCAACTTCAAGGACAGTGCATATTATCATCCTTATCAGAGTTGCTTCTTTTTGTTTGCTTTTTTGACTACTTGTGTTGTGGTCATTGCAAACATGATGCCTTGAATAAAGGTGTCAGTTTTGTACCAGTTAAAAGGGTAAAAACCTACTATTATATTTTGCCACTGGTAAAAGAGATCTCATAGTGTAAACTCTCAAAGCATGTTTTAAAATGTGGAGCGAAAAACCAAAGGACCCGGAGGCAAAACCCACGCGACCACAGCAGAACATTCAAACTCCAAATGTACAGCAGGCATCAGAATCGAACTGTGACGCTTCATCAAATCGGCAAGGCTACGTGAACAGACCCCCCCCCCCACCCATTATGTCGGACGAATACGCTTTGCTCGTATTACCCGAACATAAAAATCCCAACACAAACACACCGACAGCACTTTGCACAAACACATGCATATTTAACACGTCTGCTGATCCTCGAAATCCATACCCTATAGAAGCCTTGGCGAGACCCGCACGCGGCTACGTTTCGCAGCTGGAAGGTCCTAACTTGGAACGTGGTGAAATACAACGTTCAAAGCTCCCAGGGTTTATAAAGCACAGCCTTAACCAAACACCTGGCCCTTAGTAGTCATATACCTGCAATGCCAAGCCTACACGGTTCACGCAGTGTGCGTAATATATATTGGTATTCGGGCAGGAAATTAAAGAAATGGCTTTCATTCAAAAAATAAACAAAGGCCTGAAGTTCCCGCCAAATCCCTGCGGTACATTTTACCTCGGAAATGGGTCGCGAGTTTCACTTTTTAAAAACATTATCTTTTGCTTTAGGGTTACACACTTACATTTCGAGTACAAGCCCGTTATGCATCTAAGCGCATTTACATTCTGCACAGCGTAATCAAGCAAATTACACCGTGCAATTTGTAGCAATAGTTTTAAAATGCTTAAATTGCCCACACGGTCACACACACACATAGAGGGTAATTTAATCGCTGGCAAATTTTCTGTGCTGTGTGTTTGCACAAGCGAGAAATGCTAATCAGGCTGATGGGCCTCCCGCATTCTCTCAGACAAATTAAATATTCGGGCAACTCAGTCGGCCGAGTCAAAATTAAGCTCATTAATTCGTAAACGCATATTTAAGAAAAACCCCATTATGTTGTCTCCGAATATAAATAAAACACATTTGGCTTCGTAGACCAATGCGATCCCAGCAGCTCTGATTTTTTTTTCTTGAGCAAGAAAACTCTTTGCTTGTTATCGCCCTTGTGGGTCTCATCAGCAGCGTCAGGCTCGCTGGACAAATGCTGCTGGGTTCATACTCTTAGGTTTTTTCGGTAAAGTCACCGAAAAACCCTAAGCGTATGAATCCTTGCAGTCACGAAAGCTTCAAATCTAGAATGCTGCTGAGTTGCCAGACGTTCTTGGTCGGCTTGCTACCCCCCATCGAAACGATGGCACCGCGCTTAACAAGTGTGTGTACATCATTAATTAGCAAATCTGTTTGCATTTCTCAATGCAGCAATTCATCACAGCCCATTGAGCCAAGGCAAAAAGCAGAGGCTCAGTGCTGCTCGGTTGACCCCTGACCCCCGGCCTCACCCCGCCCCGCCCCGCGTTGCCACGGCGACCGACTCCCCCCACCGGCCCGGAACAAAGCGCAGGGTCACGGATCCGCGTGTCGCAGCTCAGCAGCTGTCAGGCGGCGCGCAGGCCTCAAAGAGGTGGCCCAGAGGCTTCTGAGTGTGTCCCTGCGCGTGTGTGCGTGAGTGTGTGTGCGTGTGTGTACCACGTGTGTGTGTGCACGTGTGTGTAGCCCCACCAGGCTACAGCAGAGGTGTAGGGAATTCCAACAAGACCTACATCTCTGCTTTATTGACCTGGTCAAGGCCTATGATACCATCAGTAGGCCTGGGCTCTGGGTTGTTCTTCGTGTTTTCGGAGTCCCTGACCCTCTGCTCACGATCATTACGGACCTTCATGATGGTCAGCGGGCCCAGGTAAAACTACGTGGCCGGGAGTCGGAGCCTTTCCCTGTACACTTTGGGGTGCGACATGGATGTCCTCTGGCTCCCACATTATTTAACATCTATTTTGACCACGTAGTTCGTGAAGCCTTCAATAGCTGTACCGGGGGAATTTTCATTTGGTACAGATATAATGGGAGGCTGATCGATGCCCGGGTGCGATCAAGGGATGGCTCCCTATTGGTCAACCACGTTATGTATGCCGATGATTTGGTAATAGCTGCTCATTCAGAGGAGGAGTTGAAGACGCCGCTGCTGAGACTGGAGCGTGCTACTAAGAGGTGGGGCCTTACCATCAGCCCCACCAAAACTAAGCACCTACCTGGGTATTTTGTACCATTGGACACTCCACCCCCACAACTCCCAATCGGTGATGGGGCAGTAGTGGAGAGAGTGGAGAGTGTCCCATATCTGGGCAGTGTGCTTATGACCGGCTCCAGTTTAACAGCAGCGGTCTCACTCCGAATCAGTTGAGCGGCAATATCTTTTCATCGGTTGCGTAACGCTGTGTGGAAGCTACCTAGTCTCGCTCCGCACGAAGCTTCAGGTCTTCTCGGCCACAGTCATTCCCTCCTCTACGCTTGCGAAACGTGGACCCCCCTAATGGAGCATCTTCGCCGGTTGGAAACATTTCAGCTGGCCTGCCTACGATCTATCCTGGGTTTAACCAGGCTGGATTGTGTGAGGAGCTCACAAATCCTTGAAAGATCTGGGCAAAGTCCCATCGGTGAGCTCCGGCAGGCAAGACTGCGTTGACAGGGTCATGTAGCCCGCATGCCCAGCCACCGCATGCCTATACAGCTTTTGTTCGGCCGGATCGAGGGGGTTAAACGGGTGCGGCACGGGCTAGAGAAGAGATGGAGTGATGTGGTACAGGAGGACGTGGAGCTGAGTGAACTTGCCGATGACTGGTACCAGCGGTGTCAAGATCGGCCTCTGTGGAGGAGGCTCGTGAAGGACGCTGTTACTGGGTAGTTGGAGGCAGTCGCCCTCCAACAACAACGGAGGGCGGAGGAGCGACGCTCACAACAACGAGCGGAGCGCCGGGTGGCTAAAGCACAGCAAGTTGGCACAGTAGGGGGCACAGGTGGTGCATCAGCCAGTCATCTCAGTCATCTCAGTCGACCCGTGGCACCTGGGTCTGCCCCGTGACCTGCCAGCGGGCGTTCGACACTCACGTGGCCTCAAGGTGCACGTAGCCTGGCACAAGCGTCGTGGTGACGTCACCGCCACTTAGTGGTGAATGGCGCGTTCGATTCTCGCTCACGGTCAACACCGGTGACGATTATCTGAACCGGTCATGGGCCGCCTCCCCTAGGTCGACTCAGCCTCAAATGAGTACCCGGTGCGGTGTGTAAACATCGCCACTGGGGAGACAAAGGCGGCCGGGCGTGGTGTTGGCCACCCACCCCCTCGTGTGCCGTGCCAGCCTTTGTCGGTGCTCGCTAACAGCACTTGCCCCTACAGTCTTCTACCATCACCCATCACCCCCCTCACCCATCACCCCCCATCACCCATCGACACCCATCACCCATCGACCCCCACCACCCATCACCCCAATCACCCATCACCCCCCACCACCCATCACCCCAATCACCCATCACACCCCCTCACCCATCACCCATCGACCCCCACCACCCATCACCCCCCCTCACCCATCACCCATCTACCCCCACCCCCCATCACCCGCGTTGAGGACTCTCCCGTTGTGAGTCTCATCCATACCCGAATCAGAACCCATTCTTTATCCTGGAGGAAACTGATGAGCTAGGGAGATCTTTTTTTCACAGATGTCTAAAAGCAGGGGCAGGTCAGAAATGTGACATCAACAACACAAGATATGGTACGAGTACAAGATTGAGAAAACGTAAGCAAGTCGCGAACAATAAAAACTTATTTTTAAAGTATAGAAGCATAAATTCCTGCGTGCATTGAATAACCAAACGGTAGATCAAAACATCACGCTCGCCCACCCACTCACCACACTGCAGGTCACAACAACACACTCACCCACTCACCACACTGCAGGTCACAGCAAAACACTCACCCACTCACCAGACTGCAGGTCTCAACAACACACTCACCCACTCACCACACTGCAGGTCACAACAACACACTCACCCACTCACCACACTGCAGGTCACAGCAATACACTCACCCACTCACCACACCGCAGGCCACAACAACACACCCACCCACTCACCACACTGCAGGTCACAGCAATACACTCACCCACTCACCACACCGCAGGCCACAACAACACACTCACCCACTCACCACAGGTCACAACAACACACTCACCCACTCACCACACTGCAGGTCACAACAACACTCACCCACTCACCACACTGCAGGTCACAACACACTCACCACACTGCAGGTCACAACAACACACTCACCACTCACCACACTGCAGGTCACAGCAACACACTCACCCACTCACCACACCGCAGGCCACAACAACACACCCACCCACTCACCACACTGCAGGTCACATCAACACACCCACCCACTCACCACACTGCAGGCCACAACAACACACCCACCCACTCACCACACTGCAGGTCACATCAACACACCCACCCACTCACCACACTGCAGGTCACAGCAACACACCCACCCACTCACCACACTGCAGGTCACATCAACACACCCACCCACTCACCACACTGCAGGTCACATCAACACACCCACCCACTCACCACACTGCAGGTCACAGCAACACACTCACCCACTCACCACACTGCAGGCCACAACAACACACTCACCCACTCACCACACTGCAGGTCACAACAACACACTCACCCACTCACCACACTGCAGGCCACAACAACACACCCACCCACTCACCACACTGCAGGTCACAGCAACACACCCACCCACTCACCACACTGCAGGTCACAGCAACACACTCACCCACTCACCACACTGCAGGTCACAGCAACACACTCACCCACTCACCACACTGCAGGTCACAGCAACACACCCACCCACTCACCACACTGCAGGTCACAGCAACACACTCACCCACTCACCACACTGCAGGTCACAGCAACACACCCACCCACTCACCACACTGCAGGTCACATCAACACACCCACCCACTCACCACACTGCAGGTCACAGCAACACACTCACCCACTCACCACACTGCAGGTCACAACAACACACTCACCCACTCACCACACTGCAGGTCACAACAACACACTCACCCACTCACCACACTGCAGGTCACAGCAACACACTCACCCACTCACCACACTGCAGGTCACAGCAACACTCACCCACTCACCACACTGCAGGTCACAACAACACACTCACCCACTCACCACACTGCAGGTCACAACAACACACTCACCCACTCACCACACTGCAGGTCACAACAACACACTCACCCACTCACCACACTGCAGGTCACAGCAACACACTCACCCACTCACCACACTGCAGGTGACCACAACACACTCACCACACTGCAGATCACAACACTTTTATTTCTGCCGCTTCCCTCACACTGTTGCACTTTGAATTCCCTCCCATCATCGTCTCTTTCCCTCTTTCCATAAGTTCTTATAATAACCTCGCTCAATTCAAGACACATGTTAAGCCCTTATCTCTTACAACAGTTAGCGTGGCTGTGTGTTGCCGCCTGCTTGGCGTTTTGGGCTTTAGGGGTCTGTGCTCAGCAGTCATTTGAAAATATGTATATTCCACATCCATCCAGGCTCAGTGAAACTCTCCATTTATCACGCATGAGCGTCTGTGTGTATGTATGTGTGCCTGTGATTTATGCAAAGTGTGTAACATAATCATTTCTGAGATAAGACCTTCAGCAAAACCCATTCATTATATGCCGACCAACTTGTATGTTCAACAACAACAAATCCCCAGGCATTTTATTTGAAGGTTTTTTTGGGGGGAGTTTCTAACCCTAACAGCATTTGAGTGATTTCTCAAGCAATGTGGGTAACAAAATAAAATCCCCCACGATGTGTTTTCACGTCCAATTTTCACATTTTTCTCTCAAACAATAACCGAGGGAACACAGTTTCTAAATTGTTGTTGCACGCTATAAGCACTCGAACAGATTATTTTTTGACTGGACCTCAGCCATCACCATCACCAGCAACCTGTTTTTCTAACAGTACATTTTTTTTTTCTGCAAAACTTGTATTCTAAACTAAACCTCAACACCGCCCGCCCCACCCACCCACCCCTGCCCCCCCTGAAACAAACCCAACAAAAGGGGTCCTTCATTTATAGAAAATCCCCTAAGGGGAGTCCAAAACAACCGCCCACACGGCCTGTCACTTGAATCCTGACCCGATCAGGGCAGACCCAATCGCTGGCCTCCTGCTGCCTTATCGATCAGATACAACGTCGAGGGCAGTGAAAGTTCTCCAGGCGAGAGCTCGGCAGCTTTATGGCACGGCGGCGGGGTCGGCGGGGATTGCCGCCCGCGGTGTCAACGGTCAAACGGTCCAGCGTGCTGGACTTTGCGATCGGGAGGTGGGGGGGGGATTTGACTCTTGACTCGAACTCTCGTCGCTCCGGGGGTGGAGGGGAGCGCGAGTTTGTGGTTATGGGATATTCCGCAGTCGTGCTGTACAGCCAGCGAGCGCTCTGCTGCGTGGGCGTGAAACGTTGGACATCGGTGCGGAACGACAACGCGGCTGTCCGGAGAGCTGGTGGCCAAGTTTTTAAAATCCCCTCCGACCACCCCCGCTACCCCCGCCACCCCCCAGGCATCTGTCCACCCAGAATGTGATGGGGGATTCACCACAGCCAGTTGATCGGCAGATCGCGTGCGGCAGAGTAAAGTGTGGGTAACTCCCCTCTTTTCCAAGTTGTCTGTACGTACAGTGTGTGTGTTGAACTTCTTTCGCGCCTTACGTAGCCAAATGCGTGAAGCTAAACACAAAAAGCAGTTTTAGAGAAATTAGTCTTCAATCTAGATTTAAAAGTGCATAGCTCCATTGGCTTCCTAATATCGGAAGGAAGAGCGTTCCCGACGGCCGTAAAAGCAGCGCATCTGAAAGCGCGCGATGCGGTGACCGTCTTTGTGTGTGATGAGTGCGACCGTATAATGTGTTCGTTTTCCAACCAGCAGCCGATGCAGCTCAGCGAGCACTGGCGAGCATGAAAGAGTAGGCCACCATGCCCTTCTGCCAACAGTGAGATGAACAAGTCATTTCAGGGCTGTACCTTTGTCTGTCTGTTATTGTAAACAACGTAACGCCACTTTCCATTTTTGGCGGCTTCGAACACCGCCCCCGCCGAGATTACCGAAGGCAAAATCGAGTGGCCTCAGCGAGCAATTTCAGGGGCTGCGTCTTTGCCAACTTCACATTTACCTCTGGCGCGTGGCCTCGCACATATGGGCCGAGGCCGGTGGGGGGGGGGGGCTCATTTCGCTACATGTGGGAGCACGCTCGGGCACTCGTTCGCTCCCGTGTGCAGAACTCACGCGCACACGCACACACCTGAGCCCTGCGCGCGTCTGCCACTTTAAAGGGGTTCTTTTTAGTTTATTGAGGCCACTCCTTCAGGAGCGCCTTTGGAACTCCGGCCAGCTGCTCCAGAGCTCGGTGTGGCCACAGCGGGGGGGGGGGACAGAGAAAAACAGCTGCCCCCCCCCCGCCCCCCCCCCGAGTCCAACAAGGGAGTAGTGCTCCCACCGACCCCCCGGCTGCCCTCTGCCACTGTTTAAGAGTACAATGCATGTACAAATAAGGCAGCGTTCTCCATCGCAAGGCCCCGTGGGCCACTGGCGGCCCCCTTGGTGGCCTTTAGTGCGGCCCCTGACGTGCGCCGCCCCCCGACAACACACAACGAGTGAAAACGCCCCCCATCATCATCATCATGCTGCCATCAACCCCCAACGGTTTCAAATGGTGCGGCGGCCCTCACACTGATGATGTCTTATCGGCGACAGTGCCCCCCCTCCCCCCTCTCCTCTGAAAATTAGTGACGAACACCGGATTAACGCTTCCACCCCCTGCTTCTTTCTTCTGCTTATTATCCCTCACGAGATGGGGTCCACTTTCCGACTCCTCCTTCCCTCTCTCTCTCCCTCTCTCTCCACCGTCTCCATCTCCACGGTAACGCGGCACGCTCTCCCTTGTCCACGACGACAACTTGTCGCGACGTCCTCTGCCGTGTCCCCCGCCGTGAAGGAAGTCTCAAAGGCGGCCCTCCTCCTTCATCATTCTGAACTTTCTCTCCAACGTAGCCCTCCGGACATCTCTGGCGGCACGTCCCAAGCGTCTCCCATCTGTTCTCACTCCACTTCTCCTCTCACTGCTGTCCTCACAAAGGAGGGAGCAGCTCGGTCCCCTTTCTCCTCCCGCTGACAAAAGGGCGGCAACTCGTGGGCTCAGTTTGCTGAAATCGTCGCGCACCAAACATTATTTTCAATATCTCCTGCGACGCGGTTGTTCTTGCTGTGATTTCTATTTATTTGCTTTGCTCCGATCTTATGTTCGTTTCGTCGATGTACTTTATTGCTGCTGTCATGTCCATGACCCAGGTCACTCTCGTAAATGAGACTTATCCTGGCCTCTTGAGTTCTAACCTGGTTAAACAAATACATTTGAAACGCCTCAGCTTGAATTAAATTTGCGTGAATTTGATTAATTTTAATTTTGTCTGGTGATGGATAAAGGCGTGATTCCCACTGGGAAAAGGATTTGTAAATCAAAGTCGATCAAAAGGAGGTTTTAATTCCAGGAATTGTTCTAGAAGTTCAACTCAGGCAACATTGTTTGCCCCAAATCAAAAGTGAAATCCCTCTCCATGTGTGATCTGCTACGGGTGCTCCTACTTCTTCCAAGACACCTGGCCAAGATGGAAGAGTAGACCAAACACCCACCAGGGGGAGCTCTCTAGAGTGGCGTGAGCAGGGAATTGCAGGGCTGAACCTTTACCTATCAAGTTGTAAATGATAAATGCCAATTTTATAGCGGAAGGATTCGAGATTGTTTATGTTATTACAACTGAGCCCTATTATGTGGAATGTATCAACGAATAATATTGGGTGCTGGTTTCACGCCGCTGTGAAGTTTCCGCAGACGTGCTCCACAGCGCTCCGATGCGTTAAGTTACACCGACAAATCTCCCGGCAACGTGCAGCGAAACGTCGGACGTCGTGCCGAGCAAGAAGCGGCAACGACCCGAAAACATCCGAAAGCTCCCTCCGTGCGGCAGCGGCGGAGGTGGCGGCGGCGGCAGCAGCCCACCGACGATAGGAAACACGCCGCTACAATTTGAAGGCGCGCCGCGTTTGTCTAAAATAACCGGAGCCGCCGCCGCCGTTTTCACAAGCAACTTTATGGAAAGGAATTTAGTGAAACAACGGGGGGGGGGGGGGGTGCTAGAGAAACATTATCCTACAGGCCAGGAAACGCACCGTGCGTACTCCCGCCCCGCAGGGTGGCGTCTTGACGAGCCAGGCGGCAGGAGAAACGATAAGATAAGCTAGCACGTGGGCCTCCAACCCGCTGGGAGAAACTTGTTGATGGGTCAGGAGAGAGCGGAGCTGGGAGCGTGGCCGGGCGGGCGGGGAACGGCAGCGTCGACAGATGAACCCCTGTAAAATAATGAGCCTCTGGGACAAGCGGGGTTTACAAAGCGGAGAGAGTTGTTTTTTTTTGTGTCCGCTTTCCCTCCTCCGAAGCGACGGACGAGAAACGGAGGGACCGCCGGATCCGACCGAGGGGACGGGGCGGCTAAGACCGTATCGCGAGCGGACGGGCAGGCGTCGCGCAGGGCTTCTCTGCTGACGAATTGGCACCGACATCACACGGCGCTCGCACGCCAACCACACGCAGTGGGGCCAGAAGGTCCGCACCGGTGCAGGAGGAACGTAACAAGGAGGGAGAATGGGAAAGAAAGATGCCGCATGTTGGGGGGTGGGGAGTAGAGGGAGTTGGGGGGGCAGTCAGCAGGAAAGGGTCGAGAGGGTGCATACGGGGAGAGGAGGAGGGAGAGAGTGAGACTGAGAGAGTGGGACAGGGGAGAGTGAGTGAGACTGAGAGAGTGAGACTGAGAGAATGAGACAGGGGAGAGTGAGTGAGACAGGGGAGAGTGAGTAAGACTGAGTGAGTGGGACTGAGAGAGAGTGAGACAGGGGAGAGTGAGTGAGACAGGGGAGAGTGAGTGAGACTGAGAGAGTGAGACTGAGACAGTGAGACAGGGTAGAGAGAGTGAGACAGAGAGAGACAGAGCGTGAGAGAGAGAAGGAAAATAGGGGAAGGGATTTAGGCAGCGGGAGGTGAAATGATCTGGGATTGCCGAGTGAATATAAATGAGCAGAATTCCGTTGTACGTCTCCACATATACATTAAAAAAAGTGTTTTAGTCCATTTGTTTAATCCAAACAAATTCTAATTGATTGATTGACAATTCTGGCTTCACCAGACCAATATTATCAATCAATCAGCATTTGTTTAAGCAAACAAACCATGACCTGATTTGACCTTCTGGGTCTCATCAGCAGCATCGCCCCCCCCCCCCCCCCCCGTTTGTTAAACAAATACCGCTGGATGAGCAACTTGGCGAGAGGGCACAGCGGCGTGTAAACTCCTTGTGCTCGAGGTGTGGAGGGATCCGGTCGAGGCAGAAGGTGTGGTTTGAAGAATGTCATCATTAACAACACGTGCTGGGATGTGGGCAGGCGGGCGGGCGGGCAGGCGGGCGGGCGGGCCTGCATCTCCCGAGTGGCTGGGGTCACCTGCCGCCCGCACGAGGGTGCGGCCCCGTCTTGTTTATTTTCACAAAGAGAACGCGCCACCGGGCACCCCACGGCTATAACAAAAACAGCGCTTCGCTCCGACAATTCCCGTCGGGCCCCTGGACAAGCCGGTAGAGGCCTCTATCTCATCTCTCTATCTCTCTCTCTCTGTCTTTCTCTATCTCTCTCTGTCGCTCTCTCTCTCTCCGTCTCTCTGTCTCTCGCCCGCTCGCAATCTCGCGTGGCTGCGATAGCCAAGAGCTGCGGCGAAGAGATGAGATGGCTGGGGGGTGGGAGGAGGGGTTGGAGCAAGGGGGTCAGAGGTCGAGACCACTCACGCATTGCCCGTGGATTCACTTTGCCCTGCGACGGCTCCACGTGTGAGTCACTTGCCCAGGTGGCCTGCGTCACTGCATCCCTCCTCACACGCACACACCGCCGCCGTCGAGACAGGCCTGGGGTCCATTGGTCGTAAATCACGAGTCCCTGTGTTGACCACAGTTGCAGTGACAAGGGGCGGGGATGGGTGAGTGGATCCGAGAGGGGTGGTATCAAAAATGCAGGGAGGGAGGGCTGCAATTAGGTCGTGCCGTTAGGTTGGAGGCAGTGTAGCAAGTGGTTTACTTTAAAGTGGTGTCTGTGTGGAGATTTAATAAATTGGTGATGCTGCTGCTACGTTGGCAGTGGTGCAGCACAAGCACAAACGCACGTTTTTATTGCCAATTTTTCTACGACTAATTACCATGCCATGCATTTATCCAGGGAATCATCGCATGTTCAGAAGGGTCCTGTATTTGAAAATTTGGCAATTTCCGTCTGAAGAAATAGGAAACCCAACTGCCGTATAGGAGAGGACAATACTTTAAGGTCCGCACAGACAGGTTCGTGAACCCACTCGCTGTACTGCGATCTCCTGGCCGCCTCGCAGCCCGGCCGGATTTGGAGTTTGACAAACCTCTGCGCGATCCACCAACTTTGGGACGAGCGCCGCCATTCATTTCAGGTTTGTGAATGGAGGAAGCTCGATGGGGGGGGGGGGAGGGGGTGGTGCGGGCTAGCCGTCACCGATACGATCCGTAGCCGGGACTCGAACCCATGTCACTGGGTTCACGGTGCAATGCGCTTCGCCACCACCACCGCCGCCACCACCACCACTGCCGCCACCACCACCACCGCCACCACCACCACCGCCACCACCATTGCGCCACCTAGGCCGAGACCGTCTTGCAAATTGGCGAGGCTCCGTTTGTGTGACCTTGCGCGCTTCACTGCGGGGTTCTTGGCGCGATGGGGAGGGGGAGCACGGGAACGACCCCACGGGGGGGGGGGGGGTGCGTGGGAACGAAACCACGGGGGGGGGGGGGCACGGGAACGACCCCACGGGGGGGGGCACGGGAACGACTCCATGGGGGAGGGGGGGGGCACGGGAACGACCTCACGCTGGTGCAAGCCCCACGGCGACCTCTGAACCCCACCGCATCTCACGCACGCCCATACGGACACACAGACACACACAGATACACACAGACAAAAAGACAAAGGTCCTTCCCGTATAGCCTTAACAGATTGTTGGGGGAAGTGTTGTTAGCGAGCGCCTATGAAGGCCAAAACGGTACACGCGGGGGTGGGTGACTGGCACCACGCCCGACCGCCTTTGTCTCCCCAGTGGTGATGATTTTTACCACTGCACCAGGTACTCATTTGAAGTTGAGTCGACCTAGGGGAGAGGCCCAGGACCGGTTCACACAATCGTCACCGGTGTTGGCCGTGAGCGGCAATATACGCACACAACCCCATTCGCACACGCGCTCGCACTCACAAATAGACACGTACACTGGTACAGACACCCATTACCACCAACAACAACAAGCACGACGACCGACATCCTCCACTAAGTGATGAACGCGACATCGCCACGGCGCTCGTGCCAGGCTCGGCCCATTTCGAGGGCACGTTCAGTGAAGGAAGCTCGCTGGCAGGAGGTTAACGGGACAGACCGGGCTGACCGGGGCCGCGTGCTAGGAGCGAGCACGTGGGGCTACCGCAGCGAGCACGCGGGGCTACTGCAGCGCGTGCCCTGTGACCCCCCGCGGCGGTTGCCGTTGTGCCGAGAAGTCCGTGTAGGCGGGCGGGCGGGCGGGGACGGGCGGGTGGGCGGGGTGGGTTCGTGTTTTCGTTACGCGATCGGCGGAATATTTTTAGAGGAAACGTTAAAGAAGAAATGAAAAAAAACCTGAATCTGGGCACAAACGAGGGAAGGCGATGACGGGGCACTTACACCTGCCTGTCTTTCACGGGAAATTCCACAACGCACAAATCATCACCCAGCTCCCGGAATTGTTGCTGCCGTTCTGAAGCCCTTCCTTGCGGTGGGCACGCCAGACTCGCACTTCGAATCCATCTCCCCCCCCCCACCCCCCGGAGCTCGCCAGTCGTAACGATGGCACGAGTTTTATTGAATCCCCTCCTGTCGGCTAGCACCCCCGGCTACGTACGGTGCGAGGAAAGTTCAAACGTGCATACGTACGTAGATCGCCTCCGTCCAACCAACGGTGTCAATGGGTGACGCGCCGCAGATAGTCAATCGGCAGGACGGGTGCAGTGGGGTAAAACGGAGGGGGGGGGGTACTCCCACCGCTTGTCTGACATCTGGCACGTATGGAAGAGTAGGCCAAATAACCTCGAGGGGAGGTCCTCCGGGTCCGTCCAGCGGAGGCCTCTTCCGCTTGATGCGGTGCGAGCAAGCGACTGCAGGGCTGCGCCTTTAGCTGCAATATTTAGACTACATGAGCATGCCAGGGTCAGGGATTAGCGATCACATCACGATGGAATCTCATTGGGGTGGCAATCATAAGCATACCGATTTGGGTGCTAGCACCGCCGTGGGTGGCGTTTCTCTCTGCCCATGCCGGCATGGGGACGCTGCCTGCCGAGGCTAATTCGAGAATTCGAGACAAAATGTAGCGGCGTCGCAGGGCGGAGCGGGAGACCAGCAGCTGCGTCGTGGTCATGGTCGAATGTTTATTTTTTCGGGAAACAATCCTCGTACCCCGGCCCACAGCTGTAAGCTGTGCGGTGTTGTAAAAACAAAGTCAAAACAAGCGTGGCAGCCCAATTAAGCCGTCGAGTCTCACAGCGAATGTTAGCTTTTTTTAACACCCGATTTATGTTTTCTTCCTTTCCATCGATGACGATGATGACGACGACAACAACAACAATGTTGTTGTTGTTTTTTGCCGCGGATGCTTCACATTGCTATTTCTGGCGTCCGTTCGTGACGCGACCTTTGACCTCATCTATTACCTGTGCGACAACGGCTGCTATGACTACAACGAGGACTACGACGACGACAACGACTACGACAACGACGCCAACAACTACAACGACTATGACAATGACTACAACAACGACGCGAGGCCTCAGATGGCATCTCGGTCCTCGGTCGCCCGACCCTTTGACGAGCCCACGCGGGCGACGGAGATTTTAGAATTTCGAGGGATGGATCGTACATACGTATCGAGGATCGGGGTTGTTTTGGAGATGGAGCGAATCGACAGAGGAATTGGGTTGGAGGTGGGGGGCGGGGCACGGAACGGGTGCAGTCACCAAAGATAGAGCTACTAAATGTGGAAATTCATCTTGCGTAAGCAAACAAAACCACCACGTCGTCGTTGCACGCAATGCAGCCCAATCCGTCTCAGGCCCGCGCGAGATCCCTGATCTCATCATCGGCGTGTCCCTCATCCCCCGTAGCTCAACACTCCACACGGTCGCTGAACTAACTAACCGATGGCTCGGAGGCCCCGCTCGGGTTATCCCCGTTGAGATGATCTCCGCGCCGTCGTTATTAAACGAGGAATTTAGGCCGTGCCAGGACACGCGGGCTGCTCAAAGTGTTGCGGTTCTGCCGAAGCCAAAGCCAAAGAAATCCGCGGTGGCGACTGGCGACAGGAGCCCGTCTTGTTGTGTGCGGGCAGGGGGAGAGGCGGCCAACGTCGGAATTAGAATATTTATCGATACCGCAGGAGGAATCCGATGGGGCTATGGAGCTCTTTTTCACAGATGTCCAGCAGGGGCAGGTCAGAACGGTGCGTCAGAACGGTGCGTCATTCCCTTGAGGTTGTAGACGGTACGGAAAGGTGAGCCACCGGCAAGTCTCGCTCGCACTGTTGCTAAAGTGGAGAGGGGGGGGGGCTTCCAGAGGGCTCCTCTCCAAGGCATTTTGGGGCCTACTTTTCCAGCCGGACAAAACTTCTCGGAAGAGGTGGAAGTAGCTGCGCTTTACCTCGTCCCCCAGCCCACCCCTGCCCCCCTACAAACGTGCCCAGGACATCGACTGTCAACTTCAATGTTTCTGATCCGTTCCTCACGGCTGTGTGTAAAGTAAACCGATTCTAAACACAACTCTTTGAGCGCACGTATCGTCAAAGTTCACTTTTCCCCAAAGGAATTCTACTCTTGCTTTGGCGTGCCCATTTTACTCTGCTGGGTGGGACAGAGGGTAGTGAAGCGTGGGGGGGGGGGTGGAGAGGGTGGGTGGGTAGGGATGCTGATCGCAAAGTGGGTGCACTCACAACCTGGCCAGTTACCCCCCTTACCCCCTTTCTCTTTGAAAGTGGCAACACAGTTCCTGAGAATCGCCGCGCTCACAGTCGCTGGAAACTTCAACCGTGAAGCCAGCGGTCGTCCCACGCTTACGCTTGCGCCGAGATTCTCATCACCGCCACCCCCGTACCCCGAGATTCTCATCACCGCCACCCCCGTACCCCCCTCATTGAGCCCCCCCCCCTCCTTTCCAGAGCCGTGGGCAAAGCTAAAACAGCACAGACGCGACATTGTTTCCTTACAAAAAACAAAGAGATGCGGAGGCAACTCCTTTAAAGCGGTGAAGTGCAGATTATGGCTATCGTCGAAATTGCCTTTCCCCAGGGATGCAATTGCCCATAATGACCGTTTTCGTTGCTTCACACAAAGAAGAAAGAGTGGGAGGAGACAAGAAGAGGAGGAGGAGGTGGAGCAGGAGGAGTCGTTGCCCGCAGGTGAGCGGAGTGTCGCAGCGGTGCGCCGAGCGCAGATTCCCCCTCGCGCCGAGCTCCTTATGAAGTTTTCCCGGTGAAATATCGCGGCGCAGGCCAAGTTCCCCTGCATCTGGCAGTAATCTGCGCCGCGCGACGCCGTGTTTCGTTTGAAACGTTACCAAGAGATTTTCAAAATAGATTTTTCTGGGGAGGGCTTTTTTTTTTTCTTGCGCGAAACAGCGCCGATGACTTTGCTGTCCCGCCGGCGGACGCCGGGACGGGTGAGAGGAAACTGAAACGGTGAATCGCGATGGACGCGCGTCGCAAGGATGAGGCGAGATTTTGACACCTTGCTGAAAATGAAATGAAGTCTGCTTGGCAAAACGCGACCTTCGTTTAACTCACTGGAATGTTAAATCTACCAAAATACATGAGAGTCCGGCTTGACGATCGAGTTACCTAACTCATATTCAGATAATTGAATTTCTGTTTGCTTTAACCTTTTTTTTCGCGTTAAGGAAACACAAAGTGAAGCCAAATCTCAAATCGAGCTCGCCCGCTTCCCTCTCCATTTAAAACTGCAATTTCCGCATCCTCCTGCGACGGTGAGGATTACATGGGGGATGTGAGCTCAGCCTAGAGGTGTGGGGCCCCGTGGGATTGAACATAGTAATAATAGTAATAACAAAGGAAGCTCAGAGGCAGCTCTGCAATATCTGCTTCCGCGGACCGTTCTCTAGCGCGGAGGGTTACACCGTCCGGCGAGAGATATCGAAGGGACACTTTGTCCTGGTGACGACGCTACGCCGACGGGCACAATTGGGGTACATCGGGGGAAAAAAACTGATACGAATTTTCACATGGAAACGAAAACAGAAACCTCAAACTTCAAAACAATCGCGTCACCACTCGGGGTGCAAAGGGCCTCGGTCGTTTCTTGCCAAAAACCCGGCGCTGTCCTATCGCTGCTCTTCTTTTATTGGCAAGCCACCGAGCTGGGGTGGGGGGGGGGCGGAAATGGGATGTGCGGAGGGGGAACGACTCGATCCCAGGGGGGGGGCAGGCGGGCGAGAGGGAGATATGGGGCCAAATCGGCGAGCCCAAGAAACCAGGGACGCAGTTTTTCTGCGTCCACGACGACTGGCGTAACGCGCGCGCCGGGGGAATGTTCCAGCGGCATCGAGAGGGCCGGAACACCGGCCCGCTGCACGCGCCGTACACGTCTTGGATCGACGCCCAGCATAAGTGGGGAAACTCGAGATATAAAGCGTGTCTTTATTTTTCCTGATTTTTTTCTCCCACATTTTTCCCTCCCCAGGTCCCACTTTTGCAAGTGGCGTCTGAAGCACAACTGCTCCACTTGCTGCTGCTGCTGCTCTTGCTGATACTGCTGCTATTGCATCTCCTATTGCTGCTGCTTTTATTGCTGCTGCTGCTACTACTGCTACCATGAATGCTGCTGCTGCTACTATTGCTGCTGCTGTTTCTGAAGCAGCTCTGGGTGCTGATTAAGCGATTGCTGCTACCACTGCTGCTGCTGCTGCTGCCATGCACTCAACTGGGAGACGCCGCGACCGGCCAACTGCACTTCGCCGTTCTCGCGTGGTGCTCGTGGCTGTTCGCTGCGCTTGTTTTTATTCCCCCCCCCTGCCCTCGTGTCGTGAAACTGAAGGCGCGGGGGCCTCCCGAACGTCGCTCGCGAAAACTCATGGCCGCCGCATTTACCGTCACGTCGTGCCGCGCTTAGACGGAGAGAGAGAAAAAAACAAAACCAGCCGGAGTAAAAAAAAACACATAATCTCGGCGGCGAGGTGCCGCCGTCAACCGGGGGAATGCGGGACGAGGTCTAAGTTAGAGCCCTCTCGTTGGATGCCCTCCAGCTTCACAGCTGCACCATGCTTGTGGGAGAACGCACGGGGCCCAATTCAGCTGGTTCTCATGGAAACGGCATGCGGTGGAGATGGCGTAAAAAAAGTTCGTACTGCATCCCCCCCCCACCCGCTGCAGCCGCCCCGTGGTGTTCCACGCCACTCCCGCGCCGGGAGACAAAGTGCAAAAAAAAAAATCAAAGCAGAGGTCAACTGAGAGTTACGTTAATGAATGAATTCATTTCAGAGCCAGCTCCGTCGTGCGTTGACTCGTATCGCAAAGCGACGCGCGCACAAGCGGCGTCGTTGTCGTCAGCCATTATCAATCCACTGCTGGATGAAGGCCTCCCCAAGCACTCTCCGTGTCTCCTGTTCCGGCGATGTAGTCATTCACCCAGCTCCTTCATCTCCTCGGTGGATGTAAATTCTCGATTGCCTTTTTGTTTGCTTGTTTGCATTGTCCGAGTCCGATTCGGCGTGCGACGGGCCGCAGGGCGCTCGACGGGAAGGTCGCTTCGTCGCGACCCCGAACACAATGGCCAGAGTCAATCTCCCGCTGGGTGGAGGAGACACGTGCCAGCAAAGGTCAAGGATTCACTGCCACCCACCCATCTCGGTCGCGGAGCAGAAACAAACGTTGGGACGATCGTACATCCTGGAGTGGATCATAAATCCCTGAGTGGGGGAGGGTGGCCAGCACGACGCATTTGCCTCCCCAGTGCTGATGTTTAGACAACGCACCAGGTACTCATTTGAGTACCTGACCTCTACCACCCCCCACACCACCAGACCTACCACAATCCCTACCACCAGCCCTCCCACCAGCCCTACCACAACCCCTACCACCGCCTCTACCACCAGCCCCACCATAACCCCTACCACCGCCTCTACCACCGCCCCTACCACCAGCCCCACCACAACCCCTACCACCGCCTCTACCACCGCCCACACCACCAGACCTACCACCGCCTCTACCACCGCCTCTACCACCGCCCACACCACCAGACCTACCACCGCCTCTACCACCGCCTCTACCACCGCCCACACCACCAGACCTACCACCGCCTCTACCACCAGCCCTGCCGCTGCCACCGCTATGCAACGAGCGGTTATTTATCCCTTTTAAAGCGCTGTTGGCCCGGCTGCCGCAAATCAGTTTGCTAAAAAACCACGCAACGAGCGCGTGGGTTTTATTGTCCTGGCCTGGGGTGCTTCCCCCCCCCTGCCGCCGCCGCCTCTCCTCGCTAGAGCGAAGTTGTAAATCAGCGGCGTCCCCGCATTCTTCACGAGACTCAAACGGCCGCGCGGTCAGAATCGACGCGGAGTAGTCGTCGTCGTCGTCGTGGAGACGACAACAAAATAGATAAGTGGATACAGTGTATAGACATCTTGATTTGAAGCTTTCGTGGCTGCAGGAATCCATACTCTTTGGTTCTTTCGGTAAAGTCACGTAGGTAGACAAAATAATAGATCACGACGTTTCGATCGCAACGCAATTGACCGTCTTCAGGTGAGAGAGAGGTGCGGGAGAAAACCGGCTGGTTTTCTCTCTCACCTGAAGACGATCGATTGCGAACCCACGACCTCCTGCATACCAGGCGAGGTAGTTAACATCTCACCAACGTGTACGGTCACGCAGCGTGGGCGAGGCCTTCATCCAGCAGTGGATGAACAGCTTACAATCACTTTCACCGATGCATTCTTCACTGAGACGTTAAACATTTTTAAATAATAACGCTCTCGATCGAGGGGTGGCAAACACGTGTTGGCCTAAACCGCAGTCCATCAACATTCCCTTTCCGTATTCCTTAAATGTAATTTTTTGTCGGATTTGCTCTTTATTATTTTCCAAGTACTTCACATTGTAAATGTGGGCAGAACCAGAAATATAACATAAATATGCACACGTGCTTCCACATCCTAACTCTGCCAAAAACCCATAACTCTGCTTTTACTACTATTTTTCTTCTCAGTTTTTTTTTCTACCCCCCGTTGCTAAGTTTCACACGTGAGAGATTTTTTTGGGGGGGTTTTGTTTAAATCCAACGTGAAGTTGAAAACGAAACCGGACGCTGATGGCCACGCTGAGGTTAAAGGTCAAGGGTGTTGTGAACCAAGCCATGGGGGGCACAACGTGGTGCACGTGACCCCCCCCAGTGGCTTAGCTGTCAAGTGCGCAGGCGGTTGAACTGCACCATCGACCCACGGACCAGAGGAGTCCAAGACGTCGGGCTACGAAGAGTGGGAAAGGTGAATTGGACCCAAGGCCCATGCCGTCCATGCTTCGCTACTGAGAGCATTCCAGACGGCCGCAGAAGCGCATCTGAAAACGCAACGATGCAGTAACCATCTTACCTGGACTTACATAGAGCCAGAAGCCACAAACTCGCCATGCACCCATCGGCTAACATAGGACCCATGGCCTAGCCCAAAAGCCATGCACTAAACAAGGACCCATGGATCGACAGTGAGACCCATAGAAGAACACACAACCTATAGGCTACCCAATGACTCGCTGGCTACAAAAGGACCCATAGACTAATGCATCATCTACAGAGGAGTGGAACCACACGGTATCGCAGTGTCGGTCACAATACCACGGCGTGTGAAACCTGCCGGTTAGCGTTTCGTGTTATTGAGTCTGGAAGCTGACTGTGGCCCCAGGCCAAGTAAACGTCATCCGCGTGGCCCCAGTGACAAAAGCAGCCCGGCACCTCTGCCGTACGGACACTATCGCAGACCTCTCGTCGAAGCTAGGAGTGGCTCCACTCAGATCTCACCCCCCCCCACAACCCCCACCACCGCACTCCATCGCAAGGACCTGAAATGACCGGACGGCACTCACAGGGGCTCCCGCGCGCCCGTGCTATCAGCCGCGTGTGCTCAATGAGGAACACTGCCGCGATGCGAGACGGTCAGCACACCGGACTTGCAATCCAGGGGACGCCAGTTTGGTTCCATCTCCCGGCGCGGGCAGATGGAACAATGGTGGAAAGCTGTCTCTGGTGTGGACCAATCAGTTTCAAAGACAATGCATAAATTATCAGAGTATTGTTTTTTTTTGCATTTGACTGCAAGTATTGTGGTTAATGCAAGCATGATTCCTTGCAAAAGGTGTCAGTTTTGTTGCCAGAAAAAAGGGGAAAAATCCTATTAGTATATAATGGTGGGCAAGTTTCTTAAATCCCCTCCGGCCCGCCTCTGTCCACAACGGCACCTCCGATTAGCACGGTTGGCTACGTACGGTGCGAAAGTTCAACATACACACGTACAGCAGCGTCGATGGGTTCGCCGCAGTTAGCCGATCGGCAAAGTTGCCCGCGGTAGGGTAAAGTTTGGCTAATCTTAGCTCTACGAAGACGTCTGGCCAAGATGGCAGAGCCGACCAAAATACCCTTTAGAAGTTCTCTCTCAAGCTCATTCTAGCCGAGGCCCCCGCACAAGCCGTAGCATGAGCGAGCAATTTCAGGGCTGCACCTTTATCTTTTTTTTTACTTTTACTTTTACACCTTACGTGGACATTACTTGTACGAGCCATCGTTACTGTGATGAAGCTCCGCGGTTTCAGTTTTTTTACTTGACACGATTGCCATCATCTATCTCACCGCACCCCACCCGGGGAGGCCTGTGACCTGCACATCGCACATCGAGCTTTCTCAGAAGTGCCCCTTCGGCAAACCGCAGACAAAGAGACCGACGAGTGGGGCAGACGCGACGGGTGGAAGGGAAACGAGCAGAGGACGGATGAATGCACTTCTTAAGTAACGACGCGGCGGCTCCTTGTCCTGCTGTTCACCCGGTTACAAGCGCTCGCACGCGCTCTCCAGGATTATCATCGTCATCAGCCATGATCGATCCGCAGCTGAATCAAGGCCTCGACCGCCACCACCTCTCGTCATCCCGTGCGTCGCGAGCCGATCTCGCGGCTCCGATCTGGGCTGTCGACATCCTCTTGGCAGGCGAGCGGCGTTCCTTGGCCGCCACTCCGTTATTATTCTTAATCCGTCGGGCTGCCATCGCCCGCCTGGCGACGTGTCCCGTACAAGCCCCCACTCACCGTTCTCTACGGAACGTGTCTCTAACCTGCCGCGTCGTCCTTAATCCCCGTGTCCTTCTTTCTGTCTCAACGTAATTTCAGGCGTGCAGCCTCCTCCGAGGCTGTTTGTTGCACCTTTCTAGGATTTGTTAAATTAGTTTTTTTTTCTTTTGTTAATGACCGCCGTGTTTTTTTTCTCAACCAATGTTCTTTATGCAGCGGGGAGTAACGGTGGAAACTATGCTGCTGCCGAGAGGTGATAAGCCATTGTATTCATTTGTAGGTCCATTAAAGCAGTCCTGGTTTAACCCAGCCTCGACCCAACGCTCTGAACAATGTCCATTTTGCTGTGCCCGGAACAGCATCACCACCACCGCCCTCTCCCAGTTCTCTTTCACTGCCCGAATGTTTTTGAAAAGATGCCAAGATTTAGGTGCGGGGGTAAGGGGGGGGTGCAGGGAGGGCATGAGAATGACATCATCTGCCGCTCAGCTGTCTGAACAGCACTCATGCGTGTATCATTTCACCACCATCATCATCTCTTTGAACGTTTTTTTTGTCGTCTCCCACAATTCTATCCCGCTTGTGCAATCGGTATAATTACAGGGTAAGAGGAATCCTTTATGAACTCTCGCAGAGTATTGCATCATCCCATAGTAGAGAACGGTCTGCGGAAGTGGATACAGTTGAACTGCTTCCAAGATCCCTTCAAATGATCTCTTGTCCACACGAGGTGGGGGAGGGGGGGACATCACTTTCCTACCCACTCTGGCACAGAGTGTCGTGTGACAATCAAACCGAAATATTTATCTTTTTTATTTCTCATAGCCGGAGATCGACTAAAATTTGAGCGCAAAACTAAATGTAATGTGATGGATGGGTTTGTGTAGTCACTCGTGATCGAGCTGAGACCATCAGCTTTCTCTACCATTGAGGAGCCGCTTTAATTACGGGCAGCTGCCACGGATTCAAGCCCCGCAATCTCACCGGAAAGAGGAGGCAAAATGCGTAATTCCAAAAAATACCGGCGGTTGCGGAGTAAAGAAAATGACAAATGAAGTTGTACTGGATGCTGCGATACAACAGACGCGAGCTTCTATGGAATATCGTCATCTTGCACGGACGGTGAGATGGATAAATAAATAAGTAAACGCGGCTCTCTGCTTCGCTTTGTTGCTCGTGAAAAATGTTGCGACCAGTCACCGGGTTTTTTTAATTCTTCTTCTTATTCTCTAACTTACTACGGAATTTACATTCTGCTCCGCGGACACCGTGTCCCACGCCGTAATTGCGCTACCGTGGGACTGACCACGCACATGCCTTTGTGTGTCGGTGTGTGTCGGTGTGTGTCAGTCCGCACAGTGTAGCGGTCAGCGCGCTGCACCACGAACCCGGCGACCCGAGTTAGATTCCTGGTCACGCCACTAGGGAGACAAAGGCGGACGGGTGCTGGTCACCCACCCCCTCGTGTGCCGTGCCGGCCTGCATAGGTGCTCGCTAACAGCACTTGCCCCAACAGTCTGTTAAGGCTACACGGGGGATCTTTGTCTTTGTGTGTCCGTACACGTCAAGTCTGCATTCCCACACAGCGAGCAGCAGCAGGCGTCGTTACCCTGTCGTGTTGTTAAGTGTCCTTGGTTCCCTCTGCTCAACATCGTGCCCCTAACACCCCCTTCTGTTTACACCCCCACCCCACCATCTGACTTGCCTCCCTATTGTGCCGTGTCCCGAGGTGCAATTGCATTGAGACGCCGTGCAAACACGGGCCGTACGGCAATGCTGCACGACCGCAGGGGAACGCAGCGATACGCCCACGATTCACCCAGGCTTGAGCCTCATAGACTTCGGTCCCCGTTGTGCCGAAGCACACGGTGGCGGCGGCGATGGCGCGCGTTGTCACGAGACATCTCAGACCGGCGGGTGGGGTCACGCGGGTCAACGTGGCAGCACGCTGGCACGGAGTTTCCACGGCTCTCGGCCATCGAGGCCGAAACCGCAATGCAAACAATCTTGATTTGAAGCTTTCGTAACTGCAGGAATCCATACTCTTCGGTTCTTTCGGCAAAGTCACGTAGGTAGAAATAAAATAAAACAAAACAAATTAACGACGTTTCGATCGCAACACACGCAATCCTCATCAGCATCTTCTTGCCGTGGTTGTCCCACCTGATGAGGAATTGCTTGTGTTGCGATCGAAACGTCGTGATTTATTTAATTTTATTTCTACCTACGTGACTTTACCGAGAAGAACCAAAGGGTACGCAATCCAAACAGTTTTGATTCGAGCGGCGCCCCCGCAAGCGTCCGCGCCGCGCGCCGTCCTTCCGTCCGTGTGTCGCGCACCGCGAGGTGCGGTCGGGCGTTTTAAGCCGCTTTTGGTTACACAACGCGACCGCGGGCACCGCCCCGGGCAGGGAAGCAGCACCACCGACTTGGGCCCCCCACCTTCCCCCCCGCACCGCCGGGAAAGAAAACAGAAACCCCGCTGATGGGCGCGCACCGGAGCACCGGAGCATCGCGCAAAGCTGGGCCGGCAAGCCCAATCCTCCCTGCGCACGGGGGTGAAACTTCCGTTCGCGATTTCGAACGCTCGATTTGCAACCTAAGGGGACGGAAACGTGAACGGATTAGCTCCGTCTCGTCCCGGGGACGCCCGTCTGTGGCGGGGCGCTCACGAGGGCTGTCGCAACGACGATGCAATATCGGGCGGCGTTTTTAGTGTCAAGTTGCGTTGCTTGTTCGAGACTCACCTTGTTGGAAACTGGCCAAATTGATCAAAGGAATGGGCAATATTGTACGATAAAAATAAACTGCGCGAAATGGACAAGACTTTTTGGCCAAGGTGATGATGATGTCACAGGCCATGTGCCTTGCCTCCCCCTGTGACGTCATCAACGCGTGACGCAATCTCGCGACACCCCACGTTCTCGCGCCGCCGTGTCACGGGTCAACCTTGTAACCAAATCTGTACGGCGCCTAATTTATTGACCCGGGTTCCATTTGCAATGGAGATAACGAGGAAATGACTCTGGCAAGTAAACCCACAATAACGAGCGTAGCTGTCGCAGCTTCGGCAATCACACAGGGTAACACATTCACGGTCGTACGTCGAAAATACGCGCTGATGCGTTGTGTGTGCAGTCTATAACCTTGCCGAGGAAGTAAAATCCCTGACGTGTACTCTGAAGTTATTTGCACAGAGATCCCCGAATGCCAGAGGCACTGTTTTAGATGTTGTCAGAGGGGTTTTTTTGTTGCTGTTGTAAACTCTAGATGATCATGCCTGTCATTCATCACACACACACACAGACAAAGATGTCCCGTGTAGCCTCGAACAGACTGCTGCGGCAAGGGCTGTTGGCAGGGACCTATTGAGGCCAGAACGGCACGCGATGGAGTGGGTGGTGTGCTCAGCTCCACGCCTTTCTGCCTTCATCTCCCTGGTGCTGATTTTGACATGGCACTGCAGGTAATCCATTTAAGGCTGAGTTGACCTAGAGAAGGCCCGGAACAGCATCTGATATTTGCGACTGATGTAGCCGGGAATGATACCAAAAGTTGCCAAGCTCTGACCCCACACTTGTACAAATAAGAGACAAAGAACCCCCATATAGCCTAGATATGGTATTGGGGCAAGTGCTGTTAGGAAGCACCTATGAAGGCTGGCACACACACGTACATATGCACACATGCAAACAGCAAACACAACAGCCGCCATTCGCCACTTGGTGTTACCAAGGCGCTCGTGCCAGACTGGGTGCTGTGAGGTCACGTGAAGTGTCAAAGGCTCGCGGGCAGGAGGTCACGGAATAGACCCAGGTGACACACACGGCAACTACAAAGACAAAGATCCCCCGTGTAGCCTTTTAACAGACTGTAGGGGCAAGTGCTGTTAGCGAGCACCTATAAAGGCCGACGCGGCACACGAGGGGGTGGGTGGCCAGCACCCACGCCCGAGCGCCTTTGTCTCCCCGGTGGCGCTGATTGTACACACCGAAACCAGTACTGAGTCGACGACAACCCAGCACAGAGACGCGCACAAACAGCAAGGAAAGCAGCAACGGTCTCACTGCCAACAACGCCACTCCATTCTCCGCTGAACAAACAGCCGCTCGTTTGCAGTAACAACTTGATGACTCTGCGTATGTGTTTTTCCATCAAAGGACAGACACTCACACACGCACACAAAGAGACAGATGCTGAATGCGCTTCGGGAACGGTGGCGAGAACGCAGGCAGCGCGATTTCCAGAACTTTCGCTCAGAGTGGGGCGGTGGGAAATGTGACCCCCCCCCCCATAGGGAATGGAGCACGCAAAGGCGAGGTGTGCGTGCGTGTGTGTGTTCGTGCGTGTGTGTGTTCGTGTGTGCGCGTGTGTACCCGTGTGTGCCCGTGTGTGTGTTCGTGCGTGTGTGTGTGCGCGTGTGTGCGTGTAATCGCCACGAGGGAGACAAAGGCGGCTCGGCGTGGTGCTGGCCACACACACCCACTTCACGTACCATAAGTGCTCGCTAACAGCACTTGTCCCAACAGTCTGTCCAGGCTATACGGGGGGTAGGGGGGTCTTTGTCTTTTGCGTCGAGTGGGGGAGTGGTGGCGCAGTGGTTAGCGCACTGGGTTACGAACACGGCCACCCGGCCAACAAACAGTGACGAAAGTCTGAACGGGTCCTGGGCCTCTCCTTGGTTTACTCAGCCTTCAATGAGTACCCGGTGCGGTGTGTAAACATCACCGCCGGGGAGACTTTGGCGGTCGGGCGTGTCGGTGGCCACCCACCTCCTCGTGTGCCGTGTCAGCCTGTGTAGGTTCTCACAAAGAGCACTTGCCCCTGCAGTCTGTTGAAGGCTATATGGGGGATCTCTGTCTATGTTATGCCCCGTGGGCTGTGGTGGTGTAGTCGTGGTTAGCGCATTGCACTTAGGGGTCATCCATTGAGTACGTACACATGGAGGAGGGAGGGGTGGTTAACCCAAATGCGTACGCCTGCGTATGGGGGGGGGGTCTACTGACAATGTAGCCTCGATAATAATTTGTCTACATTGGCCTTCAAATGAGCCACAGTTCAGTGTCTTCAGCTGTCAGACAACAAGAGAGGTGGGACTGTGGGAGATGTCTCACTTCGTGTGCCACCGTGCCCCCCTGACTGCAGCTGTCACGCAGCTCAGCAAACATAAGTGGCCAAGGTACGCGACTTAATTGTTTGCTTAAACAAGTTAATATTATTAATCTTTGATCGTTTCTGCGTGGATTAAATATCCACGGGGGAGAGTGGTGTAAAGAATCCGCGTGCCTATAGGGAGGGGGAGAGTGGTCAAGTTTTGACAAATTTCGCGGCCACAGCTAATTATTATTATAATCAAGCAGCGACCAATCCCCCCCTCCCCTAGGTCACCTCGGCCTTAAATGATTACATCGCGCGGCGTGTGTCAACATCGGCACTGGGGAGAGACAAAGGCGGCCTGAGTAGATGCTCGCTAAACAGCACTTTGGCCCAACAGTCTTGAAAGTGAAGCTGATTCTCCAAATTATAAGACGCACACACTCTGCAGAACAGGTTGGAGCGTGGTGGGGTGGGGGGAGCAGACCATACAAAATCCACACAATCACACACACACAGAGAGAGCAGCACCACGGCTCTCACAACACACACACGCTGCGGACAGAACACGCCGCACCGAGTCGGGAGTCGAACCCGGGTCCCCATTCATGGCGGTGAGTGTTGACGATTACCGCTGCCGGGAACGAAACGAAACGTTGCTCCTGATACGTGCCCAGGGGCGACGGGGCGGGTCTAGAGATTGTTCCCGGTTGGTTTTGCAGGCTGCACCGTGACCCGGCGAGGAACAACAGGGCGTCATTCATGCACGCACGCACGCACAAAGACAAAGATCCCCCGTGTAGCCTTGACAGACTGTAGGGGCAAGTGCTGTTCGTGAGCACCGATGAAGGCCGGCACGGCACGAGGGGGTGGGTGGCCAACACCACGCCCGGCCGCCTTTGTCTCCCCAGTGGCGATGTTTACACACCGCACCAGGTGCTCGTTTGAGGCTGAGTAGACCTAGGGGAGGCCCAGGACCGGTTCAGATAATCGTCATTGGGTGTTGGTGGCCGTGAGCGGGAATCGAACTCGGGTCGCCGGGTTTGTAGCGTAACGCGCTAACCGCTACACCACCGCTCCCCACGCACACACAAGCACACACACACACGCACACACAAGCACACACGCACACACAAGCACACACAAACACACGCACACACACGCGCACACACACAAGCACACGCACACACGCACGTACACACAAGCACACACAAGCACACACACGCACACACACGCGCGCGGGGCTCGCTCGCGTTACGCAACACAGAGAAAACAGAGCCGGTTAATGTTTAGCCGAAACGGCAGCACTTGTCACCTTGCTAGCGAGCTCGGCTCGTGATGATGATGATGATTATTCAGACTCGGGGGGACAGGGGGGCGGGTCTCAGAGACTTTATTTCAGCTGGAATGGCCCCGCTGAGCTGAAGCGGATCTTTTTACAAAGGCGACCACAGCCCAAGACCACCATTGGAGCTGTGGTGGTAGTTATAGGATATCGATTGCCAGTTACACAAGACAAACACGGAGATCCATAGTGTTACACAGAGATCCATAGAGTTGCACAGAGATCCATAGAGTTACACAGAGATCCATAGAGTTACACAGAGATCCATAGAGTTACATAGAGATCCATAGAGTTACACAGATATCCATAGAGTTACACAGAGATCCATAGAGTTACACAGAGATCCATAGAGTTACATAGAGATCCATAGAGTTACACAGATATCCATAGAGTCACACAGAGATCCATAGAGTTACACAGAGATCCATAGAGTCACACAGAGATCCATAGAGTCACACAGAGATCCATAGAGTTACACAGAGATCCATGGAGTTACACAGAGATCCATAGAGTTACACAGAGATCCATAGAGTTACACAGAGATCCATAGAGTTACATAGAGATCCATAGAGTTACACAGAGATCCATAGAGTTACACAGAGATCCATAGAGTTACATAGAGATCCATAGAATTACACAGAGATCCATATAGTTACACAGAGATCAATAGAGTTACACAGAGATCCATAGAGTTACACAGATCCATAGAGTTACACAGATATCCATAGAGTTACACAGAGATCCATAGAGTTACATAGAGATCCATAGAATTACACAGAGATCCATATAGTTACACAGAGATCAATAGAGTTACATAGAGATCCATAGAGTTACACAGAGATCCATAGTTGGCCAGATCGTTACACACAGAGATCCATAGAGTTACACAGAGATCCATAGAGTTACACAGATCGTGACACACAGAGATCCATAGAGTTACACAGAGATCCATAGAGTTACACAGATCGTGACACACAGAGATCAATAGAGTTACATAGAGATCCATAGAGTTACACAGAGATCCATAGAGTTACACAGATCGTGACACACAGAGATCCATAGAGTGACACGGAGATTAGAGTCGCAAGTAGACTCAGACTTTATTAGTTCAGCTGGTAATAATAATTATTTACATTTTTAAGGCGATTTTCATCCGTAGACCCCGCCAACGCACCACCGTGTATGGAAAGACAGCGCATAGACAGAACCTGCCAGAACTAGCTGCAGTTGACCCAACTGTGTCCTTGCCCACGTTCTCGCCCTCGCCCAATCTGTGGCGCCTTTACAATGCGGCGCGTTCGCTGCGAGTGGCGTCGTTTTTGTTGTCACGATTAAATCAACTTCTGGACTGATGATGCAGGTGGGTTGGTGAGTAAGAGTTAGGCGGAGGGGAGGTAGGTGAGTGAGCGAGAGATTAATTGAGTGAGAGTAGAGGGGGGGTATATGATAACAGCTAACACGTCTGTTCTGTATGAGTGTGTGTTGAACTTCTTTCGCACCGTACGTAGCCAACCGTGCTAATCGGAGGTGCGGGTGAACAGGGCCGCATCAAAAGGAAAACAAACCCAAAAAAAGAGCAATGTAGCTCGGTGGGCCTTACCTGGTGAAATAAAAAAAAGAGTTGATAGTCTTTAAATAGAATAAAGTTGGAATAATTTTTTAATGTTAAAGTTTAAAACAAAATAAAGTTGGAATAATTTTTTTATGTAAAATTTTAAACTAAATAAAGTTGGAATATTTTTTTTATGTTAAATTTAAAACAAAATAAAGTTGGAATAATTTTTTTATGTTAAATTTAAAACAAAATAAAGTTGGAATTATTTTTTTATGTTAAATTTAAAACAAAATAAATAGACAGAGATCCCCCATATAGCCTTCAAAGTCACCCGAGACAGTAGAAGCGTGACCAATGAACAGGGCCGCATCGAGGCACGGGGGCTTTAGGGAGCTGCAGCCCAGAGGCCTCCACCAGCTGGAGGGACTTCCAGAGATTAAAAGTTAAAAGTTATTTCATTTGTGGATGCTGAATTGTATTTGTTGTTCGCCTTGTACAAATACATTTTATTTCTCTTTAACTTTGTTTTCCTTTTGAAGATATTACTGGGGGCCTCACAGTGTCTGTGTAGCCCAGGGGCCTACACAATCTGAATCCGGCCCTGCGGGTGAAGGACAAGAGACGAATCACTGCGGACACCCTCGTCCTGCCGAGAACTTTGCCAGACAATGGCACCAAGAGGTTCCAACCGAACGCCCCCCCCCCCCCCCAAAAAAAAATCACCTCCCAGTCTGAAAAATCGTGAAAGCTCAAACCCGCGTCAATCGAAGGTTGTTCCTTTGCAGGGCCAACCGAGCAAGTCCGGTGAGCCGGACCAGAACTCCGCATTCACCAGCTCGACGTCGAGGACCTATCCAAAGCGAAGTGTTGAGGTCTTGTGAAAGAGAACTTTGCTTCGAGTGAACGAGAGTGAGTGGAGGGTGGGGTGGTGGGAAGGTTTTCTCCGCTCTTGCGTCGAGTGGCAGGAATTGTGGGGAGGGGAGGGGGGGGGGGCACGATTCATCAGGGTAGGAATTTAAAAGAAACGGGGGAACAGACAAAACCCTCAACAAGTGACCGTTATTGAACAAGTTGACAAATCGATTGAGATTCGCTATCCCTCTGGGCAAGGGAGACCCGAAGAAAGGTGACGGGGTGAAAGCGCAGCCCCTGCAATTGCTCGCCTCCACTTGGAGAGTATTTTTGGCCTACTCTTCCACGCTGGCTATATATCTACGAGGGAGTACCCACGCTTTACCCCACCGCACGTGAGGGTGGGTGGGGGCGGGGTTGAATGACCACCCCCGTCCTCAACAGAATCCATTTGCTTCACATAAAACCGAGACGATCAATACCACCCCTGCCGCCCGCGTGTAACCAACTCCAGTAATTGCTTCTCAATTGCTGCCATGTCAATGACATACATGACCGCCTCATGATAAACATTGCTGTACGTTGCGATGGTGTCTCTGTTGTGTTGAGGACTCCCATTGTTGTCGTTATTTATTATCCATCACGATCGCGTTTTCATATTTATGCTGATATAAAGCGTCGCTATTATCGTTGGGTCCTGGGAATGAATAGAATTATCGTCTCTTGCGGGGACAAAACTAGTCTATTTCCCCTGCTGAAATCCATTTCGTTGTCACGTTCCGTGAGGACTTTCTTTGTGAAGCCATTGCCCAATAACGATGATATTTTTTCTCATTAACATTGTCTACGGTAGTTTAAATGTAAATGCGTTTTACAGCCTGTTCCAACCGTTGCAGACCGTTCAAGAAACTTAAAAAAACTATCGATTTTTGTTATTTTTTACCAGGTAAGGCCCACTGAGCTATGTAGTTATTTTTCATAGGCGACCTGGCCACCACAAATGACAGCTCAACAAAGCGGCTCATCACGTGGAAATGTATCGCAGCCAAATACTCTGAACGCGTGATGTTGATTCTAAATGTGGAAGGAAAAACCGGAGGACCCCGAAAAAAATCCACGTGACCACCACGGGGGGAGAGAGCGAGAGAGAGACACGCAAACTCCAAATATACAACAGGCGTCAGAGTTGGCATCGAACCCACGACCTCCTGTAGACCAGGCGAGGGAGTCAACATCTCCTAGCCACTGTGATGATGATGAGAGAGACGCAGACTCCGAATATACAGCAGCAGAAGGCGTCGTCAGGGTCGGGATCGAACCCACGACCTCCTGTAGACCAGGCGAGGGAGTCAACATCTCGCCACCGTAGCGCCCTTTCTGATCGTCTCTTCACATTCATCATTGCGTGGAATTTCGAGACCGTGCCCCCGTGTGTGTTTTCGGGTTGTACCAATGTCCGACGTTTCGCGTCACGTACCGGGGGGCTTCTTCGGGAACTGAATTGTTCAATGCACTACTGCGCGGGGAACAAAGGTCGGATTTGTGAATATTAATCTCTACGCAATGTTTACGTAGAAAACAATCACAGACCGGGCACAAATGCCACACTGGGTGGTGGGGCCGGTTGGTTGGTCAGGGCAGATATGTGACGGTCGGATAAGTGACGTTGCACCATTCCGCTTTGAAACAAAACAAATAGCTGAGTCTGAACAAAAAAAAACCCAAAAAAATCCGTGCCGTGGCCTCAAAAAACTTTTCGGGGGGCGGGGGGGGGATCCCTTTCCCCCCTGGCCCCAACATTCATCATCACCGGCGAAAGCACGGGGGGTGGTGGGGGGGGGGCGAGATTCGGGCCTACGCCCAACGTCAACAGCCGTCCCCGAAGACGCGGGGACGACAGGGAGAGGTGCGGCGAGGGGGAGTAAGGAAGGAGAGAGAGAGGGGGGGGGAGTAAGGAAGGGGAGAGAGAGAGAGAGGGGGGGGAGTAAGGAAGGAGAGAGGGGGGGGGAGTAAGGAAGGGGAGAGAGAGAGAGAGGGGGGGGAGTAAGGAAGGAGAGAGAGAGGGGGGGGAGCGAGAAAACCCCCGCCAAAGGGAATCTGCCAAAAACAGGAAGCGATTTGCTGCTAACCGCGGGCGGGAGAGCGGCCCCGACATCGACGGCGGGAGGAGGCGAGACGCGCCGCCTCGTCCGCCCCGGTGAAGTCGGCCACTGCCGCTCTCCACCCGAGTCCGACTCCCGCTCACGCCCATCAATCAACACGAGTGACGACCGCATGAACGGATGCTGTCCCCACTACCACCCTCCCAGCCTCGAGGTCAACTCGGCCTTAAATTAGTAGCTGTCACCTGGTGCGGTGTGTGACACCGGGGAGACAAGGGCGGCCGGGCGCGGCGCTGGCCACCTTACCCCCCTTGTGTGCTGTGCCAACCTTCATAGGTGCTCGCTAACAGCGCTTGCCCCCAAAAGTCTGTTCGAGGCCATGCGTGTGACTGTGACGAGCATCGGTGGGGCAGCTGTCAGCTGGCGCACCGCTGCGCCACGAAGCCTCGGACCCCGGTGGTCGACGGCTAATATTGACCGCGGGTGATGTCTCGCTCACCGCTTCTCCCCTGGGTCGACTCAGCCCTAACTGAGCTGCCGTTGCCGGCGTTGGGGAGAGGGTTAAAGGGGGCCGACGGCGGCGTGCTGGACCACAAGGCTCGCTTCGTGTGACGGTGCCGAGCTTGATCGGGGCTCGCTCACAGCGCCGGCAGTCTGCACGACCAATGCGTGAACGATCTGAGTCTTACCCACATAAGGAAGCGGTGCGCCGCTGTAAAGGGGTAATGATACGAGGGGCAGGAACATGTCCCCTGGAACTGCCAATATAAATATTTTTTCAGACACTGAATGGAAAAACTCTTTAGCCGTGGCCACGATTCGCGCAGAGCTTAAACCGTCAGCATCACCGAGGGGCTGAACACAACCAAAGCCCCACCCCCGCCCCCCTTTCTAGCCTGCGCTCACAAGTGACGACATCACATGTATCCCTCCTCTAATTAAGACCGAAGCAGGAGGGTTTCTCCACAGCTCTGGCTATCGCCTGATGATGCTGGTTGTTGTTGTAATTACCGGCGAAACGTCACGGGACTCGAATCGCAAATGTTGTGGGTTTACTCTCCAGCACACAAGCGGTGTGCTGTGCTGGCAACGAATTGGCACGTTTTGTTCACGTGACAACCCTTGCTAATTGGCTGTGTCGGGTGGTGGCGGGTTTAACGACACATTTATTTTTACGCGATCTAACCCAAAATCCTCTATTGTGGATAATATTGGTCGTGAAAGATAAACTGAACACAACTGTTTGAGCATATTTCGCCAAAAGCTCAAGAGTTGTTTAATAACTTCTACGGAGACAAATAAAACACAATGTCTCCCTAAGTAATCACAATACTCTCAACGCACGTTTAGAAACGTGCGTTTAGAGTATTTGGCTGCTATAAATGTCCACGTGATGGGCCATTTCGTTGAGATTTCATTCGTGGGCAGCTCGCTTCTGAAAAAGAGCAATGTAGTTTGGTGCGCCTTACCTGGTGAAATAAAAAAAAAAGTTGATAGTCTTTAAATAGAATAAAGTTGGAATTATTTTGTTACGTTAAATTAAAAACAAAATAAAGTCACCCGAGACAGTAGAAGCGTGAACAATGGACACGTTCTGACTGCCGAGGGAGCTATAGGCTCTCGCTTCACCCTCGACTGCACATCGTGGGTGAAGCTGTAAGCGTGTGAACAGTGGTGGACCATTGGGGAGGGGGCCTAAGCAGTCAAACAAAAACATTGGGGGGGAGGCTCCCCTTTTGAAATGTCTCCACTCCTTGCGAGATGACAGAAGAGTGACAGAGCTGTGACGAGATGAGAGAGCTGTGGGCCAAGGATGCGGCTGTGAGGATAACGAGAGAAGGGACCCACCAGCAAAACGGAGATGAGAAAGATCAATTAGCGTCGTCGTTAATTGAATGGTTATGCTCGATAGGCTTCGAGTTTCAGGCGATATTTGGCGCATCCATATTATTATTTTTTCGTCTAATGAATCCGAGGCCGCTTGAGCTGTGTGGGGACCCTAAGCTTTAGCTTTATTTGCGTCTGTTGAGCACCACCACCACCAGCCACCACGTGAAGACAACTTTTACTTGCTGTTAGCGAGCACCTATGAAGGCCCGCACGGCACACAAGAGAGTGGGTGGCCAGCACCATACCCGGCCACCATTGTCTCCCAAGTGGCAATGTTTATACGTCACACCAGGTACCTATTTGAGGCTGAGTTGACCTAGCGAGCGTGCGCGCACAGCCTCGCCACTTTCCATCTCTCTTCCCCAAACAGCTGACCCCTCCCTCCCTGTCTCCGTGCTGGGACCGAGACAATCGTCTTCAAATGTAACCGACCCCGTTTAAAATCAACTACACTCCTCTTAAAAAATCTTTTTGAGGCCGTAAAACAGTTGGGGCTTTTATGTGTCCTGGTCTTAAGCAGCAGCAGCAGCAGCACCATCACCACTCCAAGTTTGTATTTTATTTTTCTGTATTGCCCGTGCATGTGTGTTTAGCCCGACTCTCCCAGCCCCTCCACCTCCTCCACCTCCTCCTCTTATACCCAACGCCTACTCGCTCCCCCTCCTCAAGCGAGCACTTCCACAACTCTTTACAAAACCGCGGGCTGCTGCTGCTGCTGCCGCAGTGAGGATTACGCCGGGCGTTTCAAGAGACCCGGCGTCTGGCCCAAAGCGACGGTCTCCGAGCAAAGATCCCTCGGGGATAGTGGGGGGCGGCGGGAGCGCGGGGGGGGGGGCACATTCTCGACCAGCTTTAAAGTCCGAGGCCGTCTGCCGTCGACGCTATGACAACAGCAGCTGCTCGCCGCAATGGACGCGCGTTCACGTTGCCAGCCCGTTCAAGTTGCCAGCACGCCCCACCCCCCCGGAATCATGGTCACCTGAACCTGATCATGGTCACCTGATCATGGTCACGTGCGATGTCCGGTGAGCGCAAAGCAGTCGGCTACCCCTCTGGAGGGGCGCGTTATCGCTCTCTCTCCATCGCCCTTCCTTTTAACGCGCCCCAGTAGATGGACAACGCGCCCAGTAGATGGACAACGCGCCCAGTAGATGGACAACACGCCCCAGTAGATGAACAACGCGCCCAGTAGATGGACAACGCGCCCCAGTAGATGGACAACACGCCCCAGTAGATGAACAACGCGCCCAGTAGATGGACAACGCGCCCCAGTAGATGGACAACACGCCCCAGTAGATGGACAACACGCCCCAGTAGATGGACAACACGCCCGAGTCGGCAGTCACCGGGGGAGACGGAGCGAGTAAAATCCGCTCGCTCGCACGGGGAAGCCGGACTGGGTTTGGGTCGCGCGAGAGACCTCGAGGGACGGCGACGACTTGGGAGAAGCCTTCATCCAGCAGCGGATAGAACACCGCTGCCTGCGTTGATACAGCAATCATCATCATCGTTGTTACTTGACGTCCACCCATCGATCGGTTCGACCACGCGTCGTTCCCAAGGCTCGTGTCTCCGCTGGCAACGCCGGGACGCCCCCTTGCATCATCGCTCGGCAGACTCACGAGAGAGAGAGATGCTCGCTCGGACTCGTCTGACCATTACATCATCTCCCCCCCCCCACGAACCCCACCACCACACACCCCCCACGAAAAAAAACCATCCCGTGCCATGGGAATGTTCTCATGTACGGGCGTGTGCGGCGACTGGGCTCAGCGTCAAGCGTTCTCCCACGTGGTGTCTCCCCGGCGCCACCAACCTTGAGGGCGCTTTTCTTTCGCACGGCCAGGGAAGACAGCACGCTGTTTGGCAATTTCGGTTCGAAGGGAGAATTCGCCCGTCACGACGCTTCCCCCCCCCCCCCCGCTGCGTCGTGACGGTCCCGCACTCTGGACCTGCCCGTTCCGGCAGTCGTCGCCCGGTTCGATTCGATCGTCCGGCGCGGCGGTTGATGGCAATCGAGCAGGGTTTTCTTAAACCCCCTCCCACCCGGCGGTATAGATGGGTGCACCGCAGTTACGTCGATCCGACGGGTCGTGTGCGGTGGGGTAAAGTGTGGGTACTGCCACTTCGTTTGAGACATCCGACGAGCACCGAGGAGTAGTCCCAAAAATCCCCTCTCTCGTGGAAGCCCTTCTGCCAGCGGTGGCACAGGTAGGTAGTTGCAGGGCTGCACCTTTAACCTTAGCCATCCATTGAGCTGGGAGAAGCTGGAGAAAAATCCATGTGACCGCAGGGAGAGAGACATGCCAATTTCAAATATACAGGCGTCGTCAGGGTCGGGATCGAACCCACGCCCTCCTGTATAGCAGGCGAGGTATGGAAGGGACTTAACGGATCACTCAAATCCTGGTTGAAGGTTGTTGGTTCAAGCCCATCACATTCTCTAGGGTCGATAAAACGAGTAATACTTTGTGAAAAAGGCAACAATGGTTGTGCTACGGAGAGACTCGCCTCCGCCATAGCTACGAGGCATTTCCACCATTGGCGCAGGGGCTGAAACACGGGAGAGGAGCATCGCTTTTATGCTCGTTGGAGCAGAAAATCACTTTCACCGGCAATCATACAATGTGGGGAATGGTCCAAAAACCGATTAAAATCGAGCCGACGTTTCCATAACCCAGGGCGTGCGATGGGGAGCACTGCAACCCGGGGTGGCTCCTCGCCGGAGCCGTGACCGTGCACAGGAGGTGCGTTGCGTGTTGAGACGTGGGCTCAATTTTATTCCCAACCCAACGTGCGCACACGGGCACAGAATCCGCAACATTTTGCGCTGAACGCTGCCGGCGTTTTTTTGGTTGTTAACAATCTCAGGTCGAGGCTCGTTTCAAATCTCTCCGGCACGTCGGTGGAAAACATTTCCACGCACACAACTCCATACGTCGGGTTTTTCACGCTCCGCTCAAACGACCACAGGTGTGGGTGGCACGGTGGGTACGGTGATCATTTTGTTATCCTGGGCTACGAGGCTGGCGGGAACATTTATTGGATTTTTACTTACATGATGTTATTCCAAATGCGTTATAGACTGATCCCCAGACAGCCTTGGTGGCTCAGCAGCAGAGCGAGCAGCTCAAAACACGGAAGGTCAAAAGTTCAAATCCTGGTTGGGGGTTAAAACAACTCATCATTCCTCTGGGGGGTCGATAAAATAGTTACCACTTTGCGTGGAAGTCTCTACGCTAGTCACCGGTGCTCAGTCCGCTTGAGAGCCCTCGGTTTAATGAGGGGCGGCGACCCAGATCCGAACCAAGGATCCCAGCGGGTGCCCTGAACCGCTGAGTCAACTTGCGTGACCTCTCGTTCACTGCTCATTAACAACAGGAGGACAATTGTCTCTGCTTTGCCACTCTCTTCACTGCGAACACGGCATAAAAGCCAGTGGACTCTCACCGGCAGGAACGGTGTTTGCTTTAAGAGGTCCCCGAAGGAGCAGCAGCTACAATGACGAAGCCCCAAGGCTCCCCCCCACCGCCCCCCGCCACATTAGCCCATGCATTATTTCCGCTGCTTCTGCAGTTCTCAGATGAGCCGCGAAATTGGTGAACGAGCAACGGGCCGCAGATCCATCGGCGTGCAATGAAAGCTGCCACCACCACCATCACCATCATCACCACCATCATCACCACCACCACCACCATCATCACCACCACCACCACCACCATCACAACCACCACCACCCACCATCATTACCACCATCACCACCACCACCATCACCACCACCATCACCACCACCACCATCACCACCACCATCACCACCACCACCATCACCACCACCATCACCACCACCATCTCGAGCTCGGTACGTCGAGCATTTACCCTACAGGAGCGGAGCCGGGCGGTTAGTTCCGTCATGATGACAACAGCCAGTAAGTGGCGGTGGCGTCGCCAGGGCAATTGTGCCAGGCTAGGTGCACCTTACACATCAAAGACAAAGATCCCTCCGTGTAGCCTTAACAGACTGTAGGGGCAAGTGCTGTTAGCGAGCATCTATGAAGTACGGCACGGCACACGAGGGGGTGGGTGGCCAGCACCTCGCGAGGCCGCCTTTGTCTCCCCAGTGGCGATGTTTACACACCGCACCAGGTACTCATTTGAGGCTGAGTCGACCTAGGGGAGGCCCAGGACCGGTTCAGATAATTGTCACCGGTGTTGGCCGTGAGTGGGAATCGAACCCGGGTCGCCAGGTTCGTAGCACAGCGCACTAACCGCTACACCACCGCTCCCCACCTACGAATGGCCTAGTGACACACACACGCACACACACACACACGCGCACACGCACACCCACGCACACACGCACACACGCACACACGGACGATGGGCGCACGCGCGGTGCATGCTTGATGAGAGGATCGTTGAAGTGGACTCGTGTTACAGATGAACTCTCCCTGAAGATCTCTAAGGTTTCGGTTACAGGAATTGGGAGTGGGTGTGCGGTTTAGCAATAGCCGTGAAAGTGAGTGCACGTGCGTACGAGGGCGAGTGCGCGTGTGTGGGGGAGCGGTGGCGTCGTGGTTAGCGCTACGAAACTGGCGACACGAGTTCGATTCCCGCTCACGTCCAACACCGGTGACGATTACACTGGTCAACACACTTTTTCTGGCATAAGGTATTCCAACGGTTTTAAGGTAATTTTGGGGTGCTGATTCCAAATCTGGCATCAGTTTTTGTCTATCACGTCAGGTTTTTGGGATATCAAATATTGCATTTTCAATAAAAACTGCAGAAGAAAAATATTAAATAAATGTGGATATCTACATTAAATGATATTATAAACACACTATCCTAAAAATACAGCACCATATTTTAACTCTAAAGCAGTCACTGACTCGCATCAACTTGCAATTATAAGTGACAGGGTTAATTTCGGGTAAAATCAATGAAAATGGGGTATGCCGATAGCATAAAAATGAGATGTGATAGAGCAAATCTGAGATCACATTTGGAATCAGCACCCTGAAATTAGTCTAAAACAGCTGCAAAAGTCCAGGCCAGAATTTTTTTTTCTATTATCTGAACCGGTCCTGGGCCTATCCTAGGTCGACTCAGCCTCAAACGAGTACCTGGTGCGGTGTGTAGTAGACATCGCCACTGGGGAGACAAAGGCGGCCAGGCGTTGTGCTGGCCACCCACCCCCTCGTGTACCGTTCCGGCCTTCATAGGTGCTCGCTAACAGCACTTGCCCCGACAGTCTATTAAGGCTATACGGGGGATCCTTATCTCTTTTTGTTGTGTATAGATATATAGATCTGTAGATATGCCGACCAATTTGTGGTTTTACCAACGTCGTTTTTTGGCGAACGCGCGCGCAGAGATCCCTGTGGAGTCTACGACGACTGCGGACAAACAAACAAAGCCACTCAGGCGCGTCCGTCGATAGCGCTCGGAGTGCGGGCGACCAAAAACGAGAAGTGTGCAAGACGCGGTGACTTGGCAAGGGAATCCGTTCAGGGCAAGCGGTGTTAGACTTTTTTTACTTTTAAACAATACTTTTAAACAACTTTTATTGCCGCCAGCAGCAAAAGCACTGGAGGCGATTTCAATATGAAATACACAAAGTCACCAGCAAACAAAAGAAAATAAACGTTACAAATCCACGCGCTGTGGCGCTGAAAGCACCGCGTACAATACAATAGAAAAGTCACGTGGTTGTGGTGGTCATCGCGCACGCCACGGTGACGAGCGAGCGCTTCAGAAGGTGAACACGAGGGTGCCGTCCACGCTGGTGCAGAGGGCCTTTCCGGCTCCCCAGCGGTGTTAGAGAGGCGGGGTTGTTGTTGGTGGTGGTGGTGTGGCCAGCACCACGCCCGGCCACCTTTGCCTCTCCGGCGATCGCGTCAGCGCACCGCACCACGACATAGGGAGGGGCCCGGATCGTTTTGGGATAAATCGCCGCTGATGTTGCCTCGTGGCTGGAATTTGAACTCGGGTCACCACCCGGTTCTGGAGCACAGCGCGGTAGGTAACCACCGCGCCGCTGCCAACACACAAAGACACAGAGCCCACCCATGTCGTCTCTCTCGTAGACTTGTTGTGGCAGGGCAGGGTACCAAAGACAAAGATGCCTCCGTGTAGCCTTCACAGACTGTAGGGGCAAGTGCTGTTAGCGAGCACCTATGAAGGCCGGCACGGCACAGGAGGGGGTCGGTAGCCAACACCTCGCCAGGCCGCCTTTGTCTCCCCAGTGGCGATGTTTACACATCGCACCGGTTCATAAAATCGTCACCGCTGTTGGCCGTGAGCGGGAATCGAACTTGGGTCGGCGGATTTTGTAGCGCAGTGCGATAACCACTACACTACTGCTCCCCGCCCCATAGACAAAGATCTCCCCTACAGCCTTAAAGGACTGTTATGGCAAGTGATGTTAGCGAGCAATTATGAAGGTTGGAACGGCACACAAGGTGGTGGGTGGCCATCACGACGCCCGGCCGCATTTGTCTCCCTCGTGGCGATGCTTACACACCGTACCAGATACTCATTTGAGGCTAAGTTGATCTAGGGGAGTCCCAGGACCGGTTAAGATAATTGTCACCGATGTTGGCCGTGAGCGGGAATCGAACTCGGGTCGCCGGGTTCTTAGCGCAGCCAGCTAACCGCTAGACTGCCGCTCCCAAAAATAAATCAAGACACACACGCCCGCATGAATACAACCTTGCACTGCCGTCCACCGAATCTCAAAATTCGCACGTCCAGACGCCGTCCATAAACTTTTGTTTAAAAAGTCGAACGTGCCCAGCCCGTGTCCGGACGAACGCAGCGCCCATTCCATCCAATCGCTCACGCGGTGCGTGCCACGCTCGTTCTTTTTATTTCATCGTTCCGCGATTTAAATTTTCATGAAGCCGTCACCCTCCCCCCCCCGACCCGCTCCGCCCCGTCCTCCTCGCGAGCGCTCGACACAAGCGGTCACCCCTCCCACGGTCCCACCCAGAGTAGCAGCACTCGCCACCGATGACTGCGCACACACACACAGACAAAGGTCCCCGTATAGCCTATAACAGACTGTTGCGGAAAGTGCTGTTAGCGAGCACCTATTAAGGCCAGAACGACACACGAGGGGGTGGGTGGCCAGCACCACGCCCGGCCGCCTTTGTCTCCTCAGAGGCGATGTTTACACACCGCACCAGGTACTCATTTCAGGCTGAGTCGATCTAGGGGAGGACCGGTTCAGATAATCGTCACTCATTTTGGCTGTGAGCGGGAATCGAACCCGAGTCGCCAGGTTCGTAGCACAGAGCGCTAACCGCACACACACGCAAATAACGCGTCGCATTAAATTTGGTTTTGCACTTCATTCGGCAAAATTCCAGCGGTGAGAATTTAAATATCGTCATGATGACGAAGCTGACTTGGAGCGAGTGGGGAAGGTGCCGCCCTTCACTGCTCGTCTTGGGAAGCGATCTTAGAGGCGGGCTCCATGATATCCACTTCCGTGGGCCGTTCGCGAGCCCGCAATGTTGCACTGCTTTGCGAGGAAATCGTGCGAGGGATACACTCCGTCTCACGAACTTGGTGCCGAGGTCTTGAGACGCAGGATCCACGGTGGCTCGGAGATGTTAACTACCTCGCCTGGTACACAGGAGGTCGTGAGTTCGATCTCGACCCTGACGCCTGCTGCTGTATATTTCTGATGAACATCGCCACGACTTTAGAGTCATCGGCCGCCATGAATGTCCACGTGATAAGCCACTTCGTTGAGCGATCATTTGCGGTGGCCAGGTCGCTTCTGACAAATAGCTGCATAGCCCTGCGTGAGCCTTACGTGGTCAAGTAAAAAGTAGCTTACAGTTTAAATAGTTTATAGTTTTAGATAGCGCAATGGGGATACAAGTTGGTAAAAAACGCAACAACAACAACAACAACAGCACAATAGTGACGTCATGTGAGATGGCTGCCTGCCAGGCTAGAGTCTGCAGAACAAGGTGGATTTTATTTTTATTCCACTGGGCAATGTCAACGACTCCAAAGTAAACGCCACACACCTGTGCAGCGACGCACGGGCACGGTCAATTACCTGTGCAGGTGGGTCGTGATAATTTGGAGCGGACCATCCGTCAAAGGAGGGGAGGGGAGGGGGGGCAGTAGGTGAGTGGTGGTGGTGGTGAATGGCGTTACGAAATGTGGTTGCTTTGTAAGCGGGTGAAAAGGACTCTGGTAACGTTACACTCTGGTGGGTTAGTGGGGTCACGGTTACGGGTTACGGTTTGAGTGACCGGAGCTAAATAAACCGTGTTCCGATTATTATTGTTATTATTATTTTTTATCGTCCAGTCTGGAGCTCCCGCTAATGGAGGCCCCTTCCACCAGCAGTGCCGTGATCGTGGAATTGCAGGGCTGCACCTTTATCCTCACGAGCCAGGCTCTCGGTGTCTGCCTCTGAGCTTCTCGTAATGGGGGCTCAATGTTATTTGGCAGTTAACTTGACAATCAGCAGGGAATCTGTATGCTGGCCAGGACCACAAACGCCGTTCCGTTCCAATGCTGCATGCACGTTGGGAGTGTGTCTCCCACCCTCCAACAGGCATTTCAGGGCTTATTATTCCAAGCCTGGCAACAGAATTGGTGTGGAAAGAGGTTAAGGGTCATCGTCGTCATCCTTGCTCAATCCACTGATGGATAAGGTTCTGGCCAAGCCGCCACTGTCACCGCCGCCATCCCTTAGCGCGCCCGCGACGCGGTGGGACACTGAACAACGCTGTGAGCGAGCGGATTGATGAACGACTCGTGTGTACCCACACTTTACCCCACCGTTCGAGTCGCCGTAGCTAAATGTGCCAATTTTAATTGAGGTGGAAGTACGCTGGGGGGGGGGGGGGGGCGGTGTAATTTTTAAGAACAAAATATGAAACGCATTATTCATTTTCTCTCACCGGTTATTAAAAGCACTCATGTATAAAATAAAAATCACGAGCGCTTGATTAAATCAATTGATTTGACATAACCGGATTACAATTTGCATGCAGTAATCTCTTTATGCGCCATGTGATGCTCATTAAAGAAACCTGTTTGGAAAGACAATATAGAAATATATGTTTCTGTTGAGAAAAATCTGGCCGGGCCAATCATTCATTGCCGTGTAACTCACGTTACCGGGAATCAAGCCCAAGATTTGTCTCTTGCGAGTCGGACATCCCTGCTCTAGAGAACACGTGGCAAGCGGGGGGTGAGATCATCGCCAATGGGGGTGGACATGGTTTGATTTCAATCTGGCGCCACGCGGAAGCCCGCGTCGTTTTTTTTCCAACGGCCCGATTAATCGCGTGCCGCTGGACGGGAGGTGATGTGGTCGATTAGCGAAGGCGGGAAACCCCCCTACAAAGCCACACCCAGCCTGATGACGTTGCCAATGATGGCAATGACGTCACCAATCCCCGCCCACCTCCGATCCAGGACACCTTCGGGAATAGAGGCAATACGGTTTCTCCCGACTACTTTCGTCTGTATATCCGATTCGTCGAGTAATCATCGATATCAGCATGGCAGAGTAATTGAAAGAGCAATTAGAGCAGAGTAACCGTTAATTGGAAGAGCCATCGATCACTCTACACGGGACAAAAGGAGAAGTGGCCGGTTATCAGCCGACACGTCCAGCCAAGCTGAACCCAGCCTGGCCGACACGTCCAGCCAAGCTGAACCCAGCCTGGCCGACACGTCCAGCCAAGCTGAACCCAGCCTGGCCAACACGTCCAGCCAAGCTGAACCCAGCCTGGCCGACACGGTCTGGTTAGTAAGCACGCAACAATACCCCGCCCCCCCCCCTCGTCCCCCCCTCTCCCGCGATGTGATGGATTGCCATAATTGGGGAACAGTTGAATGCAAAACAAATTTGTTGATTCCGCACCGTTTCCCATTCACACATTCGACTCGTGCGCCCCATTCGCCCAAGTGTGACATTTCGCATGCGATTTGCATGACTTGTAAATAAGCGAGGGCCCGAATAGGTCTTCCAAATCCCATTGGGGAACGCAAAGATCCCCCCAAAGCCTTAACAGACTCTCGGGGCAAGTGCTGTTAGCGAGCACCTATGAAGGCCGGCACGGCACGCGCAGGGGTGGGTGGCCAGCACCACGCCGGGTCGCATTTTAGGGGAGGCCCAGGACCCGTTCAGATATTCGTCACTGGTTTTGGTCGTGAACGGGAATCGAACTCGGGGGGCCGGGTTCGTAGCAGATTAACGCACACACACACACAGCTCAGTCGCTTATGTTACTGGAAGAGACCCGTGCAGTTGTAGAATTAACTGACTGCGTCAGCGCCACTGAACAATGATGCACACGGTGTTATTGCCAGATCGAAAATATTCCGCTTTCAGATGCACTTTTGTGGCCGTCTGGAACGCTCTTCCTTCCGATATTAGGAGGCCACTGGAGCCATGCACTTTTAAATTCACGTTAAAAAAAACTAATTTCTATCACACAGTTGTTTGTGTTTAGTTTCTTGACCTTTCCCCCGCACCTCCGATTAGCACGGTTGGCGACGTACAGTGCGAAAGAAGTTCAACACGCATACGAATGATTAGTGCGGCTCTGAAGCTTGCAGTGATGGATATCACTGTGGGCCCCTTCGAAGGGGTCGGCCTCACGTGGCCTAGGGGGGGGGGCGTGTAAAACGAGGTCGCGGGCGGGGTCAATCCTGCAGGCCGTGTATCCCTGACCCCCGGCCTACACCAGGCCCGCCTGTCTCAACTCAGCCTTCCTTCTTAGACGTCGCACCTTTGACCCCGCGACTTCTTCACCGACCGCTGTCCGACTGGGCACCGCTCAGGGCAAGGCAACGCAGGTTCAACCCTCGTCCAAGGAGCTGAGGTTACAGGTCACGGCAGCGCCCTGCCCACCCCGTCGCACGCCCATCGCTTTTAACGAATGGCACGTGTGGGCAGGCTTCATGTTGTCAAAGCGCATGTCTCCGCGCATGTTGAGCATGCGAACCGCAGCCTTCTCGGGCCGAGGCACTTGACCCCCCCCCCTCCCAAACCCCTGTCAGGATCGTAATTGAGGAAAAGGACGTCAAGGCGGTTTGAGTCCTGGCGGAATATTTCCACATCGAGAGGTCGACGCGTGGACGGGTGATGGATGGTCCGAGCAGCGGACGAATAAATGGAAACGCCGAGGCACAAACGAATAAACAACAACAACGACGCACATCTAATCTACAGGGGCCTAAAGTTGAAGCCGCTCAACGCTGAAAAAGAACAAGTTTGTCCGTGTTTTGATCTATTCTTAGTTTGTCCGTATTTCAAACTATTTATAGGGAGGCCTCGTTCGGCAATTCCTGCCACACCGTATTTACAAGTGCATTCCTGGTGTGCGCGCGTGCGAGCGTGTGTACACAGTGTAAAAAGGGAAATATTTTCACGGCATTCAAAACTCTTAAACAAAAATAATTGGGCTATGCTTGCGATGTCGGGCGACTCGCTTAAAAATAGTCGCCCCCTGCCCCCCTCCTCTGTCTGGCCACGGGGGCAAGGGGTTAAATCCACGTGAAATGGACACCACGCACAGACGGAGAAGAGAAAGGGGGGAAAAAACGTTCTTCACACGGCCAGCGCACACTCCCAACTTTTCTCAAAATCCGCTGCCGGGATTCCTGACCGGGCGCGAGAGGAAGGAACGTCGGCATCGTCTGGCCTGGAGACAGGATGAGTGGCAGCAGGCCCACACACAAAGGGGACAAGACAGCAAGCGGCCGGCAACAAACAGCACGGTTTTAACAAGTTGCAGCCGAGTCGAAGCGCTTCTCGAACTGGGCAAGGTCGTCGGACCGTTTGCACTTCCCTCCAAGTCGTCTCATTTCCCAAGCGGAGCGCTGCCAGGCGAAGGAGTACCCTGCCTACCGTTCTGGAGCAGCGTTGTCAGCTGTGAGGTACAGCAGCAACAACAGGAACAGTTCATGAGGATAACAAGGATATCTCACAAGACCGGAAGAGGGGAGATAACTACACGTGAACGTATTGTCTATTGTCATTATTATTACTACTGCTACGCAACTGACCGTAACCGGACACTTTTAACGTCCCCGCAAATTTCACCGATTTCCCAAGAAACCGGCTATAGCCCCCCCCTCCCCCCAACAAAGGGGGCCGTCCTGGGAAATCCGGGACAGGTGGCAACCCCGCTCAGGTGTCTGCATCGCTCGGCCGCTATTGCACGGAGTCGGTGGGTCTCTCACTTTCTTGAAGCGCCCCGCGCCAAATGTTTGTTTTTCTGCGTCAGCTCGAGTCTAAATTGGCCAATTACGTTGCCCTCCTCCCTCCCCCCCTCCCGAGCCAAAGTGCTTCGTGACGATCGGATTGCTTCCTGTTTTCAGTGACCCCTGGGTCTCAAAAAAAAAATTCGAGGTGGGAGAAAACAGAAAGAGAAGGGGGGGAAAAGAGACAAAAGGGACGAGCAACGCCTTTTCTGCGAAGCGCTCGGTCTTTGATGCCGCAGAGTGGAAAATAATGGTTAGCGCCCCCCCCCCCCTAGCCTCTCTACCCCGACCCCCACCATTCCCCGTCCCCCCAATCCCATTACCTGCCCCGTCGCTTTGTTTGGGTGGCGTCTCCAAACGCGAGCGGCACTCGGACGCCCAACGGCATTAGCAATGCCAAAACAAAGCCTCGTTAAGAGTTTGAAAGGGAAAAAAAGCGGCGATGGTGTGGGCCGTGTGATTGCGGTGTCTCCCTCCCTCCCCTCTCTCTCCTCGTGGCTGCGTGGAGTTTCCCTCCAGGTTTCCCCCCCTTGCCGCGTTGAGAATCAACATCACGCGTTCAGAGTATTAGGCTGCTGCAAATGTCCACGTGACGAAAAGCCCACTTCGTTGAACGGTCATTTGTGATGGCCAGGCCGCTTCTGAAAAAAAAGAGCTATACAGCTCAGTGGAGCCTTACCTGTTGAAATAAGAAATAATAATTTCATAGTTTAGTTTAAGAAGGGCCTCCCCCCCCCAAGCGCTAGAGTGAGCTCAAGAAAGCCCCCCCCCCTTCTTTCGGGCGTCTGGCCTACGCTTTCATACTGGTCAGACGTCTTGGGGAGGAGGAGGTGGTGTGTGTGGTCGGGAGGGGGTAGCCACGGTTGATCCCACCAGAATCGAACCCGCCCATCGACTCACTGCGGCGTTACCCAGTTTGTGTCTTGCTGCTGCTGCTGCTGGACGGACAAAAGGCGGAATAGCTATAAATCACAATCTCAAAACGTGCCGCTCGCGAAAGAAGCGACAAATTTGAAGCGATAAATAACGACGACGATAACGATCCCGGCAAACCGATCTGATGTTTGCAAAGAGACGGCGGGTGCACTGGAGATCAGCACGGAGGTGCAGGGCGTGAGAATCTAAGAAACTCGACGATTGTTTTGAGCTGCCGCGCGCTCCAGGGCATGGAATCAAACCGGCGCTCCTCCGAAATGCGAAGTTCCGGCGTGCCCCAACCGACACGCGGCGGCAGTGTCCCAGCGATGACAAACAACGACCGTGAAGTCACGAGGAATATTTAGAAGGCAGCTTTTAAGTGGCGCAGCTTTTAAGTGGCGCAGCTGCGGGCCGACGAGTGCGTGGCCGCGCGAGAGAGATAAGATCGCGGCACTGAGCCCCGGTCCCATCACGCGATCGCCTGATCGATGAGAGCGGGCAGCAGCTAATTGATCCGGTAACGGGAGAAGCCCTCTCTGCCAGGGGTAACCGTGGGCACAAAGGCTCGTTAGCGTCTCAAAACAACCCTCTCAGTCGAGCGGAGCGGGCGGCAGAGAACCACACCGCGTCACGCTTCCCCACCCCACCCCCTCTCCACCGTCGCAAATGCGCGAGACATTTTTTTATTTTAAGCGAATAAAATAATGCTTTCCCGCCCCCCCCCCCCTGAAAAATAAACTCAACATTTTCAACAAAAAACCACCCAAGGGCTTATAGGCGTCGGCAACAGCTGGCAGGCAGGCCGACCTCTTCAGGGTGTTGCATCGGCCGTTTCTGGCCAAAGCATCGGAAATTTTCCATCGCCCGCAGCTCCGCGTGGGCGTCTTGATGAGCGGCCACGGATTTTGTTGGGACGCTGCTCTGCCACAGCGGCGGTGTCGTGGCCGGCGCGCTGCACTCGCAATCCGAAGTGCGCCGGTTCGATTCCACCTCCCGGCGTGCACAGCGGTTGAAGCAACCGTGCAAGTTTTCTTGAATCGAGATGTTAACCACCTCGCTTGGTATCCAGGAGGTCGCGGGTTCGGGCCCGACCCTGACGCCTGCTGCTGTATATTTGGAGTTTGCGTGTCTCTCTCCCTGTGGTCTCGTGGATTTTTCTGCAGGTCTTCCAGCTTTTTCCTCTCCACATTTAGAATCAATGTCACGCGCAGCGTTACAATCGCTACATCTCAGAATGTTTTTCCAGAATATTTATAAATCCTGGAGGAATCCGATGAGCTATGAAGCTATTTTTCACAGATGTCCTGTAGTTTTCACAGATGTCCGGTCGTGCCCTGCTGGCAGTAGGCCGTGCACTAGAAACATCTCTAAAGAGCCCCTCTCTGGAAGGGTTTTTTTCCCGTCTCTTCCTCACTGGCCAGGCGTCTTGGAAGAGGAGGCGATACCCACACTTCACCCCACCAGCACACGTGACGCTGCCAACGGACTGACCGCTGAGTACCCATTTGCACTGCCGGGTGGACTAAGAGGCGGCAGGAGGATTTTAGGATCTTGACGCGCCGGGAGATTGAATCGAACCGGCGTGATCTCTGGATTGCAAGTCCGGTGCGGTGTTAACCTCACCGTTGCACGATGGCAGCATCCCAGCAGAAGTGTTTTCATAACAACGGTATCCAAATTAATGGCTCATCCTTGACGTTTCTGGGAAGCAAACGATCCATGCACCATGGAGCCCTGAGCCGGGCTGCAAGCATTCGCGACGATGTCAACGATGCTAACGGGAGCGATGATGGCGAACGGAAATTTCGGTGTCGTACATTCAATGATCATAATTATATTCGCTTACAGACCTTTGTCAATGCAGCCTTCCCTCTACACCGTGACGTATATTGGGAGTTGCCGGACCACGCTTCGCCTTGCTGGTGCAGTTTGGGTTGATGAAGGAGAACACAGGGCACAGAGCCGGGCCGAGTAGCACTCGCTGCTGATGTTAGCCGTGGCCGGGGATCAAACTCGGGTCGCTGGATTCGTAGCACGGGACACTGGCCGAATCGCCGCCCCACAACCAGATATTTTGATATAATCATCCATTGCGAACTAAATCAAATATACAAAGAGAAGAAAAACGACATTACACATTTTCTATGAAATGATAATACAACATATACATTGCGATTTGCGTAACAATTTGGGTAATTGGTGACGTGATCGCGAAACCTATCGCTCGCTCGCACTCGCAAATTGCATCGCAAATTGTATTCTACTAAAGACTCCACCGCCATCATCATCGTCATTTGCCACGAGGATTACGAGGAAGCCGCGCGAGCCAAATCTCACAATCCCACCCACGTGGCCACAAACATTTGCCAGCTCAGCGGAGGAGTGCGGGGGAGCTGCCCGGAACAGACGGCGAGAACAGGAGGGAGACGCGGGGAGAAGGGGAGGAGGGAGAGGGCAGAGAAAGAAGGAGTGGGAAGGCGAGTCATTCAGGAGGGAGTTGACGGGAAGGAAACAGGAAGAGGTGACAAGGGAGGGTAGGAGGGAGGGAGGGAGTCGATGGAAGATGGAAGGGAAGAGGTGCTGAGGGAGGGAGGTGCGAGGTGGCACTGCTGCTGCTTCCCCAGGGGGGCATCCGCAAGCGTGGCAACCGGGAGCCGTTAATTGGGGCGCGCTCTCGCCTCGGACCCAACACCTCGGGCACTGGGGGGGCGGGGGGCGGGGTGGTGGATCGCTCGCGGAAGGAGGTGCTGAATTAAAGTGGCGTGACGCTGGCCGTGGGTCAGTCCGTGGGGCCACTGGGGCGGTCAGGAACATCGGACGAAATATCGCGAATGGGAGGACACGACGGGAGGGGGCTAGCGACGTGTCGGTGGGCGGGGTGGAAGGGTGAGAGTCGCGCGAGAACCAGTGGTGAGGTCCGAGTCCAAATGGAACAAATGAAGGGGATGTTGTTGAGAGAGAGAGGTGCGCACACACACCGACCAGTAAAATACCCGCCACCTTCCATCGTCAGCGTTGCCCGACCAGAGCAAGAAATACACAGAGCAGCGGTAGCAGCAGCCGGCAGCTCCATCTCCTCTCGGATGGGGGGGGGGCCAGTGGAGTTGTGTGTGGGGGGCCCACGATGAGCAACGGCGTTACACACACCGCTCAAGTGAGTTTGGGTGGGGGGGGGGCAAAGTCACATTTGTTTGGTGCAGCCCCCCCCCACTGTCCCTCCACGACCCCCCCTGCCCCCCCCTGCCCCCCCTGCCCCCCCCCCGCCCCCCCCCCCTGCCCCCCCCTGCCCACCCCTGCTCCCCCCCCCCCGCCCCCTGCCCTGTAGTTGCAGCAGGCTGACTTGTCAAATTGATCAGCCGGGCTTAATATCTAATTATTGTTGTTATTTTATACGGCAGTGTCAATAAAGCAGAGCATGACTCACTTTGTGGCATGTGCCGAAACATTTGCAATCGATGTTTTTTTTTTCAATCTCACGCCATCGGGAAAGCGACGAGCGAGAGTGCGAATACCGCCCGGTGCCCCATTTTCAAAACATTTCGGTCACACCTCGTGCATGTGTGTGTGTGCGTGTGTGCGTGTGAGTGTGTGCGTGCGTGTGTGTGTGCGTGTATGCGTGTGTGTGTGTGTGCGTGCGCGTGTGTGCGTGTCTGTGCGTGTCTGTGCGTGCGTGCGTGCGTGCGTGTGTGCGTGTGTGTGCGTGTGTGTGTGCGTGCGTGTGTGAGCGTGCGTGTGTGTGTGTGTGTGCGTGTGTGTGCGTGTGTGTGTGCGTGTGTATGCGTGTGTGTGCGTGTGTGTGCGTGTGTGTGTGCGCGTGCGCGTGTGTGCGTGCGTGTGTGTGTGCGTGTGTGCGTGTGTGTGTGCGTGCGTGCGTGCGTGTGTGCGTGTGTGCGTGTGTGTGCGTGTGTGTGTGCGTGCGTGTGTGAGCGTGCGTGTGTGTGTGTGTGTGCGTGTGTGTGCGTGTGTGTGTGCGTATGCGTGTGTGTGCGTGTGTGTGCGTGTGTGTGTGCGCGTGCGCGTGTGTGCGTGCGTGTGTGTGTGCGTGTGTGCGTGCGTGTGTGTGTGCGTGTGTGTGTGTGCGTGTGTGTGCGTGTGCGTGTGTGCGTGTGTGCATGTGCGTGCATGTGTGTGCGTGCGTGTGTGCGCGTGTGTGCGTGTGTGCATGTGCGTGCATGTGCGTGCATGTGTGCGTGTGTGTGCGCATATGTACGTGTGTGTGCGTGTGTGCGTGCGTGCGAGCGTGCGCCGGAGAATACATCCACTGCGGAGATGGAGCGGTGAAATCGGCGCCTGCGCAGGTGCCCTGTGCACGTGTGATGGGACCCTGAGATATGGCGGAGAGCTTGGTGAGACCTTCATCCAGTAGTGGATTAATCGCGGGCCATGACGATGGCGTGTGTACAGCGCGTGGAGGTGCGCGCGGCACAACTCAACGTAATCTAACGGTGAAAAAAGGAAATTAAAACCCCATCGGGGACTTCAGAAAAACGTTGAATGAATGAACAAGACAGATCACTCCGTGACATCAAGGGCAGCCGTGCAACACAGACGCCTTGTGTTGAGTCAGAACATTTAATCGCTGCCAATTTCATTACAGTTACTAAACCACTGAAGATCACAGAATGCGTATAATAATAACAGTGACAAACACTGCAAATATAATCAGGTCCCCGTAATTTCCCCGAGAGATACAATGACCGAGCTGTGGGCTCATGGGAATCAGTTGGTGCAGTGGGTGGTGCAGTGGTTTGTGCAGTGGGTGGTGCTGTGGGTGGTGCTGTTGGTGGTGCTGTGGGTGGTGCTGTGGGTGGTGCAGTGGTTTGTGCACCACGTAAATGAACCTCGTGACCCCAGTTCAATTCCCAGCCATGGCCGCTGACATCACGGGGGAGTGATACGCGAGCCCATCCTGGGCAATCCGCGCTCCCGTTCACCGACCTGCATTGCCCAGAGTGGTGAAGTATGGTCATGACCAACTCGGCATTTGCGTGACCATCACCGGGCAGTGTACAGAATTGACGAAAGTGGTACGATTCGTCGCTTGTTATTCCCGCGTAAACATTAACCGGAGACAACAACTTCATTGCAACATTAAGTCGAGTAATTTTCATTTGCCACGTTCATCTAAGGCAATATAACTAGCTAAACTTAACTTTCTATTTCACCAGATTAGACCCACTGGGCTACGTAGCTCCTTTCAGAAGCGACCTGGCCACAAATGATAGCTCAACAAAGTGGCTAATCACGTGGAAATTTATAGCAGCCAAATCGTCTAAACCCGTGATGTTGATTCTAAATGTGGAGGGAAAAACCGGGGGCCCCGGAGAGAAATCCACGTAGCTACGGGGAGAACACGCAAACTACAAATCTACAGCAGCAGGCGTCAGGGTCGGGATCGAACCCACGACCTCCTGCATACCAGGCGAGGTAGTTAACATCTCTTGTTCATGATCACAGGCGCGGAGAATGGGTTCCATCACGACGGTTATTTATCGCGCTTCCTTTACAAGAACCGCCGCTGCTTAACGGAGAGCATCTTTACAAGGTTCACCCACCAAGCGGAACGCCGCTTGTTTACAAGCTTGTTTACAAGCTTGTTTACAAGCAGGGCGCCGGATTGTTTTAGTTTTTTTTTTACTAATTGAGCATCTCTCTTCAAAGGACGAAACCCCCGACGCGGTTTCACTGAACGGCTTTCGGAGCGCGCCGGCTTCACTCCGGCGCCCGCGGTGACCACCCTGTTTCACCGCTAGTGCTGCCCCCCCGGTGAACACGCAACGTTTCTGGCCAACGTTGGCCTGACGTTGGCAAGAGATGTTAACTACCTCGCCTGGTATGCGGGCGAGCTAGTTAGCATCCCGCCACCGAGGCATTCAAACGCTACCGCTGAGAAAGTTCAGTGGACCTGGGCAGGGCTTGTCGCGAGAAAGGGTGATGGCTGGTGGTCAAGAATAATAACGGAGTGGCAGCCCAGGAGAGCGCGTCGACTGAGGAGATGGAGCGATGAAATATTATTGTGAGCCGGTGCTGGGTGGATTTTATGCATCGCAGGATCGTGCGCTGACAGGCCCCGCAGCTTAAACGGAGTGCTCCTGCCCAGACCAGCTGGCCAACATAACGGCATTGAATCTTGACTTAAAGCTTTCGTGACTGCAAGAATTCATCTTTTTTGGGTCTTTCGGTAAAGTCACGTAGATAGGTTCAAAGAAAATAACAAAAAACGACGACGTTTCGATCGCAACACAAGCGGTCATCATCAAGGAACATGTTGCGATCGAAACGTCGTAGTTTTTTTTTTATTTTCTTTGAACCTATCTATGCGACTTTACCGAAAGACCCAAAGAGTATCAGCAATGATTTCAGAATGTGCCTGACTGTGCTGATGATTACGCATGAGGTAGAAACCAGTCCAGAGTTGGCCTGCTTACGCACAGGCTGTAATAATAAACATTTGTCCGAAAGGCCCCGTAGTCAGATGCCTTAGGAAAACAAAACCTTCTCGTGCTGAGACACCCAGACTTTATATATTTTTTGTCTCTTTATTACGCGTGGAAAATAATATTGAGACTCGGAGAGGATTTTATGGGTAAATAAAGCATGACTTTGTTTTTCCAAATTGCGGGATTTTGGTTATGAATCCAGGTATTCTAGACCGCAATTTTGGCCAAGAAAGGTAGACTAATTCATAACATCTATTTGTACAATGATCCGTAGAATCCACTCTCAGGAATGAACCAACTGGCGGTATAGCCTCCTGCTGTAGTCGTGGTTTGTGCGTTTGCTGGCCATTATACACGAACCAAACTATTTTTGTTTGTATTTTACCAGACAAGGCCCATATAGCCAGGGCTTTATATTCCACCGCACGTGACTTCGTCGTAGCCACGACGCCGGTGAGAGGGTTGCTGGACGCGATGTGTGCTGGGCGTGAGAAATATTTCCGAGGCCGTCGACCCGCACCGAACCTGCTGAAATTAAAGCCTCACTTGACGAGTATCATTGTACGAACCTTTCCCTCCGTGTACGTAGCAGTCATCGTATTTGGTGTACGCGACTGAGAGGGCGTTCGGTGCTGCTGCTGCTGCTGCTGCTGCCGCTGCTAAAGCAAGAAAAGCCGAGGGGACACGGGGGGCCGTGGCACGCGTCGTGGGAGACGAGGGGACACCACAAACCACCGGGTGGAGACCCAGAGGAGCAAAGGGCGAGAGGGCGGAGGGGACGATAGCAGCGGTGAGATGACATCGCAGAGTTTGGATGCCACGACCGGACGGGAGCAACGTAGGGAAAAGGGAGAGAATGGGGGGAGGCCGTTGCCTCAGCAGTTGGACGTTCCAGGCTTACGACATTTGGAAGCCACTCTTAGGAAGCCACTGGAGCTAAGCACTTTTAAATCTCGATTGAAAACGAATTTCTTTAGAACTGCCTTTTGTGTCCAGCTTGTTGTCCTTCCCCCCCCCCCCCCCACCACCGATTAGCGCGGTTGGCCACGTACGGTGCGCGAAAGGAGTTCAACACGCAAGCGTACGTACGACAACTTCGAATTCGGATCTAAATATAAAATGCAGTGGTGCGCTATGGTCTGGGCATGTTCCAATTAGTCCCGAGGGTGACTCCACGAGGAAGCGGAGCGTAGAGCAGGTGGCCACTCTCTGCAGGACCGACCCACGCCTTCGCTCGTTATCGTCAAGTGCCAGGGCACGGCAACAGATGGCATCCAACTGCAAAAATGTCAAAATTGCCAGCTTAGCCGGCAGAACGCCGCTCGAAAATTCCCCCGCGGCCCCACGTGGCACGAGGGGGAAGGGCTCCCTGCCGTAGGGCGTGGGGCAGGGGGCAGGGGGTGCAGGAGCCAGGTTCATCCGCTCTGTGGAGAGTTCCCGACTCCGAGGACTGCGCGACACCGCTGCCACCTGAAGCCGCCGGGCGGGAAGGTGGTGACGGTGGCGAGGGTGGCAATCGGCAAGGTCGTGCCGCCCGCCAACCCCGACCCCGCGTGACCCCGCGTGACCCCGCGTGACCCCGCGTTACCCCGCGTGCACGTCCCCACTCTCGGACGGGGCCGCCGTCAGGGACTCGAAACGACGCGTTGGGTCAAATCGATTTGTGTGCTCGGGATGTATGCGCGCTGAGTCGAGTATAAGGGGACAGAGCGAGAGTCTGTGTGTGTGTGTGTCTGTGTGTGTGTCTGTGTGTGTGGGGAGAGCGGTAGTGTAGCAGCAGTTAGTGCGCTGCGCTACGACCTTGGCAATTCGGGTTCGATTCTCACTCACGGCCGACACCGGTGACGATTATCTGAACCAGTCCTGGGTCTCCCCCAGGTCAACTCAGCCTCAAATGAGTACCTGATGAGATGTGTAAACATCGTCACTGGGAGAGACATAGGCGGCCTGGCGTGGTGCTGGCCCTTCGTGTGCCGTGCCGGCCTTCATATGTGCTCGCGAACAGCACTTGCCCCAACAGTATGTTGAGGCTATACGGGGGATCTTTGTCTTTGTGTGCGTGCGCACGGGGCTCTCCGACTCGAGCCAATCTGCATCGGCCCCGAGTCACCACCTTCTGTCGCCGCCTCTCCGGAAGCGCTCGGCGGTGAAACTTGACGTCTGCCGTCGCCGGGGACGCGACGGCGAAAGGCGGAACGCGATGCGACAGGCGCGTGATGGGCACGTCCCCCTAGCGATGCGAACCACCGTGGTGGGCATGCACACGGACAGACTTTTTGTTTTGAAACGCGCTCGCACGGACAATCGGCGCGTGGCTTACGTTCGCGTTGCGACAGCACGCCGGGTCCTCCTTTGCAGAAACGACGCGCTCTCGGGGGGGATACGTTTTGTCGGCTAAAGGTGCCGCGCGCAAGAACCGTGCGAGGCCTTTCTGCGTCGTCTCGCCGTGAACCTGCGGGGCTTTTCGTGAACCTGGCACGAGCGCCAGAGTAGATTGAACGAGAAGAAGAGGAACACGTAGAACAAGACGAAGGCGAAAGTGCTGCAGAGTGCCCGACGCTTGTTTTGTTCTCAACGAGTGAAGCAGATGGAGGGGGGGGGGGGTGTGGGAGCGATGTTCCGTGTGACACCGACGACCCCGGCTGCTGAGCGATACCATTAGCGCAAGAAGGCGACGTCGCCGCCCCTCCGTCCGCTGACCCAACGTCACCGGCAGCCGCGGCGAGATTCGTTTCCACGGACGGCAACGCAGGAGCGGCGGCGTCGCCCGAGTGCCGTGACTCGCTGCTGCTGCGTGCATTACGGGGAGCGGTGGCGCAGCGGTTAGCGCGCCGAGCTACGAACCCGGCGACCCGAGTCCCATTCGGTGGTTCAATACCGCCTTGGCGAGATGTTAACTACCTTGCCTAGTATACAGGAGGTCGTGGATTCGATCCCGACCCTGACACCTGCTGTATATTTGGAGTCTGCGTCTCTCTCTCTCTCTCCGTGATCACGTGGATTCTTCTCCAGGTCCTCCGGTTTTTCCCTCCACACCTTTTTTCCCCTGCACGTTTAGAAACATGTGCCTAGAGTATTTGGCTACTACAGATCTCCACGTGATTAGCAAACTTCGTCGAGCGATCATTTGTGGCCAAGTCGCTCCTGAAAAATAGCAACACAGCTCAGTGGGCCTTCGCTGGTAAAATAAAAAATTGTTCAGCTTACATTAAGATTCCCGCTCGCGACCAATATCGGTGGCGAATATCTGTGAACCGGTTCTGCAACCTAACCCCAGGTTGACTCAACCTTACATGATCAGTACTATGGGTGCGGTGTGTCAAACATCAGCACACATCAGCGCCGGGGAGACAAAGGTGGTCGGAAGTGGTGCTGGCCACCCAGCCCCCTCGAGTCCTCGAGTCCCCTGCCGCTGTTCATAGGTGCCGCCCGCTAACAGCACTTGCCCCAGCAGTCTGTTCAAGGCTATACGGGGGATACGCATGTGTGGCCCCGTTTTTTTGTCATTCGAGGTCGCTTGAGGTCCTTGGGGGTTATTTGTCCGTGCGTCACCGCAGCAGAGTAAGGAGCGAGGGTGTGCATTTTGTGCACGGTTATCTGAAAGTATTGCTCCACACGTGTTGGGGCGCGATGGGGGATATTGCTGCTGGATACAATCTGTCCAGCACAGCGGTGGAGTGGACAGGGGGGGGACAGGGAACAGATCACCAAGAAGACAGCGCAGGAGGAGGAACGCGCCAAGACGGCGTGGGGACAATCTGGGAGAGAGCCGCACGTGACGGCGTTTGGGCGAGGGGGAGCGATGGACATTGAAAATCAAACACCGAGGAGTCCCAGGAAATATCCACATGAAAGCGGAGTGAAAATCAACAACAACCGCACACCCACCCCAACCGCACATCCACTCCAACCGCAACACCCACCCCGACCGTAATAAGCAGCCTACCACGGAGTGTGTTTACGCGTTCTCATGCATTCATTAGGCGGCTAGAGTGGAGCGGGCCCGTGTGTGGATCTTTGCAGATGTTCGCGTGCGGCAAGCCTCTTTTCCCTCTGGAGATTTCACAAATTACGGCTGCAGCGTTCTCTCTCTCTCTCTCTGCCCAGGCTTGCTGTGCAGAGAGACGCGTCGATTACATCTCCGTTCGGTATTAACTCGAGGGCACAACCACCAACTCTTGCGGCTTCCGCAAGACGATGTTTTCATTCCTAACGAGCCGACGACTTACAGCGCCGACGGAAATGTTTTTCGCAGCGTTAGCGGTCAGCCACCGCTGCGCTTTGCGATCCGCAGGTCGCCACCGGCACCATTTGATCCGAGCGGCGGTTGCCGACGTTTGTGGTTCGAGCCCAGCGGCCGCCCTGGTTAATGCTGCGGAGGTGTGTTCACTGAGAAATATGCAATCGTCAAACGAGTGCCGGTTAAACTTCGGACAGCCGTCATATATAATAACAACAATGACAAGCCCCGTGGGGGACGTCAGAAATCGGTGTCAGAATCGACACGCGCCCAAAACCTGAATGCGTAACGCGCGAGAGGGAAGACGGCCCGATGTCTACAAGCTGCCCGTGGAGCTCGGAGCGAATCGCCGGGCCCCGGTGAACGCGGAACGATGGGGCAAGCGTCGCTGGGCCAACGGCTCCAAAGCACGTCCACAAGGGGCGGCATCGCCGTCACTCGCTCTGACTCACTCGCCCTGACTCGCTCGCCCTGACTCACTCGCCCAGACTCGCTCGCTCTGACTCGCTCGCTCTAACTCACTCGCTCTATCTCACTCGCCCTGACTCACTGGCCCTGACTCACTCGCCCTGACTCACTCGCTCTAACTCACTCGCTCTATCTCACTCGCCCTGACTCACTCGCCCTGACTCACTCGCCCTGACTCACTCGCTCTGACTCACTCGCTCTGACTAACTCGCTCTGACTCACTCGCTCTGACCCACTCGCCCTGACTCATTCGCTCTATCTCACTCGCTCTGACTCACTCGCTCTGACCCACTCGCCCTGACTCACTCGCTCTGACCCACTCGCCCTGACTCACTCGCTCTGACTCACTCGCTCTGACCCACTCGCCCTGACTCACTCGCTCTGACTCGCTCGCTCTGACTCGCTCGCTCTGACTCGCTCGCTCTGACTCACTCGCTCTGACCCACTTGCCCTGACTCACTCGCTCTGACCCACTCGCCCTGACTCACTCTCTCTGACCCACTCGCCCTGACTCACTCGCTCTGACTCACTCGCTCTATCTCACTCGCTCTGACTCGCTCTGACTCACTCGCTCTGACTCACTCGCCCTGACTCACTCGCCCTGACTCACTCGCTCTGACTCACTCGCTCTGACTCACTCGCTCTAACTCACTCGCTCTGACCCACTCGCTCTATCTCACTCGCCCTGACCCACTCGCCCTGACTCACTCGCTCTGACTCGCTCGCTCTGACTCACTCGCTCTGACTCACTCGCTCTATCTCACTCGCTCTGACTCACTCGCTCTGACTCACTCGCTCTAACTCACTCGCTCTGACCCACTCGCTCTATCTCACTCGCCCTGACTCACTCGCTCTGGCTCACTCGCTCCGGCTCACTCGCTCCGGCCCACTCGCTCCGACCCACTCACTCCGACTCACTCGCTCTGACCCACTCGCTCCGACTCACTCGCTCCGACTCACTCGCTCCGACCCACTCGCTCCGACTCACTCGCTCCGACTCACTCGCTCCGACTCACTCGCTCTATCTCACTCGCTCCGACTCACCACTCCGACTCACTCGCTCCGACTCACTCGCTTTAACTCACTCACTCTATCTCACTCGCTCTAACCCACTCACTCACACGCGCATCGTGCAGTGCGCTCCCACCGACGCCCGCGTCTCTGCCTCTTTTGATGTCCACCGTCGTTGTCACCGTTCACGTCGTCGCATTGACGCAGATCAACGCCCCACTGCCCCCTGTCTTTCTCTAAATCACCCCTCCCCGCCCGTCCCCCCCTTAAGCCCTGCTTTGCGCACGCGATCACTTCTCGGGTGACAGGTACGGGGGGGGTTTTGTTCAATCTCCGAAAAGCAAATAGCACTTATAAGTTGAGCCGGGCAAGATCGATGTTCCCAGCAGCGTCGACGCAGGAGTGGGTGGAGCGGGCGGCAGGAGCGTTTGGCGCTGCTATTGAATCTGGAGCGCCGAGTTCGATGCCCGATACACTTAAACACAACAACAACAACAACAACAAAAAGACGCGAGATTACGGGCATAACGTGGGGTGGACTTCATCCACTGGTGCATTGAGAATGGCCGGACGTTTTACGATTTTTCTCATTCGTATTGCCGACTGTTGCTGGCCCGGTCGTGAATCCACCGCTGGATGAGAACGCCATGAGATGTTGACGACGACGTGGGAGATGGCTTCTAGATTTGAAGCTTTCGTGACTGCAAGGATTCATACTCTTAGTTCTTTCGGTAAAGTCACGTAGGTAAAAAATGAAATAAAAATAAAAACAATAAAATCACGTTTCGGAGGCAACACAAGCTTCCGTCTTCAGGCGAAACTGATACAGATTTTTTGCTGTGACAGTTTCACCTGAAGACGGAAGCTTGTGTTGTCTCCGAAACGTCGTGATTTTATTGTTTTTATTTTTTATTAATTTTAATTTCATTTTTTAGCTACGTGACTTTACCGAAAGAACTAAGAGTGTGGGAGATGGCGTCACACGTGATGACATCGTCGGGAGGGAAGTTGGGAGGAGGACGTTGCCTTGGCGGGCAACGCCGACCCAGTAAACACGGTCCAACGTTGCGCCAATGTTTACAACCACATGGCAACGTGAGTCTCACGTTTGGAATTGTTTTAGCGCTGCGCGGATTATATCCTCGTAGCAAAAGCAGCTACATATGTAGTATCTATGGGCCCCGCACTTTCAAGGGCCCCGCGCTAAATGCTTTCAAGCTATCAATTCCGCTTCAGTTGATTCTGCACTTGCTCTATTACTATAGTACTATACTACCTTCAACTTTTACGAACGACTGGGTGTTTAAGGTTAGCGATTTGTCGTATTATCTCGCTGTATAGCAAATGAAAAAATAGAATTACTTTACTATGCAAGTAAAATATTTGTGTTTTAATATTTATGTGTGCTTTTTTTATTTAGGGCCCCCGACTAGCAACGCAACTTTTTATTTAATTTTTTCACAAAATAACTCACCCGCAAAGGATCGTCTTCATGGCAGTCATCAGCGAGTCAGACCTCGCTGATGACTCCAGAACGCACGCGACATCGTCGTAGCAAACAGCAAAACCGCACTGCCAACTACCTGTGCTTTATTTCGTTGTTATTGAATCATTACATTGCAATAAACACCAAGGGACACGAGGCACGCGTGTGGGATGCGTGAGGGACGCGTGAGGGATGCGTGAGGGACGCGTGAGGGACGCGTGCCTCCCTCAGCGAGACCATCTGCCGCGCTTACAAACGCGCGCCGTGCACAATGGGCGCACAGCTGTGGGCCAAGAGAGCCGGGCGAAGGGGGACACGGCCCCCCCCCCCGTGCCCCCCACCCCCGTGCCCCCCACCCCCTGTGCCCCCCACCCCCCACCATCGCTCGCCACCACCGCACGGCATGGAGAGAAATTCGAGGGCCGTGCCGGGCGCCTGGTTACGACTGCCTAAGTGGGGTTTGGCTAGGCCAGCTCGAGTAGCGGAGTAGATACATTAGTACCGGAGTAGACACATCAGTAGCGGAGTAGACACATCAGTAGCGGAGTAGACACATCAGTAGCAGAGTAGACACATCAGTAGCGGAGTAGATACATCAGTAGCGGAGTAGACACATCAGTAGCGGAGTAGACACATCAGTAGCAGAGTAGACACATCAGTAGCGGAGTAGATACATCAGTAGCAGAGTAGACACACCAGAAGCGGAGTAGATGCATCAGTAGCGGAGAAGATACATCAGTAGCGGAGTAGACACATCAGTAGCAGAGTAGACACACCAGAAGCGGAGTAGATGCATCAGTAGCGGAGAAGATACAGCAGTCGCCCTTCTCAACCTCTTTCCGTTCCTCTCTTCAAGCCTTGCTCTTCTCTCTTGCCCATTCTCTGCTTCTTCCCTCGCCTCGCCCCTCCACTCCTTCCCGTCCCTCCCCTATAGTCCCTTTGTGATCCCCAAGTAGCCCTCTACCGCTGCCACTCATTCCTCAATCCTTCTAGCACCGCCGCTGCCATTGAAATCATGCATTTCTGCATCACCGTTTTAGGAGCTTTGTCAGGCGCCGTGAGTGAAGGCGCTCAATATGAATTCGATTATTCGTCTTCTCAACCAAATGTCTCCCATTATTGCATTTAAACACCTTATCTGCTGTTGCTGCTGGTGCATAGGCGGTGGTGCACGAGCACAAGGAACACGTTGTTATTATTACAATTTATCCTTAAACTGTGTTCTGTAATCAATAAATACATATATCGATATTTTGCAATTAAAATGAAAAACATTACATTTTAAAGAAATGTTTTGTTTGGGTTGGGGCGCCATCCCAATGCTTCGTGCAGAACAGCGACCCCTGGGCTGGACGTGGCTGAGCTGGGTTGCGTTGGACCAGGGTTTGGGTTGGACTCGGCCAGGGGTGGCAACCTACGGGTTCGGAGCCGCGTGCGGCTCGCTCAGGACTGCTTCGTGACCGGTTTTTCTGAAGGACCGCCGTCTTGTATTCACGTGTCTTGCTGCTCCTGAAATGTTTATTTTTTTAACCAAATTCTTCTTGTTATTTTGGTTGCCGACCCCTGGGGCTCGGGTTTGTGTAGTGCTAGGGTTTGTGTAGGGCTAGGGTTTGTGTTGTGCTAGGGTTTGTGTAGGGCTAGGGTTTGTGTAGTGCTAGGGTTTGTGTAGGGATAGGGTTAGGGTTGGGCTAGGGTTTGTGCAGGGATAGGGTTTGTGTAGGGAAAGGGTTTGTGTAGTGCTAGGGTTTGTGTAGGGTTAGGGTTTGTGTAGGGTTAGGGTTTGGCTAGGGTTTGTGCAGGGATAGGGTTTGTGTAGGACTAGGGTTTGGGTTGGGCTAGGGTTTGTGTAGGACTAGGGTTTGGGTTGGGATAGGGTTTGCGAGGGTTTGTGTAGGATGAGGGTTTCTGCAGGGATAGGGTTTGTGCAGGGCTAGGGTTTGGGTTGGGCTAGGCTGGACAACCATTCATCCCAGGTATGCACACCGCTCTACACACGCGCACACGCGCGTGCGTGCACCAAACAAGGGGCCCCCCTCTCCCGTCGGTGGGCGCGCGCGTGGGGGATGGGCGGCGCTCTTGCACTTCTGTCGTCCAGACGCAGATTTCCAAACGGAGGAGACGGAATCCAATTGCCGTCGTCTCACGCCTTCTCCCATTGTGCGGGAGGCGCTGCCCGCGCGCTGTTTGCTCCGGCCAAACCGCGGGAGCGAAAAGAGGAACTGACTAACGGCAACGCAAACAGCCCTGCGATGGCGCGGCCCTCCGCACGCGGACCACACAAGCGCCAGAATTGAGCCATCGTCCATTCCCTGGCAGGCTGCATCCGAGTGGACAAATTTACAACTGTCGAGTTAACGACCCCTGCCATTATCCACGCGCTCACGCACGCAGACTCACGCACACACGTGCACACAGGCGCACACACGCACGCAGACGCACACACGCGCGCGCTCACGCGCTCGCTCACACGCACAAGCAATGGCACATCCAGCCGACCCGCGGCGTGCGTTTTAAGTTTTCGCCGTCGCGCCTTCCTGGCGCTGTATTTTCGGCACGATGTCCGACGTTTTTCACGCCACGTGCTGAGAGCTTCTTCAAGAACTGTCAGCAGGCAGATTGATTCGTAATACATTTTAGGGTTAGGTCGTGTAGGTGTTGATACCAAATGAGTGCACGTACCCTCCACCACGTCACGCAAATAAATCAAAGTCGTCAAAGTTTTGCTGGCTGTAAGCAACGCGTGCCGGCCTGCTGAAAAGCAAAATTATTTGACGACTTTTTTTTAAGGTGTCGGGTGGCGAGGAGGGGGGGGGGTTATGAGAGTTATGAGAGCTCGAATTTGACCAGCACACCGGCTCGACCCCTCGCTCGGAAAACGGCGAAGTGCAGCAAAGGTCGTGAAGGTCGTGAAGGTCTCCGCGCGAAACTACGACGGCGGAACGCGATTCTAGATTTGAAGCTTTCGTGACTGCAAGGATTCATATTCTTAGGTTTTTTCGGTAAAGTCACGTAGGTAAAAAATTTAAATTAATAAAAGTAAAATAAAAATAAAATAAAAATCACGACGTTTCGGAGGCAACACAAGCTTCCGTCTTCAGGTGGAACCATCACAGCACGAAGTCGCCGACTGCGGCAAGCGACGTTGGTAGCGTGTAAGTGAATGTTTCATCGCACGTAACGTTACATGTACCTCAAACAAACTCCCAATTCATAATGGAGGGTTTTTTTGGGGGGTTAGATCGCGTAAATATAAAAATGTGGCGTTAAACCCGCCGCCACCCGACACAGCCAATTAGTAAGGTTTGTCACGTGAACAAAACGTGCCAATTCGTTACAAGTTGGTTGCATACCCAGAAAACCTCTACTGCGAATAATATTGGTCGTGAAAGCGTACGTGCTTGAACAAAACTCTCAGTTGTAGATAATGATTGCTCATGAACAATTTGGCATTAGTGTAAGATCTTGCAAACGGTTTTTGAAATAGAGGGGCCGGCGATAAATATTGCGGTGACACGACCATCACGTTCAACCTCGCCCCCAACTCCAGGTGCACCTCCACAACACACAAAGACAAAGGTCCCCCGTATAGCCTTCGTCAGACTGTTGGGGCAAGTGCTGTTGGCAAGCACCTAGCAGGGCCAATGTTGGTTTTACACACCGCACCAGATACTCAATTCACGTCTGAGTCGATTTTGCAGGAAGGCCCAGGACCGATTCAGAGATTTGTCACCGATGTTGGCCGTGAGCGGGAATTGAACTCGGCCCGCCAGGTTTGTAGTGCAGTGCGCTCACCACTACCCGCACACACACACACACATATACAGAGTACAATGAATTGGAGAGAGAGTTTGCCTACTCGACATTATTCAGAATGAGAGGAGTTAACCCCGGGGTTCTTTCCTGCCAAATCTAAATACCGTATAATCCGCCGAACAAAGGCAGTCCCAAATCGACGCATCGCTTGTTTTCAACAGACAAAATCCTGTGGTCCGTTTCGATCTCCGTGAGCGTCATCAGCAGGGCGTTGCCCATTAGACCAATGCCACCGCATAGCCAAACAGCACACATAGCGTACCGCATGCTACTTGGCTATCCGGTTCATACGACCGCACGTCAAGCTCGAGGAATCATGTTTTGGCTCGCAAGCCAAAGTCCGCGAGTTCTAATTGTGGTTGTGGGGGGGGGGAGGGAATGTGGTCGACTCAACCCATCATCTCTCCAGGATTCCTAAAATCAGTACCACTTTGAGTCAGGGTTGGGTAAACTCGACCCCACCGCAGCAATACGGAACTTTCACCACGAGCTCAGTGGGCGAGTGGTGGGGAAACGAGAGCACCAGTGCCTCGATGATTTATACATTTAAATTATTATTATTATGCTGATCACTTGAGTCGGAGAGCGCTCTGTCTGCCCATGTCTCGGCACGCGCAGCCGCACCGAAAGCAGTGGCGGCGCTCGATTTGTGGACACGTGACCACCGTGCACTCGCATCGCCGTCACGTTCATACGAACGCACGCCGGTAAATCTGGAAACGCGACGGCCGTGACCCCTGCAGCCCCTGTAGCTCACCCCGTGCACAGGTGCGCCCGTCAAAACCACAGCCACCACCCCCCCTCCCTATGACTCGCCTTTCTCCAATAAAAAACAAACGTCTAGACGTCCGAAATCACGGAACATTCACCTGGATACGACATCGCTCCAACTTGATTTGACGCTGTTGTTGACTGTTCTGCTGCTCGAAGCGATTATTGTTCCACGTGCCTTTACGTCTGCAATATTTGTACCACCACCCTCCCCACCCCTCCCCACGTCTGTCTCCTTTTTTTAAAATAGACACGCAGTCTCAATGGGGCTCTCTCCTCACCTGGACACGAATAAAGGTCACGAATTAATGAATGAATGAAAGACTGAAAAGATGAATGGGATTCTCAAGGGCTGAAAATGCATTCGTGCATTCGTTCCCTTTATTTGCGACGAGATGAGAGCCCGATGAGACGACACGACAAGACGCACGTGTCTCCCGAGGGAGGCCCTCTGGGGTTGCAGAGGCACGCACAAAAGCACGCGCACAGGCACACGCATGCACACAAACACACAACAAAGACAAAGATCCCCCGTGTAGCCTTAACTGTTGGGGCAAATGCTGGTAGCGAGCACCTATGAAGGCGGCACGGCAAACGAGGGGGTGGGTGGCCAGCACCACGTCCGGCCGCCTTTGTCTCCCTCGTGTGTGTTTTTTAACACAACGCACCGGGTACTCATTTGAGACTGAGTCGACCTAGGGGAGGCTCAGAACCGGTTCAAATAATCGTCACTGGTGTTGGCCGTGAGCGGGAATCGAACTCGGCGCGCCGGTTTCGTAGCGCGGTGCGCTGACTGCTACACTACCGCTCCCCACACAAACACACACACACAGGGAAATGTGCACACACACAGCGGACACACACACAGGCACACACACACACAGCGGACACACACAGGCACACACACACAGGGAAATGTGCACACACACAGCGGACACACACACAGGCACACACACACACAGCGGACACACACACACACACAGCGGACACACACACATACAGCGGACACACACACATTCAGCGGACACACACACACAGCGGACACACACACACACAGCGGACACACACACAGGGAAATGTGCACACACACAGGGAAATGTGCACACACACAGCGGACACACACACACAGCGGACACACACACACAGCGGACACACACACACAGCGGACACACACACAGACACACACACAGCAGCGGACACACACACAGGCACACACTGTTGTTTTGTCTCCGTTAACCTGACACGTGTTATCTGGCCACACCAAAAAAAGAAACCATTGCCCCCCTCCCCCCACCTCACACGAGGCATCCCTCCCCTCGTTTCGTGAAATCAGAGACGGGAGAGAGAATTTCCTTTTAAACGATGCTATGGTAGGAGCAACAGCAGCAGTAATAATAATAAATAAAGATGAGAGACGGAAGAAGAAGAGGAAGAAAGAAAGAAAGAAAAAAATCTATAACCCAAGCAACATTTTCATTTTCCCTTTGGGTCGTTTCGCCTCGGCTCACGCACCTGCAAAGCGGCGCCTCCGTCTCGCGCAGCGGCGAGCGTTTGAAGTCTGCGGCGGTGAGCAGAGAGAGAAGCCTTCCCCCAGAACCAGGTGCCCTGCTAACCCCACGTCCACCCATCATCCCCTCGCCCATACCCCTCGGCCGTTGACTTTGTTGTACGTATGTGTGTGTCTAACTTCTTTCGCACCGTACGTAGCCAACCGCGTTCATCGGAGGTGAAAGCGTTGGGGGAGGGGGGCAGCAACCTAAACACAAGAAGCAGTTCTAAAGAATTGAGTTTTCGATCGAGGTGATTTAAAAGTGGCATAGCTCCAGTAGCTTCCTCGTATAGGGAGGAAGAGCGTTCCAGACGGCCGCAGAAACGCATCTGAAAGCGCGCGCTCTGGTGACCGTCTTTGTTCGATGGTCAGCCGCTCACCCACTCACCCGCAAATCCATGCACTTACTGAGCCACCCACTCACTCACCCACTCATTCAGTCACTCACTCACTCACCCACTCACTCACTCACCCACTCACTCAACCCATCCACCCACTCACCCACTCACCCACTCACTCACCAACTCACTCACCCACCCACCCACTCACCCACCCACCCACCCACTCACTCACTCACCCACTCACTCACCCACCCACTCACCCACTCATCAACTCACTCACTCACCCACCCACTCCCCTGCTGACCCACCCATGTACGTATGTTGAGCTTCTTTCGCACCATACGTAACCAGCCATGCTTATCGGAGGTGCGGGGGGGGATAACAAAAACATCACAAAGAAGCAAGTTCTAAATACAGCGTCCAGGAGGCATGTGGACCCCACGTGACGCCACGTCCTCACGGCGGCTGTGGAGGGTGGTGCGGACCACGTGGGGAGCGGTGGTGCGGACCACGTGGGGAGCGGTGGTGCGGACCACGTGGGGAGCGGTGGTGCAGCGGTTCGCGCAGCGCTGCGCTACGATGCCCGGCGACCCGAGTTCGATTCCCGCTCACGGCCACCAACACCGGTGACGCCATTATCTGAATCAACCGGTCATGGGCCTCTGCTAGGTCGACTCGGCCTCGAATGAGTACCTGGTGCGGTGTGTAAACGTCGCGACTGGGGAGACAAAGGCGGCGTGGTGCTGGCCGCCCACCCCCTCCGTGTGCCGCGCCAGCCTTCATAGGTGCTCGCTAACACCACTTGCCCCAAAAGGATGTGAAGGCTATACGGGGGATCTTTGTCTTCGTTTGTGCACCTAGCATGGCACAAGCGGTGGCGTCACCACCACTGAATGTCGACCGGCGTTGTTGTTGTTGTTGTTGCTGCGCCTGGTGCAGTGTCTGTGTGGTGTGGTGAACGTGATGATTGCGTGCATCGCATGTGCCACAATAGGCGCTCGCTGGAAGCACTCGCCCCAGCTGCCTGCAGGGTGAGATTTTTGCGTATGTGCTGGCTACGCACGGAGTATGGTTGGATCGGGGCTGGTAGGTGGGTGGTCTATAGCAAGAGGAAAATAGGCACAGCAATGTTTATCCCCTGATACCCCTAGGGTAAAACACACCACCCCCGCCTTTCCCCTTATCTGTCTGTCTCTATTATATCTTAAGTAACAACCACGACCACCAGCGGCACCATCACACCACATGCCTCTGGTGTGATGCTCATTGTAAAGTGACACCTGCAGCAATACAGCCGACACCCTCGCCGAGAACCCAACCCTGCTGCTGTCATCTGCCTTCTCCATGCCCCAAATCATTCCAAGGCCCACACCAATCCATGACCCACACTAACCCATGGCCCACACCAATTCCTGGCCTACACCAATCCATGGCACACACCAGAATGGAAATAAGACTCTCACCATATTCGTCAATACGTTACATATAACAGGATGATGTTTCTCGGCGATGAGCCTCCTTCAGAGCAAATGGAAAGCGAGGAGTCGGTGTCGTTGATGACCGTACTCACTTTCCCTTACGGGAGACCGTGGGGAAAGCCGATAACACTTTAAGAAGAGGCTCATCCGCTGACCCCACGGTTACATTGTGGGGCACAGTGGGCACAGTGGTGAACGCTCACACGAGCACCTAAAACCCGGTGAGCCGAGTTCGATTCCCAGCCTCGGGCAGCATCGATCAGAATCGGTCTCTCCTCCCCTTTCCCCTTTAACCAACCCGCAACTGACCAGCACAGTGAAGTATGGTCAAACAATCGCCCCCCCCCCCCCCCACGGCCGATATGTGTTAGAAGGCCTTCATCCAGCAGTGGACTGACAAAGGGCTGTGATATTCCACGGTATAATTATTGTCTATCCATAATAAAGTTTTTTTGGGTTAGACCGCGTAAATATAAATGTGTCGTTAAACCCGTCGCCACCCGGCACAGCCAATTACCGTAGTAAGGTTTAACGACACATTTATATTTACGCGATCGAACCCAAAAAAACGATATTATGGATAATAACGGTCGCGAAAGCCTCCGTGTTAACCAGGTTATTGTCTCTCTCTTCCTCTCTCCGCAGGCCAACCCCCCTCTGGTGGGATGTAGGTGGCAGCATGGTCATTTGAATAAATGAACGAGGCCGGGTTGATAAAGACTCCCTTGGGTATTGTCATACGGTGGCAGGCAGAGACACTGCCTGTTGCAAAAAGGACGCCTCCTTAAAGGCCCTTCGAGTCCGAGCACGTGTTTCTGATGCGTGAGGATCAGACTCCCCGCTGTCCACCTCTTGCCGAGCGAGCGTGCGTGCGTGCCGCGCAAACATTTGCCAACGTTTAACATTTCAATGGAAACGACGCCGAGGCTGATCTCGAAACCCGCCCGAGCTGAATCATAATGGTGCCCTCTTCCACCTCGTGGGGGGGGGGGGAGGAGATGCCAGCGACGAATGGATGAAACTACAGGAGAGAAAAAAAACATTCGTTTTGTTTACGCGATGTGGTTGTCTGCAAAGCACGGCAAGCGGATTCTGGAATCGATCCGTGTTGAGTTTTGAGTGTTAAATCATTCGTATGCGGAATTTGTTTTTTTCTCCGCGGTTTCCTCTCCACGTGAGGCCAAACCTTTTTTTGGTTTTGTTGAAACCGGCCAAATAAAAAATAAGGAACCTGGAGGCTCAGTGAGGCTTCACCGGGTAAATAAATGAATAAATTGCTTTATAATGAAAAGTAAGGCTTCTCCTCCGTGAACAGATTTAGGAGGTAAACCTCACGCGCTCACTCGCCTCTTAGACAAAACATGGGAACAGATTCACATCTTGGTGAATCGGCCAAGACATCAAATCAGGCCGGCAAATTGCCCCCAGTGTTGGCGGTGGTGATGATGGTGGTAATGATGGTGGTGATAATGGTGGTGATGATGGTGATGGTGGCGGTGATGATGATGATGATGGTTGAGATGGTGGTGATGATGGTGGTGATAATGATGGTTGAGATGGTGGTGATGATGGTGGTGATGATGGCGGTGATGATGATGATGGTTGAAATGGTGGTGATGATGGCGGTGATGATGGTTGAGATGGTGGTGATGATGGTGGTGATGGTGATGATGGTTGGGATGGTGGTGATGATGATGATGGTTGAGATGGTGGTGATGATGGCGGTGATGATGATGATGGTTGAGATGGTGGTGATGATGGTGGTGATGATGGCGGTGATGATGATGATGGTTGAGATGGTGATGATGACGGTGGTGATGATGGTGGTGATGGTGATGATGATGATGATGGTGGTGATGATGATGATGATGGTGGTGATGATGATGATGGTTGAGATGGTGGTGATGATGGTGGTGATGGTGATGATGATGGTTGAGATGGTGGTGATTATGGTGACATCGGCACGTATTCACTCGAAAAAAACCCGGAACATTCGCCAAGAGGACGCGGTTCGGACTTTACTCAACAAATATCCAGAGCCCTTTTTGATCAATACAATACCAAGGTAAAGGTGCTGCCCTGAAATGTCTTGCTCACACCACTGCTAGCTGAACGGCCTCCACTGAAGGGAGCTTTACCCCAACCACACTCCAGAGAGCCGATCTAGAAGCTAACGCTTGGCCTACTCTTCCAAACTACGTTGGAAGAGGTGGAAGTACCCACACTTTACCCCACCACGCGTGACCCGCCTGCTGATCGACCAACTGATTTAACCATCATCCATGCCGCTGGGTGGACAGAGGCGGACGGGCCGGGCGGGGTGATGTGGATTTAATAAACTTTGCACCGTTGTTTCAACTGCCGCGCCAGGAGATCGAATCTAACCTGGTGGCACCTCTGGGTGGTAAGGCCAGCGTGCCCGCGTGTCCGTCAAAGCCGCCGTGGCACCAGCCTCTGCGTTCTTTGATTTGGAAAGTGAAACTAAGTTGGGTTCCTTATTTTTTTGTTGGGCCATCTCTCTCCTCTCTTATTACCGGATCTATTGCCGCTTTGTTGACAACAACGTTGGCTGCGTGCGGTCAGTGCCGGATGAAGGTAGTGCGGGGCCTGTAGCATGATGTTATAAAGGGGCCCTAAGTTTAAAAAAAAAGATAACTTGCATAGTAAAGTAATTGTATTTTTTCATTCGCTATACAGCCAGATAATGCGACAAACCGCTAACCTTAAACACCCAGTAGTCGTTCATAAAAGTTGAAGGCGGTATAGTACTATGATAATAGAGCATGTGCAGAATCACTAATTGATAGCTTGAAAGCATTTAGCGCGGGGCCCTTGAAAGTGCGGGGCCCGTAGCGTCACTTGTAATTGGATATCAATTTGGTAACACACACCGGATTATAAGACGCACCCTTCCCTCTACTTTTGCTTGAAAGTACATGGGGGGGGGGGATGTGCGGTGCGTCTTATAATCCGGAAAATTGGATATCAGAGGCACGGCTCCCCGTTTCAGCGGGTCACCAAAACTCGACCGAGCGTTGTGCCTTTAAATAGGCTGCGCCTTAAGGGGTCAACGACAGCCAACCTTACATAACTGGGGGCGGTAATAATAGTCATGCTATGCGCATATTTATAATATACATTGCAAACATTGGCTCACCGCATAACTTGCGTATATGTAACGGGATACAGCATGCACAACAAAGACACAGGAGGCCCCGGGTAGGATTTTAAAACACTGCTGGGGCAAGTGCTGTTATGCTGTTAAGCGAGCACCTATGAATGCCGGTACTGCACCACGTGGCTGATGGTACATGTCCAACAATACCACGCAAGGCTGCCTTTGTATCCCCAGAACTGACGTTTTTCACACCACACCAGGTACCTATTTAAGGCTGAGTCGACCTCAGAGAGACTCAGGGGCGGAGCGGGTCGCCGGGTTCTAAACGCAGTGCGCTAATCACTGCGCCACCGCTCCCCATACGTGCTCAACACACGCGCACGCAGGGAGCAAATCTGCACCAGGTATCTTCGTTAGCAGCCCGTAGAGGTGACAGAACGACAACAATACTCGTTCACGTCACATGGCGCTGCTTTGGAAACGCTTGCGTCTTCAGCGATGTGTGGCAACGAAGCGGGCACACCGTGTCCAGGGAAAAAAGAAAAAGACATGTGTAGCTTTGCCTTCTCGGCCATGCGGCTTACCCCACCAAATGTCATAATCCGTACACCGCACGACGCATCCGGTACGGGCCCACCTCTGCACGATGGCTGTATAGTCAAGTGTCAAATGCTCCGTTCTACCGGGACATCCTCGGTGGGAACCCAAGACCCTGGTTAAGTAGTGTGGGAGACAATAGAATTGTACTTTCCATTCAAGGCAGACGCGTTGTGTAGCAGCGGTGCGTGTGTTGTTTGTGTGCGATGCGCGCATCATCCATTCGTTCATTCATTGGGCAGGGGGGGGGGGTCTGTTGTGTGGCTCCACTCGTTTCAATGAAGCGAGACATTGCACACAGCTGACCAAGTGCGCTTCCAACACCACGCCCGGCCGCCTTTGTCTCCCTAGTGGCGATGTTTACACACCGCACCGGGTACTCATTTGAGGCTGAGTCAACCTAGGTGAGGCCCAGCAAACGGTCCGATGTTGGCCGTGAGCGGGGAATCGAACCCGGGTTACCGGGTTCGAAGCGCAGCGCGCTAACCACTGCGCCACCGCTCCCCACGACAATTATCATGACACACAGGCCTACAGACGCACGCACACAACGTGGAGAGAGGAATGTAATAGCGGGATTAGACAGTTCACAACCACGCTCCAATTATTGGCACGTGTAACATCTGCACGGGGAAATAAGGCTGCTCGTGGTTTCATAAAATGTCCGTGAGCCCGAGTGTGTACCGGTGTCTTTGTGCGTCTCCGTGTGTGTGTGTACACGTGTGTGTACGTGTGTCTCTCTGTATGTGTGTGTACACGTGTGTGTGTACCAGAGGTGTGGACTCGAGTCATGTGACTTGGACTCGAGTCAGACTCGAGTCATGAATTTGATGACTTGCGACTCGACTTGGACTTGCATAACAATGACTTTGTCCCACCTATGAGATGTGGACTCGAGTCATGTGACTTGGACTCGAGTCAGACTCGAGTCATGAATTTGATGACTTGCGACTCGACTTGGACTTGCATAACAATGACTTTGTCCCACCTCTGGTGTGTACACGTGTGTCTCCGTGTGTGTGTGCTGGTGTGGTGCTGGCCACCCACCACCTCGTGTGTCGATCCGGCCTGCATAGGTGCTCGCTTAACAGAACTTGCCCCTACAGTCTGTTAAGGCTATATCTTTTGTGTAGTAGTGTGTGTGTAGTAGTAGTGTTGAGTAGTGTGTGTGTAGTAGTGTGTGTGTGTAGTAGTGTGTGTGTAGTAGTGTGTGTGTGTAGTAGTGTGTGTGTGTAGTAGTGTGTGTGTGTGTGGTAGTGTGTGTGTGTAGTAGTGTGTGTAGTAGTGTGTGTGTGTAGTAGTGCGGAGCGCCGGGTGGCTAAAGCACAGCAAGTTGGCACAGTAGGGGGCACAGGTGGTGCATCAGCCAGTCATCTCGGTCATCTCGGTCAGTCGACCCGTGGCACCTGGGTCTGCCCCGTGACCTCCTGCCAGCGGGCGTTCGACACTTCACGTGGCCTCAGGGTGCACATGGCCTGGCACAAGCGTCGTGGTGACGTTACCGCCACTTAGTGGCGAATGGCGGTTGTTGTTGTTGTAGTAGTGTGTGTAGTAGTGTGTGTGTAGTAGTGTGTGTAGTAGTGTGTGTAGTAGTGGTGTGTGTAGTAGTGTGTGTGTGTAGTAGTGTGTGTGTGTAGTGTGTGTGTAGTAGTGGTGTGTGTGTAGTAGTGTGTGTGTATAGTAGTGTGTGTAGTAGTGGTTGTGTGTAGTAGTGTGTGTGTGTAGTAGTGTGTGTAGTAGTGGTGTGTGTGTGTAGTAGTGTGTGTGTATAGTAGTGGTGTGTGTAGTAGTGTGTGTGTGTAGTAGTGTGTGTAGTAGTGTGTGTAGTAGTGTGTGTAGTAGTGTGTGTGTAGTAGTAGTGTGGGTGTAGTAGTGTGTGTGTAGCAGTGTGCCGGTCATCTCAATCAACCCATGGCACCCGAGCCCCGTGACACCCTGTACCAGCGCTTCGCGTGACACCCTCAAAGTGCACCTAGCCTGGCACAAGCCTCGTGCCTGCTGCCGCGCGCGTCCGTGCGTGCGTTGCGAGCCCCAACCCCGACCCCACTACTCACGCACTGCCACGGCCCTGCAGTCGAGCGCCGCGGATGCTGCGCGCAGGGCTCGAACCCGACCCTCCAGTCTCTCGGAACGCAGAGCCACCAATCTCGCCGCCGCTTCCAGCTCGGCGAACATGCCGAGAGCGTGGCGAGCGAGGCCGGCCAGCTGACGCAGAGTGTCCCCCAGGGCCCGGCTGGAGGCGTGACCCAGGTCGTCGCAAGGTTCCGATGCGCGGCCACGCGGGTTCGTGGAGCCCGCGTCGTCGCCACCGCCGGGACTCAGCACCCGCTTGTAGAACGGCATTGTCGCGGTGGTGGGTGGTGGTGGTGATGGTGGAGAGTCTTGGAACTTGTCGGACGATCTGAGCGAGAGGATCTCGACGGACCAATCGGTTCGGGTGCCTCGATGGGTAACGGTGAGGTCCCGGCTGTCGGATCTTCTCCCGCGGGTGACCTTGGCCCCGAAGATCGTTGACGGACGGGAGCCTTCTCGGGGTGGAAGGATCTCGGCGTGCCTCGGATGATCCCGACGGCAGGATCTCACCTGTAGAATCTCACCTGTAGAATCTCACCTGGGGCAGCTCGAGTTGGGCGATGCGCCCCCCCCCCCCCCCGGGGGCTATCGGGTCGTCTTGCTCCTCGACCCTCCGAGGAGGTTCGCTTCGCTGTTCCGCCGCCACCGATCGGGGGTTACGAGACGCGCCGGGAGGAGGTGCGAAGGAGAGGTGACGGCTGCAGCGTCTCCCGGAGTCTCCGCGCTTCGTGATCGGAGCGAAGGGGGCAGAAGTGACGGCAGGAGCTGGTGGTGGCGGTGGTGATGGTGGTGAGCATCTCACACGCCCGGCGCAGGTGAGCGAGCCGGTGGTGAGCGCCGTGCGGGTGATTCACCTGCGCCGCCGCTCGTGCCGCTGCCGCTGATCGATGTGCGCACCTCGCCGGCTCGCCATGTTCACAGGCAACACACGGAGCAGTCTGTGTCCCCTCCCCACCTCTCTCTCTCTCTCTCCTGTTCTCTGTGGGTGGTGCCTCTGTGTCTCTCTAGCACACACTCACTCGCTCTCTCTCGCTAATGTGTAGTCGTAGTTGTAGCAGCGATGAATCGTGCCGCTGTCTCTCTCGTGTCGATGCGTGTGGCTCCCTCTGTCTCTGCGTCTATTGTGTCTCTCTCTCTGTGTGTGTGTGTCTCTGTGTGTGTGTCTCTAACATGTAGCAGCAGCAGCAGCAGCGTTAACAAGGAATCCACAGCGCTCCTTCTCTATGTCTCTCGCCCGCCACACTCGCTCTCTCTCTCTGTGCCTCTCATCCGCCGCTCTCCCCTCCCATTCTCTCCCGCGTCTCCCTCTCCCGAGGCGGCGGCGGCGGTGGTGGTGGGAGTGGTGGTGGTGGGGGCGGTGGGAGTGGTGGTGGTGGTGGAGTTGTGTCGGCAGGAGGGATGGAGGTTGGGGCGCGAGAGGGGAGGGGCAGAGAGCGAGAGGGGATCGAGAAAGCGTGGTGCGTGGGAGGGGGGGGAGATTTGTAGGAGCGAGGGTCGTCACCACCACTCTGGAGCGGTAAGAGACGTATGGGGTTTAAATCTTTCGTGACTGCAGGGATTCATCTGCTTGGTTCTTTCGGTAAAGTCACGTAGAATGGAAATAATAAAATAATAAAAATTCAACATAATAAAATTAATTCTCACGACGTTTCGGCCACAACGCAAGCAGCCGTCCTCGAGAAGACGCTGTCTTCTCGACAGACCTGTTCTCCACCTGAGGACGGCTGCTTGCGTTGTGGCCGAAACGTCGTGAGAATTTATTTTATTATGTTTTATTTTTATTATTTTATTATTTCCATTCTACGTGACTTTACGGAAAGAACCAAGAAGACGGATGGGGGTTGACCCCGCACACCCACGGATGAGCAGGGGGGGGTGGGTGGGGGGCAGCTCGCTGTTGAGCCGAGACAAGACAAGACGGCAGTGTTGGTCTCCTTGTTTTTTGCGGATCGACGCTTGGTTCACTTTCTTCTCGTTGCCCACCGAACCGCGGCAGCGCGGAGCCCCCCCTCCCCACCACCCTGACGACACCGAGAGCGTTCGTCATCGGAATGAGAATCTCTGTTTAGTCTGCAGGAGGAATCCGATGAGCTATGAAGCTCTTTTTCACACACGTCCAGTAAGGGGCACGGGGTCAGAAGGTTACAACGGCAAACGCAATTTAAAAAAAAAACACGATCGGAGTGCAACATAGAGAAGGTGGTAAGCGAGTCACTAAATATGAATACATAAATAATACATTTATTATACAAGTCCGATTTATGATGATAATGACGAACTTGAAGCCTATATAGGTTATTGTAGCCAATACTATATGATTCCATATATGGTTTTGGGTTCGGTCACGTGAGTATTTGTATGCGAATTTTGTTGGGATTAACCTCCACCACCACCACCACCCGATTAGATCGGATTGTCGCGTTCAATGTATTGATCCGATTTTCACCGGTGGCTTAAGACTTTTAAAGGCTGATTTTATCATCACGGTGGGTTTGATGATTGAATACGGCGATAGGTATTGATGATGAGATTGGTGGTGATGATGATGATGATCATGACGATGATGGTGGTAATGGTTTATAAAAGATGACGATGATGATTGAAGATGACGATGACGTTGATGGTGGCGATGGTGAGTGAATATGCGTACGATTGTAGACGGGTATGATAATTATTGTAGATGATGATCTTAATGGTGGTGGTGGTGGTAATGATGAAGAGTAAAGGTGATTATGATGATATAGAATGGTGATGGTGCTTGTGTGCATTACAGATGGTGATGGGTTTTTTAATGATGATGATGGTTGGTAATTATTGTAATCGTGAATGATGATGGTGATGATGATGATAATGGTTGGTAATTATGGTAATCGTGAATGATGATGATGATAATGTTGTTCATTTGATGATGATAATGATGATGCCACGGATGCTACACGTACAGAAGCCACTGCACGTCCCTAAAATATTCATTCCACCACCAACGTCTTCCGCAGAACCGAAGGGCGAGGCTATGGGAAAGACGTGAATACTCTAACACAAACGCGCGCGTGCGCTCGGCGTGTTGTGAATAAAAATCACGTTGTTTCACAAAGTGTTTGTTGCATTCCAATACTATTTTGCTTGAGTGCGTGCCGACATCCGAACGACCACACACGCACGCGGTATATATGTGTGTGTCTTGACTGATTCAAGTCTTAATGATGTTCTGGAAGGGGTTGTTAGAACGTTCAACATTCAGCACGTGTCTGTATAGTGCAAAGGGGTCGGAAACCAAAATAACAAGCAGATTTTCTTTTGAGAATTTGGTAATAAATAAATAACAACTCAGTAATTCAAGAGCCACAAAGCAACGTGGTGAATACGAGACGGTGGTGGGTCTCTTAATAATTAACGTCACGAAGGGAGTCCTTTAAGAAAGCCGCAGTGGTTCTTCTTCTTAACCTGGTGGTGCGAGATGCCCTTTCTGGGGGTGCGAAACATGGCCAGATTGTTTTTTTTTAAGTTAATAATCTAAACACAAATTGAGCAGGGGCACGTAAGTCCCAACTACTTTGTTTCATCAAACCCTATGTATCTATTAACATGATTCTAAAATATATATAATTGAGAACCAAAGCGGTGCAAGGCTGCAGTAAAGATTAAGAACCGCTGGTCGAATCTCATGCTCACGATTTAAAATATATCGCGGTCGTTTTTCCAAATTCGCAACTTGAGTTAAATTCCCATGCACAGATAACATCAGTGGCGAGCGATGTCACAAGCCGTCTCGCCACCTCTCCCTCCACTCCACCACCGCCAACCCTCTCTATGAAGCCGCAGTGAGCAGCGTGGTGAAGTATGGTCACACAACCCCGCGCGATCGGCCACGTACATGGATGGAGAAGAAGGGGAGGCCTTCATCCAGCAGTGGATTGATGATATGGTGATGCCAATATCTCACTTCTCACATTGTACCTTTACCCAAATTAACATTTTACAAGCTAGCAATTCTCCGCACCCGCCCCCCACCCCCGTAAATGCGTGACCACATTTGTATCCTCAAACTGTTTTTGACACCTGGGGTCACAAAACAAATGTGGGGTACGTCTTACTTTCTGGAGCATCTTATAATCCGGATATATACATACATTGCACACACATTTATATTTATTTGTAATCTCTATGCTACTGCCCATGTCCTTGTGTACCTGCCGAGTTACTATGGGACGCGGTGACGTGTTTCAAAGGCTTATAATTATAAAGTGCGCAATAAAAAAGGTGCCAGGTCACAGGGAAGGTTTCCCACGTTGCACCAGATGTCAGACAAGATGCAAGGAAGCGTAGAAGTTTGTTTAGAGTCGGGTCAATCATGTCGATGCATCGACAAAAAAAATTTGTATTGACCACTGTTGATTAATGGTGGCCCCACATATGTCTCTCGAAGGCCGGAAACCCCCACACCTCTACAAGCCACGCCCCAGCGTGACACGCCCTTAATTAGTTTCATAACGATGACGTCACCAGGTCCCACCCCTCACCTCCCGTCCAGCGGCACAAGGTGACAACAGACATTGACACTTAACCGAATACTTTTGTGGGCGTCTGACTGATTTAAGTCGAGCGATGGAAGCGATCATCGGAAAAGTAATTGATCACTTCAACCGTCTTGATATCCCCCTGTTCTGTTTGAGTTCCGATCTCTTATGGCCAACTCGTGCCACCTCGCGGGATCACCGAGGGAAAGCTTCTGTAATCTTTCCCCAGCCGCTGTTACCTCCGTTCGGTTACGCGGCGGTGGAGCGGTGGCAGAGCTGCGGTTGACAGACTGCACAACTACGAACCGGGCAGACCCCGAGTTCTATTCCCGGCAGTGGTTAACATCGGTGGCGAGCGACGTCTGAACCGCTGCTAGGCGTCTCCCAGTTCACCAACTCGTACGCACTAAGCAACGTGGTGAAGTATGGTTGCGGTGATATTTTTATTGAACCAGGTAAGGCTCAATTTTTCGATTGAAAGCTTTTGTGACTGCAGGGATTCATCTTCTTGGTTCTTTCGGTAAAGTGACTAATCCCATATCTGTATTTTCCATAAATATGCTAAATTCCTCTGTTGATATGCAAATTCATTTGTCAAGGCGCCCTTCCTCCTCTAACCCAGCTTAAATATACGCTGCCAAGCTTGGTGGTGTTCATTCAGATGCTGTCTTTCCGACAGACCTGTTCTTCACCTGAAGACGGCTGCTTGCGTTGTGGCCGAAACGTCGTGAGAATTGTATTTTATAATGTTTTATTTATATTATTTTATTATTTCCCTTCTACGTGACTTTACACGTAAGGCTCACTGAGCTGTATTCTCTCCTGTTATACAGGAGGTTGTGGGTTCGTTCCCGACCCTGATGCCTGCTGTATATTTAAAGTTTGCCTGTCTCTCTCTCTCTCCTCGTGGTTGCGTGGATTTTTCTCCGGGTCCTCCGTTTTTTCCCCGCCACATTTAGAGTTTAGAATATTTGGCTGCAATACATTTCCACGCGATAAGCCACTTCGTTGAGCTATCATTTGCTATAACCAGGTCGCTCCTGAAAATAAGAGCTACGTAGCTCAGTGGACCTTAAGTAGTAAACTAAAATAATAAGTGTATTAGTTTTTGACGATAAAAGTTGTTTTTGAGTTTTCGTGTATACACACTGCCAACACGAGTCCTCTTCTACTCTACGTTTGCGGGGTAAAAATAAACGTGGAGGGCTTTTCACTCGAAGACCGCGGAGGAATGAGGAAATGTCGCTCAAACTTTTGAACTTTCTCATTCCTAACAAAATTAAGATTCCATTGCGGCGGCAGTGAACTCGCAGCGATTGAAGTTCACACGAGAAAACGACTTGAAATGCTGAAGCGAACTAGACAGGATACGAGTTAAATAAATAATGCGCAACTTCCATCGCAATCATAATAAAAAAAAAATTGCGTAAATATTGCCCCCATCATGTATCAAACGTCTCAAAGTGCAGATTTGTTTCAGCCTTAGTGGGTCCGCCCTGATGACAGCTGTCCCTGTGCTGTATCACCGTCATCAGTTGTTGTCCATCCACTGCTGGATGACGGCCCCAACATTATCATCGTAATCGAGAATTGCCCACCCATGGTGCGATCGTTAGCGCTAGTCGGAGGTCGCCGGGTTTGTTTTCTCACATCCCCATCGCCTCTCTCCATCCCAGCAGTATAAATGGGTACGTCACGAGTTAATGTGGCGCGGTAAAGTGTGGGTACGCCCGCCTGCCCAAAGACATCTGGCCGGCGTGCAGGAGTAGACCAAATGTCCCATTCTCTTTGGTTGTTTCGGTAAAGTCACGGAGATAGAAAATTAATAGATCACGACGTTTCGATCGCCACACAAGCGACCGTCTTCAGGTGAGAGAGAGAAAGCTACTGAAACATAATTTTATACTGGTAGGAACCTCCTGGTTACACCAGCCCACAGGGGATTATTGTGTCCGTCCGTCCGTCGTGCAGGGAGGGGCTGGGTGGGGAGGGTGGAGAGGGGAAGGTGGGGAGGGGCTGGGTGGGGAGGGTGGGGCTGGGTGGGGAGGATGAGGGGCTGGGTCGGGGGTGGGAGGGGTGGGGCTGGGTGGGGAGGGGCTGGTCACCCCGTGGTGCCCTTATAAAACTCAACGTATAACCTACTCACGCCGGCTTGTGCCCGCCCTCACAGTCGGGCATATTTGCGGAAAACACCACGCCGCCGTTGACCCTGGCCATTGACCGAGCAACCAAACGTTCCTACCAGCTCCCTCCGAAGTAATGTGTTGTAAGCCTGAGATGTGTCCCATTATTATAGATGCCCTTCTGCCAGCCTTGGCGTGAACGTTTAACGATAAAAAATATAAACGTTTTTACTTATTTTACCAGGGAAGACCCACTGAGCTACATTGCTATTTTTCAAAAGCGACTTGGCTATCACAAATGATAGCTCAAAGTATCATGCGGAAATGTTAATTCTCTAAACGCTTGTTTCGAAATGTGGAGGGAAAACCCAGAGGATCTAAAGAAAAATCCACGCGACCCACGGGGAGAGAGAGACACGCAAACTCCAAATATACAACAGGCGTCAGGGTCGGGATCGAACCCACGACCTCCTGCAGAACAGGCAAAAGTGTTAACATCTCGCCACCGTGACGCCCATAGAAACTGCCAGGGCTGCACCTTTATCTTGTTTTACTTCATCACGCTGGTCAGTGTGGGTTGGTTAGAGTTGGTGGGGAGACCCCCCCTCCGCCCCCCTCTCTCCATTCTCGGTTCAGGTGTCCCTCGTCCACTGACGATCTTAGCCGTGGCCGGGATTCTAACTCGAGTGGCGGGGTCAGGTTCACTGCTCCGGCGCGTATCGAATAACGTTCACAACACGTGGCCAAACAGTGTAAAGGGGCCCAGGGCTGTTGGGGCCAAAGCCCCTGCAGCCCGAACACACACACACATAATAATAATAATCTCGTCTTGCTTCAACCTACCCTTTGCATTCCTTCTAGGCATAAATACCTCGCGAAGAACCGAGGGTTAACATCGACGCACAAGACGTGGGGGGAGGAGTGAAGCCTTGCGCCCCGTCGCTAGCAATTTCCAAAAGCTCTTTACTTCACTAATTAGCTTAATTGGAGCTGGCACGGGCGCGTGAAACACGTGGGTTAAAGGGCCACTCTGACCACAGTCGGGGCGGCTCTTTGGCTTCCGAGTCCACGGGTGGGTTTGGCGAGCGGTGGCGGAAAATCGCGCGCCGTGAAGTTGTCTCGTTACCATCGGACAGAAATCCGAACAAAATTGATCAAAACGGTTGCCCCCCCCCCCGCCCTGTCCAACCCCCCCCCCCCCCAAATATTGGGAGACAAACCCAGAGTTAAAGAGGATAAGGGAGTCCCCGTTGCGAATATGCAAACGAATTTTGCACAAATAGCCGACCGTCGACTTTCCATATCACTGATTAATTTATTCCGACGAGAAACGTATTTTGTTGTTGTCGTTGTTGGAAATCGTTCCCCTCTTTTGCGGATTATGAGACGTACTTTATTTTTTTGTAAGCAAGAATTAGGGGTGCGCGTGCCTAGCCATGATTTGTCTGAACACTCGGGCACGCGGTTTGTAGGGTGCGTCTAATTTTCCGGGAGTAACGCAGTAAATCAACCGATGCGTGATGTTTCCAAACACGTGATGTTTCCAAACACGTTTATTTCTCCCTTCACTTTAAATGTTCCCCCCTTCTCCCGTCTTCAGAGCTGGCGTGGGAAACGCGCTCCAAGACCCCCGGCTTATGCCAGCTGCGAAAACAAGACTCCAGTCTCAGGGACCAAAAAGCTGAAGCATTTTTTTTGTTAGTGGCAGAAATAGCAGCAACAGCAGCAGCCAGTGGCAAGCCGGTATCGTCGGTGGTGGAAGCAGCAGCAGCAGCGACTAAAGAGCCCTGCGCACGCACTCTCGGGCCTCCTCGAGCGCAGTTCCGCCACCGGGAGCCACTTGACCGAAAATCCACTCGCGAAAAATCCACTCGTTAAAAACCGTGATGGGGAGGGGGCGGGAGAGCCGTGGGGCGGTGGGGGTGGTGGGGCGGGTGGGGGCGATGGGGCGGGTGGAGCGGCGGAGTGGTGGGGCGGTGGGGGCGTTGGATCGGTGGGGCGGTGGGGGTGGTGGGGCGGTTGGTGGGTGGGGTGGTTGGAGCAGTGGGGCGGTGGGGCGGGTGGGGGCGGTGGGGCAGGTGGGGGTAGTGGGGTGGGTGGGACGGGTGGGGCGGTGGGGGCGGTGGGGGCGATGGGGCGGGTGGAACGGTGGGGGTGGTGGGGCGGGTGGAGCAGTGGGGCGGGTGGGGGTGGTGGGGGCGGTGTATCGGTGGGGCGGGGGCAGGCGGTGGTTTTTGTGGGGCGGGGGCAGGCGGTGGCACAACGGCAGTCACGATGCTGCTGCTGCGAGAAGCGTGGAATACATCAGCAGCATTGCGTGCAAGGGATGCAATGTCAGCCGGAGATGCTCCGGGCGAGACGATGCTCGGGGGGGGGGGATTGGTCGGGGATGAATTTGTGGATTCACTCTTCAAATTTGTGGATTTACTCAACACACCGGTGGGCTAAAGTAGTGAAATATTTGTATTTTGTCATCGTCATACTTTTTTGGCGATTGGCCGTGTCTGGTGGTGGAGGGTTACGACACATTTATAAATAACGCAATCTAACCCAAAAACGTTTATGTCCTAACCATACTTCGCTACGCTAGCCGGTAAAGTTTGAAGTTTATTAACACTATGGTTCAATGTTACATTTATAGTATATTTAATTGTATGAGTTTTGCCCAGTCGATTCGACCGTTAGCTTAGGGGTGGTCTGTATTGCATTTACCAAGACCGTTTTAATATTAATGAGCTCCAGTGCCGACAGCTGATGACTGGATGTGCGTGGTTTGGGGGTCAAAGTCAAGTTTATGCATTTGAATGTCTAACGTCAACATGCTTAATATATACATTATTTAAATGTGCAACAACAAGAATGTGACATTTTCTGCATCGCTGTATCGGCACATTGTGGTGTATTTTACATGCTTATTTAAACCCAGGCTCCTTCCGTGAAATATATACTTCTGCCCTGAATGCACTCGCTGAATTAAGTCTCCCCACGTAGGTCACGGGGTTTCTTGGATCCATACTTCACCACGCCCATCAGTCAGCGTGTTGGTGAAGGCCGATGAACGTACACGGGACTGCTTAGACGTACAGCGCAGCAGCACTGGGTGTCGCTGTGCTGCCCTCTGCTGCCCACATCGTTATTTGACCGTGGAGGCGACGTGGATGTTGAATTTCGCAGGAGTCAGTTGCAGGGAGTGCATAAAGGGTCCGGATGGCAGAACTTTAAATTAGTTCTTTCGGTAAAGTCACGTAGGTAAAAAATTAAATTAAAATGAATAAAAAAAAAAATTAGTTTTTATTTGTTTTATTAATTTTAATGTCATGTTTTACCTTGCAGTCACGAAAGCTGCAAATCTAGAAAGAACTTTAAATTGATGGCGGACGTCAAAATCAATCGCATGGACAACCCTGACAATAACGCAAACCTGTCAACTCCTTACCAGTACCTCCTACCTTATTACAGACCAATTCAGAACTTATTGGTCACCCCGTGCTTCTTATAAATCTCAACGTTCATCCTACAAAGTCCCATCACAAGGGAGAAACAAACAAATAGACATTTTTGTTTTGCCCGTATTGAAACGGCTGTACGCCGTATGGACCTAAAAACGCAATTTCCCTGTACAAGAATACGGGGTAAACCGTGTGGGTCGACAGCTTTGATAATGTGACGTGTGCGTGTCCTGGCTTTACGCAATGCGAATTCAACCCCGATGAAGCTTTGGGGAGCTGAATGGAGTTCACTCACAAACACCGTCTCGTGACAGACCCAAAGCAGAATATCCCCGGGTTTTATCGTCCACCAAGCTCATGGTCCATCCTCAATCGCATCCACCGCACAAACCATGGAAGGAGATGCAAATGAGAAAATGAAAAACTGTCCAGCAGAAGTGGGCGACTGCGGTTATCCAGAACAGAGACCGTACAACGGATAACGACGCAATGAGCCGATCCACAAACACGAAGGAGACATCACAGCGATGATGATACATTCCGCTGCTCCTGACGCTGTGGTTATCTGGGGCTTGACCACCTGAATGTGAAATTGTACGTTGTTGATGATACCTCCTTTGCCAGTAGCCAAATATAATAGTTTTTTTGTTTGTTTGCATTTTGACCGCAAGTATTGTGGTTAATGCAAACATGATCCCTTGTAAAAAAATGTGTCAGTTTTGTTGCCAGATTAAAGGGTAAAAAAACCTATTATTATTGTACGTTGTTGCTCTGCATCTACAACATCAACAGCCGTACGAAAGAAGAAGACGAAGACTCAATGTTGATGTTTGCATCAAGTCATGAGTTTGGTCGTAAAAAAAAACTAAGCGAAAAATAACATCAATCATAGCCTTTTGTTTAACTTAAATTCAGAGAACTCCCCCCCCCCCCCCCAGGCTTGCATCAGATTCCCAGCCGCCAATGTTGACTCGCCACTCGGGGTTGTATAATTATACGACTAATTATAATTAGTGACGCCAAGCTACTGGCGCCCCCTGCTGCCGATTGCAATTCGGGTTAGGGTCACGTGGCAGCCGCTTATACGTCCGTTGTAAGTTAAATATTATCGCTTGATAAATGTAAAACTGAATGGGTTCACCGCGAGAAGAGGGCCCCCCTCTCCACGGCACATCGGTCACGGGGGAATTGTTCGACCATACTTCACCACGCTGGGTGACGCGGGTTTGTTAAGGCGTTGCTACCCAGGGCCAGTTCGGATGTTACCACCCGCCACTGACGAAAACCGTGGTCGGGAATCGTCGGGTTCAGAGCGCGTTGCGATAACCACTGCGCCGAAACCTTCACGATGTACATCTCTAAAGTACGATGACTGTGTTGGCAGGGATGTACAGGGAGGTCCAGATGTATTGTGACCTCCCAATTAATTGACCCTTGACATTAGTTTTCCTTTGCATATTCATTTCTGTTTTAACTAAACCTGACTTTAAAAAAGTTTCAGACATCTGGACCACCCTGTACACGGCTGTAGTCTGGAATAAAATATCCACCGACATCTTAAAATATTGTCCAACCGTAAACTATGTACACATACAGTCGTCTGTCAATCCACTGCGAGATGAGGGCCTCCCCAACACGGCCGTGCGGATTCGTGGTTATTTGACCATACATCACCACGCTGGTCAGTGGGGGTAATTGAAGGTGGTGGACCATATATATGCGGCGAGTTCGAAGGCGACTGCACAATGCATTTTTTCTAAAGTCTCCTCTGCTGCCGACTACATAGCGAGATCCCCCTTTGACAATGGGTCGTAGAGGATGGCGAAATCATTTAATTATAACACGCACACATCATAAAACATGCTTCAGATGATGAAATGAACGTATTGTATCTGGAAAATATAACACAAGTGGTAATGTGTTTTTTAAACATTGCTGAAATACAAACGCAAGCCCTTAAGAATCTAGACACCCGTTTACGTTATTTCATTGTTTATTACATTTTTGCAAAAAAAAACATTTAAACAAAAGGTAATTCCCTCCAGTACATATATTTATATGCTGCAAGATAAACAGAATACACACCACGGAAGGTCGCTCAAACCAAAACACCAAATAAATATGAGAGAAGTGGCTACACAAAAGGCATTTAAAATGTTCAGGCTTTTTTTTTTACACGTTCAGTTTTGTTGACTCTTTGTTGGGGTCCAGTGCTGTTAAGACAAAAAAAATACATCATGTAAGAGAGGTGGTGTGCAGGGGGATCTTCAGAATACTGTGCTGTGTTCCTTTAAAACATTTAAAATTAAGAACTGCCCAATAAAAGTGTTGGTTTTTGTCTGACCCGAACCAACAAAGACATTTTAGCTTGAAAAATCCACGGAAGAATGCATTAATTTAAAACTTGAATTGTGTTTTTTTTCAAAGCATATCCTTAGGAACGTTTAACATCAATATGCATTTTTTTTAATGTACCGTTTATTACGGAAACCGGAAAATTATATACTGCGTAACATGACTTATTCACCAATTGACAGGGAGGAGAGGGGGGGAGAGAAAACAAAAACAATTATACCTTTAAACGTTAAAAGGAAAACCAGTGATCATGAAACGTGCTCACATACGAGGGTTTAACATCAGTGGCTTACGAACAGGGACCCTGTTGACCGTTACTCTGGGTCAGCCTCTCACAGGTGACATAGCCCACCAGGTGACCGGCTGATTCGCGGGGTTAGTGATATAGCAACACTTTGCGTGCGGGCAACTTAAATTGTAGCTCCGAATACACGGAATGCCGTTTAGGTTGTTGAGAATAGATTTTCTTCGTTTCAAACCGATGGTCCGGTACCCACCCACCCACCCACTCGTCTCCAACCAGTTCACTTTGGACTCACAGTAGTTTCAACAAGTGGGCACATTTCCATGGATAGGCCTTGCAGATGACGATAATTTGCATTCGACCACATTCTCCAGATTATAAGACGCACTTCCCACCCCTCCACCCCTTGTATTTTAAAGTAACATTTGTGGGTGCTTCTGATTGGTGTGCGTGTGAATGTACGTGTGTGTCCTAGTATATGTATGAGTACGTTAGTGACGAGTGTTTGTGACCAGAATTGCTTAACTGTATTGACACCGGGCACTCGTTTGAGGGCGCGTTTTGCTCTCCGCAGCGTCTTATAATCTGAAGAATACGGTAACCTGGTGAACTCTGTAACGTGAATCGCTGTCACCACGTCTCCAAATTCAACCCGTCCCCGGTGGCCATGCGAGGATTATCGCTCTCTGCCACCATCTCACCATTTGGCGTTTTGTTGACAGCCTTCAAATCTCTTTGGGAGTCGCCGTGCACATTGCTGAGCGAGTTTTGGGGAAATGAAGGCTGCGTGCTTCCACCACGAATGGCCGAACTACGCGCACAGATTATACAATCTGGGGAGAGGCAAAAGTTCAGACCTCTGCGAAAGAGCACGTGGTGCCGCTACATCATTACGCGAACAGATTTTTTTTACTCCTCTCGTAAACGTGTCAGCTCGCATCGCGCGAGTATAACAGTGGTCGGCTAAGACGGCGAGGCTCACAAGGTCCAGCCGTTGTTGATCTTCCCCTGTTAGGCGCAACGCAACGCAAGTGGAGATTTTTGTTGCACAGACGGTGTTATGATACAAAAGGTGGGCTTACGTTTCGAAACTTTTAGAAGCAACCTACCACCCCCAATTACCCCCCCACCCATCCACCCCAAACAGCTTCACAATCCACAATTTCCGATTCAGTTTCAAGTGGGACAACGGCAGCTATTCGGCTAAAGAAATGCGTGTTGTAGATGTAAACAAAAGATTCAGCTTTGCATCGGGCCAATACAAATTGTAGAACTGTATACCGTGAATGTGTCGTAAATTGTCACTTCAACAAAAATTATCACAAAGACTTGGTACTGTATTCAAATTGCTGTCAGCATTTTTAACCAAAGCTGCCGTCATTTGTTGCTTACAAGTACAGGGATTTAGACTTAAACTTCTCCATGAAAATGTACCCAAGTTGATAACAAAAAAATGTATTGACACATCAAATTCGGTGCGCTTCTGAATTAAAAGCTTAAAAGGATCAACAACAAACAAACCTCTCCATGTTTCTCCACGTGGTGTTGTCGGGGCCAGAACTACCTGAAGACGGAGGCTTGTGTTGCCTCCGAAACGTCGTGATTTTTAATTTATTTTTTATTTTACTTTTATTAATTTATATTTTTTTACCTACGTGACTTTACCGAAAAAAACCTAAGAATAGAACTACAGTGGCTCATAGGGCAGACCGTAATCTCCATTTCCCGTGCAGAGTCAAACCCAACCACCGCCTTGATTTGCACACAAGTTGAGAGCAGGGTCACGGTCGTCAAAAGAAAAGCCACGTGGGTTCTCACTTGCCAGAAGCATTCGGCTAATCGCAACTCCACGCACTTTTAGCCGGGGCCTTCTCCTTCCCCAAACTCCTTGCCAGCGGTTCTTGCTGCTGTTGCTGCTACTGAGCCTTCGTGTAAACTAACCAAACCAACCAACAATTTCCACCCCCCCCACCACCATCCCCCAAATCGACTCAACAACGACAACAATTCCTCACTGGCATTTGTGGACAGATGGGACAGCAGGCAGACGAGTTCAGTCATTACAACGCGCGTTGAAGCGCCCCCGATTGACGTTCCGATCTGTGCTTGGCGTGGTTTCAGAATTCAAGAAATTAGACGCCAACGCTTTTTGTAGTCTCTTCTGTTGTGAATCACGTACAGTACTTAACCCGACGTTATATAAACACGACTCTGCGGGAACACGGAATACTAACACGATTGCCCCTTGGTGTTGAGTCCCGGAACAGTAAACATGTTCGTTTATTATTTTCGTCAAAGTACCTTTACTATTTTCCCAGCGTTCGTTTTAACCAAAGCATTCGTACTCTTGACGGTACCCCCACTCCTCGCCTCCTCCGGCTTATTCGGAAGAGCCGTGATTACGCCCATTAAGGGGCCATCCATTTAGTAGGTACGCAAAAATCTATCAAAACTTGACCCCTACCCCCCTCCCTGTACGCACGCGGACTTTTTACACCCCCCCCCCCACCTGCGTGCGTACGCCTGACGCACCCCCAGAATCCTACAGAACGGCCGATATTTAATCCCCGCAGAAACGATCAAGGACTAATAATCTTAACGTGTTTAAGCAGATAGTCCACCGCCGGACTATCTAACTCATTTGAAGGCCAATGTAGACAAATTATTATCGAGGCTTCACCCCCCCCGCCCTGTTTCCTATGCGTACGTACATTGTCAGTAGACCCCCCATACGCAAGCGAACGCATTTGAGTTAACCCCCCTCCCCCCTCCATGCGTACGTACTGAATGGATGGCCCCTAAGGCGAAGCACGAGACGCGACCCAGTAACAGGGTGGGGGGGGGCGGTGAGTTTGGGTGCCCTCCAGTCTCGCATAGCGCCGACTGCCCGATTGCCTTCAGCGGTTGGGACCGCGTCGTGAAACCCGCGTGCACACCCCGGGACAACAATTAGCGCGATTCCGCTCGCTGCTTTTGCAAGGGTTTTGTGGGGGAAATCGTCGTCGCTCGCGAAAACCGACGCAAAGGCGTCCCCACTTGCGTTTCAGATCCTCAGTGGGTGAAGTTCACGAACCAAGATCTCACCCCTTCATCCCCCCCACCACCACCACCGTGCCTTTCCCCTCGTCCGCCAGGAAGGGTTCTCTCCACCATTCCCAATTAAAGCCACGCAAGAAGAATTGTTGTTGGTGGTGGTCGATGTACGTGTGGAAGAATGATGGTGCACGCGGAGAAACGGGGACGGCGGGAGGGTGTTGGACACCCCTTGGCTCAACACGAGCGTTGTTGGATTGCGTTCATTACAAGGGTCTTGCAATCTCAATACGTGGCCCTTCATGACGTTACTCCCAACCAGATCAAAGTCCCACTACACGAAATGCAATGCGTGCTCATGGCCGTATTCCTTTACGGTCAGTCGGGCTACCCAATAGTTTTTCTTTTGTATACTTTATATAGGTTTTAATAGCATTTTTTTTAGCTTTTTTAACTGTTTATTAGATAAAAAAAAACGTATCAAGTACCTACACCTCTGCAAGGTAATTTTCGCAAAATAATCGTCACCAAAATGTTTCAGCCTTGCCCTGCCCGCGCTTAACAACGACAACAACGCCCCACACACTTCAACAAATGTACCAAGAGCTGTAACCTATAGCTTATGAGGGTTTCCAAACATGAATTCCAACGGGCCCCGCGGCTCCGAATTGGCCACAGTCTAATCTGGTGAGAGTCAGAACTGCTTCAGCCCGGCGAGTATTTTTTTGCCCGCTCCTTTTGTTCGCGCCAAGGCGATCGGATGTGCTTTGCCCGGTGATTTTTTTTTCTTTTTCTCACACGACGTTCAAAAAAAGACTTCGACGCGGCAAATCGGTTAGCGCGTTCGAGAGAAGAAAGAAAAAAATGCCTTGAAATTTTTAAAAAAATTGCAAAGGTTACGTTAGAATAAGACGTGGAAGGAGGGTTTTGGGGTGGCGGGTTCGGGGTGTAGGGTAAAACGTCGCAGTCTCAACAACAAACCGAAAGTCGAGCGTTATGGTAAACAAGTTGCCGTATTGGCCAAACAAGCGGGGGGCAGTTCTTCTGGATGGCCCCCCGCAACTCTCGTATTTAACCGGCGGTCAGCAAAGATGCGTCAATCCACCGGCAGCGTGTGATAAAACAGGCTCGTAACAATAATAAAACAATGCAAGGGCATACACTTGGGAGCTCATTTACAGAGTGAAACGCATGATCCGTGTGGTTTTCTCATCCCGTTTGGTTTTTTTTGTGTTCATTCAAGATAACTTCATGTCGCACGAGTGGGCTGCTGTGCTCGGCGAGCGATCGGGTGCGTTGACGCAGAGAGAGAGAGTTCCGAGGGCACCCCCAATGTTTCCTCCAGATCACAGGAGAGAGAGAGAGAAGAAAAAAAAACCCAACCCCGGTCTATCGTCACTTTTAATAGTAAAATGAAAAGCACCAATCGTAATTAAACGTTTTTCCAGTTGGATGTGACGCTCACAATTGAATTACTTTTCAGTTGCCATGGCCCTGAGCTTTGTCTCGACAGAGGCCAGCGTGTGGGGGATGGGGGAACCGATGATGCCGCTGCCGTGCGTTGGTGCCCACCCTTAACTCTACGAAGCCCTGGGCCTGCTGCTGCAAACGATTGTAATCCCCCCCCCCGCCAAAGCTATCAGCAAATGCTCGGATGAACCACAGTATTCTTGGGAGTTTCTTCTTCCGCTGCTGGGACCCCTTTGACGTGCCCCCACCGAGACGCGTGGCGTCGTCCTGCTGTCTTTGCCGTTTGCAAGCGTGCGGTGGAATCCTCGAGTCTCGCTTTTCACCCAGAAAAAGAAATCTATCGTCGCGCCAGCAGCTGCTGTCGGTGGCAGAATTCACGTGTGCGCACGCGTGCCCTCTTTGCAGTTTCGTAACACGCACCGTTTGTTCAAAACTTTCGCAAATACCCGTTGCCTACAATCAGAAGCACTAATAGGCACTTGCATAAGCACTGTAACATTTATATTCAAAAAGAGGCCATTCTTGTCTTCGCTCTTATTCAATAAAGAAGAGAAAAAAACGTTCCGAAGAAAAACAGTTTTTGTTTTTAAAATCCAACCGCTCCCAATCCTCGTTGTGTCAACAAGTCCGTGCTAAAATGGTTGTTGTGGTTAGTCGGCAAAGACTCGAGACAATTCCTTGACCTGTCATGGGGCAGGGCAGGAAAAAGGCAAGGCAGGACCGGGCAAGGTAGGGCAAAGGGGGTTGTGCATCCAGGCTTGACTTAAAGCTGGGCTGGACTTGACCAGGCTGGGGTCGACTGGCTTGGGCTAGGTTCCGATGACTGTTTGCCCAGCAGCAGCAGCAACAGCAGTAGCAGCAGTGCTGTTTTGTAGACGGCGGCAGTCAAGGCACAGGTTAGAGAAGCCAGTATCGAGTCGGCTCAGCCAAAGCCCAAGGGACAGGAACTGCCATAAAACGCCATCACATCGCAGGTTTTATTAACCTCTCTTCAGCAACTTAGATAATGTACAAAATAATTCCTCGCGTGCCACAACCTCGACAAATCGCCTGAGCCAACAAAGTCTCGGTAACCGATTGCGGCAGTCTTTTTGGCCAAATCAGCGCCTGCGTGTGCTCTGGTGAGTTTTTTTTTTATGACTGATAGTCTCATGGCAATTGGCTAGTGGCATGCTAACGTGCCGCTGAACAAAGTGACGTTTTGGCAAAACTTTGGCGTGGAAAAAAAACATCTTCATGGGCTTTCTTTGCTGCCCAATGTGTCATCCCGGAAACCAAAAACACTTTGCAGAGAAAAAGTAACTTCCTTCGCTTAGCCACAGTTATCTTCAAGACATTCTCATCTTAAGGTAGCAAGTGTTTTTTGTTTGTTTGTTAAACAAGTCCTTTCTTCTTCTTTGTGGGGGCATTCAATGAACCAGATGACGCGCTCAGCGAATGAGCATTCTTTAAAGTTCTTTAAGTGCGTCCCTCCCCCCTTCCCGCCAGCCCCTCCCGGCTCCTCCTTTGCCCCCCCCACCCACTTCCCCCACCGTCTGGGGCGCGACCGATGTAGCTACGTGTGCGAGAATGGACGGAGTTGCTCCAGCTGCGCTTCGAGTGCAATCCTTTCTTCCAGCAGATCCTGCAAGCGAAACACAAACACAAAAGACAAAGATCCCCCGTATTATGGGCTCGTGGGGCAAGTGCTGCCCCCCAGCACCTATGAAGGCCGACACGGCACACGAGGGGGTGGGTGGCCAGCACCACGCCCGGCCGCCTTTGTCTCCCTAGTGGCAATGTTTTCACACTGCACCAGGCACTCATTTGAGGACGAATCGGCCTAGGGGAGGCCCAGGACCGGTTCAGATTATCGTCACTGGTGTTGGCCGTGAGCAGGAATCGAACTCGGGTCGCCAGGTCCGTAGCGCAGTGCGCTAACCGCTACACCACCGCTCCCCATACACATGCACAAACACACGCACATACACACGATAGGCACTTTCATTTTAAAAAACATCACCGGGATTTTAAGAACACCAGAAGGTGCTTTGAACATCATCATCGTCGTCGTTATTAGCCGATGTCTACCGACTACTGAAGGAAAGCCTCCACATGCCGTCACGATCTCTCACGGTCCAGTGCTAGCCATCTCACTCCTGCACAATAATCTCAATGATCCATCTGCCCAGTGGTCTTATTCTTGGACATATTCTCTCTTGTTAACATGCACGACCATTCTTTTATGTCCAGAATAAACAAAATTCCATCTCAAGTGTGACCCTCTTTCAGAGAAAAAAAGATTCGGTAAGACTCTCCCTTGGTATATATATTCCGGGTGAAATAATTCACCAATTAATATAAGCATCATACTACATGCATTGGATTCTCACGTGTAAAAACTAATGCTATGGGTTCACTGTAGGCACTACCATTCACCACAATGGTAAGAAAAAAACCCAGAATAGATTATTGAATTCAATCGTGACCTGTAAGTCACACCACTTCATCAAATTGGCAGGAGGATGAATTGTTCTACCCGTGGTAAACATATCAAATTCACCAAAAAAAAAAAACGGCCAATCTAAAGAGAGCAGTTATTTTTTGGTCCGTGGCCAATGCCCGAATCAATATTGAAATGAGACCTTTGCTACGCACGCGCCCAACCACAATCAATCGCGCTGCCGCCTTTGATCGCCGGCGGTGCTCACCACAAGACGTGGCCTACCGGGCGTTCGGCGCAGCGGACACAAAAAGCATCTCGCGGACGATCCTCTCGCAATCCCCTTATGCAGAGGAACTTCATTCACTCGGCTTGACGGTTATTGTATTCATTGTTACCGCCGATGTATCAAAAAGTGACCGCCCTGTGGCATGTGAGGCTTTACGGGACTGAAAATACAATAACAGCTGATACGTGACACTGTACACAAAGTCATTACGCGTGGTTGAAGCATTATGGGCAAAAGCATTAACCTTAATCTCCGGATGAGACTTTTTTTCCCCTCTATTTAAAAAACAATTTGGGGTGCATCTTATAATCCGGTTCACGTGTGGTTGTGAGTGGCCAGGTTTCTATAACTTAATTGACACTGGGCACAAATATCGGGGTAGGACTTTGTGTTTAGAAGCACTTCATGATCCGCAACACACATAATAAAAAGAACTCCGTTCTATCTCCACATATTAAAAATTAAATGTATTTTTTGAGCCTACTGGCCCATCTGGGTTTCATCAGTGGGCGGGGCCTGACTCTGCTGATGAGAACTACAATGTCAAACCGGGGTCAGCGTTTTCTCGCTTCAAACGAAAGTCGCTGGATAATACAGGTCACGAAAGTCAATCAATCAAAACCAATATTTATTCATACGTGGGTACAACAGAGTGTTGCGCTTGTGTGCATGTTGTGTGTGTTCAGTTTGTTGTCCTTCACCCCGACACCTCCGATTAGCGCGGTTGGCTACGTAAGGTGCGAAAAGAAGTTCAATGTACGTACATACACGCATACGTGACATTTGGGATGTCAACAAGGCACTTTATCCGCCCCAAGGAAACGAACCTTGAGTTGTTGCTGCAGCTCGCTGTTGAGCCGAGCCAAGACAGTGTTGGTCTCCTTGTTTTTGCGGATCGACGCTTGGATCACTTTCTTCTCGTTTCCCATCGACCTGCGGCGGCAGCGCAGAGCCCCCCATGACGGCGCCGAAAGTGTTAGTCATCAGAATGAGAATCTATATTTAGTCTGCAGGAGGAATCCGATGAGCTATGAAGCTCTTTTTCACAGATGTCCAGTAAGGGGCACGGGGTCAGTACGTTACAACAAAACAATGCGTAAAACACGATTGGAGTGCAAAGTATAGGAAAGGTAAACACACTTGATACAATAATTTTGCTGTGACGGTTCCACCTAAAGATGGAGGCTTGTGTTGCCTCCGAAACGTCGTGATTAAATTTATGTTTTCTTTTTAACCTACGTGACTTTACCGAAAAAAACAGAGAGTATGTAAACACATCACTTTAATAAAAAAAAACTAATTTTTTTTATCTCACCAGGTGAAGCTCACCGAGGTATTAACTTATTTTTCAGAAGCGACATGGCCACAAATAATAGCTCCACAAAGCGGCTTATCACGTGGAAATTTATAGCTGCAAAATAATCTATATTTCCCTTGACGGCACGGCCCAATCTCGTCACGCATTCAGCTGGAATCGCTCGCCGACCTTTGCGCAACGAGGCCGCCCAATTAAAGCGCACACGGATCGTTCGCTAACGAACGTCGCCGCGATTTTCCGAGAAACGTTTTCCCCATTTCTCGACCAAGCGTGCGGTGCAAATCATTAGCGTCTGCGAGTGATCAAAAACGACTCCCGTTGCTGCAGCCTCCGGCGCGTGGTCCCCAATACAGAATTCTAATTGAATGCACGCGTAGCACCGCGTACGCACAGCCTAGAGGCGAAGCGGATTGGACCAAGCCGCACGCTGGTGTCTGCTGGCCATGTAACTGTTCCACCCCCTCCCCAACACCACCCCCTCGGGGAGGACTCAATGGATTGTCACGATTCGTGGCCACGATTCGATTAAAAAAATGTGTGATCGTTTGCATGTTTATTTTGTTCTGTCCCATTGCGGAGGTTTTGTCTGCTCCAATTTGCATTAATGAATCATGAACGTGTACATGGACTGCCCCCCTTTGCCAAGCCACTGCTGGATAAGGGCCTCCCCTATGCTCTACGGATCTTAGAGGTTATTTTATAATTATTACCATATTTCACAACGCTGGTTGGTGAAATCGGCGAGCATGTATGTGGGACCACAGACGAACAGCCAAACAAGGTCAAAAGTTAAATCGTTTTCTGTGATACAATTGCTCATGACCAGACGATCAAATCACCCGGCTTGAGCCTGGATAACGATTGGATAGGCGGCCAGTGCATCATTGACATAAGATGATCGCGTCATTCGCACATCAAACTGCGGATTGTTACGTGCACCGTTCGACACGTTGCGCCGTGAGAGAATCGATTTTGAAACCATGGCCCAATGTGTCGAATGTGCCCCCTGCTGGGGGGGTCAGAAAACTCTACGGAGTTAAGGTGTCCACCCAAGATATCTTACAACCGTTAACATTTTTGTCTATATAAAAGCAATTAAACTTTTTTTTATTTGACCAGGTAAGGCCCACTGAGCTATGATGCTCTTTTTCAGAAGCGACCAGGCCACAAACGATAACTCAACGAAGTGGCTCATCACGTGGAAATGCATAGCAGCCAAATACTCTAAACGCATAGTTTCTAAATGTGGAGGGAAAAAACCGGCGGATACGAAGAAAATAATCCACGTGACCACAGGGTGAGAGAACACACAATCTCCAAATATATAGACGTCACGGTTGAGATCGAACCCATGACCTCCTGTATACCAGCCGAAGTAGTCAACATCTCGCCACAAGAGTAACAGGCAAACTCCCAACATAATTACAGCTATGAGAGAAGAAGAAGTAGAATGACCCACACTGGGCACAGGTTAAAAGTACTGCTATTACTACAGGGGTGGGTGGTTATTATATATCATTCCGACCTCAGGGTCAGAATTTTTGCCGGGGGAACAAAAATACCATCGCCCGACGAGGTGCCGCTCTCACCTCTGCAGCGAGGGCTGGGTGGCGCCGAGGGCGGCGATGCCTCCCGGCTTGCGCAAGGGCTCTTCTTGCGGCGGCGGCGGTGGCGGCGGGGGAGCGGCGACGGTCTCCTCGTCCGACTTGAGCTGCCGCCGCGATGGCTTCTTGGGTGCCGGCTGCGCTGGCGACGTCGACCTCTGCTGTATCTGCGCGACACGGAGGCAGCAGTCGTTAGTGCCACAAAAACGTCGTGGCCGAGTGAGTCGTTGGGCTTTTTATCGTGGAGCTCGTGCGTGTCGATTCGACTAGCGGAAGAAGAGGCGTCTCGCGATGCCTGCGCGGGTCACCAAGAGTGATTTTTCTATACTTCACCACGCAGATTAGTGAAGACGGGGAGCACGGATGTATGAGAATAGAAGTACATACTGGATGATGTTAACTACCTCGCCTGGTATACAGGAGGTCACAGGTTCGATCCCGCCCCTGACGCCTGCTGTATATTTGGGGTTTGTTTGTTCTCCCCGTGGTCGCGTGTATTTTTCTCCGGGCATTGCGGTTTTCCCCTCTAGATTTAGAAACGGGCGTTGGAGAGTATTTGGCTGCTATACATTTCCATATGATGAGCCACTTTGTTGAGCTATCATTTGTGGCCAGGTCGCTTCTAAAAAAGACCAATAAAAAGCTCATGGGGCCTTATCCTGGTCAAATAAAAATAGTTTATAGTTTATGATAGACAATAAAAATAAGTTAATAGTTTTGCTTGAATGTGCTGGCGCAGGCACATTGCGTAGCTGCCTTCCCGCTTGTCTGTGGTACCTCACTCCTCGGAGTCGCTCTCTCTGTATGAGAGTGAGCGAACACTCTGCGCGTTACAAGTTGCAACCATTATTAATTATGTGATGTGATATTTATGTTACAGGAAAACCTTGGATTGCGAGCATAATGCGTTCCGGAAATGTGTTTGTAATCCAAAGCGCTCGTATATCAGTTGTGATCACGTGACGCTCGGCAGACAAAGCGTATACACGTACGACTCGTATTGCAAGACCTCGCTCGTTTATCAAATTAATATTCATTTTAAAATTTTGCTCGTCTTGCAAAACACTCGCAGACCAAGTAACTCGCAATCGAAGGTTTTACTGTATTTGATTTTATTTGATGGGCTGCGCCACCCGCACATTAACGAGGATAATTCAGATAAATAAACTACACCATAGAGTGGGAATGTTAAAAGTGTAACCTTGTTGTTCGTCACGGTCTTTTCCTCGACGCGGCTTTCTGTTTTCACTGGCGCCTTTTCGACCTGTGAATGAATAAAAAAAAGTATTTTAGATGTCAAATTAAGTCAACAAATTAACTTTGTTGCGACACACGCATCAGTATACACCACCTAAATGCAACATTGAGCAAAACCCTCTATAAAACCAGTCTTGAAACCTCAGTAAATCTTTTCATTTTTAAACAAGTGCAATAATATTATTAACAATAAATGTCTATTCAATGCAGAATTAAGCACATTAAAAAACACAAATATCGTTGCACAGGAGTTCACCTGAAATCACTTGGAATAAACCAATACATTTCTAATCATTCAAATTCATGAAAGTCTAATAGATATTACCCACTAGTGATTATTGAGTTTCGAGTTAAGTTTAACTGTAATAAAACTGAATTGTATCCAGCAACTTGGACATTTCCAGCCAATTAAGTGATGGATTGTAAGTTTTTTTACGAGCATCAATATTATAAAAGCCCGGCGTTTTGTTTGTCCATCAACTAAATTACAAGAGCCTTTCAGAAGGCCTGAACGTCGCGTGTAAAATTTTAGTGCGTTAAATAGCTGCTCGCATTTATCCGGATTCCAATTTGGGCCGATACTTGACGTACTCCACGAATGCCCCCCCCCCCCCCCCGCCAACTCCCGCCCCCGTTGTTTCTTGGGCTTTCAGCGTGCCGAGCGCCAACTCCGGCGCCACCGCTGCCGCTCACCGGCGCGGGCGCCTGCGGGTCCGGCGTGTCCCCCGTGGCTCGGTCAACCTCGGGCACCGCGTGCAGCGCTCCGAAGTGCGTGAAGTCGGCAAAGTTGGGCTGCTCGGAGATGGGCGGCGACAGCAGCGGCACTCCGGACGCGCCGGGAACCATGTCGGCGCCGTCGATGGAGCGGGATGTCTGCAGCGCCTGAACCGGAACCGGCACACGGTACACGGCACACCCACGGTCGGTTGGTCACTGCCAAGGACCACGGTAGTTCTTTTGCTCAGGGCCGTGTTCTGATCTTCAGATGAATCTCAAAAAATGAAAATTGGGCTTAGGTTTAAAATGTTGGGATAGCCCAAAGAATTTTTTTTAAAATCGTTCACTTCTAGTGACATCACAGCGGCAGATGAATTTGAAACACCGCTTCCTGTGATGTCACTTCCTGTGGTGTCACTTCCATGCTTTTCCCGCCAAAAGTACCAAGACGCGACATCACCTTTATTTAAATTTATTAAGATAACGTAAGTGTTCAGATTTACTGTTGGAAACCGAAATTCACTTATTATTGAAACGTATTAAAACGGTCATATTTAGTGTATAAACGATTCAAGTTACTAAAACATCATCATCAGGGTGATTGCTTGTGTTGGAGTCGAAACGTCGTAAGAATTGTTGTTTTATATTTTTATTATTTTATTATTTCCCTTCTACGTGACTTTACCGAAAGAACCAAGAATATGAATCCCTGCAATCACGAAAGCTTTCAATCAAAATTTTACTAAAACTATTTAAATGTGAAAATATGACAAAGTATAACATTGGACCTAAAAACAAAGCCTCATCCGCGGATCTGATCAAATTCAAATCCAAAACACGTTCCGACAATGTACGGTTACACGGCAAGGCCGGTCATCGTGCCACCGAGGCGGATGTGCCCAGCGGAAATGTGCGGGTACCTGAGGATGTGGCCGGGGTGGCACTGCAGGAGGCGGCGCAGGCTGCTGGCCGGTGGTCTGCTGGCCTGTAATTATACACGACAGTTAAGTGGCAGCCACGCACGAGTCAATTGTACCCTACATTTGTAAATGTGTACACCGCTCCAGGATGCACTTGCGATCCAGAAAGGTCATCGGTTCATTCGCCCGGAGCGGCAGTTAAAAGGTATAAGTGTCTCAAATCAACAACGCGCCTCCCTCCACCCAGCAGTATAAATGTGTACACCACCAGTTAGTTGATCGTATGTGTTTGTATGATGAACTTCCTTCGCACCGTACATAGCCAACCGTAATAATCGAAGTTGTGGTATGCGATTTAAAGCTTTCGTGACTGCAGGGATTCATCTTCTTGGTTCTTTCGGTAAAGTCACGTAGAAGGGAAGTAATTTTATTATGTTTTTTTTTTATTATTTTATTACTTCCCTTCTACGTGACTTTACCGAAAGAACCAAGAAGTTGTGGTATGGGGTAGGGTAAAGTGTCGGTACGCTGACCCCTTCCAAGACGTCTCGTCAGCATGGAAAGGAAGATCAAACGCCCTCTAGAGCTCCCTCTAGTGGAGGCCCTTCCACCAGCCGCAGCGTGGGCAAGCGAGCACTCGTATGGTTACGCCTTGTAGCCTGCGTCAGGCTTCTTCCAACGACGTTATATCAGGCAGGTCACAGGGGGTAGCGGGGGGGGGGGTGAACGCAGGCTCACCCTACTGAATAGCTCTCTTCATACGCTACAGCAATTTTACTGGAGCAGTTAGACCTGATGACGGAGGTTTGTGTTGCTTCCGAAACGTCGTGAGTTAATTAATTTTAATATTTAAATTTGTTACCTACGTGACTTTACCGGAAAAAACCAAAGAGTACGAATCCTTGCAGTCCCGAAAACTTCAAATCTAGAAGCAGGCTCACCCTGTGCGGGCGGCTGGAACACTTTGTTGAGGTCGAGGGAGGAGGAGCGCGAGTGGCTCTGGTTGGGCCTCGGTGGGGGTGGCGGGGGTGGCGCCACCTGCTTCTTGAGCGAATCGTCCACGGAGGTGCCCGAGAACGACCTGCACACAAACACGGCATGTGCCAACGTGAAACGCAACTTCAGCGGCGCAGCATTCTGGGGAAAAACCCCCCTCCCCCCCACTGGTAACGACACCGATAATTATTACTCCGATGATTGCCTAAATCCAACAGCCTCTGTGCGATAACGTCACGTCTCAAAATATAAATCACGCGCCCTTCGTGGCTATTTGTAACTATTTACAAATCACGCCGCTTTGGTGAAAGGTGCAATGGGAGGGCGACTCTTTCGCTGGTCGTGTTTACTCGCCTTGGCCTTGAGAAGCCGGCGCCGTAAGCTTCCGCATCTGACGAAACGGACGACTCAGAGCTGTGGAAACCATCTGTTGCACACAAGGCAGGGACAGAAGATAAACTGCGGTAGCACAGGGGCTTGGCATTGTAGAGCACCTCGTTCGAAGCGTAACAACAGCGGGGGGAGGATGTTTAAGGAGCAAGGGGAATGTGTGCGCACCGTACCGACGCTTTTTGCCACGGAAAATTTAGCGGCGGATGGCTGCTCCGTGGCTCTCGACGGCGTGGGGTGTGGCTGGCTCACCGGCGTGCCCATCTCTGCTGAACACGGACAAAAAAATATGGCGATAAATGATACCTGAAGCAGCTTAAGCTGGCAAGGTACACAGAGAGGAAATGATACGTTGAGTTTACCGACGAAAACAGGTTGTGATACATGCGTCAAAATGCGCGTACGAGAATCATGTTTTATTTTATTTGCATAAGTTGCATGCGATGGGTTTGTGGAACAACCCCGAAGCCACTATTAACTACATGCACTGCAAATAAAGATTATTGAATTGTGACCACGCTGAATCAGGACAGGTCATCAAATCGCGAGGAGGCGGTGAGTCGCGAAGACACCTTGTTGACACTCATCATCAATCCTGCATTATGAATACACGATTTTATATGCAGTCAATGACGGTTCTACTTCGATATCTTCTAACAGGCCATAATAAAATTGGTGTGTGCTGGCAGGCCACGTGATATATGTTATGAAATCGTACGATGCCGTAGCGCCATAATATCTGGATGCGAGTTCTCTTGAGAATCTCCATCTCTTTCTATTTTATTTTATCTCACTAAGTATCTATTTCTGTCTCAGTGAGAACCATTACTTCCGTTAGGGGCCACATTCAATCCGTTGGCCATTAGTCCAAAGAGCACAACATTTGCAGGAGAATTTTTGCGGATACAAAAACAAGAGGTAATTTAAATTCCACTTGGAATTTTCCAAGTGGAAATAACTTGGTCTCACGGCACGATGTCAGAAGCAGGACATCAAAGCAAAAGCTTTAAAAGAGAAACAAAACCAAGTGAAACAAAGCGTTAACCCTTTCCCCTTCCGAAACGTCTGCAAGTTACACGTCACCACGAAATCTCGAAACGTGCAAGTGGCTCGTCGTTAATTCTATATAGAAAGGAGTAGCGCCGTTGTTTTTAAAGACATTTTACTCACCACAAAGAATCGTAGCGACACGACCGAATTCAATGATAGCGTGCGTCAAACTGTGCCACGCGCATGGCCTTGTGGGAGCCTCGGTACCGATAAAGAATCGGAAGAAAAACTGATGATGTACACTTATGTCATCGTAACGGGAAAGGGGTTAAGTGCGCAGAGCCACGCAACGCAACCGCAGATCCGCACCATCTCGTCGCCGTGGCCATCGATGCCAAGCGTGCGTACCTGGCGTGGCCCTGTTGATGTGCATCTCCTGCATGTGGATTTTGCTGGGCGTCATGCGGATGGCCACCGGGTGGACGATTGCCGTCTCCTGCCCAATGCACGCAACCACGCGGTCACCACGCTTCTCAACGTGCCCAGAGACGGACGGACGGACAGACGGACAGACGCAGAGGCCAGCGATTGAGCCATTCACCGTGATGGGGGATTGGGGGGGGGGGTGGATGGGGGTGGGGAGGACATGGTGCAGTTCTGGTTCGTTCTTGCTCATTAAGAGTTGTCTGCGGGGTCACTGGACTGTGGTCTCAGGGTGGAGGAGGAAGGTGGATTGATGGCACGTCTTTACCCGGCTTTGCAAGAGCAGTTTTAACAAGATCACCTTGCAACGAGTCATTTTAATGGGCGCAATAATTTCAGTGCAGGGACTGCAGCGATGCTTGAACGCAACGTAGTCTGGTTTTCCAAAATAAAAAGTTAAGGGGAACATTTAAAAGAATATTGCACTCACAAGAATGCAATCAAAATAAAGGTCCTGTTAAATCCAATCATGTTTAACAGCTAAGGCAGACAGTATAGCCAAATTAAATGTGTTTATTTTGTCATAGAAACTCTACGTTTGGGTATAAACCCAGTGTTCCGGTTTTGACAATCACTTGACAGCAGACCCACCCAGTCACATTAATCATGCACAGTCTTTGGAGCATCGCCGAGACAATACAAAGCCGCTCATGAGTGTAAACGTGACCGACAGTCGCTGGGGAAACTGGGAAGAGGGTGGTGAAGAGTAATGTCGGTTAACGCCCTTCTTGGTGTGCCTTGACTTGCTGCACGGACCGCTTTCTGGCTATCACAGGCACCTGGTAGGGTCTGCCAAAACAGCTGATTACTGCAGACTGGCAGCCACAAAGATGCCGGCCAACATGAGCCAAGGTGTCAACAAAACACTTATTTTATTTTTACTTTTACCAGGTAAGGATCACTTTAGCGATATAGCTATTTTTTTTAGAAGCGACCTGCCTACAACAAAATGGATTATCACGTGCAAATTGATAGCAGCCAAAAACTATAAATGCGTGTTATTTCTAAATGTGGAGGGGAAAAAACAGAGGTCCCGGAGAAAAATCCACGCATCCACAGGGAGAGAGACACGCAAACTCCAAATATACAGCAGGCATCAGGGTCGCGATCGAACCCACAACCTCCTGTATACTAGGCGGGGTAGCTAACATCTCGCCACCGTTGCACCCATATAAAAACGTAAATCATTCCATACATTTATATTTTTTGTGTTCTATTGCGTTTTTTTTACATATTTGTTTAGAATTCTGACTATAAAATAATTGTGTAAATGTCGTATAAAGTTCAATAATTATCACGGTTAAGCAGGCAAATGTACGAGCAAAATTAATTCGCATTCAAGTAAAATACGTAAGGTACAGTGGAAATTATTTTATTATTTGGCAGTCCAACACGCAAGTCCTTTTATAAATCTGTGGAAGTGCTTAACGATTTGTCATAACAGGCTTGAGTAATATAACATGTGCACTTAAATCTGAATGAACACATTTTAAAATCTGCCAAAAATTATAAACCGTCCAACAAAAGGAACATCCACAGATTTAAGCCGGCCATGCTTTTGGAGAAGGCAAACACATGTCAGAAACTCGTGCAGGTTTTGCTCTCTGTGCCAACTTAGTTGCCTGCAAAACCAAACAAAAAGAGAATTGTCATGCTGACATTCATAACTCACAGTATCACAGAGAGCGGGGTTAAATTGCGCAAGAAAGCCAAGCTAAGCAGGTGAGCGGCACAAGCATGCACAGCCACGCAAAGCTCTCCCGCTCGCACTTTGCACGCGCTCGAGTTTTTTAAAATCTTTATTTATCCTGGAGAAATCCGATGAGCTTCGAAGCTCTTGTTCACAGATGTTCCAGTCAGTTTAAACAAGCAGCGCGGTTCACGGCGAGACGTTCCCGCGTTGATCGGCAGGCCGCAGCGTTTGCCGAGCGCAATGGCCTCGCGTTTTCACGCGTTCCCCGTTTACGAATGCGGGCGGGTGGCTTCCGCCTCCGTGCAAAAAAGCTCGACGTTGACGTGGCAATGCTAACGAGGGACAGCGCAAGCGGTGGGGTGAGGAGCAGGGCAACAGTGGCATTGGCCACGTCGTGGGGGGAGAGAAATACAGGAGGGCGGAAGGAGCGGGAGATGGCGTGACGCAAAAGGTGGCGATTTGAGTACGGCAGACTTACAGGATCGGCCGGCGCGATGTTAGAGTCAAACTGAGTGAGAGTCTGGCAGCTTGAAGAGCGATCACTGAACGTTTCCCACTGCTGCAGACACACACAGGGGGGCACACAACGACGCGGCGCGCGCGCCCGCCGGGAGTGAGGGAGGAGCGGAGGGACCGGCCGATAAGATAAAGGGAAACCAAACGGAATGTTAAAAGGATACAGGACGACAGACAAACGAGTAGACGTCTAACAGCGAAAGAGAGACGAGAGGAAATGACAATGGGATGAAAGAGCGGCTTGGCAAAGTGAACTGAGACAGAGAAGGGGCAAGATAAGATGATAGTGAGGAATAGCACAGATATGGCGAGTGAGAAATCGTAATGGGCTCCAAACGCCGGTGAGAATGCCTTTGGTGATGCCGCCACAATAATCGTGTGCCGAAGTTAACCCTGCCTCCTCGAGATAATTACACTCACTGCTCGCGCTGTTTATTGCGGCGGCCTAATTGAGCCACTGCTATTTAAGTACAATGGGATTTGCCATAGCAACGCAGAATTTATATCACCACTTATAAGTACCACAAAGAGAATACCGTCAAACACTACTACAAAGAGTACAGAAAGAGTCTGACGTTGGTCTTGAATGGAGTTGCAACAAGTCAATACATACGCAGGATCAGTTTATTTGGTTGTTTCAGTCGACACAAGTGGGGACTGTGCCAAAGGGTAGAGCGCTGGCACGGTGCTGAGTGCACCGTGCTCTGAAACTTGCCGAGCTGATTTCGATTGCTGGCCAAAGCGAACATCACGGGGGGGGCGGAGTGATATCTGAACCAGTCCTGGGTGCTCCCTTCACTAACCACCACTGACCAGCATGGACTATGATAGGATGACCCCGCCACGACAATCTGGAGTGGATTGACAAAAGCTGTAAATCCAAAGCCAATCGCGGCGTTAAAACGACATCAACAAAACGACAACTGCAGCATCGCCATGTGGATCCTCTACGCTCCAGTGTGTCGTCCCCCCAACCCAAAGCACCCAAAATCCAAGATAGCGAAATAGATACCGGAACTCGCCAAACCATGTCACGGGAGCCGCCAGCTCCACCTCGTGCGCACGTGTGGGACTGAGGCTTAATTTGACGAGAGATGAAGGTGGTTAAGCGGTGGGCAAAGAAAGCAGAGGGGGGAGGGACAAGCGGGTCGCCAAGGCGCATGCGCGCACAATTCCACGCTGCTCGCTCGCGCTGCCGAGCGCACAAACGGACGCAACGATCCCCTCTGCTGGCGCCCCAGCAGCACCGCCTTCGCTAGCCCTCCGCCCCAAAGCCCCCGCACTCATCATTAAGCACAGCAAGTGACATGCAGAGTCAGTGGCAAGTGAAAAACGACACAAAAAACAAAAAGGGGTCGAATTAATGCGGCCGGTGGCCGTGAATTAACGAGCGAATTAAGGTCAATCGATTCATCGTGAGCGCGACGGAATCGTGAGCAAGGAGGCCCCCTCGCGGCGAGGCTCCTGCATTGTTACAAAAAAAGAAAACGGGCGACAGGAGTTAACAGTGGTGATTGCCAGAAGTCTGCGATTGCAAAAGGGGAAATCTGCGAGTGAACTTTTAATGGTAGCCGTCGAGCCTCACCTCGCTGTTCTGGTGGAGGTCGCTCCATGCCTGGTTGAGTGACGGCGATTTGCTCGTCGCTGCCTCGACGGGGGAGCTCGTGAACGACGCCTCGGCAATGGGGTTTGGCACGTCTGTGAACAGAGGCGGGAACGTCGGAACGTTAGGGTGGCCGGACTGGACCCCATCGTGCTTACGACAGCAGGGACACAGCCACAGTACAAATGTCGCGAGTCGGTGAGGGGGGCGGGGGGTGGTATCCTGCTTAGCGAATGGTTCCTGTGGTTATTGGGTCAGATTACAAATAACCCACATGTCTCGCTCCACGTGTTCGATTCATGTCCACAAGAAGCTCCCAGCGTGTGGAGTGAAATGTCGGACATCGTGCCAAACAACGTGCGGAACAACCCGAAAATACACTGGAGAAAAAGTTTCCCAACTTCTTTATATATTTCTCGATCACAAGGAAATAATGTTTTTAATAAACCTTGTAATATGGGGGACACAGGACATCTGGCCACATCATTTCTAGGACTCACTTTTAAAGAGGTAGGCAAAAGGGGGAGAGAGGGCGAGCGGGCGAGCCCAAGGGCGAGCAAGAGGGCGAGCGGGCGAGCGAGAGGGCAAGCAGGCGTACGTACGGGTGGCATCGTCGATGTCAATGAGCTTGGGCACGAGGCTCTCGGGGAGCTTCTCGGGCAGTTCGTATCCATTCTTGCGAGCCACGACGAGGTGGAAGGCAGCGCAGAACTCGTCCAGCGTCAGCGCCCCGTCCTGATCGAAGTCCGACAGCTCCCTGGGAGGGGCGGTGGAAACCGAAGGGGAGCGCAGGCAACCAGCAGAACGGTTGACTCTCGATGATCTGGCGTAATGGTGGCCCCCCGATAAAACAAACAACGGATAATATATGTGCACCTACGTATAATGGTGAAGATGCAGCACGGATAACACTGGTCAACACACTTTTTCTGGCATAAGGTATTCCAACGGTTTTAAGGTAATTTTGGGGTGCTGATTCCAAATCTGGCATCAGTTTTTGTCTATCACATCAGGTTTTTGAGATATCAAATATTGCATTTTCAATAAAAACTGCAGAAGAAAAATATTAAATAAATGTGGATATCTACATAAAATTATATTATAAACACACTATCCTAAAAATACAGCACCATATTTTAACACTAAAGCAGTCACTGACTCGCAACAACTTGCAATCATAAGTGACAGAGTTAATTTCTGGTAAAATCAATGAAAATGGGGTATGCCGATAGCATAAAAATGAGATGTGATAGAGCAAATCTGAAATCAGATTTGGAATCAGCACCCTGAAAGAAATTAGTCTAAAACAGCTGCAAAAGTCCAGGCCAGAAAAAAAAGTAGTTTTTTTGTTGCTAACAATCTGTTATTGTTGCTTCTTAATTAATGAATTTACTTGGTGAAACGTTTGCGGTCAAGTGGGCACCGAATCGCCACTCTTTGATGAGTGAGGAGCAGCCAATAATAGAAGTACCTCACGTGCTGGGAAAAAAGAAATTAGCTCGTAAGTACGGTTTAATCCGCGACATAGATAATCTGCCCCGGGCTGCCAGTCAGCGGCTGAAGTGAGCATCAAAGCAGCGGTGAGTACAGAGGCCATCACGGCCACATGTGATTTCACCGCGCCCATGGCAGTGCTTTCTTATTTCCGCAGCATTCCGTAGCTATTGCACAGCTGACAACTGCCAGAGTATCCGTGACAGTATTGCACCTACTGACTTTAGGTCTGGTCGCAAACGTGAAAATCTGCCCGCCTCCTTCCTGTATATGTACCCCACCCAACCACAACCGCGTCTTCCTGACTGTCTACGAAACTGTTTTTAAATCTTGGTTGCTGAGCAAAGGCATCAAAAACGGCACTGCTGAAGGCATAATAGACGAGACGTAGAGTGAGTGAGATGTGTGCAAACCTGGTGGCCAACTACAAGAAACTACTCACCTCTGTGATTGCCAACAAGGGTTTTGCCACCAAGTACTAAGTCATGTTTTGCAGAGGGGTCAAATACTTATTTCCCTCATTAGAATGCAAATCAATATATAACATTTTTGACATGCGTTTTTCTGGATTTTGTTGTTGTTATTCTATCTCTCACTGTTCAAATAAACCTACCATTAAAATTATAGACTGATCATTTCTTTGTCAGTGGGCAAACGTACAGAATCAGCAGGGGATCAAATACTTTTTTCCCTCACTGTAATGCATTCCTTGAATAGAGCAAGGTTATACGAACTTTGGAAAAAAAAAGAGAAAACGGAAGAGAAGCTGAAAGTGCAAAAGAGTGAAGTAAAGAAGCATAATGAGAAGTTACTGTGGCCTGCGGTGGGGTGATTGAACAGTGTGGACGAGACAAAGCAGTCAGTCTAGTAGACCAAATCCCCCAGCATGGATGGAGCAATGAAGAGAAACATGAAGGTTAACTCCATCATTGTGCATTTGTGCAATAACAATAACACGCATTGTTTGCAATTAGAAAGTAACTACATTTTACTGCGTCTCAAAAAACACTAACAAGGACTCTTAGGTTTTTTCGGTAAAGTCAAGTAGGAAAAAATAATAATAATATATGAAAATAACTAAATTACATTGATTTAATTTAGTTATTTTCATATATAATTATTTTACTTTATTATTATTATTTTTACCTACGTGACTTTACCGAAAAAGCCTAAAAGTATGAATCCTTGCAGTCACGAAAGCTTCAAATCTAACACTAACAAGGATACAAGCACATTGCAATCATTTTAAGGGATACTTTCTAAAGCGTGTGCACCATTTTGATAGTGAAGAAACAACGTGTCATCCTCAGATTGAGTTAAGCGCTCAACAGCTTAGACAAAACGTAATGTCTTTTCACGTTTGTTAAGGTGTGGTTATGTAATGATTGCTACTTAATTCGGCGTGTGAGTGGTTTACACCGAGAATTGCCAGGAAATGTTGTAACAGCTTGGCACATCGTTCTCCAGCATTGTGAAAGGGAAAAGTGCAAAGCAGGAGAGACACTCGGTGCTTTATCAAGGACAACATTTACTCACCATATGTGAGAGAGCTCCACTATAGGCAGTTTGGATTTAGTGAAGAACTCTTTGGCACCAGAGCCTACAAATGCAGCAATAAATCCATCAACATTATTAAAGCACGTCATGAGCAATAGTACTTGTTGACATGCACTTCCAATGTGAACAAAAATCATGGAACGCAAACCCTTCTAGTCCCAATACGTTTCCATTTTTAACATCAAATAAGGATCTTCGTCACATTACACATCATGGACAAAAGAAAAGTATAAATACTGTATATACGTCAATCCAGGAAGGTCTCACTGTGCCCTAAAACCTTTTAGCAGGCTACTGGATGGGACACAAAAGTACAAACATGTGGGGCTAGTAGACAATGACACATGGGTATTGACAACACACATACAGACACGTGGGTACTTACAGAGATACAGACATGTGGGTCCACATTACTATTATTACCATCATCATCACAGCTGTAGGTGAAGGTGGCAGCCGTACCGGGAATGAGCCCGCCAAGATCGGGCTGGATCGTCTTGAATTGATTGATGTAGTAGTCGCGTTGTTCCTCTGTGATTCGCCACGGGTCCTCGCTGTAGCTGGCGCTGCGCTGCAGCTCCTTGCCGCTGCCGCCACTGCTGCCACCACCGCTGCCACTGCCGCCGCCGCTGCCACCACCGCCACCACCGGCCACCGACGCGCGCGATACCGACCCGGTCGCAGTGTGATCCTTCACGTGACACGCGTGAAGACACGGGGGGAAATCATGGGGTGTGGGCGCCGTGGTGGCAAGATGTTAACTACCTCGCCTGGTATGAAGGAGGTTGTGGACTCGACCCTGTGGTCAGAAAAATATTTAAAGCCCCTCACCCCTGTAGTAATAGCAGTACTTTAACCCTGCACCCAGTGTGGGTCATTCTACTTCTCTTATAGCTGTAATTATGTTGGAAGTTTGGCTATTACTCTTGTGGCGAGATGTTAACTACCTCGCCTGGTATATAGGTCATGGGTTTGATCCCGACCCTGATGCCTGTATATTTGAAGTTTGTATATTCTCCCTGTGGTCGCGTGGATTATCTCTGGGTTCTCCAGTTTTTCTCTACACATTTAGAAACATGAATTTAGAGTATTGGCTGCTAGAAATTTCCACATGATAAGCCACTTCATTGAGCTATCATTTGTGGTCTGGTCGCTTCTGAAAAAGAGCTATATAGCTCAGTGGGCCTAACCTGGTAAAAATTTTAATAGTTAGTTTGTGTTGAATGTGTGGGGTATTAACCGAAGTTGATAAGCTGTGTTTGATGTTTACCGGGAGTAGACATCTCTCAATTGTGACATCATATGTCACGGTATGGATTGACCACCCCCTCTCTCTCTCGAGATGGGATTGTCATGGAGGTCACAAATTGATTATACAACTCTACCATCTCATTTGTATTGTTGTTTGTTTTCTGTATCATTTGTCCTGTTTTGTATACTCTATAATAATAGCATGTCATTTGCTTACATTACAATTACATTTCACAATTTTTTTACAGTCTCGTTAATATTGTTAAGGATTTGTTTTCTCCTTTTCATCATGTTTTTTATGAGTCATAAGCATTAAAGCTCCAGTAGCATATTGCTTGCCTTTCATTTTATTTATAGTAAATGCGATATTATCAAGTGCAGAATTTGATGCATGCAATGTGAGCGAATGCATCGATTTTAATTAATGAATCAATGCAATCGTTGTAGGCCAAAGTATTACCGGGTGGAATGTAACGCATGATTTGCGGTCAACAATGTATTCTGACAAGACAGTATCCTTAACATTAATTCAGACCCGACACTTATCGATTGGTTTTTCAAGCTGCCACATACACATATATTCAACTAATTCGCCTTAAAAAATATCTGTTAATCATAGATAATACTTAGCACAAACTGAAGGCGCTATTAAACACAAGCACATTTTTCAATGTTTAAGTTTTTGTTAAGCCAGAGAGCAGGATTAAGCCGCATTAAGTGACCAAAATGTTATAATTTTCTTTTATGCAGTCATTGGTGATCGGAGACGATCCTGAAACAGAAGATCTGTCGTGCTGGATACAACCAAATTTGTAACCTTGACCCTTACCCATGTATCGATTGTTCAATGTTAATGTGCCATTTTGTCTTGGTGTGGTCTGGAACTGTTTTTGTTGTTGTTTTGCCCAATTTCGTTTATTGTTCACGATTTGCTTGCCTTATCTCTATTTTGCACTCCTATCGGTTGTTTGTATTGTTTGTTGTTGTTACTTGCCGACCCGACCCTACTCGACATCTGTGAAATAGAGCTTCATAGCTCACCGGATTCTTCCAGGATAAATCAATATTCTGATTCTGACCCTGATCACCTCGCTAGACCTAAGAACCTGGCTCAATAGTGAAAGACAGCTCTGAGTTGAGCCCAGGACCACAGCAGTGCTGACTCAGTGCTCCAATGATGGAATCATCCACCCTTAACCACACAGCCACATCAACACCCATTAAATTAGAAGCCTGTTTAAACATATTTTTGGTGTGGAATCTTGTTAATGTATTCGTCAAAACCTTTACCATCATCATTATTATCATCATCGTCATCATTTATACCACACCTCCCATGGAATACATCGCCAAGTGCCAAAACAGTATTTGAGATAATTAAGCCTGGTTGGGACTTCACTCAGCCCATCATATCTCAGGGGGTCAATAAAATTAATTCCACTGTGGGAAAGTCAACAGTGGTTGTCCTATGGATAGACTCACCCTTGCCATAGAAATAAGGAATTTTCATCACTGGCACAGGGTTGCCAACAGGAGATGAACACAGCCTCAAAGCTCATTTGAGCTAGAAATCGCTTTGATTTGGCTGGCATGCTGCCAAATGCGAACTAAAGTTCCCACTGGTTCTGACATTCGCCGTGCAGCTGTGGGTACTGGCACGACGTGAAGGGGAAGAGAACTCTACCTGCGAGGCCACAAAGTGCGTGGGGGCGGTGGGAGTGGCTGACACGGCCGCCCCCCCTTCCGGCATCGTCGTAGCGCTGTCAGTAAAGCTGACCCAGTTCTCCTGCTGCGGGGGCGTGGAGCCTACCGGCCAAGAGGCACCCTCCGCTCCTGCAAAGACAAAGATCCTCCCATGTAGCCTTAACAGACTGTTGGGGCGAATTGCTGTTAGCGAGTTGCACCTATAATGGACGGCACAGCATACGAGGGGATGGGTGGCCAGCACCACGCCCTGTCATCTTTGTCTCCCGAATGGCATATGGTTACACACTGTGTCAGGTACTCATTCGAGACTGAGTCAACCGAGCGGAGGCCCAGGACCGGTTCAGATAACCATCACTGGTGTGGCCGTGAGCTAGAATCGAACTCGGGTTGCCAAGTTCGTAGCGCAGCGGCTAACCGCTACAGTATCGCTCTGCCCCTTCAAAAAAAGCCCCCCCGTATAGCCTTAACAGACTGTTGGGGCAAGTGCTGTGAGCGAGCACCAATGAAGGCCGGCACGGTACACGAGGGGGTGAGGTGCGTGACCAACACCACGCTCGGCCGCCTTTGTCTCCCTAGTGGTGATGTTTACTACACACCGCCCCTGCATGCGCACACACACAGAGTGGTGTGCAGTACAGCATGACAATTACTGGCATACTTGTGCAAAGTTTCAGTGCCACTGCCAGTTGAAGATGGCAACCTTCACGTGGTTAACCTGTTCAGTGTCCCAAAAAACGACACAACACCACCAACGAGGTCATCACTGCACATCTTTCGATGGAGGAATAGAAAGATCTACAATCAGCATCAATGGACGCTGTCACACGGCTAAATAACCTAGATTTACGACCATTGCTATTCAAACACAGCCACTCAAGAAGAAGCGTCACTGAATGTGTTAGTGATTATTTCTTATCACACACAAAATGGGAGTTATGGACATATAAAAAAACAAGATTTTCAAGCAAATGAGGCACAAAGACTCAGTGACGCTCTCCTAAATAAACAAACAAGAGTATTCAAATGTCCCACGGTGGCAGTTACAGTGAGGCATACACCACAGTAAACCGAGAACAAAGATGTGTATTCAGACACAGGCGGGTATAAATTCGAACTATCTGTTTATACATTAAATTGTAAAAAAAAAACATTAATGTCCATTTGTATTTGCACATCTAAGGCTGGTTTGCCGCACATGACAGTCATGTCATCAAGACAAGATTTAAAATCTTACTCTTATATGGGTTAAAGATTTGGCCCCAAAACAATAGAGAGCATATCCTATATATACACACCTAGGCTGCAAGCCCCCAGGCTGTCCAACACAGGTATATCGCTTCAATAATTAGAACCCAAAAAAACTTTCATGTGACCGAGGTATGGTGTTAGTGAGCACAGAATGGGTACATTATGTTATAACCTATGGCAGCCGTACCAACGTGATATCAAAAAATGTGTGACTTGATATACGACATTTCGTGTCTCTTTTCGTATTAAAAAAGCTTCAAACTCATGTCAAAACGTGGTACACGCAGCCTAGGTGACGCAACTACAAGGACTGTTGTTTGCGAGCGGTGTCTTTTTATCGTAAAATAATTATAAGAGGTAGCCAGGTGGCTCGGACGGACAGAACTCTCAAAGCACTTGAGCTGGCATTGCTGAGAGGCCTTGGTTAGAATCTGGCTAAATCAGGTTTTCATTTGGAGTGGGTCGATAGTTTCAGCCGGGTCACCAACAAAAACACAACCATAAAATAGATTAGATTTTTCACTTAATTTCATAAATTCCGGCTTTGAGATTCAGACAATTAACAAAAATTAATTGTGCTATTGCTATGCAAAACCCTTTGCAGGATATATAAAAGCTGCGCCCTTCGCGTGGACAAACAGCAGGGCTGCCAGAATTAGGAAAAAAAGAGCCCTAAAGAGCAAATTTGTCTGGTTTTACACAAGAGAGTTCCCAAACAACAATACAATTTTATATTGGATATAATCTATACGAGAGTTCTTGCGCCCCTCTACAGATGTATGCACAGAGTTTGATGCGTGAATACTTTCAACCTTAGTTGGAAAAAATATCACGCAAGCATAATAATTCATAATAAACGTTTTTGGGTTAGATCGCATTATTTATAAATGTGTCGTAACCCTCCACCACCCGACATGGCCAATCAGCAAAAAAGTGTCACGTTGACAAAAGACAAATAGTTCACTACTTTAGCCCACCGGTGTGTTGAAGAGTGAAACCACAACATTTACAATTTTTGAGTATGACGTTTCGCTGGTAATTACATCCAGCATCATCTGACAATTCGCCATAATGGTGAGGTATTGGTCGCGAAAGCCTACGTGTTAAAATCACGTAAGCAGTTCATCTCATAGAGTCCCTGGCACGTAATAAAATGCTACACTGTGGCAGTGGGGGTCGCAAAATGCCCATTTATTACTAATAAACCCCAATGATCCGATCGAAATTAGGGATTTCAATCCGATAATTGGGGGGGGCACATGCCACCCCACCCCCCCCACTGGCTCCGCCAGTGTATGTAAACATCTATAAAACGTGAGTCACACCATACACAAATATGTTCTTGGACAAACAAAGAGCAAACCGCGGGAGAGTGCTCTTTACAAAATGTAAGATCAAGAACACATGACTGTGTGTGAAAATGTAAGATTTGCGAACGTCTACAAAAAACCAAAATCATACCCATATACAAATCCTGCACCGACTGCCATTGGCCCATTGATCAGAGCGGATAAGTGACTGTACAGGACGAGGTGTTAACTGCCTCACCTGGTATGCAGGAGGTCGTGGGTTCGATCCCGACCCTCACGCCTGCATGCACTCCCCGTGGTCGTGTGGATTTTTCTCCGGGTCCTCCGGTTTTTCCCTCCAAATTTAGAATCAACGTGCGTTTAGAGTATTTGGCCGCTATAAATGTCCACGTGACAAGCCATTTCGCTGAGCTCACTTCCGCAAAAAAGCTATTTAGCTCAGTGGGCCTTACTGGTGAAATAAAAAATATTATTTAAAAAATATATATTATTTGTTATTAACTTTATTTTTTTGTTATTATTTTTTCTATCTACGTGACTTTACCGAAAGACAAAAAGAATATGAATTTTTTTAAATAGTTCAGCTTTTAAGTTCAGTCGAGATTAAAACGCACTGCACCAGCTCACCTGGTTGTCTCTCGGCCACGTACGGGGCCCAGGCAGGGCCTCTGTCGCCGCTCGGGTGCCGCTGGCCGGAGCGCCACGCCACGGGCGATGCCGGCGGGGAGTGGTGCGGTGACACCACGGGCGACGGCGTCTCTTGCGGAGGAGACTTGGACACGGACTGGTCGAGTTGGGCGACCACAAGGGAACGCGGCGAATCGATTAGTCGGCAGTAGAAAAACAAACCCTTCCTGTTGCTTATTCTTAGGTTTTTTCGGTAAAGTCACGTAGGTAAAAAATTCATAAAAGTAAAATAAAAGACTTTTACTTCTATTAATAAAAAAAATTTTACCTACTTGACTTTACTGAAAAAACCTAAGAATATGAATCCTTGCAGTCACGAAAGCTTCAAATCTAGAACCTTCCTGTTGCTACGCAGGTTTTTCACCGTTTAACTGTATATCCAATTTGTTTTTGGGTTGAACTGGCCGATATTAATTTACACATTTGTGATAGCCAGATCGCTTCTGAAATAGAGCTATATAGCTCAGTGGGCCTTACCTGGTAAAACAAAAATAGTTTAGATTCAGTTAAGAACTGAATGTTGCTCAGCATGTCCAACGTTTCGCAGGAGAGAGCATTGGATTCCTTCCAACAGTTTATTTTCTCAAGCTCCAATAACCTCGCTCCATCTAAGAAACGTTTAAAAATGTATCTATGACACCTTCAGCAATGCTTGTTGTTGGTGGCTGCCTGGTATTTTTGGCGCTTGCGCCTGTGGTTCAGCAACCATGCTAAAAAAATATAACAAAAGACACCACGTGCCGGCACAATCAGCTGCCCCTCTCGTACCTGCTGATCCAGAGAGGGCATCCTGGCCGGCGTGCCGGTACCCGGCGGGTCCTGCGGCTGTGACGGCGCCAGCTTCTTGAGGTGGGCGCGTGCCGGCGGCGGTGGGATGACCCGCGAGTAGCTGCTGCCACCCGGGGTCACGGGGCCGCCCTCGTGTTGCTCTGGAGCGTGGTGCGACGGCGTCACGTGCCGGGACGACTCGGACTGCTCGCTCTTGCCCACCACGAAGCGGGGGAGGTCACGCACTGCGTGGGGGAGAAATAATAACAAATTCAGACATTTAAAGAATACGCCAGAATGTCAAAACATCTCTAAGCGCGCTGCATAGCGGCGAGGTAACACCAGGTGAGTTTTAGGCCAAGTTTGATTTTTGAGAGAGAGACGACATGGTCTTTTAGTTCCTTCATCGGCAGTGCGTTCCAGGTGATGAGTCCAGCGACTGAGAAATCACGTGGTCTTTGCAAAATGTTTGCCTCGGGTGGTACGAATAGTTCTCTGTGCTCAGCGGACCGAAGATGTCACCGGTGTTAAAAGAGATGGAGTACATGGAGTCGCCGTGCTGCAACCAGACCTCAGAGGCAGAGGACTTTATTTCCCACATGTACTGAGAATTGAGTGGCCTCTTCTGGCCCAGTATTAGTCCAGAAAATGCACCGGGTGCCTGCGTCCATGTCCCTATGGTAGAGTTCAGTTCAATTATCGCTAATTAACCAAGCAAAGAGGTGGAGTGATGGTGTAATGATTTGCACAGTGTGTTTCTGCACAAAGAAGAGTGGGGCAGTGTTTAATTCCTATGGCAAGGACCAGTCGCTCTGCAAGGCGGCCACTCACAATATAGTATTAATATTATTACCAATAAAAAAAAATATGGGCTGATTTAAGCCCCCACCAGGAATTCAACTTATGACATTTCAATTGTGAGTATTGTGCTCTACCATAGCTCCATCTGCAAATGATCATGCATGCATGGCACACATAACATGGATCAGACATTAATAAGACCAGTATTGACATACGGGACTGGATGGACTAGAAACCATGGAGGAGGAAATGTTGTGCACAACAGAAATAAGGAGGTGAGCTGTATCTCAGCGATCACAAGACTGCAACGGGTCAGAAATGAAGACATGACTTAGAAGGCAAGAGTGGTACACCTTCTCTGACAAGCTGAAAGAAAGTTGACTCAGACGGCCGGTGACAAGTCGTAAGAAGCGAGGAAACTCACACCGGAAGACGAAAAGGTGATGAACGTGGAAGTGGCAGGGCAGAGAACGAAAGGCAGGCCGAGAGAGAGAGAGGTGGTGCCAAATGGAAAACCAGGATATGAAGGAATGTGCAGCGGACGTGGAGGGTGAAGGCCCAGGACAGGAACGAGTGAAGATATAAAACGAGGAAGGCAAGATGTTACACAAGTGGGAAATAAGCCAGGAAGGCAATAAAAAAACTAAAATGCACGTGCGTATACACGTGTAAATATTAAACTATTTAAATATATATATTAATTAAGTCACCGCAGTGTCCAACACAAGTCCTGTGAGATGTACCTGTACTGAGGCTCTCCAGACGCATCGGCAGCCCAGCCTGGGCCACGGCTATGAGCTTGAGCGCAATGTAGAATTGGCTGCGGCCAAAATAGCCGAGTCGTTTCGCACCACACATCTCTGTGATCTGTGGCAGAGTGGAGGTGGGGGGGCAAGAGTTGAACAATAGTCCATCAAGCTCCAACATACCTGGCATTAATAAATAACGTGTAGCCATTCATTAAAGGCAGCAATGCATCTTGTTAAATTTTAACTTCAAATAAATACAGTTTACGGCAAAAGTATACCTTTTATATTTACAATGTGTACACAAATTATATTTAACTCTATGTATGGGTATGTATATATGTTGAACTTCTTTCGCACCGTACGTAGCCAACTGTGCTAATCGGAGGTGTGGGGGAAGGACAACTAAACACAAGATTACCAAACTAAACATATTATTCAGATTAGATAGCTCAATCAGCAGAGCAATCAGGCCACCAGCCATGAGGTTCTGAGATCAGATCACAGCCATGGTCCACTTAGCTGTACCATCACTTAAGTGTCAGCAAATTATGTAACCTTGGTTCTTTATGACACACATACAGAGCAGTAATGATACAACAAAATCATGCCCTTCATTCATCAATAGTGTATTTAAGTCTTCGATTCAGGAGGGTCCTGCATTGGGATGTTTGGCCAATCCCATTCATGAGTGTTTGGCATGTGGCAAGAAACCAGAGAAACCCTAACCCTACCAAGAAAGCCACTGAATACCAAACATACAAGGGGATAACACTCAAAGATCACACAGATTTCTATACATTTTTTAAGCATTGCTTTAATGCCACCTCTAGACCACCTCATAGCTGAAGCCTTCAACACTTGGTGTTCGCAGGCAGTCTCCCATCCAAGGAATAACCATCCTCAACCAAACTAAGCTTCCGAGATCTGACGAGATCGGTTGCATCGAGGGTGACGGGGTAAATGTTTAATGCTTTGTTGTGGGCACTTCCAAAATTTCGATTTGGGTAATCATTATTATTAATCTTCAAGAGTGCTGTTTTACTTGGAGATGGCGTGGCAACCGATTGTGGCTCTAATTCAGATAGAAATAATTATTCACCATTTCCTAATAATGGATAAAAGCTCAAATACCAGTGTTGAACATAGTGAGCCGAAACAACTGCCATCCACACTGATATGGTAATGGTGCATTCGGTTATGCAATAGGCATTAAGCAATTAAATCATTACATAAATAAACCATATATAAAAACTACAAATAATTGACTTTCAAAATGACACCCCACAGGTTTTCTTCGGATGCCGGGGAAATTCTGACTGAGGTTGCATAATTTGTGGAACTGCCATTGCAATGTGATTGCATAAATGGTGTAACACGTTAAAACAAGTAGCAGCGCTGTATGAGACACCGCAAACGTGAGATGGGTTTGATGGCCGCTTTATAAACCGGAAGGAAGAGTTTTGTAGTCAATTTATCTTCAACTAGGACACATCCTCAATCATACTTATGCCTTCTACTTTCCCGAGACACTGAAAAACAATTAACAAACTGCATCGACTTTGGAAACCCCCCCCCCATAATTAGCAATTCAACGTGTCAGCACAGCGATTTCAACGTCGGCGCACTTAACATAGGGGATGAGCCAAGCGGGTTGGTTGGTACCACATGGGGTGGCAAATGCTTCTCGTGTCCACCATGGGTAGTAATCCACCATGGGCAGTTGCCACGATAGGCAGAGTGCTTAGCAGATATACGTTCTGTTTCATATAACTCACACTTTCTCATTAATTTTCTATTCCGTGGATGCTTCATATTAAATTAGTTCCCCCCCCCCCCCCCCCCATTAAGATGATCTCAATCCAACATACTATGATCCAACATACCATTTAATGAAAATGTTCTCATTAAAACCAATCACGGTGGCGTAGCTATCATGCGCATTTGTGATCGCAAGGTACAGTATAATGCTTCAATAAAACCTTTTGTTCGCATTGGCCACCCTAGGCGGGATACAGATAAGCCATTTTGAGGCCAATGGCTCAGAAGCACCAACAGGAAGTCCATGTCAGTTGTGGCAGATTGCGTGGGAACAGTCAGTCATTCAACGAACCGTACTGAGCCTGGACAGACGGGAGGAGGGTGGTGGTGGTGGGGAGGGGCACGGTGCTAGTTTTTGCCATGTACACATGGCAAGTTAAATTTGGACCAAGAATGCCAACCAAAACAAAACTCGATCGAAGATTTACTAAAGCTAGGTCACCAAAGAGCCACAAATGGGGACAACACACACACACGCGCGCACGCGGCAGCATCAGTAAACTGATATCACTTAGGTTAATAGCACTCGCTTGCAACGTAGAGAAAAAAAAATACGACCTGGATTCAAGCAGTTACGAGAAAATCACCTCCACTTATGGTGGTGCGCTGTTGAAACCCCCAAGAGAATATTAAGTGCAGCTAGCACACTTAAAAGACAGCTGATGTAGTAATGCCAGTCAATAACAAGAAACAAGTAAGGCATTGTAGTCCTGTCGGCTCGGTCTCCCTCCTCTCTGTGTGAGATATGAGCTTTCTGCATCGCTCAACAACGAGGCGTCCTGTCGAGAAAAATTCAATGTACGAAAATTGCATTAGCTCAAAAGTTGCCAAAAGAAAAAGGGGGACATATATAGAGCAGTAAATACGACCAGTGCTGTTATATGGTGAAGGGACTTGAGCACAAAGAAAGAAAAATTCTAGAAAGGAGAGATGATAATTCTAAGGTGCATGTTGGTTAATACCTCTATGGGAAAGGAGGAATGGAAGCGTTTAAGCATCAGCAGGGGCTACTTATATGCTCGAAAAGGTTAAGAGAGGAGTGACCGAGATGGTTTGAGCATATGTTGAGAAAAGATCAAGAAGATGCAATTAGGACGATGGAGATTAGAGAGCCATATACTCAAACAGAGACCCATAGCCTCACACAAAGCCAAAGACTTACACAGAGACCCACGGACGAGAAGAACTATGTAGATGCCACCGGTGCCGGGTGGGAGACCCCGAGGGTGAGAGTGAAGTATGTCGTGGAACGAGACACGAGTGTGGTGGATGTGACCAGAGCATAGGCGCAGTATAGAAGCACATGAAGAAAGAAAATCCGAGCAGCCGATCCCTTGTAGCAATGGGACTTGCGGCTTCGAAGAAGATTGTGAGCGTCAAAAGCTTGGCCTTCTGAGCGCCATAACCTGAGGGCAGTTATTTAATAGCCATTGTTGTAAAACTGGTTGTTGTAAAACTGGTTGTTGCAGTCCCGTGTGTGTCTGCGGGCAGGTCTGAAATAGATTTTAAAAACACTTGAAAAGTAGAATTTTTTTTCTCCATTAAGTTGAAAGGTATAAATAGATGCTTTAACCACATGCGCTCTTCCAGCATACATTATCGATCACGCATGGGTACAGGGAAGTTAAAAAGGCCTTTCTGACGAAACACAACAAATATGTGCAGAATCACTCACTGTATTTCCTGCTGGTTAGTTTTTTAATGGTCAATGGGGGCTTATTGCTTGGACAAATGTTTATTAATGTGTTTTAAACATACCTTATACACCATTTAAAATTAATCTCGCTGGAATGTTAAGTTCAACTTCAAACTTTATCCTGCTTAATTATTATTTATTGGTTAATGATTTGTACTTTTTTTCCACGATTCTTAATATTTGGACCCAGCATACTGTTTCATCACGAGTGTGCCGGATTGCTTTCGTGACCCAGATCTCCTTTATAATGTGTTTTTTATGTTGTTCTCAATGGGCTCTTAACTTACAGCCCGTTGGAAATCCACGACGAGACAAAGGCCTTCGTCGCAACGTGTCGGTCATGGGAGTTGCTTGACGATGCTTCACGCAGAGCAGTGGGTTAGTGAAGAGTGTCCACAGGATTGGATTAGATATCGCTCGCTACGAATGTTACCCATGGCTGGGAATCAACATAAGTTCACCAGGTTCATACCACTGGGCTAGAAAAACTATGCCACTGCTCCACCTCTTGATGGGCTCTCACCTGGTTATAAATAAATCCACCAGCTAGTCGATCAGCAGCTCGTGTGGTGGTGGGGTTCAGTGGGGGATAATCTCACCTCCTTCCAAGTCATCTGGGCCAGCGAGTCATGGAAGAGTCAACCAAAAACATAATCTCGAGCTCTCGAGAGCTCCTTTTGAGAAGAGGCTCTTTCACCAGCAGCGGCGTGTGAGCAAGCCATTGCAGGGATGCACCTATACCTTTCATTATACAATAATTCCATAAAGATTTCAGTCAATTCAGAAGACGTTTTGCTCCGTGACATTCTCAGAATTGTCAACAGACTGTTGGGGCACGTGCTGTTAAGCGAGCACATACGAAGGCCGGCAGAGTGCATGAGGGGGTGGGGGTAGCAAACACCACGCCCGACCGCCTTTGTCTCCTGAGTGGCGATTTTTACAGGTACTCATTTGAGGCAGAGTCGACCTAGGGGAGGCCCAGAACCGGCTCAGATATTCGTCACTGGTGTTGGCCACGAGCGGGAATCGAACACGAGTCGCTGGGTTCTGAGCACAGCAAGCTAAGCGCTACACGCACGCTGCAGTTGTACCTCCCAAAGGAGGGAGACTTAAAACATGACAAGAGCGTTTTTGGTTTCGGAGAACTCGTACGTCAATACAAAGTGACAGCTCTCAGCCAGGGAAGGAAGACGGCCATTTCCTATGGTCGGCCAGGGTTTTCCACTGCAACAGAGCGCAAGGTGACGGCTGTCCCACACAACACATGTAGGATAGGGCATGTCCAAATTGGTCACGCGTCGGCCTCCAGCAGCATTAATTTAGACGGTATTTTAATTTTATTTGTTTTAGTCCGAGTCTCAGTCTGGTATAGGGGTGGGCAACCTGGGACTGCACAGTCGCATGCGGCTCTTTAAGGACTGCTTCGTGACGTCGTTTATCAAGGACCACCATCTCGTATTCGCATCTGTAGAAATTTTTAGGTTTTTACCTAATTCGAAAAAAAAATTCTCTTTTTGTTATTTTGGTTGCAGACCCTTGGGTCGAGTAGATGACAATCTGTGGAATCCAGACAAGTCTTCGTCTGGATTTCACCGAGTTCTCTTATTCTGGTCGACGAATACAGTTCAACATTTAGTTTGTTCTTAGTTAGTAAATGCTGGTGAGAGGCGATTGCAATTTAACCGCACATCGATATTATCAGGTCAGCCAATCAGTTCATGTGTTGTTAACCCACCACCAACCAACACATCGAATTAGTAAGGTTTGTCACGTAAAACAATCATTAAGTAATACACAATACATATCACATTTCCGTATAGAGGAATCACATACTAATTAACCGATTACTAATCTATTATATAAGTACCCCCCCACCTCGAAACCTGATGGGATTCAATGTTGACGTCGTCCTGCACGATTTAAGACTGGAAGCAGGTGGATGGCTTCACTATTCTGGAAAATCACCCGAAGATGCTGGATGTAATTACCAGCGAAACGTCGTACTCAAATTCTAAATGTTGTGGATTCACTCTTCAAACACACCGGTGGGCTGAATAAGTAACTAATAGGCATTTTGTTAACGTGACACATTTTTTACTGATTGGCCGTGTCGGGTGGTGGAGGGTTGCGACACATTTATACTTCCACGATCTAACCCAAAAGCCTTTATTATTAATAATACTGGTCGCGAAAGCCTACGTGTTAAACGGAAAACAAAACGTGCAAATTAGTTACTACATCAGCATAGCAATGTGTTGGAGAGTAAACTCAGAACAAATTTAACCCAAAACAAACCTTTATTATGCATAATATTGGTCGCGAAAGCCTACGTCTTAAACTAACTCAGTCAATGTTTATAATATACATACATAGCCAATTACCATTTGGGGTCTTCTTCAGTGCATTGCTGTCCCTAATAACGTTACAAAATATGATTAGTCTATGTCTTCATTCAAGACTAGTTCATTTCGCCCCTCCCTAGTCGGTCACGCTTTCATCTCTGGTTGGAAGTTATAGCCATGGCGAAAAGAAAAAAAAACCCACATAATTGACAAATATATTAATCACCAACCTCGTAAAAAAATGCAGACCTCCAGATTAATTTGTAACCGGTCCCAATTGGTTCCCCTGCAAAGGCCCCTTGGTGGGAAATAACGGCGACATTTCATTTCCACGTTATCAACCCAACTTGTTGGGAAGCGGAGGGGTTTGAAGATTAGCCCGCTTTGCTGTTGTACACTGGCCTCCCTTTCTCCCATCAGTTTTGATGCAAGCGGACAGCTGTGGCAGTGAGAATGGTGCAGAGCTGTAATGCAGAACGGGCACGCTACATCGTGAGCAACTGTAAAAAAAAAGAATAGCACTTTCTGCTTTTGTGCAATGCACTCGGCATTTAAATGAAGGCCATCACCCACACAGCCTTTATCCCTGCTGAGGACAAGCGTACAACTCGCTCTTCTTATTCTAAGTATGTATTCGCTCAAGGACACACACAAATCTTCCTGCTCACTCAGTCTTGGTCCCCCTCCCCAACTCTGCCTCACCGACACAGACCGTGGTGACGTTGGGATCCTCTTACCTGGCATCTCTTGATACGTGGCCAGCCGAGGCGGATAATGCTTTCAAATCACCGCGCTAAGCGGTATTTGCTCTTATCCTTTTACCTGGTGCACAGTGTGGGGCGTTTGTGTACAGTTGCCGAGCACAACTGCCTCCTAAGCAGAGGTCGCAAACGGGTTTTTATTCCTTATCCGTACCCGGCCGCACCAGGGTCGCAAATGGGTACCCGTACCCGGCCGGGTACGGGTACCCGTTCCCTACCCGTACCCGTACCCTACACGAAATGAGTGACAAACGGTTACTCACCAGTGACTCACGGCCTACCCGTACCCGGCCCCACCAGGGTCGCAAACGGCTACCCGTACCCGTACCCGGCCGGGTACGGGTTGCCGGGTATCGGGTAGGGTACGGGTAGCCGGTTACCCGGTTGCGACCTCTGCTCCTAAGACCACGGCCTGGGAATGACTTCACTGGGCTGGGAGAGACACGTCTCGGGTTATCCTGCAGCGAGCAAACAGTTGATCATTCAATAGTGATGACGGTACTGTGATTGTATATAAATAATAACACAGTACCACAATGCATTTGAAATGTAAATATTGAAGACACACATCACCATCAGAGGACAACCCAATCAATTTGTATTCTTGCCGAGGGACCTTTTGCAAATAGACAACCTTTTTCCTTCGCAAAGATGGAAGGTTTGTTAAAATGAATTTGGCATAGTGACTTATGAAGGCTTTAACTTACAAGAGAGGCCAATCACTTGGTTTAATGATGACAGGGGCCGTATATTTAAAGTGTTCACATGAAATATAAAGGATTTTAAAAACTTTAGGCTAACCCAGCCCTCTGAGTAAAATCAATTAACCCTCAGGCTATAATTTTTCAATTGGAAAATTTGGGTTGTCAGATTTTTCTAGTTATAAGCATACTCGACTATATACTTCTGCTAATTCACAACTTTCTACACCATCTAGAGCATCAATATAATTTACATCATTCACTCAATCACCATCATCTGAATATTGAAGATTTTTATATCGCTCGACAAATTCTAACAAAAAAATTACGATCGAGCAATTTGGCAATAGCTGATGTGCAAAGACAATGTAAAATTGTACAAACCAATTTAAATACGTTTTAACTAAGCATGCAAAACATAACCAATTGAAGATACTGCACGGCTTCACCCATATTTCGTCGAGTTCGTGATGTATAAATATATAGTGGAACAGAGACAGCTACAGAGATAAAGATAGAGCTGGGGAGATACAGGATAGGCTGCATTGCTCAGATAGTGATAGATATAGCAAGTCAGAACAGCTGTCTTCCTCAGCCATCCCTGGGCCGTGCAGATGCATGTGCAAGTCGGGCAGAGGTGGCGACACTGACCACTGGACTTGCATAAAAAACGATGTAACACTGTAGAATTCAGAGTGGAGCAGTGGTATAGTGGTGAGCACGCTACGCTATGAACCCAGCGACCCAAGATCAATTTCTTGCCGCGGATGACATTGTCTCGTGGCTTCCAAACCCCGCACTGAACAGAGTTAAAAAAATATATGAAAGACCAACATAGCGCAGGGGACCTTCTTTCATTGGTGGATTGGTAATGGCTGGAATATAAACAATTGTATCATTCAGATCTTTAAAATACACTCAATGTGTCCGCGACATATAAGACAGTGAATGAAATGTAGAAAGATACGCGGAAAGTATATTTAAAAATGTGGAATGTGGGGCAGTAATTGACCATAGTTTTACATTGCCTCACTAGATTATGTAGTTAAGCAGCAGTCTACATCTGCATGCATAATAGAGGCTGTACCTCTCATATAGTGTAAATAATGTCTATCTTCTATCCACATTCACACTCATATCGGCAGATCCAAAAACCCACTATCAATCCAGGTAGTCTTGTCGAACCCATTGTCAATGTAGACAGCCGTGTAGGTAGACAAGCAGCTCTGCATTTGTAATTTGAAAATGTATGTTTAATTGAATGACTCGGTGGCCCATTGGTTGGTCGTGCAATTGTCTCAATGAGTATGGCTTAAATACACTATATAAATAAACGTATGTATACCATGACTATATGTCGTACTGACGGGTTGTGTGCTGACATGAAAGGTCCCACAAGACAGTTCACAAAGACAGGCAAATGTACATCAGTGAATTGGCCAAATTTCATGGGAATGGTCCGAACTAATTTATTGTCCGGGTTGTACTTTGTAAACGATTGCCAGGTGTTGCACTTAAATTACACACGACCTAAACTGGAAGGCGATTGAATTATGATCGAATTTTTTGCGTGCGATTTCCTATGCACAATCCGCGATTTGCACGCACGGATGGAGTGTACATTTCCGAGTTGACAGTCACACAGATGTGTTTAGCTACACCATAAAAACACGTTGATTTTCCGGATGGGGTGGAGCTACTTTTTCACGACACAAAGTAAACAATCTTTCACACAGTAGCTCAAACAAGATTCAGGAGTGCTCATACAAGGTGGCATGAAGCTGTGAACAGCCCCCTCAGCAGACACGCCGTGGGATGTGTCTACGGCCAGACGTATCATTAGTAATCGCACGAGTTGGGGCCTGCACCTCGACACTATTCTCTTAACTTCTTCTCTCCTCCGCCATTCTATTTTCATCGCCAAGGCCGAGTGGTTTCGCCAAAGTAGCGCTGAGAGGCCAAATCGTATATTTTCTTGCCGTCGTCACTGATGAAGAGACCGGTAATGTCAGGTCACGAGGCCATGGGAGTTTGATATACATCTTGGGCAGTGAGCCCCGACAAGAAGAAGCAAGTGGTATTTTTCACCTATGAATCCCCAAATTCAATGAAGAGGTGAAATCCTACAGAGCCAGGTGGGCACTTGTTTTCTTTTGTGTTCAGGTGCCTTCTGAATTGTGCCAACGGTAGCTGGAATTAAATATGAATAGCAGTGCAGTGAAAACAGTGGATCTGGTAAAACATGCTTTAAAAGTTTCTCCAAAGTACCATTGTACAGGATTCACTTCACCTAAAAATAAAAGGGTTAAGCATTAATATCAACTCATCTTGTGTAACAGTGTGAATAACACGTACAAGTTAAAACACGTTGACTGCCAAGTGCCAGTAAGCTAACCAACTGTGCATCAGCATGGATGCAGATTACATTACAAGCTCCACGTAAGCTGTTTCCCTAAACGGTGAATTTACGTCTCATTGTTTTCATTTACTCTGCAATGTGGGATTAATCATTAGCGTAGTATGAACGAAAGCAAATACGCACAACGACGTATATCACATTTTAATGTAAAACAGACGCCCAGTCATTTATTGCAGGGCATCTGCTTAGATGGCTACCAGGCATTGTTTATGATGTGTACAAAACAGATTCCAGTGTTGGGCTAATTGTACCATGGGTGCGTTGTAAACACATACGTGGGGACCAATCTATAGAAGTGAATGACCTACTGGAGTGCGGTTGTAAACAGCAAACCTTGGCTGCGGGGACGGGCAGACCCATGCATCTGAATGTCCTGTTAACTAGAATTCATTACCTCCTGGGGCCACCCTTGCACCACCCTTGCACCTCATTCACATTGCCACGCTGTGTACGCATGCACAAAGGCAAAGATCCACCGTATAGCCTTAACAGACTGTTGGGGCAAGTGCTGTTAGAGAGCACCTCTGAAGGCCAGCAACCGCACACGAGGTCGGTGAATGGGCCAGCACCACGCCCGGCCCGCCTTTGTCTCCACAATGGCGATGTTTACACACCGCACCAGGTACTCATTTGAGGCAGAGTCGACCTAGGGGAGGCCCAGGACCCGGTTCAGATAATCGTCACCGGTGTTGGCCGTGAGCGGGAATCGAACTTGGGCTGCTGGGTTTATAAAGCAGCGCGCTTACCGCTCCATACGCGTGCACACACACACACACTGGTCTTACAAGCAGATATATACAGCAACAATTACAAGTACAGTACGACATACGTCGTGTCCCGCATTGTCTAATGGGTTACAGCGGTGAATTTTATCTGGTCCACAGCATTCCAACAGATCATTTATTCTCTATACTGCAAACCTATTGTCAAGAATAATGCAACTGCAAATTAATTTGACGACTGTATTCCTTTGGCTGAGTCACCCAGCTCAGTCACATAAGTCGTCCTATCGAGTGGCCTGAAATTTTTATAATAGCCACAAAGCTCAATCTGGAACGACCATAAAATAAGTGGCCATCTGTAACAAAAACACGAACTAATAATGGCGGCAGAAAGCATATGGAAGCACTGCAACCAGATATGAAACCACTATAGGCTCACGGACTCTCCCTCTGTCAAGATGCAACTAATTGATGCTACTCTAATAACGAAAATGTATTCCATATAAATCAACTGACCTTGTAAACATTGCTTCTGTACTCATCGGAGGCGAATTAATATAGACTAAGTCATACGCCATTCTCTTAGAAGGAGCACATAAGTTTAGTCATGCGTGACCTTTGCACAGTTGTATACATGCTGTATTGTCATGTGAGAAATATCTAGCTGCTCCTGCTGCACGTAATTAAAGCAATGGTGCTAACCCAACGTAACGTTGACGAGTCACATGTAATGTTAATTTTACACCGCCTGCGTGCCGTTTGGTTTTTTGAATGGAATGCCTTTAGGGCTGTTTTCCTAAAGCCTTCTCTCAGCTGCTCAACTGGAAACCACCAGTTCTCTTTTTTAAAATGCAAAGCAGATTATAAAAAGAAAATGTGACCCTCACGCGGAAGCAGATACAACTTAGCAGCGCAGTTCCACACCAACATCTTATTACCACAAACCCTTCTGCTCACTCGCCTCAAGAGCCCAGGGGTCCTCCTCAGGTTTCCACCTCTGAGGTACAAAAAAAATCCAGGAAAAATAACGAGAAGAAAACTATATTAAAAACCAGAATGGGGGGGGGGGAGAACTACTTGCAAAATACATTAGTGGTGCATTATTACGCATCTGACAAAACCTGGGACTTTTAATGCCTTACAGATTTCCGAGCATACACAAAGTAGATGATCCTGAGTGAAACCAAGACAGGCGAGAGATAATCACGTGCTATTCTTCAAGCTCTGCACTTGCCCTACATAGGCCACCAGACAGTGATACAGAGCACTGAGGGCATCACACCTCTCAATATCAACAAGAGCAGCGCAACCACGGCAATCACCTGCATCAACACCAGCGCAACATTAAGTGTCACCCGTATCAGGGACAACCTGCAATTAGGAAGCCACTGGAGCTATGGACTTTAAAATCCAGATTTAAAACTGCTTCTTGCGTAGAATTTGTTGTCCTTCCCCCAACCACTACGATTAGCGCGATTGGCTACGTACGGTGAGAAAGTAGTTCAACAAACATACAGTATATACATACAACCAAACAGTCTCAAACTGCTGCAGAGACAATAACCAAGTCTCCTGCAACCGTCCACAGGACCAACACAACGTCAAGCCTCACCTGCAGAGCGACAACCGATCCTCAAATGCAACCAAGCAACATCGCCTGCAGCCATCTACCAGGATTACCTGCGGCGGACACCCTCACCTATAACTTTACATACAACGGGGACACCGGGCATCACCGAAAGCAGACACCATGACCAACAGCGTAACCTGCGGCACCTGCAGCAGGGACATCCCACAACACCTGCAGTGAAGGACAGCATGGCCCAAAGAGACTACCGCCAACAGGAATACATCATCTGTAAGCAGAGGAACCTTGAGTGCCTCACATAGTCGCAAACCCATTCTCACCCGCAACAGGAACGTCAATGAGACGCGATAACAATGACATTCACGCACAGGACAACACCTTCCCTCATCTGCAGCAGGGACACGTTGCTAAATCATTGTCCTGCAACAGAAATACCTCAATACTCTGTCACCAAGGCTGACCTGTAGCAGGAAAAAACGTGACATCCCCAACATCACCTTCTTCCTCAACAGCCTCTCAGAGGTTCCTTTGCGCACGGGGGCCCACAACCCTCAGCTGCAGCAGTGACCCCCCTCTCCTGCTGCAAGGATACCATGACAACCACGCACTCCCCTGCTGCAAGGCCTCCCTCACTCTCCTGTAATGACCCCCCCCCCCCTCTCTCAACCATCCATCCTTCATGTGCACCCCCCCCCCCATCTTCGCCTGCAGCAGGGGCACCTTGACACCCCCACTCATCAGCAGAACACCATGACCCCCCCCCACCCCCATTCCACTCACCCCCCCATATACCACTCACCCCCATATACCACTCACCTCATATACCACTCACCCCCATAAACCACTCACCTCATATACCACTCACCCCCATGTCACTCACCCCCCATACACCACTCACCCCCCATACACCACTCACCCCCCATACACCACTCACCCCCCATACACCACTCACCCCCCATACACCACTCACCCCCCATACACCACTCACCCCCCATACACCACTCACCCCCCATACACCACTCACCCCATACACCACTCACCCCCCATACACCACTCACCCCCCATACACCACTCACCCCCCATACACCACTCACCCCATACACCACTCACCCCCATACCACTCACCCCCCATACCACTCACCCCCCATACCACTCACCCCCCATACCACTCACACCCCATACCACTCACACCCCATACACCACTCACCCTATACACCACTCACCCCCATACCACTCACACCCATACCACTCACCCCATACACCACTCACCCCCATACCACTCACCCCCATACACCACTCACCCCATACACCACTCACCCCCATACCACTCACCCCCATACACCACTCACCCCCCATACCACCCACCCCATACCACTCACCCCATACCACTCACCCCATACCACTCACCCCCATATACCACTCACCCCCCATACCACTCACCCCCATACACCACTCACCCCCCATACCACTCACCCCCCATACCACTCACCCCATACACCACTCACCCCATACACCACCCACCCCCATACCACTCCTCACCCCCATACCACTCACCCCCATACCACTCACCTGCATACCACTCACCCCCATACCATTCACCCCATACCACTCACCCCATACCACTCACCCCATACCACTCACCCCATACCACTCACCGCATACCACTCACCCCATACACCACTCACCCCCATACCACTCACCCCCCATACCACTCACCCCATATACCACTCACCCCCCATACCACTCACCCCCATACCACTCACCCCCATACCACTCACCCCTCATACCACTCACCCCATACACCACTCACCCCATACCACCCACCCCATACAACTCACCAAATACCACTCACCCCATACCACTCACCCCCATACACCACTCACCCCATACACCACTCACCCCCTACACCACTCACCCCCTACCACTCACCCCATACCACTCACACCCCATTACCACTCACCCCCTACAACCCCCCTCCACCCAGCACGCCACCCTCCACCCCACCCGGCTCACCTGCAGGAGGGCGTCAGGCGGCAGCTGCGAGGCCCTGAAGAGTTCGCTCACGCGGCTCCACGCGGCCACCTTCTTCGTGTTGTCCACGTCGCAGTAGCCGAAGAGTTCGGCGTAGTAGCTCTGCTCGCTCTCGCTCAGCGACATCCCCTCCATGACGGCGGCTCCGCTGTTTTAACCCCTCCTCGCCCTATCTGCCGACGCCGCTAGCAGTGCTCCTGCTGCTCCTGCTGCTGCTGTTGTTGTTGTTGCAGCGATTGTAAATCACACACACACACAACAAACACCGCCTTGGGAAACAAAATCTAAAATCTTTTCAGCGCCGCCTCAAACCGCCAGCATTGCCTTGAACAGCGGAGGAGGGCTACCGCTCGTTTACAGCGCGCTGTTTTGTGCTGACGCGACTACCTTAGCGCACCGCTTTGCAAAGCTCGTCGCCGGTTTCTGCTGTTTGTTGTTGTTTATTTTGCTGTTTGTTTGTTTGTTGTTGTAGTCGTCGTCTCGGCCAAAGCTCACGAGCCTCCCTCAGCCTCGAGACGCCTCCGCCGCCATTTTGGAGCGAGCGTCACGCGCGTGACGTCACCGCCCGCGCGGGGGGACCCGGATGTGCCGTGGCCCCACCCCCTACCCCCTCCTCACCAAGCCGATATAAAAGGATGAAGGCGCAGCACTGCAACTACCCCCGAAAAAATAATAATTGCATTTACATCGCGATTTTCATCAAGGATCTCAAAGCGCTGTAATGCAACACAGTCGTCAGTGTGGCCATAATATGAATCATGAATAAAAATCATAATCGACGTTTTTTGGTTAGATCGCGTTATTTATAAATGTGTCGTAACCCTCCACCACCCGACACGGCCAATCAGCAAAAAAAAGTGTCACGTAGTTCACTGCTTTAGCCCACCGGTGTGTTGAAGCTTGAAACCGCAACATTTAACATTTTTGAGTACGACGTTTCGCTGGTAATTGCATCCAGCATCATCGGGCAAATTTATAAATAACGCGATCTAACCCAAAAACGTTGATTATGAATAATATTGGTCGTGAAAGCTTACGTGTTAAAATGAATAAAATTGGCGACGTTTCGGCCAATGGGCCTTCTTTACAGCACATACAGAAGCCAGAGGCAGTCCCCTGCAATTCCCTGCTCACGCCACTTGGCGGAAGGACCTCTCGCTTATTCTATGGTTCTTTCCATAAAGTCACGTAGATAAAAAAGTAAATATAATTTATATAAAAAAAAAATATTCTTTTATTATTTCCCTTCTACGTGACTTTACCGAAAGAACCAAGAAGATGAATCCCTGCAGTCACGAAAGCTTTAAATCGAAAAATACAGTAAATAAAGTTACTCAAAATATCACGACGTTTCGATCGCAACACAAGCGGTCGTCATCAGGAACAGGCAAACTGTTTTATAAAGGTTTAGAGATTGAGGGGTGGGGGGCAGCTAATGTTAATGTCGGAGAAAGCCCCGACACTGGCAGAGCTGGGGTGAGTGGTATGGGGGGGCACATGAATCCCTGCAGTCACGAAAGTTTGAAGTCAAGAACTATAGCTTGTGGGAGCTATCTCATGGATGATTTTGGTCGCGAAAGCCTTCCTGTTAAACTCGTGGGAGCTCTAGAGCTCCTCTACTGGGTATTTGGCCGAATATTCCACCCTGGACAGACTCCTGGCATTTGACATTTGTGTCTGCCTACATATTAGCACAACAGTAACCACATACAGTACAGTATCATTCTTATTTTCCTTAACTAAGGTTTGTAATTAGGAAAAAAACATGTCTTTATGTCTCTGCAATATGTCTCGTGTGATGCAGTTTTTTTTGTTGCCATTTCTTTTTGCTTCATTGCTCTACTTTGTTTTTATTTGTTTTACTTTTGTTAGTTTGGCCATTTGAGTTTTCACCCAAACAAAAATGTAAACTTTGAAGAGGTCAGGGGTACCCCCACACTTTACCCCACCACAAGCGACCTGCCGATATACTTATTGGTGAACCCATTTATACTCAACTGCCGCACCGGGAGATCGAATCAAACGGGCCACGTTATGAATTTCCAGTCCGGTATGCTAACCATGGGAATACCTTGGAGGTAATGGTACTAAAGAACTGTAACTGACTTAAAACTTTCGTGACTGCAGGAATTTATATTCTTGGTTCTTTCGGTAAAGTAACGTGGATAGAATTGTTTTTGTATTAAAGCAAAAAAAGGGCAGTTGCATTTGGAGGCTTGCCCCCTCTTTTCTCTCCGCCTGATGAAGACCGCTTGTGTTGCGATCGAAACGTCGTGGTTGCCCTTTTTTTTCTTTCATTTTAATTTATTGAATTATATTTAGTTTTTCTATCTACGTGATTTTACCGAAAGAACTAAGAATACTGTATATGAATAATCGAGATACGTAATTGTTTTCACTTATGGAAACATTTAAATTCACAGTTAATTTTCGTTTATCCAAGGCAATCGATACGAGTGAAGGATGGCCCGGATAAAACTAACACGCTGATAATACAAAGCACATGTGCAATGTGTAGTCTAAACTCCCCTGTCAAGACTAATTGCACTTTCACTGCAGCACAAACCAATTAAGATCATATTTTCCGCAGAATCATGATACCGTAATTCATTGAATCATTGTGGCGTGTTCTCATAACCCAAACTACCAAGTCATCTGTTAGCTGTAACAGTGCCTTATTAGGAATAACCACGATTAGCGAAAGGGGCCGTCCATAAATGACGTCACGCGATTTTGGACTATTTTTGACGCCCCCCCCCCTCGTCACATGGCGTCACAAAAAGTCAGACCCCCCCCCCCTCAAATATGACGTCACAAAGCTCTGCCCCCCCCCCCCAAATCAACATGCTTGAAATCGCTTGAAACTATTGTCATTGTAGTGCGTATTTAATGTGGCGCTGCACTCTGATGTTGTAGGAGAAAATATTTATTTAAAAGTATATGTAATTAAGTATAACGTGTTATCTATATTTATTTAATGTTACGCATTTTGATGTGACGTCACATTTCTCACCCCCCCCTCGTCACACATCGTCACACGTCTGACCCCCCCTAGGTGCGTGACGTCATTAATGAACGGCCCCAAAGACCAATTACCAGCTTTTTCACTTGCTCACACTTGCCTAGACAGTACCCAATTCAGTGTCTTTACAAGCTCAAAAAACGTATAATTCTCACCATACCATAGTACAACCCAGTGATCCGCACTCGCCCCAGCTCACCATCCCTTCCACTTCAGCCCCCATTAGCCCACACGTCCCCCTGTTTGCTCACTCAGCCCGACGACTCGCCCTGAAGCACACTCAACTCCCGTCTCATCCCCACCACCACATAGACTAGCCCATGCGTACTCACCCTGGACGTGCAAATAACCCCATTAAACAATATTCCCTGACTCATCCCATTCTCTCAAGAGCCCCCCACCACTATCTCCCACTCTGGAGGGCGAGTTCACTTTCTACTCGTCCTGAAAGTCCCCACTCACCCCATAGCCCCCTTAGCAATTAGCCACCCCACCCCTCGTCCTACAATCCCCCCCCTTCTCTTCGGCCCGCCCCCCGCGCCCGTCCCCTCTTAACCGCTCCCTTTTTAACTCGCAGCATAATTTATTCACAATTCGCCCCTCCCATCTTCACCTCTTCCTCTTGGGCCCCTCCCTCTTGCTCGTATGCCCCTTCCCTTTCCTTGGAACCCCTCCCGCTTGCCCATATGCCCCTCCCCTTTCATTGAAACCCCTCCCACTTGCTTGTATGCCCCTCCCCTTTCCTGGGGATCCCTCCCACTTTCTCGTGTGCCCCTCCCCTTTCTTTTGAACCCCTCCCCTTGCTATTGTGGCCCCTCCCCTTTCATTGAAACCCCTCCCCCTTGCTCGTGTGCCCCTCCCCTTTCACTGAAACCCCTCCCACTTGCTAGTGTGCCCCTCCCCTTTCATTGAAACCCCTCCCACTTTCTCGTGCGCTCCTCCCCTTTCATTAAAACTCCTCCCACTTGCTCGTGTGCTCCTCCCCTTTCGTTCGTGCCCCTCCTCTTTTTTCTCGCGAGACCCCGCCTCTCTTCCCCATTCTCCGCCCCCCCCTACCCCGCTCGCCTCCGCGGTGCGTGTGCGCATGCGCGTTGCGTGTTTCCGCCCCGCGCGCGTGGCGGGACAAAGAGGAGAAATTTTCCCGCGAACCCGCGACCATGGCGGACAAGGAAGGTAAGCGGCTCTCGCCTCCCTCTCACCGTGTCGCCATCTCACGGCGTCTCCTCACCGGGAGTCGCACCACGGTCGCTCCTTCTAATTGATTTCGATGTCGCGGCGTGGTTTTTTTGCCGAAAAAAATCGTCCCCGTCTCTCAAGTTGCGCGCGGTGTGAGGGTACAGTGCGCGCAGCCTGACCGCGTAGGCCGCACGCCGCGCAGAGTTTTTATTTAAATCGTAAAGCGCGAATATTAAAGTTTCGCGTTTGTCTTCTCGGTAATTGTGTTAGCAACGCTTTTATGGCCATTAGCGATTCGTTGTTGCGTTTTGAGCGCGGCTGTCAATGCTCGCCCGCCTTCCAGGACCGAACGCGGCCCCGTCCTAGGAATGTGGAGTTAGCCACCCTCACAGATTCGCGCAACCTTTAGCGGCGTCCGATTAATAATTCGCTTGCTTCTGTGTCGCCTGGAAATGTGATAGAAGCTCATGCGCTGGTTAAAATATAACATTGACTGAAGATAAGTAAGATTGAGCGGGATACGTCATGGCTAGAGGGGCCCTTCATTCAGCAGTGGATTGACCTTGGCTAATGATGATGATGATGAAATGCGATAGGTTTTCTACGTATTTTTATTCGGGGTAGTTTTGAGTAGTGTGTGGTTTATCATCATCAGTCATTATCAATCCTCCACTGGATGAATGCCTCTGAAAATCCCGCCTACTCCCGCGTTATGATGGTTTATGGCCGTGTTGTTAAGTACAAATTCGACCCACGCTCTTGTAATTGACCCGCACACACACGCGGTGTTCGCTCGTCATATGAGACCACCCAAGACTGTCAAGGCCGTGGCTATGTGAGGGTAGGAAGTAATTTAATTCACGCAGATGCTCGTTAAGTCTATCGAAGGTGCCTCTTATGTAAGTCAAGGCAAGGCAAATGGTTCGGTCTCTATTGATTTTAAGCGGATTGACTTATAACCAAGTTTAAGTATATTTAACACGTCGGCTTTCGCGACCGATATGATAATTTATAGTTTTTTTCTCTTTCCGATTGAATAACGAAAATGTGTAAAATTTTCACGTTCACACGACAAAATTGTTTATTAATTGGCTGCGTCGGATGGAATTGGGTTTACGACACGCATTTTACTTACGTGATCTGACCCACAAAGTCAATTATGAAAAGTTAAAGTGGCTGCTCTTTACGCATGAATTCGTTTATTTCGGGCATCCTCGCATTGGCACTATGAAACTGGCCACAAGTTAATTGGCGGGAATGATATATGAATCGATACTTTTACCACCGTGCACCAACCCCCAACTGATCAGCATGGTGAAGTATGGAGTGTTAATTATTTGGCTAAAATATATTGAAAAAACAAGCGGTGTGCCAGTTGCTGTTTATGGACGGTGGTGGTGTCTGCTGGTCGTTGGTGGTTGTGCAATGACTGAAACATTTTCCGAAGAGGCAAAAATAGGAATTCATAGATTAAAGAACATAGCCCTAAATTTAGATGTCATTTTCACTTTTAAGAAAAGTAATTGGGCGTGGGGAGTATAGGTTGATAGAATGGGTGATGGCTAGTGGTCAAGACGAATGGCAGCCAAGTGAAATAAAATATTACGGAGAGCGTCCACTGCAGAGATAGTGGTGAAACCAGACACTAGGTGGATTGCTAATCCCAGGACCGAGAGATAGTGATGGCTTGGTGGGGGGGGCATCATCCAGCTGTGGTTTGACTATGCCTGATGATGACACATGCTTTTGTAATAATTTTAAATAGTTTTTCTGCATTGTTTTGTTTACATATTTGAGTTAGCCATTTTATTTTCTACGTGACTTTACCGAAAAAACCAAAGAGTAATTCCTGCAGTCACGAAGGCTTCGAATCTAGTTTGAATTGGCTAGTCTACCATCATAAACCCAAATATTTATCGTTTATCTCTTGTCTATATATGTGTAGAGGAGTAGTATGGGGACGTGACGTCATACGCGCGGTGCGATGACATCATGTCTCCTCGGGGTACTTAAGGTGGGGGGGGGGGGTGTGACGAAAGCGGGGTCGTTGTGGGAGCCTGGGATGGAGAGAGGTTGAAGAGACAGTCAGAGGGGTAGAGCTCAGGGAGTCTGGAGAGAAGCCGGCTGTAGTTGTAGAAGGTGCTGCTCTCTCCTCAGTCGGTCGGTGTTGGCTGAACCCCCGATCCGACTCGAGTGAGAGAGCCCAAGAGATAGCAGAGGCTAGGGAGAGTCAGAGCTGAGGGTCCACGTGAAGGACCGAGTTTTAGGACGCCTACCTCTGGTGGAAGTTGTCACCAGCCACCAACCCTTGTTAATAAACCGGCGCAAGCCCTTACCTGAAGACCTGTCTCAGCATCGTCATTTAATACGCAACATATGTATGTATGCTATAGTAGCTGGTGTCGATGCAATGTCACTTGACGGGCAGTGTGTCATTGCGTGTACCTTGCTGTCTCTTGTTGGCACCCACAGTGGCGATGGACGATGCGGTGGAGGAGCGTGTCATCAATGAGGAGTACAAAATCTGGAAGAAGAACACACCGTTCCTGTATGACCTGGTGATGACGCACGCTCTCGAGTGGCCGAGCCTCACCGCCCAGTGGCTTCCCGACGTCACCCGGTATGCGCACCGCCCCAGTCCGTTGCACAGCTCTTGTCAGTCCACTGCTGAATGAGCGCAATCCCCATTTACGTGATCTAACCCAAGAAAAACCTCTTACTTTGAGAGCATTGAGCTATAAGAACGGCTTGAATACAAAATGTACGAAATTGTTATGAATGTCTACTCTGCTCACAGGCCGGAGGGCAAGGACTACAGCGTCCATCGCTTAATCCTCGGCACACACACATCCGACGAGCAGAACCACCTGGTGATCGCCAGCGTGCAGCTGCCCAACGACGACGCCCAGTTTGACGCCTCGCACTACGACAGCGAGAAAGGGGGTGAGCTCCCCGCCCGCATCACACCCTGCGCTGGCACAACTCGAGAGAAGCTCGCGCGATGTTCAGCGGGTGGTTTAGTCCCTCCCAACGAACAATTGTTGAACACGTTCATTTATATAACGCTGCCCTAAAGAGAAAAAGATGTTCACAATCGATGACCTTTCGCGTCGTTTTTTTCGGGCAATAGTCCTTGGTAGGAAAATGGATTGATATATTTTTTAATCCTCGTTACGGTTGTGTTATTGACAGATCTATTCATATTTTGTTATCTGTGTTTGCGCTGCCAATGCATTTTCACATTAATGTAATTCCTATTAAAGTCATTCACCTGAAAGTAACTTAGATTGGTTGTCATCTGGCTTAAATACGGGCACTTGTCTTTTAGGAGAGTAGTGTCATTGGGCTTTGGTTTGTCGTACACCACAAGTTCTTTGATCTTAAAAGCCCTGGTTAACATTGAACTGAAAGCTATGGTCATTGATTTGGCTTGGTTTTTGTTGGGGCCGTAAAAGCTGATCTTTGCAGTTCCGAATTGAATTTTCTCCTTTTTTGACAAGGGCGATGACACCATTAGAATATATAGGATGCTTTATGTGTTGATGTCGCACTGACATAATTGGAGATATATAACATGAGGCATTTTGATTAAAAGTCTACATGTTTCCCACAAATATCAAATGTAGTACATTTTAATCGCTCTCCCGATAGACTCATCTAGGTTTGCTTTCAGAACATTTCAATCGCCTAATTGAGAAGAAAGTATAAGGGTAATTATAAATCGATGAGGTATCTATAAATCAATATGTGTATAATTGACGGAACATTTAGAGCCGGGAGATTGTTTCTAATCCTGAGATGAGTAAACCAATCAAGTGATGCATTTTTTTGCCCAAGTGATGCCCGGTGGCATGTATTTGACATTGTATGATCCACCGACAAAGTTCGAACAAAGACGTGGAGTTTAGACTGCCCTCGTGCAATAAAATCGCACGTACTCGTCCTGTTGTAAAGTTTCATTATCGTCATCTGAGAGACTACTTTTATGGCGCCTTTTTAAGAGTCCTGAAAAAAAGAATTTTGCAACGAAAAAAAGTACTGCTGCAAATAGCAATCGTGTTAATTTGCTCAGCAAAAATTTACATGATGTGATAACTAGCAAAACTCTATGCCTTCCTTTTAATTTATTTTCAGATTTTTTTTTTATATTTCACGTTGTTTGGCACTACATTTTGTACATATTTCCGTGACATCCAAATGAAACAAGTGGTAATTTTATCTTTAAGTGTGGCTTTTAATAAAGATTTTCTCTCCTTTGTGTAGAGTTTGGAGGTTTTGGCTCTGTGGGAACAAAAATCGAGGTGGAGATCAAAATAAACCACGAAGGGGAAGTGAATCGAGCACGGTACATGCCACAGAACCCCTACATCATCGCCACCAAGACGCCAACAAGCGAGGTGCTCGTCTTTGACTACACCAAGCACCCATCAGTGCCAGGTCCGTACAATGCACAACACAATATGGGGCACGGATGTATCATTAAACTAAACTATTTTTTATTATACCAGATAATGCCCACTGAGCTACATAGCTCTTTTTCAGAATCGACATTGCCACAAATGACAGCTCAACGAAGTGGCTTATGTGGAAATGTGTCGGGCCAAATACTATAAACACATGTTTCTAAATGTGGAGAGGAAAAACCGGAGGACCCGGAGTAAAATCCACGCGACCACAGGGAGAACACGCAAACTCCAAATATACAGCAGGCGTCAGTGTTGGGATTAACCCTCGCTCCTGGCCCTGCTTGGCCCCGAGCCAAATTAAGATGTCTTATGCAGCCAGCCTATTAAGTTTGATTCCAGCTTCGCACGGCAAATAGCCGGTGGAAAACCACCCGTACCGTGTTGGCCCTGCGCTAGCTTCGCTTGGATGTGCCAGTGTGAAAGAGGTAACAGTATGTATGGTGTCTGTGTTGGTCGCGTGCCATCTGTTGCAGACCCCAGCGGAGAGTGCAACCCTGACCTTCGTTTGCGCGGCCACCAGAAGGAGGGCTACGGCCTCTCGTGGAACCCCAACCTGAGCGGTCACCTCCTGAGCGCGTCCGACGACCATGTATGTGGGAGCTGTGCTTAGCTCAAGCTTTTATCGTCACGAATTGGCGCTACGCAGCTCACCGTATGGGGGTCACGCCCGCCCTGTTTGTCAAGTGAAATTTCACTCGCAGTATATAAGCATATAACAGGGTTGGCCCAACCTCGGCTTGTGGGCAGTTCAGGTGTGGCTCTATATAGATGCCGCTGATTGGTAACTTCAATATGATTTTATTTAAAAGTGAAACGATCTGCAGAAGTGGGAATTGCCCGGAAGCACTCATCCCCGTCATCGGAGCCAGACATGAGTGCTCCTGGGATGCTACCGCATATTGATTAATTCAGAACTCTAGCTAACTAGTGCAAGTCAACCAGGCTGCATGACCACCCCACGTTATCTCTCCATGCAACCAGCCTATGCAACCCGTGGCTTGTTGGTTCTCACAGTGTAGCCACTTTCAACAGTATAGCCAATTCATTTTGTCTGAATGAGCTTTGACTTGATGCTACGTAAAGGGCTCGAGTTGATTTAAATGAAGGATTCTACCCGGCAGACGGTGTGCTTGTGGGACATCAGTGGGACGCCGCGCGAGGGCAAGGTGGTGGAGGCCAAGACCATCTTCACGGGGCACACGGCCGTGGTGGAGGACGTCTCCTGGCATCTGCTGCACGAGTCACTGTTTGGCTCCGTCGCCGACGACCAGAAGCTCATGATGTACGGAAACGTTGATACATTAGAGCTCTGTGTTTACCTATGTCCGGCTGTGACTGTAGGATTAGTGCGTATAACTCGTGAAGCTGATCCATTGTAAATACAATTGCGGTATAAAGGTTTGTTGCTATCAGAGACTCCTCCTGTGAGGTCCATTTTAGAGCTGCCATGATTTTTCTCCACTACTCGGTGGTGGACTTTAAAAAAAAAAAATTGTGTTATGCAATTGGTCGAGTAATGGGAGCTATAATCAGTTGAGTAATTGCTTGCTGACATAATTGATTGTTTAGACTTTATTCTTCATTCGATCTTGTATTTTTGCCGCATGTATGTGTTCGTGCGTGGCACGAGCAGCTGGGACACACGGTCTAACAACACGTCCAAGCCTAGCCACTCGGTGGATGCACACACGGCCGAGGTCAATTGCCTCTCCTTCAACCCCTACAGCGAGTTCATCCTCGCCACTGGCTCCGCCGATCAGGTGCGGTCTCGGGCTGCCTCTCGTCGTCTCTCCTCCCATGCTCGCGTGGCAATTTATATCGCTCCATTCCACAATTAATTTTTCCAATCCACCTTTGGCTTAAGTTGATTTGTGCTAGCACTGCAACTTGTTTTTTTGTTCTAAAATGCTTTATGATCTTTGGGTGCTTCTTTGCTGAATTGTAATGGGGCAAAGCTCATTGTTTTTAATTGAAGCTCTAAAGCTTTAAATGCACATGCCCAAAGTACCCACAATGCACCCGATCTCATTCAATCCGGGTAACTAGTTCAAGTTAATTTATTAGGTATAGTCGTGTGAGCCATTCGGCTCTTGAATCGGGTGCAACCGCAACAAACAGAAAACAACTAGGAAAGGTTGAGCCTGGATGGTGCTTAAATGGGTGACCGCTAACCACACATTTTTCTATATGCTGCGGGCCTTTGGTAGTAGATGGGGAAAAAATCTATTGTTGCAATGATTAATTCAATACTGCCCATCTTGACCAATCCATACGAAGCAGTGTGGTGAAGTATTGTGCAAACGTCTCCACGACCCATATGATGTGGGGAGGCCATTAAACAGCACTGGAGTGATAAAATGTTGTACACTTAGATAACATTAAACATTTAATTACTGGTGTAGAGGTCTATTGAAGCGATGTGGTATGTTTGGTTTAAACATTTTGCTTACGGTTTACTTGCAGTTGACATGATCATTTTGAATTCTTTCATCAGACCGTGGCTCTGTGGGATCTCCGGAACCTGAAATTGAAACTTCACTCCTTTGAGTCGCACCGTGACGAAATCTTCCAGGTGCGGAGAGCGGTAACTGGTGCAGGGAGCAGTGACGTATCGTGATGCATGCACACAGGGTTGGGGCCAAAATGTAAGCAAACACACGTGCGTGTTGGTGTGTGTGTGCGCGCCGTATGTTCTTTGTGATGCCGTCGTCCCCACTCTGTCTACAGGTGCAGTGGTCGCCTCACAACGAGACCATCTTGGCTTCGAGCGGCACAGACCGCAGACTCAACGTCTGGGACCTCAGGTGCCAACAATCGCAGTGGATTTGCTTCATCAAAGTGGAATAGTTTCCGTTGTCTTAATTTTCATTGCAATAGATCCATTTTCATTGTAATGGATTTGTATTTTTACGTACCAAATCAACTTTTGTGGCCACACAATGTACATATCTTCGAATTGGACAATTACATTTTTATTTGTGAGATGTTTTTGAAAAGAGGTATGCTGCTGTGGTGTAATTTGCTCACAGTGCCAGTTCAAATCCATCTCTCAGCAAGACAGTTGAAATGGTGGTCATTCTTTTCTATCCCCCCTCTCCGGCGCCTCTGTTTGCCCAACAGTATAAATGGGTACAGCACAGTCAGCAGGTTGCATGTGGCAGGGTAGTGTGTTGGTACTGCCACCTCTTCCGTGATATCTGGCCAGCATGTATGAGTAGGCCATATAGCCCGTAGAGGTACTGTAAAGCTCCCTCGAGCAGTAGAGGCCTGTCCTGTCAGTCGTGTTGTTAACGAGTAATTGCAGGGCTGTACCTTTATTAAAACCCACCTCACAATGTCCTCAACAGTAAAATTGGAGAGGAGCAGGCTGCTGAGGATGTTGAAGACGGTCCTCCGGAGCTCCTGGTACGTATTTAAAGCTTGTTGGTCACACACTGCCTTGCGTGCAAATCGGTGTGCCGTGCGATTTGTGCAGTGTGCAAGGTTTGCTCCAGCTAAACGCGAGTACTGTGCATCCCCCGTGCGCTGTTCAGTTTGTCCACGGTGGACACACGGCCAAGATCTCAGATTTCTCCTGGAACCCCAATGAACCGTGGGTCATATGCTCCGTCTCCGAAGACAACATCATGCAAGTGTGGCAAATGGTGAGTCGCCCTTAAGTTCCCTCATGGGCCATAGTGTGTACACTACGACAATTTTAAATTGGAAAAATGTTGCCGAAATATGGGCAAATCTGACCTCTGCTCCGCTATAATTGCAAGTTCAAATTACATAAGATAACTCGTGACTACCTGAGGTTTTGCTCTCGACCAGTCCATCCTGCATGAGACGCTTTTGAGTAAAGCGGTTTTTATTGGCGAGGCAGAACTCCGTCACTTTTGTCAGCGCCCTACCAAGTGACCACTGTTGCGCATAGTAAATGCATTACCATCTGACGATTGCCCTAAAGTTCACCCGGTGTATCATAGGCTTTAAGTCACATTTGCGTCATAGCCGACAGTGGTAATGTCATTGATATTTGTAAGTCAGTATATTTTGTCCAAATGAAAAAAAACAGTACTTTAAAAAAACTTTGTTCATAAAAAAGCTTCCGTTAAGCTGAGTGCATTTTATTCCGATTGACTTGCCGTTTTCATATTTGTATCTAGAATGTTTTATTAACACTGTGATTGCATTACCAATGGTAGACAAGTAAAAATAATAAACAAAAAACATTGTCAATTACTTGAAAGGAATGTATATAATAAATTATCTCTTAGGCATTGACCGAAATGCCGCTTATCATATTGACGTCTTGCTTTTAGAGCAGTGTTATTAACAATTGAGTCGAGTTAAATAAACTGTGACCATCCCGATTTTTTTTTTATTATCGAAAGTTGGCAAGCGAAAGTTGGTGGCTGTTCCAGCACTTGAATGACGACACAACGTCCACCCCTTTGCTTTTTCGCAGGCGGAGAACATTTACAATGACGAAGACACCGAACCTGGCGTTGCTGACGTAGACACGAAAGCCTGAACCCCTTTTGCCTACACAAACTGTGGCTCCCCCCTCCTCTCTGCCCCTCTCTGTCCCTCATTGCACCCCCCCAGCAGCAGTGTGCTGTCCGACTAGTAAATGAGTTGCCTTGTCCGATAGCCCTGATAAAAAAAAATACATGTCCAAATGTGTGCATGAAGTTCCTCTTCTGGGTCCAAGGTGGAGCGGCGAGTTACGTTTGATCGCTGCAGATAAAAACAACTGCTGCGGGAAGGGACGGAGTTCGCAAGGTTTTATTTTGGCAAAGAAAAGAGTTCATCCCCGTTTTCGGGGGTTGATGGGAGGCCATTACATTTTTTGCCAAGAGTTGTCCCAATAAATTTGGCGGTTTTTTCACCCTTGTACTGTTTTTGCCGCTGCTCGTAAGACTGGTGACTGTAGTTTATTTTAGTTGCCATTGATCTGTAATAAATGTTGTGTGTGCGTGTTTCACAAACATTTGCCTCGTATTGTTATTTAAACCCCGACTTAACGTTTACCCACCCACCCAACTCTTACAACTCGTGGGCAAATATCGCTAGTGTAGGTGGTAGATTGCAGATGTATGTTTGTTATTAGCACACCATTCATAATTTAGCCATCGGAGGCATCAAAACATTTATTCCACTTATGTTTATTCAAATTGGGCAGGGAGCTCAATTGGTGTTGCCAGTTTTATTATTGTCATGGATATGTATGATTGTTGGTTTTGCATCAATAAAAAAAACGTAAATTGAGAAATCATTTAATAGTTTGACTTTAAAACAGCCGAATACAAACTTTGAGATCCAGGCTCGAACTAATTTCAACCAGAAATACTGGGGGGCAACCCAAAATAGAATAGTTCAGATTTTTGATTGTTACTAGTACAAGCAAGGACTCGACAATGGTGTTATATCTTGACTTAAAGCTTTTTTGACTGCAATAATTAATATTCTTTGGGTCTTTCGGTAAAGTCACGTAGATAGGTTCAAAGAAAATAAACTACGTTTCGATCGCAACAAGCGTTCATCACGTTTGTGTTGTGATCGAAACGTGTAGTTTATTTTCTTTGAAACTACGTGACTTTACCGAAAGACCCAAAGAAAATGGTGTTGTAGAAACATTTTACTGGTAGGAACCTCCTGGTTACACCAGCCCACAGGGGATTGTGTCCGTCGTGCATCCAAAAATGGGAGGGGAGGGTGGGAGGGGCTGGTCACCCCGTGGTGCCCTTATAAAACTCAACGTTTAACCTATTCACGCCGGCTTGTGCCCGCCCTCACAGTCGGCCATATTTGCGGAATACGCCACGCCGCCGTTGACCCTGGCCATTGACCAAGCAACCCAACGTTCCTACCAGCTCCCTCCGCAGGACAATGTGTTATATCAGAGGTTGCCATTGTGTATTGGGAAAGGACAGCATTATGGTGCTTTTTAGCACGTGCTAGTTGGAACTTCGTCAGCGCTCCCTTTCTCCAAGCTTCTACTGTGAGATCCGACATTTCGATCCACATGCTGGGAGCTTAAATTCCATTCCTGTAAAAGCTCCCAGTAGGTAGGGTGAAAAGATGGGACAAAATAAACACCCCACCTTATAACCAGAAAGCAGGAGAGCTATAGTCACCTGACCGCGAGAGTCAGCAGCATCGACAAGTAGATTAACATCTTTTATTGAACTAAGGAATGCAATTTCACGAGTAAAATATGAACGCACGAGGACCCTTGGTACAAAATAGAAGACCGTGTCAGTAGGCAGGGCAATGACAGATGTGCAAGAGCACCAACCTTAACATCCACACGTTTCTCCAAAGTGTTTTTTTCCCTCTTAAGGATGTGCTTAGACAATGAGTGCACCTTTCAGAATGGATCTTGGAACAACCCACAGCAAATGTGGTGGAAGCACGTTCGTCGGGTGAGCATGTGCTTGTTTGTGCATGTCAGTGGCACTACTGCGTGGACAAGGCAGTGATGCGGAAAGTTTAAACAAGCCTCATTGTGTCAACTCTGGCATGTTAGCACCTTGTCGCAGTCCCTTCTGAGTTTACATTTAAGATGGTTGAATTGGGGAAAGGTGCAGTCCTGACCAGCTGCCACCACCACCCTTATAAGTATAGCAAACAGAATCTGTAAAGAGGTAGTGGTTATGTTTAGATATGAGACATTCACCACGCGCGCCAGTTAAGTCCACCGTTTTCAAGCAAAAGAAGTGATATTTGAAAGCGCGATCATTTTGCTTTTTCCAAGCCCTGAATACATTTCCCTAAAACCAAAGCGGCAAGTGCCATCAGACGTAAGGAAGCAGATAATCTTAAGCTGATTTGGAGTCTTTAAATAATAATGGAATTATACGGCTCAGTGGGACCACATTTGAAATAAACGGAAAACAACACTGCATGTTCAGTATGCAGTTTTTGGTTTAACATTTGCTTTTGTAATCTCTTACAAGCATTCCAGTTAGACCTCAAGATGTCTGGGCTTTCCCAGATTCTGGCTCGGAGGATGTCTGGATCTCCCCGGGTTCGGGTTGATGCTCCAGCCCCGCCGTTTCCACAGGCTCTACCCTTGGGATACTTTGGTCAGTGGGAGGGTCACAGGGCTGAGGCAACTCATCGTTGGCAGTGTTGTCCTGCCCGTCAGTTGGTTTGGTCTGAAGGTTGGAGTCGTCGGCTCTACAGTCGGGGACACTGGGGTCGGTATTGGCGGCGGGGTCGCACGGTTTGGGCTCAGAAGCCGCAAGCTCAGCTGGAACCGTTTGCTGTGGTTCGCCAACTGTGGGAACCAGCGTGGGGTCACCGTTGGCCTCGGGGTTAGAGGGGTCAGGTTGAGGAGTGTTGGGAAGGTCGCTCTCTTTGCTGGGAGTAGCGACGGCGGCTGATGTGGCAGCAGGAGCAGCAGGAGCAGCATCGGCACCATCAGCGGCAGCACTGTTGGCTTCGGCAGCGCTTGAGGCCTCTCCTCCGGTGGCAGGGCCTTGGAGCTTGCTTAGTTCGTTACGCTCGTTTTGCAGAGCGCGGCACAGCTTCTCCAACTTCTGTACCTTGGCATTCAGCCCCTCCTTCTCGCGGTCCTGCCGTGTTTTCTGTACACACGTGCAAAGCCATTATGACAATTGGAGCCGACATTTGAGCTCTGCATGCACCAACCTCAAACCATGGACCACATCGTAATGCCACTGCCCGCTTTGATCACTCACCGGCAGCGTTTCAGATACTCACCAGGCTACTTGTGAAGCCGTAAACTAGCTCGCTCGCCAACCTCGACATGAACAAAGACGTTGCTGATCAACTCCTCGCCATAGGACAGAAGCCATGGTTGAGCATTTGTCACTTCTTGCAGAGGTTCACAGATCAAGCCCAAAGACCGCCCCCTGATTAAGGTACCCTATGGCAGGGGACCCTTGGCGGCAGCTGTCCCTGTGCAGAGCAAGGTGAATGCGGTAAAGGCCTGCATGTGGATCATGTCTGCCAGTAGGGGTCGGTGTCGCTGTGTGGTGTTCCCAAGTAAGTCACTTTGACTTGCAAGTAATTAACAGAACTTGGACCTTGATGCCAGAACACAGCCTAATCTTTTACTGGTAGGAACCTCCTGGTTACACCAGCCCACAGGGGATTATTGTGTCCGTCCGTCGTGCATCCAAAAATGGGGGGGGTGGGGCTGGGTGAAGAGGGGAGGGTGGGGAGGGGCTGGGTGGGGAGGGTGGGGCTGGGTGGGGAGGGTGGGGCTGGGTGGGGGGTACGAGGGGCAGGGGCTGGGTGGGGAGGGGCTGGTCACTCCGTGGTGCCTTTATAAAACTCAACGTTTAACCTACTCACGCCGGCTTGTGCCCGCCCTCACAGTCGGGCATATTTGCGGAATACACCACGCCGCCGTTGACCCTGGCCATTGACCGAGCAACCCAACGTTCCTACCAGCTCCCTCCGCAGGAATGTGTTTCAAATAACATCATGGGATATTTAACGTCCATTGCGGTGTAGACGGTGAAGAGTATTTTTGGTTAATGCACCAAGTTCTGCATGTTGAATTTCTTTCGCACCGACGTAAAGTGGTGTATCATGTGGAAATTTAGAGCAGCCAAACAATCTCAATGTGGAGGGAAAGGCCCCGGAGAAAATCCATGCGACCACAGGGAGAACACTCAATCTCCAAATATCCATGTGTCAGGGTTTGGATCAAATCCACGACCTGTATACCAGGTGAGGTAGTTAACATCTCGCCACAGCGGCGTCCCTGTACAAGGACAACGTGCTACAGGTTCTAACAAGCACTCACCTCTTCCACCATGTCAAGCAGGGCCTTGTTGCTGCTCTCCCACCGCGTTCTCCAAACACTCGTTTCCTTCTCCAGCTTCTTGATCTTTTTCGTCATCTGAAGCAAAGTTAGAATTTATACGTTTCATTTTGGTGACCCCCCCTTCCCCTCTTGCAAATGTGGATAATTCTGGTCAGTTGAGGTCTCACTCGGTGAAACAAACTCAACTTGTACATATCTACTATTTGCCACCTACCAATTTAATAACTCAACAGGTTAAATAAAATCAACTTTGGTACCAGACCTGTAGCTTCGTGACATTTTTTGGTCTGTGGGTAAACATTCAAACTGTGGGGACTCTACATGTGGGTAGCAACCACGTCATAGACTCAGCAGGCGTGAAAAGCCGACGGTTAGCGCGACAACCCCACCTTCTCCATCTCCTGGCGGAAGGTGTTGAAAACCTCGTTGCTCTTGGACAGAGTTCCCTGGAATTCTTCGAACTTCTCCGTGTAGAGCGCCAACTGCGAGGGTGACGGCACAGACGCTCGCTCCGATAAAACCGCCGCGATACGCCAACATAGCAAGCGGCACTTGCCTCCCGCCCTCGGCACTCTCAAACGCGCAATGGTCGTTTCAAAAGTCGCCCGTAATCAAATTGCACGGGGGATGCTGCCGTGGAGGTGGAAGGTTTAAAATACACAGGGGACTTGATCCGGACGTTGCCGGTTTGATTTGATCTCGACTACTGTGGGCATTGGCAACCCGAACACTCAAAACACTTATTGGAGACCCTAAACGATTCATCGGTCACTGGGATGGCGTGGCACTGCGTGGCACGGCATGGTCCAGCTCGCTGATGACCAGAAGTTGCAGTGCAGCGGTGTTGCCCAAAATATTCTGAAGCATCAAGGTCTAAGGCAATCGGTGATTTGGCCGACACCATCAACTCACTTGCACTTGAGAATCTGGTTTAACTAAACTAAAAACTTTTTCTTTTACCCGGTAAGGCCCACTGAGCTGTGTAGCTCTTTTTCAGAAGTGACCTCGGGCTCACAAATGATAGCTCAACGAAGCAGCTTATCATGTGGAAATTTATAGCAGCCAAATACTGTAAACGCATGTTTTAAAATGTGGAGGGGAAAACCGCAGGACGCGGAGAAAAATCCACCCCACCACGGGGAGAGAGACACGCAAATTCCAAATATACAGGCATCAGGTTCGGGATCAAACCCACAACCTCCATATCAGGCGAGGGGATTTAACATCTCGCCACGATCTCAATGATAACCAACTCAACGCTCCGCTGTTGCATCAGCTCCCAGAGTCCCATGGCCCCGCTCCCCCACATGTAATTTCCGAGGCGCTGCATGCCACATGCCGCGTTTGAGAGGAGCGTCGTCGTCACCTGTTGCTTGAGCTGAATTTCTTGTTGCTTCATGTGCTCGCATCTCCTCTGCGTCTCCGTCACTTGTTTAATGAGCTGCCATTCAGCGCAAAGCAAAGGGACGGGGTCAGTGGGTCACTGAAATCGGTGAGCTTTGCACAGAAATACATTCGTACAGCCTTACAACCACATGAGCGTGCGTGCGTTTGTGTGTGCATGCATGGGGAGCGATAGTATAGCTGTTAGCGCGTTGTGCTACGAATCCGGCGACCCGGGCCCAATTTCCGTTCACCACCGCTGACAATTATCTGAACCGTTCCTGGGCCTCCCCTAGATTGAGTCAGCCTAAAATCAATACCTGGTGCTGTGTGTAAACATCACCACTAGGGAGACAAAGGCGGCCAGGCGTGGTGCTGGCCACCCACCCCCTTGCATGCCATGCCGGCCTTCATAGGTGCTCGCTAACAGCACTTGCCCCAACATTGTGTTCAGGCTATACGGGGGATCTTTGTGTGTGTGTGTAAGTGCTCCAGCACAGCCGTGTGGCCGCGAGTCCCCACCAGCTCCTTCTCCTTCAGGTGCTGCTCTCCGGAAACCTCCAGCAGCTCGGTGGTCTGCTGCAGCTTGGCGTCTGACAGCTGTTGCTGCAAGTCCTTGTTGCGGAACACCTTGTTCACGTGCTGCAGAACGGGCGCGTGCGCCCAACGACACGGAAGGAGAAGGATTCGCAAGGACTGCGATGCTCGCTTAAGCGCCTCGGCAACTGAAAAGCACCTCGCATCAACGTCTCTTCTGCGGCCGTCTGGAAACGCTCTCCCTTCCGATATCAGGAATCCACTGGAGCTATGCACTTTTAAAGCTCGATTAAAAACTAATTTCTTTAGAACTGTATTCATATTCTTGGTTCTTTCGGTAAAGTCACGTAGAAGGGAAATAATAAAATAATATAAATATAAAACAATAAAAATTCTCACGACGTTTCGACTGCAACACAAGCAATCATCATCAGATGTGAAATCCACAGACGATTGCTTGTGTTGCAGTCGAAACGTCGTGAGAATTTTTGTTTCATATTTATATTATTTTATTATTTCCTTTCACAGCTTTTACCGAAAGAACCAAGAATATGAATCCCTGCAGTCACGAAAGCTTTCAATCAAAATTCTTTAGAACTGCTTTTTGTGTTTAGCTTGTTGTCCTTCCGATGAGCACAGTTGGGCTACGTACGGTGCCGAAGAATTTTGATTTAAAGCTTTCGTGACTGCAGGGATTGATCTTCTTGGTTCTTTCGGTAAAGTCACGTAGAATAGAAATAATAAAATAATAAAAATAAAACATAATAAAATAATTCTCACGACGTTTCGGCCACAACGCAAGCAGCCGTCCTCAGGTGTAGAACGGGTCTGTCGAGAAGACGCCCCAGGCTTGGAGTGACTTTACCGAAAGAACCAAGAAGGTGCCGAAGAAGTTCAACGTACACACATACAAAGTAACAACACGGCGAACAGCGCACCTCCTCGCGCAGCTCGTACTGCTCGATGAGCTTCTTGAGTTTGTCCGCGAGCTCCATGTTCTCCTGCTTGAGGCGCGCATTGCGCTCATTGTGCTGCCCCATCTGCGCCTGGATCTCGCTCAGCGTCGCCTGGAAGTGCGCCGTCACCTCCCTCCGCTTCTCCTCCTCCTCCCGCGCTCGCTGGAGATTCTCCTCCTGCCGCAAGACACACAAACACATCCGGGCGCGGCGTTCAACACGCGCGATCTCAATTGGTGCCAATGCGAGGTTGTCATTTTGACCCACGTAGAATACCGACTCCGAGGTCAAATATGATCAATTATCTGATTCCCGCACAGACGGTTGGATCCTATTTCCTTTCTCATGACCATCCACACATGTAAGGAGTTTGCCTCTTAACCTTGTACTTTCACATCTGCTTTTTGCGTTTCGTTTGTTGTCATTCTCCCGCACCTCCGATTCGCACGGTTGGCTACGGACGATACCAAAGAAGTTCAACATACATATCGATAACCTCACTCATTTCGAACGGTTATCGCACCACGCACTGTCCGTTGTCCACATGAAAGATTTGTAACTGATAAAAGTTACGCCACCCCGGGTGGCACTGACACGTGGACACCTGCTGGGAAAGGGCCGGCTTTGGTTTATTTACTTTATTTCAAGACCAGCAATGACACAAATAACCAGACGATGAAAACTGCCATCGCCGAGTTCCTTGATTTAACCCGACAATGTTCCAGGGACGAGACTCACCCTCGCCTGGTATGCAGGAGGTTGTGGGTTTGATCCCGACCCCGATGCCTGCTGCTGTATATTTGCCTTTTGCATGTCTCTCTCCCCGTGGTCGCGTGGATTATTTTCCGAGTCCTCCGGTTTTCCCCTCCACATTTACAATCAACATCACGCACTTAGAGTATTCGGCTCCTGCTATAAATGTCCACGTGATGATAATAAGCCGCTTCGTTGAGATATCGTTTGTGATAGCCTGGTCGCTTCTGATAAAGAGCTACACGGCTCATTGGGCCTTACCTGGTAAAATAAAAATAGGTTTTGTTTAGTTAAACCAGATTCTCACGTGCAAGCGAGTTGATTCTGTCAGCCAAGTCACCGATGACCTTAGGCCATGGTTCTTCAGAGCACATCGGGCAACACCGCCGCACCGCAACTTCCGGCTATCAGCGAGCTGGCCCGCGTCGTGTCACGCAGTGACGCTGAGCCGTTGATGGTCCCCGATAATAATTGTTTGAGTCGTTCGGGTTGCCAATGACCACAATAATCGAGATCAATTCTAGATTTGAAGCTTTCGTGACTGCAAGGATTCATACTCTTAGTTCTTTCGGTAAAGTCACGTAGGTAAAAAATTAAATTAAAATTAATAAAAATAAAATCACGACGTTTCGGAGGCAACACAAGTCTCCGTCATCAGGGGGGACCGTCACAGCCAGATTTGCTGCATCAAGTGAGGAAGCAAATCAAGTGATGCAGCAAATCTGGCTGTGACAGTTCCACCTGATGACGGAGACTTGTGTTACCTCCGAAACGTCGTGATTTTTATTTTATTTTTATTAACTTTAATTTCATTTTTTACCTACGTGACTTTACCGAAAGAACTAAGAGTATGAATCGAGATCAAGTATAAAACATTAGCGAAAGAACACGCTTGCACCTTCAGCGTGCGGTTGTGCCGCTGCAGCTCGCGACACAGGCTCTCCAGCTTGCTGCGCGCCAACAGCGCCTTGCCGTGCTCCGTCTGCAGGTGGTCGCGCTCACGTGACGCCGCCGAGTGCTTCTTCTCCAGCCCCTTGAGCTGCCTCTGCGTGGCGCGGTGCTCCTCCAGCTGCGGGGAGGCCGGCGAGAAAATGAGTTACAGTAAAACCTTGGATTGCGAGTAACTTGGTCTGTGAGTGTTTTATTCATTCACAGGTCGAAAAGGCGCCAGTGAAAACAGAAAGCCGCGTCGAGGAAAAGACCGTGACGAACAACAAGGTTACACTTTAAACATTCCCACTCGATGGTGTAGTTTATTTATCTGAATTATCCTCGGTAATGTGCAGGTGGCGCAGCCCATCAAATAAAAAATACAGTAAAACCTTCGATTGCGAGTAACTTGGTCTGCGAGTGTTTTGCAAGACAAGCAAAAGTTTTAAATACATTTTAACTTCTTCTTGGTTCTTTCGGTAAAGTCACGTAGAAGGGACCTGTTCTTCACCTGAGGACGGCTGCTTGCGTTGTGGCCGAAACGTCGTGAGAATTATTTTATTATGTTTTATTTTTATCATTTTATTACTTCCCTTCTACGTGACTTTACCGAAAGAACCAAGAAGATGAATCCCTGCAGTCATGAAAGCTTTAAATCGAAACATTTTAACTTGATAAACGAGCGAGGTCTTGCAATACGAGTAGTACGTGTACGCTTTGTCTGCCGAGCATCACGTGATCACAATTGAGCTGATGGTTCTTCTCTCTCTGTCGCTGCGGGATTGTGGGTAATCGTCTCCCATGCTCGGTCTCAGTCGGCGTGCCTCACTCGTATAGTCAACATCCGTGCGAGCGTTTACTGTTTACTATAGTGTTGTGACCACGTGTGTGTGCGTAAAGCATTTTTTTTTATTTTGTGTCCAAGTGTATTGACTGTTTTTTAGTAACTGTACTGCAACAATGCTTTTTGCCTCCTCAAAAGGAGGCAAAAGCAAATGTCATTGTATAGGTTCCTTGTTAAAGTCACTGCCATCTGAGCCAACAGATGGCAGTGATCCCATTAGTGACAGTGAAAGTCGTCCTACACATTAACCCTCCTCCTCCTCTTCTCTCTCTCGTCTCCCTCACACCAGCCACGATTAAATGTAAATTAATACATTTGATTACTTTATATTACATTTAAATAATAAAAATATAAAAATGTATTTTGTATTAATAATTTTTATATGAATATTTTTGGGTTGTGGAACGAATTATTTCTTATGGGGAAATTCGCTTTGATATACGAGTGCTTTGAATTACAAACACGTTTCCGGAACGAATTATGTTCGCAATCCAAGGTTTTACTGTACTTACTTTTTTATTTCCTTTAAAGAGCCACAGAGTTACCCGGCTGGTCTTTTTGGTCACTAGCTGTACTCTTATATTCGCAGCAGCAGCAGCGGATTTTGGCTGAACATCGAACAAAGATGGTAACAGCGTCGCGTGCTTTCGTATGTGCTTCTGTAGCCGTCTGGAACGCTCTTCCTTCCGATATAAGGAAGCCGCTGGAGCTATGCACTTTTAAATCTAGACTGAAAACTTAACAACTGATTTTGTATTTAGTTTGTTGTCCTTCCCCTGCACCTCCGATTAGCGCGGTTGGCTACATATGGTACGAAATAAATTTAACATGCATATGTAACTGCAGCCAACCGGCCACCTCCGTTGCACGGCAAGCAGGCGTCTTGCGCACACGTGATCTTTGCGTGATCCACAAACCCCCACCTCCGAAGCGCAACATCACAGCCATGTGCCACCACGCCCAGCTATACGCCGTCAACTGTCAGCCACTGCGCGGTCGTGAGAGTTCATTGATGTCCCTATGGTCTGACAGCATTCCTGTCAGACCAAGGGATGTTTCATTATAGATGTGTGTATATATTTTTTTTGCTTTTTAAATGTCTTTTTAAGGCCACGCTCGCGACCCCCGTATCACAGGCATCCAATCACCGGCACCGCTGTCACGGTCTACCTGCTGCATGTGTCGGCAACGCTCGTCAGCTTGTCAAGCGTGAGTTTAAAAAGAAGCCAATGTGCTCGTTTCAAACACAACAATCACTACGGTGATTTAATATCGCTGCATGTGGCTGTTTTTGTAGCTCCGGGCCTTTTAACTTCAACTTCACAGGGGCTGAAAACAAGACACACACGTGTCCATGATGGTGGGGGTGGTGGGGCAGTGGTTATGGCGGTGTGCAACCGGCGACGTGGGTTCAATTCCCAGCTACGGCTAACATTGGTGGCAAGTAATAAATTGGCCGGTCTTGGGCACCCACACTTCGTCACCCGCCTTGATCACCGTGATCAAAGCGCGGTCAAACAACCCCCATGGCCAGCACAGCATGGGGTATCCTCAACCCAGAAGTGGATTGACAAAGGGCGGTAAGTCATCTTAATAACAAATGATGACGCAACAAATGATTGAGGTCATGATCACGCAAAATGCGTCCGATCCTGATAGCTCTCTTTCCTGGGCACACAAGTACAATAGGAATTATGATAAAATAATAACCAATAGCTCTCAGAAGATAAGCATGGTTAAGCCTGGAGAGTGATTGGAAGGGCGACCACCATGCACTCCGGGTTGTCACAGGCAGCAGTCAAGCGATGTGGAAGGCAACAGAGGGCAGTGCAGCAAAAGCCACTGTTATACCGTACAATGCTCGCACATCTACGCTCCCAGCCTTCACCAACCCGCATCTACCGGTGCGGTGAGGCATGGTCACATAGCCCCCACGACCCACACAACTGGATGCGTACTCTGGATTCATGACACGGCTGCTCGAGTTTAAATTCAGCTCAAGAGGAGGAAGGGGCGATGATGCAAACAGCACATGAGGGCGGGGGGGGGGGGCGCAACAACTGTGAGGGGGGCCACCGAAACTGACCAGCTGCGTGTATTTGGTGCACAGGGCTGCGAGCTTCTCCTCAGGGGTACTCAGGGCGTTGAGAGCTTGCATCAGCAGAGTGATCTCCTTGCCTGCGAGGGACACGGCAAGGCATTCGAGCAGTCGCGCACAAACATCCGCATCAGTCAAGCGAATTCAAATGCAGTTCTGCGACGTCATCTTGCGGGACGGTTCTCGGCCGAGTTCGCGTACCACGCGCGGTGCGAGATCTAAGCCGAATTTCTTCCGTCCCATAATTCCTGTCGTGCAAACAAAAGTTCATAGCCGAGCGCGGAAAAGGCTCCACACGGCGAGAATCGGCGCGGACGTACCGAGCCCCTTGGCCTTCTTCTTCTCGGCAGCGGACAACTGCTGTCCATCCTTGGCCGGCGCTTCGGCACCCTTGCCCACGTCCGCCGCTCCGGCGCCCTTCCCCTGGCTCTCCTTCGCCGGCCGCTCTTCCCTCTTGGTGCCGCCCGTCTTTCCCTGGAGCCGCGCGGCGGGGGATGCGGCCACTGGCTTCTCTTCCTCCTGCTTTGCTCCCGCCTGCTCCTCTCCCGCCTGTTCCTCTCCCGCCTCCTCCTCTTCCGGCTGCTCCTCTTCTCCCTGATCCTCTTCCTCCTGATTTTCTTCCTCCTGCTTCTCTTCTTCCTCCATTTCTCCCTGCTCCTCTCCCACCTGCTCCTCTTTCACCTGCTCTTCACCTGCCCTCTGCTCTCCCTCCTGCTTCGCTCCCACTCCCACTTGCTCCTCTACCACCTGCTCCTCACCCACCTGCTCCTCACCTGTCCTCTGCTCTCCCTCCTGCTCCTCTACCACCTGCTCCTCACCTGCCCTCTGCTCTCCCTCCTGCTTCTCTCCAACCTGCTCCTCTCCTTCCCTCACTTGCTCCGCTCTCACCCAGTTGCTGTCCCCGTTGTCAGCACCGGCTGGGTCGTCGGCGACAGTCGTCGGGACCTCGTTCGGAGCGGTCGAGGCATTGCCGGATTCTCTCTCGTTGGCACTCGGCAACGCGGCCGGGACATCGGTGGCTCCACACGACACCTCTGCCTCGCTCTCCCCGGGGATCGGCGGCACGGCACAGCCACCGGAGGCTGCGCACGGCGCCGCCACCATCTCCTTGGTTGGCGGCGCTGGAGGGGGCTGCGCCAAGTGGACGGAGCTTGCATCGCTGCCGGCGTCATCGCTGCTGCAGCCGTTCATGATCGTGCGAGCCTGGCCAGTTGGCACACACGCACACACACACGCACGCACTACGTCCAGCACACCTGTATACCAAACGTGCTACGAGGAGCAGAGACCAAACCTGAAACTAAAATGCCAGCAGGGAGCAAATCAAACTCCGTGTGGCGGTAGTTAAACTGGCACCTCATTCAGCATTCCTCATTATTTACTTAAAAGACTAAGCCGCATCACTCTGTCAGCAAGAGAGGACCATGAATTCACAATCAAATCACCCTGAATGTGCCCAGTGTCTTTCCAGCCTTGAAGACCAGGCATGGGCCTACTCCAGTCTAGCAGCAACCCGGAAAACATTTAAGAGAGCGGGCCGTGAGCATTCATGAAACGTGATGTGGTGAGGAAGGCACGAAACCCTCGAACACAACCTTTAGTGTTTGCGCGATGTGAATGTGACCATGAGAATGTGAAATGTTCACATCTGGCTCAGGGCCACTAAAGGAAATGTGCACACGTTGTCTTGTTGATTATACGACAAGAGAGGCAGCCGGCTAGCTTCATTTTGCCATGAGAGAAACCTGAGACCCAAGGTGGATCAGAGAAAATGACTTTGCTAAAAAAATGTTATTCCATCTTCCAGTTTAATGAAACAGCTTCAAGTAAATTTATATTCGTCAGTACTGTACACAGGGGGGGGGGGTAATTTGCAAATGGTGTTTTAAGCAACCATCTGGATCTCTCTCATCTCCACATGGTGCCTTATTTAACATTCACAAGCCTTACAGTGACGCCCGATGATTGCTAAAGTAGCAATGTGGACAGATAATGTGGAAATAAAAAAAGTGCGAGTACTTCTGTGTTTGGTACCCGAAAGCGTGATGTCATTTCAGTGAATACAGCACCGCAGTGCAATTGTTTCCATGAAGCATTGTCACATTTATATTTCCGAACAGGCCCCACTTGCACGCAAACCTTGCAAACTGGTAGTTATCATCAATTATAAAACAGGAAATGCAGGCACATGTAAAGTGAAACATAATGACACGCCTGTGATCCTGGCACTTTGCAGGCAAGGGTTGGTGGATCAAACAGATCTGTAAAACTCCAAAACCCACTATCTTTGTTAGTTTAAGGATTCTTGAATCATTCTGTTAAATAGCGTCAGTGTTATCCCCTTGTGTGGACGACTAGGTTTTCGCCATAATACAATTCTGGCAAAAGCGCCCAATGAAGCTGCTTGCAGTTACCTGCTAAACGTCGTACTCAAATTGTAAATGTTATGAGTTTACTCTCCAACACACTGGTGGTGTGCTCATGTAGTAATTAATCGGCAAGTTTTGTTTACGTCACAAACTTTACCAATTGGCTGTCGGGTGTTAGCGGGTTAACGACACACTTTTATATAATTAGACCTCCTTTGCCAGTACCAAAGTATAATAATCGGGTTTTTCCCCCTTTTTTTCAAATATTATCAGCGTGTTTTTTGTTTGCATTTTGACCACAAGTCTTGTGTTTAATGCACACGTGATTCCTTGTAAAAAGGTTTCAGTTTTATTGCCAGACAAAAGGGAAAACCAGTATTATGACACATTTATATTTACATTATCTCACCCAAAAAAACCTTTATTATAAATATTGGTCGCAAAACTCTACTACGTCTTAAACTGAGCTTTTCTCCAGGCACTACCCCAGTTTCCTGGCACAAATGAGAAAAAAACTCATAAATGGAAATGGCCAAAGATCCCAGTGTAGCAGGAACCTCCCTCCGAAACGAGTCTCAGCGAGGCTGTCCAGGGTAAATGAATGGCTCTGTCATTACTGCTACGTTTCCACTTCACCAATCATCACATGGCCTGCCGTGGTCATACAGGTAGTCCCCGACTTACGATGGAGATGCGTTACGACGACCCCATCGTAAGTCGAAAATATCGTAAGTCGAAGATGGCCTAGCCTACCCAGGAGTCTTAAAGAATGGTGATAATTTAGCAAAACAGAGCAATTTACAGTACCGTACTGTATAAACTATATGCGTGCAGTACATCCCGGCAGCGTCCCAACGTACAGTATCGTACCTCGTACACTGCTGTGTTTGCCTGCCGCGCGAAATGTAAAATATTTAACAATTTTGTCATATCACTATCGCCATCGTAAGATCGAAATATCGTAAGTCGGACCGCCATAAGTCGGGGACTACCTGTATTTCTTTCAACCTGAGCCTTTAAGGAAGTGAAAACTGTCCCCATTCTTGTGGGGTAGAGACCAGGATGCTGGACTCCACTGTCCCCCAAGGATGTTAATTCAATCATAGACCAAATTTTTGTCAAATCACAGTGCTTTCTTTGAGTTGTGCTTAGCCACTTGGTGATCCAAAGTCCCACTACTTTTTTATATTTCTGGAGATAGAATATTAAGCGACGGCGATTCGTTAGTTTTCGTGGAGAGTTAAGTGGTCAGGGTTAGAGTTTAGTATTTGGCGAAAGAGTTGAGGTTTAGGGCTATGTTTTCTCATTTGGGAATAGGGATGTAGTTTAGTGTAAGAGGTTTAGATTGAGGGATTATAGAGATTATGACTTCGGAGTTATGATTTAAGGTTACGGTTTTGGGGGTTTAGGGTTTATGATTAGAGTTTAGGGTTAGGATTCAGGGGATAGTGTTACGTTTTAGGTTTCAGGTTTAGGGGTTGGTGTTATGATTTAGGATGTCGATTTAGAGGTTGGGGGTTTGGGGTTCAGGTTTAGGGGATGGTACCAGGATTTCGGTTTAGGTGGCGGTGTTATAATTAAACATTTTGATTCAAGATGTTGGTGTTAAGAGTGTCGGTTTCGGGGTTATGATTTAGGAATTTGGTTTAGGAGTTATGGTTGGGGTGTTTTTTTTTTGGGGGGGGGGGGGGTTTTAGGACTAGGGGTTAGTCGTGGTTGGTGACAGTAGTAACCGAGATTTGCCGTGACTCTACGGGGTCGCAAAGTCTAGGCTAGTCCCCTTTCCCCTGTCCTCCTGACCGTGTGCGGTTTTTTTTCCACCACCGTGGGTTACCGGGGGTAACTCTGTAACCAACGGTTACCAACGACTCTGGTTACCGTGGGTAACTCTGTAACCAACGGTTACCAACGACTCTGCTTACAGAGTTGCCGTTGGTACCGTGGGTAACCAACGGTTTCCAACGACTGCTTACAGAGTAACCGTGGGTAACTGTAACCAACGGTTACCAACGACTCTGGTTACCGTTGGTAACTGTAACCAACGGTTACCAACGACTCTGCTTACCAACAACACGTGGGGGCATGCCCCAAACGCCACCGTTTCGTCGCAAATAAACAAAATCAACTCCTCCAGACGGCGAACAGCGCCAGTGTGCGTGGTCTTGTTTAGACGCCGTGTGGACGACCTCTGCCTCTTTAGACGAAGGCAGCTTCAGGGGGCGGCCACAAATGGTGACAAAAGACAGATTGACCCCCAAGTTTCCGTGACAAACTTAGTTACCGGGACAAAGTTGACCGGCGATGAGTTTATGAATGAACACACGCAAAAAAATTATCTTACTGACGTTACGAAAGCTTACGTGAAAGAGTTTCAGGGTTTTTGTTTGTTGTAAACGTCAAACACGTGTTCACTTCCCTATGTCGGCGGCTTCCGACCTCCCTCGGCCAAAAAAAAAATCGCCGTTCGCGCCACTCATTCACTCCCCCATCATCATCACCAACATCATCAACATCATCATCACCAACATCATCACCACCACCATCATCACCACCACCATCATCATCATCATCACCACCATCATCATCATCACCACCATCATCATCATCATCACCACCATCATCATCATCACCACCATCATCATCACCACCATCATCATCATCACCACCATCATCATCATCACCACCATCATCATCACCATCATCACCACCACCACCATCACCACCATCATCATCATCACCGCCATCATCACCATCATCGTTCTTACCTCACGTGTTTGAGCAAATTCGGAAGGCAACTCTAACCAACTAGAGACATCATCAATTAAACACGATTGCAGCTGCTGCTGGTGGTGATGATGATAGAGATGATGATGATGATGATAGAGATGATGATGATGATAGAGATGATGATGATGATAGAGATGATGATGATGATGGGGGGCTTACACTGTGACAGTATCCGAAGGTCGACCCGAGCATGAGGCGTTCAAAAATGTTTACCGGGTTTTTTTTCAGCCTCTTCGTCGTTTGTGTGGTTTGTTTCCCTTGCGAGCTCGTCAGCTTAATAAGCAACCTCTTGCCGAGAGCGCCGGATGGTGTCCTCGGTGTCGAACGAAGGACGACTTTGGTGGACGAGGACGATGAGGAGGAAGGAGGTGGATGAAGGAGGTGAGAGCGTGAGAATTCGCCGCGTTCGCCGCTCGCTTCGACGGTGGCGTCTCTCACACCCCCCACCCGCCCGCCGCCGACTCTCAGTTGGGCCCGGGAGGCAACGAAAACCCGGACCGAGACTCCACCCCGGGTCAGGGCTCCTTTACGGAATGGAGTGCGGCGTTCGTCAGAATCGAAAAGCTGTCTTCTCTGGTGTTAAGGACACTTTTTTTGCCAATCAGCGCACGTAGCATACAGGGCCCCCCCACCCCCTGGCCCCCCACCACCACTAGTCCCCCCCACCACCACTAGCCCCCCCCCACCACAGCCCCCCCAACAGCCCCCCCTACCACCAGCACCCCCCCACCAACAGCACCCCCTCACCACCAGCACCCCCCCACCACCAGCACCCCCCCCCACCACCAGCACCCCCCCCCCCCCACCAGCCCCCCCCCACCACCAGCACCCCCCCATCACCAGCACCCCCCCCCACTACCAGCACCCCCCACCACCAGCACCCCCCCACCACCAGCACCCCCCCACCACCAGCACCCCCCCACCACCAGCACCCCCCCCCCACCAGCCCCCCCCCCCCACCACCAGCACCCCCCCATCACCAGCACCCCCCCCACCAGCCCCCCCCCCCACTACCAGCACCCCCCACCACCAGCCCCCCCGCCCCCCACCACCACCAGCCCCCCCACCCCCTACCCCCTGCCCCCCCACCACCAGCCCCCCCACCACCAATCTATGAAATAGTAAGAAAGTGTTTTTTCTTTACCCTTCGTGGCGATAAAACAGGAGTTTAACACCGAGTAGGCTTTCGCGGGTTAGACCGCGTCAATATAAATGTGTCGTTAAACCCGCCGCCACCCGGCACAGCCAATTAGTAAGATTCGTCACATAAACTGGACATGCCAATTCGTTACTAGTACAGCACACCCGGTGTGTTGGCCACTCAGTTTTAAAGACAAAGCATATATTATCAGAACACGTTCGTTTGCATGCTCACCACAAGTACGTGTGGTTACTGCTTGATTCCTTGCAAAAGGTTTTCTATTTGGTGTTTGAACATCCTAACACCTCCTGTATGATTGCCAGAAAGGGTGAAACCTATTCTTTAAAGTTTCATTTATTTGGTATAACCCTGTGAGCCATGTGGCTCTTGAGTCGGGTGCAACCGCAACAAACTAAAATATTAACAGAGAACATCTTAAAGCGACGACGCGCAACAGAAACATCCTGGATAAACCAGCAAATCTTCCAGGAAAAAAACACCGTCTTGCAACGCTGTGTGCAGAAATCCCAGTGTAATGCAAGTCAAACAATAACAACCGTAAGACAATTTACAATCAATTTATCAGGCCAACTCTGCACTTCCGCAAGAAACATGGCTTAACCATGTTTTCGAAATCACCAAAATTAAAGCTATAAAATAGAATGTAACAACAGTAATCATAGGAACTTTGATTCAAATTCAAATTCTTAGTTTTTCATAGAATCAAGTGGATTTGTTTATTTGGACTGGAGGTGGAGCAGGAATCCGATAAGATAAATCTCTTTTTTTGTTCACAGATGTCCAGTAAGAGGGTGGGGGGATTGGCGAGTTACAGGGACAATGCAGCAACAACAACAGAGATCGCAGTACAACATAGACACACTAAGGAAGTCACTAAAAATAAATGAATGAAAACAAAGTACAGTCTATAAGTACCAGAGGTGGGACAAAGTCATTGTTATGCAAGTCCAAGTCGAGTCGCAAGTCATCAAATTCATGACTCGAGTCTGACTCGAGTCCAAGTCACATGACTCGAGTCCACATCTCATAGGTGGGACAAAGTCATTGTTATGCAAGTCCAAGTCGAGTCGCAAGTCATCAAATTCATGACTCGAGTCTGACTCGAGTCCAAGTCACATGACTCGAGTCCACACCTCTGATAAGTACGATTTTACGACACTAAATGCGAGCTTGGGCCATGTAGCAAATGAACAATCTCAGACCACACCAAGACAACACGCGCAGTCCCTCAATAAAATTGCACATTGAGTCGTAATTCAACACCATAATAACTATTATCAGCCGTGGGTGTCTGCTATTTGGTGGACATTCAACCCCAAACCGTCGAGTAAAAACCATCGAGACCCATAGAGATCTTGAAGCTTTCGTGCCTGCAGGAATCCAAACTCTTTGGTTCTTTCAAACCTTTTAAAACAGTCTGACCACGCTTTCCCACCTGATGATGGACGCTTGTGTTGCGCCCGAAACGTCGTGATTTATTTTATTTTGATACCTACGTGACTTTACCGAAAGAACCAAAGAGTACCCATAGAGATGTTATCGACTAGCGATTTAGTAACTACACCGTGGCATTGTAGCCAAATAACCCACATTATGGGCCATTTAGTAAACCCATAGAGATGGAAACAAATTGTATATGGCGTGATCACAAAGTTAACATAGTGGCGTATCTCGGCACACTTAAAAGTTCACCTAAATTGTCTTGTTTTTTTTTAAAGGCTGTCATTTCGTTGACATTTATTTTAGAAAAAAATATTTTTTCACGCAATTGAGCAACGTGAAACAAAACAAAAAACCCAATCCCAACCTTCTGAACGCTTCTATATTTATATTATTTGGTTCTTTCGGTAAAGTCACGTAGATAAAAAATAGAAGAAGAACATTTTAAAATTAAAAATATGAAAAAACAAAAACTCACGAAATTTCGATTTAAAGCTTTCGTGACTGCAGGGATTCATCTTCTTGGTTCTTTCGGTAAAGTCACGTAGAAGGGAAGTAATAAAATAATAAAAAATAAAACATAATAAAACAATTCTCACGACGTTTCGGCCACAACCAAGAAGAAAAAACTCACGAAGTTTCGATTTTTATATTTCCTCTTGAAACCGAACGAGCGCACTCCGTTCCGTTCCGCTGTCGCCCGCCCGGGTTTTCCATCCTCCCACACCGGGCCCCGACGCTCAGCCTCGCCGAGGTCTCTGGGAGGCTGACGTCACACCCCGTGTGCCTCGCGATTCTTAGGTTTCAATGGAAACACATGTGGGTGGTGATGGTGGTGGTTATGGTGGTGGCGGTGTTGGTGGCGGGGGGGTGGTGGTGGTGGTGGTGGCGGGGGGTGGTGGTGGTGGTGGTGGTGGCGGGGGGGGTGGTGGTGGTGGCGGGGGGGGGTGGTGGTGGTGGTGGTGGCGGGGGGGGGTGGTGGTGGCGGGGGGGGGGTGGTGGTGGCGGGGGGGGGGTGGTGGTGGCGGGGGGGGGTGGTGGTGGCGGGGGTGGTGGTGGTGGCGGGGGGGGTGGTGGTGGTGGCGGGGGTGGTGGTGGTGGTGGCGGGGGGGGATGGTGGTGGGGGGGGTGGCGGGGGGGGTGGTGGCGGCGGGGTGGTGGCGGCGGGGGGGTGGCGGCGGGGGGGTGTTGGGGGGGGTGTTGGGGGGGTTGAGAGCTCTCCGATGGATCTCAGATAGTTGGTGGCAGGTAGCCCTCCCCGTCGCTACGACGTTGGCCCTCGTCCGCGAGAAGGGAGCCCACTCACTCGAAGATCGTATTTGGGTTACTCGTTCACTCTGAGCCGAACGGTTCTGGAAGAGGCGGGAGGAGCCGCGCTTTACACCGCTACATGTGACCTGCCGATAGGACGAGCTCGTGTGGTCCGTCGTTGCTCGGCCTCAAGGGCCCCCGACAATACGTGTGAAAACACCCCCTCCCATCATCATCACCGTGCTGCAGTCAAACCCCCCAATGGTTTCACATGCGTGGCAGCCCTCACACTGATGATATCTTATCGGTGAAAGTGCCTCCCCGCTGAAAATGAGTAAAGAAAACACCGGACTGTCTAGCTGCTGGTGGTGTATCCAATTCTACTTCTGGGTGGCGAGATGAAGGGCCTCCACTAGAGGGAGCTCTGTAAACATCCATACATGGATACCCCAAAGAATATTAATTCCTGCAGTCACGAAAGCTTTAAGTCACCCATACATGGAGTTGGCCAAACATCCTCACAGAGGACCACAGAATTTGGAAATTGTTGGCGTGAGATTTGGATTGCCTCTTCCCGCTTGTCGGTGGTTTCCCGTGCCTCTATGATTCTAACTTTCAGAGCAGTCCTTCACTTACGAACACAACTCGTTCCTAAGACCCGTTCGTAAGTCGTCACAGTAATCTGATTTAAATACCCAGACACACACTCCCAGCACGAGGCTGACTCATTACATCTCGCGGAGCTGAACAAAATGTGTTGCCGCGGTTCAATTTGCAAGTGAGAGTTCGCGTTTTAAGTCAGTGTTTAAAAAAACACATTTCATGGAAGCTGGTTCGTAAGTGCGGGTATTCGTAAGTCGGGTATTCGTAAATCGAGGACTGCCTTACGCGAGTTACAAATTCTTCAAACAATTTGCATGAAATATGCCACCTAAACATTAACGTATTACTTGTATTCACGATATCATCCGATGCGGCCATAACATTGTTACACAGACTGGCTTACTACACTCTTAGAGCAAAGCAACTGGTAATGTCACAACTCAAAACTCTGTTGGTGCCGTCAAATTTAATGTGGAGTTTATTTTGCATTTACAGTACCACTTAATGTTCAAGTACATTATTAAGGATGTAAAGCGCACATTAAGAATGCATAACATTTATACAACACAGAACTGAAAAGGCCCAGTAGTGGCATCGTGTGATAGGCATTTCCTTTCCTGTGCACTCAACAGCTATGCCACTATAGACACCACCTACGCACCACAATGTTCCCCCCCATAAACTATGAATCCGTATGTGTAACTCGTAGCAAACATTGCGAGATTTCATTTTAAAGAGTGATTAAAGGATACCAGCTGATGGTTATAATTATTGGTAACCGTTGACTATACAGGACAATGTCACTCTCCATTTCGTTGGGGACAACGTGCAGTTATGTGAAAAGGTCACATGTGTGAACATCTGTAGTCGTGAGTTACACCACCGTGCACCAATACTGCACTTGGTGTGCGTGGTTACTTGGCCGAGATAAATATACGCCAGTCGAATATGTGACGTGCACCCATATAGAGCAGCGTTCCCCTTCATCGTAACCTGTTTAGGATCAGCCTTTCAAACCACCGTACATATAGGTGCTGCGTAAAGATGCTCCTTCAAACGAGGAAGATTACCGTAGTCATTCCCAGAGAGTTGAGTTTTAATTCCAGGATCTAAATTTATATAACGCCTTAACCAAGGCGCTTTACAGCAATGATACATTTCGATTTAAAGCTTTCGTGACTGCAGGGATTCATCTTCTTGGTTCTTTCGGTAAAGTCACGTAGAAGGGAAGTAATAAAATAAAAAAAATAAAACATAATAAAACAATTCTCACTGTTTTATTTTTATTATTTTATTACTTCCCTTCTACGTGACTTTACCGAAAGAACCAAGAAGAGCAATTATACAATTGTACACAGGATAATTATTTGAAATTAAGATTTAGGTTATGTAAGTGATGGTGTAGTTTTGATGACAGGCAAAACAAGAGTGATAGGGGGGGGGGGTTGGGATGGGCCTGGTCTTAGCTGTGGGTGGGGGGCGACAGAATGTTGGGGGACTGAAAAGTAACGAGGCATCATTGCGTTGTGAAGACAACACTTCTCCCACCAATGCACACGAGGGCCTGACTGCCCAACGCAGCATAGGAGACGGCATGTCTATGCTTGAACCATATCAGGACACACTTCATTACTTCTCAAATTGGAACCGTTGCCCAAGCGCTTGTCATCTGGAGGGCCATACAGATGGAGACCACTCGGAGCCAAACATTCTTGAACCTCGCTTCACTGCCGCGATGCAATGCTCCAAGGATAAAAAAAAACTTTGCCGAGGCTTTTTTTTTTTATAAACATGGAACTTTGGACCAACGTTGCCCAACGTTTCATGTTTACCAAGCGGTTGGTGAACACAGGCCTAAAGAGCCAAGCGGCCAGCTTGGTTCTTTAAAAGTTGTTGCAGATAATTAACCCATTCATTGAAATGAAGGTTGTGAGAACTTCGGAAAATAGGCGGTTGGAGGGATTTACAAAGTGGAGCACCGCGAGCGGAGAAGCAGAGTAGTGTTGTGATTTACAGTGAGGTTGTTGAACAAAGTACGGATGAGACAACCGGGAATGAATGGTACCATCCGTGCCTTATGGCTTGAACGTGCACAACTGCGTCACTAAGCGCAACTCCGTTCTAGAAACCTGCCTCCACGCAACACTGGCTCCAAACACCTGTCACGAGTCCTTGCGTTTCAACTGTTTATTTAGGCCTGAAACAATATTTACATGAGATGCGAATGATGTTTGCAGACCTGTTGTAGTGCAGAGTAATAAATGCATGCTTAAATTTGGATTTCAGTGTCTGCCAGCGAGAGATGGAAAAGTCATGCACATTTCAGAGATGCTTATACAAATAGTATTGTGTAATTGTTTTGCGGCGTGGAGCAGTGGCATGGTTAGAGCACTGCGCTATGAACCCAGCTCCCTGAGTTTGAATCCCGGGCCACGGCTAACATTGGCAGTGGGCATCGAACCGTTCCTGGGCGTGCCCTTCACAAACCCGCACTGACCAGCGTGGTGAGGTATGGTCAAAGAACACCATGACCAACACGGCATGGGAAGGCCTCCATCCAGTGGTGGGTTGACAAAAGGGCTTTGCACTATTAATTGTATTGCATTGCTTCGTTACCAAAAAAAGGGGCGTCAAATCATTTCAACCCGTACGTTTGTACTAAAAATTACGGTGTGTACATTGCCAACATGATTACAGTTAAACAACTTGCGTATAATACAGCGCAAATTATATTCCTTGAAAAGGGATGCCGGAAGGTGACGCAACGAGCGCAAACATCTGTCGATAACATGTGACACAAGTTGGTGGGTGGGAGCCACCTGCATCATCAGCTAGGAAATGGCCGAATGGCACTGTGAAAAATGTCCGTTCGTTTTTTTTGCTGCGGCCACAACATCAGTTTTCCGCTTGCAGCATCTCCTCTATCTCGTCCTCCCAAGATCCCTTGTCTTCATCCTCCTCGATGTTGTAGTCCTGAATCTCCTGTTGAATCTTCTCCTCCCACTCGGCATCTGCAAAAGTAAGAACGTGGAACGTTTATGGGAGGTCAAGCGATGTTGAACCTCAATTGGCCTGTAAGTGCCAGATCACGTTTTCCAGATAAGTTGTTTCATGTGCATACAATTAAATAATCGTTATAATCCCTAGGAAGACATTTAACGAAACACAACTATCAAAAGCAAAATAGAAAATCTGGAAAGGTTAACTGCACGAGGTAAAATGTGAGCCGTTATACGCCTTCACGCAACCCTGTTAATACATTCCAACATTAAAACTGGAGCTGGGCATTTTGAACAATTTCAACGCCTTGCGTGACATCGATATTCAAATGACGCTAATCCTGATCATCCATGCAGCCAATGCCAGGATCGCTCTTCTATCACAGCAGCGCTCTTCTATCACAGCAGCGGTCAGGATCGGCTTCGGTCATCAGCTTCGTTAACGCCGAACAGCTGTACGACCCGATGCTCCACAAGACAAAAGATCCCCCGTATAGCCTGAACAGACTATTGGGGCAAGTGCTGTTAGCAAGCACCTATGAAGGCCGGTACGGCACACGAGGTGGTGGGTGGCCAGCACCACGCCCAGCAGCCTTTGTCTCCCCAGCAGCGATGTTTACACACTGCCGCTGGGGAGACGGTGCTGGTGCTGGGCGAAATAAGTAACCATATGAGACAACACCGACGTCCTTCATGGACGTTCTATACGTACGGCCACGATGCTGGTAGCAACGTAGTCTCGTTTATATCCGTACAGCCCGGACTCTACGATTAGAGCACTTCCGTCATTTACACCTCGCTCTCATATAATCGTTTTAGCGACAGGGCCCGCGGTGTTGTAATTATGCCGAGGCTTCCCGTCATGCGTTGCCGATTCCGCTGCCCCGGCACCACCTCCTGCTGTTCTCTGCGCCGCGTCTCCTCCTCCTGTTGCCGCCGCCGTGACCGCCGGCGCCGGCGCGCTCTCCGACTCCTTGCCCATGCCCAGCTCCCGCATGGCCTTCTGCAGCTCGTCGGCGCACAGACGCGTGCCGCCCGGGTCACTGAACGCCTCGCTGGCGAACTCCTCCGGGTTCGGGCTCATCGACATTTCCTCCTCCTCTCCCTTGCCGGGGCAAAGGAGAGGCAGCACGGGCACAGCAACCAACTGAGTGTCTGAGAAAAACTCAACGCGTTCGTTAATAACGCTGCGTGGCAGCGTGGCGCGATATACGTTCAATTATTTGGGCACCTTTCTGGGTGATGCTCGTACGTTGGCTCCCCGTAGTCTTCAGAGTGTTGCGCGAGTGTGGTCGCAAACATCCCTTTTCTGTCTGTAAATCACCTTATTTGTGTATTATTACTCTTAAGAATCCCTGTTGTGTTTTTAGTAAATATTTTGCCGAGTGTGGTGGGTTGTGAGAATCGTATTTTTGTTCAGATCAGGGCACCATACCTCTGGTCCAGTCGCCTGTTTCGTTATCGACAGCGGTGGCGTCCTTGGTTTGGTGGAGTCTAAAACAGCAAATCAAAATCAGTAATTGAGTCATTTAGACACAATAAATCAACTCTCTGCATGTGTGTTTTGTTACTATTTTGCATCTGTCAATCATCTCATGCAGTTACCCCATAACACCTGGGTCTGTCCCATGACCTGTCAGCGGGCCTTCGACACATCACGTGGCCTTAATGAGCTTGACATAAGCGCTGTGGTCACGTCACCGCCACTTAGTGGCTAATGGCGGCGGCTGTTGTTGTTTTGTTCCGTGACACGGCCGAGAGGGTGTGTCTTTTGACGCTCTTTGCAGAGGTTCGTGGTTTGAGCTGATCGGCCGCCCTGATTCGCAGTGAGCCTCAAAGATACTTTGACATTATTTGAAAAAAGTGGATGCCATGTATGCCAGCGTCACGATCCAATTTTTTCTCATTTTCAAATTACTTGCGAATGACCTAAAGCAACATTGCCCATTACTGTGAAACTACTGCAGTTGTCTGTGAAACACAGAACCTTTGTTATAGCCTTGGCACCAACACCAACAGTACAAACGATTTACTGCAACAACTCAAAAAAGTATTGCTAATGCTCTGAACCAAACTGCAGAGGGAATGGCCAAGACAGGCTTTCTTTTGACAAACACTCGTGAAAGCAGTGGGGCCCTACCTGTGGAGTCGTGTGTCCACGCAGCGTCCCTGCTCTCTCCTGCCCGCATCTCCAGCTGCTCGCAAGCCGTGGAGGAAGACGACTGAGGTGAAGCGGCCAATGCTGTCAGCTGGGACGACTGCTTCACTAGCGACACGCGGTAAAAGTAGTTCTTCCAGAACCGGTCTTCTTTCACCCTGTGGGTAAGGGATTGCACGCTTCCAATCAACGACCGCAACCACATTATTTTATATTTTTAGTATTTTATCGTTTCCCTTGTACGTGACTTTATCGAAAGAACCAAGAATATGAATCCCTGCAGTCACGAAAGCTTTAAATCAAGATTTAACGATCCCAAATCGGTGATAAAGGCAAAGGTGCTACCCTACCACTGCCCACTCGCACCACTACCGAGGCCTCTACAAGAGCAAGCTTTAGAGAGCTTTCGTGGGTATTTGAGCGACTCGTCCACACTGGCCGATCGATTTAGAAGAGGTGGAAGTACCCACACTTTACCCCACCACACCTGACCTGCTTAGTGAATAACTGTGGTTCACCCATTTTTCTTTTACTGCTGAGTGGACAGAGGAGGTCGTGGGGGGGGGGGGCGAAGATTTAAGAAACCTGCACCATTGTTTCTACTGTTGTGCGGGGAGAATGAACTTGCGACTTGTGGATTGCAAGTCCACTGCTGATCCTTTCACCACTGATCCTTTCGCCAGCAGCGCAATTTTATGGCTCCTCCGTTACCTTCATCTCTCTCAAAAAATGTCCTGCCTCTATGGCCTACACCAATCTACCAACGACACAGAAATTAAGCCCTGGCACGGTGGCATATGTGGCACCTCTAGTGGACACCACGAGCGGCACACGCCGCGTGTGTGTGAATGCCGGTGGGGAGCGGTAGTGCAGTGGTTAGCGCGCTGCGCTACGAACCCGGCGACCCGAGTTCGATTCCCGCTCACGGCCACCAATACCAGTGGCGATTATCTGAACCGGTACTGGGCATCTCCTCGGTCGACTCAGCCTCAAATGAGTACCTGGTGCGGTGTGTAAACATCGCTACTGGGGAGACAAAGGCGGCCGGGCGTGGTGCTGGCCACCCATCCCCTCGTGTGCCGTGCCAGCCTTCATAGGTGTTTGCGAACAGCACTTGCCCCAATAGTCTGTTAAGGCTATACGGGGGATCTTTATCTTTTAGAACGCCAGTGCCGCAGGACCCTCACAGTTTTGGCACAAGGTCGAAGCGCATCTGCTTGAGCAGCTCGTCCTCCTCCAGCATCACCGTGGCGACGGGGAAGGTCTCGTCGAAGTCGAAGTGGAACTGCACACCATCCGGCGGGTCTCGCAGGAAGTTCCGTCGCTCCTGATGAACACCACGCGATGTTAGAAAACACCGTTACGATCTTCGTCACCATCGTCATCGTCGTCATCATCATCGTCATCATCGTCATCATCATCATCGTCATCATCATCATCGTCATCGTCAATTGGTCACACACGCACACAGTTCAACCGTCCGCTCGTTCATTGTAAGTGAAGAAAAACTCAGCACATTGGTCAATAACACTGCACCGAAGCGGAAGGAATATTTTCCACAACAACGCAAGAAAAATAGGACTAAATATTTCATGGCAGAAAAGAAAAAAAAGCCCAGAACTTGGGCTCCGGACCTCCCGAAGCAAGCCTGCGTGATGATTGGTAACGCTGTCGAAGCAGGGGAGGAATTTTTCTAGCTCGGATTTGTACAGACCACTGATGGGACGATGTGGACCCGACGTCATGCGCCGGATCGGCCTGGCCTCAGGAATATAATAGGTGACGTTTTCAGGCAGTGGACCTTGTTCAAATATCTCTGCTATGAATAAGGGCCATTGACTGAAACGTTGCCTCTGATATAATTTTCCCACCCTATGGCAGTGTTATTGACCACGTGCGGAGGTTTCGTTCTGAAGGGACTTCTCATCCAGGGAAGCAAGTAAACAATTGTTGCAAATACATTTTATACCGACATGAGCATTGGGGCGCTGCTCATCTAGTTACAGCCCTGGGTCAGTGGTGGAAATTCCACATTCCTATGGTAGGGGTCGAGTTTATCCATGGGACAACCGCCGTTGACGTCACCGCAAAGCAGTGGCTTTTGGCTAGCCGTGGAACGAGACCGGTCACCGCATCGCGCCTTCAGATGAGCTTCTGCGGCCATCTGAAACGCTCTTCCTTCCAATATTAAGAAGCCACTGGAGCGATGCACTTTAACATCTAGATTGAAAACACATTTCTTTAGCATTGCTTTTTCTGTTTACTTTGTTGTCTTTCCGCACACCTACGATTAGCACTGCTATATATGGTGCAAAGCAAGTTCTACATACAAAGCAGTACTCATCTTATTGCATTTACCAAACCAGGATTTGAGCTCGCAACATTGCGAGATGCTCGCTCTGTTGCTAAGCCACCTGGCCGAATTAAGTTTATATACGTGTTTTGTTATTTAACACATATATTAGGATCAATATTAATCGATGTATCCTTGCCTCATATATAAAAAGGGATGAATTTAATGGAACTAAATCTCAGCCTGGTTGGCGACGCAGAGAATATTTCTGCATCCGTGGCATCCTCATCCGCTCCTCCGATTAGCACGGTGGGCTACGTACATTGTAGTAAAAAAAAAGTTAAACATACATCCAGTATGCCTCTCACGATGGCTGTGGCTACCCGTCACGTGCCACCTTTTTATTTATTTTATTTGACCAGGTAATGCCCACTGAGCTACATAGCTCTTTTTCAGAAGCGACCTGGCCACAAATGATAGCTCAACCAAGTGGCCTATCACATGGAAATGTAGAGCAGCCAAATACTAGAAACGTGTGCTTCTAAATGCGGAGGGGAAAAACTGAATAACCCGGAGAAAAATTCACGCAACCACAGAGAAAAAGAGGCACGCAAACACCAAATATACAGCAGGCGTCAGGGTCACCTAGCGGGTACCCGCTCGCAGTGGCAATGCCAACGGACAGGTTGCATCTCACCGCGGAGAGGGCCAGGATCTGCTGGCGGACCGTGTCCTCGTCGTGACAGCCAACCCACGGAGGCACCGCCACATCTGTCACACACACGGCGTTCGCGGTGACGCAGATTCATGACGGTGCGGTGACACCGGGAAATATAATCCTGCAGGTTTGCAGTTGTCTGGCCCATTTGCGTTGAACTAACTTGCGTGTGGTGTGGTAAAGTGTGGGTATAACCATTTCACACAATACATCTGGCCAATGTGGAAGAGTAGACGTAATACCCTCTGGAGTTCACTAGCAGTGGTGTGAGCAAGGCAATTGCAGGGCTGCGCCTTCACCTTAAAACAATTTCTAATTTTATTCTTTACATCAATTATACAAGAAATCCACTCAATCCTACAGTTTTACCCTTAACTTAAAATCCTTTGTTTATTATGAGATGAGAGCCCATTGAGAATATCTCTTTTTTCAACATCTGCCACAGACAATAACTTTACAATTATATATGACACAAATAAAATACCGACATGAAATGGAGATTAAGTTGTAAAAAAAAATGTTTACGATTAAATCGAGTGTGCACATTTAAAATATGGAATAAACTGTGATAAGACTCTTATCTGATTCATAATGCATTTTTGGGTTAGGCCACTTAATGTTCGATCCAAATTTGAGTCGTAGAATCCTCAACCATCCGACGTAGCCAAACAAATTAAATTGGTACGCAGTGCACAAGCGTCTAACAACGCGACCAAGTGCTGTTTCAGCTCACCGGCCTGTTAAACGCTTGTACGCATGACAATTTAAGGTGTTGAAGGGTTTTACAACACAAATTTTGCCAGGTCATTCAGTAGCCTAACCCAAATAAAAATTACGAATCATAGCATTGGACGCAAAAACAATACGCTGTAAGTTCATACTCTTACCGGATCTCTTTTTAAGATTCTCCTGCTTAAACTTCTCTTGCTCCTTGTTGAATTCCCCGAGAATGCCCTAAAGCCGACGAATACACGAGCAATGAGATTTAGGCTGGTTGCTGTTGCTGAAGCGTTTCTTTTCTCACATCTCACAGCACTATGGGACCTTTCTGCCAGTATCAAGATGATGAAAACATCAGAATAGGCTTTACCCTTGCTGGCAATAAAACAGGTGGTAAGATGTTCAAACACAAAATATTATACCTATTGCAAGCCATCAAGTCTGCATCATATGCAATGTTCAAAGGCAATGCATATATTATCAAAGTATGTTTTTTACATGTTTTGCCAAGTATGTGCGGTTAGTGCAGACATGATGCCTTGCAATAGGCATCTATTGGGTGTTTGAATATCTAAACACCTGTTTTATTGCAAGAATGGGTGGGTACGGTCAATTAAAAAAAATCATCATCTCACAGCACCGTTTAAATATTTGTACAAAATAAGAAAAACTTTGATATAGCCAGTGCAGCAGTGGTAAAATAGAACACAGACAGATTTGTCGTAGGCCTCTGTGCCATCAACGGTTTTGGCCGTGGTAACGTCTCGATCATCATCTTAAAAAAAAACGAATACAGCTTTCAAGTTGTATAAAATTGTAAACACTATTACCATGTTTAACTTCAGATTATTTCACACTTTAAGGTGACTCTGTGATGAGAAATTACAGGCTACACTGTGAGCGCCATTTTTAATCCCGGAAGTGAAGCAAACGAATTTAATCTTGTGCAAGTAATTAAATAACACCCAGGGATGGATTACGTGTGATCACTCGCCCCTTGTTTTTTTTTAACTACACACTTAAGCCACGTGGCCCTCCAGCTACGGTTGCACTAAATGTACGGGAGTGACACCACAGCGATGTCACGACAGCTGGCCCGACTGACGTTGACATGATTATTAATCTTTTATCACTGGAGGTGGCCAGGTGAATCGGAAGGCTAAGCGCCGAGCAGCTCACATCGCTCAGATCCTGGATTTTAATCCAGGCAGCTGCCTGTGATTAAGTCGGATTCTCAAAGCTTGCGAGTGGATGATCTCAGCCCAGCCATCAAAATCTGCACAAAATTAACATAATTTGGTTGAAGTCCAACTCTGAGATTATAAAATATTAGTTTGTTATACGTGGCAGGGAAGGTGTTAAAGTGTTTCTCTCTATTGTGAGGACCAGGTCATTTGAAGATATCTCAGAGGTAGCAGGCTTTGTGATATCCTTCATAATAAAGGTTTTATGATATTCACCTACATGGTCCACACTCTAACACGGAGGCTTGCACTGCTCTGGGAAGAATCCAATTGGATTCTTTGTCCCATGACACGGCACCATTAACACAACTTGGTTAACTTAATTTCAAATAACCGTACTAAATAATATGAATAGATCCCTGTTTAAAGATCAGTTCATGACCACCACGTGTGTCCCATACGGACTCCAATGTGGGCCCTACCTTGTCCAGGATCACGTCCAGTTTCCCCTCCTCCACCGTCTTTCGCAGCGTCTGTGCCGTCTCCAACACCGACTCAGACACCTTCTTGGTGGCAGATACCGCCACGTTGTAGAGGTAGTCTGTACAAAGCGGTGGAGGCAACATCATCGTCATCATCAGCCGTGATAAATACACTGCTGGATGAAGGCCTGTATGTACGTACGTATGTTGAACCTCTTTGGCACCAACTGTACTAATCGGAAGTGCGGGGGAAGTACAACAAACTAAACATTAAAAGCAGTTATAAAGAAATGGGTTTTCATTCTAAGGCCTACCCAAGGCGTTGCCATCAATGCCGGTCCTGCATTGCGACAATCCATCTCGCATTTGCGCGTGAACCGAGTCGACTGCACCATATCCACAGTGGACGTCCTCTCCGTCCAGTTTCCCTCCTTTGGCTGCCACTCCATCGTTAGTCTCGACCAACTGCCACCACCTTTTCGAGCGACGTGTCCTACCCAAGGCCACGTACATTTCCGAAGTCAAAATAATATCTCTCTAACCTGCCTATGTTCTCTATTCCTTGAGCTCCTCTTTCTGTCATTCATTAGAATTCCCAGCATGTCTCCTGCATGTTTCCCTGCAGACTTTTCAGCCATCATTCCATTGTCTTTGTCGACAACGGATTACTCATAATAAAAGTTTTTGGGTTAGATCGCGTTATTTATAAATGTATCGTAACCCTCCACCACCCGACACAGCCAATCAGCAAAGAAGTGTCACGTTGACAAAAGACAAATAGTTCACTACTTTAGCCCACTGGTGTGTTGAAGAGTGAAACCACAACATTTACAATTTTTGAGTACGGCGTTTCGCTGGTAATTGCATCCAGCATCATCGGGCAATTCGCCAGAATGCAATTACCAGCAAAACGTCGCCAGAATGGCGAATTTCCCGATGATGCTGGATGCAATTACCAGCGAAGCGTCGTACTCAAGAATTGTAATGTTGTGGTTTCACGCTTCAACACACCGGTGGGCTAAAGCAGTGAACTATTTGTCTTTTGTCAACGTGACACTTTTTTACTGATTGGCCGTGTCGGGTGGTGGAGGGTTACTACACATTTATAAATAACGCGATCTAACCCAAAAACGTTTGAATAATATTGGTCGCAAAAGCCTAAGTGTTAAACGGATTACTCGTAGAAAAAAAACACTCCAATTGAAAGAGCCCATGAAAATGCAATCATTGGAAGAGCTCAGCCTCACGATAACACGTAGCCTACACTGTAGACCCATTTGCAAATTACTGTTTACATAAAATCATGTTGGATGTATGGCCAAATGCTGTCACGTCAAATAAGTATAACCACGTCAAACTCCATGTCTAGTTCAGATAAATATAAAAGATAACTTTCACTAGAAGTCTAACTCTGTGTTTTGCAATGCGCAAAAGCACGTTGAGCCAATGGAAAATTGTGCCACGTGAAAGACTTTAAGTGGCCATCCCACGCAGATGGTTGCTATTACATTCAGCAATCGTCAGCCATCGTTGTTGGGTTTTAATCCAAGTGTTACCCCCTTACGAAATGAAACGGGATACGTTTAAGTACTACATACTTTATTTCTCCTGATTACAAGATGGAATTTTATGTTGTGTAATTTCAAACCAACATTTTTGGTACGATTTTGTGTGTGACCAGATTGTTTTAAACTTTATTAAGAGGCATGGGGCTACACGTTTGGGGTGCATCTTAAATGCCCGGCGCATCTTATAATCCAGAGAATACGGTAGCATGGCCAATGTAGTCCTGCCACCAGGCCAAGGGTCGTTTCCACATGAATATGTGGAGATATTTTACCAAGTAAAATTAGTAAGCGTACTGTATTCAGAATTTTGGGTTTCCATTTGCATGAATGACGCGGTATAGAATCCAAATATTACTATTGTTATTCCCTGGACTTCCTGATTTCAGGAGCTTAAGTATTATCAATTTCCCCAAGGATACAAGTATTATCAATTTCCCCAAGGATACAGGCTAATACTAACCTGGGCCAAACTGTCGGGAGGGAAATACACTAAAATACACATGGACACATTCTGCCTCTGTGGCCTCTGTATGCTGTGAAGAGCCATTGCCATAAACTTCGCCTGCCATATATTATCATCAGTTTTGAGGCGGTGTCATTCACGATTGTGTGGAGTTTGTTTAAAAAATATTACGGCCAATGCATTTCATGCCATTGCTTTCTTCCTTCTGCCAGATCGCACGGGTGTTGCAGGCGACACCCGATTCTATGGCATCAAGTTGCTGGCTGTGAGCGAGTGTGTCGCCTTATGCATAATACAACATGACAATCAATCATTCATAATCAGGCTTCATCACTGTCACCGTGAGGAATGGCAGATACCCACGTTCTGGCCGAGAGGCCTTCTGGATATATTTAAGCTCGGAGACTTTGGAATTAAAATAATAGGTTGGGAGTTTAAGCGGTCCATGATGATTCGCACACAGTTCTGTAAAAAAAAGTTACTTATATGAAGGTTGCCAAATCTTTTAACCAAACATTCACAACCACGGAGCTAAGAGGGACCACTCAACACGACACAAAACAAATATCTCTCATATTACATATCTAAAGATAGTGCCTATTATGAAACCGTTTTCAATATGTATCAAGAAGGTTGAGATTAAATTGTACATTTAGCATTGCTCAGTGTGGCCTTACCTGGTCAAATGAAATAAAGTTGAATAGCGACGTCACCAAAACTCATTCACAAGTTTAAAGTCACATTTTTTAAATTAGTACACGCTTTTATTTAACTCACTCTGTTGTTGTTGTCGTATCCTTAAATCTTGTAACTCAATTTTAACCCACTTCCGAATGTGGTATAGACTGCAAACTTGGTATACTTATGTCATACTGATGACAATACCATATACTATCATAAAAAATAAAATAATTTAAACGATCTTTTTACACGCTTTCTATGAACTCTGTCTGTTGTTGTTGTCGTATCTTCAAATCTTGTAACTCAATTTTAACCCACTTCCCAATATGGTATCGACTGCAAACTTGATATACTTATGTAATAATGATGACAATACTATATTCTATCACAAAAATAAAAATAAAATTGTAAACGATCATTTTACAAGCTTTCTATGAACTCACTCACTCTGTTGTTGTTGTTGTTGTCGTATTCTCAAATCTTGTAACTCGATTTTAACCCACTTCCCAATGTGGTATCGACTGCACACTTGGTATACTTACGTCATACTGATGACAATACCATATTCTACCAAAAAAAACATATTTTTAAACATTCATTTTTATGTGGTATGTTTCGGCTTGGGTCTAATTGTCCACGCTCAACTCACTTTGCCTGTAAATCACCACGGCACCTTACGTTGTGGCAATCTTTGGGGCCACTTCCTGGAGTTCTGCCATTACTAGTAGGGCACATGGCATTAAAGCGTGTTTAAAAAAAAGTTTTTTTTAAATATTACTTATTTCTCTCTCTCAATAGGTTTAGCTAATACACAAAGTTTGGGGGGACTGGGTAGGTGCTATAGGCTGCTGTGGGTGAGCAGCAGAGGGCAGCGGTAAAGCCAAAATCGATAGTTGTACCGTACCCTCCATTGCACCATTGGCTTCACCAAACCGGCAATGGACCAGCGTGGTGAAGTATGGTCAGAATAGCCAAGGCAACTACTGTACCCGCAACGGCCCCGACTCATCCAAAGTAGTTGGGTTGACACAGTAGCCGCACTGGTACAATATACAGATGACACACAAGCAACCGTGACGTGCTGACGTAAACACCGCCACGTCTGTGTGTGTGTGACCACGTGTCTGTGTGTGTGTGTGACCACGTGTGTCTGTGTCTACATCTGTGTGTGTGTCCACGTGTCTGTGTGTGTGTGTGACCACGTGTCTGTGTGTATGTGACCACGTCTGTGTGTGTGTGTCTACATCTGTGTGTGTGTGACCACGTCTGTGTGTGTGTGACCACGTCTGTGTGTGTGTGACCACGTCTGTGTGTGTGTGACCACGTCTGTGTGTGTGTGACCACGTCTGTGTGTGTGTGTGACCACGTCTGTGTGTGTGTGACCACGTCTGTGTGTGTGTGACCACGTCTGTGTGTGTGTGACCACGTCTGTGTGTGTGTGACCACGTCTGTGTGTGTGTGACCACGTCTGTGTGTGTGTGACCACGTCTGTGTGTGTGTGACCACGTCTGTGTGTGTGTGACCACGTCTGTGTGTGTGTGCCCACGTCTGTGTGTGCCCACGTCTGTGTGTGTGTATCGACGTCTGTGTGTGTCTACGTCTGTGTCTGTGTGTGTGTCGATGTCTGTCTGTGTGTGTGACCGACGACAGTCGGATAACCACTCACTGCCAAACACGCCAGCCTGCCCCGTCACATCCAGCTCCTCCTCTTCCTGCTTCTCCTGCTGCTTCTCTTGCCGATCACCTTCCTGCCCCTTCTCCTCCACCACCTTCTCATCGTCCTCTCCCCTCTCCCCGTGTCCGTCTGGACTGTGCCCGCCGCCGAACCAGCTTCCCAGAGACTTGAACATCACTCCGATCCTAGTAATCTCACCCCGGGGTGGGGGGGGGGGGTCCCCTCTCTCTCTCTCGGGATTCTCACGAATTCACCAAAAAATGGCCCTGGACAACTTCTTGCAGATCGCCGTTGTTATTGTCTCGCCGTCGTGTTTACCACCTCCACCTCGCACACACCACACACTACACTATACACTACACTACAAACTACACAACAGACTACACCACACACTACACACTAGACACTACACCACACACTACACTACACACTATACCACACACTACACCACCACTACACCACCACTACACCACACACTACACCAGACCACCACTACACTACGCCACACGCTACACCACCACTACACCACGCCACACGCTACACCACCACTACACCACACACTAGACACACCACCACTACACACCGCACACCACACACTAGGCAATACACCACCACTACACCACACACTACACTACACCACACACTACACTACACCACACACTACACCACCACTACACCACACACTACACTACACAACACTACACACTAGACCACACACTACACACTACACCACATAACACACTACACAACACAACACTAGACACTACACACTAGACCACACACTACACACTAGACCACACCACCACCACACCACCACTACACAACACACGGACTCGTCGATGTGGGAAGAAGTCGTTCCGGGTGTTGTTGACCGTCACGAGCTGCTCTGTGTGAAGACAACTCGCCCCGGGGGCGGACTGCGCCGTGGCGCTCCCTCCCTCCCTCGCTCCCTGCGTCGTCTTCGTGCGCCTCGCCACCGCCCTCTAGCGAGACAGGCGGGGTATGGGGCCGGCCATAAATGACGTCACGCAGCTGGGGGGGGGGCGGGGTCAGGCTTTTGCGACGATTGTAGATTTGAAGCTTTCGTGACTGCAAGGATTCATACTCTTAATCTTAATTTTGGAGCTTTCGTGACTGCAGGAATTATTCTTTGGTTCTGTCGGTAAAGTCACGTATAGAGATAAAATAATAAATTAAATAATAGCATACGACGTTTCGATTGCAACACAAGCAATCATCATCAGGTATAAATGAAATAGCAACAAAAAATCTAAGCAGAAAACTATAGACAGACATATAAGCAGACAGATATCACCAAGATACATAGAGAGAGTAACACAGGTACCTGTGTCTGCTTATATGTCTGTCTATAGTTTTCTGCTTAGATTTTTTGTTGCTAGTTCATTTATACCTGATGATGATTGCTTGTGTTGCAATCGAAACGTCGTATGCTATTATTTAATTTATTATTTTATCTTTATACGTGACTTTACCGAAAGAACCAAAGAATAATTCATACTCTTAGTTCTTTCGGTAAAGTCACGTAGGTAAAAAAGTTAAATTAAAATTAATAAAAATAAAATAATAAACTCACGACGTTTCGGAGGCAACACAAGTCTCCGTCATCAGGTGGGACCGTCACAGCCAGATTTGCTGCATCAAGTGAATTCAACTGACGAATTAAATTAATGAATTTGACTAATGAATGCAATTAATTAAATCGGATGACGAATTAGAAGAATGAATTAGACTAATGAATGAAATTAATTAATTCGACTGGCGAATGAAATTAAGAAATTGTTGGTTGAATTCGACTGGCGAATGAATGAATTAATTCGACTGGCGAATGAATGAATTAATTCGACTGGCGAGTGAAATGAATGAATTAGACTAATGAATGGAATTCATTCGACTGGCGAATGAAATTAAGAAATTCGACTGGCGAATTAAATTGTTAATTGAATTCAACTGACGAATGAAATGAATGAATTAGACTAATGAATGAAATGTATTAATTCGGCTGACGCATTAAATCAATTAATTATACTAATGATTTAAATTAATTAATTCGACTGGCGAATGAAATTAAGAAATTCGACTGACGAATTAAATGAATGAATTATAATTCTAGATTTGAAGCTTTCGTGACTTGATGCAGCTAATCTGGCTGTGACGGTCCCACCTAATGACGAGACTTGTGTTGCCTCCGAAACGTCGTGATTTTCATTGTTTTATTTTATTATTTTAAATTTCATTTTTTACCTACGTGACTTTACCGAAAGAATTAAGAGTATGAATGAACTGAACTAATGAATGAAATTAATTAATTCGACTGACGAATGAAACGCGTGAATTCCGACTGACGAATGAAATGCTTTGAATGAAGTCGACGGAGGCGTGGCCACGAGGAGGGCTCACGTGACGTCGCGCGGCATTGTGGGAGAGTTTGTCCTTTCCCTCTTCGCCTCGCAAGATGGTGGGTCGCGCTGCGCGCCGGTCTCCCATCGTCGGCTTCGCAATCCGACTCAATCCTCGCCTTTCGCTTCGCTAATCTCGCCACAAATGTTTCCGTGAGCTCCGTTGAGTTGCCGCGCGCGCGCCCGTGCTACTATTTGTTTCGTTATCGGATATATTTCGATAGATATTTTGAGTTGTCCGGCAGCTAATGCCGGGGAAGGGTGGTGGCAGTGGTTAAAAAAATGACTCTCACGTTATGAATGAAACTAACGAGCTTACAATGTCTTGTTTAAGATGCTGATGTGTTCAAATTATCTGTACCTAGATAAGTTTCGTAATTTTGTCGGTGGTTGGTTCGGTATTAAAGAGTAAGAGAATCGCGGCCTAGTCGGGCGGGCTTCACTTGAGATTGTTCGTAAGACCACGTTGCTCATTACATTAATAGGTACAAATCGCGTTAGTTAAGAACTAGGGCTGTTAAAATGTAACTTCGCTTTTAAAATACGCTTGTCTTATAAATACTGTATAAGCGAACAAGTGCCTTGTATACGCGTGTTGGTTAAGTTGCGTTACGAAATGTCTTTAAGTGGCTTTGTAACGTAGGCCCGTAGCCTATTTCATTCCAAGTAAATTTTGTAACTTTATAATTTTTTTTATTTTCATAAAATGGTGTCCCTGAAGTCGTCCAGCGCGAATTGGCCACTGTAAGGTTTTAAATAGATTATAACTAAATCTAATGGTCATTTATATGTATTGCTTCGCGTTAGTTTATTCCTCTTTATGTATATCATGCTGCTTTTCGTGGAAAAGTTGGGTAAATTAAAGTTTTAAAGTGGTTCAATGCTAGATGCCAAAAAATAACTGCATGAAAAGTTTCGTTTACCCAAGTCATTGTAAAGGATAATTTTTAATCGTTAAGTGTTCTATGCAACCAGCCATAGGAACTGCATCTAAATGTCCCCCAGCCCTTTGGTCAATTCACTGCTGGATGAAGGCCTCTTAATTGAACCGTGCGCGACTGGTCAGGGTTAATTGACCATAATTATCAACCACGTTGCTCAGTGTAGGTTGGATGAAGACGTGAGAGAATGTATTGCAAGTGTGTATGTTAATGCACTGCCCGCTGCTGAAAACGCTGGTAGTCGTCGACACAACTTAGGCCGGCTCCCGCCCGACTATTATTGATCAAATTGACTTTTCGAGTGGATTAATGTTGTCTTGTGTTGTTCATCGTCTGGCTAGGCCCGAGGACCGAAGAAGCACCTGAAGCGCTTGGCAGCGCCCAAGCATTGGATGCTGGACAAGCTCACGGGCGTGTTCGTAAGCGCCTGCATCACGACCACCACCAACAGCCACGCACATGGTCCTAACAAAGCATGAACAATCGCCTACATGATTAAAAGTACATTTAGTCGTGACGCTCGTTTCGATAGGGGGGGGTAGTTCTGTAATGCCATGTTTAGTTGGTTACATTGTAATGACCTCAGGATGTGAGAGACGACACCAGAGTATCTGGACATTTTTGAGCCGAAAGGTTGCCAACGAAGTTGACGCAAAGAAAGTTGATTAATTAACAGTGGGATTGCCTTAACCAGAAAGTGAATACAGTTTAGATGGTGTGAGTTTAACTTATACTCACTGTATGACAACTGCAAAAAACGATTAGAACGTTTGGGCAGCCGTTAAACTTTCGTGTTGCCGATATTGCCTGAATACTTTATTCATCTCTAACAAGTACGGCCCTCTCGAAGCCGCATTTGGCTGCTTCTGTGCCAAATAGTGGTCAATAAGGTGCCAACAGCAAAGTGTTGACACGACGGTCGCCGCCTGCCTGCAGTCCGTGGCTTTGGTGGCAACTTTACGGTGAACTACATTCACTCGCGAAGCGGACGAAAACTGAATTTGGTGGAAGCGTTTAGAGAATTTCGCCGCTCCAGATTCCCACGTGATAAGCCGCTTCGTTAAGCTATCATTTGTGGCCAGGTCGCTTCTGAGAAGATATACAGAGTAGCTCAGTGGGCCTTACCTGGTAAAATAAAAAAAAATGTTTACAGTTAAATAGTTTTACACGAGACCTTTAAGATTGTGCATGATCCCGATATTCCATTCATTTTAAAAGAATCATCTGTTGTGTTTAAACGTATTTTATAAATTGGTATCATGGGCACAGAGGCAAGGCTATTTTTCTATCGTCTTGTCCCTGTAGTTTGAATAATAGAACCGCTAATCAGGTAGAGTAAATAGATTCTGGAATCTGATGGTCCCGGCTCTCTAATGTCTACAATGGAGGCAAATGAGAAGTCTTAACGCTGCGTGTGCACGGGCAGGCACCACGACCGTCGACGGGCCCCCACAAGCTGCGTGAGTGCCTGCCGCTCATCATCTTCCTGCGCAACCGCCTCAAGTATGCACTCACGGGCGACGAAGTGAAGAAGATCTGCATGCAGCGCTTCATCAAGGTGGACGGCAAGGTGCGCACGGACAGCACCTACCCGGCTGGATTCATGGGTACGCAGCGCCAATCCCCCCCCCAGCCTTGACATGGTCACCTGGGGGTGTTTGGCTATAGACTGGAGGATTTTCATGGGGTCCTCCACACTGATTTTTAGAAGGGGGCATTGGTATAGCTAACGTTAATTTATTCAAGTCTTAACCAACACGCAAGGGGAGTGGTTATAATGTTTGTAATCGTGTGGCAAATTTGGTGTCAATTGCAATTGTAATTTGTAACGAATTGCAATCACAAAGTAATCGAACCCAAAAAAAACCTGTATGCACAAAGTAATTGTTATACAAGGTAGCAATGTTTCTGTAGCTGAACCCATGTGTGATAGCACATACTTGGAAATCACATTGGACTATTGTTCTTTTTCCATTTTAGAAAGAACAGTTTTGTATGCAAACCATTTGAGTGTGTAAATACACAAGACAATGCACGAATTGAAATACAAAATGCCATAATGTGCATTACCCTGGCCCTAATAGAGCCCGCGTTTGAGCTGTTCTTGTGCCTTGTGCGGTCAATAAGGTGCCTATAGCAACGTGTTGATACGACGGTCGCCGCTTGTCTTTATTCATGTGGCTTTGGTGGCAACTTTACGTTCAACTACATTCTCAGCTGTCGTCTTGAAGTTCGTTTCTGGAAAGAGAATTAGAGATTAAAGCTCTACAGTTTATTACTGCTGTAAAATTCATGGCTTGGTATAACAGACTAGTTGGATGGTTTGTGAAGGCTATGGATCCTCACGTATCCTCTTTCAGCTTAAACTGCTTATAAACACAGAGGAATTGCATCGTTACATTACACTTATGGGGTGGAAGACGGAGGGTAACATCGAATACAAGCTCACTTCGGATATACGCTCACCCACCGTTCCTCACAGGGGGTGCGTTGTAGCTTCTACTGTAACTCTAAATTCTGTTGATTTTTACACTCTTTTTATTAACTTGTAACTCAATTTTATCTTGTAACTCAATTTTAACCCACTTCCCAATGTGGTATCGACTGCAATCTTTGTATACTTATGTCATACTGATGACAATACTATATTCTATCATTAAAAATATAAATTATATATTTTTTAACATTATTATTAATATGTTGTGTTTTGGCTTGGGTCTAATTGTCCACACTCAACTGACGTTGGCTGTAAATGACCACAGCCCCTTACGTTGTGGCAAGCTTTGGGGCCACTTCCTGGAGTCGTGGAGTTCTGCCATTACGAGTGTGATTAAAAAAAAGTTTTTTTAAATATAACTTATTTTGTTTTGTCCGTGACTCGTAACAGACGTGATCACCATCGAGAAGACCGGAGAGCACTTCCGCCTGATCTACGACACGAAGGGCCGCTTCGCCGTTCACAGAATCACAGCAGAGGAGGCCAAGGTGGGCATTGCATCACTCGGCCCCCACCCATTGTGTCGTACACATGTGCGTGGAACATAGTTGGCTTTGTTATTTTTTCTGCTCTAAATAGATGAATTAATAAGGCGTAGCAGCCAATGGATGGAATTTGCTTGTGTGCAGATGCTAGGTGGGTGTTTGACTGCGTAGAAGATGACATTGACATAGGTCGGCCTTCATCTAGAATTAGGTTGAGCACGGCTGATGGTGATTAGGCTGTAGAGATCTCGTCATATAAAGTACATTTTTGTTGGAAGCAGCTGTGTTGGATGGTGGGACAGCAATAGAACTGGGAATACCATAATTCTGCATGGAAACCAAGGGCTGTAGCCTTTTTGAGTGACTACTGCTCTCCAACTACATGCTACAGCAATGTGAGGGGACTTTAACCAATCAGATTTGTATCTGCGGTGGCTACGCATCCCCTCTATAGAACGCACTAAGTTATCAGTATATTGCTGATGAGCTTTTGAAGCTTGATTATAATTATTAGCGCACGTAATTGGGCACGTACTTTATACGACATTTTTTATACGATACGCATGTGTGCAGATAAGCTGATGTTTCACGTGAGAATTATATGCACACTTTATGACCTCATCTTGGATTGCGGGCTATTAAAATAATCATTTGTGAAGCACTTTTTACCGACAGATAAAATAACATTTCATCAGCCATAAGTCCATGTGGATCAATGCTCTTGGGTAGTATTAATTTAAGAAGGCAAAGTTTTGAACAGATTTGAATTGCTCAACCTCCAGAACTCAAAATCCATCCATGGATTAAGGGAAGAGCATTCGTCCAAGAAGACCTTTCAACTGACGGACCCAAATGTTACTTTATTACACACATCATTGGTCCTTCAGGCAATGACATTTATGCATCTGCTCTATGCTTCATTGATGTGGCATTCAATACATCAGCCTCTTACCGTAATCTATGGTTTACAGTCCGTTGTTTACCTTGTGTTTTGAAGCAAAAGTTGGGTACGCATCTTGTAACTCTTTGTGACCGGATTTGTCTGGTGCATCTAACTTTTTGGAGCCCCTTGCAATGACGAGAATATGGTGTGTTTTTTGTCTGTTATAATGTGGTAGTTTAGAGTGGTAGGTTTCTGCATATATTTTTTGTGTGAGAACTGTTTTTAACGCGTTGTTTGTGGTGGCTCTGTGCAGTACAAGTTGTGCAAAGTGAAGAAGGTTCGCGTGGGAACCAAGGGGATCCCCTTCCTGGTGACGCACGACGCTCGCACCATCCGCTACCCTGATCCCCTCATCAAGGTCAACGACACCATCCAGCTCGACTTGGAGACTGGCAAAATCACTGACTTCATCAAGTTTGACACCGGTAAAACTCAGCGCGGTTACTGAGCACAGGCCCAAAACACCAAGCTACCAGCAGCGAATGACGCTATTAATGAAGGTGTAGTAATATTTACGAGTAAATGCATTTATTGAATTGAACAAGGCTGCTGGAACTTTGGGAAATACAAAGTTAAGCAGTGTGAGGAACGTTTGAAAGATACATGTTTTAACCAGTATGGTGGTTGAACATTGGATAGAGGAAATACAAGTGGTCGGCCTGTTAAGCTGCAAAAAAAATCTGTATCAGTCCCAATATTAACTTGGAAGAAACAATTGTGGTAAGATTCACTTTTCAAAATATAATCTGTAATGAAAAAGCGCAAGACTTTTTTTAACACAATCCAAGAGGCTTAAAATAATAGTCTTTCTGACGTCTACATGGGCGTAAGTGAAATCTCGACAATAACACTTGTCAAACATTAAATTCTATTACCTCATTAAATAATCTGACTCATAGTCAAGAGCCTAGGTATGTGTATAGAATATGACTTTGCAGTTGCATCTAATTTTTATTCTAAATAAATGCGTCATTCGCTATCACAGAATTGTTCTTGATATTTCATGGGTCTCTACTTGTTTGGCATGTATACGATGAGTATCTGGTGGCCGTATTCTGCTCGGACTGATGATGATATCTTTTTGTCGGTGACTGTTTGGATGACACTGCGGATATGGGGCTGAGGTCTGGCAGAAATAAGACTGAATCACCATAAAGCAAAACAAAAAACAATTACATTGAATTCATTATGTCGAATTAATTAAGTTTAGTTTGGTGGGGGTTTGGGTTCCTTTGACGTTTCAGTTCATTTTCCACTTACGTTTTACGTGCACCTGCAGGAAACCTATGCATGGTGACCGGCGGCGCCAACTTGGGGCGTATTGGCGTGATCACCAACCGCGAGCGCCACTTGGGTTCGTTCGATGTGGTGCACGTCAAGGACGCGAACGGGAACACGTTCGCCACCCGCCTGGGAAACATCTTCGTCATCGGCAAGGTGAGGCACGCAGAGAAGTCGGTCTTGGTGCACTCCCAAGCCCAGATGACGATTTGTTCGCCGTTATTAAACATGGTCTCGAGTGTTATTTGTCATGCGCATTGCCATGTGGGAAAACGGGGGGGTGGATGTGCTTTACACTTGAAGCATAAATATACATCAATGGAATTTAGTTGTTATGGACCGATGATGATATTTTTTAATTGGTGACTTTTTGGATGACACTGCGGATATGGGGCTGAGGTCCATTAGAAAGATAAATTCCACTGTGTTTTACTTAAACTTAACTTTAGCAGTATCAGTCGTGTAATCAAGGCTTTACTAATAAGCTGGACTGCCAATCAACTTTTTGTATGTATTTAGAGTTTAAAAAAGTTTTCATCCTTAAAAACCTTAGTTTTATCCTGTGACCATTATTCCATACACATCATACTTTAATAGAGAAATATGAATTGATTCAGACCTTGTAATGCCTGCACTTGGAAAGCAATACCTCCCATAAACACAAATCTGTTAACTAAGCAGATATAACCATAACTCCTTTCTCTTAATAACAATATCATACAGCAATTGATTAAGCATGCGAACAAAACTGGTCCAGGTTTTGACCTTGGTCTCGGCTTGTTGAAATACTGTTGGTTTACATGTTATATTGACAACACACTTCTAATATACAATGTTGACTATGCTCCTTATTGCCCACCCCACCGCGCCTATTCGGTGATCAGGGCCAGAAGCCGTGGGTGTCTCTGCCACGTGGCAAGGGCATCCGTCTGACGATTGCCGAGGAGAGGGACAAGCGGTTGGCTGCCAAGCAGGTGGCCAGCTAAACGGCCTGCTGCTGCTGCAACAGCATCTCTCTCCGTTCAGCCACCCACAGCAACACTTCTTGGCATCGTCTACTTGTTGTCGCTTGCTTTGTCAAAAGATCTTGTATAGTGCAAGAGGCAATAAAAGAGTTCCCAACATTGCTGTTGTTGGTACTTGTGTTTTGTTGGCAATTGGTATTCGTGCGTGTTATGTTTAGCTGGTAGAAGAATTGGTGTTCACCTCATTCTGCTGTATATTCATGGACGGATGCATTGCACCAGTTTTGTTCTGGGTCATGTATAGTATATTGCATTACATTCCGTAATTTAGATAACTAATAAACATTACATTTAAAAAATCAAATGTGTTTTCCGAATTAGTGCATAGTTGTAAGCAGCAGGGTTGGTTAGGTGTGGATGGCACACGGGAATTGTTTCTGATGTTGGATGTGGGTGACCTCACAAAGGTGTTTATTCCTGGCTCGCCAGCCGAAGAGGAATCCAGGCAGGAAACTCGCCATCAAAGTGTTGTAATACAGTATGGTCTTAAACGAAAAGCACAATCGTTCCTTAATATGGCAATATTGAACTCTGATCTTTCCTCTAATTGTTTCTGTATTTGACGGGCCAGTATTAATATGGTTGCATAAAATGGACAATGCAAGTACTGCTGATGGCTTGGAAGTTATCCAAAAACGAAATAAACTAAATTACCTGAGACTTGGGTCGTAGCGTCCTCCAATCTTGAAAGGATTGATTTTTTAAAATCCTTTACATTAAGTTCACTTGCGCGCTTACGACCGTGCAAATCTTTCGGTTGTTTTTTAACCCACTTCCTGTGATCCAATCGAGCTGACATTTTGCACAGACTCGTGCGTGACAATTTATTTTCGTGAACATTTTTTCCAAAATTTTACACTTTAGGAAAAAAATTATATTTAATTACCAATTGCTTAATGGTGGCAGGCAATCATCTGACCCATAATGTGGCAGCCATCTCAAGCCAGAGGACGAGAGGACTCTAGCCGCCACGCATATAAAGGATTTATAGTGAAAAACTTTGTTTTTACGGGTTAATTTTTTAGTATCGTGACGATGCATATAGATTTTGCAGCAGGGTTCATTGCCATCACAGGGCAGTGCAATAACTACGCATCGTCTTTGTTCCCAGCCTTCAACCTGCAATGGCCAGTGTGGTACAGGAATGTAATACATGTCAACCCCTTAGTGCCTACCTCATTACAGGCCAATTGAGATATTATTGGTCACCCCGTGCACTTGTAAATCCCATCGTTAATCCTACAAAGTCCCATCACAAGGGAGAAACAATTTATTTTGCCCGTATTGAAACGGCTGTACGGCAAATGGACCTGAATTAAATTTCCCTGTACAAGAATATGAGTAAACCGTATGGGTTGACGGATAAATAATCACGGCGTTGGGAGGCCCTCATTTAGGGGTGAAATGACAATGGTTGCACAAGTCCATTGATAAAAAAAATTCTAGGGATAAGTCGTTGAACCTGCCAAGTGTTGACTCCACGCTTTATCGGTATAAATTGCACAATGTAACCACAATATTGTAAATGCTGTTTGGCATTGTAAGTTGATTCTGTGGTCAACCTCATTTTAATTTATAGTTAATAATTTGACTTAACAAGGACGGTAATGCAAATTGTTTAGATGAGTCGCTTAAAAGCATTTTCAGGCTGAAAGTGGCTGAACAGATTAATTTATTTGGTGCACGTGCGTTGCATAACACAATCTCCCAACTAGATCGCATCGACGTCTGACCTCTGCTATGGAGGAGGGTAATTGACTTTCCCGCACCTCCGATTAGCATGTTTAGTACGGTGTGAAAGAAGTTCAACATACATTGCCTCGAAACGTCACCTATTATATAATTTGTCCTGCTTGGGACTTATTTACGAATGCGGTTAAGTTATTAAAGCCCACAATTGCGTAAAGTGAAACCGGTGTGCAACACGGTATATTTGACACCGTAATATGTATATTAAAAACAAAGGCACGTGGCATAATTTATCTGCTTATCTTCTGGATCGCTTGGTAGATCGGAATTGGGCACGTTGAATAGTAGTAACAGTCATATCTCGTGCCGAGTTTTGATATATCCCAACTGCTATTAGGCCCTGGGTATAGAAGCAATGGCTTGATTGCATTGGTCACAGAAAGCCAATGTAGCAAATCAACTCAAATGACGAGCAGAGGATGCTATAAATGTGACAAAGTCAGCAACTCGGACGTTCAGGAACAGAGCATGGCAAGAAACTCGGCCTTGAAAGAGAAAATGTGTAATAGGTGCCATATTTGTGAAATGGCCCTTCTTAAATGTACTATGAAAGAAGGGCTATTGGGTTTTCACACATTGCCACACGAATTTCATAATCAGAATATTTCTTGAAACCGGAGGAATCCGATGAGCTATGAAGCTCTTTTTCACTAATGTCCAGTAGGGGGCGGATCAAAATTTGCTCTCCGGATGAATAAAAGATTGACACCATACCCCCGCAGTTAACAATCAAGAACTCAATTGGGTTCAACGCAACATCGTGGGGTGGGTGGGGGTCATTAACCCTCATTCAGGATAGGAACAGCGCATTTCTACAGGACAGGGCATTTATCTTTATTGTTTTGTTTAAACGTGCAGTCCAGGATTAAACATGGTGATTGTGATAAATGCAACTGTGTTGAGGTTCACTTGCCTCCGACCACGCAAATGTTGCATCGCCTCGATGTTGGCATCAACGGCACTGACTGCAAATGATTAACCTCTTCTGGACCTTCAACCCCGTGAGCCAAGACGCCGAAGACGTCGACGCAGCAGCAAAAACCACGGTTTAAACTCTACGCCTCTGCTCCATCGTGGTGAAATATGGACAAACAACCCATAAAAATTATAACCTAAAAATTCTGTTGGGTAAAAAAATAGTTGTAGACGCCACGTGCACTTTGCAGGACCTCAATGCTGCTATACTCGCGTTACATTTGACGATAATGCACCCACCAGTGGTGGAAATGGGCCGGGACGCCGTGGTGCAAGTAAAAATCTGAACCCCGCCTTTTACTTATTTATTTTACTCACAGACCCCCATCTAGACTAACAGACACGCGCAGAAACCCACAAAAACCCACAGACACGCGCAGAAACCCACAGACACGCACAGAAACCCACAGACACGTTCAGACACCGACATACGTGCACAGAGACTCACAGACACGCTCAGAGACCCATATACGCGCGCAGAGAACCACAGACACGGAAAGAGACCCACAGGTCAGCTCAGACACCCACAGACACGCACAGAAACCCACAGACACGCACAGAAACCCACAGACACATCCAGACACCGACATGCGCGCACAGAGACCCACAGACACGCTCAGAGACCCATATACGCGCGCAGAGAACCATACACTTATAGAGACGCACAGGTCAGCTCAGACACCCACAGACGCGCACAGAGACCCACAGACACGTATAGAGACCCACAGGTCAGCTCAGACACGCACAGACGCGCGCACAGAGACCCACAGATACATACAAAGACCCACAGAGACACACACGGAGCGAAGCTCCAGCTCGTCCCCCTCCTCAGATCTAGTGGGGGTGGGGGAATAATTTACGAGTTCCCCCAGTAATTTATTCCATTTTCAGCCCTGTTCATCACACTGCTTCGTCCGGGTTGGTGCAGGCGAGAATATCCACGAATTGCTGTTCTGTCATCAGTCAGCAGGTGGCGGTCGAGATCTGTGATGGCTCACAAAGGACGTGGGCGTATGGCTTTATTGAATAGAACAAAACCTTACATTCTTAAGCAAATAAAGACTCCTTTATATCCTCAACAATGCCTTTGTAATCTATAGGCAAGCGTGCAGCGTTTTCATTTAATCTGTGAACAATCTGTTTTCACAAAGTTACCCAATCTGATGATGTTGTCGAGGACAAAACACATTCTTTTGTTAAATTGTATTTGTATCACGGGTCCCGTGGTGTATAGTACCGTTTATTATTCACTCCATCACTCTGGCCTCTCTAACTCTGTTATGAAGAAGGGATATTGCCCATAACGTCACTGATTATATTTTTTTCCTCTTTAAAAAGTCAGTGATTTTGCTGCTCAAGTGAGCATTGTTGCAGTACTCCCCCAAGTCGGTGGTGGAAATTCCACATTACTATGGTGGGGAGAAGTATATATCCGTTGGACAACCGCTGTTGCCTTCCCCCCCACACATTGGTATTCACTTTCCTCTTCAAGGGCAGTGCTTTTGAAGAATGTGCTGATTTTTTGGATAAAATGCCTTTTGTAGGCCTCTTAGCATTGTTTTTGGATCTGAATTTCACTGTACAGTTGTTTGTGGCTTGTTGACCCCCCCCCCGCCAGGTGACCTTTGCAAAAGAGAACCCTTTGTCTCAGATGTGTGTCATCTGTTGACATAATGACACTAAAATCATAAATACTAATTTTAACCTAACATTCACTTTTAGATAGTGTAGCGCTTTGAGCGTTGGGCAGTAATTATTCCCACGTTTATAAAGACCGCATGTTTTAAAATTAAACAATATTAGACGGTATCTGCGTAATCATTATAGTCGAGTACTACCCGGAATGGAGCTGTGGTTTAGTAGTTCTCTGAGCTATGAACCCAGCCACCTGAGTTTTTGACTCCAGGAAATGATAGGTTTCCGGCGTGCACTGTTCCTCTGATGTGATGGGGTTTTTCCGAGTCATTTACAGGGTTGGTTCCAGGCAGGAAAGGTCTACGTCAGTGGCGAATTACATCCGAACTCATCCTGAGGCTATCCAAAACTGACCAGCGTACTGAATTCTCACGGGACCGTTTTGTGCCAGTATGAAAGTACGAAAAATAAGAATAGGTTGTACTCTTTTCGACAATATAACAGGTTATTGGTTCTTTCGGTAAAGTCACGTAGAAGGGAAATAAAACAATAAAATAAAATAACTTTTTTTATAAAATTAAACATAAAAAAATATTTTATGTTTTATTTGTATTATTTCCCTTCTACGTGACTTTACCGAAAGAACCAAGAAGATGAATCCCTGCAGTCACGAAAGCTTTTTGCAAGGAATCAAGTCTGCATTAACCACACGTACTTGTGGTGAGCATGCAAACAAACATGTTCTCATAATATATGCATTGTCTTTGAAACGGATTGGCCTACACGAGACAGCTTTCTTTAATGCAGACTTGATTCCTTGAAAACGGTATTTAGTTGGTGTTTGAACATCTTAACAGCTGTTTGGTTTCCAAAAAGGGTAAACACTATTCTTAATTTTCGTACTGAATTATGGCCTAATCCTAACCCTATGAGCAACATGGCACGACCGAGGCAGGTGAGCCTCCAAGCACGGTTCACAAAATCAATTGTTAAATCCTGGCCGCGTATTTAAATAAAAGATAAATGCCGTCCTGTAGAAATGCGTTGTCCCCACCTCGAATGAGGGTTCATGACCCCCCACGATGTTGCATTGGTAGCCCATTAAATCCCGAACTGTTAACTGCGGGGAATTGGTGTCAATCTTTTATCTGGAGAGCAACATTCCTATGGTAATGTGCTAATCTCACCGCTTACAAATGTGTTTACATTCAGGAGGGTACATTAAACTAACCCAAACCAATCTTACGAACGCGTGCATTACAAAACGCTTTTCAACAGACCTGTTAATTTACCTGGTGTTTATTTACGTGTAGAACTCGAGTGAAGAATCAGCGGCAAAATTATTTGCATATTGTCTCCGTTTGCTTTGGCTCATTTTTAACTGGGTAAAGTCCTTCGTAACACAACTTTACACCAGTTTGCCTCCGATTAGATCATCTTTATAAACGGTTAGAATGCTGCCACTTTAAATCTTGGTCAAAAAGCATGAAAAAGCCTACCACCTAACTACGATTAAGATCTCTTTGCAGTCCCAAACGTACAAAAATTAAGGTAATGATGTTCTGTATTTACCCCAAGAAAGTTTAATCTTCAAGACGTTCTCGGGCGAGTCCCAAATTGAGACCAATAAATGTTGCCAACGAGTAATTCTTCATCATTGGATGAGGCCAGATTATCCAGAAACCCCAGCCACGCATACAAGGCGATAGCACTGAAAAGCACGGCACAGATAGATTCAACAACGCCACTACTGTACTTCCAGCTCGCTGCCCAGTTTTGGAATTTAACAAATATTTACGTGATCCAACTTCTCCCCTCCCCCCCCTACTGGGTTCACATGTGCACACCACCACTCGCGTAGTGTAAACCCCTACGAGGGAAAATCTACGATTAACAAGTTGAGTAAAGTGCATTACATAAAGTGGGACCACAGCGACAGTAAAATGCTCAAGCCGAATATTTTCTCACCCCACTGGTTTGGGGTGAGGTGGGGAAAGAAGGGGTCTCCAGCCACGGGCCTCTCAAGAGAGCTGCTTAGACTCAACGTTGGCCAAGTGGTCTTGGACGTAGCCACACTAAACCAAAACGATCTGCCAAGTATTGTACCCATTTCCACTGCTGGCTGGACACGTCCTCGCGTCTGTCAGGACTGTATAAACACGGATTTAAAAATAACTCCCATTTATTTGAAACTGGTTCGCCGGGTAAGTTGAACCGGGTAATTCTGGATTGCAATTCCAGGGTGCTAACCAATAACCAGCCACGGTGAAATCACAACAGGTGACCAAGTGAACAGCCTTCAACGGTTCCCACACATACCAAGCCACGCCAACAGGGGGCAGCAACAGACCGCACACATGGCCTTAAAAAAACAGTTTTCTTTAATGTTTAAAGAGAAAACGTAAAGTACAGTGGCTCATAATTTAAAAGTTATTACTTTACAAAACGACGAATATTCGTTGTACATTGTGCAGGGCGCGCAGCAGGCAAAATGTACAAGTGTTTTAAGTGGTCTTGCAAAATTGAAGCACAGAAAAAAAATGTCCAACCTTTGTAATGTACGCATTTCGGGTCGGCCGACGCGGCAGATTTAATTTAACATCTTCAAAATACAATTGGGAGGCCATTTCTTAAAAAAACCACGTTTCAACAAAGGCTTCCACTCAAAATCAAATGCAATACATCGAACCAAAAAAAAAATGTACACAACCTTGAAAAAAATGAACGGATTAAAAAAAAAACGTGTATCTCCTTCACACATTTTCGTCTAAACGTTTGAAAAGCAAAAGATCAATGCTGTCGAAGTTTGCGTTTTCTTGAAAGGAAAAAAAACACCACATGCGATGGAGTTTTTGTTGTCGTTTACGAATTAAAACCGCTTGGAATCATAAAAATTCGTGCGTGGCTTACGCATGGGATGGGGTGTGGGCGCTGTCGCCAATAAATATGGGGCTTCTCACTTGCTCCTGATGAAAGGTCAAAAAGACCTCTGAACAAAAGCTACAAAAATCTTCAGTCGGGAGGCAAGGGGGGGGGGTGTGAATTAATCAGCACACGCGTACATGTTTTGCAAGTTCTCACACCCTCAAAATAGAGGGCGAACTTCAGAAAAGGATTCGTTTTTTGCCGTCAATTAACAGTTATTCAACTTGCAACAGGATGCCCCCCCGTACCCCCCACCACCATCCCACAGGCAATATTGTTGTTATTGTTGATGCGAGCACAAGGAGGACGTCACTCTCAAGGGGGGTGCCAAGACGCGGCCTCAAAACTCCCAAAATAAAATCGCACTGGACGCGTTTCAATTTACAAGTCTTGCGAAAAACGCACAAATGAATTGGTTTACCTTTATTACTTTTTAATTTACTTTTTTTGCACAAAGTCCTTGAAGTATAATATATTTGTATGTATAGGTGGATGGAAGGGGAGGGGGGCTATGTATAATGAACTGGGGGGGGGGGAGAAATCGGTGGGTTGTGGATGCAGAGAGATGACAAAGATCAAGGTCCTGGCAACGGCGCCAAAAGTCGAAATAAAAAAAAGCCCCGCACAGAAGAAAAAAAAAACTCTTCATCAGTGGGCATACACTCCAGACAGAAAGTCAACCTCATCTTGACCCAACCACAACTCCGGCAACTCTTGCACACGGTCCAGACCCAGCTCCAACACGAGCGACATCAGAAGCTCCTCGTCCAAGGCATCCGCATTTGGCATCGTCGCTGCGTGCGCTGCCGCCGCCGCCGCCGCCACCACTCCCGGGAAAGAGGCTCCCATGTGGCCCATCATGACGCCCCCAACGCCGCCCACGCCACCACCGCCGTGCATGGCCACGCTGTGCCCGTAGTAGCCGTGAGCTCCCACCAGCATGTGACCCGACGCAGCGTAATGCTGCGCGGCGTGCGAGAGGTGGTGACCGCCGCTCGGCAAGTGGTGCAGTTTGTGGGTATGCATCGCAGCCTGCTGCTGCTGCTGTTGTTGTTGCTGCTGATGGTGCTGCTGCAATGCATGCTGTGCGGCAGATGGTGGCGCTTGCTGGTGATGTTGCTGCTGCTGTTGCTGCTGCTGTTGTTGTAGCTGCTGCTGTTGCTGCTGCTGGTGGTGCGCGCTTAGAAAGTGTCCCGGGTGCATGCCACCGTGAGCCACAGCCATGGCCACGTTTCCGGCACCACCTCCTCCGCCCACCATGGTGTGGCCGGGTCGAACTCCCAGCTGGTGGGGCTTGCCCACCCGGCCCATGGCTCCCGGGTGGCCGCTCTGCTGGTACTGCATGCCCGGCGCGTACTGGCGGTAGGGGTAGACCGGGCCAGCCGAAGATCCCGGCAGCATCTGGTGGCTGCTGGCGGACATTATCATCGGCTCGGCCATGTCGCTGATGAGAGGCGGCGAGGATTCGAGGTCGGGAAGAGAAAAAGGAGAAGAGGGGAAGGAGGGTTTAGTTAGCAGATGCCGAGGATGATGAAGCGTTGTCTCAAACCAACAAAAGGCCGATGCGATTATTGCGAATACTCGTGCAAAACGTCTATAGAGTACACATCAGGCTACAATGCAGCCAGGAGACACGTGCATAACCACACCAACCGATTCCTCGACTGTTGATAGTGTAGTCCAGCGTTTCGACTAATCAGCACGAGGTTTATCATCATCAGCAAACGATCGATCCACCGCTGGATGACGATCTCCCGCCATCCCCCCCCCCCCCCATCCCAAAGCCACCACCATCCCTAACAATGCCGCCGAATCATTCCACCTTGCAACACGCAGCGAATTCATCGCTCCATTCACCTCGCCTTCAGACCACTCTCAATCCGATGCCGCATTCCGGTCACCAATTTCCGATATCTACAACCGCGGCAGTAGTTTTTTTTTCAAATAAAAAAACGCGTCCGAGTATGTTCTGTAAGAACGCTGCTTGCCGCGGTCCACCCAAGTCTCTAAATGTTTCACGCAGGGTTCTGCAATCATCTCACGGCGTAAATCCAGCCCTGCCCCCCCACTCATCGTCCACGTGTTTCATGAACGCGAGCGTGGAACGGCGGCCGCCAAATCGACAGCAGCAGTCCCACGACACAGCGGCTCGCGTATGGACACACGGCTAGGTACAGCTCACGGATAATAGCAGACCACCTCCCCCACCCCCCCCCGTGGTCAATTGTGATTTATTTGCAAAATTGCACGACGTCGATTATTGTAGCCATCAACCCCCACAACGGTTACCGATCTAGGAGACAAAAAACGTTTAATTTGCCATCAGCTGGACAAAATCGCCCTGTCGCTACATGGCGGCGTTGCAACTCGCTCACCCCTAAACCACACAAACATCGTCTACAAGCAAGCACCCATCCGCTCCGATTCTTTGGTGGGGGACGAGATTGGTGGGTCAACCAAACGCAGACTGCCGAGTTAAAACGCGTAGGGGACTTTCGCGACCAATATCTACACAGGTTTTTTTGCGTTAGGATCTGCATTATAGCAAACGGTTAACTCAGCCACTCGACACACAAAGCAACTGGCTACATCATCCCAGGAGCAACAGAACCACCACCACCAAACCACCAACATTCGTGCCCGCAGCAAGACTCCAACTCAACAACAGTCAACCCCGCAAGGCACCATTGTTCGCTTGTAAAGTGCCATCCCATCATCATCCTCCTCCTCCTCACCCACCCACCCGCCCGCCTCTCCCACCACAAGCACCCATGGGGACACAGTTGGATGGCCCAGTAAAAGCAATGGGGCCCCCCCAAGACAAACCCCCACACACACACAACAAGAGAAAGAAGACTCACCTCTTGAATGCGCCGTAGCCTTCCAAATCCGCGGACGTTGGAGCGCCTCGCGCGGTCGTTTTTGCTCGCGGTCTCGCCGGCCGCGTCCTACAACTCTTGGGGGTGGTGGGTAGGGGGGGGGGTGCCCCGCTTATCGCCTTCGTCGATGATATCCCTCCGCAGAGACACAAAAGGCCGACTATAACCACAACCAACACCACCACCACAGCCGCCGTGTACCACGCTACTCCACAATGAAAACAACCGCGTCCCGACTTAGTGGCTCCGCGCCTCTCCCCTTTATATACCCGAGGCGGAGAGGCGGAGGGAGGGGTGGGAAGCTAAACCCGGCTGGCGGAACACGGCGGAACGGATCGCGCTAGAACGGCGGTGCCGGACGAGGCGACGCCGACGTCGCTAGTTTCTCGCCGTCGTTTCAATCCGGCGCGCTCACCGCCGCCGCGTCGTTACGCCTCCTGCGAATGGCGCGGGTCCGTTCGTTAAAAATGATCGCCCGCGTGAAAAGGCGTCGGTTTGCGATCCGCACCAACGACTCCTCTCCGCGCTTTGCGGATTACCGCGACGCGAACGCGGGAGTTGTGGGGGAGGGGGAGCGCGCGAGCGGGGTGGGTGAGACGTGCGGCCAATGGGCGACGAGCTCGTGCCCCACGTGACCGCGACTTGGGATGTTGCTGGGCTGAGCGGGAGGTGGTCGCGCAAGCATGCACCGACACCAATCGGTTTTTTTTGTCAATGCACGCGACATACGGATATTGACTCTACCATGCACCAACTTTGCCAATGAACACTCCACAATGCCTTATGGTGTTGTTGTTGTTATGCAACTACAGCATGTGAATTGCATCCACGTCTTGTCATTCGAGATACACGGGCGGGGAGAGAGGAGGGGTGGGTTAAATAGAGGGCCATCACATGATTACACAAGTCCATTAATTGGTTTCACTGTTTGCACGCGTGCAATGTAAATGTTATGCTTGCGTATTTCCTGTTGTGTGCATTGTGGATGATGTACATTGTGTATGATATGTACATTGTGTATGATGTACACACAAACACGTTGTTGTGTCTGGCGCCAAGTCTGCCTTTTGAACATGGAAATACCTTCCTCAAGGTTATTTTCAAATGTCATCTATTGCACACACGCGCATCTTCAAAAGGTGCAGGCGCAGACTCTGCAATTGCTTGATCATGCCATGCTGGCAGAAGGGCGACTCTTCCAAATGTTGGTAGAGGTAGAAGTTCCCACACTTTACCCCACCATAGACGCCCTGCCCACCGATCGACTCACTGTGGTGGTGGTGGTGTGCCCATTTATACTGCCGAGTGGACAGACGCAGGAATTTGAAGAAACTTGCCAATTTTTGTTGACCCGGACAAGGAGATTATAGGAAGACGACCATTTACACCACTGTAGCATCACAGTGTCTCTGTGTGTGTCTAGTATATATAACAGGACATGCCCCAACAGGCTGTGAAGGCTATATGGGGGGTGGGGGGGGATCTTTGTCTTTGTTATATCCATGTAATTTGGGAGGGGAAAATTAACTCCTTGATGCAGCTAATCCGGCTGTGACGGTCCCACCTGATGACGGAGACTTGTGTTGCCTCCGAAACGTCGTGATTTTTTATTTTATTTTATTTTTTATTAATTTTGATGTTTTACCTACGTGACTTTACCGAAAAAACCTAAGAATATGATTCCTTGCAGTCACGAAAGCTTCAAATCTAGAAGAAAATTAACTCATTGTACTTTGGTGAGGTTATCCAAAATCTTGGAAGGCATTCAAAAGTCATCAAATGTTGATGAGTCATTGCACCTCAGTTGAGTTCATCTCAACTCGATCTGACAGCACCCACCATACGACCCCCACCTTAGCCCACATAACTCGTCCAGTGTATTCGATATCGTTATTACCTCTTGGTAGTACATATTTTACCTTTTGTGCAATTTAACTGAAGCACCAATTGTTTTTTTTATGGACATATTTACTGTACTGTGTGACCACCCCCCCCCCCCCAAATGTTTTCCTTTGCACATTAATTTCTGTTTTAAATAAACCTTAATTATGTAGAAATAAAAAAAGTTTTAAATAATTAAATGGGGGGGGGGGGGGTCACAGGACATCTGGACCACTCTGTACACATTACTAGAAGCATCATTATATAAGCAGCTATGATTATCTACTGCTGGATTAAAGTAATCGCCACTTGATGACGATTGCTTGTGTTGCAGTCGAAACGTCGTGAGATTTTTTGTTTGTTTTATATTTTTATTATTTTATTATTTCCCTTCTACGTGACTTTACCGAAAGAACCAAGAATATAGCACGCGTAGTGATTAGTAATCATATTTGCTGTGAATAATGTATTTGGTGATATTTCATCATCATCATCATTTTATGCGCTGTGAAGATGGAGCCATTGCCCGAAATGTCGTCTGTTATCTACATTTTCGCCATTTTTAAGGCAGTGTTATTGATGCACGTGTTGAGTTGTTGATTGCTTCATCACCACTGCAACCTGAATTGTCACAAAAACAAGATGCAGTGCCATGCACGTAGCGTTTCAACAGACTCGGGTGTTGGTGAGGTAGTTATAACAACTTCGAATGCACACACATTTTATGTATTTTTTTACTTCTAGGAATGCATGCAGTCATCCTCAGTTTGGTATGACTCGATGTCCTCACCGGCCCCATAACGCAACCCCTTGTTATTGAAACAGGCGGGTTGGCACTCTGGGATTTGAGTCGGTGGGTGGGTTTTTTTTAGCAGTTCCCAAATCAGCGATGAGCTCATTAAATATCACAGAGGCATGCGTTTACGCTAATTAAAGAATCGGAGAGAGAGGGAGAGAGGGAGAAACAAACGTACAGTCGCTAAGCTTTAACAAAGACAGACAGACACCCAGACGCACCACACACGCCTCGTGTATAAGCTGCGATTATTGTGCGCTGCGGTTGTTAATGATTAAGTTGCTCTGTGTGGTTGCTGTCGTACGGTTGCAATGGTTATGGCAACGTTTCACTTTGCATATATTCAGAGGTCGCCGGTTCCAACCTCCCGAGGTGGCATTTTAAACTATTTCTGGCCATTCCAGCGACATCAGAAGTGGGTACACCAAACAGGCGATGGGTTAGCCATGCGATCTTTACAGGAATCGATCCGTGTTTACTCCACCAACGGGATCCGTGAGATCTTGGGATCGCCTTCTACTCAGTACTCCCGAGGTCAAGGCTCTGTTCCTGCAGGGGCTGATCAGAATAGTTTGAGATATTTAAATGCCGTCTTAAACTGGCCTTTAGCCCCCAGCTCTGGCCGTTTACCATGCAGGTTATGTTTATCTCCTGCATTCCATACACAGCGCTCATTGCATTGGTTGGATCTACGGATGAAATGCGCCTTTACAAATGTAACTTATAATTATTATGGTCGCGTTTGGTGGGGTAAAGTGTGGGTACTATCACCGCTTCCAAGACATCTGGTTCAGCGTGGAAGAGTAGGCCAAAAACACCCTCTGTGTGGGATCTCTAGAGCTCCCTCCAAATGGAAGCCCTTCCACCAGCAGGCACGTAAAGTGAGACACTGTCGAGCTGAAACTTTATAATGTTGTGCGTAAGTAACAATGCCAACCGAGGAGCGGAATGAGTCTTAGAGGACGTCTGCCGGAGGAGATGGAGCGGTAAAATCCGTCGGTGCTAGAGGAATTATTGTATCGCAGAACTGTGAGAGACGGAAAATGTTAATGGGGGCATTCAGCCAGCAGTGGATAGACCAGGGGTCGGCAACCAAAATAACAAGAAGAGCCATTTCTTTCCAATTCGGTACAAAATTCAGTATTTCAAGAGCCGCAATGCATCTGAGTACATACTGTACATACGTACATATTGTCAAGAAGCAGCCCGTAAAGAGCCGCATGCGGCTCCGGAGCCGTAGGTTGCCGACCCCTGGGATAGACAATGGAAAATGATTATGACGATGAGATTTGGCAATCGCGAGAGATACTAAGAGGTAATTACGAATATTATAAAGTATTCAATCTTAATTTTAGAACTTTCGTGACTGCAGGCATTATTTAAGGCCACCCCACAGAGACGATCACCCCTCTCTGTCACCTGTGTTGCTCTCGCTATGTATGTATCTTGTGATATCTGTCTGCTAATATGTCTGTCTATAGTTTTCTGGTTAGATATTATGTCGCTATTTCATTATACCTGATGATGATTGCTTGTGTTGCAATCGAAACGTCGTATTCTATTATTTAATTTAATTTATTATTTTATCTTTAGACGTGACTTAACCGAAAGAACCAAATAATTATAAAGTATTCCTAAGGTGACGTCGAGAGTCGGTCAGAGCCAGGGAGTAATTGCAGCCGGGTCCTATCCAGGTCTCACACGGCACACCACATCCAGTATTGCGCTCGCTATGGCTACGAGTCGCACACCTGAGTATGTTGATGATGATGATGAAATGCAAACGCATCTCAATAGAATGTAGAAAAATATGGGAGACAACAGAGAGAGGACATAACCAGTCGAGATGGAAACAAAATGAACAGTGCCAAATGTGGCTATACAATACAATACAGTGCACGACTTGGTTATTGAATACAATGAACACACAAGAGGTGGAGCGAAGCGGTGGTGTCGCTGCGGTTAGCACATTCCCCTGGCCAAGGCTATAACATCAGTGGCGAGTTTTATCTGGACAGTCGCCCCTTGAACAACGCGGACTGGGCAGGCAGCGTGCTGCAGATTGGCAAAAACTAAAACAAAAAAACACGGAGGGGGAGGGCTTTCATCCGGCAGTGGATTGATACAGGGCTATAGATCACTTCGCTCTGCATTGATGAAGGGCAAAAGCATCCCCATGCAACACTGGATAAAGGAGGTTACTTGATCCTGTCCAACTCTAGAGAGATTGTGTTTCAGTTGTTTACTGTGGCGGTGGGTTGTGTATCACAACCCGCAATGAATAAATCTGGCCAAACTGCAACCTCCATTCATTGGGAGATGTAACGTCTGACATTGTTCACTGTTGTAGGAAGAGTTGATGCAATAATGTACATGCTCTTTTGTTTTTTTTCGGTAAAGTCACGTAGGTAGGTAAAACAATTAATAGAATAAAATAAATTGAAACGACTAAATTAAATCACGACGTTTCGGAGGCAACACAAGCTTCCTTCATCAGGTGTAAAAAAAAGGCACAGCAAAATAACTGTAGCGATAGTTATTTTTTTTTTCTCTCGCTACAGTTATTTTGCTGTGCCTTTTTTACACCTGATGAAGGAAGCTTGTGTTGCCTCCGAAACGTCGTGATTTCATTTAGTTGTTTTCATTTATTTTATTTTATTAATTGTTTTACCTACGTGACTTTACCGAAAAAACCAAAGAGTAAGAATCCTTGCAGTCACGAAAGCTTCAAATCTAGAACAATAATGTACAGCTTACAAAAAAAACCCCCATCACGTTAAAGTAGCCAGGCATCTGCGCTTAATATGGCTAAATTCAAGCTCTGAGAATGAGATATCGGTTTGACCTGTCATGCGACGGACATTGCTCTCATATAGCAGAGCGGGTGGGCCCTAAGTGTTTCTCTTCACTGTGGACTTGAGGTCACTTAAGGGGCTCTCAAACGTAGGTCTATTGATGTCTTGTTTTCGGGGACCCGTTTCGCTAGCAGGAAGCTTCGCTACTGCACGTTGAGATAACCAACATGATGCCGAAAGCACAATCTAGAGTTATAATTCTGGAGAAAAAAACAAATATAAATTTAAAAAAATGTACAGCCCTTCGTCGGCTATGGATATGATGTGACCACACTTTGTTTGTCGTGCTGCTTGTTGCTGGCTGCGTAGAAGTTTCTGGGCCTTTCGACCTGCGTTCAACAACCTTAATTTAAATATAAATATATATTCATTACCTCAATCCGTGGGGCGGGGGGGCGGCGGACACTACACAGACAATGTGAAACACACTTTAAACAAATGTTAAACGCCAAACAAAGCTTTTATCATGCATTCTCTAACGGAGAATGGTGGAGGCTTGGGGGATGCCTTCATCCAGCAGTGGATTGACCATGGCTCTAGCTCTCAAATGATCTCACCCCTCCCCACCACTGTGTGTATACGAGCTCAGGCTGCAGCGGTCATCGCTTTATTCTAGATTTGAAGCTTTCGTGACTGCAAGGATTCGTACTCTTAGGTTTTTTTCGGTAAAGTCACGTAGGTAAAAAGAAAAAATAACAATAGAAATAATAAAATAAATAAAATTATAAATCACGACGTTTCGGAGGCAACACAAGTCTCCGTCATCAGGTGGGACCGTCACAGCTAAATTGTTTTATTAATACAGTAAATTCAGCTGTGACGGTCCCACCTGATGACGGAGACTTGTGTTGCCTCCGAAACGTCGTGATTTATTATTTTATTTCTATAATTACTTCATTTATTTTAAAAATGTATAAACTATTAATGCATTATTTATTTATTATTTATTTGTTTTTACCTACGTGACTTTACCGAAAAAAACCTAAGAGTATGGCCATCGCTTAATTGGAACACTTTTTTTTTGCATTTTGTGCGGAGCTTGAGGATGCATTCACACTTTCGATAGGCGAGGGCAGCTTCTCGAGTGGTTGCAGGAGAACGAACGCTGATTTCACTGAACTGAAGCGGACACTCGTTTTTTTGTTATGTTCATGAGCACGTTCGGCCCGAAGGTTTGAATCAAAACCAAAGCCACTTGTGTTTTAAACATTGCACCCATTTCGTTAATTTTTTGTTTATTTCGTAAGTATCTATTTTCTACGAGGTGCAGGCCACTCGATGTGGCATGCCGGGTGCACACACACGGGGGCTTGCCTTTACAACACGGGGCGACTCTCATCTTTGTTGGCATGTGGCTACGAAACCGCACAATGAGAACGAGTTGAGTGGTTTAGAAACCTGTTTCACCACACGGGGGGTGGGTGCTGTGGTCAGGCAGGAGAAGGCAGTGGTCCTTTTCACCTTTACTGCAGACTTGCACCCACCTTTGGTTCCTATGATCAGTGTTACATTGTTTTTATCGCTTTATTGTGGTGATTTCGAAAACGTTTTGGTTTAGCCATGTTTGTTTGTTGTAGTAGAGAGTTAGACTGATACATTTAATATAAATTGTCTTATGGTTGTGATTGCTTGACTTGCATGCTACGGGGATTTTTGCACACAGCGTTGATGCTCGGTGCTTTTTCTGGAAGACTTTGCTGTTTTTTCCTGGATTTTTCTGTTTGCGCGTCGTCATTTTTAGATGTTCTTTGTTCATGTTTTTGTTTGTTGCGGTTGCACCCGATTCAAGAGCCGAATGGCTCACAGGGTTACACCTAATACATAAACTGAAACTGAAGAACAATGGTAAATGTTAATCGATGAATAGGTTTGATGAAACAATTTAAGTTGTACTTACGTGTTCGTGTTTGATTTGAGTCTCGACGGCTTCCCTTCTAAAACAATCTGGCCGTGCCTCGCACCTCCAGAAAGGGCATCACCCACCCCGGGGTGCGTGCGTACAGCCCAGGTGAAGAATCACTTTTGTAAACGATTAACAAATACATTAGACAAGTCCAATTACAGTAGTCCAATTGCACCCCCCACCCCCGACCCCACATTGGCTGATGGAGTTTGCTTGGAAAGGATGTATCGAGTTCTTTAGATCTGGGATATCCGATTAAGTAATCGATGCCTGTCGATTATCCGGTTAATTTGCTCGAACTAAGATCGGATGAAGTCGGTAGAAAAAAAACACAAGTGGGGCATCTGCGCTCAATCGGGTTGATTGTGATCTGTGAAAAAAAAGAGATTCATAGCTCATCGGATTCCTCCAGTATGAAGCAAATATTCTGATCTTGTTTGGCGAGGCGATAACTCCAGGAGGCCAGCGATGAATCTCATTTGCATTCAGCGGAGATGTCCCGGGTCACCGCCGTGACAAAAGCAGACACACAACGAAATAATGTACGCACTGTATCCCCGTTGCAATGAAGCAAAATATAAATCGGTGCCAAAACAACGGCGTCACACAAGAACGTCGAGAAATACCGCAAACGACGACACCGTACGACGACTACAATATTCAACTCTAAACCAAAAAAAAACATTTCTCTCCCAATGAAAGTTGCTTCGGAGAAAATACTTTATTATTTCGATTTAAAGCTTTCGTGACTGCAGGGATTCATCTTCTTTGTTCTTTCGGTGAAGTCACGTAGAATGGACATAATAAAATAATAAAAATAAAACATAATAAAATAATTCTACTTTATTATTATTATTTTGTTGTCATTGTTCAATTCAAAGCGATACAAATATTGAGCATAGCAATAACACGCGTGGTTTATTTTCTCATTTACAGTACAATGATATGGGGGGGGGGGGGGCCCCGTTACCCGGGGTTATATATTTTCCGGAGTTCAGCCCCGGGCAGCTTGCGGTTGAAAGAACCCCCAGACCGACCGGCTGGATGTCTGGGCAGACAGCCAACGCAGAGGACGTGTTTATACAAATACTGGTGAGATCCAGTGTTAACCACACACACACACCACCAACAACCACACTCCCTCCCTCGCTCGCTTCTCCCCATTCTCTCGTTTTTCGTTTTCCAGCCACTCATTCCCAATCATTCTCTACATCCACCGCTGCGTCCCACACAACACACAAATATACTCTCTCACACACACTGTTTACACACACACATACACTCACACACACACATACACTCACACACACACAAATATACTCTCTCACACACACTGTTTACACACACACATACACTCACACACACACATACACTCACACACACTGTTTACACACACACACATACACTCACACACACACAAATATACTCACTCACACACACTGTTTACACACACACAAATATACTCACACACACAGTTTACACACACACATAGATCCCCCGTATAGCCTTAACAGACTGTATGAGCACACACACACATATACTCACACACACATATACTCACTCACACACACTGTTTACACACACACACACAAATATACTCACACACACACATACTGTTTAAAAACACACACATACACTCACACACTGTTTACACACACACACACAAATATACTCACTCACACACACTGTTTACACACACACACAAATATACTCACACACACACACACTGTTTAAAAACACACACATACACTCACACACTGTTTACACACACACACACAAATATACTCACACACATACACACTGTTTACAAACACACACATACACTCACACACACACACTGTTTACACACACACACAAATATACTCACACGTACACACACAGACACGTACACACACAGACACATGCACACAGACACATGCACACAGACACGTACACACACACAGACACGTGCACACACAGACACACGCACACAGACACACGCACACAGACACGTACACACACACAGACACACACACAGACACATGCACACAGACACATGCACACAGACACAGACACACACAGACACGTACACACACACACACACGTGCACACACAGACACGTACACACACAGACACATGCACACATACACACACACACAGACACACGTACACACACAGACACGTGCACACGTGCACACACACGCGCGTGCACACACTGGTTGTGTGTGCACGCGCGCACGTGCACAACAGGCTCAGTGACGTGACACGCTACCCCCTCCTCGTGGTCGACTCGTCGCCATATGGTGCGAAATGTAAAAATTAGCACTGGGGAGACAAAGGCGGCCCGGGCGTCGTTATGGCCTTCATAGGTGCACGCTAACAGCACTTGCCCCAACATGCCGTGCAGGCTACGCGGGGTATATGTGTCTTTTTTTTACGATGCAAAAAAAACTATCAAAGATATGCACCGGCAAAAATGATCAAAGTTGATAGTGATAATAGCAATAATCTACAGCCCTTTCTCAATCCACTGCTGGACGAAGGTCGTGGCAGTCCTTTGTCCATGTTTCACCACGCGTATGAACCGGTGCAAGCAGCTCTACCGCATCATCGCGATCTGCTGATTTGAGATTGCCTGGCCAGAGAAGTGACTATAAGTGAGTCGGGGTTCAAGGTGCAGTCAACTCGCAATTTGCACGTGCAGTGATGAATACAATACAGTCCTCTACTACATAGGTGTATGTGCAGTGCTGCATTAAGAAGAGCCATATTCCCAAAACGTCGGCCATCTATATAAAAATGCGTGTTTATGTGTGTGTGTACTGCAGCGTTAATGATTAATACGGCGAATTACGTTTGAGTGTGAGTTATACAGTGGATACGGGTCGGTAACCTTGCATCAGGTGACAAAGAGTTATTCTGCTAACGCGACATTGTCGATGCAAGCTCGTGGCACGCAACACACACACACACGAAGGCTCTCGGATGGTCCGATGTTTACATTTTTGTTTGTTACAATCGCGACGTTGCGTTTTGTAAGCGTCATGATGAATCGATACACTCGGAGGCAATTCACCGACATCATCAAATATCGTGAAACAAAATAATTCCTGCAATTCTTGATTTTAATAAAATGACTTCGCATTAGACGTCGGTTTGAAACTGATCTGCACTGTATATCATGGATACATGGCTAGTCGTTGCAGTAAGTTTTTCAACAGTTGAATGAGTCAGTGGAATTGAGTCATCATTTCAATGGGAATGTACCCAAGATTGATTATTTATGCACAATTACAAATGTCTCTTTTTTTCCAGAATCTAACAAACAAAAAAAGTACGTGTGATGCAGCGTTGGCAGTGGTGCACAAAGCACAAACAACACAAACGCCACTCATCTGTCAATAACATCACAATAGGCAACGTTTGGAGTAATGGCACGTCTATCATAGAGAAATCATATTCGACATTGTTACCAATGAGTTTTTGCGGAATTTCATCGACAGCGTGATTGATGAATGTGGTGGATGAGAGGTAAACCTTTTGCTAAATCCTCTTGCCCACGTGGTTGGGTGACCTCAACATTGCCCATGACTCTATTCTGTTCCCAATTATCCTCCTCAACAATATAAACAATATTTTAATACACGGATTACACGAAACAGAGCCATTACTTGTGAAGCCCTTCATTCAGCAGTGGATTGATCATGGCAGATGATGATCTTGATGACATGGGATAGTGAATAGCGATGAGTTTGGAAGGTCTTCATCCAGAAGTGGATAAAGCATGGAGGATGATGAATTAAAAATGAACTTTGATGAGAAAAAGCACGGCGCGAAAATCAGTTTGGCACAGGTCTTACAGAACTCACACTCGCTTGACTAACTCCAGCTTACTCCATTGCTTCGTCGCTGTACTCAATTTAGAAAAATATTTATCACAATAGAAATCGTTTGCCAACGCAGTAGTGTATCGTCAGCGCCAGAGTGCCACTAGGGGGCTTGGGACGCTGAAGCCCAGGGCCTCTGATTGTTACAGACACCCCCCCTCCCAAAAAAACTAATTATATAGAGTGCTTGATAACGTGTGAAACACAATACTGGTGCAGCAAGATGACAAACCGTCTTGGTAATTTGGTAATCAAAAGCCGTTGCAGCACGACTTGTGTGCCGACATTAAAATCGTTTTTATTCGTTTTAACTCTTTTTTGTCTAATATTCTTGATACCCAAGGTGAATCTTGCAAAATGGTACTTTCCTGGTGTGGCTTGACTTCTTACGAATGTGAAACAAAATAAACTTGACTTGATTACAAATTTGTGCGTTACATGTTTTAAAAAAAATTGTAAGTGAAATAAACCCCAAGATTTAATCAAGTCAAGTATTTTTTTAAAATCGTTTAACCAGCTGAGAACTCAAGAGATGTGGAGATAGTCTCATTTGTAAGACTGACCCTGGGGGCACTTGAAGTGCAGATGCAACTCGTGAAATCGTGGGGCTTCTGCACAACAACCGTTCAATGTCTTTCTCAGGAGAAGCAAACCACGTGAACCATCTCCCGAGATGCCCTGCAGCACCACAATGCTATACTCCTCAAGATGTGGCGATGCCCAAAACCAGAAGTAGTGGCCTGTGTTGATTGTTGGGGAAATACTCCCGAATATGTTGGAGAGGAGACACGAAGGGCAGAATAAGGACGCGAATAGAAATCGGCGGAAAAACAACTGCGTCTTTGCGAGAAATCGAAAATATTGCACCAACGTAAATCGGTGTGAAGTCGGTGATATTTAGACTGCAGTACTTGTACCGTACAATCGAAAATTACGCAACAAAAACACTTTGGACAGATATCGGCTGACTATTATACTCTTGTGTAAACAGACAAGGATGCGTGTCGGCAAGTAAATTGAATAACAATGAATGACGTGTTTGGCATCGTACACGGACGCTGGTGAAACATTAAAGGGAAGGAACCGATTGACACAAAGTGAGCCCCCCACGAAACTAGACTGCTCAGGGGCCTCCCGTCCAAACTTAACCCAGGCTTGTGTCTCCTCCAGTGCGGGTGGCACGTGTCGCACTGTATAAGGAAGATGCATGACTTTCTCACTTCCCCTTCGTGCTTTGAATGTCGCCAAACCCAAAAAAAACCTCTCATAACGTGTACCATGTGTCAGTCGAGACCATCAGTGCTGTGCAGACGCGTTGTTGAATTGTTTCCATTGGGGTTATATTTCAAGAAAGAGTAGCAATTAACTGCGTCCTCCTCCTGTACCAGTGAAAGGTACTCTTCATCGATCATCATGTATACCTCGCCTGGTATACAGGAGGATCGTGAGATCGATCCCGACCCCGACGCCTATATATTTAGAGTCCGTGGGTTGTCCCCGTGGTCGCGTGGATTTTTCTAGAATCAGCATCACGCGTTTAGAGTATTCGGCTGCTATACATTTCCACGTGATAAGCCACTTCGTTGAGCTATCATTTGTGGTGGCCAGGTCGCTTCTGAAAACGAACTATGATGCTCAGTGAGCCTTACCTGGTAAAATAAAAAAGTTCACTTTTATCTTCTTGGTTCTTTCGGTAAAGTCACGTAGAAGGGAAATAAAGTAATAAAAAGAAAACATAATAAAATAATTCTCACGACGTTTCGGCCACAACGCAAGCAGCCGTCCTCAGGTGAAGAACAGGTCTGTCGGAAAGACAACGGCTGCTTGCGTTGTGGCCGAAACGTCGTGAGAATTGTATTTCATTGTTTTATTTTTATTATTGTATTATTTCCCTTCTACGCGACTTTACCGAAAGAACCAAGAAGATGAATCCCTGCAGTCACGAAAGCTTTAAATCGAAAGTTCACTTTTAGTTTGAAAGTTAAACACGTGATGCAATGGGCGCTTTGTCAGGCGAAGGTTATTGTGGTTGTTGTCGCTATCAGCCTGGAACTTCCAACTGTTCCTCGTGCAGTCATGGCATCCGAACTCCGATACAGTCTCTTCCGCAATCCTCCTCCACACTTCTGGGCCTCCACTCCTCCCTAAGTCGACGTTGTCTTTCAGTTGCCCTCATCACCGCGGTCCTTCCCCCCTCATTCTCTATGAATCTCGCTTTGCTCCAACAACGGCATCGATACCGCCGCATATCACCACCCCCGACTTACTGTTTGGCGTATTCTTATTTCTCCATGAGGGTTCAACCACGGCCGAAGTGTGAAAGAGAAGAACAGCGTCAACCAGTGCTACGGGCCCCGCACTTTCAAGGGACCCGCGCTAAATGCTTTCAAGCTATCAATTCCGGTTCAGTGATTCTGCACTTGCTCTATTACTATAGTACTATACCGCATTCAAATTTTACGAACGACTGGGTGTTTAAGGTTAACGATTTGTCGTATTATCTGGCTGTATAGCAAATGAAAAAATACAATTTACTATGCAAGTAAAAAAAACTTTTTAATATTTGTGTTTTTTATTTAGGGCCCTTTATAACATCATGCTGCAGGTCTCGCACTAGTTTTATCCAGTACTGGCGTCAACGTGACTTTGCAGCGATGGGAGAAGAAACTATGTAAACAGCGGCAGCGTGCGGATATGCGTGCCACCTATTTTTGTGTCAAAGGGAAATAGCCACGTGGACGTGTTATTCACTCGCTACCGTACACTATTATATATTTCCCTTTCCCGAAATATATATATTTAGCACGTACACACGCAGTCGTTATCTCGGTGTAGCGATGTGATGCCGAGGAATATTCCACGGTATTCACACGGGGCGGAACGCCGCGCCACCATAATAATGGACCCTGTGATCAAAGTGACGGTCTTGTTCTACCTCCGATTATCACGGTTGGCTACGTACGGTGCGAAAGAAGTTCAACATGCAACATACACACACGTACGTGCAAAATCGCTCGAATAATTGTTTAACGAGGTCACCGTTGGTCGTAATGCCCCGGTCTTTCTCCAGCGGGTGACAACATTTTTGTGTTTTCGGGAAGAAGAAAAAAAAACGCCGTCTCTGATAGTCGAAAGTTGTCAAATTCCACCGTGCACCGTCCAGAAGTAAAAACATAAACACCCTCGCAACTGGCTTCCAGTGGAGTGTAGTTCGGAACAGAAAGCAAATCTCCACCCCCTTTCCACACCGCCGCAAAAGAAAACAACAGCAGGACAAAAACACAAAATAGAAGCATCACATCGCCCTGACTCTGAAATCTACAGAGATACACACACAACAACAACAAAGATCCCCCGTAAAGCCTTTAACAGATTGCTGGGACAAGTGCTGTTAGCAGAGAAGTCGCAGCACCCATGAAGGCCGACGCGGCACGCGTGGGGGTGGGGGCCAGCACCACGCCCGGCCGCCTTTGTCTTCCCCCCCATGTCTACACACACTGCACCAGGTGGTAACTAATTTGAGGCTGAGTCGACCTAGGGGAGGGAGTCCGTGGACCGCTTCAGATATTCGTCACCGATTGTTGGCTGTGAGCCGGGTATCGAATTCTGTTCGCCTTGTAGGAGGAGGGGAGCGGGGTGGGATTCTAGTGCAGTGCGCTAACCGCTGCGCCACCGCTCCCCACTGCACTCAGACAACAAAGACAAAGGTCCCCCGTATAGCCCGCGACAAGACTGCGCACAGACAGCACGGGCAGTAGTCTTCACCGCTCCGCGATCACGGCGAAGGGCGTGCTGGGTTCGGTGGTTTCAGGTCAACAAGTGTAGCCGAGACATTATCATCAGAGACGCACGCCGCGACATATTTTCACAGACACACAACGCGTAACCTCAAATAACAGGGGGCGGCGTGGCTTTATCACCACACCCACCACCACCACTACCACCACCACCACCGCCCCCTTCTTTGCAGTCGCCCCCGCTACACGCGTGCATTGCTCCGTGTGACGCATTTGCTGATGCAAGTCCGGAAATCACTCACCACAAAATATACTACACAAGTATTTATTTTTCCCTAGCGTGGTGGCCGGGCAGCAGTGTTTATTTATTTATTTTCTCTCTCTCTCCTCTCTCTATTCGCGCACACACGCGGCGAATTATTTATTTATTTGTGTCTGGGTTATCCTGGGAGAGGGATGGATGGGAGAGTCCAAGTGGATGGGGGCATGGATGAGTGGCAGGCAGAGAGAGAGAGAGAAGTAAAAAATACAATGACTTGCAATGACTGCCATTGAAATAACAACAGCAGCAGCAACAACAACAACAATGACCGTGGTGGTGGTGGTGCTGGTCGTGCAGCGGTTAGCGCGTGCGCTCCGAACCCCCGGCCACCCGAGTTCGATTCCTGCTCACGAACAACACCAGTGGCGATTATTTGAACCTGTCTTGGACCTGCCCCCTAGCTGGAACAGCCCCAAATGAGTAGCACCTGGTGCGTTGCGTAAAAACCCATCGACACCGGAGAGACAAAGGCGGCCGGGCGTGGTGTTGGCCACCCACCCATCCTCCCTCGTGTGCCGTTGCCGGCCCTTCACATGTTGCTGCTCTCGCTAACAACACTTGCAACAGTCTGTCGAGGTGACACGGTGTGAGGGTCTCTTTGTTTTGGTGGTGATAATGGTGCAAACGAATCGTTGGCGTATCGTGTGACAAACAAATTGACGAAGCGTTCTGTTGGCGCGCGCGCGCGCGCGTGCGTTTTACTCGAGGAATGCAGATGACATAGCGAGCCCGTGGGGTTAGGGCGAGAGAGGAGAGAGGGGAGAGAGAGGAGAGAGAGGGGAAGAGGCGAAAACACGGAGCTGTACCAAATACTTCGCGTCGGCCGGAATTTCTCAGACGCCAGAAAAAGAGCAGCAACAGCATTGGCGGCGGTGTTAGAAGCAAGACATGTATGGACGTCTTTCGCTCTCTCCGAGGCTTTTGCTGCTGCTGCAACAACAACAGCAGCAGCAGCTTAGCAGAAGACGGCCTGTTACGAACCACATTTTTAAAATTAAATTCGCGGTTTTAAAATCATCAACGCGCGCCCACTCATTTATCACAATGCGCGTTTGAAGCGAGACAAATTCTCGCCGGTTTCCCACCCCGTAGCTTTGTTGAAGTTTCAGGGGGCATTTTGGAAAGAATTGTCTCGGAGCTGTTGACGTTCATCACGAAGACATGCAGAAGAAGATCCGCCCGTATAGCTGAGGCCACAGGGGCTGTTGTGGGGCAAGATCATTGTTTGCGAGCAGGTCCATGGCGCACTCCGACGGGATGGTGTGGCCAGGACCACGCCCGACCTACTTTGTCTCCCCACAGTGCCGATTAATGTACACACACGGCACCAGGTAGTCATTTAAGGCCGAATCGAACTGGTGGCGGGTGGTGGGGGGGGCATGCAGGACATTCTACTGGGCATCTGTGAAAAATAGATTTAGAGCTCAGGGCCGTCCATAAATGACGTCACGCGATTTTGGACGATTTTTGATCCCCCCCCCCCTCGTCACACGACGTCACAAAAAGTCAAACCCCCCTCAAATATGACGGCACGAAGCTCTGCCCCCCCCCCCCCAAAACCATATTTCCATTTTGAAAATAAAACATGCTTCAAATCGCTTTAAACTATTGTCATTGTAGTGCGTATTTAATGTGGCGCTGCACTCTGATGTTGGAGTGTTGTTATACCAATTAGTGTTGTTATAACAATTCTATATTTAAAGTTGCGCATTTTGATGTGACGTCACATCAAACAACCCCCCCCCCCCTCGTCACACATCGTCACAAATGTCTGACCCCCCACCACCCCTAGGTGCGTGACGTCATTTATGTACGGTCCCTTAATTGATTCGTCCAGTATAAATACAGATTCTGATTCACGCAATTCGCCACTAATGATATCCATGAGCGGGAATCGAACTCGGGTATCCAGCTTCGTACTGCATTTATAACACGCACACACGTAGAGGAGACAAGGTTTAAAAAAAACCTCCTTTGTAAAAATTAGATAAACATGCTGATCTGCCCCCTCTAACCATTCCTGACTACAGCACGTCGCGTTAGAGGAAATGGTGTTTTGGGTGTGTCAATATTTATTCAATTAGTCACCCATTGCAGGGAAGATACTAGGTCCCTGACAGCCCCGATGTTCATGGAAAACTCTTCCAGCGTCGTGGCAAACAGGGCTTTTCAGTTTATGTTTCAGTTTATTTGGTATAGCCCTGTGAGCCATTCGGCTCTTGAATCGGGTGCAACCGCAACAAAACAAAAAACAAAAACATGAACAAGAAAACATCTTAAAGTGACTATGCGCAAACAGAAAATTCATTTTTCTTGGTTCTTTCGGTAAAGTCACGTAAGAAGGGAAATAGTAAAATAATATTATTATAAAACAATAAAAATGCTCACGACGTTTCGACTGCAATACAAGCAATCATCATCAGGTGTGAAATCCACAGAAAGAACATTTTACACCTGATGACGATTGCTTGTGTTTCAGTCGAAACGTCGTGAGAATTTTATATTTATATTATTTTATTATTTCCCTTCTACGTGACTTTACCGAAAGAACCAAGAAGATATTCATTCACCTTTGTCACGCACGGCTGCGTGCACATTCTCAATCTCGGCTCGCATTAGCCGAGCTCTGTCGCAAGCGGTTAAATGCCCCGTTGTTCAGCAACCTGTGTTTGCTTGGCGCATCTTTTCCTGTTCAATAGGCGTCCAAATATCCGACCTTTTCGCAACCTATCCACCCATCAATATAATGTCCCAGTCCCCCCATATCCGAGTCGGATATGCGACGTTGGCACACAGGACAGTGACGTTATACACAGTACGACGTTGTACACATCACAGCGACGTTGTACACAAGACAGCAATGACAGGCGTAGGCAGCTCTCAGTCAAAGCGGCGACAGCGAATGGTCTTTCTGGTGGCGCGGACGAGGAGACGAGTGCGTGACTCGTGTTGTAATATCCCTCGGACGTGAAGCAACAAAAAAAATGGTCCGATCCATCAAACGCAGCCCCTGAGCTCAAACTCAATCTCCGTTCTCATTCATTCCCCGCTAACGCGACCCGCCCCCGATGCGCCGTGGTTGGGTTTCGCGTGGCCGGCCCCTCCGCTTTGCACCGTGGCGCGTGAAGCCGGAGACTTTTGCGTTGTCGGGAATTGGGCCCGAGCATCTCCCAATTGAACAGGGACAAATCCTTCATTGGCGCCGAGCATTTTTGCAGCACCGTGGCGGTACAAATGAAAAATATTCTACAATACGGCAAAAGGTAGCAGCAGCGAGCCCCACTCCCCCCCCCCCCCCATTGCTCTAAACCCAGAGTTCATGCTGTGTTTGCGACAGAGGTCCACGGAGTTTCTGTAACCCCCCCCCACCCACCCCCTCGCATCTTTACCGGGCTCCTATTGAAATACAAATTTTACGCACAAAAAAACAAAGGCGCAACACCCTAAAATCGCTCATGCAGGCGGTGCCTCCACTGAGCGAACTCAAAGAGGGTACTTGGTCTACTCTTCCAGACGTTTCACGTGACCTGTTGCATAAATAAGTGGGCGGGTTGTACCCACACGTTACTCGCGGACCTGCTGATCCACTCAAATGTGGCGGACTTATTTGTACTGCTGAGTGAACAGAGGCGCAGGGGGATGGAGAGGGCTCTGGGGTAGGTTTGAGAAACCCGCAACCATCCCTTCGACTACCTCGCCGGGAGATGGAATGGATACCTGTCAAGCCCTTATCAGTGCCCCCTACATTATTACAGACAAATTCAGACCTCATTGGTCACCACGTGCTCTTATAAATCCCAACGTTCATCCTACAAAGTCCCATCACAAGGGAGAAACACAATAAAATAGACCAAAAACACGTTTTTCCCCCCGTATTGAAACGGCTGTACGCCGTACGGACCTCAAAACTCAATTTTCCTGTACAACAATACGGGGTAAACCGTGCGAGGTTGACGGCTGTGGCAATGTGAACCTGCGACCTCTGGATTGAAAGTCCAGTGCGCGGGCCCCATTCGGGTACACGGCGGCGATTCTTTCATAAACGAGGGCTAGATTTGAAGCTTTCGTGACTGCAAGGATTCATACTCTTAGTTCTTACGGTAAAGTCACGTAGGAAAAAAATGAAATTAAAATTAATGAAAATAAAATAAAAATCACGACGTTTCGGAGGCAACACAAGTGACGGTCCCACCTGATGACGGAGACTTGTGTTGCCTCCGAAAGGTCGTGATTTTTATTTTATTTTTATCAATTTTAATTTCATTTTTTACCCACGTGACTTTACCGAAAGAACTAAGAGTATGACAAGGAGGGCATTGGTAAGTGCTGCCGCATTGCTGCTATCTTGCGCAATCACTACACGGGGCATCGTTGACCAGAGAGATGCCACGTGTGTAGTGGTGCGACGGACCAAAAACAAAACAAGAAAAGCAGCCGCAATGCGTCCGAGCTCCTCGGATGAACCTGGACGCTCGCTTGGGTCCAGCGAGCACCAGACGCCCCAAGGGAGGTTGTCAACGGGGCTGTTTTGGGGGCCACGCGTTTTTGGCAGAAGATGGCGAAGTCAATTGGCGCTGTGCTCTCTAACGCCGGCATCTACAACTAATGGGGGTGAGGGGGTGGGGTAAAATCCATCACGTTTGTTTGAAAACGAATAGCTTTTGTTTTCATTGCGGGAAAGATGAGGGCCCCGAAAGAGACAACAGATGTATTTTTCAAGTGTGATGTTGGCTCTAAATATAAATAAAGGCTCTAAATTTAGTGTGCGTAATTGTATTGCGTAACGCTGCATAATAGGGCAGAGTGGTGGGCGCAGTGGTTAGCAGCGTGGCGCTACGAATCCCAACCTGGGCACGGCTAGCATCAGTGGCGAGAGGCATCTGGAACCGATCCTGGCTCCAACCCCCCCCTCACCACCCAACTTCACCAACCAACCTTGACCAGGGTGATGAAGTATAACAAAGTGGCCGCCATGACAAGTTCTTGTAATTCGTGATTAATTCACGGTTCTCTGTTACGTCTTCAAGGGTTGCTGCTCGTTGCTGGATGCTTGCCACTGGGGTGGGGGGGTGGTTGGATCCTGTGCTAAGTAGCTGCGATTTTAAATAATATAAATGAAACAATACAAGCAACGGTACAAGGAAGAGGCCCATCACTTAGCAGTGGATTTGACGGCTGAAAATGCTTACTTGTACGATCTAAGGTTAAATAAGTTCGCTTGAAAAAACTACGATGGATATATTTTTATTTAGCACGGTAAAGTTCACTGAGCTACGAGCTCTTTTTCAGAGGCGACCTGGCTCCACGTGGGAATTTATAGCCGCTGCCAAATAATCCAAGCGGGTGTTGTTTCTAAATGCGGTGGAGGGAAAACACGGAGGAACCCGGTGAACGATCCACACGCTTGGACCACCGCGTGGAGAGAGAAAAACAAAGCCTCGAGGGCCTGCGCCAAATGAGCCTCTTATCAAACTCTTAGGTTTTTTCGGTAAAGTGTCACGTTGGTAAAAAAATAAAATTAAAAATTACTAAAAGTATTAATAGAAATAAAATAAAATAATTTCTATTAATACTTTGAGTAATTTTTACTTTTATTTTTATAAAGTAATAATAGAAATAAAATAAAATAATTTCTACTATCACTTTTAGTAAATTTTAATTAAATTTTTCTACCTACGTGACTTTACCGAAAAAACCTAAGAGTATGAATCCTTGCAGTCACAAAAGCTTCAAATCTAGAGCCTCTTATCAAGCCTGTCGGCCGAAACGTCGCCCTGCGAAGCTGCAGCCAAAGCCGGGGAGTCGGGTCTACACTGGCGCTTTGCCCACCTTACACCACGCGGAGACGGCCGTGATATTTCACGAGTGTCCGCTAGCTCAGCTGTCCTCAAATGCTGCCCGGCGCTTGTTTTTCTGCGTGCCCTGTGCGCGGCTACTTTTAGCTCGATGACATCTCTGGCGGAGTTGAGCGGCCTCCCTCTGTTATGCGAGGACACTTGGCAGGCGTCAAGAGCCTGTGCGGTAAACACGCTCCGAGCTCACGCGGCTCCTGTTGGCTCCCAACAGGGAGGACACCCGCGATTCACGAATATTGCGGAGTAAAATATATCTCCTTCTCGAAAGGCCAGGGCACGTGGTCGTAATGTTTTATGTATTGTCGTTGTTGTTGGTATTGTTGTAGATTTGAAGCTTTCGTGACTGCAAGGATTCATATTCTTAGGTTTTTTTTACGTGACTTTACCGAAAAAAACCTAAGAATATGTTGGTATTGTTTTACGATGCTTCGCATTCCTGTCTCGGACGGAATGTTTTGGACTCATCGTCATCCGTCAACATATTTCATCCACTGCTGGATGAAAGCCTCCCCCAAAACTGCCAACAGCTGGCCCAACAACGTAATACGTGAATTAAATTTGCGATGTAATTATAAAAAAATCGCTCTGTCGCCCTGCACGCGAGTTGATTTCATCGATCCGTCTTCTAAACAGTGGTTAGTATGTGCTCTAAGTATGCTGAACTTCTTTCGCGCCGTACGTAAGCCAACCGCGGAGGTTCGTCCACTCTGGACGCGTTCCCCTGGTTGACTGTTCCCGTCCATCGGGCCCCGGAAGCCGTCGTGACGAGGTGTCAAAGTCCTGTCCAGAAAGACCCACGTGCCTTTCATAGTTGTTCTCTCTCTCGCCACAGTTCCACACTGCCGAACGCTGTTGTTGTTGTTGTTGCTGCTGTTGTTGTTTTCGGTGAAAGTGAGCGCGACAACAACAACAACAACAACGGCAGCAGCAGCAGCAAGACGCGTGAGAGATTCGGCAATCAAAAAAATCCCGGTGACTCGCTCGTGCCATTTCGCGACCGCTCCGGTTCGCTTCTCACGCACTTCGCGAACACGCCGCTGCTGCTGCTGCTGCCGCTGCTGCTACTGCCGCCGCTGCCGCCGCTACTGCCGCTGCTGCTATCGCGATATAATTTTTTTACGGAAGAATTTCATAACTTTCGTGACGTTTACGCGGACCGGTTTGAGCCCACTCTCTTCTCAACTATGTTGCTCTGGTGGTGGTGTGTTTTAAGAAAAAAAAACTACAATTTGCACGGTCACTTAAACACACTGATGCCGCAAGCCTACTGGATGGAGATCGGAAAAAGCCACGAATTTCCGTATTCGTGCTGCTGATACGTGAAAACGTAAAGATGCCCTTCGTCCACGCTGCACTTGATACGCCGCGGGGTGACGGGGGGGTGAAGTATGGCGAAACAATCGCCATGGTAACGAAACAATCCCTGTGATCGACACGGCGTGCGGGAGGCCTTCATCCAGCAGTGGATTGACAAAGATCCCCCGTGTAGCCTGAACAGACTGTTGGGGCAAGTGCTGTTAGCGAGCACCTATGAAGGCTGGCGCGGCACACAAGGGGGTGGGTGGCCAGCACCACGCCCGGCCGCCTTTGTCTCCCCAGTGGCGATGTTTACACACCACACACCAGGTACTTATTTGAGTCTGAGTCGACCTAGTGGAGGCCCAGGACCGGTTCAGATAATCGTAACCGGTGTTATCCATTAGCGTATATCAAACCTCCAAACCTCCAGGTTCGTAGCACAGCGTAGCGCTAACCGCTACACCACCGCTCCCCCGCCGCACACACGCAACAGACAACGAAATGCCGTGGATAAAAGCAGAACAAACATTCAGAGTCTTGTCACCACCACCCCCCCCACCACCACCACCGAAAGGGTCTCGCGTCGTTCCCATGCCGTTCGACAATTTACATTTCTCTCAATATTGTTCGTGGCGTGACCATCTCCCTGCGGCGAAAGTAAATCCACCACCCCCCCCGCTTCTCTCACTCAGTCCGTGGCTGCGACGTGGTTGCATCGAGTGCGTCTCTCTCGCGTGTGCCTTTTGTGGTGTTTGTGATTGTTCTTGCAGGGAACGAGGAACGCTTTTGAGTTGTCCCCTGACCCTGCGGTGGAGTTTTTGTTCTCGATGTTTGGGGGGTGGGGGGGGTTTAATTCACGGCTGCGAATATTTTTTTGGGGGCACTCTTTTGCCAATCAGCGCACGTGGCAGACAGGCCCCCCCCCACCACCAGCCCCCCCCCACCAGCCCCCCCCCCACCAGCCGACCCCCCACCAGCCCCCCCCCCACCAGCCACCCCCACCACAAGCCTATGAAACAATAATAAATTGTGTTTTTTTTAAAACCCTTCATGGCAATAAAACAGGAGTTTAACACGTAGGCTTTCGCGACCAATATCAACCATAAAATAGGTTTGTTTGGGTTAGATCGCGTAAATATATAAATGTGTTGTTAAACCCGCCACCACCCGACCCAGCCAACTAGTAAGGGTTTGTCACGTCAACAGAACGTGCCAATTCGTCCCGAGTACAGCACTAGCCGGTTGTGTGTTGGAGAGCCAAGCCACAACATTTACAAGCCGAGTACGACGTTTCGCCAGTGATTACAACTAGCTTCATCAGGCGGACAGCCAGAACAGGAGGATTTCTCTACAAATCTGTCTGTCGCCTGAAGCTAGTTGTAATTATTGGCAGAAACGACACATTTATCTTTACGCAATCTAACCCAAAAAAAACTATATTATGTAAAACAGGATTTGTGTTAATATGTTCAAACAGCAAAATAGGCACGCCTTTGTTGTTCAAGATTTGAAGTTTTCGTGACTGCAAAGATTCATACGCGTTGGTTATTTCGGTAAAGTCACGTAGGTGAAAAGATGAAATAAAATAAAAATAATAATAAAATAAAAAATCTAATTAAAATAAAAAATAAAACAATTTCTAGCTGTGATTTCCACACCTGATGATGATCGCTTGTGTTGCAATCGAAACGTCGTGATTTAATGTAGTTATTTATATTTTTTATTTTCATTCGATTTTTTTATTCTTATTTTTATTTTATTTTTTTCACCTACGTGACTTTACGAAAGAACCAAAGAGTACCTTTGTTGTTGTTGTTGCTGTTGCAAGGAGTCAAGTCAAAACATGCCAAACAAACATGCTCTGATCATTCTTTATGGTTTCGTCTCAACAGTGTTAGCCGAAAGAACGCCAAAAGGCGAACATTACGGAGGCGATGCAAGTATCAGAACACTTATAGCTCGGGGTCGATCAGTTTTATTTCTGTAGGGCAATCCGTTTTAAAGAAATGCAACTTGTAAATGTTGTGGATTTACTCTCCAACACGCCGGTGGGCTGAAGTAGTAACTAATTGGCGTTTTGTTTACGTGACAAATCCCTTACTAATTGGCTGTGTAGGGTGGTGGAGGGTTACGACACATTTATACTTACGCGATCTAACCCAAAAACCTTTTATTATGAATCTTAACACCTGTTTTATTGCCAGAAACGGTAAAACCTCTTCTTATTTCTAGATTTGAAGCTTTCGTGACTGCAAGGATTCATATTCTTAGGTTTTTTCGGTAAAGTCACGTAGGTAAAACATTAAAATTAATAAAAGTAACAAAGGCTCAGTCTTTTGTTATGCAGTCTATTCTTAGTCTTAAGCCTCACCTTACCATATTAATAAAAAGTGTGCCGTACTTGGCCCTTCCCCTCTTCAACCATTATATATACGGAGTGGTAGCTCTTGTAATCTCTCATTTACTTGATACAGCTGTCGTGGCTGTGACGGTTCCACCTGAAGACGGAAGCTTGTGTTGCCTCCGAAACGTCGTGATTTTTATTTTATTTTACTTTTATTAATTATTTTTTTTTACCTACGTGACTTTACCGAAAAAAACCCTAAGAATACTATTCTTATTTTCATAATACATTTTTATCCTGGCAAAACGGTCCCATAGATATGCTCTGATAATGCTGAATATGCGTTGTCATTGTAACCGATTTGCCTACGCCAGAGACGGCCTTCGTCATGTCTCACCACCGGTGTTAGGTCAGGGAACAATGGCAAAAGACGAGTAAGGACAAAAACAATGCGAGTATCAGACCATGTAACGTCTGAACATCTTAACACCTGCTTTATTACCAGACAGGGTAACACCCTGCTTAGTCGTATTGTTTCATCGTTTTGACACTTCCGAATATTTATTCATACTGGAGCAATCCGATGAGCTATGAAGCTCGTTTTTTCACAGATGCCCCATCGAGTAAAGTAACCCTCGCCGCGATCGCTGATAGAGAGAGAGGCTTTCCATGCGGCTGAACTAATCCGGGCGCCTCAACGGAGGCCGTGTGGTGGTGGCATGGGTCGCGTTGAAGCGATGCCACCTCTTAAGAAATTCGAGGCAAGTTGGGGGTGGGGGGAGTTCTTGTCCGGGATGGGTTCCCCTCCCCCACCACCACCACCAGGGCTGTATTATTCAATAGTCACTGTATGCACTGTGCCTAGGGCCTGCAAAAACTAAAGGGCCTACGGCAAAAAAGTGTGACCATGTGTTTTTTTTAGATTTAAAGCTTTCGTGACTGCAGGGATTCATCTTCTTGGTTCTATCGGTAAAGTCACGTGACTTTACCGAAAGAACCAAGAAGATGTGTTTTTTTGTTTGTATGATAAAAAACAAATGTAACCAAGATATCTTCTTGAAAATATATATTCATAGAAAGCAAGGATAGGCACAGTGTGTAGATACAAAGAGGCAAAGTCCTATAAATATTTTCATAAGGTGAGAGAGAAATTAACATCGGAAATGAACTCCCATCGAATGAGGACACAGATTAAATAACGGACGTGTCAGGAACGACATCTCTCCAGCGGCTGGACTAAGTAGACGTGAAACGAGCGAGTGATAGTGGCGATACGGGGGGGGGGGCAGCAGCAGTGTCAACTATAGAGAAATATCACTCAAGTCCGACGTGCCGAGGGCCACGAAGAACCTTCATCAGGCCTTGACCACCACGGCTCGCGGAGGAAGACGGCGTGGCCCAACGTTTCAGGGCGTGGAAAGTGTCCGGACGTGAAGCTGACATTTGCCATCTTCTGCGCGCTGTCCCGTCGCGCAAAAAAAATTCGCCGCCGTCAGTGACAATGCATCGTGGACATTTTTTTGAGTTTCTTGTCAACGTATTTTTATTTCGGCCACGCCGAACAAGGACAAACAATTCGCGCCGCGCACATTTTTTTGTCGTTGCACACACTCAAAATAAGTATTCTTGCGGATGTTAACATTGATTTTTTAAAATATATATTAAAAAGAGTGTAAATACACACTGGGGGGGGGGGGGGATTTTTTGTACGTATGTCGATAGGGCCGCACGCGGTCACGCCTGCCATGGTGCGTTCGCTGCGTGGCAACTGCCGCATTGGACTTGTGCCAAGCGCTACCGTGACACCACTCCCCCCCTCGCTACCCATCCCCCGAGATACAAAAAACACCAACCCATAAAGTACTCTTAGGTCTTTTCGGTAAAGTCACGTAGGTAAAAAAGAAACAATAAATAATAAGTAATAAAAAAATATATAAGGAATTATTTATTATTAAATTTTTGTTATTTATTTTTTACCTACGTGACTTTACCGAAAAGACCTAAGAGTATGAATCCTTGCAGTCACGAAAGCTTCAAATCTAGAACCCATAAAGTGTTGGGTGTCAATCAAGTAAACCCGACAGCTTGGAACGACCTCGGACTGGAGGAGGTGGCTGGGGGGGTGGGTTGGATCTCGCTCTGCGATGTAAGGAGCGGAGGGAACCTAGAGTTTAGAGACGCTAATGAAATACTCAGCGTGAAAGAGGCCCTCCCAGGGACGAGGTTAGACGGTAGAAATTGACCGCCTCCTCCTGTGCCAGTGAAAGGTTCTCTCCACCGTCACGCGGTTCGTTACCGGACTCGATCGCGAGCAGTCGGAGATGTTGACTACCTCGCCTGGTCTACAGGAGGTCGTGGGTTCGATTCCAACCATGACGCCTGCTGTATATTTGGAGTTTGCGTGTCTCTCTCTCGATCTCATCATCACAGTGGCTAGGAGATGTTAACTACCTCGCCTGGTCTACAGGGGGTCGTGGGTTCGATTCCAACCATGACGCCTGCTGTATATTTGGAGTTTGCGTGTCTCTCGATCTCATCATCATCACGGTTGCTAGGAGATGTTAACTCCCTCGCCAGGTCTACAGGGGGTCGTGGGTTCGATTCCAACCCTGACGCCTGCTGCTGTATATTTGGAGTTTGCGTGTCTCTCTCTCTCGCCCGTGGTGGTCGCGTGGATTTTTCTCGGGCTCCCCCTCCACATTTAGAATCATGCGTTTACAGTATTTGGCTGCTATAAATGTATACATGATGATGATGACGATGATGCCACTTCATTGAGCTATCATGTGTGGCCATGTCTCTTCTGAAAAGGAGCTACATCGCAGCTCAGTGGGCCTTACCTGGTAAAATAAAAAGTTGAGTTTAAGTTTATTATTCGCTGCCACAGCTCTCTGGTTCTGCCGCGATTCGACGTTTTACTCCACGTGCTGGCAGCAACTTCTTCTTCTTCAGGAACTTCCTCAGGTGCAGAAGAAGCTTCCTCAGCACGCGCAGCGAAACGTCGGACACATCCATGGCGAACGACGCGAAGGGAATGCAATCGGGGAGACCCCCCCAAAAACAACTCGAGTTTGCGGAGTTGCCACGATGTCGGTTCACGCGCGGTCAAGGCAATCGTCGTGTTGTTGTTGTTGTTCCTAGTAACCCTGCGATGGGAATTTTGTTTCCTTGCTCGGCCCCCCTTTCGTCTGCCAGAGTGCCGCGTCCTCACAGCGCGCGGGGTAAGCGGGGGGGGGGGGTCGTCTCGAAGCGCCCCGGCGAGACTTCGCATCAACACGCGACTCTTCTTCTGCGGGACCTTCGACACGCACGCTCGCGCAAAGTTTCCTGCCCGCGCAACAAATTAATTTTCCAGACAATTTAAGATTGACGCACATGTAAGCTCGTCTAGGTAGCACTGCAGCCCGCGCCGAGATCAGATAAGCTTCCCCATTGCATCTCGGTAGCGAGTAGAAGCAGCTGGTGGTATTTATCAGATGAACCTGATATTATTTTCCACGCTTGCTTTCATCATTATCCGTATTAGTAAGTCTGAGCACGTGGGACGTTTAAGTCCATCACAGTGCGGCGCGGCTACCGTGCACGATACAAGAGCTCATGCGAGATTTCGTTTGCATTCGCTCATTCCTCCTTCATTCGCTCATTCTTCATTCGCTCATTCTTCATTCGCTCATTCTTCATTCGCTCCTTCTTCATCCACTCATTCCTCATTCACTCATTCTTCATTCGCTCATTCTTCATTCGCTCATTCTTCATCCGCTCATTCTTCATTCGCTCATTCTTCATTCGCTCATTCTTCATTCGCTCATTTTTCATTCGCTCATTTTTCATTCGTTCATTCTTCATTCGCTCATTCTTCATCCGCTCATTTTTCATTCGCTCATTCTTCATTCGCTCATTTTTCATTCGCTCATTTTTCATTCACTCATTCTTCATTCATTCTCCATTCGTCGTCGGCCACGATCTATCCACTGCTGGACGAAGGCTTCCCCCACGCGTTTGATCTCATCGCTCCATCTCCGCGGTGGTCACTTTTTTCTCTCTGCGGCTTTCGGTCACCAATCCGTTCGAGTGGCGTGTTCTGTCTAGATTTGAAGCTTTCGTGACTGCAGGGATCCATACTCTTTGGTTCTTTCGGTAAAGTCACGTAGGTATAAAATATAAAATAATTTAAATCACGACGTTTCAGGCGCAACACAAGCGTGTTCTGCCCCAAGCCAACGTTCATGAACGGTCCGGAAGACGTTTTCCGATTTGTTGTTTGCTTCTCCGATGCACGTGCTCCCCTGTCTGTCTCTCCGTGTAATTCCACGCCTCCGTTTTGCGTTCTTTTCGTATTTTGTTCAACTTAATTTCTCAACGTCGATGTGTGCGATACGCGATAGCGGGTAACACGCACCGATTGAAATGTTTTGTTACTTTGGACACATCGGAGGATGTTGCTTTTCTGAATCAAATTCAGTTTTCCAAAAAGCACTTTTCTCAACCAAGAATAAAATCGTAACTTTCACAAGCCTTTGTCAACAATCCCACTACTCGATGAAGGATCAAGGTTGGTTGGTCGGGACCCAAATCGCGGAGGAGTTTTACCACCATCACCACCACCATCACCACCACCATCACCACCACCATCACCACCACCACGGCATCTCTGATCTCATCACCAGGGAGAGCGCGCGACTGCGAGCGACACCAACAGCTGCTCAGACGACGTCGTCGTCGACTGCGACAGCAGCGGGGAGCGCGAATAGCGAAGGGCTTCCTCCTCCACCAGCGCCATGAGAACTGCGGGGAAATCTACAGGCGGTGCCTGGACCGCCGGGCCGCTCCAGTGTAGCGAATACTCAGCAAGTGGGGTGGGTGGGGTGGGGGCATAAACACGAACTGCGTCTGCGGAGATGAAGAGGGAATGCCTCCTCCTTCATCCCCCTCCCTTCACCCACCCCCTCCTTCTCCCTCCTTCTTCTCCCCCTCCTCCCTCACCCCTCCTCCTTCTCCCCTCCTCCTCCTGGCTCGTCCGCTCCAGTTTGGTTCGTTCAGTGCGAGGAGCTTTGCGCAGCCGGTGATTGCAGCACCGCAGCTGCCCCCCGTGCGCAGGGCACAGCAAGCTCACGAATTCCCTCCCTGTTGGTGCCGTTGGAACGCAAAATCGAACAAAAGGCGATTGATCTTCTTGGTTCTTTCGGTAAAGTCACGTAGAAGGGAAGTAATAAAATAATAAAACATAATAAAATAATTCTCACGACGTTTCGGCCACAACGCAAGCAGCCTCGACAGACCTGGTTTTCACCTGAAGACGGCTGCTTGCGTTGTGGCCAAAACGTCGTGAGAATTATTTTATTACGTTTTATTTTTATTCTTTTATTATATCCCTTCTACGTGACTTTACCGAAAGAACCAAGAAGATCAATCCCTGCAGTCACGAAAGCTTTAAATCGAAAAAGGCGATTGGTTGAGACCAAAAAAAACAACAACGTAACGCTGCTGGGCAAGAGACACGCCGATGGGACCGGGTGGTTAGCACATGTCCGTTCCGCCGTGGGTGTTTGTCCACAACGCGTGTGAGCTAACTCGGCGGGGGAGATAGGAATCCGTTCGCAGGTTCCATTGCGTCCAGCGGAAGATTGGGTAATGGCACCGGCGAGGGGCACGTGGGATCGCGCGCCCCAGAAAGGGAAGTGTAATCGCGCCAGGGCCCGATAAGGCAGCTCCCCCCCCTTCCCCTCGTTAACTCCCTCGCCTGGTATACAGGAGGTCGTGGGCTCGATCCCAACCCTGACGCCTGCTGCTGTATATTTGGAGTTTGCGGCATCTCTCTCTGTCATCATCATCACGGTGGCTAGGAGATGTTAACTACCTCGCCTGGTGTACAGGAGGTCGTGGGCTCGATCCCGACCCTGACGCCTGCTGCTGTATATTTGGAGTTTGTGGCGTCTTTCTCTCTGTCATCATCTTCCAGTGGTCGCGTAGATTTTTCTCCGGGTCCTACGGGTTTTCCCTTCCAATTTAGAATCCACTTCACGCGTTTCGAGTATTTGGCTGCTATCAATTTCCACACGATGATGAGCCACTTCGCTGAGCTACCATTTGTGGCCAGATTGCTCACGAAGAAGAGCTGTACAGCTCAGTGGGCTTTACCTGGAAAAGAAAAATGGTTTAGTTTAGTTCATAAATTAATAATTTATAGCGTTTAACATTGTGTGTCGTGTCCACCCCCACCTCTGGCTCAGGACGCGCAGCAGTGTTGCGTAACGGGTGTGTGGACATTTCAGCTCACGTCACTCCGAGGTCTTGTTGCAAAACGTTTCTTTTTATTCGACAATTTGGTTCAAAACAACGGTGACAACAGGTCACAACAAACTATCTCGGTGTACGCACACATCAGGGCCGCCGTCACAGCCGCGGAATGGTCAGCACAACTGGACTGGGCAATCCGTCACCACCACCACCACCACAGTTTGTCCATTGGGAGGTCGCGTGTGGTGGGGTTTGACCAGCATGGAAGAGTAGGCCAAATACTCTTGAGGAGGGGGTGGGGGGGGGCTCTCTAGACAGCACCAGCAGTGGCGTAGATTGAAAACGCATTTCATTAGAACTCCTCGTTGTGTTTAGTTTGTTGTCCTTCCCTCCAACTCTGCATTAGCACGGTTGGCTACGTACGGTGCAGGCAGAAGTTCAACGTGCACGCGTACGCACACAGCAGGCCATTGCAGGGCTGCGCCTTTGACTCTCTCGAACGCGCGCAAGGTTCGACACGAGCGCACGTGGAATTGATGAGACGGCGATGAGACGGCGAAGTGGAGCGTCTCTCGGTTGGCCTTCGTGATCCCTCTCTCTGAAATAAGCGCGCTTCCTTCGCGTCAACGACCCTGTCAAGGGGTGGCCGTGTTGGAGGTCCCCGCGCCAATGTTCTTCCGCGGCCAAAAGCTACTCGGTGCACGCGGCGAGGGCACTGCTTGCGAAAGAGGCGCGCTTTCGGGAGGCGATAGCAAAGCCCCGTTGCAATTTGTAACATCGCAAGTGGTGACTTACCAATAGCAATCGATGATGATTCACCGACCTGCACCGACCAGCGTGGTGAAGTTTAGGGTCAAAAAATCATCAATGGCCAACAGTGGATGAACCATTCAAGTAAATTCTGCAGGCTACGGACACAACCACTAACCACATTCACAAGCATCATCATCGTCAGCCATGGTCGATCCACTGCTGGATGCTGGATGAAGGCCTGCTCTAAGCAATTGCCATCTTCCGTGATGTTAACAGTCACGCAAAAAAACTCGCCTAAATCTCGACGCCGAATCGCGACTTTTCTTGCAGTGGACCGAACGCAAGTCGCCATCGACACAGAAACATCGTGGACGGTTCGAAGCGTAAAAAAAACAAAAAAATAAAAATCACCAAACACGTCACCCGGGTACGATCCCAGCGTCGTTTTGATGAAACGGCGGCAACTCTTTTACTTTGGCAAAAAAAAAATGTCACGTAGCTCTCCCGACCGGTGTGCTTTCTTCAGGTTGTGTGTGGCGTGTCGCTCGGAAAACGATGTCCCCCGACGTTTTGTCGAACCCGAGACGTGGATCGGTTCCCAAATGACGAGTTCCGCCGGCGAAAGACGCTCTTCTCGGCACTCGCGAACGAGCGGCACGACCCGGAAACGCAACCGCAGGGCTAAGCAGCGCGACCGCTAACAACGCACGCAAGCAAAACAACCGACGGTATTTATTTTTTTACACGCGCCCGTTCCCCACCGGACCATACGAAACACGTGAGCGCGACGAACGAAACTTTTACAAATTATCCCGATTTTAAAGTGCACCGAGGTGTCGCCTGTCGGTGAGAGGCGCGAGTGTGTGATCACAAGCCGCCACTTCTGGATAATCTGCGGCATCACCCCCCCGCACCCCCCTCCGTCTAAATCCGTAGAATGAAATCGTCCCCGTCGGTCCCGCGTGCCACAAGAGTCCTTGGCGTCTTTGCGTTCGTCCCCGCGTGAAGATTACGACGCGTTTTTCAGGTTGGCTGCAAAAGAAAATCGCACAGCGGAAGGGGGAGAGTGAGTTTGGGTACATTGGCGGCGACGATGCAGAAGCAAATCGGGGCGAAAGTTTAGGGCCCCAAACAGCTCAAGGGGACCCTGAAATTTGTGAAGAAAAAAAAAACGAATATCGGGATGGATCAAATATCAGCTTGAATCCAGGTCCTAATTAACATAAAATGTAAATGAACATAAAGTTAATAACATTCTCACATCTCTAACGTGTCCGCAGCTGTCTCTTCTCTGCATCTCTCTCACTTCGGTACATTCTGTCTCGTGTCCACAGCTCTCTCGTTTTCAATACAATTCTGTCCCATTTTAATTTCTCCTCTCATCGCACGCACGGCAGCTGTCTTTCGCCCACACCTCGTATAATTTCACTCCATTGCTGTCTCATCTGTTATCTCTCTCCTCTCATCTCACGCCAACTCTATCCTTCCACACATCTCGAATCTCACCGCATCTTTATCAGCCCTCGTCTAGATCTCTTCAGTCATCTCGAGAGGAGTTTATAAATCGAACGCGGCCCCACAACGCGGGCGAGCGACCGCCACTGAATGTAGGAAAGCAATGACAAGCCGGGCGAGTGTGCCCAAGAGGGGCGGCTAATACAGTAATCCCTCGCCACTTTGCGGTTCAAGTTTCGCGGCCTCAGTGCATCGCGGATTTTTCGAACTGATTTAAAGGCCTCATTATACCTGTGCAGTAACACCATCATCATCATCATTCATCATCACATTCATCGAACTGCACAGGTCTGTCATCGTCGTCATTGTCATCGTCATTGTCATCGTCATTACTGGAGTCAAGTCTCAAGATACTACTGTCATTGGTGAGTGTAGAACACCATAATACGTATCGTATGAGAGAGAGAGAGAGAGTGAATGTATAATATTAAGGTTTTATAATTAAATAGATTAAAGTAAAATATATATATAAAGTATAAATATACATATTTTAAACATTCTGGTACCCACACACACATATACGGAAATTCCTAGTGGGCCAATCCTACTTCGCGGATTTTCACCTATCACGAGGGGTTCCGGTCCCCATTAACCGCGATAAACGAGGGATCACTGTACACGAGTACGGAGTTGTAGGCAACGCGATGCACCGAGTGCCGCCTGGAGCACAGGTGTGAGGCTGGCTACGTGCGGTGCGGAAGAATCTCAACGTGGGCACGTGCGCGCAAGCGGCAATGAGGTGAGTTGCCGCTGAGGAATTGTCAAGTCAGCCGTCTCTCGGGCCAGTACAAATCCCAGCGCAAGAATTTTTTTTATTATAATAATAATAACCCCTCATTCCACTTAGCAAAGAATACAAATTCTGCAGCCAAAAAACACACGCCCCTTAAAATATGCTGCATTTTGCGCCGCTTTTATTTCCTAAATCGCTCCAAAAGAGACGATAAATGTTTTGCAAACTGCGGTGCCGAGTGGTGGCGCAGTGGTTAGCGGCGCTGCAACAACGAACCCAGTGACCCCGAGTTCTATCTACCGGCCACCGCTAACGTGAGTGGCACGTGATATCAAGACAATGTCCTGCCCCCCCCCCCGCACAGCCTCCTAATGCTCCTTCACAAACCCGCAAATGACCAGCGTGGTCACATTTGGTTAAAAAAACCCCACGGTTGACATGGCATGGGGGAGGCTTTCGTCCATCGATGGACTGAAAAACGTCTACAATTGATTCATTTTACAACCATCATCAATCATATTCGATCATCATCAGCCGTGTTCAATCCACTGCTGGATGAAGGCCTCCGCCCCGCCCGCCCCCCCCCCACAAAGCCCACCGCCGTCACATTTATTTATTTCGGTGAAATAAAAGGAGCGTTTCGTTCCGAGTCCAATAGCCGTGGGATGACGCGCGTGGTTCTGGAAACGAGAGGTGACACGTGACGCCAGCAATCACAGTCGTGTCGCGTGCGTCGTGTGTGCGTCGTGTGTGCGTGGTGTGTGTGTGTGTGGTGCGTGCGTCGTGTGTGCATGTGTGTGTGTGGTGTGTGTGTGTGGTGCGTGCGTTGTGTGTGCGTGTGTGTGCGTGGTGTGTGGTGTGTGTGTGCGTGGTGTGTGTGTGTGTGTGCGTGGTGTGTGTGTGTGTGGTGTGTGCGTGCGTCGTGTGTGTGTGTGCATGTGTGTGTGTGGTGTGTGTGTGTGGTGCGTGCGTCCTGTGTGTGTGTGCGTGTGTGTACGTGCGTGGTGCGTCGTGTGCGTGGTGTGTGTGTGTGGTGTGTGTGTGCGTGGTGTGTGTGTGCGTGCGTCTTGTGCGTGCGTCGTGTGTGTGTGTGTGGTGTGTGTGTGCGTGGTGTGTGTGTGTGTGCGTGGTGTGTGTGCGTGGTGTGTGTGTGTGCGTCGTGTGTGTCGCGCGCTTGGCTTCAGCGGCCTTCCCATGGCACGGCCGGCGCACCCCAACCCTGCCCTTCACCTATTCGAGGTTTTCAATAAAAAAAAATCCTTTAACTGAAATCCTATAGGGCGCTCTCCCCCCCCACCCACCCCCGATAGGGGAAACATACTAATATGGCACTGTGTCATATTGGGGGAAACAGCGGCGGGGCTAGCGTGCCGGAAACGCGTAATCGAATCACAGATGTCTCGTAGAACAAACACTAACACACCCGTGGAAAAAAAATCAATTAAACGCTTTTTGTTTTATTTCGCAGGGTCAGAGAGCGCTAGGTACTCTGACACGAAAGGAAGAGGTCTTTAATTATTTTGACGCCGTTTGTATTTTTTCGATGTCGGCAGGCGTGAGCGACGAGCAAAGCGTGCCAAGCGCGGTGCCTTGGTCCGTCTCAAATTATTTCTCGGCCCTTTTCAATATTCATTTTTATAGCCGACTGCACACAATTCAGTAATTCCCTGAAGAAATTATAGCCTTGCTGTTATAACACAACCATCAGCACTGTGGAAACTGGCACAGTGTGATGCCCATTAGGCTAACCCACTGCTCTGCAGCGCACAACCCCACGCCGTGTGAACATACAGCAGCCGCCACCGCACACGCGTGGGCACGCACACGCGTGGGCACGCACACGCGTGTGCGCACGCAAACACGTGCGCACGCGCCATCCCGGACGACGCATCAATCCACGGCGAGTGTGGCAGCGGCGTAGCTGTCGAGGGGTGCAGGCGGTGCAACTGCACCAAGGCCCGCGGGCTGGAGGGGGGCCCAGGCTACGTAGAGTGGGGCAGGGGGCAGAATTGGATGGGGCAGTTGCCCATCTCAATCCTTGCACAAGTGCCCTTGAAAATAAAGCTCAGCCACCGAGACCCATAGACTTACACAGAACCTACAGACCAGCGTAGATATATACACTAACATTTGACCCTTAGACTAACGTAGGACCCTGAAACTAACTACCAATGAATAACAATTGAATGATTACCAATCTATATAATTATAATACCCCCCCCTCCTTGCCTCGAATCACTGCACCAGATTGAATTGAATTAAATGATGACGTCACCCTGAGGCTGCTCTATTTAAGAACGGAAGCAACAGGAGAGCTTCACCGTTCTTGCCCGATGAAGCTGATTGTAATTATCAGCGAAACGTCGTGCTACTCAAATTTTAAAAATGCTGTTGATTCTCTCTTCAGCACACCAGTGGGCTAAAGAAGTGAATTATTTTGTCCTTTGAAAACGTGACACATTTTTTACTGTTTGGCCGTGTCGGGTGGTGGAGGGTTGCGACACATTTATAAATAACGCGATCTGACCCAAAAACCTATATTATGAATAATATTGATCGCGAAAGCCTACGTGTTAAAAAGGTCCTGAGACTAACATCGGACCCATGGACTGACATAGGACCCAAATACGTCCCACTGTACATTATCCCAAGTCGTCGGCGGGCAGACTGGAGCGACTTGTCGCCACGGTCCGGCGAGCGGTATACTGGACGAGGAACGCCGGCTGCGGAAATATCTTCTGCCGTCACTGGTCAGACTGGAGTAGGTGGCACGTGGAGGTACACTGGATGTGGTGTGCTGCGTGCTGGGCCGCTAACCCACCACCACCGCCCCCCTCCCCAGACAGATCCCCGCTGAGATTACGGCCGGCCGGGCTCTGCGCTTGTTGACAGTCGGTGAGGCCTCGACACGGCCCTGGGCGTTTGTGATGGGAACGATGTCGGTTGGGGGGGGGGGGTCAGACCGGTGAACCTTGTATACAGAGGTCACTGCGCTGTCTCGGGGGCTAACCAGCCTCCTTCACTCTCAAGATTAAGATCAAGATGTCATCGTGGCCAAAGCTGTTGATGGCCACAACCTCACCGGCAACACTTCCTGCCCCCTGCCAGATCCCACAGCAGCTGCTGCTGCTGCTGCTGCAGAGTAGACACGCGACCTCCGACGTCCGAACTAGCAGCGTCCTGTCGTCCGCCCTTAGGGCTTCCCCTCGACCGCCGGACTTTGTGGAGGCCACTGCTCTGCCCGTGTCGCCCATAGGCCCTCCTCTAGAGCTGCACGGGCCGTCCTACCCAGCCCAACCGTTCGTGCCTAAATCATCACCGCAATACTCACCCCTGCCACGTTCTCTTCCCAGCCTCCAAGTCGATGGCCCTGTCCTGTGTTTAGTTTGTTGTCCTTCGCCGCACCTCCCATTAGCAGGGTTGGCTACGTACGGCGCGTGAGAAGTTCAACGTACGTACGCACGCACTCATCGCAACCGTTTTGTGCTCAGTCACACTTCCAGCACTTAACCTGCCGTGTTACCTGCCAGGCTTCTTGCACTGCTTGTTTTGTCTCGCCATTTACATTCCCAGCAACCAATCTCAAAACACCCGGTGCTCAAATAGCCGTCAGATTTTAGTTTTTTAAAATCATGCTCGCTGAGCACAGGGCCCCCCAAAAATAAAAACCCGAAACCCAAAGCGGCCAGCAACGAACAGGACTCATAAAAAGCTAAGAGTTTAAAGCACTTGGGGAAGGGAGATGATGAGTGGGAATTCCCAATTTGAGCGGTGCGAGGGAAGAAGCAGAAAGAGAAGTGGTTATGACCTGCAGTGTGGCGAGTGGGTGAGTGAGTGGGTGAGTGGGTGGGTGAGTGGGTGAGTGGGTGAGTGAGTGGGTGAGTGGGTGAGTGAGTGGGTGAGTGAATGGATGAGTGGGTGAGTGAGTGGGTGAGTGAGTGGGTGAGTGGGTGAGTGAGTGAGTGGGTGAGTGAGTGGGTGAGTGGGTGAGTGAGTGGGTGAGTGAATGGATGAGTGAGTGGGTGAGTGAATGAGCGAGTGGGTGAGTGAGTGGGTGAGTGGGTGAGTGAGTGAGTGGGTGAGTGAGTGGGTGAGTGAGTGGGTGAGTGAGTGGGTGAGTGAATGGATGAGTGAGTGGGTGAGTGAATGAGCGAGTGGGTGAGTGAGTGGGTGAGTGGGTGAGTGAGTGGGTGAGTGAGTGGGTGAGTGGGTGGGTGAGTGGGTGAGTGGGTGAGTGAGTAGATGAGTGAATGAGCGAGTGGGTGAGTGAGTGGGTGAGTGGGTGAGTGAGTGGGTGAGCGAGTGAGTGAGTGGGTGAGTGGGTGAGTGGATGAGTGGGTGAGTGAGTGAGTGGATGAGTGGGTGAGTGGGTGAGTGGGTGAGTGAGTGAGTGGGTGAGTGAGTGGGTGAGTGAGTGGGTGAGTGAATGGATGAGTGAGTGGGTGAGTGAATGAGCGAGTGGGTGAGTGAGTGGGTGAGTGGGTGAGTGAGTGGGTGAGTGAGTGAGTGGGTGAGTGGGTGAGTGAGTGGGTGAGTGGGTGAGTGAGTGGGTGAGTGGGTGAGTGGGTGAGTGGGTGAGCGAGTGGGTGAGTGAGTGGGTGAGTGGGTGAGTGAGTGGATGAGTGGGTGAGTGAGTGGGTGAGTGAGTGAGTGGGTGAGTGAGTGGGTGAGTGAGTGGGTGAGTGAGTGGGTGAGTGAATGAGCGAGTGGGTGAGTGGGTGAGTGAGTGGGTGAGTGAGTGGGTGAGTGAGTGGGTGAGTGGGTGAGTGGGTGAGTGAGTGGGTGAGTGAGTGGGTGAGTGAGTGGGTGAGTGAATGGATGAGTGGGTGAGTGAGTGGGTGAGTGGGTGAGTGAGTGGGTGAGTGAGTGGGTGAGTGGGTGAGTGAGTGAGTGAGTGAGTGAGTGGGTGAGTGGGTGAGTGAGTGGGTGAGTGAGTGGGTGAGTGAATGGATGAGTGGGTGAGTGAGTGGGTGAGTGGGTGAGTGAGTGGGTGAGTGAATGAGCGAGTGGGTGAGTGAGTGGGTGAGTGGGTGAGTGAGTGAGTGAGTGGGTGAGTGAGTGGGTGAGTGAGTAGGTGAGTGAATGAGCGAGTGGGTGAGTGAGTGGGTGAGTGGGTGAGTGAGTGGGTGAGTGAGTGGGTGAGTGGGTGAGTGAGTGGGTGAGTGGGTGAGTGGGTGAGTGGGTGAGTGAGTGGATGAGTGAATGAGCGAGTGGGTGAGTGAGTGGGTGAGTGGGTGAGTGAGTGGGTGAGCGAGTGAGTGAGTGGGTGAGTGGGTGAGTGGGTGAGTGGATGAGTGGGTGAGTGAGTGGGTGAGTGAGTGGGTGAGTGGGTGAGTGGGTGAGTGAGTGGGTGAGTGAGTGGGTGAGTGAATGGGTGAGTGAATGGATGAGTGAGTGGGTGAGTGAATGAGCGAGTGGGTGAGTGAGTGGGTGAGTGGGTGAGTGAGTGGGTGAGTGAGTGGGTGAGTGGGTGAGTGGGTGAGTGGGTGAGTGAGTGGGTGAGTGAGTGGGTGAGTGGGTGAGTGAGTGGGTGAGTGAGTGGGTGAGTGGGTGAGTGAGTGAGTGGGTGAGTGAGTGAGTGAGTGAGTGGTGAGTGAGTGAGTGGGTGAGTGAGTGGGTGAGTGGGTGAGTGAGTGGGTGAGTGGGTGAGTGGGTGGGTGAGTGAGTGGATGAGTGGGTGAGTGGGTGAGTGAGTGGGTGAGTGGGTGAGTGAGTGGATGAGTGAATGAGCGAGTGGGTGAGTGAGTGGGTGAGTGGGTGAGTGAGTGGGTGAGTGGGTGAGTGGGTGAGTGAGTGGGTGAGTGAGTGGATGAGTGGGTGAGTGGGTGAGTGGGTGAGTGGGTGAGTGAGTGGGTGAGTGGGTGAGTGAGTGGATGAGTGAATGAGCGAGTGGGTGAGTGAGTGGGTGAGTGGGTGAGTGAGTGGATGAGTGAATGAGCGAGTGGGTGAGTGAGTGGGTGAGTGGGTGAGTGAGTGGGTGAGTGAATGAGCGAGTGGGTGAGTGAGTGGATGAGTGGGTGAGTGAGTGGGTGAGTGAATGAGCGAGTGGGTGAGTGAGTGGATGAGTGGGTGAGCGAGTGGGTGAGTGGGTGGATGAGTGAATGAGCGAGTGGGTGAGTGAGTGGGTGAGTGAGTGGGTGAGTGGGTGAGTGAGTGGGTGAGTGAGTGGGTGAGTGAGTGGGTGAGTGGGTGAGTGAGTGGGTGAGTGAATGAGCGAGTGGGTGAGTGAGTGGGTGAGTGAATGAGCGAGTGGGTGAGTGAGTGAGTGAGTGGGTGAGTGGGTGAGTGAGTGGGTGAGTGGGTGAGTGAGTGGGTGAGTGGGTGAGTGAGTGGGTGAGTGGGTGAGCGAGTGGGTGAGTGAGTGGGTGAGTGGGTGAGTGGGTGAGTGAGTGGGTGAGTGAATGAGCGAGTGGGTGAGTGAGTGGGTGAGTGGGTGAGTGAGTGGATGAGTGAATGAGCGAGTGGGTGAGTGAGTGGGTGAGTGGGTGAGTGAGTGGGTGAGTGGGTGAGCGAGTGGGTGAGTGGGTGAGTGAGTGGGTGAGTGAGTGGGTGAGTGGGTGAGTGAGTGGGTGAGTGAATGAGCGAGTGGGTGAGTGAGTGGGTGAGTGGGTGAGTGAGTGGATGAGTGAATGAGCGAGTGGGTGAGTGAGTGGGTGAGTGGGTGAGTGAGTGGGTGAGTGGGTGAGTGAGTGGGTGAGTGGGTGAGTGAGTGGGTGAGTGGGTGAGTGAGTGGATGAGTGAATGAGCGAGTGGGTGAGTGGGTGGGTGAGTGGGTGAGTGAGTGAGTGGGTGAGTGGGTGAGTGAGTGGATGAGTGAATGAGCGAGTGGGTGAGTGAGTGGGTGAGTGGGTGAGTGAGTGGGTGAGTGAATGAGCGAGTGGGTGAGTGAGTGGGTGAGTGGGTGGGTGAGTGAATGAGCGAGTGGGTGAGTGGGTGTGTGAGTGGGTGGGTGAGTGAATGAGCGAGTGGGTGAGTGGGTGAGTGAGTGGATGAGTGAATGAGCGAGTGGTGAGTGAGTGGGTGAGTGGGTGAGTGAGTGGATGAGTGAATGAGCGAGTGGGTGAGTGAGTGGTTGAGTGGGTGAGTGAGTGGGTGAGTGAATGAGCGAGTGGGTGAGTGAGTGGGTGGGTGAGTGAGTGAATGAGCGAGTGGGTGAGTGAGTGGGTGAGTGGGTGGGTGAGTGAATGAGCGAGTGGGTGAGTGAGTGGGTGAGTGGGTGGGTGAGTGAGTGAATGAGCGAGTAGGTGAGTGAGTGTGTGAGTGAGTGGGTGAGTGAATGAGCGAGTGGGTGAGTGAGTGGGTGAGTGGGTGGGTGAGTGAGTGAATGAGCGAGTGGGTGAGTGAGTGGGTGAGTGAGTGGGTGAGTGAATGAGCGAGTGGGTGAGTGAGTGGGTGGGTGAGTGAATGAGCGAGTGGGTGAGTGTGTGAGTGGGTGGGTGGGTGAGTGAATGAGCGAGTGGGTGGGTGAGTGGGTGAGTGAATGAGCGAGCGAGTGGGTAGGTGAGTGGGTGAGCGAGTGTACTGTTGTAACACCTCAGTCATCTCAGTCATCTCAATCAGTCGACCCGTGGCACCTGCTGGGTCTGCCCCGTGACCTCCTGCCAGCGGGCGTTCGACACTTCACGTGGCCTCAAGGTGCACATGGCCTGGTACAAGCGTCATGGTGACGTCACCGCCACTAAGTGGCGAATGGCGGTTGTTGTTGTTGTTGTGACATGCAGTGTGGTTGTAGGGCAAGTGGGTGGGTGAGCTAGCGAGCGAGTGGGTGGGCGATTGTACTTTTGGTAATTTGCAGTGTGGTTGAACACAGTGCGGATGAGGCAACACAGTCAGTCTGGTAGATAGGAGTCCCGAACAAGGCACGAGGAATGAACGAGTGAAGGTAGTAGCAAGAGAAGAGTCATAGGCAGGCGACTGACCGCCGGCCAGCGAGTGATCGAGCGAGCAAGCGAGCGGAGTGAATCGGTGAGCGCTGAATCATTAATCAACTGCTTCGTTAGTCCATCCTTGCGATGCCCAGAGGAGAGCATCACTTTACCTGATAACATCTGATGGCTGAAACCTCCCCCTCCTCCTGCCCGTGACTATTTTTACTTGCTGACATCTGCTTTGCCATCTGCCTTGAGAAACACAACGCCGCTGCCATTGCCCCCTCCGCCAACGCGGACGTCCTGCGATCGCACGTGGGTAGGTGGCCACAGGCAGCGGTGGCGGCGACCGATTCGCCACCGAGTGGGGCGCAATATATCATCGCGCCGAAACGTGTGATTTATCGCGAGGGCCGCCGGGGCAGAGTTTCGTTGAGGGAGGGGCGGGTGAGTGGGGGATGGTGGCGGGGAGTGAAAAATCATAAACAAAACCGTGGCGCCCGTTATTGCATTCCGACAAACATTACGCGCGGCCGTTGTTCAAATTCACGCGGTAATTCCTGAACCTTCGCGGGGAAAAAAAAAAAAGGCCTGGCAGTGGTGAGGAATGTAATATTAACCTAACATTCGGTGATTATTTTGACTTAATGACTATTTCGCATCACGTATTTTAAAGGTTTGCGTCGGACTGTGACCAGTTCAAAAAACAGAACGCGTGCTTGCCTATTAGGCATCGGGTGGTTTCACCAGGGCTGGTTGAAACGAGCCTGAGTCTGCTGATGAGCCACTGGACGTCAACACCGGTCTGGAGATTTTCTTGTTGAACCAAAGTTGCTGAAACCGTGGCACTCCCAGAAGGCCGAGCGGTCGACGGATTGTGCAAAACAAACCGTCACCCTTATTTTTATTTGATGTGGAGAGACAAATTGGGGAAGGATGCATTGTTTATTTTCATAATATCTGAGGGACGGGGTAAGTCGTCGCGTTGAACGGCTCGTGCGCGAAGACTTGCGGCACCCGTTGCACGACGATACTGGATGTGGTGTGCCGGTTGTGGCAATATTTTCTGGGCCACTGGTAGGCTAGAACAGTCACGTGACTCATGGCCATGGCCAAAGTGAGAAGTGTTCTTGATGTGGTGTGCCGGGTGCAGAGATAGTTTTTTCCGTTACTAGAACACAAATGTTGCCGTTGCATCCTGCACGCGTCTGATGATTACTAAACACGTCTCGCGTGATGTGACGAGCGTGATCCAAATTCAAGCGGAGAACTGTGTGGGAGAATGCAGACGCGTGTGGGATGTGTTTAGCCATCATCAGGCAAGTGTAGTGTGTACGACTCAATCCAGAATTAAAAGATGGTAATTTGGTAATTGACAGGCGATGGGTGGAGGCGCTGGGATAGTGGACAGCGCACTGCGCTATGACCCCGACGACCCGAGTTAGATTCCTGGCCACGGCTAACATCAGTGGCGAATGATATCCGAACGGGTGCCACCCTTTTACAGCCAATACACCAACCCACACTACCAGCGTGACAAAGTATGGTCAAAAAGCCCCCATAACCGGCATTGGCATGAGGGAAGCCTTCATCCATCGGTCAACAGAGAATGCGTCACATTTATTTGTTAAAGAGACATGCCATGGTGTGTATGTAAGTTGAACTTCTTTCGCACCGTACGTAGCCTGCCTAGCTAATTGGATGTGCGGGGGAAGGACAACCAACTAAATACAAAAAAGCAAGTTCGAAAGAAATAAGTTTTCAACCTAGACGATTTAATAGCGCATAGCTGCAACGGCTTCCTAATATCGTAAGGAAGAGCCTTCCAGACGGCCGCAGAAGCGCATCCCAGAAAGCGCCGCGTGATGCGGTGACCGCCACTAGCCAAACGCTGCCGCTGCTGCTGCTTCTGTGATGAAGTCGTGGTGCCGCCACCACAGCGAGGAACGGGCTTTGGCCGACCTGAATTAGTGTATTTGGGGCTGAGGCTGCGACACGCACGGGCACAACAATGGCCCGACTCAGACGATCCGCTACATTCACAAAGGACCGGGGCAACCGGCTTAACGTCGTCGCGTGCGGCACGGCTCGCCATGTGGCGGCGGCGGCGGCGGTGGTGGTGTCGCCGGGGGTCCTGTCGATTGCGTTACGAGCCGCGCACAGCAAGGAGAGAAACTGATTCGTTTTGTTGGCTTCCTCAACAAAGACAAAGATCCACCCCCCCCACTTGTGCAGCCTTAACAGACTGTTGGGGCAAGCGCTGTTAGCGAGTAGCACCTATGAAGGGCCTAGTGGCACACGAGGGGGTGGGTGGCCAACACCACGCCTGGCCGCCTTTGTCTCCTTAGTGGCGATGTTTACACACTGCACCGGGTACTCATTTGAGGCTGAGTCGACCTAGGGGAGGCCCAGGACCGGTTCAGATAATCGACACCGATATGTTGGCCGTGAACGGGAATCGAACCCAGGTTCGTAGCGCAGCACAGGGCTCACCGCTACACCACTGCTCCCCACCGTCTTACCAAACACACACGGATGTACGATTTTAATAAAAAAACTAAATCTTCCAGCGAGCAGCTTGGTTATCCAGGATTGATAATTGATTTTTAGGGTGCGATAGCCCTGAAGTCAAATGTGTGTCGTATACCCTCCTCCACCCGGCACTGCCAACGAATCACGTTGGAACGTGAACCAAACGTGCCACGTTATTGTTATTCTTAGGTTTTTTCGGTAAAGTCACGTAGGTAAAAAATTAAAATTAATAAAAGTAAAATAAATATAAAATAAAAATCACGACGTTTCGGAGGCAACACAAGCTTCCGTCTTCAGGTGGAACCGTCACAGCACGATAGCTGTATCAAGTGAGAGAAATTCCAAGAAAACAGTCCTTGTAAATATACTGGTTGAGGGTGGGAGGAGCCAAGGTAGGCCCTGAATATTATTTGTGTGAGGTTCGGTGCGGCTGAAGCACGCTGTTAGGAATGAGCCTTTGTTGTGTAAACTAGGTGCGGATGAGGTAAAGGTTATTGTTGCTTCGGCACAACCGCCAGAGTGGCTGGAGAGCGATCTCACAACATTTAACAATTGGGTGACGGTTTAAGGTTTTCCCATCTTCCTTGCCGCCTGTGCATCAAGTACCGTGTCCGCGTCCGCCGCACTGACCGTACGTCTTGGCGGAAGAAGTGGGAGCACCCACATTTTACTGCACCGCACGCGACCTGCCGCCCATCGCCTGTGGTTGGGCTACCCAAAAATTCTAGATTTGAAGCTTTCGTGACTGCAAGGATTCATTAGGTTTTTTTCGGTAAAGTCACGTAGGTAAAAAAGTAAAAATAAGTAATTCATTAAAGCATCTTCTTGGTTCTTTCGGTAAAGTCACGTAGAATTAATTAATTGGGGGGAAAATAATTAATGAATTACTTAAATTACTTAATTTTAATGTTTTACCTACGTGACTTTACCGGAAAAAACCTAAGAATATCTACCCAAAAATACCGCTTGGTGGACAACAGCGGATGGGGAGTGGGGGACGGTGGTGGGGGGAAGGATTTCAGAAACTGGCCGGGAGATGGAATCGAACCGGTGACCTCTGGATTGCAGATCCAGTTGTGTTGACCATTATATACAACTCTGGCAGCATCCCCGATGAAACAGGTGACATTATCATGAATATGATTTACAATTATACCATGCGGGTCCCCGCCTGGTTTTCTCTCGACAATTAGAAACGTGCGTTTAGATTATTTAGAGTATTTGGCTGTTATTGATGTGCACGTGATGAGCCACTTCTTTGAGCTATCATTTGTGGCCAGGTCGCATCTGAATGAGAAGCTAATAGCTCAGTGGGCGTTAACTGGTAAAATAAAAAAAATGTATTTAAATTTTTTGTTTAATTTGTTTAGCTTTCCTATACTCTGCACTCCAACCGTGTTTTTTGTATTCATACTCTTACGTTTTTTCGGTAAAGTCACGTAGGTAAAAATAAATGATAAAAGAATAAAAATAATATAAATAATATGACTATTATTAAAAATAATAGAAATAATAATAATATAGCTGTTATTATTTATATGATTTTTATTCTTTTATTATTTATGTTTCCCTACGTGACTTTACCGAAAAGACCTAAGAGTATGAATCCTTGCAGTCACAAAAGCTTCAAATATCTTTTTGTATTGTTTGTTGTTGTAACTTTCTGACCTGCCCCTGCTGAACATCTATGAAAAAGAGCTTTATAGCTCATCTGATTGCTCCAGGCTAAATGAAGATTCAGATGTGCGGCGTATTGAGCTGAACGTGAACAAGGTGTGTGCCTCTGTGTTGGTGTGCCAGTGCCTTTCACATACCTCGTACTCTGGCGATGAGATTGTCCAGATACTGTTGGTCGTTTTTGTCAGTCCGACAGCTTGGAGTGATGTCAAGCATGTAGTCTGGTCCATATTCTGTAAAATACTACACAAAGACGCAGCAAAAACAGTGCACGTTGAATTTTTTGTAACTCATGGTTCCTTGTGCAACCTTCTCCCCGTGCCTGATTTGCCACTCTTTTTCAATCAATCAGATTATTTATTTATAACCGGGAAAGAGCGCATTCAGATACAATATCTCTTTGGCAAAGGTGAAGCAGGTCAGACGCACTGCGGCATTAATCATGGTACGGCAATCGCAATTTTTTACCTGTAATGCGCGCTAATATCCTTTTCATCCCATCGACATCACCATGAAAGTATCCCAATGTTTCCTCTCTGAATAAACAGCCGTGTGTGATTGAATAAAAAAATAAACACGATTCATTTTTACCGTAAGCGTGCCGTTTGAGAGCCGTTTGATTTTTTTATGTGGCAGGAATAAAAATCCATAAGAGGTTTTTTTTTGGGTTAGAACGCGTAAATATATAAATGTGTCGTTAAAACCCGCCAACACCCGACACAGCCAACTAGTAAGGGTTGTCACGTAAACAGAACGTGTCAATTCGTCACTAGTACAGCACTAGTGTGTAGTGTATAGTAGTGTATAGTGTAGTATACTGGTACAGCACACCGGTGTGTTGGAGAGCCAAGCCACAACATTTACAATCTGAGTACGACGTTTCGCCAGTGATTACAACTAGCTTCATCAGGCGACAGCCAGATTTGTGGAGAAGTCCACCTGTTTCGTTCCTTATATAGAGGCGTAGATGTGGTGACCACACTTCTGCACTCTTGCACCGCGTGGGGGGGGGATGATTACTTGATGATTCGCTTCCACGCAGCACTAAGGCAGTCACTATCCGAACGGTTAAAGTTATTTTTATTTCTTTTAATTTAGATAGATTATCTCATTAGTCTTGGCCAGTAGTAGCTAGTTTTCCACGAAACTTCAATATTATCAAAATCAATTGAGTGTCCTTGATGGCACGCGTGTTCTGCTACTGCTGACAGTTGTATTTGGGAGAATTTTATATTTCTCTGATGTTCTTTTAGTCTCATTCTGATCATTCGTCCTGTTTGCCCAACATCACATTTGCCACACGTGCAGTTAATCCTGTACACACCTTCTGTTGATAGCTTTGGTAATACATCTTTTGTACCAGATATTATTTTTTTGTATTTTATGTACCGTGCCAAATCTGACTCAGATCTTTTGTCACTCGTGTTATTTGATTTGGTTTTGGCATTCAATGCCCTGTTGATTTGTGCACCATTGTAACCGTTAATTTGCAGCGCTTCTTTAACATGTTGAATTTCACTTCTCAGACTGTCACCATTTGACACTTTCTTAGCTCGATGAATGAGCGTCTTGATAAGAGCAGATTTCTGTGCGGGGTGATGGTGTGACTCTGCATTCAGATAGGCGTCAGTATGCGTTTACTTTCGGTAAACGCTGCGTGTTATTTTACCATTTCGACCCCCTCCGAGCAGAGTATCAAGAAATGGTAGAGCTCTGTCAGCTTCCACTTCCATGATGAACTGGATGGATGGGTTTTGCGAGTTGAGAGAAATATATCTATTTTTAATCCGTATATTCTGTACAAATTATTATATTGTTGCTTTATTTAAAACTCTGTTTACCCAACCCTTAGTTTTACCGCGCATGCTCTTGCCGCCGCGTCACAACACGAAGAAATATCCGTCTGGAACGATCGCAGTGAGCGGCGTACCACCCTGTGTCTGAGAATTACCCCAAGGACACGATGCCACGGAGGCTGCTTACGAGTTCGCTCCCGCGAGGTCCCGTTCACGCCAGGGGCAAATCCTGCGTACGTCCCTGCGACGAGTGCTCACTGCTTGTCAATCAAACCGAATTCTTCAAGTCTCACACAGCTGGAATAAGCCCAATTAATGGGAAATTATCATTGAATACGACGGCATAACAGAGCCCCGTGGTGTACACAGAGTGCAGTCTACGACGATTATTCACTCGGTCTCATCGGGCGTCTCTATCTCTGCCATGGAGAAAGGGGCATTGCCCAAAGCATTCTCTTTCCGTGTTTTCTGGATCACGAGACTCCCCCATCCCACCCCCCACCAATGTTAGTTTTCAGCAAAACTTGGGGGTCGCGCAGAGGTTGCAAACGGGTTTTGATTCCTTACCCGTACCCGTACCCGGGCGCACCAGGGTCGCAAACGGGTACCTGTACCCGGCCGGGTACGGGTACCCGTACGCTACCCATACCCGTACCCTACCCGAAATGAGTGACAAACGGTTACTCACCGGTGACTCAGGGCCTACCCGTACCCGGCCGCACCAGGGTCGCAAACGGGTACCCGTACCCGTACCCGGCCGGGTACGGGTAGCCGGGTATCGGGTAGGGTACGGGTATCGGGTACCCGGTTGCGACCTCTGGGGTCACGTCTTACGATCCGGAGAATACACTCGTCTTCCGGAAGGCGTGTTTTCAATCAAATTGGTAAGAATAATTTTCCGGAAGATGGTCCGTATGTACGAACATACGCACGTGCATGTTGAATTCCTTTCGGACCGTACGCAGCCCAAGCGTGCCAATCGGAGTTGCTGAACGTATTGCTGTGGTTCTCCACAGCAATTCGCGTCTCTCATTGTAAAGCAGTACACGCAGGACGGAAGACACCACCAGCCGTGCATAATCATCTTCCAGAAGACGTCTCTCATTGTAAAGCAGCGCGTTCATCATTGCCCATCTCCAGGAGAGACGGCTCTCCATAGTTACGGCATTTATCTTCCGGAAGACGTCTTTGAATCTCGTTGTTCAGAATTGTCTTGCCAGCAGACGACCATCTCCCCACTTGAAAGCGGTGCGGTCACGAACATGCTACGGAAGACGGCTCTCTGTAGCAATACCGCATCCTCCAAATGATAAAACACACTTTCTTTTCCAAAAATTACCCCGAAGTTTTGAGCGCATCCTACTTTCCGGAGGCACCCCCTGCATCTCCGATGTAGCACGGTTGGTTACGTAAGGTGTGAAAGAAGTCCAAAATACACACACACGTACACAGAATCCGGCGAATGCGGCAAAATCATTTGCGCTCTTTAGGCGAGCGGTGCCGACGAGCAAGTTGAGTTTTTTTGCCGTTGTTATTATCCCAGCCGAACGCTGAGCAGTGTGGATATCAGCCGCTCAGCCGCTGCTGGTTCACCGGGCTGGATCACGTTAAAGAGGATGTGGAAAAAAAAACCGTGGGGGCAGGGAGAGAGAGAGAGAGAGCTGGAAGCACATTCCTGGCACGGAAGGCCTCACAACTGCCATCTGGGAGACCAGTTGTAAGGGACGGGCTTCTCTTTGTTTAAATTCTAATCTCCTCCTATTTAAATGCTTATGTAAAATAAAAAACCACACACCAACAAGTAAACGAACCCCGGGCGCATTTTCGCCTCGCTCCCTCCGTGCGGGCAGATGCAAAGAGGCATTAAAATGTGGCTGCACGGATGGATGATTTTATTTTTCTGCATCACACCAGCCCATCCTCGACGGAATAAATATTCACAAACTGCTTCCCGCCCATCATTCAGGTTTCGGGGGGGGGGGGGAGAAAAAAACCTGTTTGTGTTTTTTGTTGGTTTTTAAAACATATTTTTATGTAAACGTGCATTGTGTGTTCTCCATTCAGCTAACATTTCTAATAATTTCAGGCTGAAAAACAAAAAGTAAACCTACCCATGTAAATACACAATTTGGGTGGAGGGAGGGGAGGGGAGGGGGGGCTCACGTTGGAGCGGAGGCGCAGTGGTTAGCGCACTGCGCTATGAAGCTGGTCACCTCAAGTCACGATTGCCAGCCACGGTGAACATCGTGGTGATGTCTGAAGCTGTGTCTGGGCCCCTGCACCCACCTCCCACCCCCAATCTGCAGTGACCAGCGAGTTGAAGTATTGTATGGCTGAACAATCACCACCACGACTAACACACGGCACGGGGAAAGCCTTTATCCAGCAGTGGATTAACAAAAGCAGCTGTTGTCTCCTCGCTTATTAAATCAAGAACGTCAATACATTTCATATAAATGGGACCGTTGAGGTGATCACACTAAATGCCCCCTATTTTTCTTTTAAATCGCACACACTTCGGATTATCTAGGCAAATAGGGGATTAGATAGGTGCAGGGGTGTCTCGTGGGCAAACGATGGCAACGTGTATCAGCAGACGCTAATTTAATTCCACAGATTTATCTGCCCTGGCCCAAGCCTTTACCGACGCACGCAAAATTTGCGTGGGGGATGGAAGACAAAGCTGGGGGTGGGGGGTTTGGGAGGACGCAGTGAACGGCACAGCACCAAGGAGTGAAACTTTAGATTACCCAGCAGCCCTCTCTCAGGGACATGCGGCACACCACGAAAGAGCCAACGCACAGCCAGGCAGGCACACGGCGAACAAGCCGACGGGCGGGCAGGCATGCACCGCGCGAAGTAAACAAATTCATTTCGATTTAAAGCTTTTGTGACTGCAGGGATTCATCTTTTTGTTTTTTTCGGTAAAGTCACGTAGAATGGAAATAATAAAATAAAAAAAATAAAACATAATAAAATAATTCTCACGACGTTTCGGCCACAACGCAAGCAGCCGTCCTCAGGTGGAGAGCAGGTCTGTCGAGTAGACAGAGTCTGAATAATAAAATAATTTATTTTTATTATTTTATTAATTCCATTCTACGTGACTTTACCGAAAGAACCAAGAAGATGAACAAATTCACTTTTGTAGCAGACGAGAGTCGTGGGTGAGCAAGCCCAGAGAGCGGGAAGGCCAAGGCGCTGCCTGGACACAGACGCAGACTTTTTTGGGGGTTTTTAATTGATAAGCTGGTTTATGCGTTCGTGGAATGTGATTCGAGACAAATGACAACATTCTTTACTCGGAGATGCACTTTGTTGCCCTGGGTGGAGAAGTGGGAGGAGAGCAAGGTTTGTTTGGGGGGGGGATGAGGCGACGCACACACGCTCACGAAAGACAAAGACCCCCCGTGTAGCCTTGACAGACTGCTGGGGCAAGTGCTATTAGCGAGCGCCTACGAAGGCCGGCACGGCACACGAGGGGGTGGGTGACCAACACCACGCCCGGCCGCCTTTGTCTCCACCGGTGGCGATATTTACACACCGCACCAGGTACTTATTTGAGGCCCGAGTCGGTCTAGGAGAGGCCCAGGACCGGTTCAGATAATCGCCACAGGTGTTGACCGTGAGCAGGAATCGAACTCGGGATCACTGTTACACTACCGCTCCCCGCACGTGCTGACACATTCACGCACTCCAGACACATTCACGCAACGCGCACACCGCTGGGGAAACGTGTCTATCCGCTTTTCATGCTGCACTCACAAGTCACTACAAGACCGGTCAGTGAAGTCAGCATTGTCACCCCCGTCGCACCAGCAGAAGGCTGCCAAATCCGCACAATGAATGTTTCTAAAGCCATTGGATCGCAGAAAGCTCTCTCGAGGAAGGCACGATGGAATATAGCCCAGGGTGGGGAGAATGTGCGGCCCCGCAATTCCCTGCTCAAGCCACTGCTGGTAGAAAGGGGCTTCCCACTCGCGGGAGCTCGAGACAGCCCCTCTAGAGGGTATCTTGGTCTACTCTTCCATGTCGACCGGGGTGGACTTAGAAGGTGGGGAATTAACCCGAATTTCTTTTTCCCACCAGACGCGACCCAGCCGATCAACTTGACGGCGACACAACCGTTGGCACCACCGGTTGGGCGAGAGGGCAACGGATTCAAGAATGGCGAGGGTTCTTGAAGAAGCCTCACGGGCCACACGGAGCGAAACGTCGGGGCATCGTGGAGCCAAATGTCAGACATCTCCGGCGTGTGCTTTCGGGGTTGTACCGCAGCGCCGCGCCGGCACGACGTCCGGAACGTCTGACATCACGGCAAACGACGAGCGGCAACGATCCGCAAAAAAATCACAGCACGCATCGCGAGAGCTGTTCGGAAGCAAACCGCAAAAAAACCTGCACGGCAGTTGTACAACAGCCACCTCCCTCCACCCTTCCACCACCTAAATGTGGAGGCAAAAAGCCCTCTGCTGCCAGCACGAGGTGGAGGGGGGGGGTGATGGAGGGGGGGTTGATGGAGGGGGGGGTGATTGGAGGGGGGGGTGATGGAATGGAGGGGGGTGGATGGAGGGGGGGTGGATGGAGGGGGGGTGATGGAGGGGGGGGTGATGGAGGGGGGGTGATGGAGGGGGGTGGATGGAGGGGGGGTGGATGGAGGGGGGTGGATGGAGGGGGGGTGGATGGAGGGGGGGTGATGGAGGGGGGGTGATGGAGGGGGGGTGATGGAGGGGGGGTGATGGAGGGGGGGGTGATGGAGGGGGGGGGTGGATGGAGGGGGGGTGGATGGAGGGGGGGGTGATGGAGGGGGGGTGGATGGAGGGGGGGGGTGATGGAGGGGGGGTGATGGAGGGGGGGTGATGGAGGGGGGGTGATGGAGGGGGGGTGATGGAGGGGGGGGTGATGGAGGGGGGGTGATGGAGGGGGGGGTGGATGACTCTGCTGTGAGGGTGCCGCGAGAGCCACGAAGCGGCGAGTGAATGGAGCGGCGCTGGAGGACACGGGGCACTCGGTGCACGTTGGGGGGGGGTTGGGGGGGGGGCAGTGACGACGGCGTGGGGCCTCGCGAACGATGCCACCGCCTGTAAAGACAGCCCCCCCCTTTGAGGGAGACGACGACGGGCGATGACACCACCACCACCACAAATGGGCACCGCGAAACCCGCGGAATATAAAACATCGACACGGTGGGTACGGCGGCGGGAGCGAGACCGCCGCTCGGCTACGGCGGCTCCGCTCGCCTGTTCGCCGAATCGTCGGGGCAACGGTGGCACGAGGCGCACAGGGCGCCAACAACAAAGCCACGCCGCGCGCGTCAGCGGCACTGCCGTGGGCCCCCCGAAAGGAAAGTTTACAACGTAGGGACAGGCGACGACGACGTTTTCAGACAATGACGCCTTTCTTCGCAGCGAAAGGGGGGCACAAACTGCCTGACGGGCCACTGACCGTGTATTTATTTGCCGCGTTATCGACGGACGGTGTTTTGTTGACCGCGTGGCACGAGCATCGCGGCGCTGTAATTAATGGTTGGCGCGCTGCGATTTCCAATCCGGAGGTCGCCGGTTCAATTTGTACTTCCCAGCGTGGCGGTTGTAACAATGGCCAAGCTTCTTTAATCACCCTCTCCCGCCTCTGCCCACCCAGCAATATAACCGAGTGCACAAAGAGATAGTCGATCGTAGATCACGCGTCCTACTCTTCCGTAGAGAGGAAGAAGAGGCCAAATATCCCATCGGGCAGTAGTTCTTAACCTGGGGTGCACGGACCCCCTGGGGGTGTGACATGCCCTCTCTGGGGCCCAGTGCGAGACACGGGCAGATTCTTTTTTTAAGGTAAATCATCGGAACACAAATTGGGCACGTAAGTTACGACTTACTTTGTTTCATCAAAACCTCTGCATTTTTGAGAACCAAAGGGGGGGGTGCAAGACTCCAGTAAAAGTTAAGAACCGCTAGTGTAGAGGAATCTCTACAGCCCACTCTTAGGGGAAGGCCCCTTCCTTCAGCAGTGGCGTGAGAGATTGCAGGGTGTGCACCATTGCCGTTTCACTTTTCGATGAATTATTTTTAGACGTATAGTAATTTGACCGAGCCAATGAAATAAAAAGTAAGATTCTACTGAACGTACCCCGCGCACAATTGCGCACTCATTTTGATTATCACCTGTTCGCCGCGGTTAATTCCTGCACTGATTGAGGTTCATTCTCCTCACCGCCGTATGAAGTCTGATTTATCTTTGTATAATTTCGGTGACCCGGTTCACCCTTGCAAATGAGACTCGCGAGTTCTCACACCTGATGAAACAAAATAAATAAAAGCAAACGTCTCCTCTTGAAACGCACTGCAGTTTCACAGTTGTCATTGGTCGCGCGTTGCTCTCCCACAGGAGTCGGATGCATTATTAATGCAGCTGGGAGGGCAGTAACGTGGTGAGGAACGCGCGCAAAGACACAGATCCCCCCCGTGTAAGCCCGACAGACTGTTGGGCCAAGTGCTGTTTCGCGAGTAGCACCTACGAAGGCCGGCACGGGGCACACGAGGGGGTGGGGTGGCCAGCACCATCTGGTGACATCACTTTTGTGAGCACGAGCGCACGTTGAGAATTGTTACACGATTTTAATTGTCAGAATTTTTTTTTTATATCTGCAATTGTCTTGTAAAATCCAAAAAGACTGACGTTAAAATCCCAAACTCATCCCTAACATACATCATTTAAATGGGCACAGTGTGCTTATTATTGAGAGAGAATTTTTTTTAAACATGTTAAAAAAAGTGGCCTTGGGCAGGACACGTGGCCAGAAGGGTTGAGGGTCAAGGGTCAATGATATCGATGGAGCAGCAGCCAAGGAACAAAACGTGTCTAAGAGCGCGTCCATTGGGGAGATGGAGCGATTCAGCCAGCTCGTGTGCGGGTGCTTGGTGGATCGTTACACCGCAAAATCGTGTGAGAGACGGTGTCGGCTGAAGGAGGCCTTTGACCAGCAGTGGACTGGCCATGGCCGATGACGATGATTAAACACACAAATCACTTAAAAGGGCATGGCATGCTTACGGGTGACATTTTTTAAAATTTAATACTTTTGCATTGTTAATAATCTACTCTCCAACTCTCAACCCAACAAAAATTCCACACAAATCACGTAAACCCCTCACTCCCCCATCATCGCAATCGCAAACCATGTTCGATCCACTGCTGGATGATGGCCTCGGCAAGCCGCTGCCACCATCTCTCACCCCCCGCACCCCCCCCCCCCGTGATGAGAAGTGTAATACTTTCTACAAGGCTAACGAGCGAGACACAAAACGTTACTGTACTGTTCCGTCGGCCAAGGCGGGGATTTAAAATATGATAAGGCGGGTGAGTGGGGCTGTGGGTCTTTTCCTGAACAGCGATTCTCAAAAGACCGGGCAACTGTAAACCTGTCACGACCACCACCCACCACCACCACCCATCACCCATCACCGTCAGTCACTACCACGCGCGCTTCGTGGGTTTGTTTTCACACCCATATTTACACTGCGTGACAATCGCATCGCATCGTACACACACACATCTCTCTCAGCCTGCAGACAACGCAGGCGGAACGCTGCTACGTAGCGGCTGCGGCGGCAGTGACCGGCCACCCGGATTAGCACAGACAGCAACAGCAGCAGCAAACAGGGCCATGTTGGGGGAAGGGTGAGCCCTGGGATGGTATGCGAGGAGGAGGAGGTGGTGGTGGTGTAGCGGTTTGCGCTACTCTGCACTATGAACCCGGCGTCCCGAGTTCGATTCCCGCTCCCGTGGCGTACCAACACCGGGTGACGATTATCCGAACCGGTGTTGGGCCTCCCCCTAGGTCGACTCAGCCTCAAATGACTACCTGGTGCGCTGTGTGCTAAACATCGCCACTGGGGAGACAAAGGCGACCGAGCGTGATGCTGGCCACCCCCTTGCGTGTGCCACGGTGCCGGCCTTCGTAGGTGCTGCTCGCTAACAGCACTTGTCCCGAACAGCCTGTGAAGGCTACGCGGGGGATCTTTGTCTTTGGTGGTGGCAGCGGTGGGGAGGGTGAGCTGGAGAGAGAGAGGCTGAAAGGAGAGAGGCGGGCATTTTGTTATGAGGAGGGGGGCAAACACCCAGAAAACGAGTTTGGAATTCCAAGGTTGGGCTGTGGGGTGGGAGGAGGAGGTGGTGGTGAAAATGAGAATATAATTAAATATGTAACAGACCTGACCCTGATCAGGGCCGTTCCCATTATCATCATTGTTTACCACACACACACAGTGAACACCGCACATTACAGCCGCAGCAAATCTACCAAACATCCAGTACCACAACAACAACAACGACTACGACGAGACACAAATCGATCTATTTCTTTTTCCACCCCAACAGTTCGGCGCGTGGCGCCAACAACGAGAGACGGATTTATCCATTGGCCGGAGCTGCCGAGAGGCATGCGCGAGGAGGCATCGGGGCCCCCCAAAAGCTGCCACTGGCCGAGGCCAAACGCAGCTGCAGCGTCCACAGGCCACAGGAACACAAAAGGGGCTTCCTGGCGGAGGGCACGGGCAGAGGGGAGGGAGGGCTGGGAGGGCAGGAGGAGGGGGGGGGCCTGTGAAGGCCAGGGGCTGTGATCCGGTCGGCCTGGACAGAGTGGAACAATCAGCCGAGAATGCGGCCCGAAACCATCCCCCACCCACCGCCTTCCCCCGGCCGCCACAACCCCCCCCCCACAACCCTTCCCCCCCACCACCAACCCCCCCACCACCAACCCCCCCAACACCCCCAACTACCCCCCCCACAACCCCCACTACCCCCACTACAACCCCCCCACAAACCCCCCCCCCACTACCCCCACTACAACCCCCCCACCACCCCCCCAACACCCCCACAACCCCCACTACAACCCCCCAACAAACCCCCCCCCACCACAACCCCCACTACAACCCCCACTACAACCCCCCCACTACAACTTTCCCACAAACCCCCCCACCACCACCCCCACAACCTCCCCACCACAACCCCCCACCACCAAGCCCCCACACCACCACCACCCCCCACAACTACCCCACCACCACCACAATCCCCCACACCACCACAACCCCCCCACCAACCCCCCACACCACCACAACCCCCCCACCAACCCCCCACACCACCACAACCCCCCCACCAACCCCCCACACCACCGTCCCAAAATAAAACCCCAGAGGGACAGGCTTCAGCGAGAGGCTGTGGTGATGATGGAAATGAGAGACGCGGCCACGGAACGCGCAAACGAGATGTTGGCCTGTCCACTCGTGACAACAACCTCATCGGAGAACGATTACAATCAGCGATTAAAATAAGGGATTAAAATTGCCTACTGGCTGTCGAGGGAAATATAAACAATTTTAATCGCAGGGATTCTCCATCTAATTTTGTTCCATAGCCCCCGTATGTTTCATTCACACAATGCTTACACAGCAGTGCGTTTTCTTTCTCCATAATTGAGGGGGGGGGGGGGTTAAATCGCGTCAATATAAATGTGTCGTTAAACCCGCCACCACCCGACACAGCCAACTAGTAAGGTTTGTCACGTAAACAGAACGTGCCAATTCGTTACTACTACAATTCGTTGCTAGTACTGTGAAACAGTACGTTTTTATGTCACTGATTGCAATTTTATTCATTATGTGCATCCACTAGATTATACAACTAGAATGTACAGTTTTGATTTAAAGCTTTCGTGACTGCAGGGATTCATATTCTTGGTTCTTTCGGTAAAGTCACGTAGAAGGGAAATAATAAAATAAAAAATATATAAAACAATAAAAATTCTCACGACGTTTCGACTGCAACACAAGCAATCATCATCAGGTGTGAAATCCACAGCAAGAAAATAGAATGTACAGCCCAATGTCAATCCACTGCGGGGAAAAACCAGACCTCCTCTCATTATACCCGTCAAGCTTTTTTAGTTTTTGTAATCATACTTCACCATGCTGGCCATTGCGGATTGGCGACATGCGCTTTGGGAGGGGGGAGAGGCAGACCGATGAGTCTGATGTCACGGTGAGTCTGATATCACGGTGAGTCTGATGTCACGGTGAGTCTGATATCACGATGAGTCTCATATCAGGCACACAACTGATGTTAGTTGTGGGCCAGAAATCGAGTTCGGGGTGACCAGGTTCACAGCGCAAGCAACGCGCACGCGTTTAATTTATTTTCCTTTCATTTACAGATTAAGGCATGCACGCTACACATACCTGATGATTGCTTAACGCATCCAAACTCACACACACACACACGTGTGATGCGCTGACCACTGCACCAGCGGCACCATCCAAGGGGCAAAAATAATGAGCGGGACCATTCGTTTGGCGGAATGCCTTTTGCGCGCTAATTAAAATAACGGGACATTGGCAGGCAACATTAAGAAAAATGCTTAACTGATCAGAGTTTAAGTGAACCTTAATCCGATACAACCGCACGGTCCGTTTCATTTCTCCTTCCTGAATCTGAGCGCGGTCGATCGAATGTACTCGACGTTTCATTTATGCAACGACAACATCAACAACAACAAACAACAACAACAAATGTGAACGAGGGGAATCCGTCGGTGTGCGAGGCAGGGAGGTGACGTCCTGGCTGCGCTTGCATTGAAACAGCTCCGTTCGGCTCTCGTTCTAAAAATATAGAGTCCACCGAGTAAATTGCATTTGAACCCCGCGATAGATTTAGCACGCTGCCGTGAGACCAAAGGAGCAAAATGTATTTGTGTAAATATATATATTAAAGCTGTTACTGCTATATTCGGACAAAGCAAGGTATAAATACACACACACACGCGCGCGAGCGCACGTGCATATGCACATGCTGCATTACCACACAGTTTATAATAAAGGGACAATAATTACCCACAAGAACAATATGCCCCGACACTGCGCTGATAATGCAGGAGCTTATATTGCAGAGAATACGCTGCTTGCCCTTGCCTCAGGCTGTCCTTCGTACGTCAAGCGTGGCATTATTTGCGTGCACATGCACAAAAAAAAATCCCAGGATGCATCATTGCATCAGATCAGATGACCTCCCAGAATCCTCTGGGGCTGCTCGCTCAGCCAAGCGAGAAGCGTCAACCGCGCGTTAGGCAAGAGGACAAACAAACAAAAAATTGGCGAATTTCAGTTGAAAAAATCATAGACAACAATGCCGCTAATCCTTGCGGAGTGATTCGTGCAGCAGTGGAGTGAACATGTCTGATGACACATTTTTGTGTTTATTCCTATCACGGCTCAAGAGGTCTGACATGCCAAGGGGCCAGCCACAAACAGCACGCCTCAACGTGCAGCCCTGCATATCGCTTTGCCCACTCCGCTGATGACCAAAGAAAGGGCCTCAACTAAAGAGGGAGCTCTGTGAGATCTGGAGAGGGCCCTCTCAATGCGCAATGGATAAAAGGTAACAAAAGCACTTCTTGAATGCAGTTATAAGTAACTTGGGGACATTCCAAAGTGGAGCGGTGCGAGAGAAGAATTAGAAAGAGAAGTGTTGTGTGACCTGCAGTGTGGTGAGTGGGTGGGTGAGTGTGTTGTTGTGACCTGCAGTGTGGTGAGTGGGTGGGTGTGTTGTTGTTGTGACCTGCAGTGTGGTGAGTGGGTGGGTGTGTTGTTGTTGTGACCTGCAGTGTGGTGAGTGGGTGGGTGTGTTGTTGTTGTGACCTGCAGTGTGGTGAGTGGGTGGGTGTGTTGTTGTTGTGACCTGCAGTGTGGTGAGTGGGTGGGTGGGTGTGTTGTTGTTGTGACCTGCAGTGTGGTGAGTGGGTGGGTGTGTTGTTGTTGTGACCTGCAGTGTGGTGAGTGGGTGGGTGTGTTGTTGTTGTGACCTGCAGTGTGGTGAGTGGGTGGGTGTGTTGTTGTTGTGACCTGCAGTGTGGTGAGTGGGTGGGTGTGTTGTTGTTGTGACCTGCAGTGATGGTGAGTGGGTGGGTGTGTTGTTGTTGTGACCTGCAGTGTGGTGAGTGGGTGGGTGAGTGTGTTGTTGTGACCTGCAGTGTGGTGAGTGGGTGGGTGTGTTGTTGTTGTGACCTGCAGTGTGGTGAGTGGGTGGGGGAGTGTGTTGTTGTTGTTGTTGTGACTTGCAGTGTGGTGGTTGAACACACTGTGGTTGGTGAGACAAAACAGTCTGTGTCTGGCAGACCAAGTCCTCGACATGGGAGGAGAAATCAATGGGTGCATTTCACGGGAAGTGGCCATGGTAGTAGTAGTAGCAGCAATGGGATCACGGCGATGCGATGATGAAATGCATCGATCGAGCGTTTGCGATGTGTGCGCATCAGTCCTCAGGCCCTTTGGCGCACCGGTGGAGGACGGGGGGTTAATTTTGCGCGCGAAATTCAGCGACAAAAAAATGTTGCCAACTAAGTTTTAGTTATTTTTCTTTCATTTGAGTCGGCGGTGACTACGAGCGGAGGACAGTCACCTAGCGCGGCGGCGGCGGCGATGGTTGCCGCTGCCGCCCGCCAGGGACCAAGGCGAGAGCGGCCGCGATGGGGTTAACGAAGACGCGGACTGGAATACATTTTGGTACCGTTACGAAAGACTGCGGTGCACCGAGCAAGACCGAAACACGGTCATTGGCTGTGAGTGGACATCGAAAAGATTGAGCGAGTTCCACCGATTGGCTGACCCGAAAGTATTGAAGATAAAACAAAATTGAACGCCTCCGCACGCCAACATATCATGACCGAGGAGTGGACAAGATCTTACACCTCTTGACGAGACTAAGAGAATGACTCAATGAAAACCCCACACAGAGTGAGAGACGTGACCAACATTCCGCAGGCTCTTGTCGACTAAACTAGAAAAAAAGGCGACTTCGGTAAAACGCCGCTGCTCGCAACCATGGCGCAAATCCACTGGTTGCTTTCCACTTTTAAATCAAGATTGAAAACTCATTTCTCTTAGAATAGCTTTTTAGTGTTTAGTTTGTTGTCCTTTCGCCCGCACCTCCAATTAGCACGGTGCGAAAGAAGTTCAACGTACACACACACACACTTACAGACACAGGAGGAGGCATCAACCCAGGGGCCCCGATGACTTGACTGGCCAAATGACTCCGCTAAATGGGACTCAATCTAAACAAACTCCGGTGGCCCAAATACAGAAAAAAAACCCCATCGCAGGTTGGGGAAGGAAGTGTAGGTGTTGCCCCCCCCCCCCGTTCCCATCCAAGGATAATTACTTTCGCTTGCGCCAATTTCAAATTTGTTGTTTTCTAGATAATAAGCGGTCCTGAGCCGTTATAGGTCAACCAACCGGTGGGTAACGTGAAATAAACAAACGAACGCACAAAGCATTCACGAGTCACGGCATTGTAAATGTCGCGCGATTTAATTGCGTATTTGCGCTTTCGTACCGTGAGCCTGGACACATCAACCGATGAGCTCCTTTCCCCATCGTCGCCGTCGTCGCTGCAGGTGAATTATTCGGTGAGCACAGCCGAGCCAGCTGGCAAACGGCAGCCAGAAATCTTCCTCCGCCCTCGTAATGAACGCAAGGAAGCACGCCGGCAGACGCGTGCTTGGAATCGCGCCGAGCGACGGAGAGAGAGGATCGCGTGGAATCAAAAAGAGGGCGTAAGCGCGCAGGTTAACAAACACGACGCGGAACGTTCGGTGCGGCTTGGGGCTGTGGGACGTGTGTCGTGGCTGGAAGCGTTGGTGGACGATGGTCAAGGAGATTAACGGAATTGCAGCCAAGGCACGGAACGGTGCACGAGAGGATTGTCTACCGAGAGATATTTTTGTGCTAGTTTACCGAGCGAATCGGTCCGTGTGTGCGGGGTGGATTGTAGCGTCGCGGGATTGGGATGGGATTTCACGATAGCTTGCGGAGGCCCTCATCCAGCAGTGGACTGGCCATGGCTGATGATTGATGATCTACTGCCTCATCACTGTGCCTATAGTTATGAGGCCCAAACGTGATTCATCGATTCAATAATTGCAATCGATTCTTACGCGTACGGTACACGTATTGAATCCTGCATGCTTAGATCGAGTGCGTACCATTTACGCACATCATACATTTACACGTTTAAAAAAATAAAATTTTATTTGACCAGGTAAGGCTCACTGAGCTACGTAGCTCTTTTGCAGAAGCGACCTGGCCACCACAAGTGACAGCTCAACTCAGTGGCTTATCGTCACGTGGAAATGCACAGCAATAGACAAATACTGTAAACGAACGTTGATTATAATCGTGGAGGGAAAAACCAGAAGACCCGGAGAAAAATCCACGCGACCACGGGGAGAGAGACACGCAAACTTAAATATACAGCAGCAGGCGTCAGGATTGGGATCGAACCCACGACCTCCTGTACACCAGGCGAGGTGGTTAACATCTCGTCACAGCTGGGAGAGTACACGCACTGTCACCCCACCACGCATGGTCTGCCGGTCGACCAGCCGTGGTTCGTGTGTGTATGTACGGTAGGTTCAACTTCTTTCGCACCGTATGTAGCCAACCGTGCTAATTGGGAAGGACAACAAACTGAACGCAAAAAGCAGTTCTAAAAAAAATATTTTTCAACCAAGATTTAAAAGTACATAGCTCCAGTGGCTTCCCAATATCGGCAACGAAGAGCGTTCCAGACGGCCGCAGAAGCGCACCTGTAGACGCGCGATGCGCCAACCGTCTTTGTTCGACCGGCAAGCCAAAAAGCCGCCGCCGCCGCCGCTGCTGCTGCGGCTGCGAGAACGACCGGAGCGTCGCGTCATGATGGTTTACGCTCCCCGACGGGATCGGCGAAGGTGGTATTGTGCGTTTCATTTGTGGCAAGCACTCTAGCGCGTAGCGAGAGCGACCTCGTAACGTATTTGGCCGGGGCGGACGGGGGGGGGGGTGGTGGTGGCACACGCAGAGGCGGCGGTGCGGTGGGGGGCCCTTTGAGAAACTCGCGGCGGCACCGTCTCCGCTGTGGCACGCGGGCGGAACGACGGACCCCGATTGCCGCTACGAGGGGCGACGGCGGTGGCGGCGTCCTGACAGCCGCACGTCACCGTGGCTGGCGTGTTGCTTCTCGCTCAGCTGAACCTTTTGACCCCGGAGGCGAGGGACCCCTCCGCCGTGAAATGTCAACATCACCTTCATCAATCGCGGCGCCACGGCAGGGAAACGGCCTCCGTCGTACGCACCCACCCACCCACCGGGGTTATGGAATATCTCCCCGTTCCTCCACGCCCCCCCCTCCCTGCCCCTCTCCGCCCCGGCCACTGCAGTCCAAAACGCACCCGCTCGTCGCAGAGGCTCTCGGTTCGAGACCCGGCGGCCGCCCTGGTTAACCGTGAATTAACCGTGCCCGCCCCGCTTTCCAAGCGGGCGCTCAAGATCCCGTGGCGTTATTAGAAATGGACGAGGCTGTGCGGGTCGCCGTCGCGCTCCAAGTGATCCGAGCGTGAAAATGAGCTCACGCGTCCTCACAATCGTGCAAATGAACATGGCAACGTCGCCCCGATTACGCTTCTACTGCCGGCTACGCGGACAAGATCAGTCACGTGGGGTACTCGCCCCGTTACGTGCATATTCTACTCCAAGCCCACGCTGACCAGTGCGGTGAAGTATGGTTGGCTACCGTACGTAGCCAACCGTGCTCATCGCTGTATGGTCTGGCAACCCCCATGACCGACATGACATGGGGAGGCTTTTATTCAGGAGTGTGATTGACCAAAGGGCTCTCATCACCATCAGCAGACCAGGTCGTACCTCTGCTGGATGAAGGCCTCCCTCCCCCAGGCCTGCGATGTAACGATCCACCTGCTGCGCATGAGCTCATCTCTCTGTTCCATCTCCTAAGCAGTGGACGTCCTCGCGGACGCTTTCCAATCCTTGGCTGCCACTCCGTTATTTTAAATATTATCATTATTATCATTATTCGCCATCGACCGTGATCCCTTACTTCATAGTTTAAATGATGTCGCCAACCTACACGCACACACACATATATATATAAATACACACACCCATTGTAAACGAAGACAACCCAGAACGTCAGAATGTGCGCTCGCACAAAAGCGCGTGACTCGCGCAAGAATTCGTTTTAAGAAAAAAAGAAAACACCCGGCCAGTGAATTCCAACAACAAAGAGCAGCACCGTCAGGTTCACCAGCGGTGAGACAGCGGGCAAAGGTGTGGCCTTGCAATCGCTTGCTTGCGGCCACTACTGACGGAAGAAAGGGCTTCCACTCTCAGAGTGAACTCTTAGAGGGGGGACTCTTTGGTTCTTTCGGTAAAGTCACGTATAAAGAGAAAATAATAAATTAAATTAAATACTAGCATACTAATTTATTATTTTCTCTTTATACGTGACTTTACCGAAAGAACCAAAGAGTAATTCCTGCAGTCACAAAAGCTCCAAATTAAGTATCTTAGAGGGGGGGGTCGGTTGGTGACCTGCGCTTCCACATCGACCAGGCGCATTGCAGTAAGCGGGCGTACCCACATTTTAACCCCACCACATGCGAACTGACCATCAACTGCACCGGGAGATGGGCTCGAACCAGCGACCTTTGGGTCGAGTGCACCGACCATTACACAGCGGTGGCGTCTGCTCAACAGCAGCAGTAGCAGCAGCAGCAGTAGCAGCAGCAGCGGACAGAATGGCAAGCGGGGGGGGAGGTGTGTGTTGCTCATGCTACGGTTGTGGTGATGATTTCGTTTTACAATTCAGCGGGCATTGCGCGGGAGCTCACGTGGGGGCTTCACCGAACGCACGCGCTCTCTAATTCGACGTAAAATGAAGACGAAAAGCCGGTCGGTCACAATAACGCGCGTGTCACAGGAATTGCAAGATGAACGCAAATTATGTCTGGTATGTGACAGCCCGGAATGTACTGTGCTCCCCGCAGAAGGGACACCCCTCCCCTTCCTGGCGCTTCGCATCATCAGCTGTGTGCCGTCCCGTATACAGCAAGGGGAAGCGGCTACTTGGAACAACCACGCTCCACCAGAGATAGGAAGCTGCCATTGAACGTGCCCCGCCTTGCAGAAGAGAAGGCCAGCGAGATTGAGCTCTGGTTGACACGAGGAAGGGAGATTTGCCTGGGAATCTCCCAGCGTGTTGAGTTTTAGTGGACCAAATGAGAACTCGGGACAGCGGGCGGGTCTCAGTGGATCACCAACATGACAAAGAGCAGTTGACCAGAATATGCAGGATATGTAAAAAAAAACTACGTAAATATACATCAATACTAAGAGTGATTATATTGTTGTTTTTGTAAGCTTGCTTCCGGGAAGGGGTAAGGCAACAGAATGTTTAATCTGTGTGGATTTGCGAGTGTTGGTATCTTCTCATCTTATCTAGATTCACATCGCACCTTTTCCAAGGCGCTTTAAATTGTGCACACGATGATAATGGCTTGAGATGTGGGGCTATTGAAAGTGGTGGCGTAGCTTCAGCGGCAGTAGAAGTTGCGGGAATAGTTAGGGAGGCGTTGGGGAGGCGTTGGGGTAGGCCCGGTCGAAGCTGGTGGTGGTGGTGGCGACGGAAAATCTGGGGGGCGGAAAAGTTTTGGGGCATCGCACTTGGAAGACAAAGGGGGTTGGGCTAGGGACGGCAGCCGGGCGGAGGGGAAGGGGAGGCAACCCGGGATGGGAGACCGGGCACTCCCAACTTCCTCCCGAGTGTGTCAAACACTCGTTCGCGTCATCGGCACAAACATCCCAACGCAGGAAAGGGACTCGGGGAATCACTGCGGCACTCTTGACTAAGAGCCAAGCAGGGATGGGCGCGGTTGGATGGCGGTAATGCCATTGAACGCCACTTCGTCGATGAGATTGTTGAATCTGTCTGTTGCGCATCTTTGTACACGTGGACTACGTGTTTCCTTTCACGTGCTGAAACACTTCAATGATGTCCTCTGCCAAGCACCTCAATGCAGAACGTGTCTGATGGAAAAAAAAGTCTTGAGACTCAGGCTCGGCTTTCCTGGCGACAGCTCATTGAGGCCACAAGACTGCCTAACAAAAGCCAAAACAAGATTACGGTAAAATGTGACACGTCTTTAAATTACACGCACATCAAGTGGACAAAAACATCCCAAGCCAAGGAACGAACACCGTGACGCTGTATAACTGGCACACGCACGCACACACGCACACACACACGCGCGCGGGACATTCAATTCACGCGCGTCGATCACGTCACGGACTCGGCTCGCAATAGATCCTCACCGAGGTTCGTTCAGTGAATCCGAGTAGCCAATTAGCGCGAGCTGGTGTGGCCGCCCCAGTCCGGGTGCGGCTTCTCTAATCAAAGGGTTCAGATAAGGTGACTGCCTGCCTGTCCGTGATTGAATATCTCCCCCCCCCCACTCTCCTTTCCAATCGCAAGAGTGAACGGAGTGAACGGAGCGAACGAGAGAGGTTCAACGGGACTCTCTGCCGCCGCCGGAGAGTTCTCGAACGAGCGAACGAATAAATGAAAGTTTCAACCGATTAGCCCAGTGATGGTCAACTCAGTAGAGTCGGGGTGGCTAAGAGATGTTAACTACCTCGCCTGGTATACATGAGGTCGTGGGTTGTAGCTTGCGTGTCTCTCTCTCTCTTTCTCACCATCATCACGGTGGCTCGGAGATGTTAACTACCTCGCCTGGTATACAGGAGGTCGTGGGTTCGATCCCGACCCTTGACAGCTGCTGTATAGTTGTAGTTAGCGTGTCTCTCCCTCTTTCTCACCATCATCATGGTGGCTCGTAGATGTTAATTACCTCGCCTGGTGTACAGGAGGTCGTGGGTTCGATCCCGACCCTTGACGGCTGCTGTATAGTTGTAGTTTGCGTGTCTCTCTCTCTCTCATCATCATCACGGTGGCTCGGAGATGTTAACTACCTCGCCTGGTATACAGGAAGTCGTGGGTTCGATCCCGACCCTGACGCCTGCTGCTGTATAGTTGTAGTTTGCGTGTCTCTCTCTCTCTCCCCATGGTCGCGTGGATTTTTCTCCGGGCCCTCCGATGTTTCCCTCCACATTTAGAATCGACATCACGCGTTGACAGTATTTGTCTGTTATACATTTCCACGTGATAATAAGCCACTTGGTTGAGCGATCATTTGTGTCAGCCAGGTCGCTTCTGAGAAAGAGCTACACACCTCGGTGGGGCCTTACCTGGTAACGTAAAAATAAAATAAAAAAATTGAGCCGGTGGGCCACATGAGCAACCCTGCTTCAGCCCAGCTATGGCTGCAGGGTTTTGTTGGTACATGTTGTTTGTCGTATATTGTGAAAATTGCGTCACAGTTCCTATGATCACTGTTTCATTGCTTTATTTTGGTGATTTCGAAAAGTTTACTGGTTTGGCCACGTTTGTTTGTTGTAGTACGGAGTAAGACTGATGGCCTTAATCTAAGTTGTCTTGTGGTTGTTGTTTGACTTGCATCCCACTGGGATTTTCGCACACAGCGTTGGTGTACGGTGCTTTTTTTGCAATATAGTTTGATGTCTTTACGTGGATTTTCTGTTTGCACTCAGTCACATATTCACTTTAAGTTGTTTTCTTGTTCATGTTTTAGTTTTTTGTCTGTTGCGGTTGCACCCGATTCAAGAGCCGAATGGCTCACAGGGCTATACCAAATAAATGAACTTAAAATGAACTTGAATTTGAACCCCCAGTGGGCCACAAGCTTGACACTCATCATGACCCCCGCGCATCACCCTTGAGACACATCTAGACGAGGCCACCATGAGGAGCAGGGCCCGCGGGGCGTGGGTTGCCCGCCACCGGATTTGCACCTCGATCGTCACCGTGGTGATCTGCCACAGTCGATCCACCGCTAGATGAAGGCTTCCCCAAGGGGGCCACCATAACAACTCCTACCAAGCAGCCGCTGCACACGAAGAGATCTCATCGATCCATCTCCTCAGTGGACGACCGCTCAGACGCGCTCTGCTCCTTGGCTGCCACTTACATTATTATCCTTGGCTATCGGCCATCATCATCATCGTCATTGTCATCATCGTCGTCGTTATCATCATCATCATCATCGTTGTCATCGTCGTCAACATCGTCGTCGTCATCGTCATCATCGTCATCATCGTCATCATCATCGTTGTCATCATCGTCGTCATCGTCATCATCATCATCGTCGTCATCATCGCCGTCATTATCATCATCGTCATCATCGCCGTCATTGTCGCCGTCATCATCGTCATCATCTTCGCTATCATCGTCATTATCATATTTGTCGTTATTGTCATCGTTGTCATCATTGTCATCATCATCGCCATCATTAATGTCATCATTGTCATCATCTTCGCCATCGTCGTGATCATCATCATCGTCGTCATTGTCGTCATCATCGTCGTTATTGTCGTCATTGTCGTCATCATCGTCACTATTGTCATCGTCGTCGCGCTTAATTAATTATATGCCCTCATCGTTACTGGCCGGCCCAAAATCAAAAGCGCCCGCAACGAGGAATATTCGTGCCACTAAAAATTCCGCCAATCTAAATTAGCTTCAATTGCAAATGCTCGCCGAAGAATATTTCGCCGCGGCGTCAGAAACCGAGCCGCGACGATTCCGCGTGCGCACGCGGTCGCAGCGGCGTCCGGCAGCGCCAGGGTCATATTCCATTATAAAGACACCGTCCCTGTCTGCCCGTCCGAGCGAAGGGCTCCGGTCCAATCTCATCAATAATCCACGCGCAAAGCACAACCAGCTCAAGGCATGCAGTTCATCTCAGGCAGTTTTCAAACAAAGGCAAAGATACTCCCTCCACCCCCACCGCATAGCCTGTAACAGACTTTTGGGGCAAGTGCTGTTGGCGAGTAGCACCTATGAAGCATTTTTTTTTGGGTTGGATCGCGTAAATATATCAATGTGTCGTTAAAACCCGCCACCGCCCGACACAGCCAACTAGTAAGGGTTGTCACGTAAACAGAACATGCCAACATGTCAATTCGTCCCTAGTACAGCACATCAACATTTGTAAATGTTGTGGCTTGGCTCTCCAACACACCGGTGTGCTGTACTAGTGACGAATTGGCCACGTTCTGTTTACGTGACAACCCTTTATATATTTACACGATCTAACCAAAAAAAAACCCCTGTTATGGATGATATTGGTCGCGAAAGCCTGCAACGTGTTAAAAAGCACCTATGAAGGCCGGAACGGCACACTAGGGGGTGGGTGGCCAGCACTCAAACACCCGGCCGTCTTTGTGTCCCGAGTGGCGATGTTTACTACACACGGCACCAGGTACTCATATTAGGCTGAGTCGACACACACACGCACCCTGCACACACACACACGCACCCTGCACACACACACACGCACCCTGCACACACACACACGCACCCTGCACACACACACGCACCCTGCACACACACACACACAAAGGCGAAGGTCCCCCGTACAGCCTGAGCAGACTGTTGGGGCAAGTGCTGCTAGCGAGCACCTGTGCATGGCGCATGACGGGGTGGTGTGGCCAGCGCTACGCGCGGCTGCCTTTGACTCTCCAGGCACTCATTGAAGGCTGAGTCGACCTAGCAGAGGCCCACGACTGGTCCAGATATATCCGCCGTCGATTTTCGCCGTAAGCGGGAGTCAAACTCATCTCGCCGGGTTCATAACCCGGTGCGCGTTAACCACACCGCCACTGCTCCAAGCGTTTTAAATCATACACAAGACAAAGGTCCCGCGTATAAACTTAACAGACCGTAGGGGCAAGTGCTGTTAGCGAGCACCTATGAAGGCTGGTACGGTACACGAGCGTGTGTGTGTGTGTGTAAAGGTACGTGTGTGTGTGTAAAGGTACGTGTGTGTGTGTAAACGTGTGTGTGTGTGTAAACCACACACACACACGTACGTTTTTCACACTGACTTTAAGTAGGCTGTCATTTTAATAATGCTCATCATCATCATCAGTCATGGTCAATTCACTGCTGGATGAAGGCCTCCTCAAGCCTCCGCCATCTCTGACGATCCCACGATGCAACGTTCCACCCGGCATCTGCACGCGAGCCGATTTCATCCTTCAAACACTTTGATAACGCTGCGCCGAACAAATAAAATAAGTAAATCCGTCTCCCAGAAGTAAGGGCGAGGTCAAACAAGCTGTTTGTACCAGAGGCCTATTTTTAATTAGCCAGAGTCAGATTGAATTCCACTTGGCTCATTGAAGTTTTGCTGAATAACTCGGGGGGGGCGACCGGTTTTCCCGACAAAGGTTAAAAAGCATGCAAATGCAAAGGCTGCGCACGGATGAAAAACACAAAAACGCCGCCACCGCCGCGATATAACGCGCGGTCTGTAGCCCGCTTAAATAACCCAATACGGGGGGAACATTGCAAGTCATTGTGTTAAAAATAACCGACCCCCTTCAGCGATCTGTAGCATCGCGCCCAGCGAACGCTCCCCGTTACCAGGGCATTTTGCGCGAAACAAAAGGAACCGTGGCGCGGCCTCTACGAGCCCTCGTCCATTATTTAAAGCGAGCGAGCGTGGTGGTGGTGGTGCGGTGCGAGCGGGGGGGGGGGATAAAGGCACAGATCCGTGTGCGTGACCCAAATCGACGGCAACTGAAAACGAAAAAATCGGAGGGGGGGCCCAACAAGTTTTCGCCCGGCGGTGAGACCACCGATGTGCATTGCCCACCGGTGACGGTGGAAAAAAGCACGCGGGGGAAAGAGAGAAAAAAAGAACAGAAACGCAACGGAGCGCGTCGGACAAGACGCGGAGGAGTGGGGGCTCCGTCGTTGCTACGCGCATTAGGAATGTCGCAGCCGAACGGAAAAAAAAGGTGGCCCTCAAGTTTTCGGGAGTTGTTATTCGTTTTTAAAACGCGGCTTTGTAGCGTCGACGAAAAAGGTAGCAAGGTGCAGGCCCTGCAATTGCGCGTTCGTGCCACTGCTGGCGGAAGGGCCTTCGCGACAGCTAAGCTTTACAAAGCCCCTATAAATTATTGTCATTTTTGGCCAACTCTTCCAAATGAACTGGTCACACATCTTGGGAGAGGTGGGGAATAACCCACTTCTTTACCCCCACCGCAAGCGACCTGCCGATCGACTTCACTCCGGCGAACGCATTTCATTATTCGGCTGGGTGGACAGGGGCACGGGGATTTAAGAAGCTTCCACCGCTGTCTCAACTGCTGACGCAGGAGGAGATCGAATCGAAACGGCGCGACCTCCGGCAGGCTGCGTCCCCAGCAACCCTCCGAAATTAAAAAAATGAAGCCCGGTGTCAATAAATACGCCACCCGCGCAACGGCCATTTAACCGAATCACGTGGTCGAACCTCACACCTTCCCGCCACGCAAACCGCGCTGAACGAATTCACCGCTGCCTTTAAAAAAGAAAAGACACTGAATATGGCCCAGGAGTGAAATTCCACATTTACTGTGGGTGGGACGTGCGGCTTCGGCAGCGCCCACTTGTTGTACAATCCAGATAGGCCTCGGCAAGGTAAGGTAATTTACCCTTTTTACCACCTTACCTTGCCGAGGCCTAAATCCAGATGGCTCTAATGAGCCATGGCACATCCTCGCGACTGCTCGTTGGCTGCGGCACATCGTACAGCATCAAGATCGGCTGACCACGACGCTCGATAACTTTCAGAGGAGCCCTAACTTGAACGGCAAACCAAACTAAAAACTGAGCTATACGGCACTTTTTCAGAAGCGGCCTGGCCACAAATGATAGCCCAACGAAGTGGCTTATCACGTGGATATGTATATAGCATTCGAAATACTAAATCCATGTGGAGGGAGGAAAAAACCCGAAGGACCCAGAGAAAAATCTACACGACTATGGGGAGAACAGCAGGCGTCAGGGTAGGGATCGCACCCACGACCTCCCGTATACCAGGCGAGGAAGTTAACATCTCACCACCACGGCTGCTTGGGGGGAGGGGCTTTATTTACTGCCACGAAAAGTCCACAATTTAAGTGTGTTTTGTCCAAAGATACCAAATTAAGGGTCACCTTGCAAACATCATTTGAACGCACAAGCTTTTGGCAAGCATCCGATGCCAGGATATTGCGGGTAAATTCCGCAAATTAGGCAACACCGCAGTCCAGGATTTCCAAAACTGTCCGTCGTCGCGATTATAAAACAGGGTCGTCATTTTGAAGGTCGTTATTGTTTTTCGAAGAAGGGGATCATTGATGGGATAAGGTGATGGTTTGACTCACGTGGAAAAAAACACTGGACGCACCAGCAGCAGCACAGTCTCAGCGTGGCTGAACAAGCTGATGAGTCAGAGTACGTCAGATGCGTCTCTCCCTTATCAAGAACTAAATTACAGAATTTATTAAAACAAGATTGACATGCTGTAATTTTAAAGCAACTTCACGCTGATACCAACGATTACTTAAAAGATATTGTCTCCCTCGCTATTATATTTGTGTTGTGCGATTACTGGGAGGTCATGGGTTGAAAGCATTTCCATTTGGAACTCTGCAGATAGCAGTTCATCAGCCTGTGCCAAAGGGCAGTCGTTGTAAGATGATGTCACTTGGGAAGTGACTTCAAAACATCTCGTTATTCATACCAGAGGCACACATTTTTTTGCGCTCTGCAAAGATAGTTTTTTTAACGTGTCACTCAATCCAAATAGTTTAAGTCTTAAAAGCTGGAATTTATTAAAACGAAGTGAAAAACCATCGAATAAATATTTCCACAATTTTATCACAATTGCGCCATGGAGTGTCCGCCACGTGACAGTCAAACCAATATTTTTACCTCTCAGAGCTGGAATTTATTCAAATCGCGTGCAGACCCAAACTTGGGGTGCGATAGATTTTTGTCTGCAGTCATTTGGTCACTGCCCCGGGGTGCCGAGACCATCAACCCGCGAACCCATTTCACGATCACGGACGGCCGAAACACGAAACGGCGTGTTTTGACGCGTCGGAAAAATCTGAGAACCGTGGCCACTGCTTCACCGTCGTACGGGACACGGCATGGCACGGGACACTGCGCGGGACACGGCATGGCACAGGACACTGTGCAGGACACTGCACCGAGCGGGACACTGCGTGGGACACGGCATGGCACAGGACACTGCGCGGGACACTGCACCGAGCGGAACACTGCGTGGCGTCCGCAATTCTTGGCTTGCATTTCTGCGCGTGCGGCACAACGCCCCACCATCGCGCGGCGAGGGGCCCAATCGTGTCACCGTATCTCGGCTCTCAGTTGAATAAGGGGTTCTCAACACAGAGGGGAACTTTGTCCCGTGCGTTCCCTACCCATTCACGGTGACATTTGGCGCTGCAGTCAGCTTGTGTGCGCCGCTAATAACAACGTCGGAGGGCGGGCAGGAGGCTTGGGGGCAGGGAAATAGCCTCCGCCAAACCGGCGGAGGCTTGAAAAGTCACGTGAGGGACGGCACAATCAATGAAGTTCTTTATTTATAACCCAAGGTAAGAACCCCATTGAGATTAAATAACTCTGCCAAGGAGGACGCAGGTCAACAGCAATGGTAACATCAATCAGCGTCATAAATACTTTTTACAATTCAACAAATGGACGATGTCAAAAGTCAAAGCATCAAGAACCACTACTGCTGCCAATTACTTGAAATCCTGGACGTGTTTTGTCTTTCCCACAATTACGGCCGCAAATTTCTATCAGCAAAACGATACGAGGCGACTCCGATGGTCCCCCACTCCACCGCCACCACCACCACCACCATCACGCTCTATCCCCCCACAGTCAAGTTTGGACACATATTTTGTCCCGAGCATACGCCCGCCAAGGAGATGGAGCGATCAAAATGAAATCGGTTCCCGTGCAAGCGCTGGCTGGATTATTACATCACACGATAGTGAGGGGTGGCTACGGGCCTTCAGTCAAGCGGTGGATTGAACATGGCTCATGGTAATTTAGTTGATCGGCAAGGTCTGGTGGGGTAAAAAGTGTGGGGCTACTCGTCTGGCCAGCATGAAAGAGAGCGGCCAAAATGCCTCGACTAAAGGGTCTCTCCAGAGTTAGTGTGGATGCCTTTCTGCCCATAGTGGCCTGAGCAAGTAATTTCAGGTCCTGTACTTTTTGGTGGCTAGGAGATGTTCACTACCTCGCCTGGTATACAGGAGGTCGTGGGTTCGATCCCAACCCTGACGATGTCTGTATATTTGGAGTTTGCATCTCTCTCTCTGTCTCTTCCTGTGGTCGCGTGGATTTTTCCCCGGTTCCTCCGGTGTTTCCCTCCACATTTAGAATCAACGTGCGTTCAGAGTATTTGGCTGCTATAAATTTCAACGCGAGAAGCCACTCCGTTGAGCTATAATTTGTGATATCCAGGTCGCTTCTTAAAAAAGACTCATACAGCTCAGTGGGCCGTACCCAGTGAAACATAAATAGTTTCAGTTTATCGTTCAAATAACATTTCTCAGATTCCGAAGTCAAGCTCGCGAAGCGGGCTGCGGATAGATACTTCCGGCGGTGGGAAGCATGCCTCGCGCGCGCGCTAACGCGGAATAATAAAACCCCTTGACCACCGAGTGTCACGCAATCGTCTCACGGGCCTCGCTTTGCATTTAACGAGAGCCGCGGGCGAGCGCGCGAGTCGGGCAACGTGGCGAGTGCGTCGGCAGCGTCGGGTGCAGGAAGACCGACCGACTTGCTCCTGACGCGAGTCAGAATCAGGATGTTTGTATCGGAGGAGGAATCTGATGAGCTATGAAGCTCTTTCTCACAGATGTCCAATGTCGGGACACGGGGTCAGAAAGGTACAACAAACAACACAAAAAACACGACAGGTTTGCAAAGTATATGAAGAGTAAACAAATCACTTAAAAAGTTATATAAATAAAACGAAACTATTTTTTTTGTATCTGACCAGGTAAAGCCCACTGAGGTATTCACTTATTTTTCAGAAGCGACTTGGCCACAAATGAGCGATGCCACCCCCAGTTTGATCAAAAGCTTCTTAGCTCATCGGATTCCTCCAGTACTCCATCACGATGCTGATAAACGCTAAAGGCGCAGCTCTGCATTCGCCTGCTCACGACACTGCGCGCGGAAGGGCCTCCACTAGAGCTCATTCTTGGGGGTAGTTTTGGCCTACTCTTCCTCCACTGGCCGGACGTGTTGGAAGAATATTCTTAGGTTTTTTCGGTAAAGTCACGTAGGTAAAAAATTTAAATTAATAAAAGTAAAATAAAATAAAAATCACGACGTTTCGATTGCAACACAAGCAATCATCATCAGATATAAATGAAATAGCAACACAAAATTCTAACCAGAAAAACTATAGACAGACATATAAGCAGACAGATATCACCAAGATACATAGAGAGAGAGAGTAACACAGGTACAGAGAGGGAGATCGTCTCTGTTGAGTGTGGAAGAAGTCAGAGGACGTCACGCACTTCGTTGACAGGGCGGCTCAGGAAACGCGCGCCACCGTTCCAGCTGCCTAAGCGGGAGATCGAATCGAATCGGCGGCTTCTGGAATTCAAGTCCAGCACAGCTGCTCACCGTTACAACGGCGTGGGCGTCACGGTGGCGAGGAGATGTTAGCTACCTCGCCTGGTATGCATGAGGTCGCGGGTTCGATCCAGACCGTGACTGCCTGCTGTAGATTTGGAGTTCGACTGTCCTCCCCGTGGTCACTTGGATTTTTCTTTCTCCGGGTCCTTCCACATTTAGAATCATCATAGCGCGTTAACAGTATTTGGCTGCGGTACATTTCACGCGATGAGCCACTTCGTTGAGCTATCGTTCGTGATAGCCAGGTCGCTTCTGAAAAACAGCTACATTGCTCAGTGGGCTTTTACCTGGTAAAATATATATTTAAAAATAGTTAAAAGTAGTTTTGGAAAAGCCTTCAGGTAATCACTGTCGCTTTGGCTAATCGATTATTTTGCACGGTGGCAGCAGTGGCGGCCGAGGAGGCAGGGCCACATCTGAAAGTGGCTGATCCTGTTTGCGCGCGTGGCCGCGGTGAGTGAGAGAGTAAACACGCGCGCACTTGCTCCGGGCTTAGCCAGAACAAACTGGAAGTCAGGACCGGGTGGATTGCATGGAGGAGGAGGAAGAAGGTGGGTAGGTGGGTGAGTGAATGGGTGGGTGAGTGGGTGGGTGGGTGAGTGGGTGGGTGGGTGAGTGGGTGGGTGGGTGAGTGGGTGAGTGAGTGGGTGGGTGAGTGGGTGGGTGAGTGGGTGAGTGAGTGGGTGAGTGGGTGAGTGAGTGGGTGGGTGAGTGGGTGGATGGGTGGGTAGGTGGGTGGGTGAGTGGGTAGGTGGTTGGGTAGGTGGGTGGGTGGGTAGGTGGTTGGGTAGGTGGGTGGGTGAGTGGGTGAGTGGGTGGGTGGGTGAGTGGGTGGGTGGGTGAGTGGGTGGGTGAGTGGGTGGGTGAGTGGGTGGGTGGATGAGTGGGTAGGTGGGTGGATGAGTGGGTAGGTGGGTGGGTGGGTGAGTGGGTAGGTGGGTGGGTGGGTGAGTGGGTGAGTGGGTGGGTGAGTTGGTGGGTGGGTGAGTTGGTGGGTGGGTGGGTGGTTTGAGTGAGTGGGTGGATGGGTGAGTGGGTGGGTAGGTGAGTGGGTGGGTGGATGAGTGGGTGGGTGGGTGAGTTGGTGGGTGGCTGAGTGGGTAGGTGGGTGGGTGAGTGGGTGAGTGGGTGGGTGGGTGAGTTGGTGGGTGGGTGGGTGAGTTGGTGGGTGGGTGGTTTGAGTGAGTGGGTAGATGGGTGAGTGGGTGGGTGGGTAGGTGAGTGGGTGGGTGGATGAGTGGGTGGGTGGGTGAGTTGGTGGGTGGCTGAGTGGGTAGGTGGGTGGGTGAGTGGGTGGGTGGGTGGATGAGTGGGTGGGTGGATGGGTGGGTGGGTGGATGGGTGGGTGGATGGATGGGTGGATGGGTGGGTGGATGGGTGGGTGGATGGGTGGGTGGATAGGTGGGTGGATAGGTGGGTGGATAGGTGGGTGGATAGGTGGGTGGATAGGTGGGTGGATAGGTGGGTGGATAGGTGGGTGGGGAATTTCGCAGGAGGTTGTTGGGTGGGTTCGGTGGTGGGTGGGGTGGTAGGGAAGGCAGAGCCAGCAACAGAGCCAGACCGGTTACACAAAGGGCTGTAGTTGCCAGGACAGAACAAAGGACAAACAAGCACAAAAGCCAGTGGCAGCGGCAGCAGCATAAGGCGGCACCCTAAGAGAGAGAGAGAAAAAATAACGCACGGAAGCCTCATTTCGATTTAAAGCAAAAAAAACCCCTCTTGCTAATTGGTGAACTGAACGCCCGTCCACCCGGAGTTTAACGACCCTGTAAACACCAACTCGTGTGTGGCCATGGGCGCGCACGTCGCATGACGAGTGGCAGTACAGACTCGGCCAAGGGCAGGAGATGGAATTATTAAAAAAAAAGCAATGAGCTGTTGGGGAGGGGGAGCGGGGGCTTCCGCAGATATCTACCCACGGTCCCTCTCCTCCATAACCCTGTAACCGTATATTGTCGCGGCAGAGCATATGCGGAATATACACAATGCGTAGGGCTCTTTTTTTGTATCAATCATGACGATGCAGTGGGGCCCCCCTTGTTTGCAAATATGCACAGTTGTGTAATTATAATGTGGCGGGTGAAATGCAACTCTATGGGAGCTTTAACCTGATTTAATTTTTTTTTTAGTAATTGGATGACTACAACAATTGAGGCTACCAAACAATGTAATAACCGTGGACTTACATCGTTCCCTTAATTAAAATCCACGGAGATATAAACACGAATATATTAACGGTAACGAACTGCATTATGATGAATTGAATACTCAATGCACTATTCCCACCGTGTGCACGTCCATCTCGAGACCTCTCCCCGTACGGTTGTGCAAATGTGCTTGAGTATGCAGTATAAATAATGCACGTACAATGTATATAATGAACCTATGGTGCACATTGGCGATATCTGTTATAAATTAGTAATATCACACACATTGGGGAGGGGAGAGCGGGTGGAAAGAGTGGTGCACACACCTGCACAATGAACCTGGAAAACCCAAGTTCGATTCCTGGCCATGAGTGGTATCTGAAGCCGGTCCTCCGTTAACCGCTACACCCACCCACGCTGACCAGAATAGTGAAGTATGGTCAAAACTGCCCGACGTGACTGACACATTGTGGGCAGGCCTTCGTATAGAGCCGTGGATTTACAAATATTTCATATTGCTGATTATTACCGTTACTCTACACATTGCATTCGCATGCGCGTGTGTGTGCGCGTGCATTTAGTGGGGAGCGGTAGTGTAGTGGTTAGCGTGCTGTGCCACGAACCCGGTGACCCGAGTTCGATTCCCGCTCACGGCCACTATTAGTGACATTTGAACCGGTCCTCGGCCTCTCCTAGATCGACTCAGTCTCAAATGAGTACCTGATGCGATGGTGTAAACATCGCCACTGGGGAGACAAAGGCGGCCGGGCGTGGTGCTGGCCTTCATAGGTGCTACTCGCTAACAGCACTTGCCCTAAACATATGTTGAGGCTATGTGGGGGGCCTTTGTATCTAAGCTTGGGCTGCCTGACACCGAGGCTGGATTTCAGCTGGCTTTGTTCCGGTCAGCAACCCAAAAAACATTTTCGCTCCCGGCACACAACATCTGGTATACCCCCCCCACCACCACCACCACCACCACGGCGGGCTGTGGCTTCAAGTCACGTGACTGCTACTCCCTATCTCCCAGCGACCCTGCAAATATTCCAGCGAGGAATCCAGCCCCGTCTGGCGCAATACGTCACCCATGTCGGTATCGGACAAAGATCCCCCATGTAACCATCCAGACCGCCGAGACAAGTGCTGTTGGCGAGAACGCCGATGATGGATGTCCCCCAATCAGGTGGTGGTGTGGCCGGCACCTAAATTGGGCCACCAATTTCGGTTTAAAGCTTTCGTGACTGCAGGGATTCATCTTCTTGGTTCTTTCGGTAAAGTCACGTAGAAGGGAAATAATAAAATAATTTTTATTATGTTTTATTTTGATTATTTGATTATTTCCCTTCTACGTGACTTTACCGAAAGAACCAAGAAGATGGGCCACCAATGTCTCCCCCGGTGCCAATGTTGAGACGCGGGACTAGGCACCCATTTAAGGCTGAGTCGACCTAGGGGGTGGCCCGTAACCGGTTCATACATTCGGCAGTCAGCTGGAAATTGAGCTGCGTTGGCCTGCCTCGTTCGTGAGCGCGATGCGGCCAACCCACGGCACCGCCTTGCAAGGCACACAATGGCTTTCAAAGCGGCAGATGTACTGTATATTATGGTAATCTTGAAGGGAAACAATCAGCAGAGAAGCAGGCTGCTGCTGCTGCTACGATGATGATGACGACGCGAGGCTTCATGAAGGAAGGCGGTCAGAGGAACAGCAGCAGCAGCGATGATGATGATGGAGAGAGAGAGGAGGGGGAGAGAGGGAAACACAACAGTGGCTCTCTCCCCCACACACTCGCCACCGCCGAGTAACAGCTCACGTTTCAGCCCGTTTGCGCATCTTTGATTACAGACAAAGACACGAAACAAAAAGCCCCAAGGAAACATTCTCTGAAGCGGCCGCACCGACGCGGCCGTGCGGGTTCCTGCAGACTGCGCACACGCACACACACTCACTCGGCCTTTTCAGCGGGGGACAAAGGGAGGCTGAAAGGGCTGGATTAATCTGAGACAGATGCCCCATGACACCGCGCACAATGTACTCGCGTTGCGCGCAATGCACAGCTAAAAGTTTGTCATCCAATACTCGGTGTGGCTACAACCAGGATGGGTGGTGTGGGGTGGGGGGGAGCAAGCGATAAAATTACATTCACCTACGTACGCAGGTTTTGATTGCGTGAGATTTTTGTGTGTGTGGAGTTGATCCCGTTATTGTGGCCGGGCTACATTCTTCGTTGCGAAACAGCCATTCGTTGAAAGCTGCGATTGGCGGTGGGGCGAGGGGGTGGGAGATGCGCAGCGGATCACCGGCAATGACTTCAGCACGCCGATTAAAGACAACCATGCGAATCAAGATACAATCCCGCTGTTGAGTTCACCGCCCGTTGCGAAAAAACCTGGCCGCCCAGAGAAGAGGCACCCTCCCCCCCTAACCCCAATTGCTCGCCAGCCGTTCAGAATCATCTTCCAGAAGACGTCTTACTCGCTCGCTCGCTCGCACACTCCATTGTTAAAGCACTCGCATTTATTATCATCATTAGGTGAGGTGGTTCTCCCGCAGGAAAAACCATTCTCTTCCGGAAGACATCGTTGTAAGCGTTAAAAATGAAATTAAAATTAATAATTGTAAATATGAATTGATTATTATTTTATTATTATTATTTTATATTTTTTATAAATTTTTATTAATTTTTATTTCATTTTTTACCTACGTGACTTTACCGTATGAATCCTTGCAGTCACGAAAGCTTAAAATCTAGAAGTAAGCGTTGTTGTTGTTCAGAATCTCACTTACAGAAGACGTCTCTCTCTCTCTTACTCCGCACCCCGTTTATTTTTTCCAAAGCACCACGTTCACAAATTGTCTTCTGAAAGGTGGCGTCTCTCTCGCTCTGTGTCGTGCCGTATTCTCCAGACGTATATACAAAACAACCCCCCAGACTTGCTGTTGTTGTTGTTCCCAAATTGACCCCCAACATTTTAACGGAGTACTGCTCTCTCGATGAACGAGCCTGACTGCTGATGAGATCCAAAATGTGGAAACCGATCATTTAAAGGGCTAATACTCGTCTTTGACAGACGAGGGAAAATATTGAGCTGTGTGGACACAAATGGCTTACTAATAATGCCACACTGACTCGAGGCGTGGTCACCTGTGATCTCTACTCTTTGGGGTTTTTTTCCGGTAAAGTCACGTAGGTTAAAAAAAGGAAAACGAAAACAAATAAATTTAATGACGACGTTTCGGAGGCAACACAAGCCCCCGTCTTCAGGTGGAACAGTCACAGCAAAATGACTGTATCAATTGAAGTGAACTCTAAGATACACGACCTTACATACTGCGTCTCTTGAGGAAGGTTAGCGTCTCGATCAGCTGTGACTTCTTGTCTCGCTGTCTGTTAAAAACTCTAACAGATAAGTGAAATTCCTCCCCGTAGAGGCTATTCATTCTAGATTTGAAGCTTTCGTGACTGCAAGGACCTCGATGCGATCTCGCGTGTGTATTGGTGGTGCCCGGCTAAACTGGGGACAGGGCCACTCTTCACAGGAAGCGTGAGATTCAAAGTCTCGCACGTCCATTGTCGCCAACTCGTTGAGATTAAGGGGAAAGTGGTATACACACAGTAACGGCTGAAATGCGGACAATCGCCAGGTCAATGGGATACACGAGGGCTCGTTAAGTTATCTTATCTGTAAAATGCTTAATTAGGCGTAGCATCCCTTAATTTTGCTCCTGCATAAAAAAATAAAAAACGAGGTTATATGTATGGTTTGGTTACACGCGGCACGATCCGTCAGGTTTGGAATTAAAAAATGAATAAAAAAACGACTTGTATTTAACCGGTTGTGAAATCAATCTAGAATCCTCTGGGGCAAGGGAGAACTTGAAACAGAAAGGTGGAGGGGTACAGGTGCAGCCCGTGCAATTGCTCGCTCGTGACTGCTGATGGAAGCGTCTCAATTAAGAGGGAGCTCTAATGGGCACACCTAGAGGACAATTTTGGCCTACTCTTCCACACTGGCTAAATATCTTGTGAAAGGAAAAAAACCGATAAGCGAAACTTTTTATTTTATTTTACCAGGTAAGGCACACTGAGCTATATAGCTTTTTCAGAAGCGACCTGGCCACAAATGATCGCTCAACGAAGTTGCTTATCACGTGGAAATGTCTATCAGCCAAATACTCGAAACGCGTGATGTTGATTCTAAATGTGTAGGGAAAAACCGGAGGACCCGGAGAAAAACCCATGGGACCATGGGGAGAGGAGGGACACCGCAAACTCCAAATATACAAGCAGGCGTCAGGGTCAGGATCGAATCCACATATTACTCCACCATACGCGACCTTCCTTTCGACTAACTTCGGTGTTGTGCTCCTTTAAACTGCTGGGTGGACAGAGGCGGAGGATTTAAGAAACTTGCACCGTTGTCTCAACCGCCACGCGGGGAGATGAAATCGAACGGTTGACCTCTGGATTGCAGGGCCAGAGGTCAACCGTTAAACCACAGCAACTATCAATGGAGAACGGTAGTTAATATGATTTTTTTCTTCACACGAATCATTTCTGGGTGATTTCATGAATAAATAAATCTTGATTAATGACGCAATAGGTAATGTATTGTTCACTATCTGGCAGATAATGCCCTCTGGTAACAGGGATTGAGCTGGTGGACTTTCCAAATGAACTGGAAGATAACAAAATATAAAAATAAAAACCCACTGAATATGTATAAAACTCCACGCGTAGGAAATCAAAACAAATCTGTCGGCAGTAATTATTCGACAAAAAAAACACAGCAAATGCATGTTGAGCAGAAATATTTTGCGCATTAACTTAGAATATTAACAAAAACAAACACGTTGTGTTTTGCTGCTAATAGGACCGCCGCTGAGAAACAAAACCGTGGTATCTCAATTGTGCATCTTGAAATTCTTGGCCAAGTACTCCGAAAGAGAGAGAGAGAGATAAACACCGTGCTTTTAATTCATGTAAAAAAATATATATATACCCACACACACCAAAAAAAAAATGTGTAACCTCATTTTTCCCACAATTATCCCCTCACCCTCCTTCCTGATTTCCTCCTCCTCTGCTCGAACTCACGTGGGTTGGGGGGGTGGTTGGGTTCGGCTAAGAGGGGGGAGAGGTGGGGGGGGAAGAGACGGTGATACATTCCTACTGCAACATTAAGACAAACACCCCTTGAGACGCAATGGTTCAGTCCACGCAGAAACCCCCCCCCCCATACACACGCCTCGGCCGATGGACGTCATCATGGAACCCGGTGGTTCTACGGCAGAGTTCATGTCTCGCAGAAGGTTTGGGGGGGGAGTTCAAATCCCGTACGGGGCTCAACAGAAGCATCATCAGTCCAGGTGCCATCAAACTAACGGAGACAGTCGAGGCTGGCTGGCTGACAAAACACTGGTCCCTGCCATAGGAACGTGGAACTTCCACTGCCAGCCGGCTCAGGACCACAAAACAACAGCACTGCCCAATGCTGGCTCGCAGATAGATGATGTACGCGGCGTGACTTTGTGTTTGACACCCGTGACAGGAGATGGAGTGATGAAATGAGCGCGTGCGCAGGTTCTCTGCACGGATTGCTGTGTCGCAGGATCGTGAGACAAGGCGACGGCTTGGAGAGGCCTTCAACGAGAAGAGAATTGGCAATGGCTGTTGTTGCTGCTGCTGCTGCTACCGCCACTGACCGTGACATAATAACGGTCAGGTTTGTGGGAACAAGAAGCCAAGGGGAGGCCCATCCATGAACGCTCTAAATTGAGAGATATTGACCAACTCTGAGACAAAGCAATTAAATGGCTAAATCACTTCAAAATTAATATCTAACGGTTGCTCTACATGAGAGCTGGGACATACGGTATTAAGGAAAACTGAGATGACAGCAAAATGTCTTGAACTTCCTCCCCCATGCCCAGTTCAAAAGTTGTATTCTGCTTAGCCAGATGCGAACTCAAAGAGACCAGGATGAGTTTCTTTGGCAACCGTGACCTGGGACATTTGACTGCCAGTAGAGGTGATGGCTATTGCCGTGTGAGTGTGTGCCGATATTTATTTTTACTTTTAGGGAAGCGTGTTCAGCCTTTTGTTATATGTGATTACGCACATTTTATTTTAGTTATTTAATGCATACTGAGCTACATACTAAATGTAAGACATTGACCTTCGAAATACAAGGAAGCTGCTTGAATTTAGATAAGCTTCGCTTCAGTTTTTTTAAAACAAAATAAACACAGTCTCTAAATTGAAATATGTTTATTCATCGTATTTTGGTTGTTACAATTTGGGGTATTCCCCCCCTCACCTACCCCTGTAAAGGGTCAATCACAGAGCCACGCTGTCAATTATTGGGGCTTTCCATTGAAAGCCGTACCAGTTAGTTCCACCAGCTTCTCAAAATGTCACCAAAATTCTAAAGAGTTTTTGAGAACATTTGGCGGTTGGGCGGCGTACAAAAACCACACGGGCGTGGACTGGCACGTGGTGCGGCCTTCGCTCGGAGAGCAACGGGAGGGCCTGACCCTGCCAGAAAACGGTTGCTCATTCGTCATTGTTGTTGCGACCGCAACCCACTATCGGAGGTGTCAACCTAGGTGATGATTTTTGTCTGTAAAACTAGCACTGCTGCGAGAAGACGTGTCCCCTGCGTGTGTGGGGGGACCCTGTCGGCGGGCACTGCGAGGCAACGTCCGAACGTTGCAGTGCTCGCGCTATGAACCCCGTGACCCTGGGATTCAATCGCCGTCACCGACGGTGAAATGAACCGGTCCTGAGCCTCCCCTACGTGCACTCAGCCTTGAACGACTAACTGGTACGATGTGTAAAAAATATCACGAGGGAGACAAAGGCAGCTGGGCTTGGTGCCACGCTGGCTTTCATAGATCCTCGCCAATAGCACTTTCCTGACAAGTCTATAAGACTGCCTCGAAGATTTTGTTTATGTTGAGATAGATAAACTTGCATTTAAGGGCTTACATCTTGAATCCTTGCCTCACTTGATGCAGCAAATCTGGCTGTGACGGTCCCACCTGATGACGGAGACTTGTGTTGCCTCCGAAACGTCGTGATTTTTTATTTTTTATTGTTTTATTTTTATTAATTTTAATTTCATTTTTTTTTACCTACGTTACTTTACCGAAAGAACTAAGAGTATTCAGTGTATCACTTACATATATTGACTTTAAATTAATACATACAACTTTCAGAATACATTTAGAGTGGCATACAAGCTAAGGGGTGGTGGAGCAGTGGTGCAGTGGTGCAGTGGTTTGCGCACTGCGCTACGAACCCGGCGACCCGAGTTTAATTCACGGCCACAGCCAACGTCAGCGGCGAGTGATAGCAGCACTGGTCCTTGGCCCGCTCCTTCCCCAAAACGCACCGACCAGCGCGGTGAAGTATGGTCAAACAACCCACAGCCACACGGCTGGGGAGGGGCCTTCATCCAGCAGCAGATTCGCAGATATCCAGAAGGACATCTGCGAAAAAGAGCCTAATAGCTCATCGGATTCCTAAAATATTAATAAATATTCAGATTATGGACTGTAACCTTTGTGGTTGTTACATTAACAAAGCCTCCAGGATGAAGGCCTCCCCGAGCCCATCGGCATCTCATCTCAGCCCTGCGACGCAACAATCCGTCGGTTCCATCTTCATCCAGCAGTTGATAGATCGCGCCGGTGATGACGACGACGACGAAGCGAAGGCTTTCAAACCCCCCACCACAACAAGAGAGACGTTGTCTGAAACATGGGGCCTATTGTTTGTTGAACTGCCATAAGACAAGTGTTGATAAAGAAGGTCACGTGAGGGTGTTATCAGTCTGTAACCGCTTGGATTTTGTTTGCCTCAATGAGATACCACACACAGCTGCAAGTCAAATTTGAAAACTGTGAAGGATGATTTCAAAGTGACTTCCTGCGCAAATGAGCCTTGAGGCAGCTGGGCCCATCTCCCGTTTATTCCACATTCCTATGGCCGGGGACCAGTCTCTCTCCGTAAGACAACCACTGTTGATGTCTCCACAAACTGGTATTGATTTTATCGACCCACACACCCACCGCCCCTCTTGGAAGGAGGGATGATGGGCTGAGTCAACGCTCGACCAGAAATCAAATTCGAAAACCCTGCCGATTGTGCGCCACTCACTCCCCATCTCCGAGCCACCTGTGCTGGTGAGGAATCCAAAGGTCACGCGATGGACCGCTGACGATGCGCCCCGGACAATGATGCTCAGTGTCCGAAGACTTGCGCGGATAAGTGAGCGCCTATTTAGGCCGGCACGGGGATGGTGTGGCTACCGTCACCCAATGCCCGGTTTCTGTGTCTCATCGGCGCCGATGTTTACACACTGCACCGCGTTCTCGGTTCATGCCGTGTCGAACAACGGGAAGCCCAGGACCGGTTCAGAAAATCGCCACCGATATTGTCCGCGAGTGGAAATCGATGTCACGCCACCCAGTTTGTCGTGCGGTGCGCTAACCACTACAATGCTGCTCCCCCCCCACCATCACCACAACACACACTCGCACGAGACAAAGATCATCCATCTGTAGTCTTTAACAGATCGCTGGGGCAAGAGCTGTTAGCGAGCATCTATTACTGTGGCTATCGCGTTGCACGAGGTGACGTGGTCAACATCAACCCCTTTGTCTCCCAGTGGGGATGTTTACACGCCACAATACGCACACACAAACACACAAAGATCCCAGCCTTTTAACAGACTGGCGGGGCAAAAGTGTTATTAGGGAGCACCTAGAAAGCGTGGCATGACACACGAGGGGGTTGGCGGGCCAGAACCACGCCTGCCCGCCTTTGTCTCCCCAGTCCTGATGTTTATACACCGTACGAGGAACTCAATTAAGTTTACCGAGAAGAGCCCAAGAACTGGATCAGATTTATTCACCACTGATGTTGACAGCGCGCGAGCGGGAATCGAACTCGGGTCGCCGGGTTCGTAGAACAGCGCGCAAACCACCGCACTGCCGCTAACCCTCCCTAACAAAAACAAAGATCGCCCGTATAGCCTTAACAGACTCATGGGGCAAGTGCTGTTTGCGAGCAGCACCTATAAAGGCCGGCACGGCACACGAGGGGGGGGGGAGGGGGGTGGCAAGCACCACGCCCGACCGCCTTGGTCTCCCAAGTGGTGACGATTAGACACCGCACCCAGCTACTCATTTGAGGCCGAGTCGACCTAGGCGAGGCGCGGGACTGGTTCAGATAAATCGCCACCGGCGTTGGTCACGAGCGGGAATCGAACTCGGGCCGCGGGGTCCGTGTTCGCATCGTGCGCACCGCACCGCACCGCCGAATCCGCACGACAAACCTACGGACGGACGAAACGAACGCACAGGGCGAGCGAACGGTGAGCGCACGCGCCATGCAAAGCAGAGCTCCGTCAAAATCTGGCATTGTCCAGAGGTGGGTGGCGGGGGGCTGGCGGCGGGGAGGGGGGGGTAGGCACGTGCCGCACGTCCGCTCACGACGACGATGACGAGGAGGAGGAGGAGGAGATGACCGCACAGCGGTGGCGTCGTACGATCCTTTGTGCCACCCTGGCCCCAGCTGTCATGCCGCGTGCCTGCCCCCGGCTCGCATCTTCCCCTCGATACATTCTAATGGGCTCTATCAGAGCGCCACGTTGCACTGTATTCGGGAGCGCACTTCGATGGGGATTCGTTTGAGCGCCGGTGGACACGGCGATGGGTTGTGTATCGACGATGACAATTGGTGCGGATTTGAACGAGTATTTTTTTATTTTATTTGACCAGGTTGAGGACCGCTGAGCTGTGTAGATCTTTTTCACAAGCGAGCCGGCCACAAGCGATAGCTCGACGAAGCGGCCGATCGTCGCGTGGAAATTTATAAGCAGCCAACTCCTCTAAACGCGTGATGCCGATTCTAAATGTGGAGGGAGAAACCGGATGACCCGGAGAAAATTGCAAGCGACCACCACGGGGGGAAAGAGACATCGCAAACTCCAAATATACACAGCAGGCGTCCGGATCGAACCCACGACCTCCTGTATACCGGGCGAGGTAGTTAACATCTCCTAGCCACCGTGGCGCCCTGAGTAGACAGAGGCAGGGGGTGAGGGGGGGCTGCAGATTTGGGAAACCTGACCCCATTATGACAACTGCTGCCGCCGCCGCCGGGAGATCGAATCGAATCGGCGACCCTCCGGAGTGCAAAAAGTCCCCTGCCGTGTGCCGCTAACCGCTGCAGTCGTCAGCGTGGTGCATCGATTGTGCCGGATACATGACGGCGATTCGGGGGGGGGGGGGGCCGCTCCGTCTCTCGCTCTCTCGCTCATCCCACGAGCTCGGCAGACGGGAGGAGCTTCGCCCGTACAGTGTTTGGCTCCCACGCCACACTTCGTCTCTCCCGTGGGCTCCATTAACCGACGAAGCACCACACCCCCCCCTCCTCCTCCCGCCGTCTCGGGCTAAATTAAGCCGCCGTATGAAAAAAGACAACAATTAGCGGACGGACAGTGGGGCCGTGAGCCGCGAGCGGCACGACGCCACGGCCGGCGTGACACAGCGTAGAGCCGTAGAAGGCAGTCGTAGATCTGCCCCGATCAATTAACCGCCCGCATCGCGAGGTATTTGCGCATGCCGCAACTGTGTCATCTTCTGTAGACGTTGACAAATCCGACCTTTAAACACGCAGCGCTGTGCTCTTGACCTCCGGCAACATTCAAATTGCTTCGACGTTGCAGGAAACAATGGTATGCGATTCATATTTGTCCAGAAACCTCTTTATCATTTCCTATATCTGTTCACGTACATAGCCGCTTACACCTCAAGTCCGCGGTGTGTTCGATACGTGACATTGGCCTGGATATCATTATTGGGTCGTTCTTAAAATCATTCAGTTTCGCCGTGCCGGGGACCGTATTACGCACGGCTGGCTAAAGCATTTGCGCATTTTGTCATCATCAGAGTTGTTTAAATTCCTGCTGAAGGCTGGCCCTGGTGTCTGCTGCGAACAACGAGCGCGGAACGTGACAGGTCAATCCAGAAACAAAGGGATTGAAATCAGGAGGCTGTGGCTATTGTACGGCTCCCGCCTCTCTGATCGCTCTCCCACCACCAAACCCAGAAGCCGCTCCCAGGAGCCGAGACATCGCACGGGTGTCAAAACCATTCCGCTCAAGATTCTGAAGCTCGACGGAGCTTGTCAAAGTTATGAAATTTGCTTTCGATCCGACGCACAGCTTCTGACCGCTGACCCAAAACAATGACCCGAACCAAAGCCCTCAATCCTAACCCCAATTCTTAAGCCCAACCGCGGCATTGACTCACTCCCTTAATGCTTAATCCGCCCCGGTGGCTCAACGGTAGAGTAAGCGGCGGAGTAAGCTGTTCACGATCGGATGGCTGCGAGTTCCATGGTGAGATGTTAACTACCTCGCCTAGTATTCAGGGTTTGATCCTAACGCTTGTATATTTAGAATTTGCGCTGTTCTCTCCTGTGGTTGCGTGAATTTTTCTCCGGGTCCTCCGGTTTTTCCCTCGACATTTAGAATCAACGTCACACGTTTAGAGTATTTGGCTGCTATGAATTTCCACGCGATAAGCCACTTCCGTTGAGCTATCATTTGTGGCCAGGTCGCTTCTGAAAAAGAACTGCTGTATATAGCTCAATGGGCCTTACCTGGTAAAATAAAAAATAGTTTATAATCCCACGTCATCCCTCCGGGGTCGATAAAATTAGGACAATTCTGTGGCGAAGTCAACAGTGGCTGTCCTATTGATAGACTCACTCGCCACCGCCCCGCCATGCAATTGTGAAATTTCCCCCACGAGATCGGGAAATCCGAACGGGAGATAAGCACCACCTCAATGCTCATTTGAGCAGGAAATTGGCTTTTTGAGAGAGAAAAAAACGACACCGACACATTGAATGTTGTTTCGGCGACTGCACATTTCAGAAACTTGACCCCATTGTTACGACCGCCGCCGCCGGCAAATCGAATCGTATCGAATCGACGACCCTCCGGATTGCCAGCTGCCCCGGCGTGCCGCTGACCATTACAATCGTCAGCGTGGTGCATTGATTGTACGAATGCGCGACGACAATTCCGGAGGGGGGGGGGGGGCTCTCAGTCCAGAGAGCACGGCTGAGCGCTGCGCACTGCAAGAACGGTGCTGCTGCATTGTAAGCATTTGTAAGTGGCGGTGGTGGCGGCATAGATTTTGAGAGTCGCCAAAAATGTACAAAAATTGGCGCACTGCGCTTTCTCGCGAGAGGACGCCAAACCTGGATGCCTTCCGTCACTGAACGAATAATAAGAAAAAGGGCATCGATAACGGTGCACCAGCACAAATAAATAAACACGGCATTTTAACGTTGATAATAATGACATGACAACAATAATTTATAGCATGTATTAACACGCACATTATTCATAATGCAAGTTTTTTTGGGTTAGATCGCGTAAATATATAAATGTGTTAAATATATAAATGTGTTAAAATGCACATTATTATTGTTATAATTTTGTCACTGACAGGGCCCCAGTCGTTGAATGGGAGTGCTCTTACCAATAATAAATATTTGGTACGTCAAGCAGAATGTTTTTAACACACCTACATCTGCTGATGAGACCCAGAAGGTTCAAACCCGTCCAAAGATTGCATGTTTAAACAAATGCTGTTGGTTAACGTGAGCACGAGAAAGGCTAATGTGGCCACAGACGAAAAAAAAACGTATTTATATTTGTTGCGATTACAAAACGGATATTAAATTAAAGTGATGGCTAACATAAGATTGGCGGTTGACAGTCAAGAATAGTGCCCGCCAAGGAACAAAATCCCTCCGAAAGGACGTCCTCCAAGGAGACAGAGCAATTAAATCAGGATCGCGTGCAGTTCCTGGGTGGATTATGAAGATTGCTCAAATGCACAAGATGGCGGCGGCCTGGGGAAGCCTTCATCCAGCAGTGGATTGCCCACGGCTGCCGACGATGACGAGAGAACGGCGATAAAAACAAGCACCGCTTTGTGGGAAGTCAACAGCGGTCATCCCAGGATATACATCTCCCCCGTCATGGTAACGTGGAATTTCCACCGCTGGCTCGGCTTCCTGGGACGCACGTGCGTGCAGCTGTATCTCCGAAACGCCGCCCCCCCGTTGATGCTTTTATCGAACACGCGTTGCGTTGTGTCGCGTCCGAGAGGTGACGTGGGTTGTCCGTCACCGGCGGGCAACGTGGAACAGGCCGGGCAATCCGGTCTCGCGCGTGCGTCCCCGTTGCATTTAAATTTGCCCAACACATGCGACGAGGAGGGCGGGCGCAAGACCCGACGCGCACGCGCCCGCGTTGCGCAAATAATTCTGGCGTCGGCCCCAAAAGTCTCGCACCGTTGCCGAGTGTGCCCTTAGCGAGGAAAATACGGGTCCGGGCCTCGCGATTTCTCGACCTTGATTTTTATCGGCGCGCACGCGTCAGGAGGAGAAGCGTGCGCGCAGACAAACGCACGCGCCGCACACGCAAAAAAATGCAATCGGTTCACCTGCCGAGGGTAAATTTAGAAACGCGCGGTGTCTGGTTGCCGCTGGCTTCGATTACCCGCTCGCTATCACGTTTACAAATGTGGGCCCGCGAGCCACCCGACACAAGACGCCGTGGCAAAAATTAATCCACATTACGCGCGAAGTGTTTTCATTTTCAGAACGACCTTATCATCACGGATCAGTTCTCGCACGGATGGATTGGATGCACGAAGTGGTACAGTAGTTATGATGTTTTGTAACCTGCGTGTTGAGGCGGGGTTGGGGCACGCAAGAGAGGTCGTCGCTTCAAGAGGACGCAATGATTTTTTCAGAGCGGGAATCCAAGAGGAGGTGGCTGCAGTGGCTCAGGAAGATCACAGCCGCTCAAACTGGCAATGCCGAGATCACGGGGTTCGAATCCAGGATTCGGCCACCCTCTTGATTGAAACGGGGTTAAACTATTAAAAATACATTATTTTACCAGGTAAAGCCCACCGAGCTAAGTAGCTCTTTTGCAGAAGCGACCTGGCTATTATTAATGATGGCTTAACGAAGCGGCTTATCACGTGGCAATCTGTAGCAGCGAAATACTCTAAATGCATGTTTTTAAATGTGGAGGGAGAAACCGGAGGAGCCGGAGAAAAATCCACGCGACCAGGGGGAGAACATGCAAACTCCAAATGTACAGCAGCAGGCGTCAAGGGTCAGGATTGAACCCACGACCTCCTGCATACCAGGCGAGGTAGTTAACATCTCACCAACACGGCTCCCGAGTGGGTTCTCAAGACTAACCAACCAGGTTGCTTTCAGGTAAAGCGAGCGGCCTGCAAGCGGAAGGTTATGAGTTCAAATCCTAATTGGGGGTTGACTCAGACCATCATCCCTCTGGGGGTTAATAAAATAGGGAGCAATTTGTGGGGAAGCCAACGGTGGTTTTCCTACAGATAGACTCATCCTCACCACAGTAATGTGGAATTTCACCACTGGCTCAGGGCTGCATGCTGGAGATGAACAGTGCTTCAATGCTCAATTGAGTGGGAAAAAAAGTTGACTTGCATCTCAAGTGTCGTGGAGTTGATGGCCTCAGCCCAATGAGTCATCAACGAGACATATATAAAAAAAATCCATCGTGTTAATATTGGGTTCTGCACTTAACGTGGCCAAATTTCAGGTCTGATAATTCAACTTTGGTTTGACTTTCACGCGAAAAATATCATTCTCAGCGGATGAGTGTGCGAGCAAGTTGAAGCCCTCTGTCGAGCAGACCAGAGGTCGCTTGAAGGTGTCTCAGAAGTAGATCTGCGGTATCATTCGGAAATCTCTTGAAATCTCACACTGCGAGATTTCGGAATGAACCCTGGGCCTCATTGCGTGACTATTTCACGCATCGTCGTCATACTCGTGCACTGCCGTCCTTCTCACCATCTCATCATCTCATCACACTTCTGCTGTACAAAATCGCGAATTCTTTGTTCAGCGCCTGATAGCACAATCGGGATAAAACTTGGGGCAAATTACAACACCGATAACAAAAGAGTGTGCTTGTGCGGGCCACAGTTTCTGAACCGACTTGACAATCTGATTGACCCAATTCTCATTCTTGGCATGATTACCATGTTATGTTCCTGTGTTCGAGTTTAATTAGGACGCACGTGTCACATATGTGAAGAATGTATGCGCGTTGGCTTTGTGTGTGTGTGCATATGTGCACGCACGCATGTGTGTGAGTCAGAGCGGTGTTGTAGCGGTTAGCGCGCTGCGCTACGAACCTGGCGACCCGGGTTCGATTCCCGCTCACGGCCAACACCGTCAGTGACGATTATCTGAACCGATCCCGGGCCTCCCCTAGGTCGACTCAGCCTCAAATGAGTACCTGGTGCGATGTGTAAACATCGTCACTAGGGAAACAAAGGCGGCCGGGCGTGGTGTTGGCCAACCACCCCCTTGTGTGCCGTGCCGGCCTTGATAGGTGCTCGCTAACAGCACTTGCTCCTACAGTGTGCTAAGGCTATACGGGGGATCTTTGTCTTTGTGCGAGCTAGCGAGTATGTGTTTGCACACACTCCAGTGTCTGTACATTCTGGTGTCTGCCTGCCTGTCTGCGTGTGTGCCCGTGCGTGTGCCCGTGCGCGAGCATGTGTGGCAAAGTTCCCACGTCATTACCTTAGCACTTGGGTAGAGAAAACAAGCCCTGCTGCCAAGCTGTACAGTTCACGCAGTTCCCATTATCAAATGGATGCGTGCTCTGAGTGTGTCTCGATTGAGTGGAAGGGCAGTGCACGCCAACATTGACAGTCGCAAGAAGAACAACACGAAGAAGCCCAGTCTCTGATGACAACGTAAATAATGCCTCTTGTGTCCATATTCGTTTCTCCGCATTAAAAATAACACACGACAGATTTTCGTTACAAGTCCCATCGGCCACACTACCCCCCTCTTGGGAGACGCGCATCAGCAGCAGCACTGGTTCACTGCAAACTCTGGATCGGTGTCTCATCATCGGTCGGGCTGCCAGATGTTCATGGATCGTTTCTGTAAGACGTGGGTCCTCATTCGGCTCAATACAATCATTACGAGTGGAAGAATGTTAATAAATGAAATACAAAACGCCTCCCCCCTATTTGTCTCGCCGCATTAAACAAAGAAATATGTAAACGTATTACTCTTAGGTTTTTTTCGGTAAAGTCACGTAGGTAATTTTTTAAAATAATAATAAAATAAAATAATAATAAATGAAAATAACTGAATTAAATCACGACGTTTCGGAAGCAACACAAGCCTCCGTCGTCAGGTGTAACTGCTCCAGTAAAATTACTGTAGCGTGTAGGATAATTTTGCTGGAGCAGTTACACCTGATGACAGAGGCTTGTGTTGCTTCAGAAACGTCGTAATTTAATGTAGTTATTTTCATTTATTTTAATTATTTTATTATTATTATTTAAAAAAAATACCTACGTGACTTTACCGAAAAAACCTAAGAGTATGAATCCTTGCAGTCACGAAAGCTTCAAAACTAGAATGCAAAAGTATTGTTTATGCAAGCCATTGGCAGCACAGCATTCTGGGAGAACAAGCACACTATCAGTGGCATTGCTTCAGTCTCTAGAAGAAGAAGTAGAAAAAGAGGCAACCGACTGTTTACCCAAAGATTCAGGACTGGATATAACCTGTGTCAAGCGACTACGCGTGATTTAGCAACTCAAAAAACCACTCAGATCACAATGGAGCACGTGCTTGACAGGGGGGGAGGGAGGGACAGAGTTGGGATGGGGAGGAGGAGGAGGGAGGAGGAGGAGGGAGGGGTGTAAAGCAAGCGAGGGCAGTGAGCAGAGAAGACTCGAGCTCGAAAAAAAAATCAAAGATCGGAATTTAAAAGAAAACACTGGCTGGGCCAGCTAAATGGCACCTCATTTTCCATTGTTTAAACTCGGGGGGGGGGGGGTAGCCGAGGTGGGGGGGGGGTTGTTCTTGCCTCTACGCATTAAAAGTCATCTCCCACCTCAAGTTTTCACCTCCCCCCCCGTCACAAAACCACTCTCTTAGCTGGCTGGGCCCGGTGCTGTACCCCCGCTCCTTCATAGATTACCCACCAGCTGGTCTCGCCGTCATGAATTATTCAGGGGGGGGGGGGGTCCCAGTGAGCGCGCGCGCCGCATTCCCGTCTTGAAGGAGACGCAAAGAGAGGCACCTCCCACGGACCCCGAGGCCCGGGCCAAGCGAAATCAGCTGACACGCGGCTCCACGGCTCTAGACGAGGGGGGGGGAAACCCCGCTAAAGATGAATTCCGGAGATGTTTTGCTCACGACATTGCTGGCACTAGAGGGTGCTCTAGAAAACCCCCCCTCTATAAAAAGTGTGTATTTGGTCTACTCTTCCACACTGGCCAGACGTCTTGGAAGAGGAGGTGAGTGACCACATTTCAGAGTGTACCCATTTGGGAGAGGAGGTGAGTAGCAACATTTCAGAGTGTACCCATTTGGAAGAGGTGAGTAACCACATTTCAGAGTGTACCCATTTGGAAGAGGTGAGTAGCCACATTTCAGAGTGTACCCATTTGGGAGAGGAGGTGAGTAGCAACATTTCAGAGTGTACCCATTTGGAAGAGGTGAGTAACCACATTTCAGAGTGTACCCATTTGGAAGAGGTGAGTAGCCACATTTCAGAGTGTACCCATTTGGGAGAGGAGGTGAGTAGCAACATTTCAGAGTGTACCCATTTGGAAGAGGTGAGTAACCACATTTCAGAGTGTACCCATTTGGAAGAGGTGAGTAGCCACATTTCAGAGTGTACCCATTTGGGAGAGGAGGTGAGTAGCAACATTTCAGAGTGTACCCATTTGGAAGAGGTGAGTAACCACATTTCAGAGTGTACCCATTTGGAAGAGGTGAGTAGCCACATTTCAGAGTGTACCCATTTGGAAGAGGTGAGTGACCACATTTCAGAGTGTACCCATTTGGAAGAAGTGAGTAACCACATTTCAGAGTGTACCCATTTGAAAGAGGTGAGTAACCACATTTCAGAGTGTACCCATTTGGAAGAGGTTAGCAGCCACATTTCAAAGTGTACCCATTTGGAAGAGGTGAGTAACCACATTTCAGAGTGTACCCATTTGAAAGAGGTGAGTAACCACATTTCAGAGTGTACCCATTTGAAAGAGGTGAGTAACCACATTTCAAAGTGTACCCATTTGGAAGAGGTGAGTAACCACATTTCAGAGTGTACCCATTTGGAAGAGGCGAGCAGCCACATTTCAAAGTGTACCCATTTCCACCGCTGCTGCTGCTGGCACCGTCGTTTCGACTGGCACTCCGGGAGATCGACCCCTGGACTGCAAATCTCCAGCGTGCGGACCCATTACACCACCACGGCACGGCAGCATCGCTTACGGACGGCTCAGAAGTACCTGTAATTGTGGCTGGGGCCAGACGGAGCTGTTTGACATTCCAACTGACACCAAAATAAACCCTGCACTCATCTGTGTGCTATGCACTCAACTGTGGAAATAAATCAAGTATGAACCCTGCCTCCCGCACCGGACGACGTGAGCTTATATCGGCTACCGGTGCCGGCTATCTCCTCTCGCCCTCCCCGGTTCTCTGCGCGAAGGCAGGTCCACCCACCCACGGCTCAAGCCCCCTCTGTCCAATTCCGTCCGATCAACAAACTCACAAACTCTTCACCTTCGCGACGTCCCCCCACACTCGCGCGCTCGCCAAAACCCCGCCGATTTCAGCGGAGGGCTGGCGGCGTGTGTTTTAAAATAAAAATTCCAAACTCGTTTACACCGCACGCCGATTTCCAAAAGTAATATCTGAACAACAACAAAAAAACGTGTTTTTTTTTTACACGTGGAATTGTTGCGAAAACAGCAGTGCCGCTCGTCAGACGGTTTCAAAATCGGTGGCCGACTGAGGAAATCGGTAGGGTTTGGCACGAGCACGCACTTTTGTGTGACGCTTCTCGAGCCGGCCGGTTAGATCCTTTACTGTTCAATTGGGTGAGAACCCCATTGAGAGTAAAGAGCTCGCTCGCTGCTCAAGAGGGACACGTGGGGAACACACAAGGGGAGAGGCATGGAGATAGCCGAGGGGGGGGGGGGGTAGGCACAGCGGTCCGTGCGCTACGCTAGGACCTGCTGACCCGGGTTCGAGTCCTGACGACGGCTGACATCGGTGGCAAATGGTATCTGAATCGATCGTGCTGCGGCTACCCTCTTCACACCCCCCCCGCCCCATCACCGACATGGCGTCAGCAGACCTTCGTTTCGGAGTGGATAGCCAAAGGGACTTAACCGACGATGATTAGTTGTTGGATGACTTGTGGGATGACCTGCCCTTGCCTTGCGAAGCGGTGTTTATCAATAATAGCAATGATACTAACAATAATAACAATAATTTTAATAATACCAAAAAATATAACGGTAACAACAATTTTGATTTAAAGCTTTCGTGACTGCAGGGATTCATATTCTTGGTTCTTTCGGTAAAGTCACGTAGAAGGGAAATAATAAAACAAGAAAAATATAAAACACCTGTCACACCTGATGATGATTGCTTGTGTTGCAGTCGAAACGTCGTGAGAATTTTTGTTTCATATTTTTCTTATTTTCTTATTTCCCTTCTACGTGACTTTACCCAAAGAACCAAGAATATAGTAACAACAATACTAACAACAATAACAATGATGATGATAACAGCAAGCGATAATTCCCAGCACGTTTGGGAATCTACTGCTGGATGAAGGCCTCCCCCATGCTGTGCTGTGCGCCACGGGGATCGGTTGACCCCTGACCTCACCACGCCGGGTGGGGGGGCAGCTTGGCGGAGCTGTTGGGTTGGTGGGGGAGCCCAGAATCGGTTCAGAAGATCGCCGCTGATTTTATCCGTGGCCAGGACACAAACACTTGACTTGCCGGTTTCACAGCGCAATGCACTGACCACAATGATAAAAATTTTTTACTAAAGTTTACCCGAACTATTATGCAAAAAACATGAATATACAAATACAATAAATGTGGAGTTGATTGAGTACAGACGTTTTTGTGGTTTGGTCACAGGAGAATGTTTCTATGCGTGTATGTTGAACTTCTTTTTAACCGTACGAAGACAACCATACTTCACCACGCTGGTCAGTGCGGTTTAGTGATAGGGGGGGGGGGTTAAATAAAGCCCGGGGCTGAGGGCCGGTTAAGATATCACACGCCACTGATGGCAGCCGTGGCTAGGAATCCAACTCAGGTGACCCGCGTTCGTACAGCACGAAGCTAACCACTGCACCACCTCTTTCATTGCACAACCACTGCCAATGGATTAACGTGTTCTGTGGACTGTAACACACTACTATTTGCCTTCTGTATTTCAAAGCAACATTTGTGGATGCGTCTTATAATTCAGAAGGTACGTGTGTGTTTTTGTTAGAGCGGTGGTGTAGCGGGGGAGCGGTGGTGCAGCGGTTAGCGCGCTGCACTACGAATCCGGCGACCCGAGTTTGATTTCCGCTCATGACCACGATGACGATTATTTCAAACGGTCCTGGGCCTCCCCTAGGTCGACTGAGCCTCAAATGAGTTACTGGTGCAGTGTGTAAACGTCGTCACTGGGGAGACAAAGGCGTCCGGGCGTGGTGCTGGCCACCCACCCCCCTCGTGTGCCTTCATAGGTGCTCGCTAACAGCACTTGCCCCTACAGTTTGTTATGCTACACGGGGGATCTTTGTTCCAACAGTCTGTTACAGGCTATAAGGGGGATGGATGTTTATCTTAGCACAGTATGTTAATGTGTGTGACCAGATTTGTAGAACTTCATTGACACTGGGGCACACTTTCGGGGGGGGGGTGTCGGCGCTTCTTACAATCTGGAGATAGAATATACGTAAAGGTGTATCCCCTGTAATTAGTTAATCACAGCTGTATGGTAAACACAGTGATGTGCATTACACGTTACTGCCATCAAAACTTTTCCACGCCACCAGCTCAAAATATCTTCATGTTTGGCCCATGTTGTCGTCAAGAACCGCCGCCAACTCATAAAGAGTTGAGAAAGTAATTTGAAACGACAAAATGTCACCACACAGTTCTATTGAGCGGGTGGTCTGCGGAAACAGGCCAAGAGGTTGGACATGCCACGGCTGCACATCGTGTTAAATCTTTTTGTTCAGGGTGCCGCGGTGGCTAGGAGATGTTAACTGCCTCGCCTGGTATACAGGAGGTCGTGGGTTCGATCCCGACCCTGACGCCTACTGCTGCTGTATATTTGGAGTTTGCATGTTTCTCTCTTATCGTGGTCGTGTGGATTTTTGTCCGGGTCCTCTGGTTTTTGCCCTCCACATTTAGAATAAACGTCACGCGTTTCGGGTATTCGGCTGCTTATACATCTCCACGTGATGAGCCACTTCGTTGAGCTATCATTTGTGGTGGCCAGGTCGCTTCTTAAAAAAGTTTAGTTTAGTTTTCCGGCCCGAGCAAATTTCTCTCTCTCTCTCTCTTCTGTTGCGATGGAATGTCTTGTCGTTTACAGATTGCACCGAGTTGAAAAAAGGCATACATCTTGAGCGCGCTGCTTAGCCAATGTCTGTGTGTACACATACAGGGAGGGGGGTGGGGGGGGGGGAGACCTGCAGAGCGAATATGCAAATTTTGTCCCACAATACAATAACGTGGCCACGCGAACAGCACGCCGGGGCCGGCGTTTTAACACACACACAATAATATATATAGCCTCAACCCGGTTTGTTTGTTAGTCATGGGTAAAGGTCGATGATGGGGGGAGGGGGAGCTCAGTCACTGCCCCCCCCCCGGCCCCATTTAAACCCCGTCGCCTCCACCTCGGCGGGATTAAGCCCCGTCAAGGGGAGACGACCCTCACAAAGCAAACGAAACAAAAGCTGGAAAAGTGCGCAAAGCAGACCCACGCTCTACTCGCTTGCAAGGAAGGGATGTTCGGCTGATGGAGAGGCAAGGAGGAGGAGGGAACGCGATCGAAAATAAGTTCACCGCGCACGATGGGAGCGATAAAACCAGAGGCAGATGGATCTATTTTTTGTTATTTGACCAGGTAAGGCCCACTGAGCTATTTGGCAAATTTTCAGAGGCGACCTGGCCACAAATTATATCTTAACTTAGTGGCTTATCGTGTGGACATTTACAGCAGACAAATAATGTAAATATTCTCAACTAAAATTTCTAAATGTGGAGGGAAAAACAGGAGGACCCGGCGAAAAATCCACGCGATCACGGGGAGAGAAACATGCAAACTTCAAATACACAGCAGCAGACGTCAGCGTCGGGATCGAACCCACGACCTCCTGCGTACCAGGCGAGGGAGTCAACATCTCCTAGCCACCATGGCATGAGGGCTTGGGGAAGGCTTCCATCCAGCAGCGCATGGACCGTGGCTGCTGCTGCCAACAATGATCAAACTATAACCCACCTCAGCACAGCAAATGACAACTACGATGCGCCGTGCGTTGCTGTACACGGAGTTATCCTTCTGGTGAAAACGTTCTCCCCATAAACACCTCCACTGCAATCGTTACCCTCCTAAACCCTCTCCACCATTCAATTTTATTTAACCGCACGAGTACATCCCGTGGCTCACGTTAGAATTAATTCACGGTGGCTGCAAGAGCGACGAGTTTCCGTGAAGCCAATGATGGCACAACAACTGCGGGCACGTGGCGATCCGTGACATCTAATCCCGTGCAGCCACTGGGGGCGCTGTATTCAAACAAAGACAAAGGTCCCCCGTATAGCCTCAACATACTGTTGAGGCAAGTGCTGTTAGCGAGCACCTGTGAAGGCCGGAACGGCACGCGAGGGGGTGGGTGGCCAGCACCATGCCCGGCCGCCTTTGTCTCCCCAGTGGCGATGTTTTCCACACCGCACTGGGTACTCATTTGAGGCTGAGTCGACCTTGGGGAGGCTCAGGACCGGTTCAAATCATCGTCACTGGGTGTTGGCCGTGAGCCAGCCGGGAATCGAACTCTGGTCCGCCGGGTTCGTAGCGCAGCGCGCTAACCGCTCCACCACCGCTCCACCCTGCGTTCACCACCGCAGTGGTAAACGAAAGAATCGCTTCTCGAATCGAATGCCGTGGGAACGGCACGTGCCGACTGACACGCGTGCCACCGTGAAAATGCCCGCGAACCGGTTCTTTGGGAGCGTAATTCGCATAATGCGTGCCATTACGAGTGGAGGCATCGATGTTTAATCAGTCGATTAATCCCCCCCCGCCTCTCCCTCCACCGCCCACAAATGCGCGTCGCAAACTCATCATTGTTAGATACATAAAAGGCGATCGTGACCGAGCCTATGACGTTCTCGAAGGGAAGGTGGTGGTGGTGGTGGGGGTGTGTGTTAAAGGGAGCTGGAAATTCAGCACAAATATTGGTCGGAGGCTTCGCTTTGTAACTAGAAAAACCAGCAGAACAACATTTTCAAATTTGGGCACCAAAAGCGGCGACATCGCGAGAGGCTGATTGGTTTCGCTTACAGGGCAACAACAACCGCCATTCGCCACTAAGTGGCGGTGACGTCACCACGACGCTTGTGCCAGGCCATGTGCACCTTGAGGCCACGTGAAGTGTCGAACGCCCGCTGGCAGGAGGTCACGGGGCAGACCCAGGTGCCACGGGTCGACTGACCGAGATGACCGAGATGACTGGCTGATGCACCACCTGTGCCCCCTACTGTGCCAACTTGCTGTGCTTTAGCCACCCGGCGCTCCGCTCGTTGTTGTGAGCGTCGCTCCTCCGCCCTCCGTTGTTGTTGGAGGGCGACTGCCTCCAACTGCCCAGTAGCGTCCTTCACGAGCCTCCTCCACTGAGGCCGATCTTGACACCGCTGGTACCAGTCATCGGCAAGTCCACTCAGCTCCACGTCCTCCTGTACCACATCACTCCATCTCTTCTCTAGCCCGTGCCGCGCCCGTTTAGCCCCCTCGATCCGGCCGAACAAAAGCTGTTTAGGCATGCGGTGGCTGGGCATGCGGGCTACATGACCCAGCCAACGCAGCCTTGCCTGCCGGAGGAGCTCACTGATGGGACTTTGCCCAGATCTTTCAAGGACTTGTGAGCTCCTCACACAATCCAGCCTGGTTAAACCCAGGATGGATCGTAGGCAGGCCAGCCTAAATGTTTCCAACCGGCGAAGATGCTCCACTAGGGGGGTCCACGTTTCGCAAGCATAGAGAAGGGAGGGAATGACCGTGGCCGAGAAGACCTGAAGCTTCGTGCGGAGCGACAGACCAGGTAGCTTCCACACAGCGTTACGCAACCGATGAAAAGATATTGCCGCTCGACTGATTCGGAGTGAGACCTCTGCTGATAAACTGGAGCCGGTCATGAGCACACTGCCCAGGTATGGGAAACTCTCTACTCTCTCCACGACTGCCCCATCACCGATTGGGAGTTGTGGGGGCGGAGTGCCCGATGATACAAAATACCCAGGCAGGTGCTTAGTTTTGGTGGGGCTGATGGTAAGGCCCCACCTCTTAGTGGCACTAAGAGGTGGGGCCTCTTACAGGGCAGGCCCAGCCTGACATTCTACACTTGCTCAGAAACGTCTCGCGCTCAACGCATCAACGCACGTGGTCGGTCTACCGCCATCAGACAACCCAGGTGATTTGCCTGACACGGAGTGTGTCAACCCAAGGCCCGCTCTACCGGTTACCGGTTCGTTTATATGACAACCAATCCAAGACTGTATGAAGGTCTCCCCACCACATGTCCGTTCATACTCGTGTCGAACACGCGTCACCACCGATGATCAGTGGACTGCAGCCTTGCACTCCTTTGTTTATCGATCGTGAAAAAAACGTACAATGTTAATAAAAACATAGAGGGTTTGGTGAAACGAAGTAAGTTGTGACTTACGTGCCAGTCCTTCATTTGCGTTTCGATTATTTACCTTAAAAGACTAAAATGTGTCCACGTCTCGTACCCCACAGAAAGGGCATCTCGCAACATCCAGGGGTTTGCGTGCACCCCAGGTGAAGAATCAATGATGCAGGGAACTGGTGTGTGTGTGTGTGTCCAGGACCAGTTTCCCAGCCACTGATATGAGCCGTGACTGGGAATCGAACTCGTGTGGCCAGGTTCATCGGGCAGTGTGCGACCCACACTGCACCCAGCACTCCCTCCCACGCGGTTAGCACGGCACGTATAAATAGTCGGCAAGGAAGTCTTTTTAAAGATGTGGCAAGTTCCTGTTTGCCGTCACAGGCAGACAACACAACATTGGCACCAATGAAAACACCGGCTGTAGAATACATATCAAAGCGAATGTTGGTTTGATTGACACGCGATGGGAAGTCTTTGCAGGCACATGAAAGGCGCGTGCCCCTATTGTGAACCGAGGCACCGTCTGTGAATATTGCGAACAAAGGGGCCGATTCAACAGGCTTCACAAGTAGTTCTGTGGTGTCATCTTCACGGGCTGCTGTCTGACACAGGTCATGCGCCGTAAGCTGAGGCCAGCAGTTATCTACGAATATATTTGTTCTCCTTGTTATGACATGCGACATGTTGCGGTGAGGTCAACGGTGATTGCCCAATGGATGAACCCGCCCCCCGCCATAGCAATGAGGAATTTCCACCACCGACTCGGTGCTCATTTGAGCAGGAAATCGCTTCGACTCGTGACTTGTCATTAAAAAAAGATGCCGAGAGCACAATTAGATTTCGGAATTTAACAAACATGCTCTTCAAACCGATTTGAAACACGGGATCAACGCCTTGCGTACGGACGCCCTGACATCCGCGCGCTTCAGAACGTGTCGACGAACACTGATCGCGTGCGCGTTTGTGTGACCTCAAAACACACCGGCACAATTCAAGGGGGTGAGGTGTCACTGGGTGTCCCCTTTCTGACAAACCCGACGCGATTTCCTGCTCAAATGAGCATTGATGCACATAGAGGTGGACATTCCACGTTACTATGGCGAGGGGTTGTTTGGTTCATCCGTCGGACAACTACCGTCGAACTCACCGCAAGAGTGTTACGTGCGATGCCACGTGCAACACAACGTGCGCCTGCAGAACTTGTAACAGCCAGCATTGCATGTCCTTGTGTTAGACCTTGGCCATGCGCTACATTACAAAAAAATAAAATGCCACGAGTGGAATTCACAATCCTACGCTAAAGTTAAAAATAACTTCAACGCATTCTATCAAGAGCACCATGGCCTTAAAAAAACAAAGCCCAAAGTACAAGAATAATAGGCGATGTTTTTGGGAAATGGCCCATCTTCACAGCATACAGAAATGCAGGAGAGGTAAGGTGAAAGCAAAGATGTAGCAACGGTACAAAAAGTCGAACGTCAAAAGTGATTTTCCTGCTGCTCGAATGAGCGTCGAGGCATCGGTGCCAGGTCTCCCGTCGACAGCCCCATGGAAGCCACCGAGTGGAAATTCCTCATTTCTTTGGCTGGGTCGGGGGTCAATCACCGCGGCGAGTTCAGGGCAAGCAACAGCGAGTTTGTGTGTAGCGGACGACTAAGACTGGGACTCCGCTGGCGCGGTCGGTTCTACGCAGCGTGGAGACTCGGCTGAACGCCCTTCAAATGTTTTGAGCTCCCAGAAGTGTGACTTTTAATCTAACTTTTTTTTTCACTTTTTTTTTACATTCATGCCATGCCCCAAACCCCGCAGGTAAATGTGTGATGCTGTGACGCACTGCATTCACGTCTCTGGTATCAATATACCTGCTTAGTGCCAACCTTTGCTGTGGGGTGGCTCCGAGCAAGGGGATAACATGTAACACATTGTCCTGCGGAGGGAGCTGGTAGGAAAGTTGGGTTGCTCGGTCAATGGCCAGGCTCAATGGCGGCGTGGTGTATTCCGCAAATATGCCCGACTGTGAGGGCGGGCACAAGCCGGCGTGAGTAGGTTAAACGTTGAGTTTTATAAGGGCACCACGGGGTGACCAGCCCCTCCTCACCCAGCCCCACCCCCCACCCAGCCTCACCCTCTCCACCCAGCCCCACCCCTCCCATTTTTGGATGCACGACGGACGGACACAATAACCCCCTGTGGGCTGGTGTAACCAGGAGGTTCCTACCAGTATAACAGTGACACATCAACATTCAACATTCCAAATGCCTAGCACCAGTTCCATCCACAAGACAAGCCGCTGCTGACTTTCCCACACAACGCGGTACTCATTTTAGAGCCCGGCGGAGGGATCTGCTGATTGTGAGCGGAGTCCCGTAATTCGAATCTCTCTCACAGCCGCTTGAGCCGTCTCATGGCGGGGAATACAAATCCTGAGCGATAGTGACCTCACCATCCTAGCCACACGATAAGACGACGTCACAATCGTCGTATCGTGCGTGACGTCATCGCCATGGTCGACGAGGCTTAATGGTTGAGCTCTGGTTTTTACTAAGCGCGCTTCTGGGAAACCCTTTCCGTGTTCACTTGGCCCATTTTGAATGGGGTAAGTCCCTAACAGCGACGCAACTTGATACTAAAATGTAATTTATATCGGATCATCTTTACCAATTACCCCCCCCTCGCCCGCAACACGCAGACAGACGTACAGACAGAATGTCAGAGCGCATCAATGCACGAACCCACCGCAGCTGAAGGGCATTAGAAACGCGAGACAGCGGCGACCGCAACTAAGAGGTGCCGCTCACGCTTTCCTACGATAAGTTGGGACTTCTTTCGCACCCTACGTAGCCAACCGCGCTGATCGGAGGTGCAATCGTCAGGCACTCGGCCGCCCCTTAACGCACGTGCGTCCGTGTGTCCGTCCGTGCGTCCGCGCGGTGCTCGCGAACCCTCGTGCGGTATCTCTCGCGCCGGCGATCATTCCGCGCATTACACTCCCCGATGCCGCGCGTGCCACCGGGGAGGTCGCACATCCTCGCATCGCTCCCCCGGCGCGAGCGAGCGCGCGCACGCACTCACTCACGCGCGCAAGCGCTCGTACCGCGCCGGCTGCGCTTCTATAAAAGGTCCGAGCGAGGAACGCCGTGGCGGGATAAAACCCGCGCTTCCTCGGGCTTACCCCTCTCTCCTGCCGCGATGGGGGGGGGGGTGCTGGGGTGGGGGGGAGCCGCGTGCCGCGTGCCGTATTTGGAGAAACAGCTGTTCGTCGCATCGGCCTGGCTCTTCCTCCTCGAGGAGGGAGGGAGGAAAGGAAGGTGGCTCGAGCATTCCGCGCCGCTCTTTCTGCCCCCGGATGACTTCGTCGGCGCTGCAGGAACGTGAAGTGGCCGCGGTGGTGGCATGGCGAGGCCGTCACTCAGCGGTGGATTGATTGTGGTCGAGATGATGAGTCAATCGGTCACTTGTCTGGCGATATCGTTGCGCCTCCGATGAGCACGTTTGGCTACGTATGGTGCGAAAGAAGTTCAACTTACATACACATGCATCATACACTGCAGCATCCCGGGAGCAAAATAATGGGGATACGTTGGGAGCGGTGGCGCAGTGATTTGCGCATTGCGGGCCAAGGCTAACAGCAGTGGCGGCTGATATCCAAAAACCTCCTCTAGATCGACTCAGCCTTAAATGAATACGTGGTACGGGGAGCGAGCGAGCGAGAGATCCGTAAACCGTTCCCGGGTATTCCTCCGCCTTTCACCAACCTGGCACTGATGGGCGTGGTGAAGTATGGTCAAACACTCCCATCGCTGACAGTGTGGAAAGACCTTCAACATCCAGCACTCGGCTGACAAAGGGGGGCAGCCGTAAATTGAACGAATATAATTATCGAGGTCACTTCGCACACCAAGCCGTCGGTTCGTCCATTGTTAACTCGGGCTATTAAAGCGTACAGGAAATTGGATAATTGTTTAATATTCACAATGACAACTTTTTATGTGGTCCTTAGCAAGTGGCAGTGCATAGATGAAATCCACATGAATCCCGTGTGTGAATAATGAGCAGGCAGGAGGACGTTACAGCGGGAGATGGCGGGCAGCCAAAGCGCCTCCCTGCCTCCTCTTGGGCGATTGTTAATGTTTCTTATATTTTTCTTGACTATCTTCATCGTGCGCTGCATTGTACGGAGGCAATACATCATCTAGAATTACACTTAAGCCAAACGCAGACCACCCCTCTACGCTGGTTATTTATACCAACACGTAGAGCATCTATGGTTTACTCGATTGGCGGGGTAGCTTGTGGGTACTCCCATCTTATCCAAGACGTCTGGCCCAGCTTGGAAGAGTAGAGTAGGTGAAAATATTCTCTAAAGCTTTCCTACGTACGGTACCGGTCCGTGGCCTGTTAGGAACCGGGCCGCAAGGCAGCAGGAGATGTGAGCTGTTAGTCCGCACATGGTCCGCCTCCATTGTTTTATTATTGACCACTTCCATCCGCGCCTCTTTCCCGCACTGCGCACTTGTCACAGTTTGGGTAAGGCCACAAGCTGCTAGCCCCTGGCCACGATGAGTAAAAAACAAACGTCGCTGGAGAGCTTCGTTGAAAAGGGGGAAAGACCCAATGATGACCGCCCCCCCCCCCAGGTCCGTGAAAAAATTGTCTTCCACGAAACCGGTCCCTGGTGCCAAAAAGGTTGGGGACCGCTGCTCTAAGAGATCCCTCTCGTGATGGTTCTTCCGCCAGCAGTGACGTCGACAAGCAATTGCAAGGCTGCACCTTTACCTCTAAGTAGTCTATAATGTACACAAAACGACAACAATTTGTTTTATTTTACCAGGTAAGGCCCACTAAGCTGTACAGCTCTTTTTCAGTAGCGACCTGGCCACGAATGATAGCTCAACGAAGTGGCTTATCAGCACGTGGAAATGTATAGCCGCCAAATACTGTCAACGCATGTTTCTAAACGTGGAGGGAAAAACCGGAGGACCCGAAGAAAAATCCACGCAACCACGGGTAAAACACGCAAACTCCAAATATACAGGCGGCAGGGTCGGGATCGAACCCACGACCTCCTGCATACCGGGCGAGGGGGTTAACATCTCGCCACGGCGGCACACCGCACAAGCTCATGATGCCCTGTTGGGTGTTTAATAAACAACTATCTCTCGTGCGTTGAACAAGGCCCCATCGTGAAACACGGGGATGCTCTCGCCGATGGCGTCTGTCCACTCGGAGGTGCTTCCTTAACAAGGCTGACTCTGCTGAGGAGGAACCGGTCCATAGATGAGGAACCGATCCAAGGCTTGCTCACTGAACCACAATACCTTGCCTATCTCGTCAAGGAACATGAACCATCACGCGAACTCCGGCGGTCATCCTCACAGCAGCGGCTTTTGGCTGGCCATCAAACAAAGACGATCACCGTATCGCGCGCTTTCAAATGCGCTTCTGCGGCCGTCTGGAATCGCTCTTCTTTACAATGTTGGGAAAGCTACTGGAGCGATCCACTTTCAAATCTTGATTGAAAAGTTATTTCTTGAGAACTGCTTTTCGCGTTTCGCTTGTTGTCCTTCCCCACACCTCCGATTAGCACGGCTGGCCACGTGCGGTGCAAAAGAAGTTCAACACGGACACGTACATGAAACAAACGCTGCTGTTTAATAAATGGGCCCGGAAGCGCCAACGTCGTCGTTGTTGTCGTTGGTTGTTGCGCTGAGCAACAAGAACAGGAGTCCACGTGTGGTGCAAGCTGTTTCGCTCTCACGCCTCGATTGAGGAAATGGTCATTTGCCTCCGAGTTTGCATATTCTTTGTGCCAGGTGTTGTGACGGGGAGGAACGAGGCTGAATGCCATGTCGACGTTTACAAGTGCTTCGAGATATCTCTCACTCTCTCTCCCCCGCTCTCTGTCTCTCTCTCTCTCTGTCTCTTTTCTGTCGGTCCCTACACGGCCCTCAGGGTTTTTTTGATTTTCTATTTTGCCGAGCCAAGCCAGAAGCAATGCGCGAGACGTCTTGCTCTCGCAAGGCCGTCTTATTTTGGCACACGAGCACCGATCGCATCGCTTCCGTCTCCACGGCGGACAAACCCTTGGGTGTGTGTTCTCTCGCTCCTTTGCCTGCCAATCCCGCACCGGTCCTGTCAATGGGCCACGGTCCATCCCCTTCCAGCGATACGCCCGGCGAAAGAGCCACTCACTTTACCTAACAATGGATGTGACGTATGATGGTGATGATTCAAGTCTGTTCCCACAATGCCTCTCTGCACGCTCCATCACGTGCTTCGCAGCTCTCTTGTTCCAATTTTATTTCAAGTGGTTTGCGTTTCTGAACCGTACGGGAGTTAAATGACACTTATTGAAACCCGCCCAAAACAAAGCTGTGTTTTGTTATTAACTTCTATTGTATAATTTGCACAAACCGTGCATTTTTTTTGTTTGTTATATGAACTATAATATTACGGTGTTTTTTTTATCTAGTCCAGGGGTCGGCAAACCTGCCTTCGTGACGTTATTCACGTGGCATTGCGGCTCTTGAAATATTTGCATTTATTACAGAATTCTAGAAGAAAATTCGAGAAAAAAAATGTCCCTTCCTGTTATTTTGTGTTGCAGAGCCGTGGTCTAGCCACGTGTCTGCTTGAAAGAAGAACAATTTCACGTCGCGTTAATTGTTATCCGCCGCTTACGTTTCCGCGTCACAGTGCAGACACTTGATTACGTGGATGACGAGGTTGCAAAAAAGGCATTTTCGGGCAGAGCATTGGAGTTTTTGACACCCGCTACGACGCACGGAACACGGAGAAAATGGAACAGAGGGAATATTGCGCAATGGCAGCATGGAAGATACTTTAGTGTTGTATTTGTGTGTGGTTGGGTGATTTGTTTACCTTTCCTGTACTTTGCACTACTATAATGTTCTTGTATTGTTTGTTGTTGTAACGTTCTTACCTCGTGCCCTTACTGGACATCTGTGAAAAAGAGCTTATCTAGCTCATCACGATTCCTCCAGTATGAATAAATATTCTGAGACTGAATGCGTTCTGTGAGCATCGCACGCAGTCCAAACACATTACAAATACAAAATAACGGGTAATGGTGCACACCACCGGCTCGTAGACAAATGTTACACGTCTTAGCGCGAACAAAAGTCACGTCACCCAATGCCACGTGACGCTACCAGCGGCGGGAATAGCGCGGGCATGACGTCGTGTTCGTGACGCCACTTCCTGATAGATCGTATTTCTTTGGATCAATTTCGGAAAAACGTTCAATTTCGGGATCATGCGACATTCCGTATCCAGGCCGGATTTACAAATATTTCAGATTAATCTGAAAAACTGGAACACATCTCTGAGTGCCACGGTGGCTAGGGGATGTTAACTGCTTCGCCTGGTATACAGGAGGTCGCGGGTTCGATCCCTTCCCTGATGCCTGCTGTATATTTGGAGTTTGCGTGTCTCTCTCTCATCATCATCACGGTGGCTAGGAGATGTTAACTGCCTCGCCTGGTATACAGGAGGTCGCGGGTTCGATCCCTTCCCTGATGCCTGCTGTATATTTGGAGTTTGTATGTCTCTCTCCCCGTGATCGTGTGGATTTTCCCCTCCACATTCAGAAATGTGCGTTACGGGTATTTGGCTGCTATAAACGAAGCTGCTTCTTTGAGCGAACATTTATGGCCAGGTCGCTTGTGAAAAAGAGCTTTACAGCTCAGTGGGCCATACCTGGTAAAATAAAAATATATAGTTTAATACTTTTCTTTAACAGCGCTCCGTGGACAAAACACTGCACATCTTTCACGGCCTATGCCGCCGTTTGAAAACAAATCCACGCATAAAAGGAGGGGCCCAAGTTTTTTTTTTTCTAAACGCGCAAATGTTGAAATGCCACCTTGTCCAACCCCTCCCCCCACTGGACCGCGTGACCTTTTAAAATCTGGGTTCATAGGCGGTGGCGGCATTCCTGGCCTAGGTATTGCTGGAATTGGGGCAAGCGGTGTCCGATTACCTCTGGCCGTCCCAATTGGAATCTGTTGCATTATCTCCGCGCAAAATCTTAATGAGGTGCTATGGGGGGGGGGGGAGAGGAGGTGAGGGGAGGGTGGTGAGAGGGTGCGGGATGTTGGGTGGGTGGCTGGCGGAGCAAGGGGTGGGGGGGGGGCTGCCAGGAAAGACCAGAGGGTGTTTGTCCTACAAGCGGATGTGACCCCCCTCTCCGTTCTCACCATTAGCCCCAGCTGTCGCTTATCTTCTCTCGGAGGGACAGCGCCAAAGCAAAGCCAAGGTCCACTCAGGCTGCTTGCCCTCACTACTCCCAATTCACGAGTTCCTTCATCCCCCGCCCCCCCGGGGCGATGCCCATTACGACGGAAGGTGTGACCAGAGCCTGCGTACGCGAATGTACTCCGCATGCTGTCAACCTCGCGTCAAGTAGGTGGACAATTAAAATACAACAAAAATCTGCAGCTGAACGAGGGGCCTCCCGCCCCCGCGCACGCCACGCGGGTCGCTGGGGGTTGCTTGACCGTACCTCGCCACGCTGCTCGGTGTGCGCGTTTGGGAAGGCGAGGAGAGCACGGATGCGTCAGCATCACAGTGCAGTTCATTGTGGATTTTCTGCTCAACCGCCACTCTGCTGCCCACGAAGTAGCTCCACAGCAGCCTGCGCTACACCGCTCTGATGATGTATCGGTCGCTCATACAAGCACCGTCCAAGCTCAAAACCCTGCTTAGCTTCCAAGATCCGTAACGATCGGGCGGATTCTGGGTGATTTTCTTGGTAGGCCCTACAGCGGGGGGCGGCTGAGGAAGGGGGTGGGGTGCGGGGGGGGGGGTAAATTACTACGTTAATTAGCAATGTCGTAAAAATGTCCGTTTGCAGAAAGAGAACACTCTAAGAACGCCCTCGTTGTGGATTCGGTTGCAGATTCAGTGGAAGGGCCCCTCCCCCCACTGCGGTCGAGCGCGGAGTTTTTTTTTTTGGGGGGGGGGGGTCCGAACGATCGTCAAAGTGAAGCGGTGGGGGGCCGGCGGGGAGTTGCAGCGCCCGCCGCGAGCCGTCGCACGATTCGGACACTTAATGTGGGAGTGACTGTGAGTATAGCACGTCAGTGGCGCGTTTTACACTTTGCGATCGTGGCGTGTCGATCGATTAGGACTGCAAATCGGATAGGAATGATTTGCCCCCCCTTTTGTTGACGAGGGAGAAGTGGTCGTCAAATACCACAGTGATGGTATCGGATGTACCCAGACGAACTGAGTTTTTGAAACCCACGCTAAGATGATGACGGTGGTGGTGGTGATGCGATTAGTTTTGTGAACCCTGTGTGTCAAACCGTTGACTCATTCCATAAATTAGCCCTGTTTTTTTTACTGCAGATAATTAATTTTAAAATGACAACTTTATACATCTCATCTTGTTTCTTTTTAAATTCAACTTTGACAGTGAGGTTGCCTCATTCGTGAAACTACCCACATGTCAATGCATCAGACGTGTCCTTATTATTTGTGAGGGCAGTGGTGGCCGCTATTTGTGTCTGCCAAAACAGTCACGAAAGAAAATACAATGCGATCCCTAAACAAATTAATTGGTCAAACATCCTCAAAGCAGGACCCTCTTGAAAAAGCACAACTTACTTAAGGTTCCTCCTGGATTTATAACGATTATATATATTACTAATTTACTATTCGGAAATTATTTACGAGCTGATCGCAGCCCATTGAAGCTTAAGCCTCTTTTGCAAAGCGAGAGGCTGGGTTTAAGAAAGCAAATACAATACACGTTTAAAAAAAAAATCTAAACACTAAAGGCCCTAACATTAAAGAAACCAGAAATAAATGAACGCTTACATTAACGTTGACCGTTAAGTCGGACATCACGGAGCGAATCGCCGGATATCATGCCAAAAAACCCGCGGTAACAACCACCGAAAAAACATCAGAGGGCTATCGAGTAAGACAGAGCACAGACGACGCAATGCAGGGCCGAGCAAACACAACTTGACGTATGCCACTGAGTGTAGCGGCAGCAGCAGCAGCAGCCTGTGGCCATCGCATTAGCCTCATCATCATCATCCTCGTCATCACCGTTATCATTATTTACAAGAAACCATTCTCAGCAGAAGCCTCGAACGCGTCCAGGAGGACGGAGTGACGCACGCACGGCTAGACGCGTTTGCAGCGACGCTGTTGCAACAGCAGCTGGGCACGTTGCGGCTTAAGCCTGAGCGTGCATAAGCCTGAGCGTGCATGCGTGCGCTCATGAGAGTGCGCGAGCGTGTGCAATTGAGCACGCAGGATGTGAAATCCTTCGTGTTTGTGTGCGTGCGCGCGCGCACGACCTTAGAGCACGTGCCCACGAAAAGTCTGTGAAGGCTATACGGGGGGGGGGGGGGATTAATCTTTGGTTCTTTCGGTAAAGTCACGTATAAAGATAAAATAATAAATTAAATAATAGCATACGACGTTTCGATTGCAACACAAGCAATCATCATCAGGTATAAATGAAATAGAAACACAAATCTAGTATACTTAGAAATGGAATACTAGATTTGTGTTTCTATTTCATTTATACCTGATGATGATTGCTTGTGTTGCAATCGAAACGTCGTATGCTAGTATTTAATTTATTATTTTATCTTTATACGTGACTTTACCGAAAGAACCAAAGATTAATTCCTGCAGTCACGAAAGCTCCAAATTAAGATTGGGGGGGGGGGGATCTTTGTTGCGCGTCCATGCCCGCTCACGACCTGGAACAGTGGCGAATATTGAAACCGGTCCCGGGCCTCCCCCTAGGTCGACTCGGCCTAAATCGAGTACCTGACGTGGTGTGCAAACATCAGCACTGGGGGGGAGAGACAAAGGTGGCTGGGCGCGGGGCAAGCCACTCCACCCCCTCCGTGTGCCGTGCCGGCCTTGATCAGGTGCCGCTCGCTAAGAGCACTTGGCCCAACAGTCTGTTAAAGAGCTACACGGGGGATCTTCGTCTCTATGTGTGTGTGCGCATGCATGTGTGTGTGTGTGCACGCATGTGTGTGTGCGCGCACGTGTGCGCACGCACGTGTGTGTGTGTGCGCACGTGTGTGTGTGCACGTGTGTGTGCGCGCACGTGTGTGTGCACGTGTGTGTATGCGCGCACGTGTGTGTGCATGTGTGTGTGCACGTGTGTGTGCACGTGTCTGTGCACGCACGTGTGTGCGCGCACGTGTGTGCGCGCGTACGTGTGCGCGTACGTGTGTGTGTGCACGTGTGTGTGTGTGCACGTGTGTGTGCACGTGTGTGTGCACGTGTGTGTGTGCGCACGTGTGTGCGCGCACGCGTGTGTGTGCACGTGTATGTGTGTGCACGTGTGTGTGTACGCGCACGTGTATGTGTGTGCACGTGTGTGTGTACGTTGCCTGCGTGCGCCACCGATCGCGCCGCAGAACTTTGCGGACAACGGGGAGGGTGAGAACGGTCGCGCCGTTTTGGCTAATTCGATTCGGAGTGCCCCCCACTCCCTCCGCTTGTCAAGGAACGCAGAGGGTCCCCCCTTGTTGCTCCTCCTCCTCCTCCCATCGGTCCTCCCGCGAGCGCCACAGCGCTGCTACCATCCCTCACCCGCGATCCGGCACGTGCTCCCTCCTGCCTCCCCACCCCGCTGTGTAAACACATTTTTCAAGTCTGCCCGTGTCCCTGAAAGTGGTTGAAAAGTGATGTGACGGGGATGCAAAGAGGCCAGCAGTAGGGGCTTTAATAATTAATGGGGGGAGGGGGGAGGCAGTGTGGATGTCAAGGCCTTTTTTTGTTGTTGTTCAAACAATAAGGGCAGAGTGACGGTAATTAGTGGGGCAACAGCCAACTCCTGACCGGACCCCCCCCCCCCACGTCTTTAATTGGCGACGCGCCTTGAAATTTGCCGTAGCGCAGCAGCAGCAGCGGCGGTGGCGGCGGCGACGCAATAAAAACGAATCGACGGAGCTCCTCCGTAATCCGGCGCTGCTCACGGTGTTTTTTTACTGGACCCGTCACGCCGCCGCGGCCGCGTTTGTCTTGAGCGTCCCGTGGATTGATCTCAGCTCAGGTCCATACAAGGAGAGGAAGGGGTGGGAGAGAACGAGAGCCGGGGGGGGGTAGAGCAGAGGCTAGAAGCTGCTGCAGGGCTGCAGTGAGTCAGCCACGCTCTGCCAAGTTTCATTAATCAAACTGCAGGAAACATCTTTCTGTATTCCCGCCCTCTCGACTTCCTAGCCCTTTGTGGGGGGGGGGGGCCCCAACGAAAACAAACCTCGTACACGTGGGCCAGTAGCGGGAGGAGACGACACCGACATGCACATTGCCGCTCTGGTCTATTTGCATATGCTGGCAGGGTGAAATATTTTTTGTTAAAAAACCACACCCGCGTGCGCATGCACGCTGTGTATTTGTCACGCGCTGCAGAGAATCGTGTAAAGTGCTTCAAGAAATGTCCTCGGCACAACGGAAACTGTGGCGCTTTGTTTCATCTGTTTAGATTGTGTCGTGTTACCCCGAGGCGGCAGAGAGGGCTTTGTGTGTCTCAGCCGAACTGACCAGTTCCTCTCTATTGTACGCTTTAGAGGCAAGGAGGGGGGGGGGGTCAATTACTCCTCCGCGTTATCAATTACAATTGCGTTTTCTCTTACGAAATATCCAGTGGCTGCGTGACGCTGCACTCCACGCATCATCCATCAGCCACGGTCGATCCGCCGCTGGATGAAGGCCCTCCCAAAAGCTGTGGCCATCTCCCTCGCGACCCCGCGAAGTAATATTCCACGTTAGCGCCTGCACACGTAGCTCCATCTCCTCGACGGGCGTCCACTCTGCCACGTATCCATTCCTCGGCCGGTCGCTCGCACGCTTACATTTGGGAAAAGCACCTCAAACACAATTGGTGCGACATGTCCTTGAAGATTGAGTCAAGAACTTGGGTTTGAATTCTGGGTAACAGTCACTCCGCCCCCCCCCCCCTCCGTTATATTAAATCTGGTTCCCAAGAACTGGCAGGTGATCAATCGATCTTAATTTACATAGGGGGCACTTCATCAATAAAGGGCTCTGAGAGCGCTTCATGGAAAATACAATCAACATAAATGCCCGACACTGAGAATACATAAACTACAGGGTATTTATTGCGACAACAAATGCGATGTCATTTAATAAAACTGCTACGTCATAAAACGAATAATTTATCAGTAAAAGTTTACGAACGCTTTCGAGTTCGTTGTTTATCCACAAGTGGACTGAGTGCGGCTAATGATAATGACGACGTCAATGGATAAAAGCCTGGATTGTACAATCGAGAAAATTCAACACACTCGTCAATGACAGTGTTGCGTGCAGCTTTAAAAGAAAAACCGTAAAACCGGTGACGTTTCAGGCAACGGCTCTCCTTTGTGTGCTATGAAGAAGAGCCATTGAGGAAGTTGTGGGTTCCATCCTGACCCTGACGCCTGCTGCTGTATATTTGGAGTTTGCATGTATGTCTCTCTCCCCGTGGTCGCGTGGATTTTTCTCCGGGTCCTCCGGTTTTTCACTCCACATTTATAAACATGCATTCAGAGCGTTTGGCTGCGATACATTTCCACGTGATAAGCCACTTCGTTGAGCTATCATTTGTGGCCAGGTCGCGTCTGATAAAAAGAGCTGTTTCGCTCAGTGGGCCTTACCTGGTAAAATAAAATAAAAAAATCGTTTAGCTTTTCGTTAATATATTTTTCTCATTTAAGGTCACGCAGTGTTTTTATATTGCAGAGTCATTAAGACTAATTGTGGAGAGACAGCAGGGAAATTATGTCGGTCAGAAGGTGCAAGTGATGCAAGTGGAAGGAAAGAGATGAAGAGGAAGGCAGAAGAAGAGGTGGGGGGGGGGCGATACGGTGCGATCGGACACGGTGGCCCGAGGAGCGGAGGGAGAGATGGCGCAGGGCAGGGCAGCGTGGAGAAGATTTGCAAGGACAGCGGAACACTGCACGTGAGTGGGACAAACGCGTGGAAGAAGAAGAAGCGTAATTAAGAGTAATTCCTAAGCCTGATCACAAATGACTACACACACAAAAAAAAATCTTCAAGTCAAATTCGTTTTTTTTTGTTCACTTCGTTTGCCTGATTTAAGCTCCTAAGCTTACAAATGCGGGTGCAATTGGCATATGGAGACCAACTATTTGCATACAAAAGGAGCGCTCCTGGTGTGCCCCTAATGGACTTCAGGATACATCTCTGTGGCGGTTCAGGAGGAGTCTAAATGCAACTGCGTCCAAAGATGCCGCACAAAGAGCGGTCAACACTCGCGTCAAGTTTCAAGGGAGGCTCCATTCATTTACGTCCAATTTGCACAAAACTCAAACGCGGTCGCCAACAACGCCGCCTCGAATGGACACGAATGAACAAATGCGATCTGGGGACGTTGCGAGCAATGGTCAACGTTCACGTCGCTAAATAAAACTCCGTAATTTCATTACAGGGTCTCAGTTGCGCAGTGCGATGCTACCTCCCGGGGGGCGGGCTGTGATGACACAAGGTGGCCAAATTTCACGTGTTGGGAATGTAAACCTTCTCTGTCTCGTGACATGATGCTGACCACGAGAATTTGGCATCACGAGAAAAGAGGTTTTTGTCCTTTTCGCCACAAAACCGTTTTCAAAAGTCAAGTTGACATTCTTAAAGGGCCAATAATATATATGTGTATATATAACATCACAGCCCTTTTTTCAATCCACTGCTGGATGAAGGCCTCCCTACACCGTGTCGGTCATGGGGATTTGTTTGACCATACTTCACCACGCTGGTCGGTGTGGCTTGCAGCAGGTCGGTGCGCCAACCACTGCACCACCACTCCACCCTGCCCCAAGAGCCCAATTATGGAATCTATAATGCAATAATTTTTACAATTAACAGCACTTGACCTGGCGAATGTAGGACATCACCAGCCAGTACTCTGCAATACCTGACCAAGCCTATAGGCAACCTAAGCACGGTGCCCATAACCGCTTCCGTGCAACTTGTCAGTAAATGTCATTGGTTTCCCACCCATGCCAGCGTGGGAGGGTAGGTAGGCATCTTCTCTGTAAAACCCACAACCCACTGGTGGAAATTCCCCATGACCACTGCAGGGGTTCCAGTTTCACGGCGCTTTTGTTTATCCAGCGAAGATCTGAAAGAGACCGGGATAAGTCTCATTTGCAAGAGTGACCCGGGGCATTCGTCTGCCAGTAGGGGGCGATGATTACTGCTGATGTGTGTGCGTGTGTATGTGTATAATCAAAGTGGGGAGCGGTAGTGTAGCGGTTAGCGCCACGCTGCGCTACGAATCCGGCGACCCGAGTTCGATTCTCGCTCACGGCCAACACCGGTGAGGATTATTTGAACCGGTCCTGAGCCTCTCTTAGATCGACTCAGCCTCAAATAAGTACCTGGTGTCGTGTGTAAACATTGCCACTGGGCAGACAAAGGCGGTCCGGGCGTGGTGCTGGCCACCCACCCCCTCGTGTAACGTTCCGGCCTTTATAGGGCCTAAGAGTACTTGCCCCGAAGGCTATACATCACTTGCCCCTGCAGTCTGTTAAGGCTATACGGGAGATCTTTTTCTTTGTATAATCCAAACTGATTCTTCCGTGGTGTAATCTTTGGAATTTGACGTAAACATAAACCCTGACGCCGGCACACAACGGCCAACTCTTGTGAATTACGTCACGGGATCTTTCACGTTCTTTGTGAAGCAGGCGGCGGGTAGTATTTTTTCATGGTTATTACCCCCCGAGTAATAACTAGGCTGAGTCACTCCCCATAAGACCACTACCGCTAATTTCCCACAACATGGCACGCATTTTATTGACCCCCCATAGGGATGACAGTGCTCGGTGGGTAGGTGCCATCGCCGCATCGTAGGAAGGTGGGTCTGCGCAGGCTTGCGAAGGCCTTCATAGAGCAGTGGTTGGTCTTGGCTGATGATGCCCGTCTGAGCGATGTGGCCGGGTTTGACCCTGTACTAGGATTTTAATCTGACGACTCTCAGGGTGACACGCACGCCACGTCGTGACCAGTGGCACCCGGCACTCAAATCGAACGTGGTCTTAACCCAAACGACAAAAAATACCGACGGCATTCACAGCAAATTCGTTGCAATTTCTTGAACGAGCATTAACGTCAAAACTAGATTCTGCGGTTACCTTTCCACTCGTTCCAGAAAGACTGCCTCGCTGTTTACCACAGCCGGTGAACCTCGAGCACGATTGCCGGCCACGGCTCATGCCGGTGGTGCCGCGGTGTCTCTCAAGGCCATGCGGCGCTTTTGCTCTTCACCAACGAGGAGGCCCAGACCACCGAGGTCAAACAAGCCACTACCATCTTCTCGGTTCTTTCGGTAAAGTCACGTAGAAGGGAAATAATAGTAAAATAAGAAAAATAAAACACGATAAAGTAATATAATTATTATATAATAAAATAAGAAAAATTAAACATAATAAAGTAGTATAATTATTATGTTTTCTTATTATTTTATTATTTCCCTTCTACGTGACCTTAAGAACCAAGAAGGTGAATCCCTGCAGTCACGAAAGCTTTAAATCGAAATTTAAGCCACTACCACTGGCACGGCAGGGGGAGGGAGGCCTGCCTTCACTCGGTAGCGGATTGAACAAGGGCTGTCAATTATTATATATATATTCACTATTATTACCATCGAACTAACCACAAGCAATTTGTGTCAATTTTCGCGAATCTCATTATTTGCAATGCCTCATTCAATAACAGCCAACAGCGGAAGGGAAACTAAAGCCGCGCTTGCGTAGGGAAGCTCCCGCGTGCGGAGGTTTTTTTTATTCCAACCCTACGATATAAGAAAAAGAAACACCCCCCAAAGAAAACAGATGATTATGTTGGTGCCTCGTGTGTTGGTCATGGGGGGCGGTGGAGGCGGGCAGGGGGGGGGGTGCGTACGGTAGTGAAAATGGTGAAAATGCGCCCGTCAATTGTACAGTGGGGTGGCTTTGAAAAACGCGAGGAACGGGCGGCGCTTCTTGCACAATTCGTCGAACAAACACTGCGCCGGGGCACAACAAATAACGTGGCAATCACGGGGCGGCCCACAAAGAGGATAATGCCTCGTGGAAAACAGACGGTGCGGACACGGCCACAATGGAGCGACCGCCGGCTTTCGCGGTGTGTCCATCCCCCGCGCCTGCGATCAGCACAGCTGGCTACGTATGGTGCGCAAGAATCTCAGCTTACATACGGAGCACGAGGAGGGCGACGCGATGGCACGTGGACACATCTATTCGTGCACGTGTGCGTGTACACGTGTGTGTGTACACGTGTGTGTGTGTGGGGAGCGATAGTGTAGCGGTTAGCGCGCTGCGCTATGAACCCGGCGACACGGGTTCGATTCCCGCGCACTGCCAACATCAGTGACAATTATCTGAACCGGTCCCGGGCCTCCCCTAGGTCGATTCAGCCTCAAATCAGTACCTGGTACGGTGTGTAAACATTGCCACTAGGGAGACAAAGGCGGTCAGGCGTGGTGCTGGCCACCCACCCCCTCGTGTACGGTTCCGGCCTTCATAGGTGCTCGCTAACAGCACTTGCCCCTACAGTCTGTAAAGGCTATACAGGGGATCTTTGTCTTTGTCTTTGTACACGTGTGTGTGGGTGTAGTGGTTAGCACGCTGCGCTATGAACTCGGCGACCCCAGTTCGATTCCCGCTAATGGCCAACACCGGTGACGATTATCAGAACCGGTCCTGGGCCTCCCCTAGGTCGACTCAGCCTAAAGTGAGTACCTGATGTGGTGTGTAAACATCGCCACCGGGGAGACAAAGGCGGCCGGGCGTGGTGTTGGCCACCCACCTCCTCGTGTGCCATGCCGGCCTTCATAGGGCCTAAGAGTACTTGCCCCGAAGGCTATACTGGGGATCTTTTTCTTTGCATTTGTGTAGCATTGCACATGGACACCAAAATACTCGGGATAGATGAACGAACGCATCCATTAATCGGTTGAAGTCAATTTAAATCGTTGGATAGATTAAAATAAATCGTTGCGAGGATTGCCAAAAATAAATATTATATTGATGGAAAGAGCAGTAGGTGAGAGATGCATGCAAATGCGTTGTCTAGAATGCAGCATTTTATCACGCAACTGATAAAAACCAGGATTATACATTTCCTGGCAAGATTTACAGATTCCCTTGACAGCAGCGACTACAAAAAGTCGACGATCCTGGAAAAACAAGGACAGATAACAACCCTAATTCTAGGGCGCCATGGTCGCGAGATGTTAAATACCTCGCTTGGTATACAGGTCGTGGTTTCGATCCCAACTCTGACGTCTGTATATTTGAAGTTTGCATGCCTCTCTCTCTCCCCGTGATTGCGTGGATTTTTCTCTGGGTCCTCCCGTATTTCCCTCCACATTTATAATCAACGTGCGTTTACAGTATTTTGTTGCAATAAATCTCCACATGATAAGCCACTTCGTTGAGCTATCATTTTTGATAGCCAGGTCACTTCTGAAAAGGAGCTATACAAATCAGCGGGCCTTACCTGGTTGAAAAAAATAGTAATTTTTATTTATTTAAATAGATAGCGACCATAATTGTGCACGCATAATCAGCGATTACTATCTCGTGTGACCCATTTGGCTTACTCGAGGTGCTGCTGCCATCCAGGGCAGTACGGCAGCCCAGGCTTTGCCAGGGCCGTGCTGTGAGGGCTCTCCGATGTTGATTTTGGGTCGTACTGCGTGTCGTTCAAAACACGATGTCCGACGTTTCGATGCACGGAGCTCCCCCAGCGCACGCGAGCGAAATATCGGTCCCATGACGGCAAACAGAACCGTCGGAATCAGAATGTTTATTTACACCGGAGGAATCCGATGAGCTATGAAGCTCTTTTTCACAGATGTCCAAGTAGGGGCACGGGATCAGGAAAGTTACAACAACAAACAACACAACACACGACAGGAGTGTAAAGTATGGGAAATGTAAACAAATCACTTAAAAAAATATATTAAAAACTAAACTATTATTTTTATTTTACCAGGTGAAGCCCACTGAGGTATTAACTTATTTTACAGAAGCGACCTGGCCACAAATGAGTCTCAGCACAGCTGCCGAACGAGGCCAACCCCAGTTGGATCAACAGCTTCTTAGCTCATCGGATTCCTCCAGCTCTACATCACGATTGTGATTCTGATGAACGCTACAGGCGCTCCTTTTCACAGATGATCACTGGGGGCCCCGGGGGTCAGGACGTTACAACAGCACGAATGGGTCACAACAACGGAAAGCTCTTCACCGCAGTGTGGGTGTAAAAAGAAAATAAATCGATTCTCAAGCGGAATCGCAAAGGGGGGCACACACAAAAGCGTAGCGGCCCCTCAGCCCTACCGATTTGGGCCCCCGATGCCTGCCGAAAATCGGCGCGCTGCAGATTAACCCTCGACCTTCACACTCCAAGCAGACCCTAATCCTCCACACCGACGGCAAATCTAATTGGATAACAAACGGCGTTCAGGCCTGACCCAGAGCCAGCCTCCCAAAAGCGGATCGTCAGCCGGAGAAAATCCACGACACACAAAACGCCACGTCGCGTAATTAGTCCTTCCCCCAGCTTCGTGGCATTCACAGCCGTCTGATTTCTTTGCGGGTTTTTTTTTTGTTCTTAACAAGAGACTTTTAAAGAGTCACCGCCACCCCCCCCCCCATCTATAAGTAAACCCGTTAACCCTTGAGATGCTGTTTTTCCACAATGAGACTGATTAGCCGTGGCAGGCAATGGCAGGCAGCAGCACAATAAACACCATCGCCACATTGGTCGTTATTAATAGCACTAATACACACCGATTAATATCGTCTGACCAACATGGTGACGTATGGTTAAATAACCCTCACATCCGACAAGGCGTTGGGGGGGTTCATTTAAAAATGGAACGACAAAGCGTTGTCAATAATACATTAGTATTAACAGCAATAGTATTCGTGATCATACTAAATGCAGCCATCATAACGGTAGAATTCATACCAGTAAATGCTTAGTTAAAAAATAACCCACTTCTGTACAGTAACGTCTACAGTAGTAGCCGCAGCAGCAGTAATTGTACCCATGCAGCGAACATATCGGTAGGAATCATAACGGTAAGTCCTTCCGTCAAAAATAATAAACTGCTAAACTGCACTTTATTGGATTTTCCTCCAAAGTGGACTCCACTTTGGAGTGCTGCGCAGCGGCAGCGGCGGCTGGCCGAGCCGCTCTTTATTCCGGTGGGGGTGGGAGGGCAGGAGCCCATGTAATGATCCGGCATGCGTTACTTATTCATTCGCTCGGCAGGGCAAGATGCCTGGGCATGTCCAGTGGCACTGCGCGCGGCGGCACTAAAGCAAAAGGACATCCTCTTAGGCGCCCGCCCGCCCGCCCGCCCGCGAGGAACCCACTTCAAGAGGGCCTGGAAATGAAGTGGAAAATCCTGCACGACGGTGGCCAACGAAAACCGTGTCCAGGGTGGGCTCGGGTTACGTGCGTCAGGGGAAAGAACGCGGAGGCGGCGGCGGCAGTGGCGACGAGGTTTCCGTGTCGCTCCGAACCTGCGTCTGGGAAGTTGCTCGGCCCGGCTGGCACCCGGCAGCGTCTCACGCGCCGGGATGAATCGCTTGCCGCCGCCGCTGCCACCACCACCCCCCGCCACTCGGCCCCCAGATGAAGTGTCTGGTCAATCGACAGTGCAGTTTTCTTTCACGCGGACGATTTTAAATCGTTCACTTGTACAGCCAGCGCTTAATTGCAGGCAGAACAGTCCGGAACGCCGTTGCGGGAATTATTTTGGCACGCCACATCCATCTCCCCTTGTACTAAAACAAAAAAGAAACCTATTCGTAGGATTATACTATGAATACAGGGTACAATCGTGAAGGGTAATTATGGACAGGCAGGTCTTGTATTTTAGTGGCAGTGCCCTACGCCGTTAATTTATACTCCAAGCCAGCCTAGCAGTGCTTTGGTAAATATTAAGTAAGAAATAGAAGCCTCCTGTGTGCAGCCGTTTGTCAATCCACTGCTGGATGAGGGCCTATTTGACAAAGAGAAAGGCACGGAGAAAGAAGCACGGTTTACACATGAAGACAGACACGGATATAGCGACACAGACACGGGGAGAGAGCGACGAGGGAGAGAGAGAGACGCATGAAAAGACAGAGGGACACACTGGGGCATGGAAGCAGAGACACGCACAGAGAGACACATTGCGGGACAGGAGGTCCCGTGAACACGTGAGCATGCTACTGGCAGACGGTCTATTATTTCTACTGCGTGTTTTGGGGCCATGCCACCGAATTAGAGTGAGTATTTTTACGTTTAATATTGCCGGAGACTACGGGCTTCATCTCACCGAGCGGAGCGCTTACAAAATATATTTCGGGAGACGCGGCATTTCTCCGCTATTTTAACCCTCATACGGTCACTGCAAAGCTCTGTAAATAGGTGAGTATCTCGCAAAGATTAACGTCCCGCTACATGCTTGGAATTACACTGAGAGACAGAGAAAGACGCACGCACGCTCTTTGGTGATGCTGCTGCTGCTGCGTTGGCAGTGGTGCGCAAGCACAAATAACAAAAACAATCTGCACACTGGTCAATAAAACTGTGGCCTTAAAAGGAAAACGTGTACTTGGCGATGATTCAGGCAATAGCCCTTCTTCACGACACATAAATGGAGAGGTGAGAGAGAGAGAGACAGACAAAGGTACACGTGTATAGGAGAACAAACTCACGCCATTGATACATTTAAAACAGTTGAAAAAAACCAGTGGACACGGGCGGGATATATACGTCATGGCTGGAAGGGACGATGGCCAAAGTTTAAGAGTACAGGTGGAGTAGCAGCCGCGGAATGGAATGCGTCCAAGAGAAGCTCCCGCCGTGGAGATGGAGCGATGAAATCCGCTCGTGTGCCAGCGCTCGGCGGGTCATTACACCGCGGGATCGTGAAGGCCAGAGGGGCAGCCTGGAGGCGGCCTTCATCCAGCAGTGGATTGACCGATGACCGATGATGATGATGATCACGGCGGACGAATGCCCCACTTACACAGGCACTGCGCGGACAACGGATCGTTCCAGGCAGGTGCGTTGCTGCGTGCGCTTCAGAACAAAGCGAGTCTCAGCGTGTGCGCCGAGCCAGAGGGCATCGGCACCGGGAGGCGTCCGGCAATGCTCGGACTGCGGTTAATTCCGTGGCGCTGCGAACGGAGCCGGCGCGTTCACAGCCACGGAGGCTCCCCCCAGGATGACGGCCCCGTCGGATCGAATTTTTCGCTTCGCTCCCGATTCAACGATATTATTTTAATTAATACATTACAAACGATAACCCCGCCCCTCCACCACGGTTTGTGTGTGTATATAAATAAATAAAATAGACAAACGGCCCGCGAGAGCTTCGGATTTATTTTGCTACTCGCGGGAACAGCGGGAAGGGTGGGAGATCCCACAAACTATAACGCAGCCGCACGGTCGCGCACACAAAACATTTGGGGCGGCTCTTTCATCGCAACCCCTGGACCCCGAGTGGTCACACCGCGTAACGCGATCGCCTGCGAGCAAACCGCCACGGAGTGTTTTGGCTCACTCCTCTCTCGGCCACCCACCCACCCCACCCCACCCACCCACAGGGCGGCTACTGGGACAGGAATTTGTATCTGTTGGATTTTTGTATTTATTTACTGAAGCATTTTTTGTTTAAACCTGGACGATCGCTTGAGATGGAACGCCGCGTTCGCAAAGGGGCGTCCAGGGTGTCATGTGACACGTACAGAGGAAACGTGTGATGACATTTAAAATTAAAATGTACAAAACAAAACCGACAACTTAAACCGCCTGGATGTCGTGCACTGTGGCTTATCTTATTTTCTGTATATGTTGTTAAAAATCAAATATAATACAAATCCACATGTATAACGGATACAAAATTGTATTCATGCTTAAGTTTCTCTTGGGTCAGATCTTGTTAGTATTATGTAAATAAAATAAGTTTTACTGGAACCCTCTGCTACCCGACACTGCGACCCTCCGTGAGTCAATCGAATCAAGTTGTCACGTGGGCTAATACGCCAATGAATTGTTCTTTCAGCAAACCACCTGCCGCGCCTGGAGATTGAACCCAAACCGCCGACCTCTGGATTGCAAGTCCGGCGTGCTGACCGTCAACGCCACGGCAGCCGCCCATTATGCGACGATCGACAAAACTCCACGAGAGCCGCTTTGAGCCCCTCCACTGGGACGTTGGCCCTTACCCCGAGCGATCGTTGGTGCGAGTTACACCTGCGCACTCGTGAGGGCCTCTCAGGCCTCCCGAGTTGCGTCGTCGCACCTGTAGCCGGCTGCCGCCTCGACGGCAAAAGGCGTTTTTTCTCTTCTGCGCGTTTGGCACAAAACACCCGGGGAAGGATCAAAGGGCGACCTCGGGGGAAATAAAAAAACGAGCGGCAGCGTCCTCATTGTCTCCCGAAGAGGCGCGTTCTGGTAAGTTCCCCGGGCGCGCTTCGAGCGAAACGTCGGCAACTGTGCTGAACATCACGTGGTTCGAGCCAAAAACGCGTCGGATAGAGCCCAGCAGCAGCACAACCGGGAGCGCCTCCCACCAATGGCTCTCATTCTATATTTGAAGCTTTCGTGACTGCAAGGATTCATACTCTTTGGTTTTAACGGCAAAGTCACGTCGGTAAAACAATCAATAAAATAAAATAAATGAAAACGACTAAATTAAATCACGACGTTTTGGAGGCAACACAAGCTTCCTTCATCAGGTGTAAAAAAGGCACAGCAAAATAACTGTAGCGATAGTTATTATTTTGTATTTTCTCTCGCTACGGTTATTTTGCTGTGCCTTTTTTTACACCTGATGAAGGAAGCTTGTGTTGTCTCCGAAACGTCGTGATTTAATTTAGTTGTTTTCATTTATTTTATTGATTGTTTTACCTACGTGACTTTACCGAAAAAAACTAAGAATAGCTCTCATGTTGTAGATGCGTCTTGAGCTACTGCGTACCGGTTTATTTTGGATGTGTCTTGGTTCAAGTGATTTTTTCCCCCACGTCTCACCAAACCTTTACGAGGATATGTAATTTTATTTAGCAGTAGATATGCGGGGTCAGAGGTCGCACCGTGCTGGTTGCACCTCAAATTAGCACGGCTGGCGGCTACGTACGGTGCGAGAGAAGTTCAACCTCCAGACAGACCCTCTCATTTCCATGCTCCATTACGGGGTCAGGAAGCAATCTTCAAAACAGGTTATTTATCACTTATGTCAATCCATTGCTGGATGAGAGCCGGATAAGGTCAGCAGGTGTAAAGGAGCGTGACGGGTTGATGAATCACAAAACCGAGAGAGGCGGTGAGACGGCTTTGGAAAGCCTATTTCCTGCTGTCTCTGTGACGGTGGTAATAAAAATTACAACCCTTTGTCCAACCCAATGCTAGATCAAGGCCTCCCCATGCCATATGGATCGTTGGGGGTATCCGACTATAATTCACCACACTGGTCAGTGCGGGTTGGTCTGGGGGGGGAGGTGGGTAGGTGAGACCCAGGACCGGTTCAGATATCGCTCCCCAATGACGTTAGCCGTGGCCGGGAATTGAACTCGCGTCGCCGGGTTCAAAGGTGCAGTTTGCTAACCGCCGTGCGATAGCGAGGTGGGGGTGGTCTTCATCCAGCAGTAGACTGACCACGGACATGATGCCACATTTCCGACATCATGTGAGTAACAGGCTGAACTAAAATGACCCCTAATAAAATCTGCTACAGACAACATACCACAGCTGGAATAATTAGGGAGCGCCGCGGTGACTAGGAGATGTTAACTACCTCGCCTGGCATACAGGACGTCGTGGGTTCGATCCCGACCCTGACGCCTGCTGCATATTTGTTTCTCTCTATCCCCGTGGTAGCGTGGATTTTTCACCGGGTCTTCCGAATTTTCCCTCCACACTTACAAACATGCTAAAGAGTATTTGGCTGCTAAAAATGTCCACGCGATAAGCCACTTTGTAGAACTGTCATTTGTGGCCAGGTCGCTTTTGAAAAAGAGCTAAACAGTTCAGTCGACCTTACCTGGTAAAATAAAAAAATGTTTAATAGTTTAGTCTAAATAGTTAACAGTTTTAAGATGCTGCCCAACTCACAGCTGCAAAGAGAGTTTTAGCTATTTAAATAAAAGTAAACTTGTTGCTGTCAACCACAAATCTGCATGCAACATCATTTCTTCGGTTGATATCAAGGCTGTCCAAACAGCAAACTTTTGTATAACGGGCAAGTCGCTGCACAGTCGAGTTTCTGCTGCCGGTAGCAAGTTCATTAATAGCCAAACTTTTGCTGTCTATTGCTGGCCTCTATATATAATCCCTAACTATGCTGTCTGCAGCGAGTCTATATATATAATCCCTAACTATACTATCTGCAGCGAGTTGAAGGAGCAGTCCAATTTCTGCTGCCCATCGCAAGCCACAACAATAACAAGGAAGGAAAAAAAAACATGCACTGAGCATGGATTAAGTTACGATTCCCAACATTTATTTGTGTTTAATCAGCGGTACGGCAGCCGGCGGCAGTCAGGGGTTAAGGCAAAATCGGTTTACGACTCCGTGTTTTGGGCAACCCCATCGGTCAATTTGGGGTGCCACGGTGGCGAGGAGATGTTAACTACCTCGCCTGGTATACAGGAGGTCGTGGGTTCGATCCCGACCCTGACGTCTGCTGCATATTTGGAGTTTGCGTGTTTCTCTCTATCCCCGCGGTAGCGTGGATTTTTCTCCGGGTCCTCCAGTTTTTCCGTCTACATTTGCAATCAACATCACGCATTTAGAGTATTTGGCTGCTATAAATGTCCACGTGGCCAGGTCGCTTCTGAAAAAAGAGCTCGATAGCTCAGTGGGACTTGCCCGAGTGTTTTGTCGATTATTTTTCTCGGAGTTTCTGGAACACTTTCGTGGCCACTTCCCACCGGTTCAACGGACCAGATGACAGGGAACCGCTGCTCTCGGTTACATCCCGAACAGCAACACAACTTGTTACCGAAGCTTTGTTCATCTTGGAACATCTTAACGAGGGTTATCGTGACCCCACGTCACAGACAAGACGGCCAGAGCTAATGCATTAAAGCTTTCAGCCCAAGCTGAGAACTGTTGACAATAATGAGAATCTTTAATTATCCTGGAGGAATCCGACGAGCTCTGAATCTCTATGTCACATATGCATACCTCTGATTAGCGCAGTCGGCTACGTATGGTGCGAAAGAAGTTCAACATACATACATACATTTTTTTTAGAAAAAACTAGAAATTATAATAACTTAAATCTGCCAGTCGTGGTTGTTGTCTGACCGTGCAATCACCGCGGGTGTCGATACGGGACGATGACAGCCGACGGATGATACCGGTGACGGAATGACGGCCAAAGGCAAGAACGAGCCCAAGGCGGGGGGGGGGGGCGCGCGCCGCGGAGATGCAGCGATGAAATGAAATTCACCCGCGCCAGTTTCGATAGTTTCGTGGCTGCGCGCGAATTACCTTTCAAGCCTGCGGAATGGACGCGGTGCAGGAGAGGTTTCACGCACACGCGCGGGGAACGTCGCAACCATAAACTGCGGCGACAAAATGCGCAGACGTGCAACGCGAAACAAACGCATTTCCGAACACCGTGTTGACTAGAGGCACGGGGCACGTGATGATTCCTGTCTGTATTGCGACCTTAGTAAGCTTGAGTGGGGGGCTGGGAGTGGGGGGCTGGGAGTGGGGGGCTGGGAGTGGGGGGCTGGGAGTGGGGACACGGGAGTGGGGATGGGGCACCAGTGGTCTTGATTTGGCGGTCCGCCATGCCAAAAAGGTCGAGCAGCACTGGCGTACGACGGAGCGCGGAGGCCTTCAACCAGCAGTGGATAGACAATGGCTGACGATGACGACGACCACTAATAAAAATAGCAGAGCGTTGGCTGCGTGCAAGGGGAGGGGGGGGGCAGCGGCTCGGGCTGAAAAACGGCTTAACCGTCGGCACGCAGAATGCAGCGTGAGCAGATTCTGCTGCTGGCAGGCGCGCTCGCTCGCCGCCGGTTCGTTCGGCGTGGTCTCGGTCGGTCGGTAAACAAGGGTTTGGACGTGGGGGGGGGAATGTGAGTAAGCCTTTTTTGGTCAGGAGCAGCGGCCCGGGCCGTTTGTGGTTTATGTTTTTTTCTTCTTGTTCTTCACAATGCGCTGCGACCACTACGACGCTGCCGCCGCCACCGCATAGTTTCTGAGGACACGGTCAACGTCCCCGGGGGGGAAAGAGTTAAGGAGGGCATTTGGAGGCGACGATCCCGGATTCGGTGTGGGATGGACGAAAGGATGCCGCTGCCGTTCCCCAACTCTGACCCTTACACGTCGACACATCGGGTCAGCGAGGGTTTGGCGAAGGCGACGGAGCCCCTTTGACGTGGGAGCATATAAGTACAGCCCTCTCCCATTTACGTCGTTTTGCAAAATAAGTCACCGCCTTATGATGAACACCGCGACCGCGATTTGCGTCGCCGCGACCCCACGCACTTTGCATCGCCGTCGTAGCCTTCGCATGTCCTTTCTCGTCATCAGTTGCATCTCAGCCGTCGCCTCCGCCACCCACTGCTACCCCCGTACGTCGCTCCGATTCACACCGTTTCGATATTGCTGTACAGTTAAAGGTGAAGGCGCAGGGCTGAAACGTTGCTTCCTCAACTCCTTGGCTGGCGGAGGGGCCTCTGCTAGAAGGGAGCCTTGAGGAGCTCCTCCAGAGGGGCGTTTGGCCTACTCTTCCACACGTCGGCCAGATATTATTAAAGAAGATGCGGGAGTAGTCACAACGTACCCAACAAAACACTCGCCCCGCTGAGCGACTGTGGCCCACCCATTTATACTGCCGGGTGGGTGTGGACGGTTGCGTTAAGAAACTGGTGCCATTGTTTCAACCGCCACGCCAGTGATCGAACCTGCGACCTCTGGATTGCAAGTCCATTGTGCCAAACATTGAACCGCGGCTGCATCATCGGTTCAGTACGACGATCGATTTTGTCGCACTGCCCTCTGCCGGCCACCGTGTCGCCATGGCAGCAGCCTATAGCAACCTGTGAGGCATTGCGTTTGCTCGTCCAAGCCGTGTCCAAGCTCAACACCTGCTTAGCTTCCTGGATCTGACGAGATCGCGTGCACTCTGCGTGATTTGGTCTCGGGCAGCATAAGGCGGCAGAGCGTTGCAGCGAATAGGATAAATCAATAGACGTTCATTTCGTCTCTCCACATAAAAAAAAAGATGTTTTATTTGCAACACCAGAACAAAAGGTCTTCCAGACCAAATACCATTCGGTAGCACTTGTTAAGGAATGCTGACGAGACTTGGAAGGTTGGAAACCAGGTCTCGGGTTTTTTTTCTGGGTTAAATATTTCGCCTTGAAAGCCCAAGGGGCCGAAAGCGAACGCAAAATATCCCCCCAAAACAGGAACTCGGATGGGCGAGCGACGCGCCGCCCATCTGGAATATGCCATTTCAGAATCGAGAAATTTGACGGTTAACTAAAGTGTCCACTTTCAAAGTTCAGAAATCATCACGTGACGGTTGAATTTTTGAAGATCTCCCTTCGGGATAGATTTTTCTCTTAGTTACGCTGGTAGACACAAATGCAGGAGCATGTTCTTAGCTATGAACTCTCGCTTAAAAAATAAACCACACACACGCATAGTTTGAGAGGGGAAGCGAAATAAATGGGTGGAAGGGGGCGGTGACATCGTGGTTAGCGCGCTGCAATGAGCACACCCGGGGGGTACGAGTTTGATTCCTCGTCCACTCTATTTCGACGCTACAACTTCCAACGCTGCCCACTCTTCACCAACCTGCACTGACCAGAGTGGTGAAGTATGGTCAAACAACCCTCAGAGCCGACACGATGTGAAGAGGCCTTGAAAAAGGCGGGGGGGGGGGGGCTCTGTTGACCCCTGACCCGGCTTGTGAACGCTGTGTGACACGTACAGAACTCCGTCAATTCAGGGCCGCCCCCACAATGCGGGGGGCCTTGGAGGTTATTTGACCATACTTCACCACGCTGGTCAGTGGTGCCAGTCAGTTCACGAAGTGGCGTGTCCTCTAAACCGTATCTCCTGGACATCTGTGAAAAAAGAGCTTGGTAGCTCATTGGATTCCTCCCCCCCGCCCCCCCCTTCCAATACATTATCATGTGCACCTACAGGGGCTTGCGCACAAACACGTCCACGTACACGTCGTGCTCTCTTTTAGCCCCGCCCCCCCCTCCCAATACGTTCCATTCATTGGCTACCACATTCTGATAAGCTCCCCGCCCCCTCCTCCCCCTTATCTTGTATTTAAGAACTTGCATCTTGGAATCCCTGCCTCACTTGATACAGAAAATCTGGCTGTGACGGTCCCACCTGATGACGGAGACTTGTGTTGCCTCCGAAACGTCGTGATTTTTATTATTTTATTTCTATTATTACTTTTAATTTAATTTTTTACCTACGTGACTTTACCGAAAAAACGAAGAGTGCAAATAAAACACTCTGATTCTGCACACACGCTATCATAAATCAAGCGGGCCACGTGGACGCCGCAACGAGTGCGCGAGACGAGGGGGTAAAGTATAATGAATGACAACAAGGAGAGCGATCGATGGCCAAGAGGGGGGTGTGAACAGATTAGCACTCGCTGCACAATGGCCTCACGGCACGAGGCCCACTCCCCCCCCTTCAAACCGAGAGCGGACGGCTCCCTAAGCAGAAATGTAACAGACTCTGCGCTAAAAATTGATTCTCACGCTCATGACACGCGCATCGATCCGAGCGCGTGCCGATTGATTCTTTGTGATCCGTGCGCGCGTGCGTGCGTACGATTGTGATTGTTTCATGGGAAACTTACAAAGAACTATAGATTCTACAAGGGTAAACACACAAATAGAGTGTCAATCTAATAGCCGGCATGAATTGCTCACTGTTCGTAGAAATAACTTACTTAATCAAATTCAAGAAGGTGTTTTTTGTACTATGACGGAGAGGCCGTTGCCCGACATGTCACCTATTATATACTCTTAGGGTTTTTCGGTAAAGTCACGTATGTAAAAATAAATAAATAACGACAAAGTAAATAGAAATAAAATAATAAATCACGACGTTTCGGAGGCAACACAAGCTTCCTTCATCAGGTGTAAAAAGGCACAGCAAAATAACTGTAGTGACTGTAGTGACTACAGTTATTTTGCTGTACCTTTTTACACCTGATGAAGTAAGCTTGTGTTGCCTCTGAAACGTCGTGATTTATTATTTTATTTCTATTATTATTTATATACATTTTTATTATTTATTTTTACTATATATTTATTTTTACCTACGTGACTTTACCGAAAAAACCTAAGAGTATGAATCCTTGCAGTCACGAAAGCTTCAAATCTAGAAATAACACCTATTATATATTTATGTTGCATTTGCATTTGAGGTCACAGCTATTAACAAATGTGTTGAGGATTTTTTCTCCTCTTCCATTCAGTTAGCGGGTGGATGTGCCAGTCGACTTGCCACCCTGGAAAGGATGCTGCCACAGTGTTAATGTTTCACACACTAAACCTGCAATCCAGGGATCGCCGGTTCGATTCGATTTCCAGGCACGGCGGTTGAAACAACGGTCAAATTTATACGCCGGGTCCTTGCACGAGTAGGAATAACAACAACAACAATAATTTGACCATGCTTCATCACGTGGGTCAGTGCGAGTAGGTGAAGGGGGTGGGGGCCAGGGCCAGTTGAGAGTTGCACTCAGCACGAATGTGAGCTGTGACTGGGAATTGAACTCAGGTTGCTGTATTTGCAAGGGAATGTGCTCACCAATGCACCACTCCTCCTGACCTAATCATAATAATCCACTTTGTTGACCTATCATTTGTGGCCAAGTCGCTTCTGAAATGGGCTTTATCTGGTAAGATACAAATTGTTTAGTTCTAATGTGTATATTTTTTAAATGATTTGCTTTATATTTCCTATACTTTGCACTCCCATCGTGTTTTTTCGTACGGTTTATTGCTGGAACGTTCTGACCCCGTGCCCCGACTGGACATCTGTGAAAAATATATCTCATCGGATTCCTGCAGTATAAATAAATATTCCGCTTCTGAATAATCGTACCAATTATTTAGACAGGGGTTCCTAGAACCAATTCAGATTATATACTCTCCACGGATGTTAGCCATGGCGGGGAATCGAACTCGGGTCGGCGAGCTCAGAGCAAAGTGCGCTCACCGCTGTGCCCGCTGTTCCACCTCCAATCACCTCGACTCGGGGTAAAACAAAACAAAAAATAAATCAATTGTCAGGGCTCATTAGTTCTTACTGAACCAAGGACACAGAGGTCAGAGAGAAGATGGATACATTTCTCTGGTTATGTCCACAAACATTCTGGGCTGGTACTCAGAAGAGAGGCATTCCACGATTGCATCCGACAGAAGAGCACCAGTTTTTACTTCAAATATACCCAGATTAACTAAATTATACTGGTAGGAACCTCCTGGTTCCACCAGCCCACAGGGGATTATTGTGTCCGTCTGTCTGTCGTGCATCCAAAAATGGGAGGCGTGGGGCTGGGTGGAGAGGAGAGGGTGGGGAGGGGCTGGGTGGGGAGGGTGGGGCTGGGTGGGGAGGGTGGGGAGGGGCTGGGTGGGGAGGGTGGGGCTGGGTGGGGAGGGTGGGGAGGGGCTGGGTGGGGATGGTGGGGCTGGGTGGGGTGTGGGAGGGGTGGGGCTGGGTGGGGAGGGGCTGGTCACCCCGTGGTGCCCTTATAAAACTCAACGTTTAACCTACTCACGCCGGCTTGTGCCCGCCCTCACAGTCGGGCATATTTGCGGAATACACCACGCCGCCGTTGACCCTGGCCATTGACCGAGCAACCCAACGTGTTCCTACCAGCTCCCTCCGCAGGACAATGTGTTTCAAGAAAATTTACAAGACCAAGACAAATGTCAGTGTTACAAACGGTAACTGTAAAGATGCAAGCAAATCCTGCAGTCAATGTTTTCCTCCCCGACGTCGGCTGTAATCGCAAGGTTAAACTCAAACGACTGGAAATTTATTTGCCATCAATAATTTATCTTCTTTTTTTATAAATGCTGCCGCAGTTGCGACTGTCGTCGTAAAATTTGAACTCGACGGCAGGGGGTTGCGAGTGAGAATTGCTGTGTGTTTGGGGTATGATAAGACAATCGTTGCTGGTGATCAGGAAGAAGCCTTGGAAGTCAAAGAAGAGGCCATTCAAGAATACAAACAATCATTCGCTCTCCCGACTATCATCGGTTCGATTACTCGCCTAATCGGACTACGCGAAAACAGCCGGGGGGGAGGGGGGGGGGAGTCTCACCTCTGTGTTCCCATGTGTGTTGTTGGACGGAAGGTGATGGCCACCCCTCCCCCCACCCCCTCCCCGAGTGATCGGAACACAAAAAACATATTTTATTGCAATTGCTGGTCGATTACTGAGCTTGTTCAGCTCCAGTTAGAACCGCCGATGGTAGCGCATTCACCTTGCAGTGGTGTAGGTGAGTGGGTGGGCTGGTGGTTTGAGTGGGTGGACGTGCAATTGAGGGTAGGTCAGGGTGGTTGAATGGGTGGGTGGATGAGTGAAATGGGTGGGTATTTGGGTTGCGGTGGGTGAGAATGGATGGATGGATGAGAATGGAGGGATGAGTGGGTGGGAAAGGATGGGTGGGTGGATGGGTGAATGAGTATAGGTGGGAAGGTGAGCTGTGGTGGGCGAGTGGTACCTGATGCTCAGGTATCTCAGGTGAGAGGGTCTGTCCGAGGATGAGAGCAGTCAGGTACGCCCAGCAGCGAGCCGTGTTGGGCTGGTGGTACCCTCCTGTTCATCATCAACAAACAAATACAAACACAGATGTCCCGTATAGCCTGAACAGACGTTTATGGAAAGTGCTGTTAGTGAGCACCGATGATGGCTGCCACGGCACACGAGGGGGTGGGTTGCTAATACCACACCCAGCCATCTTTGTCTCCCCAGTGCTGATGCTTACACACCGCGCAAGGTACTCAATTGAGGCTGAGTCAACCTAGGGGAGGCCCAGATATTTGTCACCGTTGTTGGCCGTGAGCAGGAATCGAACTCGGCTCGCCGGGGTTCGTAGCGCAGCGCACTAACTGCTGGCGCCACCGACCCCCACAAACATCATCATCCACACACACAGATGTCACATAGACAATATCTAGATTAATATAACTACAACACACACACACTTATTACACGTTCCGAGCAGGCGAAACAGCCACATCTGGCAAAATCTAGGGGCAGGCTTGCTTTAGAAATCTCCAGAATGAAGGAGGAGAGAGGCGTAAAGAGAAGTAAAGGTACAGCCCAGCAATTGCTTGCTCACGTGACCGCCGTTGGAAGGACCTCCACTGCAGTGGGATTTCTGAATTGCGTGACCTTAGCGGTGAAGGTTTTTTAGTTTTTTGTGTGAGCGTGTGAGCCGTGCCCCACCGGCGGAATGCTTGTCAGCAGCAGCCCGCATCGCGATCTTGTCTTCTGAATCTAAGAAATTCTATTTAAATTGTCGGCAATGTTAAAAGTGTAAGGTCTTGAAATTACTTGCTCAGGCCAGTTCAATGGCCTCCACTGAACAGGGAGGCCATTGAGCTCAAACACCTGCCGGGAATACGTCTTGAAATAGGTGGGAGTACCTACACGTACTCAAACTTAGGTCGCCGGGTTCATAGTGCAGTGTGCGAACCGCTGTGTCATCGTTTCCTTCTCTCCACCTCTCCCCCTCACCCCTCTTCCCCCCCTCTCTACCCCACCCCCCCCATTAAGCTACTCGAAACCTCAACTCAAATAGTCCACGAGATATTTTCGAGCGAGCCGCTCACATCATGGGCATATCGCGCGGGTAATTTAATGATTGATGGCTTTAAAATCAACGGCCATTACGTCTAATGGCCACTTGCAGCGGCGCGAAGGCCCAAAGTAGGCACCTCCCGCAAGCGAACACGAGAGAGGTAAACGGACGGAGGCGTACACAACCAAACGCGATGATAACTTGCCGACTGAATGGATGGATGGATGACTGACTGACGGGCTGGATGGGCGGGTGGTTGATTGGTTGGTACCTCCTCCAAGCACAAGTGTGGGCAGCCAACGTGAACGGTTTACGGACGGATGCGCGCACAAACAAATGCGACAGTAATTGACCGATTCGAGTGGTTGAATTTAGTAAATGAATGAACGTGTGAATGACTAAACCAATGAATGGGTGGTGCCTCCTTCAGTAAAAGCTTGGGCAGCATGAAAGGTTCGTGGATGAATACTTGAACAACGAACAGGGTAGTAGCTGACCAAACTGGGTGAATGAATGAAGGATTAAACGAGTGACTGAATGAATGAGCGAATGGTACCTCCTCCCAGTACAAGCGTGGGCAACCGCCACTCCAGGATGCTCTGCAGGCAGCGGCCGATTCCTCGCGGGGTCAGGTTGAAGGAGCACATGGGGTCACCGGCGAGGGTGTCTGCTCCCAGCTGGCAAACGACCACTTCTGGGTTAAAGGTCACGAACACATCTTGCAGGACCCTGGACAACAGCCAGCCCGGAGCGGAGGCGAGGGCAGAACAAAAAAACAAGGAAGAAAAACATCACGCACGCGCGGATTCTGTAAAGATCTCCCAACGCAGCATTTGCCATCACACTTTTGGTATACAGGAGGTCATGGGTTTGATGCCGACCCTGACGCCAGCTGTAAATTTTTAGTTTATGTGTTCTCCCCTTGGTCACGTGGATTTTTCTCCGGGTCCTCTGGTTTTTCTCTCCACATTTAGAATCAACATGGGATTAGAGTATTTGGCTGCTATAAATTTGCACGCGAAAAGCCACTTAATTGAGCTATTATTTGTGGCCACGTCGCTTCTGAAAAGGAGCTACATGGCTCAGTGGGTCTAATCTGGTCAAATAAAAATAGTTTAGTTTAAAAATAGTTTATAGTTTAGTTTATGAAGGAGTTTCAAACTCGGATCCCACCAAATGAGAAGTCTGCATTGTGTCCAGCACTTCTGAAAATGGATGAGCAAAACTTTTAACGCACGCACTCGTGCGATCATTCCTTGAGACTGATACGCTGTAGTTAGTGGAAATGTCGCCCTTCTTTAAGCACAGGAGGAGCTATATTAAGCGTGGGCCATTAATTTGACCATGGCACTTGCACCCACGGGCCTACTCCTTTTGCATCTTGGAGACTTTAATGATGCACGAGCAATAATCTTCCCCATGTGGATTTGAAAATACTATTACCTCTGCGTGCATAAATACGTTTTTTGGCAAGGCCCCGAGGTCTGAAACGCTGGGAGGGCCAGCAACAAACATCGCGAATAAAGTTGCATTCCTCAAAATACTAACTGGCGTTGTTGTGGAGAATAAAACAACATAATTAATGAAGGCTGTAGATAATGTCTCCTTCACGAATCCACGTCTCTCTGCATAAAAATAACAAATTTTCCTAGATTCTAACACATCCCATTAGCCGCATGGCCTTGTGGGAGTGCGTAATTTCAGCAGCATTGTTTCACTACAATCTGGACCAGTTTTGACACACAGTGTCTCATCAGCAGTCAGCCTTTGCTTGCATCAATGCTGGTGAACTGTCGTTCTTACGTTGTTGAGGTGCCAGTTTGATGCAAAGCTGCAACAACGAACAGGTGACGAGTTTATTTGAAGTGAGCAAGGGTAACTATACGAACTTGGGGAAAAGAGACGAGGAGAGGGAATTCTGAAGTGGAGCAAACGCGCGATGGACGAACGGCGTGGACAACACGAAACAGTTGGTCGCTTAGACCGAGTGATCAACATGGGAGGAGGAATGAGTGAAGTAAATTTATTCTGCTTTTTTGTGTTCATATTAGCAAGGTTGGCTATGTGCAGCGCGAAAGAAGTTCAGCGTACATATCTACACATATGGCCACTGAATTTCACTTGTTGTAGAGGTAGAGACAAGGCAGAAATAATAAAGCATCTGACCGCCCGATGTGCGAGCGAGTGAGTGAGCGAGCGAGCGACTGAACTGGGCAACTCGTCGCGGGCTCTGCCGCGTATGAAACATTTTTTTTCCGAGAGCGATAACCTCCTAAACGGATGCGCGGCCGTGGAACGAGCGCAAATAAATATGCACCGGCTCGCTCCGCGCCATTATCAGTTGTCGCTAACGCATTCCACGCAACGCAGCGTCGCTAACGCGCGGGGCTCACCGGCACAGCGCGGAATTTGTCAAACGGCCGACGAGCGTAACAGCCTGTGCCGAGCACGCCGAATAGAGGGACGGCGAGTCTCTTCTTGCAGCAAAGGAGGGGGGGCGGGTACACGATGTGATTTAACAATCGGCACAATGTGTTTTTTTGTTCCCAGAAGCTGTGACCAGAAGCAATGCCCCCGTTGACTTTGCCGCCTGAGGCCCGTTGTGACGGTGGCGCGTGCACGCGTTATTTTTTTTTTACGTTCGTACAGGGTGGGTTCAGGCGTTCCGAGTTTTTCCACCCACACGATGAGTTGGACTCGGAGCGGGGCGCTGAGATCTGAATGAGGCACTGACACAGTTCGAGCACTGGAAGCTGTCAGTACCGTCGAAGGAGTGACAATGCAGCATCGGTCACGAGCAGGCACTTGTCCCACGTGGGTTGTTAACGACCACGGGTTGCCGTTGAAAATGCGACGACGCGTGTTGCGATGATCGTTCGCCCGTGCGGCTTTTTCAGAGTCGCGCTGCACAACTGGATGTGCCCGCGTGTCGTTCAGGACGATGTCACTCCCAAGTGCTGGGAGCTCGTTCACGAACTGAACATTCAATTCAGTTCCTGAAGAAGACCCCCCAAGCACATGGAGTGCAACGTCAAGACATCAAGCTGAAACATGACGCATTAATAACCTGAGAACGCACGTGGCGAGCGTTGTATTTTTTAACGGTTGTACTTCGAAGCTGCGATTGGGTTCCACTAACAAGTTGGTTTAATTTTATTTCAGCAGGTGAGAACCCAAGAGACCAGGATAGAGTCTCAATTTGCAAGGGTGACCTGTGGTGCCATTATTAGTCTGTCAGCAGCGTACGATTATTGCTACGTGTAATCCCAATTGGGTAGCAATGTAAGTTTATTTTGTGCCAATTGGCGACTCTTTAAAACAGCCTCGATAGCGCACACACACAGCGGCGGATTGAGGAATAAAAGCGCCACTCAAGCTGTTCATGCGACCAGTGTGGTGAAGTATGGTTAAATTATAAACCCCATTTGGGCAGGCCTTTATCCAGCAGTGGCTTCACAAGCACGTGTCATTCGAGCGTGTCGCAGAATACACGTGCTGGATAGCACATGAAGCACAAAGACGCACGCACACACACAGACACGTTATTTACCCTCACTGACTGCTGGCTATCACAGTCAGCGAGCACCTATTTTAGCCGGCATCAAACACGAGGTTGGGTGTTATGGCTGGCAGTGACGTAGGGCCGGCCAGCCACCTTCGTCTCCCCCCAGTGCTGATTTTTTTTTGACATTTGCATCCTGCTACTGGAGTTTTGGCTTTGCCTTGATTTGTTACATGCATTGAGATTATTGAGATTCTAGATTTGAAGCTTTCGTGACTGCAAGGATTCATATTCTTGGGTTTTTTTCGGTAAAGTGACGTAGGTAAAAAATTAAAATTAATAAAATAAAAATCACGACGTTTCGGAGGCAACACAAGCTTCCGTCTTCAGGTGGAACCGTCACAGCACGATAGCTGTATCAAGATTCTTGGAATCTCTCATTTACTTGATACAGCAAGCGTGCTGTGACGGTTCCACCTGAAGACGGAAGCTTGTGTTGCCTCCGAAACGTCGTGATTTTAATTTTTTTAATTTTAATTTTACTTTTATTAATTTAAATTTTTTACCTACGTGACTTTACCGAAAAAAACCAAGAATATTATTGAGATTCTTTTGCTGCTGTAAATTTCCGCACGACAAGCCACTTTGTTGGGATGTCATTTGGGGCCAGGTTCCTTCTTAAAATAAGTTAATACCTCAGTGGGGTTTACCTGGTAAGATAAACAATAAGTTAGTTTCATTTGTACATGTTTAAGTGATCTGTTTACATTTCCTATACTTCTCACTGCTATCGTGTTTTGTGTTGTTTGTTGTTGCAGCGTTCTGACGCCATGTCCCCCCGACTGGACATCTGTGAAAAATAACTTTATAGCTCATCGGATTTCTCCTCCGGTATAAATAGACATTCTGATTCTCATCCCACTATTTGAACAAGAGCTATCTTTTGATTTAAAGCTTTCGTGACTGCAGGGATTCATATTCTTGGTTCTTTCGGTAAAGTCACGTAGAAGGGAAATAATAAAATAATATTTTTATATTATTGTATTGCTTTCCTTCTATAAAATAATATTTTTATTATTTCATTGTTTCCCTTCTATGTGACTTTACCGAAAGAACCAAGAATAAGAGATATCTATAGATAGTAGACCTATGAAAAGCCTCAGCAAGGCAACAGATTCTGATGACCCACGCATTGAACCAGGAACGCCGTAGTTGTCGTGGAATAAACAAGCCACACGCTCCCCTCATCTCACACGAGTACATAGACATACCACGCATCTAGATTGGAAGCTTTCGTGACTGCAAGGGTCCATACTCTTTGGTTAGTTCGGAAAACAACTAAATTAAATCACGACGTTTCGGAAGCAACCATCATCAGGTGTTGACTGCTCCAGCTTCCGAAACGTCGTGATTTTATTTGTTTTCTCTCTTTAACCTACGTCACTTTACCGAAAAAACCAAAGAGAATATGACGCATCACCCGTTGCGCCATGCAGCCTGCTAAGGCCGGCACACAACACACGGCGGGGTGGGGTGGTAAGCATCACACTACTCCATTGCTCACATTAACACACGGCAACAGGTACTCATTTCAGGCCGAGTCGACCAAGGGGAGGCCCCGAACAAGTTTCGATGCAAATTTTTTCATTGATGTCTGCCGTGGCCGGGCAATCGAACTCGGTTCGCCGGGTTCGTAGCACGTTGCGTGGATCACTGATCCTCCGCTCCCCACCACACACACACATGACACAAGACAACGACCCCGCAGGAGACCTCTATTGGGGCAAGTGCTGTTAGCGAGCACCTATTAAGGCCGGCATGGTGCACGATGGGGGTGGTGTGGCCTGCACATGGCAAACGCTCCCATGTATTCAGGCAGACACTAGCACACGTCACACACAAAAGACAGAAGCGCGTACACACATACACAGCGCACACAGTCAAAGGCGGGGTGGGTGACAGACGGGCAAGGCAGCCTTCTTGGCTCATTCCGTCTCTTGCCAAATTTGTCACTCGACCGACTGAAGGTCGCGGGGGAGGAGCGAGAGAGCGAGAGATAGAGACAGCGAGAGGCAGAGAGAGACAGGGGGAGAGAGACAGAGAGACAGCGAGAGGCAGCGAGAGGCAGAGAGAGACAGAGGGAGAGAGACAGGGGGAGAGAGACATAGACAGAGAGACAGAGGGAGTGAGACAGAGGGAGAGAGACAGGGGGAGAGAGACAGGGGGAGAGAGACAGGGGAAGAGAGACAGGGGGAGAGAGGCAGGAGGAGAGAGACAGACAGAGGGAGAAAGACAGAGGGAGAGAGACACAAAGACAGGGGGAGAGAGACAGGGGGAGAGAGACAGGGGGAGAGAGACAGGGGAGAGAGACAGAGAGACAGACAGGGGGAGAGAGACAGAGACAGGGGGAGAGAGACAGGGGGAGAGAGACAGAGGGAGAGAGACAGAGGGAGAGAGACAGGGGGAGAGAGACAGAGACACAGGGGGAGAGAGACAGAGGGAGAGAGACAGAGACAGAAAGACAGGGGGAGACAGGGGGAGAGAGACAGAGAGACAGAGACACAGGGGGAGAGAGACAGAGGGAGAGGGACAGGGGGAGAGAGACAGGGGGAGAGAGATGAGAGACAAGAGATGAGAGACACACAGAGAGACACAGACAGAGTGAGAGACACAGAGAGACACAGACAGAGAGACAGACAGGGGGAGAGAGACAGAGACAGACAGAGAGATGAGAGACAGAGACAGACAGAGAGATGAGAGACAGAGACAGACAGAGAGATGAGAGACAGACAGAGAGATGAGAGACAGACAGAGACACAGACAGACAGAGACAGATGAGAGACAGCCCCACGATTTCCGTGGCAACAACAAAAATGCGCGTCACCGACACGGCAAGGTCAACGGTTGCCATGGCAGCACAGGCGTCCACTGCCCGGGCCCGGCACGTTAACCACGCCCGGGGGGGAGTGGCCACAGACCACACCCCTGGGCTGTGTGACAAAGGGGGAGGGGGGCGGTAGGAGGAGGGGGGAGTTGATGAAAACTTCGACACGTGTCTGAGTCAATACCACTGTATGCGCACGTGTATCGTTTGTTGTCCGGTTCGGGGGTTAAACCTCCCACAGGTCGTAGTGTTTGTTGTTGTTGTTGTAATTGACGAAGGAACCTGAACTGGTCCAGGGTTCAAGTGTAAAATGCAGCAAGTAAATAAACCGATGGAAATTATTGTGACAATACTTAAACTGTTGTGTGTGTGTTGTGTGTCTGTGGTAACGAGGAGCGGTGGTGGAGCGGTTAGCGCGCTCTGCGGTAACGAACCCGGCGACCTGAGTTTGATTCCCGCTCACGGCCAACACCGTCAGTGGCGATTATCGGAACCGGTCCTGGGCCTCGCCTAGGTCGACTCAGACTCAAATGAGTACCTGGTGCGGTGTGCAAAACATCGCCACTGGGAAGACAAAGGCGGCCGGGCGTGGTGCTGGCCAACCACCCCCTCGTGTGTCATGCCGGCTATACGGGGGGGGGGAGGGATTTTTGTTTAGTATATATACACACACACTCCACATCCACTGACAGCCCCTATGAGTCAACCCCTGGCAAGAGCTGTAAGGAATCTAAAACAATTAAAATGCAAATCCATTCTTCAGAGTTAATTGTTAACTAATTACACACCATTTTTTTTATTCGGAAAAGGTTAGGAGTTTTGGTAATTGTCCGTGGATTAACACCAGCATCTCGAGCAGCAGGTTAGCGCCATTCCATCTGCTACTATTCTAGGAAGGGGGAGAGAATGAGTCTTTAACCCTGGCAGGCAGTGAGTGTGTGGCTATTTACCAAAAAGGCAAGAGTGATCAGCTGGCCACGCAAAAGCTCAAGGTGTCGGCAGTCCCAGAAATTATATCGGGAGCCGGCTGCTGCATGCAAATGTGGTGCAAATGTGGTGCAAAGGGGGCACTCACCGCACGCACGACGATTATGTTTTTGCATGCTAATTTCCTTACGAAGCGATGATGATGATGATGATAATAATACCCCCCCCCCTCTCTCCACCACCGCTGCCTCCGCCCCACCAAATAAATTCCATTTCTGCTTGGACGGGCTGACCATGCGAAAAAAATAATGTGGGCATGCCATAAAAACATTGAAAAAAAAATCCACCGGAACACATTTGGAACTTAACAGAATGTGTTTTTTTAAAGATGCTAATTTGATTGTTTTGCAAATGGATATATGACGCAAAAGAAATACCGAGAAAAGCAGCAACAACAACAACACGGCCCCCAAAACAATTCGACCGCCACGCTCTAGCGCCACGCACGCGTGAGCGTCGCGTGTGTGTGTGTGGACATTGCGTGCAACGGTGGAACGCTCTCCCCCCCCCCACCTCCATCCCCCCACCTCCATCCCCCCACCTCCATCCCCCCACCTCCATCCCCCCACCTCCATCCCCCCACCTCCATCCCCCCACCTCCATCCCCCCACCTCCACCCACCTCCATCCCCCCACCTCCACCCCCCCACCCCCATCCCCCCACCCACCTCCATCCCCCACCTCCACCCCCCACCCACCTCCACCCCCACCCACTTCCACCCACCCACCCCCATCCCCCCACCTCCACCCACCCACCCCCATCCCCCCACCCACCTCCATCCCCCACCTCCACGCCCCACCCACCTCCACCCCCACCCACTTCCACCCACCTCCATCCCCCCACCTCCACCCACCCACCTCCATCCCCCCACCCACCTCTATTATTATTTATTTTATTATTAATTTTTACCTACGTGACTTTACCGAAAAAAACCTAAGAGTATAAACTACGTTTTATTTGACCAGGTAAGGTCCACTGAGCTATTAGCTTGTTTTTCAAATGCGACCTGGCTATCACAAATGATAGCTCCACCAAGTGGCTTATCGCGTGCAAATTCATTTCAGCCAAATACTCTAAAAACAGTGTTTTTTATGGTGCCCCCTGGCTTTTGAAATTTTGCCCCCCACGGCTAACTGCCCTTCCTCCCCCACAAAACTTAAAAATCATTCTCACGCCCCGAGAAAGTATCAAGACTAAGGTGACCCTCACCCCGTGAATCATATCAACACAAACATCATCATCATTAGTAGTAGTAGGTTTTTACCCTTTAAACTGGTACAAAACTGACACCTTTATACAAGGCATCATGTTTGCAATAACCACAACACAAGTAGTCAAAATGCAAACAAAAAGAAACAACTCTGATAATGATAATTATATGCACTGTCCTTGAAGTTGATCATCATTCTCATCATCGTGAAAAATGGAAAACAATAACACGACCGGCACTTGCTGCACCTATGGTCTGCTGGGCACTGCATGAGAGTGCGGCGATGATCGTGGTGGCGCCTTAAACGTGGCTGGCTTTGCTGGCCGTGAAACATAACGGGGTGGGGTGGCTTGAATGTGGCGGACTGCGGTCAGGAATGTTAAGTAACGGCGGCGGCGGCGGCGTTGGCGAAACGGTTAAGAAACAACCGCCGGGTTGTGGCAGCATCCGATGTGGAGCTACGAAAAATGGACAAGGAGGAGGAAGGGTCGCCTGGCAACGCACCGGTAACCTGGCAACCGGATGGCCTGGAACAAATCGTAAAGGGTCGCCCACCCCTCCTCATCCTCCTCCCTCCTCCTCCTCCGTCTCCTCCCGAAGGTGAATGCCTTCTCCAATAAGGGATCGCAGTGGGATGTGTCCCGCGATGTCACTGTAAGTGTTTAGCAGTGCGAGTGGGGAAGGTTGCTGGCAGGGGGAGGGAGGTAGTGAGGGATGGGATGGGTAGCGTGGATTAAACCCCTCATCCTCCCTTCCCAAGGGCCACCTCCAAGAGATTATAATGCCACTGGCGATGACGGCTACTTCAAGCAATTTCATCCATTTTTTCCCCCTCTTCTTCTTCGTCCCGAGTGTGCGGAAGAAAATACAAAAACCAACCCCCAAAACCCCCACCACGCCTGTACTGACTGACCAAGCCGCTCACTCCAGAGGCCATCTTCCTCTGCGGCACTGACCAGATGGAATTGACCGGCCATAATTTAGCCATCCTGGGAAAGAACACAAAAAATCCCTGGCTTCTTCTGCCAATGAGCAGGACTCGTGCGGTGGCGAAAAAAAAACCCCGCTGGGTTAGAGACGGGGAGGGGGGGATCTGACGACGACGATGAAAAATGCTACATTTGCACGAATACAGCTCCGCGCGTCGTCTAAGCAGTGCTAAGTCCCCCCCCCCACACAAGGGTCCAGGGCAGACAACTAGTACAGTCCATTCCACAAACAGATGCTGCCACTGCTGCTGCTGCAAACTGGTGAGAGAGAGGAGAGAGGCAGGGAGGTGGTGGTGGGGGGTTCAGGAGGGGGGTAGCGTGGACGGGGGGGTGCAGCCGGGGTTTATAGCACAGGAAGCGGGCAGCAGCAGCGTAAGTGGGTGTGGGGCTCAGAACAGTACAGTGCATAACAAGATGCAGCGCTTTAACCTGCCCACCACTTAGTAGCAATTGTGTAATCGGGATAATGCTCCCTTCTCTCTCTCTCTATCTCTTGCCTTTTCGGGTAAAAGAAAAACCCACAAAATCTCGTAACCCCCGTGTCAAGCGACGCTTCACGGCGACAATTTGAACGAAGGCACAAGAAGCCTGGCGCGACCCGCGCGGAGTCGCATTCGGTCACGAACAACATTTTTTGAGAAGCCACGAACGAGAGAGGTCCCCCCCTCTCCTCCTCCTCTCTCCTCGCCACCCGCTTCAAACGACGACCACTCGGCCACCCGGGCCAAACGAAGCCCCCCCCCCTCCTCCTCCCCCCCTCTTTGTTTTTACGGCCGCAGGACGAGGCCTCGTCGTGGCGAACGAGGAGAACTAAGAGGGCCGCCGGCTTGCGGGTTCACGTTTGGCCCGGTTTTTTACGAGGCGTGCTTTTCGGTGGCGGTCACAGCAGCGGGTGCCGTGGAACGCGTGGGAGCATCGGTGTCTTGCGCCTTACAATCAATGGAGTTTACATCCCATTCGTCGGCGCTATAATTAGACGGCGGGGGGGGGCGGCCGTAGCCTTGAGCTTTGGAGCCTGTTTGTTCGTTCACCTTCTTCTTCTTCATGTCGCTGCGCGCGCACGGCACGTAACGCGTCAGGACGACACCGTCACCCACTTAGGGCGCCCTAAATAAGGGAAGAGACAAAAATAGAGCGGACAAAATCTGGCGAGACGTCATATCCAGCGCGCCGCCTAGAATAGAACGCACGATGCATTTGCAAATTGGCTTTTTTTAATCCTCAGATGGACCATTGGACCCCCCCCCCCAAAGCCGTCGCCCCATCTCCCCCCAAAATAAAGAAAAGTATAGAACGATTTTTAAAAATATATTTCGAGCGATTTTTGCAAGCGCTAAAATAACAAACCAAAAAATTGTACTCCAATAATATTAAAAATAACTTTGACCTGCTTTTCACAACAATTGTAAACCACAGCGGTGCTTCTAATAAAGCCTTGCAACGGATAAAACGCCCGACTGGCACCATTTGCTCGACCATAGAGTTGCCAAAGTCAAACTGACGCGATGCTGTCAGCACGCACGGAACATGCAATCCAGACGTGTCCCGGTTGGTTTCAATCTCCAGGCGTGGCAGTGTGAATTACAGTACTACAACGGCACGAGATGCCCAAAACGCACCCAACCCCTTCGCATTGTAAATGAGTATGCCACGTTTATTCAATGGGGTCGGTCGTGCGTGGTGGGGTCATGCGTCGGTATGAACTACCACTTCTGAGAAGTCTGGCCAGCGTTGGGAAGACTAGTCCAAGAATACCCTCTTCTGCCAGTAGTGGCGTTGTGAGCAATAGAACGGGCACCTCTGCCTTTTTTACCTTGGTAATGAAAAGAAAACTAAACTATTTATTTTTATTTTGCCAGGTAAGGCCCACTGAGCTACGTAGCCTTTTTTTTCAGAAGCGACCTGGCTAACACAAATGAGAGCCAAACGAAGTGGCTCGTCACGTGGGGATTTAAAGCAGTAGCCAAATCCTCTAAAAGCACGTTTCTAAATGGGGAGGGCGATGCCTGGCGCCGCGGCGAAATGGCGCTCTTCACGAAGGCTGCGGCCGCCGGTCCCGTGTTGGGGTCTTGGCACAGCGGCGGGCGATTGCGTCGCCGTATGTTACGCACCGGGTCAATTTGGCGCTTCGGGAAGCCGCCGAGCCCGGCAATCGTGCGCTGTGTTACATGTTGATGCTGACAATTCTCCGCGCTGGATACGGCTGCTCTAAAATCAAATACATATTATTGGTTTAACACGTAGGCTTTCGCGACCAATATGATTCACAATAAAGGTTTTTTTGGGTTAGATCGCGTTATTTATAAATGTGTCGTAACCCTCCACCACCCGACACGGCCAAACAGTAAAACATGTGTCACGTTTACAAAAGACAATACGGCTAAAGTAGTGAACTATTTGTCTTTTGTCAACGTGACACATTTTTTTATTGATTGGCCGTGTCGGGTGGTGGAGGGTTACGACACATTTATAAATAACGCGATCTAACCCAAAAACCTTTATGATGAAAATATTTTGTGTGCATGATAATACTGCGTGTGACATTTCAGGCCAAGTCTGTCTCTTCGGCTGTGCGCTGTGCAGAAGGGCCTCTGCCCGTAACGTTGCCTCATAGATATTTCCTTTTAGGGCCGTGTTATTTGTGATTCGTGAACGCGTTGAGTTTTTACTGTTCTTGCGCACAAGACATTGTCGACTTTTGGCTACGGCAGCGTTGCAAGTTGATTTTGTTGAACCAGTCTGCCAGTAGGGGGGATTGACGATTGTTGTCTGTATCATCCCAATTGACCAAATTTGTGGCGGAATTATTTTTCGAATTGGGAAAATTTGGGTACAAAACGGAACTACCTCTTCACGGACAGTGTCTGGGGCGTGCGCAAATATCAACGCACTGATCCCATGTTTATTCACACCCGCCGCAGTATTAATTAGGGCGGCCGCTGGGTTCGAGACCGTGAACCTCTGTAAGAAGTGGCAAACGCAGCACTACCACCGGGCCGTGTCCACCGACCGCCGTAAGGGCGCCGTGTAACGCAAAACACCGTGGCTCTTAGAGCCAAGTATTGAGGATACCACGGTGGTGAACGTTAACTCCCTCGCCTGGTGTGCAGGAGGCCGTGGGTCTCGCGATCCCTACTCGGACGCCTGCTGCTGTATATTTGGAGTTGTCGCTCCCTGTTGTAGTGTGGATTTCTTTCTGGGTCCTCCGGGTTTTCCCTCCACATTAAGAATCAGCGTGCGTTCAGAGTATTTGGCTGCTATACATTTCCACGTGATGATTAGCCACTTCGTTGAGCTATCATTCGTAGCCACATCGCTTCTGAAAAAGAGGCGTATAGCTCAGTTGGCCTTACCTAGTAAAAATAAAATAAAAGTAGTTTAAGTCGTTTCAGTATTGCAGTATTGCAATGCAGCGGCCGATTCGAAGGTAGGGAGCCTCTTCAACGCAAACAAACACAAGTAGCAACGCTCGTTTCAGACAGCTGTGTTTGCAAATAATCACTTTGGCCTCACACCTTTTATTGCCAATTACGCTTCACTGGTGTCGTTGTCTGGTGCGTTTGCAGCTCCTAGCACGGCGTCCTTTACGGAGGGCGACGTTTTGCGTCACAACAAGACGGCAGTTGGCCAGCATCGGGGTGGCTGAAGGATCGAGGGGGGCTGAGACCGTCAAACCCTGGAACTTGAAGGCTCTCAAGCTAACCGCCTTTTAAAAAATTCTCACGGCCGAGTCAAATGACGTTGGTGCAATGTCCAACGCCAGTGGCGGGTTTTCATCGATTTATTTTGCCTTCGTGGTTCGCGAGCGACCGCACTGGATCTGCTGAGGAATGCTTCCTTTTAAGTTCGCAAAGTTTTCACGCGACGAGTTGTAAAGCTTGACTGCTGCAGGTTGGGACCGGGTGGAATTGAGCGACGGAGCGTGGCAGCAGCAGCCCCCTCGTGCACAGCGGCGGGCGTGCGACAGGGCAGAAATCAAGATAGACGGGAAAATGCAGAGCCGTGTCGTTAAGTCATTCTGTTTAGCATCGGGGATTTTGTGGAGATAGTTTAATGTAGCATTGAGTCGTGTCTCCCAGCCATTCTGTTTAGCATCGAGCATTTTGTGGAGATAGTTTAATGTAGCATTGAGTCGTGTCTCCCAGCCCGAGTGTGTCTATGCCGTGCACCCCCCCCCCCCACTTCTCCCCGTTTAAACAACGAGGTCTATGCTTGCAGGGCTGTGGGAGGCGAAAATGAACGAGTGTGTCGGATTTCGATTTAAAGCTTTCGTGATTGCAGGGATTCATCTTCTTGGTTCTTTCGGTAAAGTCGCGTAGAAGGGAAGTAATAAAATAATAAAAATAAAACATAATAAAATAATTCTCACGACGTTTCGGCCACAATGCAAGCGTCAGAGGCTGTCTTCTCGACAGACCTGGTCTTCACCTGAGGACGGCTGCTTGCGTTGTGGCCAAAATGTCGTGAGAATTATTTTATTATGTTTTATTTTTATTATTTTATTACTTCCCTTCTACGTGACTTTACCGAAAGAACCAAGAAGATGAGTGTGTCGGATGGCCGATGGACGATTCTAATGCGTGTCGTGGAGGTAACGAACCCACAGCTTCTGAATTCCCACGAGTGGGTGAATAAAACGCGGAGGAGAGTCAGGCCCGACGAAAAGATAAACCTACACAAGAGCACTCACGCAGCCGAGTGCGAGCGTTCACTGATGAGCTCACCGCTTACTAAAAATAAGCAAAGATAAATTGCAGGCATTCTCAAGTCCACCACTGGATAAATGCCGCCTCCCCACGCAATGTCAGTCAAGGGATTAAAAGACAATAATTTATTGCTGCTCCCTGTCGTGGTGGGGGTAGCGAGCCCAGACGCCCAAGATCAATCCGTAATTTTCCGTCGAGTTTGTGACACGTTAACTGCCGTTTCCCCCCCCCCCCCCTCTTTTTGAAATCTACTTTTGTAATTCTGGGTCCTTGAATGACAAAAATGAATTATAAAAATATGAAAAAAAATGTATCATAAAAAAAACAAACGAGCAATCGTCTTCGATGTCAATACCACTACAACAGCACAGACCTCACCATGCTGGTCAGGACCGGTGGACATGTTCAGGTATCACTGGCCGATTACGCGGACTGTGCTCAGAATTCTGGGGCGCCGGGATCATGGCACAGCGCACGAACCGCTGTGCCGCACCGCTCAACCCTCCACCCATTAAAACTTATTAACGGCACTTAATGCGACGCTTGGCATTCAGGTTCTATTTAATTACAGCGAATCCACACGTGTGCGTGCACGTAGCTCGGTTATAATTAGTAGTCGGCTCGGGCTGACGGGAGAGGTGTGTTACTTCTCTGACTACGAGTTGGGGGATTGCTCAGCGATTCCCACTGGTCTGGGAAAAGAAAAAAACGGAGCGCGCGCCGTAAAACGCCGATTTTATGACGATACCATCACATGCCGATGCGCCCCGCTTGAGTAACGAGTCTGCGTTTAATACCGGACTCACGCCCCCGACCACGCCAAAAGTGACGGCACTGGCGGCAGCGTACAGGCAAGAGTGACGGGTTTAACTTGAAACTACACTAACATGTTTTATTTTATTTTACCAGGTAAGGTATGGCCTACTGAGCTATGTAGTTCTTTTTTCAGAAGCGACGTGGCCACAAATTATAGCTCAACGAAGTGGCTTATCACGTGGAAATTTATAGCAGCCAAATATTTTTTCTTCTTGGTTCTTTCGGTAAAGTCACGTAGAATGGAAATAATAAAATAATAAAATAAAACATAATTAAATAATTCTCACGACGTTTCGGCCACAACACAAGCAGCCGTCCTCAGGTGAAGACCAGGTCTGTCAGGGAGACAGCCAAATATTGTAAATGCGTGATGTCGATTCTAAATGTGGAGGAAAAAACCGGAGGACCCGGAGAAAAATCCACGCGACCACGGGGAAAGAGAGACACACAAACTCCAAATATGCAAGCGTCAGTGTCGGGAGCGAACCCACGAACCTCCTGTACACCAGGCGAGGTAGTTAACATCTCGGCACCGTGGTGCCCTTACACACACCGCAGCAATCATCACCCCCCACTGGCAGTCTAATGCCTCAGGTCACCCTTGCAAACAAAACTCTCCTTGCCACCGATGTTGTCTGTGGCCGCAATTAAAAACCTAGGTCGCTGGCTTCAAAGCGCAGCATGCTAACTGCTGTGCCACCGTTTCTCCTCTGCGGCGTATGTGTGGGGTGCGCTTTGGCTAAAATCATACGCGTCAGCCACAAACTATAAACGATCCTCCGCCGGGCGAAGGCCTCCTCGTGCCTTCGCCATCCCTCGTAGTCTCGCGATGCCACAATCCATTTTCAGGTCCACATATGGGCCGATCTCGTTGCTTTCGTCTCCCCCTTTGGACGCCATTCCATGCCACCTTCGCCCCATCGGCCACTCAAGCGAACTGTCGCGCGCACAAGTCCCGCTTCAGAATCAGAATCCGAACAACATACTGCAGGAGGAATCCGATGAGTTGTAAAGCTCTTTTTCACAGATGTCCAGTCGGGGTGGGTAAGAACGTTGCAATAACAAACAATACAAAAACACGATAGGCTAGGCAAAGTACAATAAAGGTAAACAAATCACACAGCACACATACAACTAAACCATCCCTATCCTACCAGACCAGGCTCACTGAGGCATTAACTAACTTTTCAAAAGTGACCTGGCCACAAATGATAGCTCAACAAAATGGCTTATCATTTGGACGTTTATAGCAGCCAAATAAAATAATCCCGTAACAATGTGGAGCCCCGAATCGGCGTTTGCTCCCCGATTTCCCCTTGTCCTTCGCTCGATCTCTCGAAGTAAAATTCCTAAGCGCGCACCTCTCCACGCGTCTTTTTGTTGTGCGCATTCCAGCCTTCGTTCTATGACGTCACACTTTGAAGAAGTCAACTCTGCCCCTTCGACAGGATGATGAAGAAAGCTCGTGGACCAGATGTTTAACCTGTGGACGTCACCAAAGAAGCAGGACCAGCTCCTGGAACAAAACTATCGGACACGTTTATGAAATGTTTTGAGAGGCAATATTACCGTAAATTTCCGCCTTCATACAGCAGTGGAATGACCATGGCTCACGGCGATTATAATGATTATAATGATTATGATGATTAGAACGATGACTTGCTACATACCAACCCGTGAAATTATGCTTGGGCAGCATCGCATGCACGTGGCCGCGTGCAAAATTAGAAAGTGACTCCGTGAACGCTGTCACTTTCTGAAAGCAAAGCACACCCAGAGTTGCACCCCGAAGGTGGTTGCACGTGGCGAGGGCGTGCACGCGTGCGCGCTCACCCGAAGCGCGGGGGGGGGGGAGCTGGCAGGCGGAGGGAGATCTCTGTTGTGGGCAAGTGTAGAAATCTTGGGTGTGAAAGGGTCGAGCGATGACGACGACGATGCGGCGGCGGCGGCGGTGGCGGCGCTGGCGGCAACAGACAGGGTGGTGCCAGAAAATTTAATTGCCTGAGCTCATGGAGCTGTGGCAATGTGGAAAACACAACGCCTAAGGAATGCGGAGTGAGAGTCACCCTCGCCAGCGAATGAGCATTGTTGTTCGTCGTTTTTTTTTCTCTCTCTTTCTCTCTGCCCGCCACGTTCGCTACGCGAGCGAAGCGATGCCAGCGTAGGACGTGGCGTGTTTGTGCGTCGGCGACGCGCGCTAAAATCGGCGGCGCGTGCGTCTTCTCCATCTCCTCCGTGCGACATCCACCGGGCCCCCTCGCCTCGAATCCACCGCACCCCACCGTGTTACTCCCAATTGCACAAGCAACGAGCACTCGCGTCAATCCACTGCTGGATGACGGTATTCCTCGTCATCCAGGTGATTTGACAGCGCTGTACCACGCTGGTTGGCGCGGGCTGACGAGGGGGCGGGGAGCGGTGATATGGCGGCGGCGGTGGCACAGAAGTACAGTACAGCGATGGACTTTGCTGCATTGAACTCTGCTCCCCACGACGCATCGCAGGCGCAGCCGCCGGTGTGACAACGGTTTGTCCAGACTCAACGACAGCCAGGGGCTTAAGGCTGCGTAGGCTACCGAAATCGGAACATTCCCGGTGACTTCGGTGAGAGGCGCCGCCAAAAGAGCGCGATCGCATTAATATTTGCGCCGCAAAGCCGCGGCGAGCAGGCGAGGGGACAACAGTGGGGGGTTGCAGTTTGTGTTTCCAGGTTCCAAAGTTCAGGCCCCACGTTTCAATTTGCCTCGAAACTCTTCAGCAGCAGCTGCAGCAGTGGCACTGTCATCGCCTGTCGATTGATAGTGAGGTAGTTAACATCTCGGTGGCTAGGAGATGTTAACTACCTCACCTGGTATGCAGGAGGTCGTGGGTTTGATCCCGACCCTGACACCTGCTGTATATTTGGAGTTTGCGTGTCTCTCTCTCTCTCTCTCGCCGTGGTCGCATGCAGGTCATCCGGTATTTTCCTTCCAAGTTTAGAATCGACATGCATTTCGAGTATTTGGCTGCGTTTCGAGTATTTGGCTGCGTTTCGAGTATTTGGCTCGGGCTGGCTTCGTCTTCGTTGAGAGTCGGCAGCGATGTTTGCTGCTATAAATTCCCACGTGATGATAGGTCACTTCGTTGAGCTATAATTTGTGGCCAGGTCGCTTTTGAAAAAGAGCTACGCAGTTTAATTTGAGATGACGACTCGGCGAGGAAGGGAATCCAGACCAAGTGGTGGTGCTGGTGGCCTATTGAGGACCCTAAGCAAAACATATGTTACCCCCCCCGCCTCTGCACTTACTAAAATCCGAGTGAGATGAGAGTAGAAATAATCATGCGAGATAGAGACGCAGCGAGATGACAGAAGAGAGATGCAGACACGCTCGGAATGAGTGATAGTATGAATTGTATTTGTGGCGTTAATTGGCCTTGTTATGCTTACAAGGATTTAAATTATTTGAGCCGGTGTCTGGTTTTCATGAATCCGCGGCTCGTGAGCTGCTTGGGGCTGCCTCTCAGCTGTCGCTCCGTATGGTTTCATGTACTCATGCCGCCACTGAAAACTCATTTTTGTTGCGTTTTAGTTTGTCGTCCTTTCCCCGCACCTCCGATTGGCACGGTTGGCTACGTACGGTGCCAAAGAAGTTTAACACATGTACATCCTGAACATCCTAATAAGCTCATCGTATTCCGCCAGGATAAGCAAAAATTCTCATTCCGACAAACTGGCTGCGCCACGATTGTGGCGACAGACCGCGGCGCTGTCTTCTGCGTGTGTCGGGTCACGGACAACGGCGTCACGTGACACGCACCACTTCAGGCACGCTCCCCTCCGACCCCCCCCCCCACACGCCCGTCTACGTGTAACCACAAAGCTGCCCAGCGAACAGCCGTCGCGCTGTCGAGGGCTGCCCCTGATGGCGGCGGCCAGAAAGGAGAGCACGACAAGGGCTGATTGGACGCGACGACGTGGCATATGGAGCGGCCGAGCGATTTGGATATCGACCGGCGAAGCGAACGCAAGAAGGGGACACTTGACAGTGGCGGGGGCGGTGTGTTAGGAGGAGCAGAGGAATCGGGTTACCACCTCCGGGGTATAATAAAACCGGCACAGATCATAGCAATGGGAAGGAAATCTCACGATACGGAAAAGAGGGGAGAGCTACGTGTAAATGCTTCGTCTCGAGTGGCGTATGACAATATTATCGTTACCCGACTGCACAAATATAAAGAGACTTTTAATACCACCGTGAAGACTTGGAGATTTCCCCGGGAGAGCCACCTGAAAGAGCGGACGATCCTGGGAAAAAACAGAACCGGTGGCAACCCCAGTTGGCAAAAAGGATGGAGAGGGCGGTGGGGGGGGCGCTATGGGCAGCACGTACGTGTGACACGCGTAGTAGTATTTGTCGTCCGTGATGCCGTCCTGCAGCGGGACGTTGAGGGCAAAATATCTCCCCTTGCCCATGCCCACCTCGTCGATTCCTCCCGTACCTGCGGGCACAGACAGAGACCAAAGACAAAGACCATCGCGTATGGCCATCAACAGGCTACGGGCGCAAGTGCTGTTAGCGAGCGCCTATTAAGGCCGGCACGGCACACGAGGGGGACGGTGGCCTGCGCTCTGCCCGGCAGCCTTCGTCTCCCAAGTGGCGATGTTCACGACACACCGCACTGGGAACTAATTTGAAGGCCGAGTCGACCTAGGGGAGACCCGGGAACGATTCAGATATTCGTGGTGTTAAAATCGATCCTGACGACGGCGGTCACAATAACCGCACTGAACAGTGCGTGCGAGAATTGATTTGACTTTCGATCTGTATACGTTGTCATTGTTTCTCGTATGCCCTGCAAGCCACTGTAGATTCTGCATGCACTACTGCACTGGATCAAGGCCTTCCCCTGCCATGCCACTGGTGGAGGTTTGTTTGTTTCCCGCACCTCCGATTTAGTACCGGTGGTCGGCTGCGTACGGCGCGAAAGAAGTTCAACATACGTACACACACTGAACATACTTCGCCCTGCTGGTCAGTGCGGGTTAGTGAAGGAGTGGGTGTTGGGGGAGGTGGGGTGGTTGGACAGGACCGGTTCAGATATCACTGGGTTACAGCTCAGTTCGCTAAGCACTGCACAACGTACATGCTTTTCAAATGTTATATATGAATAATGAGGTTTGCGTAATATCCAAAGAGAATTCAGCTTGAGCAAAACTATCCTTCTGAATTTAATTCCTAAACTGACCACTCCGTAACCAATCAGCGTATATCAACAGGAATAAAATAACAATCATCATCTTGACCCATGATTAATCCACTTTTGGATGAAGGCACCCCCCCCACCCCTGCCCCCCCAAAGCTGTTGCCATCTCTCACGATCCCCCGAATGAACAATGCACCGAGCACCTACACACCAGCTGACTACATCGCTCACACGGTTACCCACAATCCTCCACGACGCCACAGTACACGTGGTGCAGCATTTTCTGGAACTGATCCGAGCAGGCTTCCATGGCGCTTGTGTACGGCTATGACCGACAACAAAAGGCAACCGAGGCACCATTTGTTCCTCACGGACACACCGCTGATGAGACTTCAAAACGTTGAAACGTGTCCACGGTTTGCCGGATTAAACTGGGGCCGTTGCTCCATGCGTCCCGTGGGCCGGGGGACGTTATTTGACTTTTAACGTGAACACAAATTTACTACTATGAGACCTCCTTTACCAGTGGCAAAATATAGTAATAGGTTTTTACCCTTTCAACTGGTACAAAAAACTGACACCTTTATACAAGGCATCATGTTTGCAATAACGACAACACAAGCAGTCAATGCTTACCCCGAGCTCTCAATACTCTGATAGTGCGCTGTGTTTGAGTTGTACGCCTTTTGGCGTCATCTGGTCCAACACCATGTGAGACTAGGCTCTAAGAAAAACTGTCTCGGTGTGGACCAATCAACTTCAAGGACAGTGCATATCATTATCATCATCAGAGTTGTTTCTTTTTGTTTGCATTTTGACTGCTTGTGTTGTGGTTATTGCAAACATGATGCCTTGTATAAAGGTGTCAGTTTTTTGTACCAGTTGAAAGGGTAAAAACCTATTACAAAAATGTACTACATGTTTATTATTTTAATTCCCGCAATGAACCATGACACAGCATGGTTATATTTTTGTAAATGTTCTATTGTTTTTTGCGAAGCTTATCAGCGCTGTTTTGTTTGTGTTGTTATTGTTGCCATGGTGCCTATGCGGGGACCTTACTCATAGCATGGGGTTGGTCACCCAGCAGCATTGGTTTGAGAGGCCAAACAGAATCAGATTATGTATTTATACCGGAGGAATCCCATGAGCTATGAAGCTCTTTTTCATAGATGTCCTGTCGGGGCAGTTTAGAATGTAACAACAACAACCACAATACAAAAACATGACAGGAGTCAAAGTATAGGGCTGAAAGAACCAGAAAGTATGGAGTCCTGCAGTCACGAAAGCTTCAAATCAAGATAGTACAGGAAAGGTAAACAAATCGCTTAAATTTCGATTTAAAGCTTTCGTGACTGCAGGGATTCATCTTCTTGGTTCTTTCGGTAAAGTCACGTAGAATGGAAATAATAAAATAATACAAATAAAACATAATAAAGATTCATTTTATTATGTTTAATTTTTATTATTTCCATTCTACGTGACTTTACCGAAAGAACCAAGAAAACCACTTAAAGTATATAAAAATAAACATACAAATAAACCTAAACTATTTGTTAACTTAACAGGTAAAGCCCACTGAGCTATTGGCTTATTTTTCAGAAGCGACCTGGCCACAAATAATATCTCAACGAAGTGGCTTATCGTGCATCGCGTGGGAATTTATGGCAGCAAACCTCGCTGACGACTCCCAACGAAAACGAAGCCAGCCCGAGCCTGCCTTGTTTGAACAAAACGTTACCGGGAAATGTTAATCGGTGAGGCTCGTGGCCCGATGGATTAAATGTTATTTCCTTTCAAAGACTGAACAAACATCCTGACCGGGACCTTATTTATTGCGTTACTCCGCCGGCTGGCCGGTGTCGAAACAGCAGAAGCTTTGTTTTCTGCGTGTGTGTGTGTTTACGTATGCTAGTTGATACCGCTTAATGTTGTAGCCCAGTTCACGCGACGGGCGGGCAATAGTGGAAGAGGGCATTCGAGAGAGCCTCAATCAACGGTCACGCCTCTCGGATTGGGCCGCTGTGTTCACGCGACGGTCAGTTGGCAGAGTGGACTCGCAGCAAATCCCGAGTTCGCGTGGGCTTCTTCCCGAAAGCCTGCAGATTTAAAAAAATTAATAACTCGAGCTGAATTCTATTCCTGCAAGCGCTGGCGGAAATAACGTTCAGGGGCTGAATGCCAATGTCGAGGTTGTGCTGGCCGTGACATGTAAGCGAATGACTCATGCGTTCTGAATAACAAAAAAAAGTTTGAAGATAAATGCGATATATTGATATGGCAATACGTGTGTTTATTTTTAATCAAGGGATGTTTGGTTTGAATTAAATAATCGCCGCTTCAATTTGTGCTCCCTGTGTGTGTGTGTGCAATGCACAGCGGCAGGCTTCGCGTGCATTTCACGAGCAAAATAATGAGTGCTTCAACGTGTACAATGTATTTTACAGAATTACCTGTGTTTGTTTTGCGAGGAGTATGTTACAATAAGTAATTACTGCTCCAATTTGCAGTGCGTTGGGTACTGCACGGTTTGGACATGCAGGCCTCTATTGATTACACGGTAGATTAGTATTATTGGATATATGGTAGATTAGTATTATTGGCTACACGGTAGATTAGTATTATTGGTTACATGGTAGATTAGTATTATTGGTTGAACGGTAGATTAGTCACGGTTAGCCATGATCAATCCACTGCTGGACGAAGGCCCTCAACCCCAAGTTGCCGCTATCTTTTCGGTCTGCTGCCACCGAGAACCACTGTCCCCCAAAACTGGAAATGCCGACCGAATCAATTCGTTTCCGCGCTTGTTTGTTGAACGGATGACCAATCAGGAGGAGCAAGGCGCAACAATGTCAAAAGGGAAAATTAGTGCAAGTTTTCAATCTTAATAAGTCTCAGTAAAAACATTTGGACGGCAATCGTTGCAAATTAACTATTAAAGTAATAATCTCATTACGTCGTAATGTTGCCTCCGCTCCCGTCTCCACGCGGTCACTCATTAGCGCGTGTGTTGCGTAGATTATTTTTCAGTGTTATTTTGTCTCGTGGCCTTCACAGGCCGTTTCCAAACGCTCTGGCGGTCGCCGCTGACGGTTCGTGGAGCGACAGGGGGGGGCGGCGGTGGGCGACGGAGGGAGGCGGCGGTGGTGTCGCCGTGCCGGGTCGCGCGGAGACAGAGGGTGACGTGACCCGCGCCTCTCAAACAAACAGCGCACGCGGAGGGAACGAACGCGTGCGTCTCTCTGCCGCGCCAGCGCACGTCACCGGCGCTGACGGGCGGCGCGTGGCTGCGAGCACGTCGTGTTGGAGGCGAGCCCTCCTCCCTCTCGCCACCGCGGCGTTAACTACCTCGCCTGGTATGCGGGAGGTCGTGGGTTCGATCTCGACCCTGACGCCTGCTGCTGATGTATATTTGGAGTTTGCGTGTCTCTCTCTCTCTCTCCCCCCGTGGTCGCGTGGATTTTTTTCTCCGGGTCCTCCCGGTTTTTCCTCTCCACATTTAGAATCAACATCACCACGCGTTTAGAGTATTTGGCTGCTATAAAAAAAAACTTACACGTGATAAGCCACTACGTTGGGATAGTATTTGTGACCGGGTCGCTTCTGAGAAACATAGCTACATAGCTCAGTGGGCCTTACTTCACCTGGTAAAATAAAAATAGTTTATAGTTTTTCCTCCCTCCCACAACCGTCTCAAACTCACGCGTCTGCTGTCCATGCCACCACCGCGGAAGGGAACAAATGACGCAAAGTCAAAAGCCCAGAATCCGTACGCAGCCAAGTCAACAGCACTGAGGCTCAGCGGTACGGAGCGGGCGGATTGCAATCAGCCGGAAGGTTGCGAGGTTCAAGTCTTGTTTGCGGCGTTTTTACCAAACCCATCATCTACCCTGGGGTGAGATAAAACGAGCGCCGTTTTGTAAGGAAGTCAACCGTGGTTTGTGCAATGGAGAGACTCGCCCTTGCCATGGGAATGTGGAATTCATTCCCAACACTGGCTCAGGGCTGCAAACGAGAGACGGACACTGCCTCAATGCTCTTTTGAGCAGGGAATCATTTTCATTTTGTAGCACAGTGCGCTTTTACCAAGCCACTGCCGGATGAAGGTCACACTGCGCCTGTTGGATATAGGCACTGTGTGACCAGACTGAAACAGCATCTCCATTATTCAGCCGAATAGACAGTTGAGGCAAGCGCTGTTAGCGAGCGCCTATTGAGGCCAGTGAAGCGCGTCAGGAATTTGTTTGGCGTGGACTACACCTGACCGCCTTTGTCTCGCCGGTGCTGATGTGTAAACCTAGAGGAGGCCTAGGACAAGTCTTGTTACCAGTCGACACTGACGTCGGCCGTGCCTGGGAATCGAATTCAGGGTTGTCAGGCTCATAGTACAGTGCACTAACCATTGATGCGAACACACACACGCGCACGCGCGCACACACGTGTGCGCGCGTGCAGCAAGCCCATCAAGATAACTGCGCCAGATATAATTTTACTCTTGTACGGATATGAAAATCTATAGGGAGGGCACACGGGTCCATCGATAGGACTATAAGAGGAATGCTCTCAATTGGCCAAAAAATAGCATTCAGACAAGCGCAAATGACATTGCGGGTGGGAGTGGAGGTGGGGGAGGGAGGGAGGGAGAGAGGAGTGAGGGAGGGAGGGAGGCTGTGTGGCTCTTTGTGTGTCAACATTACATGGATGGCTTCCTTTGTTTCATGCCGGCCGCGACTGAATGAGTGTGTCGCCACAAGCGCTGCTCTGCCCCGCCGCAAATGTGTGCATGTGGTGTACGGCTGTGGTTTTAGCTCGGGCTAATGCGCACAGAGGAGAGAAAGAGTGTATAAGCAGAACGCCCTTGTGCGTCTCCACATATCATAATACAAATGCTTTCCCAAACCGACGTTATCAAGCGGCATTTAAGCAAGCAAACTCTGGACCGATTTACAGACTTTTTTTTTGGTCTCGCCGGCAAAAGCAGGTTTGTTAAACAAATGCTCGCCGGGCTTACGAGATGACATTGGCAAGAGCACGGTGTATAAACGATGGGACTTCGTTCAATGGCAACAGCAGTATTGCTTGTAAACCTCATTGTGTGATGCTCTGATGCATTCTGGGTAAGACTATACCCAGTACTGTATAAGCAGAACTCCGTTTTGTATTTCCACATTTCAAATAAACATACGGTGGGTGCAGCGGCGAAAGTGGTTAGCGCACTGCGCTATTAACCTGTAGGCCTGAGTTTGACTCCCGGCCACGTTCATCATGAGTGGTGAGTGATATCCGAGTTGTGACTGGATTGTAGTCCCCTTCCCCGTTTCATGAATCGAGGAGACAACAGAGGGATAAGGGTGCCGATTGCTCTCCGTGCCCCCTTCATTGAGACCACAAAGAATGGTATTTTATTGACATTTACCAAAGAAATTGCTTTGAATGTTTGTTGTTGTTGTAATTATGATGAATGTAGGGCCCTTTTTAAAAAAATCTTCTTCCGGACCGTGGCAAGTTTCTAGATCCGGCCTGCACTTTGACGAACCCACTTGGCCAGCGTGGTGAAGTATGGTTAAAAAAAACAACAGCCATTAATTTACAGAGTGTAAGGAGCCCTTCATCCGGCATTGGATTATTACTTTATTATTTCCATTCTACGTGACTTTACCGAAAGAACAAAGAAGATGAATCCCTGCAGTCACGAAAGCTTTAAATTGAAAAGTGCTGTAAGTTATTATTATTTTCACGTTCTTTGAGTAAACTTGACTTATTCACTAGGTTCCCCAAAGGTATGATTTAAAATGCCACTGTCCTTCCATCACTGTTGTATGTAAGGATGTTTAATTTCTTTCACACTGTACGTAGCCAAGGGCGCTAATCGTAGACGCGATTAGCACGGTTGGCTAACATCAACGTTAACATCAATGTGAGAATAACTAAACATTAATGATGATGATAATACACCGACAGGGAGTGCTCTCCACCTTATTAAATCATCATCATTATTGTAGTATTATTATATGATAGAATATGATTATATAATTATAATATTATTATTGGTGTATTACTATATTACTATTGTATTATATTATAGTATTATTATAGTATTATTGTATTATATTATTGTATTATCTTAACACCACTTTGCTGCCTCCCAGTGAACAAAACCCAGCACCTCAGGCAAAAGAAAAGAAATCTGCGTAAGCCCCCGGCCCGTCTCCGCAGATTTTCGTTTCCGTTTGGTGCTCGAAAAAACGGTTTCTCGGCGAAAAGACCAAAAAAACCCCGCGGTGAGCTCTGAACCTGCAACGGGCCCTCGATATCAAATCGGCCCTCTTAAATGACACGCACAGAGCCTGCTGATTGGAGTAGTGGCAGAGCGGTTAGCACACCACGCTATGAATCCGGTGACTCAAAAGTTTGAGTTGCCGGCTACGGCTAACACCGGTGGTGAGTAACATTGGAACTGGCTCTGCCCCCAGACCCCTCCCCTTCACCACCGCACACTCAGCGGTCTGGTGAAGTATGGTCAAATAACCCCCCACGATCAGCAGAGCAAGGGGAGACCGTCTAGCAGTGAGTGGACAGAGAGGTGCATTCTGGGTGTTTTGGCCATAGGGTCATGGTTATAGTCTAGGCAGGGCTGTAGGCTGGTCACATGTTTAGGGTAAGTTAGGGTGTAATCTAGGCAGGGCTGTAGGCTGGTCACGTGTTTAGGGTAAGTTAGGGTGTAGTGTAGGTAGGGCTGTAGGCTGGTCACGTGTTTAGGGTAAGTTATGGGTGTAGTCTAGGCAGGGCTGTAGGATGGTCACGTGTTTATGGTAAGTTATGGGTGTAGTCTAGGCAGGGCTGTAGGATGGTCACGTGTTTAGGGTAAGTTATGGGTGTAGTCTAGGCAGGGCTGTAGGATGGTCACGTGTTTAGGGTAAGTTATGGGGGTAGTGTAGGCAGGGCTGTAGGCTGGTCACAGGGTGAGAGTGACGCGGTGCCTCGTGGGGTGCCTGGGTGTTTCAACTCTTACCTGGGAAGAAACCTGGCGAGAACTTGTGCACGGACACTGTCATCACCTTCGGGGTGAATGAGAAGGCATCCTCCACACCTGCGGGTATGGGGGTGGCATGGTGCGGTGAAACGTGGTGGTGTGGTGCGGTGTGGTGTGGTGCGGTGCGGCGTGGCATGGTGCGGAGTGGTGTGGCGTGGTGTGGCGTGGTGTAGCATGGTGGTGTGGTGTGGCGTGGTGTGGCGTGGTGTGGTGCGGTGTGAGGGTTGGGGGTTGACAAAGCGAGGCCCACACAGTTACAAAGGGTGCAGGCCGTCATCGCACACCCCACCTGCTTGCGCACAGTTTCACAAACTCATCTTCTCGGTTTTGACAGTTCGATTCGAAACTTCGCACGCGGGAACACGTTCTACAGTCCCACAGTCTGCACGGCCTGGGGAGGCCCTCATCCACCAGTGGGCTCATAAAAAAGCCGTTAACTTGTTCGATGTTTTCTTGCACTCCTTTCTCTCCGACGCGGTTTATTGACCTCGTGTGCGTGCGTGTGTGTGTGCATGTGTGCGTGCCACCCTGTGTGTGTGTGTGCCACCCTGTGTGTGTTTGTGCGTGTGTGCATGTGTGCGCGTGTGCGCGCCACCCTGTGTGTGTGTGTGTGCCACCCTGTGCCGCTTTGGCGACTTGCGTCTCAACGGGCTCTGGCCTGGCCTGGCCTAAATAAATAATGACAACAACAACAATGCCCTTTGTTTATCCAGGAATACTTCACTCAAGTCTCAAGACTGTCCTTCAGGAGGCTCCTGTATCGTTGTGTTTGGCCAATGCCATGAACAATGAGTGGCGCGTGACAACAAACTGGTGTTCGCGGAGAAAACCTACAAACGTTATCATTATTACTACTACGCTTGTTTAACCAGGAAAGCCTCACTCAGTCGAATGCACGTTGAACTTCTTTCGCAGCGTACGTGGCCAATCGCGCTAATCGGAAGTGCGGGGGAAGGACAACAAACTAAAAACAAAAAGCAGTTCTAAATAAATTAATTTTCAACTTCGATTTAAAAGTGCACAACCACCAGTGGCTTCCTAATATCGGAAGGAAGAGCATTCCAGACGGCCGCAGAATCGCATCTGAAAGCGCGCGACGGGGTGACCGTGTTTGTTTAATGGCTTAGCCAAAAGCCGCTGCTGCGAGGATGACCGGAGTTTGCGTGATGATGGTTTATGACTCCTTTTCAGGAGGGTTCTGCCGAATTATTTACAGTCGGGGCAAGATGACTGTTATGTGCATTGCAAATTGAGAACCTTATGGGTAATTTTAAAATTTGGTCACCTGACACAGGGCACATAATGGCCCCTGGCTCTTTTGAATGATGTCAGGGGATCTTTAATAACCGCGGTAATAACTGGCGCGGCCGCTTGATTCGAACCGTGAACTTCTTAAACAGGTGGGCCGTGCTCCCCGCCCCAATTGTCACGCGTTAGAGGATAAAACCGTGTGCACCCCCCCCCCCCCCCCCAGTGGTTCTTAGCACCCCCAGTTCCTTCATCATCTCAGCCAATGGCATGGCTGGTTGATCCAGGCAAGTGGCAGACCCATGCAGGGGGAGGGCGGGGAGGTGGAGTGATGGGGGGGCCTGGTATATTTGGAGTTTTCATGTCTGTCTCTCCCCATGGTCGCGTGGATTTTTCTCCGGGTCCTCCGGTGTTTCACCTAACATTTAAAATCAACATCACCCGTTTAAGAGTATTTGGTTTGTTCGAAATGCCCACGTGATAAGCCGCTTAGTTGAGCTACGATTTGTGGCCAGGTCGCTTCTGAAAAAGAGGTATGTAGCTCAGTTTCTTACCTGGTAAAATAAAAAAAATAGTTTAGTTTTATAGTTTAAATCGCTCCCCTACCCACATGCTCTCCCTCCGCCCGCCCCCTGGAGACCCCTATATATTGATGCAGTATTTATTAACGATAATATATTGAAGGTTTCATTTATTATTCATGTAGGGCCCGATTTAACAATCTTGCAATATTCGAGACTGACCCCCTCCCGTTTGCCGCTGGCAGGTTTATCGATGGGCACTGAGGGGCCATGGTGCGTCAGTCATGGGGGGGGGGGGGTGGGGGACAACAGCCTTCGACACTTCACGTGTGGTCGCAAGGTGCACCTAGCATGGCACAAGCGCTGCGGTGACGTCACCGCCACTTGGTGGCAAACGGAGGCTGTTTTCGTGGTTGTTGCTGATTCAATGTCAGAAACACCGCCCCCCAACACAAAGTTGCCCAAAACCACCGAAGAATCTCAAGAGCATTGTGCCGTAGGCTTACCCATCATCACCCCAAAGACAAAGACCCCCCGTATAGCCCGAACAGACTGCTGGGGCAAGTGCTGTTAGCGAGCACCTACGAAGGCCGGCTCGGCACATGCGGGAGTGGGTGGCCAACACACCCGGCCGCCTTTGTCTCCCTCGTGGCGATGTTTACGCCCCGCACAGGGTACTCATTTGAGGCTGAGTAAACCTAGGGGAGGACCAGGACCGGTTCAGTTAATTGTCACTGGCATTTGCCGTGAGCAGGAATCGAACTCAGTTTGACGGGTTCGTAGCGCAGCGTGCTAACCGCTGCGCCACCGCTCCTCTCTCACACTGCCACACTCTCCCGCCCCCGCCGCTCACCCACTCGGCCAGCCCCTGCTGCCTGTGCGGTTTCAATGGGATTGAACCCACATGCAAATGCACTGATCCAACTCGTGCCACGAAGCCAGACACAGTTACGCGTTACTCGAAAGCCTTGTTGCGCGCGTGCCCTTGGATGCCACAACCTCTGGCGACAAACCCTGCTCGTGTTTATTTTGCAACGTTGCGTGCTTTTTATTCCGTGCTCAAAAAAAGCCACCTTGGAAAAGAATGCCCTCCCCAACCTACCCAACCAAAAATCGACTTAAAAATAAATAAACGGGGAAAAAAAAAATCTGCCGTAAAAATACATAATCGGTGGTGTACTGCATATTATTGCTTCAAAAGTTAAAGGCAGATGTCCCGGAGCATTTCTGAGTAAAGGCGCAGCCCTGCAACAGCCTGCTCACAGCACCGCTGGCTTCAGGGCCTCCACTAGAGGGAGCTCTTGAAATGGGGTATTTGGCCCGACTATTCCACGCGGGCCCCACAAGACGCTGGACGACTGGGTGAGAGTGCCCACACTTTACCCCACCTGCCCATCGACTTATCTGCGTTGTACAGTACAGAGCTGCTACCAATGTTGAAATAGCCAGTGGGGGGTGTGGACAGGGGGGGGAGGACGGGGGGTTGGGTTGAGGGTGGTCATAATAAACTCGCACCGTTGCTTAAACCGGCGCGCCGGGAGATCGAAATCAAAGCTGCGACCTTGTCGTTTTGCGAGTCCAGCGCGTTTGCGCCGCGAGCCACCTAAAATGAAATACACGGAAGGATCGTCGAGATGACAAAAGAAAAACCCCGTCGCCGGTGGCGGCACGTGTGGACGCCTTGCGTCGTCTCAGCGGTGGAAGCGCGCCGGCTGGGAGCGTTGCTAATGAAGCCCTGCAGTGTATCACAGCGCCGCCGTGAGCCAAAGGGCCCATAGATCATCGGCGCCAATGCACGGCGCTTCGCTTTTTCATTTTCAGACAGGCACCCGGCCCGGGCTGATGCAAGGGCGCTCGTCCCCTACAGAATACCGGATGGGCTCCTCAAGGGCAAAAGCACATACCTTGCATAAGCACACCGCCTTGCTGTTTTCCCACGGGTTGTTTGTTAGTCCGATTGTCAGCCGATTTGATCTTTCCCCGACCGATATTATCCAGAAGCATTTGTTAAAAGCTAGAAAAAATGATATCTGGTTTCAACATTCTGGATCTCATCACGGAAGCGAGGTCGGATGCTCTAAGAGCATTTCCCTATCAACTATGGGACTTGTCATTCAATGCACGAAGCGGTTATGGGTAAAAGACCGACTCCGTTCTGTCTCCACACCATCATCATTGGCCTTGGTCAATCCACTGCTGGATGAAGGCCTGTCCAAGCTGCCGCCGTCTCTCCACAAATGAATACACGTCTCCACATATGAATGCAAAAAAATTGAAATCTATATTTTTACTTCATCAGCCTATTCACTAAACTTGTTATTTGACCAGGTAAGGCTCTCTCTCAGAAGGAACCTGGCTATCACAAATGACAGCCCAAATAAGTGGCTGATCACGTGGAAATTTCTAACGCGTTTCTAAACGTGTAGGGATAAACCGGAGAGAAATCTGTGCCACCACGGGGAGAACATGCAAACTCCAAATATACAGCAGGCGTCGGGATCGAACCCACGACCTCCTGTATACCAGGCGAAGTAGTTAACATCTCACCACCGCGGCAACCATTCCACACCAATATTATCAGCATTTGTTTATGCAACCAAGGTCACGTCGCTCACAAAACTCCCGGAGGAATGCAAGCAAGGGGTTGTGGCAGGGCCGGATTAAGATTGTGTAGGCCCCTGGGCTACACAGGTACTGTGAGGCCCCCAGTAATATATCTTCAACAAGAAAACAAAGTTAAAGAGAAATAAAATGTATTTGTACAAGGCGAACAACAAATACAATTCAGCATTCTCAAATGAAATAATTTTTCACTTCATCTCTGGAGGCCCTCCAGCTGGTGGAGGCCTCTGGGCTGCAGCCCTCTAAAGCCCCCGTGCCTTGATCCGGCCCTGGATTTGGGGGGGGGTCCCCCCCGGCCCCCCCCCGCGAGACGAGCAAGCAACAACAATAATAAACCACGTGCACCCTGGTCGCGAAAGTTGGAATTGTCAAAATTAGAATTTGCCTTGAAACGACCTTGGCTGAATCCTCGAATAGGAGGAGGGGGGGGCAGCCGAGGTCACGGCACTGGCCTTGGGTGGCCGAGAACGCACGACGACGACGAGGAGGAGGAGGAAGGCCACGATGGCGATCTGCAACGTCGCCACCCAAGTGGCAGGGGGTGGTCGGGTGGGTGGGTTTGGGGGTTCGCTGCCGACCAACTTTTTTTTTGGTTGTTTGGAGCGAAACGCGACCCAATATGGATTCGGGAGAGGGCTTAAAAAAAAAAATGTCACGCCGCTCAGGAATGCGCACGCGCGATGGTAGAGAGCGCGGCGCGGGGGGCTAAATTTACGTCGCTGGTTTTAGTTTTTAGTTTTTTTGGGGGTGGGGGGGGTGGGGGGCTCGTTTGCGACGCCGCCGCCGCGATCGGTTAACAAAGCGCCGACAATTCATCGCCGGTCACCCGCTGCGTTACGACTTCAAATGCTGCACGTCCCTTGAAACGTTCGGAGAAAAATGGACAATGAAGGTCACCCGACCGCATTGACGCGGCGCTACAGTACGCATTTATCGTCTGAGATTAAGTCACCTTATCCAGCCTGCTGGCTTTGTTGTTACAGAGCCCTGCACTCTGGAATTTAGTTACGGGGTAGCAGCCGGTTCCGGGGGGGGTTACAACACTGACATTTACCACTCTCAAAGCGTGACCCCTCCCGTTCCACACTCACAACAGAAGCGCGCCACGGCACTGCCTCAAAAGTCATCCTCGTGAACCCCACCTGACTTCACCCCCTCCCCCCTCCCCTCACATTCCTGTCCTCAACCTCAGAAGTTAAAACCCTGGGACTCCAGCCAGAAACTACTAATAACTAACTTATTACAAGGGGTGGCGAGGGGTGGGGGGCAAGGTGCAAACCATACGGCAAATACAATCAGTCTGCTCGTGTGGTAGTGCTGGTGGTGGGGGGGCGGTAGTGAAGAGGTGAGCGCTACGCTGCGGAACCAACCTGGCGACCCGAGTTCGATTCTCGCTCAAGGCCAACACCAGTGACGATTGTCTGAACCGGTCCTGGGCATCCGACCTCGGTCGATTCAGCTTCAAAATGAGTACCGCCAAGAGGGAGACAAAGGCGGCCGGGCACGGTGCCTGACAACCCACCCCCTCGTGTGCCATACCGGCCTTCATAGGTGCTACTCGCTAACAGCACTTGCCCCAAGAGCCTGATCAAGGCTGAACGGGGGATATTCGTCGCTGCTGCTGCTGCTGCTGCTCCTGGTCATGGTGTAACATTGTGGGGAGTGAGCACAGCGGACGAGAATTCGGCTCCCACTCACAGTTCAAATATTCGGCGACAGATGCTTGAACCGGGCCTCGGCCTCCCTAGGGTCAGCCTGAGCCTTGACTGAGTACCTGGTTGCACTGGCTTGTCAACCAAAGTTGATCGAAACCACTGTGCAGTTGACTGCGACGAGGTTCAACACAATGGCATCTGCCACCCGACACACAGACGCAAATTCCCGGAATGTGCGTGTCAAGCAGGGGCAAGTGGCAACCCGAATGGTGCGGTGTGTAAACATCAACACTGCGGAGACAAAGGTGGCCAGGCGTGGTGCGATCCACACGACCCCATTGGTTGGCTTGCCGGCAATCAAAAGTGATCGCTAACAGCACTTGCCAACAGCCTATGTCGGCTACACTGAACTAAACAATGTATTTTTTATTTTACCAGGTAAGGCCCACTGAGCGACCTGGCCACAGATGATAGCTCAACGAAGTGGCTTGTCACGTGGAAATGTATAGCAGGCAAATACCCTAAACGCGTGCCGATTCTAAAAGTGTAGGGAAAAGAACGGATGACCCTGAGAAAAATCAACGCGACAACTCCAAATATACAGCAAGCGTCAGGGTCGTGATCGAACCCACGACCTCGTGTATACCAGGCGAGGTGGTGGGGTGGGGTGGGAGATCTTTGTCTTTTGTGCAACAGCTCTAACCGAGCGCTACGCACGAAACACAAAGAGCAAGGGGGGGGGGGACGATGGGGTTTTTGTCGTGGAGGCAACGTTGGCACCGAGACAGCGACTGTGACAGCAGCCAACACGGCCTCTCCGGTCCAAAGTTCAAACCTCAACAAAACCCAATTCCTGGTACGGTGCGGCCACGCCGCCAAGTGGAGTTCTCGAGAGAGAGCGCCGTCCCGTGAGCGCGGGGGGGGCATTAAGGGTGGCGAGCGACCACGCGAGCGAGATCAGGTGGGCTGGCTCGCACGATCGCTCGCCGCACGATCGCTCGCCGCCCTCACGTCCCGTGGACGCGGGAAGTTATGGTGGCGAGCGATCTCGCGGGCTGGTTCGCTCGCGCCATTCCGAACGTGCGACGTGTAAGTGGAGCGCTCCGGGACACTCTCCCACGCCACGCGGCGGAGAAAAGATTGTGTGCAGCGACTAAAATTCTCACCTCCCTCCCCCCCACCAAGTTGCGGTCACCCATTCCCGTCGTTAAAGCCACGGCTCTTCTTGGCGGCCACAGAGCGAATCTGAGCGAACGAACGCGATGAAGTGGAGTCGTCGTGGTGCTGCTTGTGAGAAGATGACACCACCGGTCGGGATCTCCAAAAACAACTTCTCAGAGAGGGCATTCCAAAGTTGTCGTCATCACATGTAAACCATTTGCATCGATTGCTTTGTCAAGCTTCCCAACTCAGGTTGAGGGTGCTTTGTGCATGCCTTAGCTCTGTCCGTCCGTCCAAAACGAGGCGAGGGGCCTGGGAGCTCGAGAACTCGCGTGCGGACGACCGAAAAGAAACAAAACCCGTAGCGAGTACAAAGCTGCGTTTGCTCTTCAGGGCGATGCCCGACTGAAAAACGGCCTCGCCGTTCAAAGAGTTTCCCCAAAACTACTCGGGAGACTCAAACCGGGCCAAGAAAAGGACAATCAGCAAACACGCAAAACGCCTTCTGCCCTGACAGCTGCCTGCCAGGTTCCATCTCGCTAATGAAATACTTCCAAAGACAAAAAACGAGCGTCGCAAAGCGTTACATATTCCCCACGCAAGGCAGCGATTTTTCACAACTTGCTCCCGTCGTGGTTTTACCCTCGTCGTTCGAGAGCGCCGGTTGGTCGTGCCCGTACTTTGACGGGTTGTCTTTTTTTGATCGAATTCAAATTCCACGCGTTTACGCGTACAGTGCACACCGCACGCAGAGGGTGTTAAAACATCACAGTACGTTAATCCGGCCGCGTGGCTCAGCGGCAGAGCGGAACGGTTGCCAGTTGGAATCCTGGCTGGGGGTTAACTCAGCCCATCATCTCTCTGCGGTCGATAAAATAAGCACCGCTTGTGGTGAAGAGCCGGTTAGCGCTCAGAGGGTTGCGAATTCGAATCCTGGCTGGGGGCTAACTCAGCCCATCATCTCCCTGCGGTCTATAAAATAGGCACCATTTTGTGGTGAAGAGCTGGTTAGCCCTCGGAAGGTTGCGAGTTCGAATCCTGGCTGGGGGTTAACTCAGCCCATCATCTCCCTGCGGTCGATAAAATGACAACTGCCTTGCGGAGAAGTCACCAACGGATGTTCTGTGGATGCAATTTCCACCACCGGCTCAGGATTTTAAACAGGAGATGAACACCGCCTCGGTGCTCATATTGAGCAGGACATCGCTTTGTCTATTTCTGAAACGAAGTAACGTGTACGCAGTTTAAATACATTGTTAACCAAAACGTCCGCGAACGCCGAGAACACGCTGTCTGTTATGCGATCACGAAAATAAAACTACCTAAGCCTCATGCCCAGTTGGCGAGGCTATTTTTGGCTACCAGTTCTCAAAGAGCGCTATCAGTCGGCCGAGCGCTCGTTGTCACTTTGCGGGGCGCCCCGCGTGCGTGAATTAACATAACCATGGACGTGGCCACCTATCAACGGCGTTATCTCAATGCCGAGTCGCGTGCCTAACACGACTCGTGTCGTGGAAGAACAGAAAAACAACGACGATTCAACGCAGCGAGACAGCGAATTATCCTAGACTCTCGCCTCTTCCAAGACGTGTAGAGGAGTAGGCCAACGCACCCTCGCTAGAAGGGGGTCTCTCTCTCTCTCTCTCTCGAGCGCCATCTAGTCTAGCGGAGGGGTCCTTCCGCTAGCAGTGGCGTGAAAAAGCGATTGCAGGGCTGCACCTTTGCCTGTACTATTATCGGAGCCTGGAGTCGATCTGCTGAAAATAATTATGTTTAACACGTAGTAGGCTCTCGCGACCACTATCATCTACAAGAGGTATGTTTTTGGGTTAGATCGCGTAAGTATAATTGTGTAATTAAACCCACTACCACCTTACTAATTGGCTGTGTCGGGTGGTGGCGGGTTTAACGATACATTTCTATTTACGCGATCTAACCCCCCCCCAAAAAAACCCTCGATGATTGTTTTTTTTCTTCTGTTATCCGCTGATAAGATTCTTCCTATAGGAGTTACCCATAGGAGGCGGATAATACTGGTAGGAACCTCCTGGTTACACCAGCCCACAGGGGATTATTGTGTCCGTCCGTCGTGCAGGGAGGGGCTGGGTGGGAAGGGAAGGGCTGGGTGGGGAGGGTGGGGCTGGGTGGGGGGTGGGAGGGGTGGGGCTGTGTGTGGAGGGGCTGGTCACCCCGTGGTGCCCTTATAAAACTCAACGTTTAACCTACTCACGCCAGCTTGTGCCCGCCCTCACAGTCGGCCATATTTGCGGAATACACCACGCCGCCGTTGACCCTGGCCATTGACCGAGCAACCCGACGTTCCTACCAGCTCCCTCCGCAGGAATGTGTTTTAGTCCTATTATCGGATAATTTAGTCCTATTATCGGATAATTTAGTCCTATTATCGGATAATTGAGTCCTATTATCCGCGGCTAAGAGGCGATCTCCGGGTAGCGCTCGGTCCATCTCATCACAATCGCCATCGTGCGGATAAGAGGAGCGGGGCCTTCATCCGAGCGGTGGACAGACAATTCCCGATGACGACGTTGACGACGATGATGACAACGAAGAACAAATGGCACGATACCGGTAACACCGGGGGGGGGGGGGCAGGGGTCCGGGTGGGAGGGAAAGAAATAAACGAGGTATTTAAAGAATAAAAATTAAACCCCGTCGCATTTATTGCGAGAAACACAATATTTCCCGGGTGATTACGGACACCTTGCGAAGTGGGCTTCTGCTGCGCGCGTGTGTCTTTCACACACACGGCGCTGCATCATATTTACATTTCCATTGGCGCCACGCGTGTGTGCATGCGTGTGTGTGCGAGTGGGGAGCGGTGGTGTAGCGGTTAGTGCGCTGCGCTACGAACCCGGCGACACGGGTTTCATTCCCGCTCACGGCCAACACCAGTGACGATTATCTGAACCGGTCCCGGGCCTCCCCTAGGTCGACTCAGCCTCAAATGAGTACCTGATGCGGTGTGTAAGCATCGCCACTGGGGAGACAAAGGCGGTCGGGCGTGGTGCTGGCCACCCACCTTTCTCGTTTACCGTTCCGGCCTTCATAGGTGCTCGCTAACAGCACTTGCCCGTACAGTCTAAGGCTATATGGGGGATCTTTGCCCTTGTCTTTTGTGCGAGTGTGTGTGTGCGTGCTCGGCTTGTTGAGCTTCTTATGCAACGAACGTCGCGAACAATGCGCCACGGCCGGCCCAGCAGCACCGTAATTGTGGCCAATACCGACGGTGCGCGGGCGACGCGATGGACCAGGCTGCCATTCGGGACGCAAAGCCAAGAGGCACGTGTTGTGGTGCACTCTGGGTACAAGCACAGGAAGCCACTCGAGCTGTATACACTTTAAATCTCGATTGAAAACTCATTTCTTTAGAACTGCTGATTGTGTTTAGTTTGTTGCCTTTCCCCCGCACCTCCGATTAGCACGATTGGCTACGTACGGTGCGAAAGAAGTTCAACTTGCACGTGTACATAAGCGGAACTCCGTGCCGCACCTGCACGTACGAATCAATGGAAACAACATCTGTTGGACCATCGGCCTATTGGCTTTGCAGACCAACATTAGCAGGCAGCAATCTGTTGAAGCAAGCAGACTCTGGACCGGTTTCGACCTTTGGACCAAAACACGTTTGTATTCGTGTGTGTGGTGACGCAGAAGAGAATTCTGCTTGCATATACTCTTACCCACAATGCCCGACAGCGAGCAAACGAGTTTACGCACGGTATTGCTTATTTCCTACTTTACTGTTGAATGGGGGCCCCATGATTTTACACGGAGCGCTCTTGTCAACAGCGTCCGGTGAATCCAGGCAGCATTTGCTTAGCAAAGCCGCCACCGCCTATGAGACCTAGACAGTTGAAACCGGTGCAGAGTTTTGCTTGCTTCGACAAACGCTGCTTGGTAATGTTGAGTGCGGAAAGCCAATAGGCTGCTGTTGGGCCAATGAACACCGTATCTATTTGTAGAGTGGAGACACGGAAGGCGGTTTTTGCGTCTGTACGATACTGCAGGGCCGGGCCACGTAAACAATCCTTGCGAGGCAAGGGCGACTTTCTTTGCTCTTTTTTTCTTACTGTTGTTTTGACATTACCAAAAAGTGTCTCTGCTCCGGCAGCTGGCTTCGCCCGGCTCACTGCGCATGCTCCCCCCCTCCTCTTGGCTTCCCCTTTTTCTTGCCTCCTCGCTTAACTGCCCACCCCCCCACCCCGCCAATGCCCGGCGCGACCGCAAAGTTGTCCCCAAGAAAGGTTCAGCAGAATCGTGTGTCAACCGTTCCAGTGTGGCGCCTGCGCGCGTTACGATAGTGCGCGCCTGCTGCACTTGAATGTCCACCCTTTTTGCATAGGTGTGGCCCGAAAACGAGGCTGAGTGTTGTCATCGACATTTTTTTCTCCCGTCTTGCATTCCGAGCGCTGCAACAAAAATAATAAATCCCTCCCACGAAATGTTTCAAACTGTTAAAATAAAAATAAAGGCGCAGCCCTGCAATTGCTTTGCTCACGCCACTGCGGGCGGAAGCGGCCCCCCCCCACCGCCCCCCCCACCGCCCCCCCCCCACTACATGGAGAATCCCGGCTGCAGGATTTCTACGGCTTTACTCTTTCACGGCCGGCCAGATGTCTTGGAAGAGATGCGAGTACCCACACTTTACCCTACCACGCGCAACCTGCGATGATCGGCTGTCATGTACCCATTGGATTACTGCTGCTGGGTGGGTAGAGGCGGGGGGAGGGGACGGCGGTGATTCAACAAGAAACTTGCGGTGATATTTTCACTGCCGTTGCCGGAGTATGGAATCGAACTGGCGACCTCTGGATTACAAGCGATAACCATTACACCGCCGTATTTTGTTTTGCGAAAGAAAGTCACTTCCGCAGATTTCCATCGCTGCTGCTGCTGCTGCTGTGGTCAAAGAGGGCCCACCGCTTGGTGGATTTGAGACACCCCCCCCCCACCAACATCCCTGGCGGCTCGGGTGCTCGTTTCGTCACACGTGCGCTCGCCACTTTGAAGCGAAATCCGGAGCCCAAGACTCAAAGATTCGGAGCAGAAACCTCGCGTGCGGTGGCCGGGCGTGCCCAGCGCACACGCGCCACGGTCGGGTCGTCTCCTTGAGTCGTAAACGCACGTACGCACACATCCACTTACACAGGTGCGCGCGCGTTTACACTTGCTGACGCGCGCGCACATACCACCTTCACCTGCCACCTGACGCTTGTTTATCCAGGAGAGCCTCGGTGAGTCTCAAAGCTTCTCTCCCAGGCGCTCCGGTTTCCTCCCACGTGTAAGCACCCATTCATTGGCCGGGAACACCTTAACGCACAGAGGACCGCAGAGCTTGGAGAGAGATAGTAAGCGAATACAAACTGACATTGTTGTTATTTAAAATTATTTTCTGTAAAAAAAAAGGACCTTTTCGCCAGTATCAAAGAATGCACACATACTTTGATACTGGCAAAAAGGTCAAATTTTGCAGCTGCTTACCCCGAGCTCTCAATGCTCTGATAGTGGTAGTGTCCTTGTACTGGTCGCCTTTTGGTGTTCAATGGTCTCTGGTGTAGGCCAATCAGGTTCAAGTACAATGCCATCTATTATCAGAGCATGTTTGTTTTGCATGTTCACCACAAGTACGTGTGGTTAATGCAGACTTAATTCCTTGCAAAAGGTCTCTTAGTTGGTGTTTGAACATCTTAACACCTGTTTTATTGCCAGAAAGGGTAAAATTTTTTAAATTATTTTTGCAAAAACTCTTTTCTGTGTTCAAAAAATACCACGTTGCCCCTTACGTGAGAAGCAGGGCAGTGAGCCCAGCCAACGACCCTTCCCACGTGGGTACCTGGCCTTGGACTTGTGATCCGAGGAAGATCTGTACCCCCCCCCGGCTCCCCCCGCCTCTCCCCTTCCCATCGCTCATGCTTCATACCAGGCTCTTGTTAAATAAACACAAATAATTTTCTGTGGCTCCTGCCAATGCTTCTCAGTAAGGGGGTGGATTATGCTCCGTGTGCAATCACAACCCGATAATTTGCAGGTTATTATTTTGCACCAATGGTGATGTTTTGGCCAAAAGCATTAACATTGGATGTGGGTTTAAAAAAAAATATATATTTTAGGTATGAGAGGAAACCACAAAACCTGGAGGAAATCCGTGCAGAACAGAGAGGCGTGCAAGTAGAAAATACAAAACTTCTTCTCAGATGCATGTATGTACGTTGAACTTTTTCGCACCGTACGTAGCCAAACCGTGCCAAACGGAGGATGCGGGTGATTATAAATGAATACGATTTTTTTTTTAAATCGTCGCAACGATGGTTAGCCTGTCCGCTGCCAAGCCCGGTCATGGGCGGTGACAGCACGGCCCCCACTGTTGCTCCGTCACGTGCTGTGTCTGAGCGCGCTGCGGAGACTGCCGCTCGCCCACCGGGGCTGTCCTTTCATGGCTCTCGTCTCCACCGTTAAGGACGCACGGTGCACTTTGTTCGCGAGTAAAGCTACCCGTCAATAACACGAGCTGAGTCAACAACAACAACAACAGCAGCCAATGTGTATACAGGGTGGCCCAGAAATCAGGACGTATCGTGTCATTTCATTTATTAGAGAATGCTGATGTAAAAACGTCTATTCGTCGAGTTATTATTTTATCTATTATAATTCTAAAAGTATATATATTTTTTCTAAATCCTGTGGGGGTCAACGCAAATCCGTCGCTTACAAAACTCGACGAAGAACCCGGAATGAATTGAAAAACGACAATTTTACGAATGGTCAAAGATTACACTTTGTAATCCTAAAAGTCTCACATTCATGAAGTCAGTTTGAACAATCGTTTAAAATAATAAAAATCCCGTAACTCGACGTGATTTGTGACGATAAAATCCGCGTGACGTGTCCTGGCTTTTGGGTCACCCTGGGTATGACACCGGTCGGTGCAAAGGCGCAGGACTGCAACAGCTCGCCCGCACCACTGCTGCCGGGTAAGTGCCTCCAACAGAGGGGGATCTGGAGGCCCTCTCTCGAGGCTGAATCGGCCTACTCTTCCACGCTGGTCACAGATCTCGGAAGAGGTGGGGGTACCCACACTTTCACCCAACACAAAGCTGTGCGCGACAACCTATGAAGTCCGGAACGGTACACGACGGAGTGGGTGGCCAGCACTACGCCTGGCCGTCTTTGTCTCTCCAGTAGCGATGCTTCCACACCACTCCAGGTACTCATTTGAGCCCGAGTTGACCTAGGGGGAGGCCAAGCAACTTTTGACACAATCGTCACTGGTGTCGACCGTGAGCGTGAATCAAACTCGGGTCGCCGGGTTCGTAGCGCAGCGGCACTGACCACAATGCCACCGCTCCCCGCACGCACTCCCCTCCCACACACACACACGTGACCTGTGGGGGACTCATCTCGACTGCCGGGTAGCTGGAGGCGGTGGTGGGAGGTGGGGGGAGGGGTGTGGATTTCAGAAACTTGCTCAATTGTTTCAACTGTTAGAAGATTGAACGAAACCAGTGACCTCTGGACTACAAACCCAGTGTGCTTTTGACACCACCGTGACAGAATCCACACACACACAATACGGATATGTGTATATATAGCTAAGGTGTGCTTATAGCCAGCTTCGAACTGTATTTTCTATAATTGTTGTTGTGGTTAGGAATCCTGACCTGCTGACGACGGGGCAGAGGGCGGGGGGTAGTGGCTGAGCCAGGAGGCACCGCTCTGGCTGCGGCCTGAATCTTTGACACAAAGGTGCCGTGGTCTCGGCAAACAAAGGAAGGAATGCGCGACTGAAGTGGCACTAAGCCTCTGCCACCACCACCGCCGTCACCACCGCCACCGCGGCCGCCACCACCACTACCACAACCACCACCACCGCTGTCACCACCACTACCACAGCCGCCACCACCATTACCACAACCAACACCACCACAGCCGCCAACACCACTACCGCAGCCGCCACCACCACTACCACAACCACCACCACCACCGCCGCCGCCGCGGCCACCACTACTGCTACCACCACCACTGCCGCCACCACCACCACCGCCGCCACCACTACCACTACCAGCACCATCCACCACCACCACCACCGCCGCCACCACCGCCGCCACCACCATCTCCACCACCACCATCACCACCGCCGCCACTGCCACCGCCACCGCAACCACCACCACCACCACCGCCACCGCCATCACGGCCGCCACCGCCGCCGCCACCACCGCCACCACCGCCACCACCGCCACCACCGCCACCACCGCCACCTGGGCTCATGGACTACGTGAAACATTTGTGACGTCATGCACACGTGACATCATGGAAGTGAATGAGGCCTCTGGAACGTTTGTCAATGTTTTTATATGAATTTATATTTGTCAAGTTTTCAGGTTGCAAAGAAGAAGGAATCGGTATCTTGATGTTGTCACGTAAATATTGTACAAATGTTATGATATTATACAAATAAATACGATGCAAATGAATATACAAATAAGCCTTGAAGTTGTCGAGTTTATCAAGGAACACAAGACGGCTATATATACTGAATGCATTATATCAGAGAATGTTTTTGTTTGCATGTTCACAACAGGTACTCTGTGTGGTTAATGCAGACTTGATTCCTTGCAAAAGTTTTCGATTTGCTGTTTGAACGTCTTAACACCTCCTGTTTTATTTCCAGAAAGGTGTGAGACCCCTTCTTATTTTTTCATATACTGAATGTACCTTGACCTATTAAAGAATCAGAATACCTAATTGTATTTATCCTGGAGGAATCCGATGAGCTATGAAGCTCTTCACAGATGTCCGGCAGGGTCGCGTTACAACAACAAACGATACGAAAACACGATAGCAGTGCAAAGTATAGGAAATGTCAACAAAGCACTTAAAAATATACAAATACAACTAAACTTTTCTTTATCTTACCAGGTAAGGCCCACTGAGCTATTAACTTATTTTTCAGAAGTGACCTGGCCACAAATGAAAGCTCAACAAAGTGGCTTATCGCGTGGAAATTTATCGCAGCAAAATCATCTAAACAATAATTACAGTATGGGTACCTCCACCCCTTCCAAGACGTCCAACCAGCGTAGAAGAGTAGGCCAAATACACCTGTTAGGGGATTTCACGAGCTCCCTCTAGCAGTGCCGTGAGTATGCAATTGCAGGGCTGCACATTTGTCTCTTATATACCTTTAAGCGAATTTATGGGAGAAATCAAAGACATTTCGCTCACCACTGATTTTAACCGTGGCTGGGAATCGAAATCAGGTCACTGGGCTGATAGCGCAGTGTGCCAACAACTTCTCCACCCCTCCCCTCCACCACAGTGTATGTGAATACGTGAACATTCAGGTCGAGTTGGCACAGTCGGGGGTACAGCTGGTGCATCTACTAGTCATCTCAGTCAGCCAACACATGGCACCCTGGGTCTGTCCCGAGGCCTCCTGTCAGTGAGCCTTCGACACTTCACGTGGCCTCCAAGTGCACATAGCCTGGCACAGGCGCCACGGTGACTTCACCGTCACTTAGTGGCGAATGGCGGTTGCATTGGTATCAGTTAAGGTCTTTAAACCCTGCAAAGGGCCATCTCGTTCATCGCGACAGAACAAATTCACACCCATTCGTAATCCCGCCCCTCCATACAAAAACACCGCAAACACACGGACACGCACAGCACGCGTGCGCTTTACACAACGCTCACACACGCCGGAGGCAGAGGCCCCCTGTATAACCACGCAGACTTTTTGGGGAGGAGTATTGTTCGCGAGCGCCTATGAAGGCCGGCACTGTGCACGAAAGGGTGATGTGTCAAGAACCACAGGCCGGCAGCCATCGTCTCCCCCCCCCCAACGCCGATGTTCACACACCGCAGCAAGGTGCTCATTTAAGGCTGAGTTGACCTAGGGGAGGGCCCACGATATCCGTCACTGATGTCGGGCCGTGAGCGGGAATCAATCTCGGGTTCGAAGTGCGGCGTGCAAAACGTCTAAACGACCCCAATCGGCAACACTCGCACGCGAATAGTCGCGCAAACGCTCACGCGCGCGCACGCACCGAAGCACACTCACCCGGGAAGGTGTTAATCGCATTGCATTAAAACTCGCTCGGGCCAAAGAGGTGGACCACATGGTCAAAGAGCCCCCGCGGAGGTTGCAGGGATGCATTGGGGGCAGTGGGGCAGCGCATGAAGCTGTTAACGTGACCGCACAAGACTGCATCCGCATTTAAATGTACTTGAAGATGAGAGACCATTGTTTAAAGACCCAGACAGACCTGCATGTCTTGTCTATTGTCTAAAGACCTAGACAGACCTGGTTGTCTTGTCTATTGTCTAAAGACTCAGACAGACCTAGTTGTCTTGTCTATTGTCTGAAGACCCAGACAGATCTGGTTGTCTTGTCTATTGTCTGAAGACCCATACAAACCTGTCTATTGTCTGTCTGAAGACCCAGACAGACCTGTCTATTGTCTATTGTCTAAGGGCCCAGACAGATCTGGTTGTCTTGTCCTGTGTGTCAGAGGCTATTCATTTGGCCAACTCTTCCGCGTTGGGCAGACGTCCTGGCAATGACGCGAGTACCCACCCTTGGCCCCACCGCGATGTACACGCTGGGTAGTAGGTGGTGGAGGGAACTGAATAAAAGTGTCCCATCGGAATCAGAATATGTATTGATATTGGAGGAATCCGGTGAGTGACGCGGTCCCTATTGCACGGAGGTCCGGCAGCGTCCCATTCTTTTCAACCTCCACGCCGGGAGATCAAGTCGAAAAAACTGTCGACCCGCGAGATTTGACGGCGGAGAGGGGGAGGGGAGAAGTGGAGAGAAAGAGAACTCCAGCTGGTGACTGCATCACGAGAATGCGCCGCTCGTGCCGGGAGGGGCTTCCGCAAGCGAGCGAATTCCGCGGGTTGAGAAGTGAGAGTCGGGAAGGAGTCTTAGGCGTGACGGGCAGTTTGCTCGCCAGCCTGAGCTCCGGTTGCCACCGCCGCCGCGGCGTGCAAAACAAAAAGAAACCGGGGGAGACTTATCCTGGGCAGAAGAAGAAAAAATGATAATCTCACAAGACCAGAAGTGGGAAGGAAGTGCATTGTGGGCACAACGGTGTGGCAGGGTGGCAGCCCAGCGGTTAACAACACTCGCGGCAAGAAGGGCCCTGGGTTTACATTCTTTTTTTTTAAACGGGTGCCTTTTTCTGCGCGGACTTTTGTGCGTTCTCCCCCTCTGCTCCGCGTGTGGTTTCCTCCGTGATCTACGGTTTCCTCCCATAGCGGGGGGGGAAAAAAAAACACATTCGATGTCATTGGCGTTGTGGCCGGACATCCCAACGTAGCAGGGGGCACCTGGAGTCTTAGGACTAGGTCTTAGGACTCTGTGTGGTTATCTCTGTTATAAATGCATCGTCCCGATTGGGTCAATTGTCATGCAAATGAACAACAACACGGGACTTTCTGTGTGTATATATATGAAATGCCTCGGTAACATTTAGAGATTTCCCAGGAGAGCCACGATGTGAAAGACGATAATCCTGGAAGAAACCAAGGGGCGGTTGGGGCAGCCGGGGTTTGTGGGATTCCGAATCCTTGCGGAGAGGGACAGGACCAGCCGATCCCTCCCCACCCACGTCTGTTGTCTAAACAACCAAAGCAGCCCATCCTGATCGTAGCAAGTTACGCAAATGATTGCGTCGAGCAATACGAGCGAGGTGCTGGAGAGCGATCGCGGTGCGTTTCCGGGCCGAGGATCGCCCCGTTGTTGTTTACAGAGCGGCGCTGCGATATCGCATTGCTGCCCTGCCGGGTTATTAATCGTCGCTCGACATCAAACGCGGCGTGAACAGCCACCAACCACCCCCCACCAAACTCCCCCAACCAACCTCCCCCCACCCACCAACCACCCCCCACCAACCCCCCCCCCATCAACCACCCCCACCAAACTCCCCCCCACCAGCCCCCCCCCACCAACCTCCTCCCACCAACCACCCCCCACCAACCACCCCCCCACCAACCACCCCCCCACCAACCTCCCCCCACCAACCTGCCCCCACCGACCACCCCCCCACCGACCACCCCCCCACCAACCTTCCCCCACCAACCTCCCCCTCACCAACCGCCCCCCACCAAACTCCCCCAACCAACCTCCCCCCACCAACCTCCCCCCACCAACCTCCCCCAACCAACCTCCACCCACCAACCTCCCCCAACCAACCTCCCCCCACCAACCTCCCCCAACCAACCTCCCCCCACCAACCACCCCCCACCAAACTCCCCCCACAAACCTCCCTGCACCAACCTCCCTGCACCAACCTCCCTGCACCAACCTCCCCCCACCAACCACCCCCCACCAACCTCCCCCCACCAACCACCCCCCACCAACCTCCCCCCACCCCTTCCCTAGATCCCGCCCTACGCGCTCGAGAGAGAAGCCACCGCCGCGGGGAACACGTGAATGAATGAATAATCGTGTGCACAATGTCCGCGCGCGCATTCACACACGCACAATCACGCACGCATACACGCACGTGCGCACACACAAACACGCACGTATACATAAAAGATCCCCCGTATAGCCTTAACAGACTGTAGGGGCAAGTGCTGTTAGCGAGCACCTATGAAGGCCAGAATGGCACACGACGGGGTGGGTGGCCAGCACCACGCCCGACCGCCTTTGTCTCCCTAGTGGCGATGTTTACACACCGCACCAGGTACTCATTTGAGGCTGAGACCCAGGACCGGTTCATATAATCGTCACTGGTGTTGGCCGTGAGCAAGAATCGAACTCGTGTCGCAGGGTTCATAGCGCAGCGCGCTGACCGCTACACCACCGCTCCCCATCATATACATGCACGCATGCACACATACACGCACGCGCAAACACGCACGTAAACGCGCACGTACTTATGCATGCGTATACACAAGTACATACACGCACGTACGCATGTACGCGCACGCAGTGTTGCAGACTCATTGCGATGATCTGAATCAGAATCCTCTGTATTCGTACCGGAGGAGGAATCCGATGGGCTAAGAAGCTCTTCATCACGAGCGTCCAGTCAGGGGTTGCCACGTCGGCAGGTTGCACCATCAAAACAATCGGCGTGAGGACCCAGGAGTTAGTTTTGTCCAGGTCAAGCTCGTCAATAGCGAATTAAATAGAGATACAGCATTGACGTACGAACCGCACTCGTTACACATATATACTGGGTTCTCAAATGTCGCGGGGAGCTGATGGTCCTCAGCCTGGACATCAGCGACCCACAGACACACAATGCTGGCCTAGTTATTTTTTTTGTCATTATGAATTTGGCACATTTAAGCTCTGTGGTTACAGATGTTTTTTTTTTATAATAAATATTGAATAGTTTCCCACCACTCACGCCCCAACCCTAATTTATCCTGCTTTCAAACAACGCCATTCGGGAAATTGTCACTTAATGTTATTTATGCAACTGGCCTCTGGGGACGAATCTTTCGTTCCCATGATCAGTTAAAACTGAACCAGTAAGTTCGGCTGCAGCCGGCGTTTCTCCAGTAGGTTAGCGTGAACCGGGACTAGCCGGTATCAACCGAGCCATGCGAAGGAGTTCCATCGCGACAAGGAGTTTTCTCTTTGTCTTGCCGCACGACGGCACATTTGAAAGATAGCAAGTGTTATTGTGAGTATCTATCCGTGAGTAGCATTCATTTACGCTGCTGTAAATGTTTACCTGCACATCACTCACTCGGAATAAAATATGAAATAACATCGCCCTCCGACTACTACGAGAACTTGGCAGGACCCTCCTGAACGGAAGTCCTGAGCCTCGGCGAAGCCTTCCTGGGTTAAACGAGCGGAACAACAAAATAACCGCGACCCAAGACGCCCCGTCAGAATGGTCCTGGCTACACTGCGATGTTTAGGAAGTCCAGTGACAGTGTCATGTGTTTTTTTTTAGGCTATTGGAGGAAATCTGAGAACCCGGAGGAAACCCATCCAAAGAACGGGGAGACAACACACAAACCGAGTCGGGGATTGAACCCAGGTGTTTTTTTTGGTTTGTCGCTCTACGGCGCAAGTATCGCAGCTGCATGAGCAGGATGAAGGCTATACGTCGTCATGTGTATATATCTACACAGGGCCTAAATACCGGCAAGCATATCATACAACTGTACGCGGCAAAGCTTATAAATACCCACGGAACATTCAGATAAAATAAACAATCGGAGACAAATCAAAACAAAAGCACACGAGAGAGCTGGGCCGACCGAGCGGTGCACGGGCCACACCGCACGTAAGCCCGTTCTCAAGCCATCGCCAACGCACGCAGACGGTGGACTGAACGACGATAACCACGATAACCATGATAACAACAATGATGACGACGATAATGATGACGACAATGATGACGACGACAATGATGACGACGACAATGATGACGACGATAATGATGACGACGACAATGATGACGATGACGACGACGAATGGGGGGGGAGGTCTGCGCAATCTCCAGTTTACACGGCCAGGAGGGGGGGGGGGGAAGAGAGCAGCAAGGGTGACAATTTGGATGCTAATTGGAGGAAGGAAAAGGGATGTGTGGGGGGGGGGGGTACGAGGCAGTGTCGTTATGAGGATGTCACCGGTCAACGGCTGAGCGGAGGAGGTTTGCCGAATGTGGACTTTTAAAATCCACGAGAGTCGAGTGATTTCGGCTCAAGCGAGCGCTGAGAGGGTGGCTCACCCGACGTTAACGGCCCTGAACCGGTGTTGGAAATTCCACATTCCTTACGGGAGGAATATCCATAGGACAGCCACTCTTGACTTGATGATGGGTTGTTTCAATCCCTAGCCAGGATTAGAACTCGTGTGCCTCGCTGAGCTTCCTGCCTCGGCTTAACAGACGGAGGGAGAACCAGCAATGCGAACGAGCAGAGGGACGCGATTTCCAAACACCGGGAATCAACAGAGCTGTCTTCTTTCTCACCGAAGTGGACATCACAGAACTACCTCTGAGATCCTATTAAGTGCCCTCTGGTCCACACAGTCGAGGGCAGCACTTTCCTACCCACGCTACCATAGACGGGGGGGGGGGGGGGAATGTTTGTCACGTGACAATCAAACCAATGTGTTTTGTTTTATTCTCAGAGTTGTAATCCAGTAAAATTAAAGAGTCAATTTCAGTGTGGATGGATTGCTTCCATGCAGTCATTGGTGACCAGGCTGAGACGAACTCACTGCACTTGCGAACCCAGTTTAACCACAGGCTGCTGATACTTGGGATTGAGACGCAGGATCTCAGCGGTCGTGGCTTGGCACACTCACCTCTGAACCAAAGGAGCATAAACCATCATCACGCAAACTCCGGTCATCCTCGCAGTAGCCATTGAACAAAGACGGTCGCCGCATCGTGCGCTTTTAGATGCGCTTCTGCGGCCGTCTGGAACGCTCTTCCTTCCGATATTAGGAAGCCACCGGAGCTATGCACTTTTAAATCTAGATTGAAAACGAATTTCTTTAGAACTGCTTTTCGTTATATTTCGCTTGCCGTCCTTCCCCCGCATCTGCGATTAGCATGTTTGGCTACGTACGGCGCAAAAGAAGTTCAACACACGTACACTCGTGAAACAAAAATATCAATATAATGAGGTACCGTCTCCATGGTGAAGATCCAGATCGATGTACAGCACCCTCTCGAACTTCTCCCTCAGCTTGAGAATGCCCAGGACGATGTCGTTCACGTAGCAGAACCCGGACGCCTCGTCCCTGTGCGGGGCGACAGAAAGGAAACGAGAGGTCACGTTTGTACTCTCACGTAGGTAAAAAAGAAAATAAATTAAATCACGATGTTTCGGAGGCAACACAAGCTTCCGTCTTCAGGTGGCACCGTCACAGCAAAATAACTGAAGACGGAAGCTTGTGTTGCCTCCGAAACGTCGTGATTTAATTTATTTTTATTTTATTTTTTACCTACGTGACTTTACCGAAAAAAACAAAGAGTATGGACCCTTGCAGTTACGAAAATTTCAAATCTAGGTCACGTTTGGTTTATTAAACTATTTGTGTTTTACCAGGTAAGGCCCACTGAGCTAAAGTGTAGCTCTTTTTCAGAAGGGACTCGGCTATCATAATTGATAGCTTAACGAAGTGGCTTGTTACGTGAAAATGTATAGCAGGCAAATCATCTCAATGCACCTTTATTTTTAAATGTGGAGGGAAAAACCGGAGGCCCCGGAGAAAAAAAACACACGACCACGGGGAGAACATGCAAACTCCAAATATACAGGCGTCAGGAATGGGATTGAACCCACGACCTCCTGCGTACCGGGCGAGGTAGTCAAGAGCCCCTTGTTGAATTTGGTGTCGGATCGCGCGCGAGTAAAATGTGTGTCGTAAACCCTTCTCCACCCGACACGGCCAATTCATGAAGTGGTCAGGTGCACAAGTGTGCCTGGCTATTATTGCTTCGGTGCGAAAAAAGTGTGGCATTGGAAAGCGGTCCAGAATATCTAACAAAAGAGGGGGTCACCTTTTGCTACGGCTTAAAGGAAGAACGCAACTCAAAACTGGCCGGGTGGCTCGGAGATCGGAGCCGGCGCTGTTCACAATCCAAGGTTCGAATCCAGGTTGAGGCCACATTGTGATTAAACTTGATTCTCAAAAAAAAAACAATGCTATCAAATGTCCATGTATCGCTTAACTTTCCAAAATCGCAGATGCGACGATTAAAATATTGCCTCAAAATCGAAATAACCGTGCACTGTACAAGCACTGTCCAAGATGAGGCGGGACAGTGCTCAGACAGGGCATCGCTACGCAACAAAAACAAGAACAGGTGCTGCAGGCGGCTGCTGCGGGGTCCCCCAGCACGAAACGTCGGACGCCATGCCCAACAACGCGCGGCACGACCGGCAACACGCACGGGGAAAGCCACTTTTTTAAATCCTTTATATTAAGTTCACTTGCGCGCTTGCTTGCTTTCGACCGTGCAAATCTTTCGGTCGTTTTTTAACCCACTTCCCGTGATCCAATCGAGCTGACATTTTCCACACAGACTCGTTGTGCGTGACAATAACTTTTCGTGAAAAAATTTTCCCAAAATTTTACACTTTTTAGGACAAAAATATTATATTTAATTACCAATTGCTTAATGGTTGCATGCAATAATCTGACCCATAGGTGGCAGCCATCTCAAGCCAGAGGACGAGAGGACTCTAGCCGCCACGCATATAAAGGATTTATAGTGAAAAACTTTGTTTTTACGGGTTAATTTTTATCGGTCGAATCCCGCCGAGACAGCGTCACGCTTCCACGTACGGCCGCGTGCACTTTAACGACGGACGGACGGATGCCACCGATTCAAATCCTCACAAACCGTGGCCATTGCCCCAAGCCTCGGGTGCGAGGTTGGCACCTCACCAATACTCCCCAGAGGCCCGCGGGGAGGTCCCTCTCCTTAATCATCACCAAAGACAAAGTTAAACTAAACTATTTAAACACATTTTTTACATACTCTTAGTTCTTTCGGTCCCACCTGATGACGGAGACTTTTGTTTCCTCCGAAACGTCGTGATTTTATTATTTTATTTTGTATAAATTTTAATTGCATTTTTTACCTACGTGACTTTACCGAAAGAACTAAGAGTATGAATCCTTGCAGTCACGAAAGCTTCAAATCTAGAACATTTTTTTACTTTAATTTTTTTTTTACCAGGTTAAGGCCCACCGGGCTACATAGCTCTTTTTCAGGAAGCAACCTGGCCACAAATGACAGTTCAACAAAGTAGCTTGTCATGCGGAAATTCATAGCAGCCAAATACTCTATATGCGTGTTTATAAATGTGGAGGGAAAAACCGGAGGACCCGGAGAAAAACCCACGCGACCACGGGGATAGAGACATGCGAACTACAAATATAGAGGTGCCAGGGTCGAGATCCAATCCACGACCTCCTGTATACCCAACGAGGTAGTTAACATCTCGCCACCGTGGCGCCCCTGAATAGCCTTCACGGAATGTTGGGGCGAGTGCTGTTAGCGAGTAGCACTGCAAACGGTTGGGGTGGGTGGCCAGCACCACGCCCTGCCGCCTTTGTCTCCTGAGTGGCGATGTTGACACAAAGCAGCAGCAGGTATTCACTTGAGGCCCAGTCGACTCAGGAGCTAGTCAGATAATAGTCACCGGTGTTGGCCGTGAGCGGGAATCGAACTCGGGTCGCCCGGTTAGTAGTCCAGCACACTTACAGTTATATCTATGTGACCCTTTTTTTGACAGTGCCATAAAGGGTCCCCTGTAGATATTGTACTGCTCTCTCAGCTGCCACGCCGGGACATCGATTGAGACCCGGCGTCCAGTTTTTTTGCCAATCGCCCCACCGGAGTCGCTCGACAACCTCCAACCAGAGGTCGCAACCGGGTACCCGATACCCGTACCCTACCCGATACCCGACTACCCGTACCCGGCCGGGTACGGGTACAGGTACCCATTTGCGACCCTGGTGCGGCCAGGTACGGGTACATGTAGGCCGTGAGTCACTGGTGAGTAACCGTTTGTCACTCATTTCCCAACGTCTTGACTCTTCTCACAATTCAAGTTCCTAGAATCAACCCACCCGCGCCTGCAACATGGCTTCATCCCAGAGGTCGCAATCGGGTACCCGTACCCGTACCCTACCCGATACCCGGCCGCGTACGGGTAGCCGGGTATCGGGTAGGGTACGAGTACCCGTTTGCGACCCTGGTGCGGCCGGGTACAAAAACGGGTAAGGAATCAAAACCCGTTTGCGACCTCTGCCTCCAACTCTCGGCACTCGCCGGAGCGTTCAACGGCTCCTAAAATAAGATCTCCCCCCCTCCGGTCACATGAGCCGTGCGCCGCTGCCTCACGGTGCAAAACAATCGTGCCCCCTTGTGACCCGCGATCGACCGACGAAGGCAGAGTCGCGTTTGTGCTCAAAACCCAGCACTGTTGTTTTTGTTTACATGTTTGCATGCAACAGCGGCGGGGCAAAACAATCGGCTCTTTACACTGGTCGATGACGCGTCGAGTTGAAACTATCCCTGGAAAACCCACGAGCATGTGATGCCTTTATAAGGGGCCCGTTTGTACGGGGGCATAAGAGTGTGTATTCTTCTTCCCTTTATGAATCGGTGCGAATGTTTTAAGAGGCACAGATGTCCCCTTGTGCCCCCCCACCCCCCAACTCGACAAGCCCCCAACTGCCGGGCGACACAATGAGGAGCATGTGACGGTACGGCGAACGGAGGGGACGGTGCCTGTCGGGGCTTTGCGGGAACAAAAGCTCCCAGCCTTGTCCAGACCACCATCTCAAAGTAACTGAACGAGTTTCCACGTTTTCCCGTAGACCACAAAATAACAAAGCTCTTTTTCACAGAGGGGAGTCTACGAGCGGGCGATCCCGGGTGGAAACCCAATTTCTCGAAGCGTGCACACGCGCCCTCATCCAGATTGCCCTCCGACTGGAAAAAAAAAGACGTTATTTAAAAACGGGCAATTTTTTTCTTCTTCTCCACCAATAAAAAAAACCGTTCCATTTCCTGGTAGCAATTACATTTGTCGTGAGCGAGATAAGCGATAAGCTGATACTGCAAAAAAGTACACGGCCGTTACTCTTTGGCAGTGTACAGCGCGCTTCTGACCGACTCCAGGGCTGAACGGCCCTATCTTCCGCGTAAAGTAAAAAAAACTGCGTTTACAAAGCGGTTTCCAAAAACACCAAACTGCGTAGGTTTTCGCGGTTGCGAGTTACTGAGCCGGATTCTGCGGTGGTGCCGTATGGCTTCTCCCACGGCCGTGCCACAGAGGTCGCAACCGGGTACCCGATACCCGTACCCTACCTGATACCCGGCTACCCGTATCCGGCCGGGTACGGGTACGGGTACCCGTTTGCAACCCTGGTGCGGCCGGGTACGGGTAGGCCGTTAGTCACTGGTGAGTAACCGTTTGTCACGCATTTCGGGTAGGGTACGGGTAGGGAACGGGTACCCGTACCCAGCTGGTACCCGTACCCAGCTGGTACCCGTACCCAGCTGGGTACGGGTACCAGCTGGGTACGGGTACCAATTTGCGACCCTGGTGCGGCCGGGTACGGGTGCGGGTAAGGAATCAAAACCCGTTTGCGACCTCTGCCGTGCCACGACGCCGTTCCGGAACGACGGCCCGGCGTTTTGTTGCTCGGCGGTGCCCGGCGCACATGTGGTAACTGTCAGCAGCGGCGGCGGCGGCGTGCCACGTGCGAGCCGGTCCCCTCTCACCGACGCACGCTGACCAGCGTGGCGAAGTATGGACAAACAAATCCCCACGGCCGACGTGGCGTGGAGGAGGTCTTCGTTCATCCAGCAGTAGATTGACAAACGGCTGTCAATTGTGATAATTATTACGGAATCTTATAATATACATTTTACTATTTGCAACTGTTGTTATTATACCGCTTTGTTTTTCCAGAAAAGTCTCAAGGGTCTTTTTCAAGAGGCTCCTGCTACATTGGGACAGTTGTCCGATTCGATTAATACCGCACCCTCTAGATTATAAGACACACTTAATTTTTCCAATTATTTAAAAGTACAAATTGGGAGTCCACGGAATGCCTGTACCACCCTCTCCCCGTCGCTCGCGCTTTGCGCCGGGCTCTTGTTTGACAAACAAAAACGATTACATGTATATAAAAAAAGAAATAGGAAAAAGCTCCCAGCACCACGTGGAGGGAAACGTCAAGACATCGTGCCCGAACAACCCGGCGGGAAAGCCACCAAAGCCACCGAAACGCGAGAGCCACGGAGTTTGTGAGACGGCGAATAAGGGCGCGGCGAGGGCCGCGCTGTGATGTCGCATCGCGCGCACGCGTCCTGATCTCCCGGGCTACGACGGGGTTTTGTTTGAAAATCAATTAAGGCTTCAATAAGAGCCATTACCCCCTATCGTTGTCGTTTAAGCCGAGCCGTATTTGCGCACGCAGCTGCGCAGCGGCGTCTGCACCAGTTCCCTGGGCCATCCCACCCACCCACCCACCCCCTCATCGTCAACCATCACTGGCCAGCGTGGCCACGATGGACGAGAAACCCACGTGGCATGGCGGGGCGGGGGAGAGGGAAGGGAGTCGGGGAGGGGGGGGGAAGGACTCCATCCATTTGCCGAAATTTATTTTATTTTTGTTCTAGAAGGGCTAACCACGTACAAAAAAAATCACGAACTGCGCGGCCTGTGTGTGTGTAAAGGTGCAGCCCTGAAAGTTCCTGCTCATGCCGCTGCTCGCGAGAGCGGCCTCCAATCAGAGGGCCGATCCAGAGAGCCCCTCTTTGAACCCGCAATCTTGGCCTACTCTTCCACGTTGCCCACACGTCGTGAAAGAGGTGGGTCCACCCCACGTTTTACCCCACCACCACAAGCGACCCGCCCATGAACTGTTTTGTACAAATTTCTCCCGCTATTTGGACAGATGTTGGCGGGTGGGGTGGAGGGGGGAAAAGTTTGCCCCATCGTTCCAACTGCCGTGCCGGGAGATGGAATCAAACTCGCAACCTCTGGAATGCAAATCCTGTAGCGTGCTGACCGTTACTCCGACCGGGGGCATCCTCGTCTGTGGCCTTGCCTTTTAAAGGAGAGCACTTTGGGCTACTTGTGAACGCGGCACAAAACGTTACGACACAAAAGCACTCCACACGCAGGGGGATGAACTGCAATCACGGGGGGCTCCAGTACATCAATGGATTGGCTCGCTCAGCTTGGTGCTTGGCATGCACGCGCTCGACTTCTCAAGGGGTTGTCTGTGGCGAAATATCTACCGATGTGTGCAACTTGTTCGTCTGCCAGATGACAAAAGACTTTGTTATCTAGAAAGAGCCTTAAGTTGAGAGTTCTCATCAGGGCCCCATGGTGGCTAACAGCACATTCTCCCAACTGTTGTTCACTCAAGGCTCAGTGGCCTCCCCATCTCTCTGCCACGAGAGATGGGCCGTTGCCCGAAACGTTGTCCGTGACCGTATTATCATTAGGATTACGACGGACTTTATTCTCACTGTCAATTTAATGGCAATGTTGGGGGTTCATCTTCTTGGTTCTTTCGGTAAAGTCACGTAGAAGGGAAGTAATAAAATAATCCAAATAAAACATAATAAAATAATTCTCACGACGTTTCGGCCACAACGCAAGCAGCCGTCCTCAGGTGGAGAACAGGTCTGTCGGGGAGACAGCGTCTGTCTACTTGACGGACCTGTTCTCCACCTTGACGGACCTGTTCTTCACCTGAGGACGGCTGCTTGCGTTGTGGCCGAAACGTCGTGATAATGATTTTATTATGTTTTATTTTTATTATTTTATTACTTCCCTTCTACGTGACTTTACCGAAAGAACCAAGAAGATGAATCCCTGCAGTCACGAAAGCTTTAAATCGAAATTTTATGTTGGGGGTCTTATAATCCTGGTGACGCCTCTCAATCGAGAGGACGCTTGTCCACAGCGATAGACGCGAGGACACGTCGCCGTCCCTCCGTTCAACACAACCTTCTGGAAGACATCTCTCCGCCATTCTCAGGCGGCGCGTTGGTAATCGCCTCCCGGAAGGCGGCTGTCCGTAGCAATTGGCGTGTTTCCCCCCAGATTAATAAAATACGTTGAAATTGCGAGCAGCAAAAAAAAGAAAGAATTCTGAGAACGCGTCCGACTTTTCCACATCGTCTAACAATCCGGAGAATGCGCCACTGCATGTGGAACATTTTCTCATCTTAAGGGGCAGCGTGACGGACAAACGTGTATTCGGCGTTTTGTTATCCACGCTTGCGCGCGCCCGCTGCCAACGCGGCGTCGCAAACGAACGGCGACTCGGAGTCGGGGGGGGGGGCATGAGATTGGAGCGAGGCTCTCCCAGCTGGGCCCCCCCCTCCCTCCCCCGGCCCCCCACCGACCGCCCACCCCCCCCCCGGCGCTGACGGTGACCTCGAAGAGGCGGCGTTTTGACGACCCTCCTAGCGGCGGGCCACCGGCAGCGGGCCCCCCGAGACGCGGGAGAAATTCCGTTGAGCACGTGGATTCTATCTAGAAGTGCGCGTATCGACGGGCGACCCATCCGTGGAGATCATTTACTAACACCCAGTAGCGGGCGACTGTCCTGATGGAATCGCACGATAAAAAATAACAACCCCTACCACACGCGCACACACGCGAGCGAGGAGTTGACCGGGTTTAAGAGAGGATTTTTAGCGTGTAGCCGATGTTCGGCGAGGAATGTCCGTGATGGCACAAAAGGAGCCGAACGGCATTTCCTCCTTGCATCACTTTCTGTTTCTGTGTTGCTATATAGGGATATGAGAAGAGCCGAGCGAAGAGAGAGAGAGGGGGTGAAAGAAAAAAACACACGGGCTCCTTAAGATTCCTGAGATTCGGAGGAAATGCCTCGGGCTTAAAGAGCGTTGCACAAAGGCAGCGGTGAGACGCGGCGATTGTTATGCTGACGTTTGGCACAAACCGCGCACGAGGAGTGACTTGCCAATGCATTATGGGTGTGTCGGCCGGCAGGGGAGTCAAGACGCATTGATGACTATCGATTAGCGTCGATCGTTGAGCTTCAGCGATGCCGCCGTGGTTGTAATGGTCAGCACGCCGCACTTGCAACCACACAGGTCACCGGTTCAGCGGTTGAAACAATTGGACACGTTTCTTAAACCCACCAATCTCCCTTCAACCACCCCCCCCCAACTTGTCCACCCAGGGCTAGTTTGTTGATCACCATCTTCCTCTTTCGTACGGCTGCTCATGTAGATGCAGAGCAATGATTACAATTTCAAGAATGTATCGCTGACCGACAGGTCGTGTGTGGTTGAGCAAAGTGTGGGTAAGTACAACCTCTTCCAAGATGTGTGGCCAGCGTGGAAGAGTAGGCCAAAACATCCTCTAGAGGAGGTCAATAGAGCTCCTACTAGTGGAGGCCTTTCTGCCAGCAGTGGCACGAGCAGGCGGTTGTCGGTTCCGCGCGTTTTCCTTCCAGCACGCGTCGATCGGTACGCGAGAGTAAACTGTCGTTCAGATGTTTGTAAACGCTGCACGTGTAAGGCGTCGCAAAATCCGCAGCCACTGAAGATGCCAACATTCGCCGGAATGTAAAAAGAAGAAAAAAAACCACCCCACATTTTATTCGTTCATCGAATTGCGATTTGACAATCCGTTACGTCTTTGGCGGTGAGCATTAGTCGTTGAAATCTCGATCTCCCCGTGTTGATTCCCTTCCGGTTATTTTTCCGGCAGCGACTCAGGGGCCCAGCGGGGGCAGCGCCGGGAGCGCAGAGGTACCGCGGTTCGAATACAGCGGCCGAACCTCGTGCCCGACGTTTCGCTCCACGCGCTGGAGCCTTTTCCCTGCGGACCGAATTCAGTTCGCGCCCAAGGAGCGCACAGCACGTCGAGCAAAACATCGGACACTGTGCCGGTAGCTAGGCAGTTGCTGTTATTATATCGGCATGTGAATCTCAGAAAAGTCAAAGTAGCTTCCCCTGAAACTAATGTGGGGTAGGGCCCTCCTTCTTCTGCCTACAGCTCTGAGCCAGTGGTGGAAATTCCACTATCCCATGGCGGGGCTGGGTCTATCCAGGGAGCAACCGCTGCTGACTTCCAGAACCAATAAGTGACGCTCATTTCATCGATCCTGGATAAAGAAAGTCAGGGCAATTTAACTCGCGACTTTCAAATTTGTTAACCAAGCGGGTTACGTATCAAAGCGATCTAATTTTAGAACACCTCAGATTAAAAAAAGGGTCTAAAAATGACGCCGCTCATGACTCAGCACGATGCGGGCTTTCACACGTGGCCGTGCCCGCATCTTGTCTTTTGGTGATGACATTGCCGGAGCTTTGGTGGTCCTGCGCTGCCGAATGGCGGCGTAGTGGCCTGCGTGAGCGTTCCAAAGCCTCCCTCCCGCCTAAGAAGTTAATTCGGCGCAAAAAAAACCCAAAGGGGATTTGCCCACTTTACAAAATTGTGCACACCGCAGCTGTCCTACTTTCGCGTGCCCTGCTGGTGGACCGCTCGCCTGAAAGCCAGGTGTTTAATGGGCGTGAAGACGTGAGGACACGCAGACAATTATGTTACTTCACAGGTTTGATATTTAGGTCGTCAGGGTGTTGCAAACCGTTTCATTCTCCACATCGAAGCAATCTCACGCCTCCGTGTGCGTACATGTCTTCAATAGGTGCTCGCGAACAGCACTTGCCCCAAAATTTATGCTAAGGCTACACGGGAGACCTCTGTTTTGTGTGCAAGTATGTTTGTTTCCCAGGGAAGCGGTAATTTAGTGGTTAGCCGCACTGCACCATGAACCCGGCGTCCCGAGTTCGATTCCCGCTCACGGCCAACATCGGTGACGAATATATGAACAGGTCCCGGGCCTCCCCTAGGTCGACTCAGCCTTAAATGGGTACCTGGTGCAGTGTGGTAATACAACGGCACTGGCCACACCACCCCCTCGTGTGCCGTTCTATTCTTCACAGCTGCTCGCTCACAGCACTTGCCCCAGAAGTCTGGTAATGCTATGGGGGCGGGGGGGGGTATTATGTGTACATATGCCAAGTAAAGTATGTGTGCATAGGGTGCGCGGTGGCGGAGTGGTTTACGCTCCCCATTACATTTTTAGATATCAGTGACTCAGGTTTAGGTTATGTGGTTGTGAAAATATCAGTGGCATTAGAAGCTGTCCTGGAATTCCCTTGGTTAAACCCAGCCCTGAATGAGTGTGCAAACATCAGCACGGGGGAGACAAAGGTGGGTGGGTAACATCATCTTCTTGTGTGCCATAACCAGCGTTAATACACGCTGGCAGCACTTGTCCCAACGTTCGTGGAGGCTGACTGGGCAAACCTTTCGTATGAAGTTATGTTTGTTTATACAGAGCAATTGCTAACATGGGGAGAGGAAGAGATACTTTCAGCAGCACCTGTTGTAACACTGCTCCTACACACAAACCATAACGGCACATTATTTACAATCCCTTGTCAATGTACTGCTGGATGAAAGCCTTTCCCGTGCTGTTTTGGCTTATATAGCGGTTGTTTGAACATACTTCACCACGCTGGTCAGTGCGCATTGGTGAAAAGGGGGGTGGGGAGGGGGCAGGAACGATTGAAATGTCACTCGCCACTGACGTTACAGCCGTGGCCGGGAATCATTCTCAGGTGGTCGAACTCGCAGCTCGGCATGCTAACTGCTGCGCCACCGCTCCAGCTCACTCGCCAAGTGGCACATTCAATGGCAGCAACGGTAGACTCAAAGGTAGATAAAACGTATAGGGCAAAAGCGAAGAAGAAAATGCGGAGAGGTGATAAATAGATCGGCGGAGGTTAGCAATTAAATCACGTTCGGTGAGAGAGGTGAGCCCTGGCCAAGTGGGGCACTGCGCAAAACCGCCCGCCCGCCCACCCACGCACCTCCGGACCCGCTCGGTCTACGCGGGAAATGAATGGAAATTCCGCGCACGTTGTCGGCGCGTTACTTTTTCGCGTGGTGCCACCCTCCGGGCCAGTTGAGGGCCACGTCGCAGGAGCCGTCCATCAGAGAGCCGGCGGCTGCCAGCGTCCCTCCCGCCACGGATGCCGCGCACTCGAACACGCCCTCCGTGGTGGGGCAGTCGTAGCCTGCGGTACCGCACACACGCACCGCACAATGTATCCACCGCACACACGCACCGCACACAGACACAACATACCCACCACACACTTGCAACTTACCGCACACACGCACCGCACGATATATTCACCGCACACACGAACCGCACATGCGCACCGCATGTTTACAATGCACACACACACTGCGCATAGACACAACGTATCCACCGCACACACGCACCGCACACGTACACACACTTGCACCTTACCGCACACACGCACCATTACGCACCGCACACACGCACAATGTATCCACCGCAGACATGTATCACACAAGCGCGCCGCACTCATGCACGGGGCCGCGTTTAGAGATGACCCCTTCAGACACTTCTGTCTGACCAGCGTTGAAGAGGAGGCCAAAATACCCTCCTCTGTAAAGGCTCTCTCGTGATTCCTCGAGTGGAGGGCCCTTCCACCAACAGTGGCACGAGCAAGAAATTGCAGGGCTGCACCTTAATAATATATTATTTGCATGCAGATGGCAGCAATTCGTCCACCGCCGCCAGAGGAGTGAACACCGCTCGTAGTGGTGGATCAAGGGCAGGGCGACGGGGGCAATGTCCCCACGCTCCCCCCCTCTCCCTGCCCTTGAGACCCAGAATTTTGTTATTTTATTGATATGTTCGTGGCCTCTGTTTAAAACGCTGGAAATCTCAGCACTACGCATCCCCCCACCGCTCTGGCCCCTCCCCCCCATCCAACTCGATCTGCTGTCGAGTATTAATTCGTGAATAATGGACGACGACAACACTTGCCGTGGACACCCTGTGCCACGGCTAATACGGTACATTGCGGCTTCTGGGTCAAGCTGCCACCTCTGAGAAACAAACCCGAGACGTGTGATGGGATAAGATGATCTCACAGTAGCGAGGGAGGGGAGAACCGCACGGAAGTGCATCGTCTTGGGTGGCGTACGATTATTATAATAATACTGGTCAACACACTTTTTCTGGCATAAGGTATTCCAACGGTCTTAAGGTAATTTTGGGGTGCTGATTCAAAATCTGGCATCAGTTTTTGTCTATCACATCAGGTTGATGAGAAATCAAATATTGCATTTTCAATAAAAACTGCAGAAGAAAAATATTAAATAAATGTGGATATCTACATAAAATGATATTATAAACACACTATCCTAAAAATACAGCACCATATTTTAACACTAAAGCAGTCACTGACTCGCAACAACTTGCAATCATAAGTGAAAGAGTTAATTTCGGGTAAAATCAATGAAAATGGGGTATGCCGATAGCATAAAAATGAGATGTGATAGAGCAAATATGAGATCAGATTTGGAATCAGCACCCTGAAATTAGTCTAAAACAGCTGCAAAAGTCCAGGCCAGAATTTTTTTTTTTGTTGACCAGTGTTATTATTACAATTATTATTGATATTACTATTCTGCAACTGACAAGTAAACCAGGAGTGTTCACGCCCCGGAAAGACGAGGCAGATTTTCCCCAGGCAGCAGGCTGCTTCCTGCTGATCCAAGAGGATGATCCTGGGAAAACCGGGACGGGTGGCAACCTCGCTGCTGAGAGTCGGCACCGGTGTACGTATGCATGCAAGACGTGCCTGACTCGTCGCTCCCTCGGTCACACACTGACAAACAATCCGAACGAGACAAACTGCTCAACAACGCAAGGGTGGCACCAGAACCCCCACCCCCCCCACTTGTGCCCCCTCCACCCCCAACCCCCCATCGCCCCCCCCCTCTTGTGCCCCCCACTCCTTCCTGTGAGCAACCACCCCCCCCCGCCCCCTCCGTGCCTCCGCCAAACAACAGCAAAACACGGAAGCCCTCTCGACTTCAAACGTCCATGGAAACACTCGCTCGCGCGTCATTAATTAATTTTTGTTGCTGAATTATTGATTTTGTTTTCAGGGCCACGCAGCGCACGCCAACCCATCGGCGCCGTGCGGGTGCTGCTCAATCCAACGAGCCGGCGACGAATCTGAACTCGACCCTCCGTTTGGGTAGCTCGCACGAAGCGCGCGCGCGCACGCTCGCTCGCTCGCCTTCGGCGGAAAGGGGGAGATCGTTGGCCCGGCTGCGTGGGGAATTGCTCGAAGCGAAAAAAAACAGAACGTGTCGGTTATTTAATCAGATGTGATTTTAGCCAAGGGAACCCTCCCTCCTCAAATGCGGTGAAACATTTGTGCTGCATTTTACACGCGAAATTTCGTGTCGGCAGCCTCCTACCTATAAATGTCTATCCCTGCTCTGGCCCAGTGCGCCTGGCCAAGCAGTGATTTTGCACCACGAGGTTGCCACACTGTGTGGTGGGCTGTAGGCCCAAAGTAGCCAAGCAAGGGCTTAGGGTCCCCAAACAGCTCAAGGGGGCCTGGGACTCATGCAAGAAATAGGGGCGTGTCAAATATCTGCTCCAATTCAAATCTGAATAAAACATAACCCAATTCGCATAAATAACGTCATTAACATATCTCTATAATAGAGTTTTTTTTGGGTTAGATCACGTAAATATATAAATGTGTCGTTAAAACCCGCCACCACCCGACACAGCCAACTAGTAAGGGTTGTCACGTAAACAGAAAATGCCAGTTCGTCACTCGTACAGCGCACACTATCTCGTCTGCATCTCGTCTCTATTTTTGTCCACATTTTGTCTCATCTCGCGAGGTACACCTCCATCGCTTCCCTATACTTCTGCTGCCATCTCGCTGTGCATTTAGTGAGATGGAATGAGAGAAGGGGAGTCTTCAAAAACAACTCTTGCTGTGGGCCCTGAATAGACCACAAGCACCACCACAACCACCACTGGCCACCGTGAACGGACGACGTCCTACTACGGACAACACCGTGCGTGTTGAGGCCTGCCGCAATGCCAACAACTTAACGCCGTCTACAGGCCAGGATTAACCCACAGGCTAATAAAGGCTCAGGCCCTCATTTCGCAAGGCCCACCTTGAGGCCCTCCGTTACACGTTGTTGGTAACAGCTGAGCGACGGTAGCGCGGCCATCGGGAACATTTTTCGTGTTTGGATTACGATGAAATCATTCGTGACTATGCCACAGCGGCTAAAGCTAGGAGAAAAAAAACCGAATGTTTGTTTGAAGAAATTAGTGTAGTGAGTGATTTACGTTTGATGACTTTGCCTTGAGTCAAATACACATGTTAATGTTACATAAGTAAATAAACACGTTTGATGACTTCATCATTTTACTGTTGTTGCAATTATATGTAAGAAGGCATGCTTAAGCCCATCCCTCCTATTACCATGAAGCACCTCATAACCGCAATCCAGCCCTGGCCATCCACCACGGTGGTGGACACGAAGCAGCCACTCCATCTTCATGGCACAAACCAAACCAAACTTTTAAAAAACAAGCAAAAAAATCTATGTTTTATTTTACCAGGAAAGGCCCACTAAGCTATACAGCTCTATTTCAGAAGTGATTTGGCCACAAACGATAGCTCAACGAAGTGGTTTCTCGCGTGGAAATTTATAGCCGCCAAATACTCTAAATGCATGTTTATAAATGTGCAGAGAAAAAAACGGAGGAGCCGGAGAAAAACCCGCGCCACATGGCGCCACCATACGGCGCCACCACACTCACTGTGCGCACCTCATCCAGCAGTAGATTGATCATGGCTGCTGCTGATGGTGATGCGTGGGTTTGCGTGCGCACAAGTGGCACGCCGCTACGGACGGAATTGGTGCCGCCATGGAAATGCCGGTGTCCATCTGCTGTGTTCATTTCAACGTCTGTGCATATCCGTCTCCGCGAACTATCTGTTGATCTATATCAATCTATACAAGATGAGATGATTTTCTTTCAACCTCTGCGTTTCTCCTGCCGATCGGCGCTTCCAAAACAAAACAAAAAACATCGCGGCGGCGGCGGCGGCTCACCTGGGACATTTGTTTCTGCGCGTCACGCCGGCTGGGAAGCACGGGCACTGGAGGGTTAATTTTCTTAGCGCGCGACCACCCCCCCCCCCGCCGTGTTGATTCTGGGAACATTACTTATTCATCGCCAGTGGTTAATGTGTCAATGGCATTGGCACAGAGTGCTCCCTGCTACTCTCCTGTGAGCAGTGTCCCCGGATCGCTATCGGCCCGCAGACGACGAACAAACCACCCACTCTCTGGTAATTGGGCTCAAGGCGAGAGGGGGAGTGCTGGGGGAGAGCTGGGCGGGAGAGCTGGGGTGGGGGGGGGAGCTGGGGGGGGGTGCTGGGGGGGAGAGCTGGGAGGGAGAGCTGGGGTGGGGGGAAGAGCTGGGGGGGGGAGCTGGGGGGAGAGCTGGGCGGGAGAGCTGGGGTGGGGGGGGGGAGCTGGGGGGGGTGCTGGGGGGGAGAGCTGGGCGGGAGAGCTGGGGTGGGGGGAAGAGCTGGGGGGGGGGAGCTGGGGGGGAGAGCTGGGGGGGAGAGCTGGGGTGGGGGGAAGAGCTGGGGGGGGGGAGCTGCGGGGGAGAGCTGGGCGGGAGAGCTGGGTTGGGGGGAAGAGCTGTGGGGGGGGAGCTGGGGGAGAGCTGGGGGGGAGAGCTGGGAGGGGGGGGGGAGCTGGGGGGGGCTGGGGGGGAGAGCTGGGCAGGAGAGCTGGGGTGGGGGGAAGAGCTGGGGGGGGGGAGCTGGGGGGGGGGAGGAGCTGGGGGAGAGAGCTGGGGGGGGGAGCTGGGAGGGGGGGGGCTGGGGGGAGAGGAGCTGGGGGGGAGAGCTGGGCGGGAGAGCTGGGGTGGGGGAGCTGGGAGGGGGGGGAGCTGGGGGGGGGGGCTGGGGGGGAGAGCTGGGAGGGGGGGGGGCTGGGGGGGGGGGATCTGGGCGGGAGAGCTGGGGTGGGGGGGGGGAGCTGGGGGGGGGGGGGAGTTGGGGGGGAAAGAGCTGGGGTGGGGGGGGAGAGCTGGGGGGGCAGTGCTGGGGGGGAGCTGGAGGGGAGAGCTGGGGGGAGAGCTGGGGGGAGAGCTGGGGGGAGAGCTGGGGGGGGAGTGCTGGGGGAAGAGCTGGGGGGGGAGTGCTGGGGGGGAGAGCTGGGGGGGGAGTGCTGGGGGAAGAGCTGGGGGGGAGAGCTGGGAGGGGGGGGGGAGCTGGGGGGGGGGGAGCTGGGGGAGGGGGGAGCTGGGGGGGAGAGCTGGGGGGGAGAGCTGGGGGGGGGGGGAGCTGGGGGGGGGGAGCTGGGGGGGAGAGCCGAGAGGGAGAGCCGGTGGGGGGGGGGGAGAGCTGTGCGGCCTTAAAATAAAAATATAACAGGCGACGTTTCTGGCAATAGCCCTTCTTCATGGCACGTAAATGGAGACACCAGAGAGAACAATTTTAGCCGCGTTGCTACGGACATTCCTGCGTTCAACATTGTGCGGTAGAAAAAAAAACCTCCTTAAAAATGTGGTGACACAAGTCAATAGCTATGCGGTCTGTGCCCGCAGCGGAGTGCAAGCGCGACCCCTGGTGGCTCATGGACCTCTCCGTTGAACGCGAACCCAGGCCCTGCTGGGACGAAAAAAAATGTGAGGTATTGGAGTGGGTCCTCATCATCACAAAGGGACAAGAGGCATATTTTGGGCGAATAGCAAACAGGAGAGAGGTGATTTAAAAAATGGTGGGGGTGGGGGGAGTGTGGTTAAAAGGAGAATACGACTGGCTGACACAAGCAGTAGTTTCAAGTGAAAGTCAAGATCTACGACCGGCTGACATGAGCCAGTGGTTTTCAATTGAAAGCCAACAGATCAAGAGATCGAGACGTCATCGTTGCCAGAGCAGCTAATGCCACCGCTCCCCGGCAACGCTTTGTGCCAAGCACTCGCGACATCTCAAGTTACGCCGTCGCGCTGGGCTATCGGTGAAGTGATCCCGTTTGTCACCCTACACGACCATCGGTTCGAGAACGCACAAATAATAAAAAAAGCCTCGACCCTGCTCACATGCGTGCCGCTGGCCGGGAGATGATGGGGCTGGGCTTGGTGATGTCATCGGTGCGATTTGGGGTCACGGGTCATTTTTAAAGGGAACCACACACAAAAACGAAAGGAGTCGATTACAATATTTCATCTTCTTGGTTCTTTCGGTAAAGTCACGTAGAAGGGAAATAATAAAATAATAAAAATAAACCTAATAAAATAATATTAATTTATATATTATAAAATAATATTATATTTCGATTTAAAGCTTTCGTGACTGCAGGGATTCATCTTCTTGGTTCTTTCGGTAAAGTCACGTAGAAGGGAAGTAATAAAATAATAAAAATAAAACATAATAAAACAATTCTCACGACGTTTCGGCCACAACGCAAGCAGCCGTCCTCAGGCGAAGAATGAGAACATTATCAAGCTAGGAGCTTATGTAGGTGTAGCGAGGAGGAGCGCCTTAACAAAAGAATGTGCATATGAAGAGGAATTTAGCATACCAATGGGCAATGAGTAGGAGGTGGGCGGAGGGGTTTCAAAGTCCCATTATGGCCATGCATTATGCAGGATCAACAGCACCACGGGGGGGCGCAAGGAACAGCGTTAATAAAGGAAAGGAATGTTAATGATATGTAGCTGCATTTACCCAACAACCACGTAGAAAACCAAAGTAAAAACTACATAAAAAACTAAAATATAAACTGATACTTACTATACTCTACAATAAGCTGAGTTACTAACAACAAATAATAACTTACAATTCTACGTCGTAAGAAGTATATAATATACTTCCATCTAAACTTTATTCTCTTAGCATATACAGTACTATATACTGCCATAGATAAACCCAACATTAAATTATATACTGTATTGCTGTAAACCACCCTATACGTTATACATTTTAATATAACACTATGTATTATTCAACTCACCCTAATGTGTATCGAAATGGTTTATTACGTCCTTCCAATGATTGCTAAGCCTGAATCCATCTTCTCGGTTAAAATTGTCTCTGTGTTTGTATATGTGGATCGCCTCATGAACGAATCTCTCATGATAGCCAGATGGCTTGCAGAGAACCTCCGTCCTGGAGAAGTCAATGTCATGTGAGCCCACTGAGTTGTAACAGTGGTCTGCCACGGCTGAGGTGTTTGTCCTACCGTGTTTTAGATCAGCTTTATGTTCACGAATGCGGTCTGAGACGTGTCGTTTGGTTTCCCCAATGTAACTGCAGTTACATGCGGTCTGAGACGTGTCGTTTGGTTTCCCCAATGTAACTGCAGTTACATTGGGGAAACCAAACGACACGTCTCAGACCGCATTCGTGAACATAAAGCTGATCTAAAACACGGTAGGACAAACACCTCAGCCGTGGCAGACCACTGTTACAACTCAGTGGGCTCACATGACATTGACTTCTCCAGGACGGAGGTTCTCTGCAAGCCATCTGGCTATCATGAGAGATTCGTTCATGAGGCGATCCACATATACAAACACAGAGACAATTTTAACCGAGAAGATGGATTCAGGCTTAGCAATCATTGGAAGGACGTAATAAACCATTTCGATACACATTAGGGTGAGTTGAATAATACATAGTGTTATATTAAAATGTATAACGTATAGGGTGGTTTACAGCAATACAGTATATAATTTAATGTTGGGTTTATCTATGGCAGTATATAGTACTGTATATGCTAAGAGAATAAAGTTTAGATGGAAGTATATTATATACTTCTTACGACGTAGAATTGTAAGTTATTATTTGTTGTTAGTAACTCAGCTTATTGTAGAGTATAGTAAGTATCAGTTTATATTTTAGTTTTTTATGTAGTTTTTACTTTGGTTTTCTACGTGGTTGTTGGGTAAATGCAGCTACATATCATTAACATTCCTTTCCTTTATTAACGCTGTTCCTTGCGCCCCCCCGTGGTGCTGTTGATCCTGCATAATGCATGGGCATAATGGGACTTTGAAACCCCTCCGCCCACCTCCTACTCATTGCCCATTGGTATGCTAAATTCCTCTTCATATGCACATTCTTTTGTTAAGGCGCTCCTCCTCGCTACACCTACATAAGCTCCTAGCTTGATAATGTTCTCATTCTTCGCCTGAGGACGGCTGCTTGCGTTGTGGCCGAAACGTCGTGAGAATTGTTTTATTATGTTTTATTTTTATTATTTTATTACTTCCCTTCTACGTGACTTTACCGAAAGAACCAAGAAGATAATATTATATTATAATATTATTTAATGGTTTCTTTTTATTATTTTATTATTTCCCTTCTACGTGACTTTAATTATTATTATATTATTTTATATATTATAAAATAATATAATATTATAATAATATTATTTTATTATTTTATTATGTTTTATTTTTATTCTTTTATTATTTCCCTTCTACGTGACTTTACCGAAAGAACCATGAAGATGAATCCCTGCAGTCACGAAAGCTTTAAATCGAAATACAATATCTCAGTCGACTAATCAACTGAATGGGATACTCGTCCTGCCTTTGGCTGCAACGCAAGGAGGATTGCTGGTACGCAGACGCAGTCGCTGCCCCGCTAACAATCTCAACGCTCCTCATGCCCAAAGCTGCTGCGGTTGGCAAGCTGCCCGGCCTGCGCAAACTAAACACGTGGGTTAGCCAGGTTCCAGGGAATGTTTAGCATGCAGGCTTTCGCGACCAATATCATCCGTAAGAGGTAAAAAAACTAAAACTCTATCCAGGGACTGTTTCAGAATCTTTAACCAGTCTCACTCTCACTCGGCGGGGTGTCTCCCCTACTTGGGATCTTTGGCCATTCGAATCTCAATCTCTTGACCGGCTGATGTATGAAGATCGAGGGAGCGACCAAGAAAAGTCATCAGCCGTGGTTAATCAGCTGCTGGATGAAGGTCTCGCCAAGCCGTTACGGTCCTTCGTATTTCCGCAATCTAACGATCCACCCGGCAAGCTGCGCAGAAGGAGCTCGTTTCGTCGCTCCATCTCCTCTGTGGACAGCCTCTCAATGGACACGTCCCATCGCTTGGCTGCCACTCCTTCCTTAGCCTCGACCACGTAAATGATGTCCGTAAGCAAGTAACGTCGGCCACAATGCGCAGACCAGGTCTGTCGGGGAGACAGACGCTGTCTCCCCAACAGACCTGGTCTTTACCTGAGGACGGCTGCTTGCGTTGTGACCGAAACGTCGTGAGAATTATTTTATTATGTTTTATTTTTATTGTTTTATTGTTTCCCTTCTGCGTGACTTTACCGAAAGTCACGAAAGCTTTAAATCGAAAAAAGTTACGTCAATCAAATTTGCAGCTTCCCGTGTCCTGTTTTTGGTTCGGATGAATTTGCATCTAATTTTTTCCCCTCGCAGAAAATTCATTTTCCGCACGCCGTATATTTTTTCGACCCAAGGTATCTCCCTGGGAAAGGAGACTTCTGCTCTCAGCGAGCTGTAAGCCGGTTTTAAACGCGGGCTATCTCCCTCTGACCCTGCGTGTGCCGAGCGTGGCCGCTGCAGCGTGCGATTTTATCTTGGCAACAACGAAAATGGTGCAGTGAGCCAGGGAGCCAAGTAATCGCACCTAACAGCCGGTTACAGTCGCCCGCACTGCGAGGAATTATCCTCTAATTACGACGAAAGTCAAGGACGAAGCGTCTCCGTGCTTGCGCGAGCGTGGCGCACTGCGCACCTCGGGATTGCCACAACGCGCAAGGAAAATGTGCCACTGGCTCACAAACAGCAGGAAGGGCATGGACTCCCATCGTCCCTCGCGTGCATGTCATGTGACCGCCTTGCCTAAGCCACCAGCTCCGAAAAGGGCTGAACCTGCGGCCGGATTGTCGTCTGTTGGCGGCCGTGTTACGGGCGTCGACTCAAAGCGTTGAAAATGCGGCCATCCCAACAGGCAGCGGCGCACGTACGAAGAGACACACACACACACAAGCAGAGTCTCCAGAGTAGAGTCTTGACAGAGATGAACTACGTGTAGGGAGTTGGGCCAAGGCAAGCTCAGGGGCTATGTTTGGCTGCGTCTTGTACACTAAAGCTTGAACGTCGTCACACAACCGTTCTCCCCGCCAAAGACCACACGCATTTTTCAATATCGGAAGCACCACACTTCTACGTGCCGTTTCCGCTCGACCGATCGGAGCCTTCCTTGCTCACCGCGCTGCCAACCGTCCGACTTGCCGAACATCTTTTGGCGGTTCCGGCAGCGCCCGACAGGAGGGTGGTACATTTTGCCCGTCGCTTGGGCATGAGGCACGCAGAGCGGCTCGACTCTCCGCGGGAATGGCAAAGGCCGCCACCAAGCGCCTCGTCGGCCCGACGCCATTGGCAGCACCTTCAGTGCCTCCAATTCCGTCCAATCCGAGGCCCCGGCACGCAGCTCCGAACCTTCGGAAGGCCTCCCAATCGCCTCCCACCGCCGAGTACAGCTGTGAAAAAGAGCTTCGCGGCTCGTCGGATTTCTGCAGGATAAATATTCTGATTCCGCATCACACGACGTCCCCTGTTTCCCGTCACTCTTCAATTGGGACGAGTTGGGGGGGGGGGTCGTCGGTTTGCGCTCTCATTGCAGCCGTGCCGCTAGCTCGTTGTTGTCGTTCCGGCACGGGCCCCCCCCTTAAATTTGGGCGGCAGGAAGGAGGGCTGCGTCGGTAGGCCCCACCTCGCTTCGGGACGAGTGCCGGGTCCACGATGACGACCGCCGCTGCCGGGACGACGACAACTGCCGCCGACGCTCTGTGGTTGACGTCCGGACAAAGGCGGCAAGGGGGGGGGGGGGGGGGGGGGTGGCTGCGCGGCACCATTTCGGCAAACCACCTGCAGCGATCCGGTGAGCGGTCGTCACCGCCGCTTGCTTGCACACGCTGCTTTGTACGTACTGTACGTTGAACTTCTTTTGCGTCGTACGTAGCGAACGATGCTAATCGGAGGTGTGGGGAGGGGGGGAAGGACAACAAACTAAATACAAAATCAGTTTTAAATAAATGAGTTTTCAACCGAATATATATCGGAAGGAAGAGCGTTCCAGACGGCCGCAGAAGCACATCTAAAAGCGTGCGACGCGGTTTGATGGCCAGCGAGTCTTGTCTCTGGCCGGGACGAACTCTTGCGGCTTGCTGAAGAGGACTGCGTTCTCGGCTCCTGCTGGTCCGTCCCGATGAACTGCGGTTCTTCTGTTGATGCGGCATGACAGTGATGATGACGACGACGACGAAGACGATGACGACGACGACGACGATGAACCGCACCGCTGCCACCAAATGAATAGAAGTTCCAGCACAAGCGATTGGAATCTTCGGAGATCTTTATTGAGTCGTTCGTCAACGTGCTCACGCATGCAATGATGTCGTGAAATGGAATGCGTGCTACGGCGTGTGGATGGGAGTCGTGCCTTCCCTGCTGTTTGTGATCAGCGCACTGTTGTGTGCTGTGAAATCTATTTGCTTCCCACCTGCATGCATTCTCAAAGGCGTCTCTCATAATTTATACAAAGCATTGGATTTTCATTCCTACGCGTGTCCGTGATGAACGGCTCTAAGCCTGCAGTGGAGATTCAATATTTCTATGGAAGTGGCGAGTGCATTTATGTTTCGACCACTGGAGAAATTCCACAAAATGGTACCAATTAAAATTTGACTGACCACAGAGATAACATGGGCCGCGGAGTTGATTCCCGACTGGAACTTGAACTTGCAACCTTGCGAGTCAAGCCCTCTCCCACAGCACCACCGTACCGCATCCGATTTTAATTCCTCATCATCATCATCGTGTGCCACGGTCATTCCTCTGCTTGAAAGCCACTCTCCCACGGTCCTGCTGCGTCACATAATCGTGAATATTTCCTCCTTGAACGTGGCCCTAGGAAACCCAAACTCCTATTATATTATTTGCAGAGCAAATCGATCGGGTGAAGAAGAATCCACCATCGGAACGTGGAATTTGCCACCACCGGCTCAGGGCTGTTAAACCGATACGAGCACCGACCCTCAGCGCTCATTCTGAGCGAGAAATCACTTTGACGACACGTGCTGGCGGTTGTTTGTTTTGTTTCTCGCATCTCATCAGTGGCGACGGCTCGCGTCAAGCGGCACTTCTGACCCGCGACCTCGGCCCGTTGCCTCTCCGCCAATTTTGCGTTCGCGCCCTCGTCGTCACGGAATTACGGCCGTCGGTCGGTCGGCGGGTCGGTGCGGAGCGCTAAATCACGTTTTGTTGCTGTGAGAAATTAAATAAAAAGGTCGGAGGCACGAGTCGGCGTCGGAGCTGGGCCGAGCGAGGCCGAGCGAGGCCGCGACGCCCTTCGAGGGTCACGCGCGCTGCCGTGGTCCCCCCCCCCCCCCACGTACCCCCCCCCCCACCTACCCACCCACCCCCCCCTATGCGTCAACTTTTACGGCCTCCACCTCGGGCTCTGGGCGAACGCGCGAGACTTTGAGGATACGTGCGAGGAATTTGCGATGGGATGCAGACGCAGGAATTTGTTTTAACAATTACGTGCAATTTATGCGCACCGAGACGGGGGCTTGGGTGGGGGGGAAGAGGGACGGGGGGGCAACGGGCGGGCGGGCGCTTGTTGGAACGGTGGCGAGCGTGGATCTGGATCCAATAAAGGCGTGTACGTATTTGTGCACGTTGAACTTCTTTCGCACCGTACATAGCCAACCGTGCTCATCGGAGACGAGATGAGTTTTCAATCTGCAAGCGAGTCAAGAAGAAGAAGACGACTTCGCTCCCCTCCCCGTCGCGTTCTAAAATTTGTCGCAACGACCCGTAAAAATCACGATCACGGCGGCCGTGTCGTGACCACTCGTGCCGGGGGACGCGGCCTCCGCTGTTGAAGGGGGCAGGGGGGGGAGGTAGGGGCACTGCCACGTCCCTTGAGGTTTTTTACGGCTAGGCATAAAGCAACGCGATAAACAATCGTTTCATCGTATTTTGATAATAAAAAAAAACGCCTTTCGTGAGCGGGGCAATCTCAGGGAGTACTCTTGGTACAGCCGTAAATAAAAAAAGGGAAATGAAAAACAAGGCAAAGAGTGCTGAATCACTCATGAATGCGGCTATATTTTGGCTGTTGGAGCCTCTATGCTTGTCGGCACTAAATGCTTAGAATCCTAAAATATATTCTGTTCTGAATTAAGCCACGTGCAGCGACCGCACTTCTCTTAAATACAAAAGTGAATGTTTTTATTTCCATTGTTTTCTTAACAAACTTATTATTCTGATAATTACTATTATTAGTAAGTCGGAGTAGGCTAAACAGGATAAGAAAACAGGACAATTGAGACAGAACAAAACAGAAATAGCAGAAAACGAGACGGTAAATCTTTCGACAAAATATATATTCTTGAGTCTGACTCGCCAACTTGCATCGTTGGAATTCATCAAAAATCTCTGCTCGGGTCAATCAACGCGTACCCAGCATCTGCACGCAATGCCCTAATTCTGTGCGTGTGTATGCGCGTGTACGGGTAGTGCTATTGTAAGGGTTAGCGCACTGCGCTACGAACTCGGCAATCCAAGTTCATTTCCCACTCACGGCCAACACGAGTGATGAAATCCTGAAAACCGGTCCGAGGCCTCCCCTACGCCGACTCAGCCTTAAATGGGCACCTGGCGCGGTGTGTAAACGTCAGCATTGGGCAGGTGCTGGCCGTGCCAACCCCCGTCGTGTGCCTTGCCGGACACCACCACACCCTCAGGCGCAGTGCCAGCCTTCACAGGCGCTGCTCGCTAACCTCAGATTATCACGGTTGGCTACGTACGGTGCAAAAGAAGTTCAACATACACGCATCTTTGTCTTTGCCGTACACGTGTGGACTATAAAATAAACTCTTTTTTTGTACCAGCGAAGGCCCACTGAGCTACGTAGCTTTCTTTCAGATGGGACTTACTCATAAATGAATCCCCAAAGAAGTGGTTTATCATGTTGAAATTGATAGCAGCCAAATACTCTAAACATACGTTGATTCTAAATGTGGAGGGTAAAACCGGAGGACCCGGAGAAAAATCCACGCGACCACGGGGAGAGAGAGACACGCAAACTCCAAATATGCAGGTGTCATGGTCAAAATCCTGTATACCAGGTGAGGTAGTTGACATCTCACCACCGTGGCGTGTTTCAGTCAACCCATGGCACCTCATTTTAACACGTAGGCTTTCGCGACCAATAGTATTCATAATCAACGTTTTTGGTTTAGATCGCGTTATCTATAAATGTGTCGTAACCCTCCACCACCCGACACGGCCAATCAGTAAAAAAGTGTCACGTTGACAAAAGACAAATAGTTCACTACTTTAGCCCACCGGTGCGTTGAAGAGTGAATCCACAACATTTACAATTTTTGAGCACGACGTTTCGCTGGTAATTACATCCAGCATCATCGGGCGATTTGCCCTCACTTGCTGCCGGTCTTAAATAGAGCAGCAGCAGGGTGACGTCATCATTTTACTCATTCAGGTGCAGTGATTTGAGGCGGTTGGGGGGGTATTGTAATTATATAATAGATTAGTAATCAGTCAATTTTTATGATTAGTAATGAGTTGTAGATTAGTAATTAGTTGTAAGGTGTATTACTTAACTGAACCCAATTAGTATAACCATGGCACCTGTTCCGTGACCTCCTGCCAGCGGGTGTTGGACACTTCACGTGGCCTTAAAAGTGCACACAGCCTGGCACAAGCGCCGCGGTGACGTCACCGCCACTCGGTGGCGAATGGCGGCTCGTCGTTGTCGTTGTTGTTGTTGTGTGCACGTGCGCGGACGCACCGAGGCCGTAGAGCTGCGACTCGGGGTGGTCGTCGTCCCCGTCCCGGCTCACTTGCTCCAGGTGCTCCAGGTAGTCGTCCGAGTGGAACGCGGCGAGCTCCTGCCGGCTCGGGGCGCTGGGTTCCACCACGCTGGGGACGCGACGGGGGGCGCAGCAAGTGGTGACGCGCGCGGTCCGCTCGCCCGCAGCGCGCGTTGTTTGCATCGCGCGAATCGGATGTACGACGCGACGGACGCGATTAGGGGAGGGCATTTTTCGTTTTTTTTTTTCACGTAACGCGAGTGCGCGAATGGGATGTGCAACGCAATCGACTACCGTCGCGCGAGCAGGAACGAGCGGTTGTACGGCCGCCGCGGTGTAGCGTCGTCGCACAAGGCATTGGGGATGCTGCTGAATGCTTCTCGATGCTACGCCACGCGCCTCGGTCTTCACGCGTTCTCGCGGACTGTGCTTTTCACCCGATATTATAACGCGATTCTTCCCATAACGCGGTCCTCTTCGGGAACGCAACTACTACAGGAGAACAGACTGCAGTTAGTATTATTACTCCGGCCACTGCTACGCTTGTTCACGCTAGCAAAGCCTGGGAATCACGGAGAGTCGCCCATCTTCAAGTGGACATCGTCTGCCTCCTTGCAGCAGTATTTGCTTTTCTTTGCAAAGAGGCCCTGAACTTCCGCTGCTGTTCCAGCAATTAAGAAGATCAAACGAACGGTCAGACACAGGGAGTCAGAGGTCAGCGACGCTTTTGTCAGTTTGTAAAATTAGTTTGCGCAGGGTCAAGCACTCGGCGCTTCGGGAACCTTTGATAAATGAGGATCGACTTCTTCTGGTCTAGGCAAAAATCTGCCTCTCCCCTTTCGTGCCCTGCCCTGCCCACCAGACATTAAATCATTTTAGAGCCGGGAGAACAGACACAGATTGTGTTCAGCGCGTGCGTTCGAACTCGAGCCAGGCGGCAGCTTCGCGGTTATACACAGGACGCAATGTGCTCAGACCGCCGAAAAGATTGAAAGCAATCGATTATCACACGCGTACAACAATTGCACGCGTATATCATTGTTCGCATACAAACTGTGCTCGCTTGGAAGCGCATGCCAGCTCAATGTTTTTTTTCTTCCCCCAAAGCATAACTTGGCTTGAAGGTGATTATAGCCATGGAATGCATTACGTGTTCTCTAAGCCGGGCCCCCATTGCCACACACTTGACTGTAACACGGCAAGAGAGAAGCGTAAACAAAGCGAGACTTGAGTCAAGCTTTGCGACGACGAGGGGGGATGTGAAAATTGTTAGGGGCTGCAGCAGACGAAACTAAACTAAACTATTTTCTTGGTTCTTTCGGTAAAGTCACGTAGAAGGGAAATAATAAAATAATAAAAATAAAACATAATAAAATAATTCTCACGACGTTTCGGCCACAACGCAAGCAGCCGTCCCCAGGTCTGTCTCCCCGACAGCCCTGGTCTTCACCTGAGGACGGCTGCTTGCGTTGTGGCCGAAACGTCGTGAGAATTATTTTAGAATGTTTTATTTTTATTATTTTATTATTTCCCTTCTACGTGACTTTACCGAAAGAACCAAGAAGATGAATCCCTGCGGTCACGAAAGCTTTAAATCGAAAATTAAACTAAACTATTCTTATTCTATCAGGGTAAGGCCCACTGAGCTATGTAGCTCTTTTATCAGAAGTGACCTGGCAAACAAATGATAGCTCAACGGAAGTGGCTTATCATCATGTGGAAATGTAGAGCTGCCAAATACTCTAAACGCGTGATGTTGATTCTAAATGTGGTGGAGAAAACCGGAGGACCCGGTGAAAATCCACGTGACCACGGGGAGAGAGACATGCACACTCCAAATATACAGGCGTCAGGGTCGGGATCGAACCCACGACATCCTGTATACCAGGCGAGGTAGTTAACATCTCACCATGGGTAAGAGAGAGAGAGACGCAAACTCCAAATATACAACAGCAGGCGTCAGGGCCGGGATCGAACCCACGACATCCTGTATACCAGGCGAGGTAGTTAACATCTCAGAATCAGAATCTCAATAATGATTTATACTCGAGGAATCTCACCACCGTGGTGCCCTGACTAGCGAACCATAACCTAGCCCTGACTCTAACCCCTCACAAAAGCCCCCCACACCCATGGCACCTAACCTGGCAACACATTTAAGTTGCTTCTTCTTCACATTTCAACTTTGGAGGGGAGCCACGGATTGGCACGGATACCTCCACACGACCCCAAGACCACAACTGGAAGCTGCTTGCTGCTACGGCGTTTAAACAGGCGGTGACACGGCCGGGGTTTGCGGTTCGTCACAGTGGTTCACGGTTAGAATCAAGTGGCCACCCCGGTTAATACCGCACGTCGTTCGCAAGAGTGGGTCACTGTGTGCCGAGGTCATGGTGACAATTAGAAAAATGTTCCGCTGTATTAAGTCAATTGGGTTTATACGTCGCCTTTCTCCTGCAGAACCTTGGCGGGACCCTCCTGAAAACGAGTCATGAGGCTTTCCTGGGTAAATAAGTTTAACAATAATTATAAAATCTGTTTAACTTTGTACCGACAGCTCTGCTGTAATGGTGTCTGTATTTTACTCAAACCTCAATTGAAAGACTTCTGGTCTCAATGGGCTTTGCATCATCATCATCATCATCCGCCATGATAAATCCACTGCTGGATAAGGGCCTCCCCTACACCTTCTGGGTAATGAAAAATAATTCTCCATACTTCACCACGCTGGTCAGTGTAGGTTAGCAAAGTTGGGAGGAGTACAGAACAACAATGAATTATGCTGCACTGCCCTCTACTGCCCACAAGGCCTACTGCACATGTTTCTAAACTAAACTATTACAAATTTGGTTTAACACGTGGGCTTTCGCGACCAATATCATCCACAACATTACGTATTGCAATTTTTTATTCATTTTACCAGGTAAGGTCCACTGAGCTATATCGCTCTACTTCTGAAACTACCTGGCCACAATTGATAGCTCAACGAAGCGGTTTATCTGCCAAATACTCTGAACCAGAGGTCGCAACCGGGTACCCGATACCCGTACCCTACCCGATACCCGGCTACCCATACCCAGCCGGGTACGGGTACCCATTTGCGACCCTGGTGCGGCCGGGTACGGGTACGGGTAGGCCGTGAGTCACTGGTGAGTAACCGTTTGTCACTCATTTCCCAACATCTTGTCTCTTCTCACAATTCAAGTTCCTAGAATCAACCCACCCGCGCCTGCACGATAGCTGTATCAAGTAAGATAATTTTAATTTTTTACCTACGTGACTTTACCGAAAAAAACCTAAGAATATAAAATAATAAATCACCATGTTTCTGCCCACTTCAGCATTTGTTTCTTGCTGTGGTTGTCCCACCTGATGACGCACGCTTGTGTTGCGCCCGAAACGTCGTGATTTATTATAAAATTTCTATTTCTATTATTTTATTATTATTGTTATTTATTTTTACCTACGTGACTTTACCGAAAAAAACTAAGAATATGAATCCTTGCAGTAACGAAAGCTTCAAATATAGAATTAATACCCTCTACGGGAGGAATTCCACCTATCTGTTAGAGTTTTTAACAGACAACGAGACAAGAAGTCACAGCTTCTCGAGACGCTGGCCTTCCTCAAGAGATGCCGAGATAACAAGGAAATACCCATCGCTTTCACACTTACATCTGCTGCTGTGTCGTCACCAAACTCTAAACAGATTTTATTTAAAGCTAGCCTATCACTAATCTCAGAGAGAATAAGGTTACTCCGATCTGAACTCAATAATTTAGACAAGACTCTCTTACAAACACATTTAATGTTAACACAAAAAAATGTCCCCTTCCGATTGGAACCACGTTGACAACATGACTTCTGCTTCTGCTGACTCAATGTCAGCCAAATGCAAAGCTAACCTGATTTCTAAATTCAACCTCCTATCTAAGAAGAAACCAGAGCCACACATCACAAAGCTGGATATCAACAAGACCGTTATTAATCAGAGTAACATAATTTTTTACCTACGTGACTTTACCGAAAAAACCTAAGAATACCTATTAACGCTATTAATTCCCGCACCTCCAGTTAGCAAGGTTGGCTACGTACCGTGCGAACGAAGTTCTATATACATACATACAACGCAATGTGTATTTGTCTATGTTAATGTGTGTGTTAGTGCGTGTCTTAGTGTGTTTGTGTGTGCGTGGGACCAGATTTGTGTAACTCAATTGACACCGGGCACACATTTCGCTTGAGTCTTACTTTTCAAAGCGTCTCATACATATCGCAAATACACTTTATATCGAGTGCATCACGTGACTCCTCCTCTTACCGCATGTACTTTAGCAGGCCGTACGATTCTATGAGTGTGTGCACCATGCTCGCCTGTTGGAACACACGACACCGCACCACCCACTCCTCGTTACAGGCGGAACTAAAACAGGCTCATACAGAGAACCACAGCAGCACGCAATACATGTTTAAGGCACGCGTAATTTTGGTTTGCTATTTTGCGCCCAACGTCGAAACAAACTTGATACACCTGGCATTTCAAGCCCTCAAAGAACGTGGGTAGCGTGCTGCAATGTTCGCAGACATTTTACCGACCCATATTCTTTTCCAGATTACGTCCAATGCCGCACCAGTTTGCAGAACTGAGCGGAATTGAGCCTCGGATGGCACTTACGATTGTTGACAATCATGTTTAAAACAGGTGCTACAGGCTGCTGCTTCGGGGATATGTTGTGGGCAGCAGAGGGCAGTGCAGTAAAATACATTGTTGTACTATACGTCTATGCTCCCCGACTGCACAAACCTGCACAGACGAGGGTTGCCACCCATCTGGGATTGGCAGCAATAATTTATTTGTACCGAGATCTGGTGGCATTGTGTTGAACTTGGGACATCTGTGAAAAAGATCTATTTATTTTTACTTTATTGCGCTATATGGTACTGCACACTTTTCATTATAGAGATCGGCTGACTGAGAGAACGGACTGGGCATGGCAGGGGAGGGGAGGAGGGTGGAGGACTTCATCCAGCAGTGAATTGACAAACAGGGCTGTCCGTGTGCATTTTAAATTTCGATTTAAAGCTTTCGTGACTGCAGGGATTCATCTTCTTGGTTCTTTCGGTAAAGTCACGTAGAAGGGAAATAATAAAATAATAAAAATAAAACATAATAAAATAATTCTCACGACGTTTCGGCCACAACGCAAGCAGGCGTCCTCAGGTGAAGACCAGGTAAGACGCTGTCTCCCCGACAGACCTGGTCTTCACCTGAGGACGGCTGCTTGCGTTGTGGCCGAAACGTCGTGAGAATTATTTTATGTTTTATTTTTATTATTTTATTATTTCCCTTCTACGTGACTTTACCGAAAGAACCAAGAAGACGTGTGCATTTTGTTTTGCTTGTTTAAGTGCCCTCCGAGCGTCACCGGCGGGCGTCAAACTTGGGGGTTGCCACCTCCACGTGTGACAGTGGCCTCCACGCAGGGCTCGCTGCGGCCTTCAACAACAACTCGCACGTCTTTGCAGAGGGCCCATAAACGAGGTAACAACAAACGTCTCAGGTTGCAGCGTTACAGAGGAAGAGGAGGGAGGGTGGGGGGCCGAGCAAGGGGAAGGAGAAGATGGAAGGAATTAAGGAGGGGGGGTCTTGAAGTTACAGCTGACAACATAGGCGGTGTTTGAATTCTATATTAGAAAACGTGGGTGCATATAATTTATTTATAATATTAATTGTATTCTTGGTTTTTTCGGTAAAGTCACCTAGATAGAATTTATTTTTAAATATTAATAAAATGTGTTTAAAAATAATATAAGCAAAAAAACACGATAAAAAATAGTAAAATAAAATTAAATTGTTTGCTTTTATTACATTTTTTTTATTTACTATTTTAATTTTAAATTATATTTATTGTGGTTTTTTGCTTTTATTATTTTCAATTTATCATTTATATTTTGTTTATGTTTTCTATCTATGTGACTTTACCGAAAGAACCAAGAATATTAATCCCTGCAGTCACGAAAGTTAAGTCAAAATTTTATATTAATTGTAAACTACTGAAAATAAATTAATGAAGGTGTCCAGTTTGGGAGAGAGGGGGGGGTGTCCTCCCCCCCGCCTCCCAAACTGCGCTCATGGGTGCAAATCAGCCACGGGTGACATAATCCCCGTGACGTTTGGCTGAGAAGCCGGGCTCCGTTGGATTCACGTCCCGATTGAGTGCGCGAGCGTTCCGTATTTCTCCTACTGGACACCAGGTGGCAGGCTAGGACAATGATAAGAGAGACTGCTCCAACCGGTTGCATTGTTAAATTTCGATTTAAAGCTTTCGTGACTGCAGGGATACATCTTCTTGGTTCTTTAGGTAAAGTCACGTAGAATGGAAACAATAAAAATAATAAAGTAAAACATATTTTATTATGTTAATAAAAATAATAAAATATATTTTATTATGTTTTATTTTATTATTTGTATTGTTTTCATTCTACGTGACTTTACCGAAAGAACCAAGAAGACGGTTGTATTGTTGTTAGGCCCTGGCACCGAATCCAGTTGCGCGTATTGTCATTCATTCATTAATTCAGCCGACAGAACCATCATCTCTACACGTGGTTTGTCGCTGGACAATGTGTCGCGAGTCATGAGAGGGGAGAGGTAGGAGAGTGCGTGGAGGGGAGTGGAGAGAGATGAGAGGGGAGAGGTAGGAGAGTGAGTGGAGGGGAGTGGAATGAGATGAGAGAGGAGAGTGCGTGGAGGGGAGTGGAGTGAGATGAGAGGGGAGAGGTAGGAGAGTGAGTGGAGGGGAGTGGAGAGAGATGAGAGAGGAGAGGTAGGAGAGTGCGTGGAGGGGAGTTAGTTGAGAGGGGAGAGGTAGGAGAGTGCGTGGAGGAGAGTGGAGTGAGATGAGAGAGGAGAGTGCGTGGAGGGGAGTGGAGAGGGATGAGAGGGGAGAGGTAGGAAAGTGCGTGGAGGGGAGTGGAGTGAGATGAGAAGGGAGAGGCAGGAGAGTGCGTGGAGGGGAGGGGAGTTAGTTGAGAGGGGAGAGGTAGGAGAGTGAGTGGAGGGGAGTAGAGAGAGATGAGAGGGGAGAGGCAGGAGAGTGCGTGGAGGGGACTAGGGTGAGATGAGAGGTAGGAGAGTGCCATGTCGACAGCAGAGGAGGATAATGAGCGACCTCCCACAGAGGCGAGGATGTTAGAGCACGTGTTAAAATAAAATAAGCTGAGTTCTTTCCCACCGTACATACTCAACCGTGATAATCTGGAGGTAGGAAACCGGCAAAAGCTGGCAAGCATTGCAAGGGAGAGCAAAAAAAAAACACTTTGCAAAGCTCTGCACCACATTTCAAGATTCCCACAGGCACGCTCCAAATCTCCGCAGCAGCAGGGATGTGATGATGATGATGATCTTCAGTGCCGGAATATCCTCGTAGCTCAAGTAGCTACTACATATGCTACGGGCCCCGCGCTAAATGCTTTCAAGCTATCAATTCCGGTTCAGTGATTCTGCACTTGCTCTATTACTATAGTACTATACCGCCTTCAACTTTTATGAATGACTGAGTGTTTAAGGTTAGCGATTTGTCGTATTATCCGGCTGTATAGCAAATGAAAAAAAAATACAATGACTTTACTATGCAAGTAAAACAATTGTGTTTGGATATTTATGTCAAGGCCATAATTATAATATTCAAATATGCTCAAAATGTCCCCCCCCCCAATATATTGCTATAAAATATATTTCTGTTTATATGATTGCTATGGTTGTACTTTATTAATCCCTAATCTCAAACAGTACATACAATGAAACAAGAAAAGGTAAAAAAGAAAAAACAGAGCAATGTAATACAATACACTATTAGACAACATTGTAAAAAAATAAATAAAAAGTCCATCCCATGTATTAGTGATTTTTTTAAATATTTTAGGCAGGAAATTCGTTTTCAAATTTAGATATTTTTTCTGGGGGGGGGGACCCCCGGACCCCCTGGAAGATTTGCCCCCCCCCCCCCAAACACAATGTTGACTCCATGGCTAGGACCTTGATTGATGTCTTTTCATTTTATTGAGGGCCCCTTTGTAACATTATGCTACACGAGCTTTATCTGGCACTCACCACCACCATCATCACCATCACCAAGTCGCGTTCAGAGCGCGAGACGCGTGGGTTCGCCTCCCCGTTGGGGGGCATTGCCCAAGCTCTGGCGGCCTTCATCAACGCGGCCCCAGCTAGTCAACGTTTCCTCGCCACGTGGAGTTCAAAGCCATTCAGCGAGTCACTCTCCCGCGGCCGGTCGCACTGCACCGAGAGCCAATCCACTGCTGGATGGCGTGCGGGTTTCGCTAAGCCCGTGGTCTCCGTAGAGAGATCGTGGCGGTTACCGCGTATACAGTCCACGAGCTGAAGGCCGGGGGGGGGGGGGATCATCGAAGTCACGGCCCTCATCATCGATCCGTCTCACCCCGGCATATCACATCAAGTATATATCTCTCTCGCCGATGGCTACTAGTCACAGGCTACCAGCGAAGAAAATACGAATATATACGCACACACGTAAACAACAGAAATAAGCCGTTGTAATAATAGCTCGTGGTTAATGGTAAATAAAGAGATAGCAGGATGTTGTTGTGGTTGTTGTTGTTTTTACCCGCCGAGGAATTCTGGAGAGAGTATCGCACGCCAACACGTACTGCGCACTGTGAATGTACGTGACTCTCACGCCGCTGCCGTCCGACATAGTTACTGTTATTACTTTAACTGTTGTTGTATAAACAAAACAAATGTTTATATCGTGACGAGATTCGCCGGCAAGCCCAGCAAACACATCACTGCTGAACGCACGTGTTCAGATTGGTGGGGTAGAGCTGCGGAAGTGATAAATGCCTCCGGGGTAGATACCAGTTGTTCCGGGTGTTTCAAATGAGTAGTGGCTGTGCCCTCAGGGCATTTGTTAGATTCGTTCAGGATGATGGGCGCTTACACACGTGTGTTAGTAGGGGGGCTTGTGTCATCAGAGGGGCGTTGCCTGAAACGTCGTGTCAGTTGTGAGTTTATACAGGTAGGAACAACGTTCCACACTGCCCACCAGGGATTATACAGGTAGGAACAACGTTCCACACTGCCCACCAGGGATTATACAGGTAGGAACAACGTTCCACACTGCCCACCAGGGATTATTTGTCTGTCTGACTGTCTGACAGTCTGTCGTGCATAAATATATATATAATAACAGGACCCTGCGGGGTGGGCTGGTAGGAACGAATAACCAAAGAATATAAACATAATGTATTATTACACTTGTTAAGCCAGGAAAGCCCCACTGAGTCAAAAGGTTTTTGTAGGGTCCTGCCAAGTGTTTGCAGTAGGGGTCGATGTTGATACACGGACGGACGGACGATATAATCTATTGGTGGTCTGGTCCACTTCGTTCCTACCAGTATAAACAGCTCTTTGATTGGTGGAGACCTACTGCCGGGTACGGAGAGGGGAGGGGCCTAAGGAAGGGCGGAGTCAGGAGAGGGGCTTGAGGGGGGGAGGGGCCTAAGGGAGGGGGAGGGACCGATAGTTAAGGGGGCTGGCTACCTGGCTGGCTGCCTGGCTCCCTAAAGTCAAGTTATCTTTTATACAGGTAGGAGGAACAACAGGTTCCACACTGCCCACCAGGGATTATGTGTCTGTCTGTCGTGCACGAATGCGCTGTCCAACCAAGTTCCTACCTGCCCACTCCGAAGGAACGTGTTTGAAGTGGGATTAGAGAGCAGAGCGTGGTGTCATCACGTGGTTTTAAGGAAAGTCAACAAGTGTATTATGTACCTCAGTTCGCCTTTGCGGTATTTTTGTACATCTGAAGCCTGCGCGTGTGTTCAACTTCTTTCGCACCGTACGTAGTCAACAGTGCTAATCGGAGATGCAGGGGAAAGACAACAAATTAAACACAAAAATCTACTACCCTCCACGCACTCTCCTACCTCTCATCTCACTCTACTCCCCTCCACGCACGCTCCTACCTCTCCCGTCTCATCTCACTCTACTACCCTCCACGCACTCTCCTACCTAGCCCCTCTCATCTCACTCTACTCCCCTCCACTCACTCTCCTACCTCTCCCCTCTCATCTCACTCTAATTTCTCCACTCACTCTCCTACCTTTCCCCTCTCATCTCACTCTACTCCCCTCCACACACTCTCCTACGTCTCCCGTCTCATCTCACTCTATTCTCTCCACACACTCTCCTACCTCTCCCCTCTCATCTAACTAGTAACGAATTGGCATGTTTTGTTTCCGTGACAAACCTTACTAATTGGCTGTGTCAGGTGGTGGCGGGTTTAACGACACATTTATGCGATCTAACCCCAAAAAACTATTATGGATGATATTGGGAGTGAAAGCCTACGTGTTAAACTATGAACTAAACTTGTTATTTTAGATTTTACCAGGTAAGGCCCACTGAGCTGTGTAGCTCTATTTCAGAAGTGACGCGGCCACAAATGACAGCTAAACGAAGTGGCTTATCACGTGGACATTTAGGGCATCCAAACACTCTAAACGCGTGATGTCGATTGTAATTGGTGGGGCGGGGGTGGGGGGAAATCGGAGGACCCGGAGAAAAATCCACGCGACCTGCACAGGGATAGAGAGAAACACCGCAAACTCCAAATATACAGCAGCAGGCGTCAGGGTCGGGATCGAACCCACGACCTCCTGTGTACCAGGCGAGGGAGTCAACATCTCGTCACTCTGGAATGGTTAGCAACACTGCCTTCGTCATCTGGAGATCGCCGGTTCAATGTCTCATCGCGGCAGTTCGAGTCATAGACACGTTCAGGGGGTGCCCACCGCGCTGTATAATTGGGAACATCGAAGTTTATCGGCAGGGTGCATGTGGTGGGTTGTGGGTCCTCCCATCGGTTACATGCCAGCATGGAAGCGTAGGCAGAAAGTACCCATTAAAGGGAGATTTTGAAGGCTTTACATTTTACGAAGTATCTGTGTAGTTCAGATACGTGATCATGAAGGTGTGTTGGGTGTACATTGCAAGATCGTTGTTGCATTGCAAGATCGTTGTTGCATTGCAAGATCGTTAGAAGTGGCGCTGGCTTGGGGGAAGGCTTCATCTAGCAGTGGATTGATCATGGCCGATGATTAGTTATTACCTAAAGGTTGTACACTTTGGAAATGTATTGAAATTTGGTTTAAATAACTTACACGCAGCAATATATTATTTTGAGAGTATAGTCATAGTGAATGTAAAACAAACAAATAACCCATCACCTGAGTTCGATTCCCAGCCACGGTAAATATTAATGGCAGTTCCACAAATACGAAGGAGGCATCGATCATCTCATCTGGCTCGACCCCTTCAACGTACAAATGTGTTGCTCTCAAATCTGTGAATAGATCCGCACCCACCGTCACCACCACCTTCCACCGATTTCGAAACGTTTTTTGGGTTTGGCCATGCTTGTTTGTTGTAGTACGGAGTTAGACTGATGGCCTTAATCTAAGTTGTCTTGTGGTTGTTGTTGTTGTTTGACTTGCATCCCACTGTGATTTTTGCACACAGCGTTGGTGTACGGTGCTTTTTCAGCAAATATTTTGCTGTCTTTTCCTGGATTTTCTGTTTTGCACGTAGTCACATAGTCACTTTAAGATGTTTTCTTGTTCATGTTTTTGTTTTTTGTTTGTTGCGGTTGCACCCGATTCAAGAGCCGAATGGCTCACAGGGCTATACCTAATAAATTAACTTTAACTATCGCGGTGAAGTATGGCCCAACATTCCCCGATGATTGACACCAGCTATGTGGATGAAAAAACACATTCCTGCGGAGGGAGCTGGTAGGAACGTTGGGTTGCTCGGTCAATGGCCAGGGTCAACGGCGGCGTGGTGTATTCCGCAAATATGGCCGACTGTGAGGGCGGGCACAAGCCGGCGTGAGTAGGTTAAACGTTGAGTTGTATAAGGGCACCACGGGGTGACCAGCCCCTCCCCACCCAGCCCCACCCCTCCCCACCCCTCCCATCCCCCACCCAGCCCCTCCCCACCCAGCCCCTCCCCACCCTCCCCTCTTTAGCCAGCCCCACCACTCCCATTTTTGGATGCACGACGGACAGACGGACACAATATTCCCCTGTGGGCTGGTAGAACCAGGTGGTTCCACCCAGTATAAATGTGGCAGTTTTGGAAGCAAATAACGTGAGACTGACGAGACAAGTTTGTAATGAAATGAAAACATTTACTGTATATTTAAGGGAGAGGTCAGAAAGTGACATCGTTTTAAACCGTCGCTCTTTAGATCACCCGCGAAGCAATGGGATTCGCTTGCTCCTGACACTTTTCCACATTTCCCATCTGCAATAACAACAACAGCAGCAGCAACAACAACAACGCTAACAACATGTTTTGGCCAAACATCCGTCGTCGTGCGACTATTTATTTTCGTAAATGGGCCGCGAACACCCGCCGAGAGCATTGTACTAGAGAACGTCTTTTCGCTGGCAAACAAGATCTCTCCCCCCCAGCCGACACAAAAAAAAAACAAAATATCTGCATTTCATTAGAGAGAGAGTTATTGTTTGGACACGGAGGGTTAGGATGGGGGGAGCATATGACCTGCCCCCCCCCCACGCCTCGTAACCACTCTCCTGCATCGCTATCACACAGTGTCCTCCTCTTTTCAGCACAAAAAAATGTGGAAATGAAAAATTGGATTCCGACTGCCGGCCGCCGATGATTTTGCGGCAAGCGGTTTTTCACCGGAGGTTGTTGTTGTTGAGAGTTGGACAGCAGAGGCATAACCACAGGGCCAGATTTCACATTTTGGGCGATGTCCTCGTGGTATACGGGCCAATATACTATCGAGTGAAGGGCAAAACGAATTGTGACGGATAGTATATTTCCTTTAGAGGTACCGTATCGATGTTGAACTTATTGCGCATCGTACGTAGCCAACCTTGCGAAACAGGCGTGCGGGGATTAGACAACAAACCAGACACAAAAAACTCAAAAACTTTTGGGTCAAGTGCTGTTAGCGAGCACCTATGACGGCCATATGTGCAGACTCATAAAAAAATATAACCATATATATGCTAGTACATGCCTTGTGTGCAGGTGCTAAGGCGGACTTGAATCTCAGGACCGTGAAAGATGGCGTTAGATTTCGATTTAAAGCTTTCGTGACTGCAGGGATTAATCTTCTTGGTTCTTTCGGTAAAGTCACGTAGAAGGGAAATAATAAAATAATACAAATTAAACATAATAAAATAATTCTCACGACGTTTCGGCCACAACGAAAGCAGCCGTCTTCAGGTGAAGAACAGGTCTGTCTTTCCGACAATTAATTTATTATGTTTTATTTTTATTATTTCCCTTCTACGTGACTTTACCCAAAGAACCAAGAAGAAGATGGCGTTAGCTTGGTGAGGCCTTCATCCAGCAATGGAATATTCATGGCTGACGATGTTTACAGATACTTGTACAACCAGTTTTGTCAATCCACTGCTGGAATAGGGCATTTGACCATATCATTCACATTTACAGATTGTAAATGTTGTGCATCTGCTCTCCAACACACCGGTGTGCTGTGCTAGTGACGAATTGGCCACGTTCTGTTTACGTGGCAAACCTTACTAATTGGCTGTGTCGGGTGGTGGCGGTTTTAACGACGCGTTTATATGTAAACTCACCCCTCCCTCCCTATATTTTGGATGATATTTGTCGCGAAAGCCTCCGTGCTCAATTGTACCACACGTGACCGCGCCGGTGAGTTACGGCTTGATGACGGGTGGAGGAGGCTTTCCGAACCATGGATCGCCCTCTCTCACTGCCGCCCACGTAGCCTGCAGCGCTTTTGTCTCTCTGGCATGCGACGCTCACCCATCCAATCACTGTCCCCGCCGGCTCAACACCCTGCTTGCTGAGCTTCCGTCATCCGCTGATTCGGTTCAATAATGCATGTGTAGTGATACTATTAAAACTCTGTAGGGACATTGACACCCACCCCAACCACCACCTCCCACACCCCGCACTCGAGTATACTAAGTTATGGGGGTACCCATTGTACGCACGTATGTGCGCATAGGTGTCAACCCCATACGGTTTAGCGCGTATTCTTGTACAGGGAAATTGAGTTTTCAGGTTCATGCGGCGTGCAGCCGTTTCAATAGGGGCAAAAACAATTTGTCAATTTGTGTTTCTCCCTTGTGAAGTGACTTTACAGGATGAACGTTGAGATGTATAAGGGTGACCAATAACCTCGAAATTGGTCTGTAATAGGGTAGGCGCTGATAAGGGGTTGACAGGAATGTGTGTGTGTGCTCTGTATTGTTAGGCACGGCACTCATTTTATTCGGCGGTCACGGACCACTTTGTGGCACAGCAATTCCACATTTCTATAGCGGGGGCCGGTTGATCCGTACTACGGCCAGTGTTGTTGGCTCCTTGCCACGTGGCGGAGCTTCGGCAGATGGTGCCCGATCTCATCGGACCCCGCTGGGACAAGCGTGGCCCCGTCCAGGACGTTGAACCCGTGACGTTCGAGCAACTGAGAAAACATCGGCCTCGGAACCAAGCCGGTTCAGCTTTCGCTTGGCCCGAGTTTATTGCTCCAATATCGGGCGCGACCTCCACCGCGATGCTGACATCGTCAATTGCCGACGATCAAATCACCCTCCGATCTCTCAACGTATCTCGGAGCGCCCAGCGGCAAGCCTTAGGCTGCTACGGAAACTGGTGAACATCACCAGGCGATCCTGGAACGCGCAATCCAATGCTGAGGTTTAGTTACCACTCGGCAGAGGACCCGATTTGGGGATGCGCTGGCGCGTGGCGTTTCCACGGGGCGCAGAGACGCAGCCGACGCAGCCGACGATGGCGAGTCGGCGTTGCTTCGCACGCCGCTCCATCGACGAGCTTTGGGAGTTCGATTTTACCTTTCCAGCTTTCACTGTTTCGGGAGCCCCCCAAATATCCTCAGTGCGGGATGTTTCCGCCGGTGTTATTATTGGTCAGTGTGCTGGACTTGCAACGCAGAGGTCATCGGTTCAACAGACTCCCGGGTGTGGCGGTTGAAACGACGGTGCAAGTGCCTCGAATCCCCTTGCCTCTGTCCACCGAGCGGTTATTAGTGGGTGCACCGCGAACCGGCAGGTCGCATCGCCACCTTTTACAAGACATCTCTTAAGCCAGCGTGGAAGAGTACGGTTAGCCCACATGTCTAGAGGACGACTTTTGAGCTCCCTCTTGTGGTCGGTGGAGAGCCTTCGCAACAAGAGGTGGCGAACCTTCCACCGGCAGTGGTAATAACAAGGTAATTTCAGGGCTGCACCTTTACCTTGTTTGTACCTGTTATATGCGCTACGCGGTATAGACACTCGCGATCGTTGGGAGGACACGCTGGCTATTATGCCGAAGCACGTCTCTCTGTCGCTTCACCATCTTCTCGGAATAAATCATTCGAAGCGGACGAGTGGTGCCGAAGCAGTCGCCAAAGTGTCGCAAGATAAGATTAATCTCGTAACTCCCAAAAATAACTCCCGCCGACAGACAAGACTTCTCCTTTGCGTGAAGCCCGGTGATGCCAACAGACCAGGGACGTCTTTCCCGAGTTTTTGAATAAAAAAAAAATCTGAAGAAAAAAAATAATCTGAGAATGTGATTGATGAAACGTCACGTCCTCCGTTCTTCTCCGAGACAAAAGTGGCGTCACAGTGGCATCGCGTGACGGCACCGTTGTCAGCGTGAAGACGCAATGGGGTCGTTACGTAATGCAAACGATCTGGAAATAAATCTGAAAATTTCGTGAAATTGTCCTAAAAAATATCGGAAGAATATGAAACCTGATTTCTCATTTTTTTTTGTTTATCTGAAACCCGTCCCTGCAACACACGAATTCCAAACAGCACACAGGTGCTGTTTGGAATTCGTGTGTTAGCCAACGTTGATACGACACTCGATAACCGTACGCTCTTACAGTCCAATGCGCATAATCTCCAGCAAGGATCACCACTTCTATCGGCTGTGCAGATGGAGAACGGTGACAACAAGCAGCAGAATGCGCCGATTACACACGTTGTGTATTAAAACCTTTGTTAAGTTTTGATGCGAAGCTTTCGTGACTGCAAGGATTCATATTCTTGGTTCTTTCGGTAAAGTCACGTAGAAGGGAAATAATAAAATAATATAAGTATAAAAAAATAAAAAATTCTCACGACGTTTCGACTCCCTTCTACGTGACTTTACCGAAAGAACCAAGAATATGAACCTCTGTTAAGCTTAGCTTAATTGGAGATTATATTTATTGTAATCGCATTAATAATACAACTACAGAGGCTGCACGCTCGCCTAGCAGAAGTGATCTGTGTGCAGAATAGACGATTTGATTTCAGGAGGAGGAATTGCCTGCGATAATTAAAATGTCTTTCTGCTCAAAAAGGCCAATTCTTAATCTCATCAAGACCGGGAGTAAAATTCGACTGTCGTATGGAAGTGGCCAGTCTATCCCTAGGACAACTACTATTGCAGTTGTATTTATTAATGTGTTGAGTTTGTGTGTGTTAAATGTACTTCTGCACCACTGCCAAATCAGCTGCAGCAGCAGCATCACCACCAAATAATTTGTTTACCAATGCCTCATATTTGCGGCGCCCGATCTTTTTCTGATCTCAGAAGCCGAGCGGAATTTTAGCCACGGACAGCGCTCGCGATGAGTGACCGTCACAAATGAAACAGACGCCACACAAAGGCTTGCTGCTGTGAGGGCTACGTCGTCGTGATCAGAGGGCAGTGCAGCCAGACCCATCGTGCTACTTGCACCATGCTCCAACCAACAGCGTCTATGCTCTCCTCCTGAGTATGACCTCAGCCCGGCGGTTTAACGATCCGTCTCCACGTTGCCCGAATGCATGGCGTTGTGAACAATTTCACGAGTGGCACTATTCGGTGTTTTTCACATTTTCACATTTTTTTCCATTCACATTTTTCGAAGTGTCCCTATGCCCCAGCGGCGTGTGGGGCGACGCTCATCTCCACTGCCGGCCCGTGAGCCAGTTGGTGGAAATTCCACGTTCCTACGACGAGGCTCAGTCCATCCATGGGACTGCCACTGGTGACTCCCTGCTCATTACTACCACGACTACTAATCATGATAAAGAGTCTCAAGACCCTTTTGGAGGAGGGTCCTGCATTGGGCTGTTTACCCACCCACATGATAAACACACAAGGAGCGTTTCACAGGCGGTAAGAAGCCAGAGTAACCGGAGGAAAACTCCCCCGTGCACATCAGGCCAGCAGGTTTGGGAGTTTCGCAAATCACTACGCGATCCACCAAACCCCGTCTTCAAAGCGATGGGAGGTCAGATACATTCCACCCGTGTCCTTTAACACGTGGACGTAGGATGAGCTGGGTATGTAGTGGCATTTCACAACAGGAATGTGTTCATTCAGCAGTGGATAGAGAATTGCTACTGCTGACAGACGACGATGCTAAAGATGATATGTACAAAACGCAATAAGGTGCTTACATGTCCGATCAAAAAAAAAACACCGTTCCTATTAAAATACAAACTTGCATAAATTAAAGGAAAACATTCCACGACACTATGAAACATAACACTGGTGCTAGTTCAGTCTCGGCATTACGAGCTTCGCATGAACGACTCTCTGCGGTGTGGGCATCTTCCCGCATTATCAATGTCAAACACTCGCGTAAACATACGACATCGGTCACCACGCAAACACACGCGCAAGCGATCGAGTTCACCAGGGACAGTCCGTAACGGTGTCCCGGCAGCGATTAAAATTTTGCCCGTCACTTCCATTTCTTCAACATCGTACGTTGAACTTGAATACGCGCGAGCTGAGCTGCCGTGAACAAACATCCCGATGATGCTGGATGCAATCTCCGGCGAAACGTCGCATACAGCCGTCAGAAACATTCTTTTGACTTGATTTTCAACATTTTGCCGAAAACCAAACCAAATTGGCACATTCGCCCACGCCACGCCACGCTCGACTTCTTTCGCACCGCACGTGGCCAACCGCGCTCATCGGCGGCGTGCCGGGTCGGGGCAGCGAACTCAACACGTCACGTGGTGACTCCACGTGATTGTCTCTGTCGGGCGGCGGAGTTGAAAACCCGACATTTCACCGACACGACCTTTAACCCCCCAAATGGTCACGAGTTTATGAATCGGACAGGCGGCGCCTCGTACTCGGGGAGTGGCACCACAGTTCTCCCCACGCCGACGATCCGCAACCAGGAGCACGGCCGGGCAACGTCGTGGAAACATACAGGGGGGGGGGGGGGGCGATTGGTTGTGCCTCGTGGTGCACACGTACGGCAAGCCCCCCCCTTGCCCCGCGCTACGATCGTCGTCCCTGCAGTGCTGGATGAAGCAAGCGCGGGGCCTGTGGCATGTGTTATAAAGGGGCCCTAAATATAAAAAACCCGCATAAATAATAATAGGCTAATATTTTTTACTTGGTTTGTAAAGTAATTGTAATCTTTTTCATTTGCTATACAGCCGGATAATACGACAAATCGTTTACCTTAAACACCCAGTCGTTCATAAAAGTTGAAGGCGGTATAGTACTATAGTAATAGAGCAAGTGCAGAATCACTGGACCGGAATTGATAGCTTGAAAGTATTTAGCGCGGGGCCCTTGAAAGTGCGGGGCCCGTAGCTACTACATGTGTAGCTACTACATGTGTAGCTACTTTAGCTACGATGGTAATCCGGCACTGCGTTCCAGCAGAACTGCTGGGAGGCAAGAAAGGAATTGGCACGTCCAGCAGTGGAGGCGAGGAGTTTTGTCGGCGGCGTAGTGGCATTCGCTTCAACGAGTGGGCTCTGTCTGCGACACGTCCAGATGAAACGAACCCCGGTTGGAGCGTGAGTGATGGCGTTGTACGAGATCCCCCCGACTGATTCTCTCCATTAAATAAATGCGCCCATGTACGCGCGTGTGTATGTAGCTGCCACTGCTGCCTCCAAGTAGCCATGCGCATTGCAGGTGTGTTGGTGTGTGGGTCTTTCCCCGAAATTCAAAAACCCGCTCACGGCCAACACCAGTGACGATTATCTGAATCGCTGCTGGGCCTCCCCTAGGTCGACTCAGCCTCAAACGAGTACCTGGTGCGATGTGAAAACATAACCATTTGGGAGACAAAGGCAGCCGGACGTGGTGCTGGCCACCCACCCCGTTGTGGACCGTGCCGGCCTTCATAGGTGCTGCTCGCTCACAGCACTTGTCCCAAGTCTGTTAAGGCTACACGGGGGGTCTTTGTCTTTATGGGCTCTCTCTCTCTCTCGATACCTCATCACACAGCCAATGAGGCTCCCATGATCTTTCAAGGAAGCACATATTATGTATATCCTTCCCTCTGTCCAAGGCCATCACGGCTCCCTGCCTTTAAACTCCAAAGCCCATCAACAAGGTGTGTTTGTGTGTGTGTTGTAGTGTTCAATTCCTGCTCACGTTCAATAACTAGTGGTGAATATTATAACGGGTCCTGGGCCTCCCCGAGGTCGACTCAGCCATAAATGAGTCCCCAGTGCGGCGTGTAAAAGTCGGCACATTGGGGAGACAAAGGTGGCCGGGCTTGGTCTTGGCCAACTACCCCGTCGTGCGCCGGCCCCGACTGGTGCTCACTAACAGCACTTGTACCAACAGGCTGTTAGAGGCTATACACAGGGGATCTTTGTCTTCGTGTGTGTGTGTGTGTGCTTCAGGCGGGTGGGGACATTGATGCATTCTCAACAATGAAGAAGTCGCGTGAAATCTATGAAAGGGACACGGAGGACGACTTTTTCCTCTGTCCAAAAATTGCACGGAGTCGGCTGCCCAAATAGAAACTCCCGCGTATGTAGCAGGCATATGTAGACTTTAAGTGATACATGCCCTATTTGTACGTGATGCGTTATGTTAGCTGTGTACTTTTTGCGTGCTGGTTCTACCGTGATGTTGACGCACGACCGTGCCATTCGGAATGTGACCACGTGCAGTCGTTTTGGGTTTATTTTGTTCATGTTTTGTTGTTGTTGTTGCAATCAAGTTTCTAATGTGTAACCATATCCTCATCGAAAATGAGCATCTATTCCCCAATGAGTTATTCCCCAATGAGTTATATAAACACAAATGTGCTTGTGTACATTTGTCCGGTGCTTAAGAACAACTTTGAGATCGGCACGATCACACAGTCCCAAGGGTAGCTCACGGAATCTTTGAAAGCAGCCGCACCCCAATATGCCTTGCCCTCTTGTACAAGAGGGGTCTCCGCTGCAGTTACTGTCTCGTACGTATGCAACACGTGTGCGTACGTCTGCATGTTGAACTTCTTTCGCACCATGCGTAGCCGAACCGTGCTAATCGGAGGTGCGGGGGACGGACAACAAACTAAAAACGACAAAAATCATCTGTAGCAGACACGCGTGCGTGCGTGCGAGCGCTTCGGGAATGATAATGAATTCAGCACGACCACACAGCCAAGGCGACTCGTGGTCATCCATCAGGAGCACGGCTTGCCCTATTGCACACTGGCGGTGACATGCGTTCGCAAATGCAGCGCAACCCGAAAGCAAATCGCACACCGGTCCCTCCTTGCACCGCCCCCCCCCCCCCGATAACCAGAATCATCTCAAGTCCAAAGCAACGATGCCTCTCCACACCCTCTTAAGTGTCCACGTCAATACCGGCGGCGGGGCCGTACGCCTTGGCGTGCCCGTCCCCTCCGCCCACCGCGTTGACGCTCTGCATCGTGAGCCGTGTTGACCCCGTGACCCTGGATGACGTGCTGTGACCCCGTCGCAGTTGCGCGGGCCTCCCTCGCTCGCAGCAGCAGCAGCAGGCGAGAAGCGGACGCCGCGTGGCGGGACGTTCACACAACGTCTGGCGCAGGTGGTCACGGAAGCCGCTGGAGACGGCGCAGAGCGCCAACGGGTTCACGCACGAGTTGGCGAAGATGAGCGCGCGGGACAGCAGGGAGAATGCCTTGTGGGTCGGGGAGAGGTCCGGCTGGGACTGATCGCGGAACACGCGGTAGAGGTAGAGCGCTTGGTTGGGCAGCGAGCACAGGGCGAAGAGCGCCACCAGCAGCAGCACCGTCTTGGCGAGACGGCGGCGGCTGCTCACCTGCCTCGCCTGCGCAGCGGAGGAGGGAGAGGAGGAACGGCGCGCGGATTGGCACGGTAACGCACACCGAGGCGGAGGTTGCAGTGCGAATTCGACTGCGGGTCACCCCCCGCAACCACCCGTTGTCGTCGGTTCGACGAAAGAGTCACGAATCGACGTCACGATTTGATGCACGGCGTCGGTAGCTTGCTTTCGTCTCGCTTTGTTTTTGTTACATATTTTTGAACGGCTCGTTTCTACAGTTTTGTTCGCCACCCATGAATATAAATGTGTTGCGTGAGCATGCAAGTCGTTTAAACAATGAATGTATAGCCCCACTGCCGAATGAAGGTCTCCCCGCGTCGGTCATGCGGGTTATTTATTTGCCCACGCTTCACTCTGAGAGAGAGAACCCAAGAGAGAGATATAGAGATAGAGACAGGGAGACACAGCGAGAGAGAGAGACACGCAGCCACAACGAGAGATCAAGTTGCAGGAGGAAGAGAGGGAGTGGCGTGACAACTACGTGCCCGAGGTATCGGCCCTCGACCATTAAGTGATTGAGGTTTATCCGGACACCAAGGAGATGCTGAAAGTGCTGGACTTTGGAAACCTGCCCAATCTGCAGGTCACTCAGCCGATTCTGGGCATGGCGTTCCGGTCGCCGCGGATCTAAAACGCATTCATGTTGTGAAAAATAAAACAATAAAAATCTAAAAAAAAGGGCACTGACGCTGGGCAGGGAAAGACGAGAGGGAGAGAACGCACGCAAGATAAAACACGTTCCTGCGGAGGGAGCTGGTAGGAACGTTGGGTTGCTCGGTCAATGGCCAGGGTCAACGGCCAGGGTCAACGGCGGCGTGGTGTATTCCGCAAATATGCCCGACTGTGATGGCGGGCACAAGCCGGCGTGAGTAGGTTAAACGTTGAGTTTTATAAGGGCACCACGGGGTGACCAGCCCCTACCCACCCAGCCCCACCCCACTCTCCCCACCCAGCCCCTCCCCACCCTCCCCTCCCCACCCAGCCCCTCCCTCCCCACCCAGCCCATCCCTGCATGACGGACGGACGGACACAATAATCCCCTGTGGGCTGGTGTAACCAGGAGGTTCCTACCAGCAAGATCCCCTCGTGTCGCCTTCACAGGCTGTTGGGGCAAGCGCTGTTAGCGAGCGGCCTTGAAGGTTGGCAACGGCACACGAGGGGGTGGGTGGCCAGCACCACGCTCGGCCGCCTTTGTCTCCCCAGCGGCGATGTTTACACACCGCACCGGGTACTCATTTGAGTCGAGCCAACCTGTGGGAAGCCGAGGAGTGGTTTGGATAATCGCCACTGGTTGTTGGCCACGAGCTGGAATCGAACTCGGGTTGGTGCATAGCGCAGCGCGCTAACCACTGCGCCATGACTCCCCACACTCACAACAACGAGGTGCTGGGTCAACTTTTAGGTCACGCTGGCAGGAGGTCACGGAACAGATCCAGGTGCCATGGGTTGACTGACTTAATGACTGGCAGTTGCACCACCCGTGCTCCCCACTGCGCCAACTTTCTGCGTTTTAGTCGCCTGGCGATTGTGCACTTCAAGGCCAGGCGAAGTATCGAACGACCGCTGGCAGGAGGTCACGGGGGCAGACCCAGGTGTCAAAGGTCGACTGGCTGATGTTGACACACACACACGGCCGCATGCGCACACACCGCCGCTCGTTCGGAGGCTCACCGCATTGTTGCCGGGAACTCTGCCCGCCGAGCCGAGCAGCTCGGCCGAGATGAAGCAGTAGAAGACGGTGATGAGCGTGAGCGGCGCCACGAAGTACACGCACGACACCGCCACGGCGTGCGCGCGCATCACCGCCGTGCCGTTGTGCGGGAAGGGCACGCACACCGTGACGGTGGTGCCCGCCACGGTGGCGTTGGACGAGGCGTTGAGCGCGTGCCACGGCACAACGTCGGCCAGGACGCTGTCCGGCGTGGCGAGGGCGATGGAGCCCAGCCAGATGCACAGCACGGTGAACCACGTCGAGCTGAAGCGGCCGTGACGCGGTTCGTCCATGGGCCTCACGATGGCTTTGTACCTGCAAGACAGCGGGGGGGGGGGGGGGGGGACGACGACGACGACCCTGAAGCTCCTTCGCAACGGCCGTCAAAGCACGTGGCACATTCGAGTCTTGACTTGAAGCTTTCGTGACTGCAGGAATTCACATTCTTTGGGCCTTTCGGTAGAGTCACTTAGATAGGTTCAAAGAAAATAACAAAAAACTACTTCCAAGAAACATTTCGAAATCTAACCGGGGCAGCCGCCGGGCTCGAACTGCGTGCCCCCTACAAAGCAAGCGGCGAAAGCGAGCGACCACGAACGAAGCGGCGCTGTCATCGAACCTGTCGGCGCTGAGGGCGACCAACGTGAAGACGGAGATCCCGAGGGACGTGAGCTGCAGGAAGGGCAGCAGCTTGCAGCCGATCCTCCCGAACATCCACGAGTCGTAGAGGAAGGAGATGGCACCCGAAGGCACGCAGGTGACCAGCACCATCAGGTCGCCGATCGCCATGCTCACCAGGTGCACATCCGATGCGTTGCCTTTTGCGGCGGGGGGGGGGGGGGGGTTGGGGGAACAGAAGAGGAGCACGAGGTGTTCCTGGAGGCCCGAGGCAGAATCCCAACCGTGTGGCCCCCTGATTCATTGGAGGTCAATAAACCTGGCCAGATTTGGGACCCCCTTTGTTTGTGTGAGGCCTGGGGTGCGGAGAGGACCAGGAAAAGCAAACATTACGCGAGTGGGGTGAATGATAGAAATATGGAATATACAGAAATATTCAGAATGTTTCATATCAAATGGCCCCGTATCATTCACGCAGTAATGTATGAAGACCACATTTCAGCCCTTGCGCATTTGCGGGCACCATCGGCATTTCCCAAAGAATTGCATTGTGGGTCTTGCGTTGTTGTTTCAAACTCATGGATTTCCGACCTGCACTCATTTTTTCCGATACAATGGGGTAGGTTTTTTTTTCTCTCTCTCGTCATTTACAGATTTCATGATTCGCACAGGCTATTCGTGGATGCAAACCAGACGTGCCACTCTTCAGTAAAATGTTCAAGAGCCGCAAGCGAATGAACGTGCGAGAGTTTGATAAACGGAGGGTGGCTTTCCTTTGCCTCCCAAATAACAACACAAAAAAATAAAAAGACAACAAAAGCAATGCTGAGATGGATGTGAGGAATTTCTATGAAGGAAATTAGGCTGAACGAAGTAGTTAGAGCCTCAGGAGGGGTTACTAATATTCTCGAGAAGGCTGAGAGACTGAGATAGTTTGGGCATATCTTTGTACGTAAAATTAGATACCCATAGACTCACACAGAGACCCATAGACTCACACAGAGACCCATAGACTCATACAGAGCACCATATAGTCACACAGAGACCCATAGACTCACACAGAGACCCATAGACTCATACAGAGACCCATATAGTCACACAGAGACCCATAGACTCACACAGAGACCCATAGACTCATACAGAGACCCATATAGTCACACAGAGACCCATAGACTCACACAGAGACCCATAGACTCATACAGAGACCCATATAGTCACACAGAGACCCATAGACTCACACAGAGACCCATAGACTCACACAGAGACCCATAGACTCACACAGAGACCCATAGACTCACACAGAGACCCATAGACTCATACAGAGCACCATATAGTCACACAGAGACCCATAGACTCACACAGAGGCCCATAGACTCACACAAAGACCCATAGACGCACACAGAGACTCATATAGTCACACAGAGACCCATAGACTCGCACAGAGACCCATAGACTCACACAGAGACCCATAGATTGACAGAGACCCATAGACTCGCACAGAGACCCATAGACTCACACAGAGACTCATATAGTCACACATAGACCCATAGACTCACACAGAGTCTCAGGGACTCACACAGAGACCCAGAGACTCACACAGACACCCATAGACTCACACAGAGACCCATAGATTGACAGAAATCCATAGACTCACACATAGACCCATATACTCACACAGAGACTCAGGGACTCACACAGTGACCCATAGACTCACACAGAGACCCATAGACTCACACAGATGCCCATACACTCAGCCAAAGACCCAAAGACTCACACAGAGACTCGTAGATTCACACTTAAGTCCCGAAACTCACACAGAGACCCAGACACTCACACAGAGACTCAGAGACTCATCCACAGACCCATAGACTCAAACAGACACCCATAGGCTCACACAGAGACCCATGGACTCGCAAGGAGACCCATAGACTCAAACATAGACGAACACACATGTCTCCCCATGGATTGTAATGGACATGAAGATGCCACTGGTACAGGGCTGACGGAGCAGAGGGAGAGCGATAGTGATGTGGAAGGATGCTGCGGAACAAGATGTGAGGGCCGTTGGATGTTACTGGAGAAGAGGCACGGAGTAGAATCTGGGTAAAACCTCTTAAAGTCGGACTAATATGGGGGAGAGTCTTTTCTGTTATGGGAGATGACCAGCATGCTGCAAAAAAAAACCCGGTAATACACACAATTATTAACATGAAATTGCATTCACAAAGTAATTCTATGACGCGGCTTTCACGACCGATATTATCGATTCGTAATCAGTGTTTGGGGGATGAGATCGCGTGTCGGTGTAATGACAATTCACAGATTTGGCCCTCCGCCACCCTACACAGCCGAACCAACCGAGCTGTCACGTGGGCACACGTGCCAAATGTTTTTTTCAATTGATTTAGATTTTTAGTAGCTTACATTTCTGTTTTTTTTACAGCCCTTTGTCAATCCACTGTTGGCTGAAGGCCACCCCAAACAACGCTGCCTCAGTCCCAAGGGGGGGGGGGGGAGAATTGTTTGTTTGCCAGAACTTTAGACCGCTATGTTGAGAAAACAAGCCAAGATGTAAGGATTTCGTGGTTAAAAAAAAATCTGCATTGTCAGGCGCTGCCAAGAGCTTACTGGGCTCAAGTCAATGCACTTCCTGGTCATCGGAACAGCTGTGCGAATAAGCGAGATTCATGGCTGTCAACCCATACGGGTTACTCCGTGTTCTTGTGCAGGGAAATTTAGTTTTCAGGTCCTTACGGCGTACATCCGTTGGAATACGGGCAAAACGTTTTTGTCCATTTGTTTGTGTTTCTCCCTTGTGATGGGAGTTTGTAAGATGAACGTTGAGATGGATAAGGGCACGAGGCGACTAATAAAGTCTGAATTGGTCTGTAATAAGGTAGGGGGCACTGATCAGGTGTTGACAGCTGTGGAAATGTAATGTCCTGTTATGACAGGTCATCACCGATTGATTGAGTGTAAGATTCAGGGTTAACAAGGATGAAGCTGTCCAATTGGTGGTGGAAATAGAATCACAAAGAGTAGGCGTTAATGTGTTCGTTATACTTGGCGGTAAATATTGTGAAGTTTATGCGTTTTTAAAATCGCCGGACGTTACGTCATGACGTGCAATTTATTGATACGGCAACTCCTCGTTTGACGCGTGGTGTCCACACTGTAACGTGCTTTTCGCACAACACGGAACGCGTGCCATTACAACACGGAAGGCGCGTCGTTATAACGCAGCTTCTGAGCGGTCGACGACGAACTATTTTTTGGAGCGATTCCGTAACTCGATAATTCCTCGCTTAACGTGGCTCTCTGTCTGGCTGGTTGGCTGTCTGTCTGGCTGTTTGGCTGGATGCATGTCTAGCTGTCTGGTTGGCTGTTTGACTGTCTGTCTATCTATCTGTCTGGCTATTTGGCTGTCTGTCTGTATTTCTGGCTGTTTGGCTGGTTGGCTGTTTGGCTGTTTGGCTGTCTGTCTGTCTGTCTGTTTGGCTGTTTGTCTGGCTGTCTGTCTGGCTGTTTGGCTGTCTGTCTGTCTGGCTGTTTGGCTGTCTGTCTGTCTGGCTGTTTGGCTGGTTGGCTGTCTGGCTGTCTGTCTGGCTGTTTGGCTGTCTGTCTGTCTGGCTGTTTGGCTGGTTGGCTGTCTGGCTGTTTGGCTGTTTGGCTGTCTGTCTGTCTGTCTGGCTGTTTGTCTGGCTGTTTGTCTGGCTGTCTGTTTGGCTGTCTGTCTGTCTGTCTGGCTGTTTGGCTGTTTGGCTGTCTGCCTGGCTGTCTGTCTGGCTGTTTGGATGTGTGGCTGAATGATTGCTCCTTCATGCCGGGGGGTTGTCCGCAGACCGAGCAGTGTGGATGGAACCCGAGGCCATCGTGCGGTTGTGAGATAAACTTGTCATGGAACTTTTTTAGTTCAGTGGTCCAAGCTGTGTTTGACTTTACATGATGTCTGATTGCGTTCGATATGTGTGTGTGTATACCAGAGGGCAGCTCCCCCCCTCCACCTCTCTATATATTCATTCTTACCTCTCTTACGCACTGATTTCATCATTTTCCCACGCTGCGCTCTTGCAGAACAGCAGCAGAACGTTTCATTCGTTTTGCAACGCGCACGAAAGCGATTTCTATGGCGAGGGTTGACTCCCACGGTACACGTCAAGCAGAATTGCGAGAGATTTCTCGTTCCAATCACCAGGCCGTCATTGGACCTCCTTTGCCAGTACCAAAATATAATAATAGGGGATTTTCCCCTTTTTTTCCTGGCAACAAAACTGAAACCTTTTTTTTACGAGGATTCATATCTGCATTGACCACAATACCTGCAGTCAAATGCAAACAAAAAAACACACGCTAATAATATATGCATTGTCACCCTTGGTGTGGACAAATCAGTTTCAAGGACAATGCATATATTATCATCGTGTGTGTTTTTTGTTTGCATTTGACTGCAGGTATTGTGGTCAATGCAGATATGAATCGTCGTAAAAAAAGGTTTCAGTTTTGTAGCCAGGAAAAAGGGGGAAACCCCTATTATTATAATCACCATGCCGTCACCCGATGCTCTCCTACGACTTCCTGGGGGTGCACAGCCACCGCGAGGGGAGCCGCATGTCCGTGGCTCTTTAAGGTGACCGCCGCTTCGTGGCGTTATTCATGAAGCAAACCTGTCAACCCCGTATCGGTGCCCTGCCTTAATACGGACATATTTAGACCTGATTGGTCACCCCGTGGTCTTGTGAATCTCAACGTCCATCCTACAAATTCCCATCGCAAGGGAGAAACACAAATAGACAAGCACCACTACATTCACCACTACTACATTCACCACGACACTCACCACCACAAACCTGTCAACAACTTATCGGTGCCCTGCCTTATTACAGACCAAGTCAGACCTGATTGGTCACCCCGTGACATTATGAATCTCAACGTCCATCCTACACATTCCCATTGCAAGGGAGAAACACAAATAGACAAGCACCACTACACTCACCACTACTACATTCACCACTACACTCACCACTACAAATCTGTCAACACCTTATCGGTACCCTGCCTTAATACAGACATATTCAGACCTGATTGGTCACCCCGTGACCTTATAAATCTCAACGTTTATCCTACAAAATCCCATCACAAGAGAGAAACACAAACAAATAGACAACACATTTGTTTTGCCCGAATTGAAACGGCTGTACGCCGCCGTATGGACCTGAAAACTAAATTTCCCTGTACAAGAATACGGGGTAAACCGCGTGGGACAGCTATAATTAAGGGACCCCCACCACCGTCTCGTATTCACCGCGTTGCATCGCGGCTCTTGAAATACTGATGAGTTTTTTTGTTAAACCGAATTCGCTAAAGAATGCCCTTCCTTGTTAATTTGATTGTCTACCTCCTGCTGCGAGGTTGGCGGGGGTTGGTATTCGCACAGCTGCCAACCCATGCGGTTTAGCCCGCATTTTCGTGCAGGGAAATTGAGGTTTCAGGTCCATACGGCGGCGTACAGCCGTTTGAATACGGGACAAATGTTTTAAATAAATGTTTCGTCTGTTTATGTTTCTTCCTTGTGATGGGACCGTGTAGGATGAACCTTGAGATGTATAAGGGGCACGGGGTGACCAGTAAGGTCTGACTTGGTCTGTAATGAGGTAGGGGGCACTGATAAGGGGTTGACAGTCTATGCACCCGGGTGGCTGGCAGAGAAGCATTTTAATTTGCAATGCACGTCGGCGCTTTATTGTCCCAGGGTTAATAATGTCGTGGTCCACGCAAGCACGCTCTTTGTTTCCAGCCCAATTGGTCGGCCAGGAGAGAGGTCGTGTAGGCACACAAAGCGTCGTCTTGCTTGCACAGCTATAGACGATGAGAACGAGAAAAAAAGATGCTGGAGGGTGACACTGACGGCTGGTCTGTGCTTCCAGTGTTCAGAGGCCTGCTCCTGCTGGAGCACGCATACCACACACATGTCGGTGATGTGCACGTCTTCTTCGAACGCTGGGGAGCCGGAAAAGCCCCTCTCTGTACCAGCGTGGACGGCACCCTCGTGTTCACCTTCTGAAGCGCTCGCTCGTCACCGTGACGTGCGCGATGACTACCACCACGTGACTTTTCTTTTGTATTGTGCGCGGTGCTTTTAGCGCCACAGCGCGTCGATTTGTAGCGATTCTTTTCTTTTGTTTGCTGGTGACTTTGTGTATTTCATATTGAAATCGCCTCCAGTGCTTTTGCTGCTGGCGGCAAAAAAGTTGTTTAAAAAAAGAGTCTGTGGATAGTTTGTTTGTGCACTCAGCTTGCACAATGTGGGGTCTGTGTTACGTGTCGCCAAAGTGGCACCTACACACACACACAAACGCAAAGAGTCCCTCCCCCCGTGTAACATTTAACAGACTGCTGGGGCAAGTGCTGTTAGAGAGCACCAATTAAGGACAATACCCACAACCTTGAGGTTAAAGAGTCTCTCATGCCCTGCCGACCGTGATATACGCACACAACGGAAGAAATATATCACGAGATTAAAAGTTGTTTCATTGGTGGGATTAAATAATGGATGCCTTTCACTTTAAAAGCGAGAGATATTTAATGTTATTGCGATCACGGTTAAGTGGCAAATTCTTTTTCAAAACCACCAAAGCTTTATGGATGACCAACAGCGTCCAACCTGGTGTTCCACTCAGGATAATTAATCGTGAGTCCAATTGTCTCTACTTATATGTAGCCAAGAAATAACCACTCATGCTCTGGTGACTGTCACTTCATTGGGATGCCGCGGTGGCGAGATGTTAACTACCTCGCCTGATATGCAGGCGGTCGTGGGTTCTAATCCTGATCCCGATGCCTGCTGTATATTTGGAGTTTGCATGTCTCTCTCTCTCTCCCCGTGGTTGTGTGGATTTTTCTCTTATAATTAACGTGCGTTTAGAGTGTTTAGAGTAATTGGCTGTTGTAAATTTCCACGTGATAATCCACTTAATTGAGCTACAATTTGTGACCAGGTCGCTTCTGAAAAAGAGCTGCTTAGCTCAGTGGGCCTTACTTGGTAAAAAAAAAAAGTAATTTTCGTTTTAAAATAAAGTTCAAAAATTAAATGATAATGCTAACATGGTTAGCTTTGACATTAGCACGTATGTTCAGCGAAATCCCAATGAACGAAACCATTAACATACTGAATATAATTGACAAAGGCTTCATCTAAGATATCCCACCGATCAATGTGGCCACATCAGCCCACGTGACGGGATTTGTTCGGCCACGTGGGGCGATGGAGGGGTGCAAAGCTCGAATCGGCATGCCACGTGCACGACCTCGCACAGCAAAGACTAACTGCGAAACGCGCACGAAGCAAGCAACATTTAATTGGCACGCAACGATGAAGTGAATCGCAATTGAAAAAAGTCACCGCTGTACGGTTTGACTCCAGCCACTTACCGTCGGCAGACAGCAGCGGCGGAAGGCTGAGACCTAAACCCAAGACACAGAGAGACTGATTCTCAGGGGCTTCCGCGCAGAGATGATTTCTTCATGCAATGAACATAAAATAAATATAATATCGATGATTCGAGCGAGAGAGAAAGAGAGAGATGCCTCACGAAGGGCAATGGGGCTACCGAATTTCATGCAGCAGACAAGTAAGTGCGCGTTTCACATGGATGTGTAATTACTACAACAACTACAACAAAGTGGCGGTGACGTCACCACCGTGCTTGCGCCAGGCTAGGTGCACATTAATGCCACGTAAATTGTGTCGAACGCCCGCTGGCAGGGGGTCACGGGACAGACCCAGCAGGTTGCCATGGGTCGATTGGCTGAGATGAGCTAGCAGATGGCACCACCTGTGCCCCCCTCCTGTGCCAGCTGTGCACACACACACACAGAGGTACGTTCATACCTGTCAACCCCTTATCGGTGCCGACCTTATTACAGACCAATTCAGACCTTATTGGTCACCACGCGCCCTTATTAATCTCAAAGTTCATCCTACAAAGTCCCATCGCAAGGGAGAAACCCAAACAAATAGACAAACAATTTGTTTGCCTGTATTGAAACGGCTGTACGCCGTATTGGACCTGAAAACTCAATTTCCCTTCTCAATAATACGGGGTAAACCGTATGGGTTGACAGGTATGCACTATTCACCTGAACTGTATGACATTGGTCAAGGATTGCATCGGTGCATCGCAGCGTTCCTCATTGCGAGGCCTGCGGGCGACACTGGCGGCCCCCAACGAGTGACAGCACCACCCCCATCATCATCATCGTCGTTGTGCTGCTGTCAAACCCCCCACAATGGTTTCAAACGTGCGGCTGCAACCTCACTCACACTGGCGATGTCTCACCGGCGAAAGTGCCCCCCCCCCGCCCCTCTGAAAATTAGTGTAGAGCGCTGGCACGTTGCATAGTCTTAAGCGCTTATAGAATAGTTTCATTGCACTAAAGATGAGCAATTGCGCTGTGCACTGCATTTCATTCTGTCCCGCACCGCCGAATTAGCAAGCGGTGTTGCGGTCGCAGGTAATTTTGGTTTACACCTGTGCCGGTATTTGTCCCTCCACCACTTTGTTTCTTTAAAAATGTGAGTTCGCTTACCCCGAAATCTGGCTTTAGAAATTACTCCGTGCAAATGGGCCCAACGAAATCACGGTGACTTTTGGCCGGGACGCGACGTTCAAGCCGGCGAGTCGCTCGCACAGGCATGTGGCGAGCGGACGCGCATCTGCGTAAGTCTCCGCTTCTCCACGTCGTGGAAGAGCGTGAGAGGCTACGCTTTTTTGCATGGAAGTGTATGCGGATCCACACGCAAGGATGGTGATTAAGTGGGACGAGGGAAGAGGTACAGAGAATAAAAGTTAATTGGTTGAACGGCAAATCCAAGCAGCCCACCCCATGGAGTTGAGAGTCATGGGGTGGAAGCGAATTCAAAAGCAGAGCTCCCATTTTGTGTCACACATTGCTGCATGGGTATGATTCTAGATTTGAAGCTTTCGTGACTGCAAGGATTCATACTCTTAGTTTTTTTCGGTAAAGTCACGTAGGTGAAAAAATGAAATTAAAATTAATAAAAAATAAAATAATCAAAATCACGACTTTTCGGAGGCAACACAAGTCTCCGTCATCAGGTGGGACCGTCACAGCCAGATTTGCTGTAATTTGTACTTAAGAACTTTCATCTTGGAATCCCTGCCTCACTTGATACAGCACATCTGGCTGTGACGGTCCCACCTGATGACGGAGACTTGTGTTGCCTCCGAAACGTCGTGATTTTTATTATTTTATTTTTATTAATTTTAATTTCATTTTTTTACCTACGTGACTTTACCGAAAAAAACTAAGAGTATGTATGGGTATGGGCAGCCGGTAGAGCTGTACAATATTACTCGGTGACATTTGAACCGTACGGCGGGACCCCGGGTTCCCGTAAGCCCTCGGCTCTCGCATGAATTGCGTTGCGACGTTATTTTATGTCTGTTGAAGGCGGTGCGCTAATCAAAGTTTAAAAGTTTTGTTTCTTCTGCGCATTCGTCCTCGCCGCTGCGCTTGGACGACACGACACAACAGAACAATCCGCGCCAGGCGGGTCGCGGCGTTGATGTGCGCGGTGGGACGGAGTCGCCAAAAACAAACAAATTAATTACGATTTTGACTTCCGTTTATTGGGGACCCCGGGGTCCCGCCATGAGGTTCATTGTGTCTAAGCAATCTCCGCACCGGGGTTTTTAATCTCCTGGATCTCAGCGGCGGAGTCAGGCTCGTTACACAAACAGCTGCTCGCCGCGAGCTATGAATGCTCTGACACGTGTGGCATTGCCCTTGTGCTGTTCGCCTTTTGGCGTTGTTTTCTGGTCTGACACTGGTGGTGAGACGAGGCCATCAGAAAGGCTGTCTCTGGTACAGGCCAATCATTTTCTAAGACAACGCCATATATCGTCAGAGCAGGGTTTGTTTGCATGTTTACCACAGGTACCCTGTGTGGTTAATGCAATGCCTGGATTCCTTGCAGAAGGGTTCTTAGTTGGTGTTTGAACATCGGAACACCTCCTGTTGCATTTGCAGAAGGGGCAAAACTTTTTATGTGTTCGAACCGCTCGGCCAAAGGCAAAAAGAAAAAGGCGACACGAGACGAGACGGAGAGCAAGTACGCACCTTGGCGGGGCTTCTGCGTGAGCACGTAGCGGATGAGCGCCGAGTTTCCCAGCAGCCCGAGCAGCATGATGATCCCGAAGAGAGACAGCATGATGGAGGGGACCACCCACGACGGCAGGGAGTCCTCCATCGCAAACCTCCGAATTGCACGGTGGGCTGCGTACGGTGCGAAAGAAGTTCAACATACACACACATGGGTGAGTGAGTGGGTGGATGAGTGGGTGAGTGGGAGAGGGGGTGAGTGAGTGGGTGGGTTGGTAAGTGGGTGAGTGGGTGGGTGGGTGAGTGGGTGGGTAAGTGGGTGGGTGAGTGGGTGAGTGAGTGGGTGGATGAGTGGGTGAGTGAGTGAGTGGGTGGGTGAGTGGGTGGGTGAGTGGGTCGGTAAATGGGTGGGTGAGTGAGTGGGTGAGTGGATGGGTGAGTGAGTGGCTAACAAATCGAACAAAGACGGCCGCTGCATCACGCGCTTTCAGATGCGCTTCCGTGGCCGTCTGGAATGCTCTTCCTTCCGATATTAGGAAGCCACTGGAGTTATACAACTTTTGAATCGTATAGATTGAACACGAATTTCTGTAGAACTCCTTTTAGTGTTTCGTTTGTTGTCCTTCCCCCACGCACCTCCGATTCGCACGGTGTGCTACGCACGGCGCGAAAGAAGCTCAACGTCCATGCACGAGGCGTCGGCACGGGTTTCAAGACGCGTCACCGAGATGCAGGGCCGTGCCCGCGGTGCAACGATTGGCACGGTCATACTGTGAACGTGGGCAAACTCTTAAGATCCCATTTGTAATAAATGTATTTCTGGTATCCGCCGTCGGGGGTCACCGGGCTGAGACGATCAACTCGCCGCATTCCGAGAAACCCGAGCGGCTGACATTGCGACTGGGATCTCGCAGCAGCACGGACTGAGTGCCCTGAGATACTGATTCAAGCGAAATGTCTTGGGCGAGTGGGTGAGTGGGCTTTTTTTATCCTTTATATTAAGTTCACTTGCTTGCTTGCAAATCTTTCGGTCGTTTTTTAACCCACTTCCCGTGATCCAATCGAGCTGACATTTTGCACACAAACTCGTTGTGCGTGACAATTTATTTTCGTGAAAAATTGTTTCAAAAATTTTCCACTTTTTAGGAAAAAAAAAAATTCATATTTAATTTAAAATACCAATGTGATAAAAATGAAACTCTTACTCAAGAAAAACAGAAATGAATAATAAAATAAAACCGATGCCACGCATATAAAGAATTTATAGTGAAAAACTTTGTTTTTACGGGTTAATTTTTTGTCAGCCAGGGTCAATCCAATACTGGATCAAGGTCTCCCTGCAAGCGGCCGCCACCATGCGCGGCGATCCACCCCAGCATGTGGCACACGAACTGACTCGATTGCAACGCGTCCCTTGGCGCACGTGGTCCGATCTCGTCGCCGAACTACGGACAAAGCCACCGTGGTGCGATCGTGGCCACGAAAGCCAAAAGCCATGGAGCACGCAGCAAAGCACTTGGGGTGGGGAGCTGGGTGGGTGTCTACGCTTCTCCACACGGGAGAGGAAACTTCACCACAACTCTCCACCCCCCCCCCGATAGACCTCGTGGCTCGTAGACCTCGACATTGGTATTTTAGCTCCCGGGCATTTTGCATTTCCCCATCGTTCGCAAGAATATAATGAAATTGCTCGGCTGTCGCCCTCCGTTATTTATCTTTGACAGTCGGCCACCATCCTCAACACAATTCTCAACGCAATTCTCAATGCAATTTTTAACACAATTCTCAACGCAATTCTCAACGCAATCCTCAACACAATTCTTAACGCAATTCTCAATGCAATTTTTAACACAATTCTCAATGCAATTTTTTTACACAATTCTCAACGCAATCCTCAACACAATCCTCAACGCAATCCTCTCTTCACCAAACCCGCACCTTCACCAGTGTGGTCAAGTATGATCACCCACCCCCCTCTCCGTCCCACCGCCACGGTCCCCCCCCACTACCCTCCACCGCGAGCGATTCATTTGATTAAATAAACAAGATAAGCCCACTTAAATTGGCACCACCGTAAAATAAACCGTAACCCACTTACTCGAATTACCCCCCTAATAGTTTGCGGTAGGCGCTTCACCACGTCCGGGTGGGCGGTACGCTCTGGTTAACCTGACGGCTGCATTGATCCATTGCACTGGTAATGCAAATCGCGGAAACCATTAAAAAGGAAACACATTTAGAGTCGACTGGTTTCACGGACGACACTGAGCGACGCCGCGCGCGGGACATTTAGACATCTTTTAGGCAATACCCAAGCGTTCAATTCACCCATCCGTTCATTCGGAAATGTATTCATTACGTTATTAATTCCGAGCATTGAGAATTCAATGGGTTTTATTAATTTGATCGGTTTGTAATTCCATTGTTTACTCGTTAAGTCGTTCATTCATTCATTCGTTGAGTTCGTCAGTCATTACGAGAATCAATCGTTCGCTGCATCGTTCGCGTGTAATGCAACATGCATGATGTTTTCCTTTCAGTTATTAATTCATTCATATATATTTAGTTATTCGGGGTTTCATTCATTTGGTTCATAATTCGGTCAGTTATGTATTTGTTCAGTCATTATTTCAGTTACAAGTTAATTCAGCTATTACTCAAGCCGTGGTGCGTTCGTTCGTTACCAATGTCGGTTCGCGTGGGAAGGGATGAACGCGCTGGACACTGAACCATACCGTGCGCTTGTAATTGGAACGTTCGTCACGTAAGATCCAGACGTGTCGCGGGGCAGATAAGTGCGAATTTTTTTTTTCTTTACAAAGCAATAGTTTAAGTTGTGACACAATCGTAAAACTAGCGAGACATCGGGCATCCACATCGGTGGAAATTTTTTTTTTTTAGAAAGAAAGAAAAAAATCGTTAGGCACTCGAAATAAAAACTTGTGAGCCATTGTCAAGGCTGGTCACCGCCGATTTGTCCAGGTTTGTGAGATTTTTAAGCGTCGGTTTCTATGAGTTCAGCGTCACGAGCGTGCAGCAACCGATTTCACGTGATCTTCCCAACTCACTCTGCAGGTCGTTTGTCCGCATCACTTGAAGACAACAACGCAAGAGAGACCAACACCTGGCACGCACCGACTGCTTTTCGCGACGGAGACACATTCGATGCCCCTTCACGTGTATACATGCAAACATTAAAAAATAAAAAAAATGTTACGTATATGAAATAAAGAAAATTTTACGTATATATTTTTTTATATTTATAAATACATTTCTATTAAATGTTATATATACATTTTAGATATGTTGAATTGCTGGGCGCCTCAAGGGTGTGCGTATGAGCAGAAGAACAGCCGAGGCGAGGCCGAACCCTGCGGGTGCGACGAACCTCCTGACGGTGCCGCGTGGTGCGTGCCGCGTAAAGGGCAAAGGTGCAGCCCTGCAATTTCACTTTCTTTGCGCCACCGCTTACTGGGGCGGATAGGCCTCTGGAGCAGCGTTGTTCACGCATTTTCACGGGGGAGGGGGGGGGGGAGCACTTTCGCCGATAGGACATCGTCAGTGTTGAGTGAGGTTGCCGCCACGTATTTAAAACCATTTTGGGGTTTGACAGCAGCACGACGACGATGATGATGATGGTGGTGGTGGTGGGTGGGTGGGTGGTGTTTTCAATCTTTGTGTGTTTTAGAGGGTGCGCGCGTCAGGGGCCCCACTAAAGACGAGGAAACTGACCACATTCCCCCTCCCACCCCACCGCATGCACGACCTCGATTGACTCACTGCGGCGTGCGCATTTTGCCCTGCCAGGTGGAGAGGCTGGTGGTGGAGGTGGTGGGGGGGGGGCGATGAGACTCAAGAAACCTGCACACCATCGTGTCACCTGCCGCGCACGGAAGCCGAATTGAACGCGGCGCCCTCTGCGTTGTGAGTGCAGCACGTGAACCACTTCGTCCGGCCAGGATTCACAAAGCCAGCGTGCAACATTGATTTGCAAATCCCATGCGTGCGTGAGTGCACGCGGACTTACGGGCTAGGCGAAGTGCATTCAATTATACCCAAGGGGCTCACACGCGTGCGTGGGGGCACGCTCGCAACACTGTATTTTAAAAAACACGCAAAAACATTTATAAAGTAACGCACAACCACGGCTCACGCCACTGGAATTCGGTTCAGGACAAGCGCGCGCCATAAGTGTTCATGTTTTTGTTTTTTGTTTGTTGCGGTTGCATCCGATTCAAGAGCCGAATGGCTCACAGGGCTATATCTAATACATGAACTTGAACTTGAAGCGTCCAAGCGCCTTGGATAAATGTGCAAAGTAAACATAGATGAGATAAGAGGAGCCAGCCTCGCTGAGTCTCAAGACCTCTCTATCTGTCAGTCGGGTGTCCTGTTTGACCAATACCATTACCAACATCGTGACTGTTTGGCAAATCCCAAGAGTTTGGCCTCGTGTGGAATGAGACGGTAGGTGACTACACTTCACTACGTCATCACCATCAGGGCAGTTTGCAGACCAATACGCTAGGAGTGGGGGTGGCAATGCCAACATTGAATATTTGTGTTAATAGGGCCCAACATTATCTTGAATTTCAATTAATTCCACGTAGTTTCATACAATACCATTTTTTGGGATCTCGAGGGGGCACGGGAGGGGGGGGGGGTGTTGGGGCAATTGCCCCCATCGCTGGCCCCCCTTTGGATGTGCCACTGGGTGGGATAGAGGACCACTGCCCATTGTAAATCACCCGCGGATCGTCGATGCTAGCCGTGTCCGGGAAACTTAAACCAGGTCACCGGGTCGACAGCGCCATACCCTGACCGCTGTGCCATTTCTCCTTCCTATATAACTTTAATTAAATTGGCAATGCATTATACAATGCATGCACAGTATGTATCATCATGAGCAGCACTCATGCTCAACCCACGAAGCTCACGGTCCACCCTAAGCCACATCAACCGCACAAACCGTGGCACAGTAAATGCGGATACCCCGATGCACAATTAATGCAAAATAAAAAACAACTCTCCGAATGCGTGCGGACTGTGGACTTCCAGAACAGACCGGTAAGGTGTATAACAACGACGCGGTGACCCCCCCGGTCCACAAACACGAAGGAGACATCGCAGCGAATGGCATCGGCCAAACACTCCGCGTGCCATCCCCCTGGCTGTAGCGCTTTGTTGGGTGGTTCATCGTTGCCCCGCACTTTCGTACCGAGTCAAGACTCTCCACGTTCGCCGATTGCTGTGCCCAGCGGTCGGCTAACCACAACGACCGCCACTAAGTGGTGGTGACGTCACCTCGGCGCTTGTGCCATGCCAGGTGGACGTTGAGGAAAAGTGTCGAAGGCCCGCTGGCAGGAGGTCACTGAACAGACCCAGGTACCATGGGTTGACTGAATGAGATGTTGGCAGGAGGTCACTGAACAGACCCAGGTACCATGGGTTGACTGAATGAGATGCTGAGAGGTCACTGAACAGACCCAGGTACCATGGGTTGACTGACTGAGATGTTGGCAGGAGGTCAGTGAACAGACCCAGGTGCCATGGGTTGACTGAATGAGATGCTGAGAGGTCACTGAACAGACCCAGGTACCATGGGTTGACTGACTGAGATGTTGACAGGAGGTCAGTGAACAGACCCAGGTGCCATGGGTTGACTGAATGAGATGCTGAGAGGTCACTGAACAGACCCAGGTACCATGGGTTGACTGACTGAGATGTTGGCAGGAGGTCAGTGAACAGACCCAGGTGCCATGGGTTGACTGAATGAGATGCTGAGAGGTCACTGAACAGACCCAGGTACCATGGGTTGACTGACTGAGATACCTAGTAGCAGGTCACTGAACAGACCCAGGTACCATGGGTTGACTGACTGAGATGTTGACAGGTCACTGAACAGACCCAGGTACCATGGGTTGACTGACTGAGATGTTGACAGGTCACTGAACAGACCCAGGTACCATGGGTTGACTGACTGAGATGTTGACAGGTCACTGAACAGACCCAGGTGCCATGGGTTGACTGAATGAGATGTTGACAGGTCACTGAACAGACCCAGGTGCCATGGGTTGACTGACTGAGATGTTGACAGGTCACTGAACAGACCCAGGTGCCATGGGTTGACTGACTGAGATGTTGACAGGTCACTGAACAGACCCAGGTGCCATGGGTTGACTGACTGAGATGTTGACAGGTCACTGAACAGACCCAGGTGCCATGGGTTGACTGACTGAGATGTTGACAGGTCACTGAACAGACCCAGGTGCCATGGGTTGACTGACTGAGATGTTGACAGGTCACTGAACAGACCCAGGTGCCATGGGTTGACTGACTGAGATGTTGACAGGTCACTGAACAGACCCAGGTGCCATGGGTTGACTGACTGAGATGTTGACAGGTCACTGAACAGACCCCGGTGCCATTGGTTGACTGACTGAGATGTTGACAGGTCACTGAACAGACCCAGGTGCCATGGGTTGACTGACTGAGATGTTGACAGGTCACTGAACAGACCCAGATGCCATGGGTTGACTGACTGAGATGTTGACAGGTCACTGAACAGACCCAGGTGCCATTGGTTGACTGACTGAAATGTTGACAGGTCACTGAAACAGACCCAGGTGCCATGGGTTGACTGACTGAGATGTTGACAGGTCACTGAACAGACCCAGGTGCCACGGGTTGACTGACTGAGATGTTGACAGGTCACTGAACAGACCCAGGTGCCATGGGTTGACTGACTGAGATGTTGGCAGGAGGTCACTGGCGACGTTTGGGACGATGCAGGCGACACGAGGCGAGGGCGCGTGAAGCGAAGGGCAGGCGCCGTTCTGCCAGGCGCGTGCCGTGCATGACGCGGGCACGACAGACGGTGACCGTTTGTCGGCTTCCGATGATCGAGCCGAGACCGCGCCACCAAACCCCGGCGAGCCGAGTAATATCTGCGGCCACGGCGCTGACGGTCGGCGGAGTGCAACCATCCGTGGTGAAGTATGGTAGCAGAAAACTAAAAAAACCACACCGCTCCCCACCGCCCTCCACATCGTCAGCGTGAGCCTTCATCTCGCAGCGGGGGCAGGATATATATACTAATTATTATTTGTGTGTTCGACGCCACCTGACACGAAGCAATAATACGGCATTTATAAAATAATCACCGAATCCCTTGTGCACGGCCTCCCTGCGGCTACATCGCCGCGCGTTTCTCCGTGACAGCGGCGCGGAATCGTTCACCCGTGAAGCAATTAGCGTCACGCGAACCGCGCCAAGCCTCGAAAATGCCCCGCAGATAATTAGCGTGGCGCTTAACCCGTGGATTCAAAGAAAGAAGGGGTGATGTTCTGCTCAAAGGAGCATTGACGCGGTGCTCATCTTTCGCTTACCACCCCAATCGACGGTGGACATTCCTCATTCATATGGCGCGGGGGAGGGGGGCAGGTTTGTCCGTTAGAAATTCTGTCGATTTTCCCGTAAAAAAAACTAAACCAAAATTGGTACTCGTTTTATCGACCGCCGGGTGATGATGGGAAACTCGCAACCATCCGAGTGTGAGCCGCTCAGCCTCTGCCGCCGTGAATAAGCCAAACGCATTTCACGGGCGTTTTGGACATTTGGTAAGGAGACACCGACGCCTGCTGAACGAGGCGAATGTTTTCCCCCATCAACAGCGAAACTCTCAGCGGTGAGCGTGATGGAACGACGCGTGGCAAAAGAGCGATTAACACATCGTGGAACAGCCGAGGGTCTGACTCGATCATTTGAAAAACGAATTACATTCGAGTCATTTGCAAACATCTCCCCGCGGCCTCTGGCTGCCTCGAAGTATAAATTAGGGGTGCGCAGTGGCTGGTTTATCGGCAGGTCGCGGGGAGGGGGGGGGGGGGTCAAGTGTGGGTAACTCACGGCTCTTCCAAGACGTCTGGCCAGCGTGGAAGAGTAGGCCAAATGCCCTCTTAGAGGGGCTCTTGAGAGCTCGATCGAGTGGAAACCCCTTCTGGCAGCGGTGGCGACGAGAAGTAATTGCAGGGTGGCACCTACACCCACGAGTTAATCAGATTACTGGCCTTGAGAGGCGAAACTATGAAATGGTGTCGACTTACTGGGGGGTTCAT